>NW_027191408.1:0-1437670 GCF_041146345.1 Neodothiora populina | reverse complement strand
CGTGCCGCTACTAACCCTAACCCTAACCCTAACCCTAACCCTAACCCTAACCCTAACCCTAAAGATGTTATTAAAGTTATGGTTGACAAGTCACCGTCGTTGCTGCTCGCTCGGGCTACATGTATATACAACCCCTCACGACCTACGTCCTAGGATCGTCAAGTCAGGTTAGCTGATCTATTTAAACAGACCAAGGCAGTCACAACATACCTTTCAGTTTTAAAGGAATACCAAGGGTCACTTCTTTTGTTCCTCGCACGACGGAAATGTCAAAGGTTGAGAGGTACCTAGTTCCAGAAGCTTTCAGCCCGCCTGAGCAGAGGGTATTTGTACTTTATGGTATGGGTAGCATTGGTAAGACACAACTTGCTATTGAGCATGCCCGAAATCACCATCAGATCTACAGCGCAGTGATCTGGCTAAATGGGTCTTCCGAGAATCAACTAAAGCAATCTTTTGTTGAAGCAGCATACCGGATACCTGAAAATGAGCTTCCAGTTGAAGTCAGAGAGATCCTTCAATCGTTGCAGGTAGATATAGATGGCGTGTTACAAGCCGTGCTAAATTGGCTGTCTTTACCATCCAACAAACAATGGCTAATGGTTATAGACAATGTCGATCGCGAATTCCGAAATCGAGACAGAGACTCCCAAGCATTCAACATACACGACTTCCTTCCCGAAGCATATCATGGAGCCGTGATTATAAATAGCAGGCTTATAGATATAGCGCGCAGTTTTGAAGGATCTCTAGAGGTTGGTAGAGTGGACGATCGACAAGCTAGAACAATACTAGAGTTGAACGCTGGGGGCCCTTTCCAAGGTCGGTCTTAACTACATCGCTATCTCGACTAGTGACACAGTTGGAAGCTTACAATATTTAGACTCGCACCTTCTCCTTTCTGAACTGCACGGTTTACCACTCGCGCTTGTCCAAGCTGGTGCATAACTTCGGTACACGGGTATCAGCGCCATAATTTACATGGAACGATACAAAAAGACATGGAAAAGGCTGCTTGAGATGCAGCAAGCCCAACAACCCTTAGCGGAGTATGGTGGACGTAGTGTTCTAACAACATGGACACTGTCGTATGATCAGATCGTGTATCAGGACCATGTAGCAGCAGGTCTATTAAGACTCTGGGGTCTCCTTGCTCCTATAGAAATATGGTATGAGCTTGTCGCATCGATTTCGAGATGGGCTAAAGATGGCGACGCCACACAGTGGCTTCTGACACTCTCGGAGGAACACAAGTTCTCAGATGCTATCGGACTGCTTAGACGGTATAGTCTGATTCAACATCAACAAGATACGTGGAGTCACTCTATGCACGCAGTTTTACACTTGTGGTGCTCTCATCTCTGTGTAGGTGAAGAGAAGACTGAACTCCTCCATGTAGCTGCACATGGTGTAGGAGATCTAGTACCTAGGGAGAAGTCTCAGCACGAGTATTGGGTATTAGAACGGCGGTTGCTCCCTCATGCAATACGCTTATATGAAGAGATAGACTTCGAAGCATGGTCTGATGAAAAGATAGACTTCGAAGCATGGTCTGATGAAGTCTCGGACGAGACGGAGAGGGCAGATACTATGGAATGTGCATCGACAATCGGGAAGGAGAAAGCGGTAGGACCGGAACACACCTCAATGCTTGACACTGTTAACAATCTCGGCATTCTATACAGAGCTCAAGGCAAGCTCGCGGAAGCAGAGAAGATGTACATGCGGGCGCTCGAAGGAAACGAGAAAGCGGTAGGACCGGAACACACCTCGACGCTTGACACTGTTCACAATCTCGGCATTCCATACAGAGCTCAAGGCAAGCTCGCGGAAGCAGAGAAGATGCACATGTGGGTAAAGGTAAAAAAACAAACCCAGGTACAAGACGATTTTGCAATCATATACAGCAGCAAGAAACCGAGCGGTATCAGGAATTCAACTGCCAAGCTCAAGGGGATTTTTTAAGAGTAAAAGAAGATACGAAGGCTAATACCTTGATGACACATTACTCTCAACAACAGTTCTCTTCCTTCCCCATTTCTCAGCTTTCATCTGATTGACATATTGTCCGAGTTTTTTACGGGCGAGGCTGGCTGTATAAGCTGTCCTTCATTTGATCTTACTAGTATGCCCGCAAACATAATCGCCCCCGCGAACAAATCGGCCTCCTTAACATTAATGATTGATTGATTGATTGATTGATTGATTGATTGATTCTGTTAAGCTATGCACGGTCTTGTCGTCCGTATAAGCTATCCTAAGTCGTTACCTCGTTGTCCTGCTTGTTTCTTGATCTCATGGATGAATGTACTAGTATCGCCAAAAACCAAACTCCTCTACTCCCAGTGAGGCTACGGAACGCTCCGAAGATGGACGCGTTTCACCCCGCAAAGACGCTTGAGAAAAGGCGATCGACAGGAAGGGAAGAGCGGTGATTAGTGGAAAACTCCCAGGAGGGCAGGTGGGAATTTGGTATACCGTGCAGGTATCTTCGGATGAGACAGACGTCAAGAGGTAAGACTGCTTCTGACCTCTACAGGTAGAAGGGCTGTGTGATGTGTATTGACTACTACAGTGATCTCGTTGATCTTCTTGGCTTCAACTGAAGTGGGATGAGAACTTAACTGCGACTGGTTGATGACTGGGGTACTTTACCCTTAAGTCGGGGCTCAAGATTTCAGGAGTCCTACGAAAAGCAGTAAGGAAACAGTCCACCAATCCTCACGTTCTATGCTGTTCGCCTGGCTTGAATACAAACTCCAGCGGCGCGATGCGACCTCGATCTCCCTCACGCATCGTAAAGCAGACGTGGCCTACGGCCCCTGTATTCACACGCAGCAAGAAGGAGACGGTGGGATCACTCTTAATTGTACACGGGACTATCGAGACGCAATTGTTCTCCACCTAATAGCTTATGGGCTCATCGCCGTATATTCAGATGATTCTTTTGTCTCAATAGTCAAATTGTACGTGGGGTTGCACATATTCGCAAAAAGTCCTGACCTTTTGCACATGTAATATGGAGCATCACTGTATCGATAATGTCACGGCATCCGTGTGACGGACGTGAGTGTAGATTACTACGGACATGGCCGATGGAGGTTTGTTCGCGGATCAGATGTAGACGACGAGCACATGTGAGCTCTTGATTGAACATGATCTCGATGAGAGCCTAGATAAAGGAGAGAAGGAGCATTAGTAGTCACACGAAGATGCATTGTAGATGAACATTAAGAACATGAACAGCCGATAAAGCAGAGTATAAGACATGGTTGTAGAGGAAAATCAGATTGTCTCTCTTTGCGTCGTATTGCGACGCGTCATGAATTGACTGGACATGTCTCGATAAATCGCGTAGCACCAGCCTAGTCGTGGTTCTACGAGGACCTGCTATATGACGACTGAAGCGGATGATCACTGTGCATGCTGGAATGGGAATCTGGCAAAATTGTGATTGATGGCATTGCAGTCCACCCCCGTGATTCGTAGTGACGCTGTGATTCAGCTATAATCAACGATAGTACAATCAAGCAGGGGCTTCTGGACGTCAATGGAAATGGACACGGCAAGCTATATAACGATCGAGCAACTGCATTTCAACAACACTGACAATCTCTCCTAGTTGCAAAACGGTAGTGAGACGACGAGCAGGATCTATCACTTGGGATGTGCGGTCTTAAGATCGCATACGTAGTATAGTCGTTGTGCATCGGCAGTGGCGTGCATTGCTAGGTGTAGCTTCATCCTTGCGCGGAGCGGGCGTGATGCCGAATGGTCTGGGCTATAACTCGACGCATGGAAGAGCCATAATGGCCGACGGCATCCAGGTAATACGGACTTCTAACAAGCAGGGTGATGGAGGACTGTGGGAGGCGCGGCAAAAAGGGTCTAGAGAGCGGCGATAGGCGACACGGCGACACAGCTTCATTATATGACACCGATGAAGTTGGGGCGACGGAGGTAGAAAAACAACGTCCAGGCTGGATAGCGCTTTGTGACCCTGTAGTCAGATGCATGCGATTTCTTGTGCGAAGACGGTCGGAGCAATAGCGTTGATCGACAAGGCACTCGCGAAGCAGGATCCACGTGGATGTAGTGACTTGACTGAAAAGGACTGTGATCACTCGCTATAGTTCTCTAGGATAGAAAGTCCCTGTGACCAGATCCAGTCAGGTGTAGGCGACAGACTTACGACAACATCTTTTTTCCCTGGTTATATGCCTAGCCGTTTCTTCTCGCGCATCATTGCCAAGAAGATAGCATCTTCTCCTTGCTCAAGTATGTCTTGGTAAAGGCCGGTACAGGCATGGTCGATGAGCTTAGCTTTCTGATGTGTATACTGTGTGACTAGATCAGGCTCTACGGCTTCATGGAACCAGGGTCGTGTGTGTCGTTGGGTCAAGGCCGATAACTCTAATAAAGAGGCAAAGAATTCCATGTCAGCACCACGTCGCAGAACGCACAACCAAGTAGTCAAGGCAGCCATCTCATCAAAGTCGATATCGTCTTCGACAGGGTCGGGCTGGGTCTGAAGCAGGTCACGGGTTCGAGCAAGGTCTTCTTCGGCACAGTACCGAACGAGTGCGGCTGTGCAGGCTGCCCAACATCTGGAATTGCTCTCTTCGTCATGCTTGCTGGCGACGCTGGCAAGGCTGAGGAGTTCAATGATACAAACAAAGTGTGCTCCCGGGCAGACTTTCCATGCCTCTTTCAGCCACAATGTGACGCAAGTCTCATCGGGCGCATATACAGTATCATTGCTTCCGAGCGTCGACTCAGCCACGGCAGTGTTGTGCGGAGACGAGACGATGGGGCGGGATGGTGTATCGGGCTGGGTGGTCGACATAGTGGAAGCAAATCGTGACGGAGGACCAGGAAGATCTTGAGCAGAGGCCGGCGTGCGGAACACCCGCATCGACTTTGGATGGGTCGCCTGGTGTGCAGCGGAAGACGGGCGTTTCCGTCGCACTGGATCCAGTATCTGGGCGGACCTTTCGCTCGCAGCGATTTTTCCCCCATTGTGAGCCTCTTCGGACAGAGCGCGGTTTGTTGTGTCAAGGATGGCGGATGCGACAGTATCGGACGGGGAAGTGGCAACGAGATCAGCAGTGTAGTCCGAAGAGAGCAGCGGCGAAGGTGTGGGTGGAGGTCTTGGGGTTGGCGAGCGGAAGAGGGGATGATAAGACGAGGCAGGAGATGGCGCGAAGCCGGCCAACGGAGCTTCGATGTCATGAAGGAGATGGGAGTCAAGGCAAGCATGTGCTATGGAAGGCGAAGCTGCTGAGATCGGTGGGCTGTGGTCTTCATCGTAGGCAGGAGGGGCGGTAGAGGGTAATGACGGCGCAGGTGCCGAAGTCGTCGACAGAGATGGTTGATTTGCATCTTCGTACAGCGGCAAGGGCTGCTTGAAGGGATCAGGTGCTTGGTCAATGTCTGTCTTGCTCACAAGTGCGCTCTTCTCAAGGAACCAGCCTTGCTTATTCCAATTATCCACGCATGCGCTACGATTGCCAGGGTACAATCGATCTAAATGGACAGAAGGTGCGGTGACAGGGTGAGACTTCTCCAACATATTCCGGACTTGCTCGAGGGACCGGTTCATCACATGATCGGCATTGGCATAGAGACTAAACCGCGAGACTTCGGACAAGGACTTGATTTCACGAAGCAAAGCCAACGACGACGGCATGATGGGAGACTTGGGCATGTCGTATGCTGGCATGATGACACTGCTCTTACTATCGCCGAGGTCGAACGACATATGCATGATGCTGCATTTCCCAGACTCGGTGTCGGAGGGAGATTGACGGAACTGGCTTGGGATGGCATCACTGGTATAGGCAACGTGGTTCACTTCGAGAGCGAGCGACTCTGGAGGGATGACAAGGAACAGCGTACGACTTGGACTTTTGCGCGGCCTGGTGCGAGTCGATCGAGCTTTGGTTAGTGCGACTCGCACACTCAAGGCGATGAAGAGCTCGCTAGTGTCTTGGTTCAAGGCGATCCACAGGAACAGCGTCTCCCCAACACAATTGCGCAGCGATGGCTGTCCGACACTCTGACACGGCTTCTGTGCGTCCGTCTCGCTCGTCGTCATGAGGGCAACGACCGGTTGTCCCGGCACTACCCACGTCAGAGGAGCCTCCGAGACGAGCCTGGACCTGAGCCGTTGAACGTCATCAGAATCAGACGTGTCCATGTCATCCATCTTGCTCTTCATTGTTGTTGTGTCAGGGTCGAGATCGTGCAAGTGTGTATTGTGGAGGGCGTATCGTATAGGTTGCTATCGGGTAGAGGTCACAGTGATGGCGGTTTACGCTCACACGGAGGGGAGCGACGGCGGCGACTGGAATTAGTGACAGCGCAGAGGGCTAATGTTCATGACGCGACGAACTACAGAAAGAGGTGACGCCGACACAGCAAGCCGACCGACAAAATTTGGACGAATTATCCACACGATCGACGCGTCAGTAATCCAATGCGAGCGACGACAGTGTACATACCTCGTCCCGCACTGTGTCGCAAGGAACCGTGCGAACCCGCCCACCCAGGCTTTCCTTGATCTTGTCTGGAAGAGCAGCCTTGACTCTGCTTATTGATGATGCTTGAACTGTTGTCGACGATGTGTGGAATCGAAGTGGATGGCGGCGATACTCAAGGCGACGGCGACGGTCAAGATGATAGCGACGCGACGCGACGCGACGCGACAATGCACACTCAGCAACGTGGTATCAGCACTGGTCGGGGGCCACGCTGGGTCGGTTCGCGGCGACACGGGCGAAAAGCGTCTCTTCGATGAAGGAAATGGGATTATCTTCGACACAGCAAAGACTGCCTCTTCACGCGCATCCAGCGACGAACGTACGACCAAGGGCGGCCACTCCGGTTGGGCGATTACGGCTGCGAGTGTGCAGTGACGTGGTGGCGCGACCGTGTTTGGACGTTGTCCAAGTCGTCGGAGTCTACAAATAAAAAGCCTGACGAGAGCTGATGGATTCGAGAAAGATGCAGATGATGGAGATAATCAATCGATGACTGAAGGTCGCCTTGAGACGCGTGTCGATGAGGTAAGCTTGTAAAAGGCAAGGAAGAAAGAGAGAAACAAAGCTGTCAGGCAACAACAAGACTGCAGAGAAGATCTCTGGCACGTGACGTCTCGGCATTGTGGAGACGAGGAACAAGACAATTCGATAGCAGAAGACGAACAAAGTATTCTGCAGGACTCGTCAAGATACAGGTGTCGCTTAGTAGCTCATAGCTCACAGCCTGTAACGTGCTTGGGTAGTATTGATATCACATCTCTGTGTATCTGAATGAGTTGAATGTATAGACTCGGGTGAGCATATTTGATTGCGAAGTTCCGCATAAGTCGCCAAGTCTTCCCCGCATTGGAATGCCAGCCCATGCGCCACAGGGCGTTGCGGAGACGGAGAATTCTGTACGTAGGTGCGGGTATATTCCAGCATGGACAACACGAGGGCGACCGTGTCCGTTCGTTGCGACTATCCAAGCATCTGAGGCGAGCACAATTTTCTTCGGATTGACGCCGACTGTAGCTGTAATCGTTCATATAGCAAGCGAGGGCTGGCGAACTAATGATTGCGGTGCTCAAAACCTTTTCAGCAATATAGACGAAGGATATCGGAATTTTATGGACACTCAAGTAGGTTCTGCTCACCTGAAAAAACTCGCCCTTGTCAATGCACTATTGCTCCATCAATCGACTGTTCGACTATGCCGCATATGTTCTGTAAACAAGCGAGGAAGAGCGAACTCTATGTGATCCAGATTACAGAGTACATGAATCACAATCGCGAATTACAAGTATGCAACATTCAGTGTCCGCCACGGTTGATCTCTGATGATGGAGTACATCTGTTTCCGTTCTGTCGAGTACGAAGTGTCGAGCCCCTGACGCGCAGCGTTTCCTTGATATCGCTCTTTTCTCATGTAAAGTCTTACAGATGTCAGTCGCGAGGATCAATACTTGCTCTACAAAATATTAGAATCGTAAGCGTCTCAAATTGGCAGGCGCAAGACCTACCTGGTGTGCGTAGCTTGATAGGATGCTACAAGCGTTACATGCAGGCAGGGATAATGCTCCTCAGATATCGCCGATGCCACTTGTACTTCCTAGTAAATCCAGCTCAACTCTTCAAGGTACAGCTCAAATTGCGGTCAGAGAACGAGCAATCCTACGATAACATCTCGGATTGCCGCATACATTTACAGCTTCATTGAAGGTCTATCTAGCTGCATGGAAATCATGTATCGTTAGTACAGTAGGCATATGGACTGACCTATGCATGCATAAGCACGCCCACCCACTGCAAGGTAAAATTATGTTTGCAGGCTAGAGAACATGTCACAAAGAGTGTATGATCTACGCGATCAGAGACCATACCAGAGCCGAGGTGTGCGTGACATGTGCATTGCGCTTCCGGTGCCCTTAATTGCGAATTGCTACAAGGCAGCTGTATGATCAAGCATATGCGCCGGCCAATATATTATCGAGACATTGATGCAGTGGGGACGGCGAAGCTACATCTAAACCCCTCCCACCCGACATCATTCGAAAGGTCCAACTCTTCTTCGTAGTCTTTCCAATCACTGGAGAATACGAGAACATCATGAGCAGCAAGAAGTCTACCAAGAATCTGAGGGCACTCCGTGCGAAGATAGAGGAGCTTCATACCCAGGGAAAGATTGACAGCGAGACATATTCACACCTGGTAAAGACAGGACGTACGCAGGTTTACTGGGGTGAGGACGAACCTTGCACCAACATCGATGTCGAGACCTCGGAGCCTCCTTCTGAGCCTTCTCCAGAGCCTTTCTCAGGATGGAATCATGTAGAGCCCGTTGCAGACGAGACTATTCTCGAAGCAAACGAGGATTGCGAGGCTGTTGAGGAAATGCCTGAGGATCCTAGTACATATACCTACATTTCTAGATGACAAATCGCTGATCTCCGTAGTAACAACCAATTTCGATCGAAAGAAGGCACGGGCGCAAGTCAACAAGACCCAGACTCGGCAACTATTCAACAACAAAGAAGCGAAGCAGCTGCTGTAAAGGAGGGCATCGACGTCGCAGGTCAGGGTATCTTATGTTGCGTGACGTGTAGCAGCATGGTCGCCGTGGGTTGCAGCACAAAGAAGTTGCCAGAAGAGTTCAAAGGTGGATGGCATGGAGAATTTGGTATCGCTGCAGTACACTGTAGCAGCTGTGTGCCAGCCTTGAGTACGTCGAGAGATTGGCATACAGTACAAGCAGAAGGAACGGAGACAGATATGAGCGAAAGTATGGAGAGGCTTCGGCTGCGCAGCCGAGTGTTTGTAGGCTCTGAGCCGGCATTAGTGGCACAGGCAGTGTTCGGGAGACCGGTGCCTTTTGTCGAAGACGGGGAGTGTCTCGGATATCGGAGGCGTACGGCGATCGAGACGGAATTAGGGCGGGATGTCTGGCTGCGTAGCATCAACGTCGATACTTATCTAAGAGGCTTCCGCGATGGGCTCCTGCTGCCACATTTGAATGGAGGATTTTTCTCATGATGATGCCACAACTTCGTTCAGGGCTGTCTAATGACAGGGCCTTAGCAACGTAATGGAAAGTATGTACGAGTACCCACCCTACCGCCAAGTCTAGCAATGTCTGTCGCATTCAAGTAGTCATTGATTCAATTATAGCTGATGATTCGCAGAAGAAGTGCCATTCCCCACATTCATCACATTCAAGGCAATTCCCTGCGCGTCGAAAGAATGTCGATTTTGTGTCATGCTGCCAAATCCTCTTTACAATCATTTCTGACTCCTTTACAATTCTATCGAATATGCTTTCCTGCTTCCAATATTGCTGCTGAATCTGCACCACATGCTGAACATATTGCCATCTCAATCTTGAAGGCGTCGAATATTCGTTTCGTTGTGTGTCAGGGCTAGTGCTTGCTTGTGGCGCAGATTAGGATACCTTGCTGTGAAGCACGCGTTACCAGAACCTTTTTTGCTTTAGTATGAGAGCCAGAGTTATCATCAGTCAAATAGATGTCGCAACCTGTATTGTCTCTAGCTACTCTATTGTAGTAAGGGTGGAGATATTTGAGTAAACAACACTTCTCGGATTCCAGGCCATCATCCAAATTTTCAAACCGCAGGGCGTCGCTGTCATCATGGAATCGAGCCACTTGTGCATGGTTATGCGTGGCGTCGAGAAAACGGGTATCACTATTATCACCAATTGCGTCCTTGGTTGCTTCGAAAAGAACCTCGAGACACGTAACGAGTTCATGAACCTCGTCGGTGTCAATAGGACCTGATCCATGCCTAGACAACGAGAAATCGCGTTCTGGTCCTCCTTTTTTTCTCCCTTCTACCTTTGGTCAGGATGTCCCTATAGCGCGCAATAGGAAAGGCTTTCCCGGGAGGTCTCGTATACTTGAACCATCGAACGCATTCCTACTGCTCCGCTATAATGACAAGAGACTTCTTGGCATGCAGTGTAGTGTGCATGAACTGAATTTCCCCGCGCTGACCCCCGACCCCACGAAATTTGACACTATGACGACAAGTCTAGGTAAAGCAGCCTTTCAAGAAGTCTCCCATGGTGTTGACATCAGATTGGTAGATTGTGCCGCTTATGACAGTGATCAAGCCCGCCTTATAACAGATTTCGAGCAAGAGCTGTGATATAGACTGGTGATATGCGACGAATATGTTGTCGCCACCGCATCGGAATACAGATACCCCACCATATCAATTATCGTTAATCCCTTATTAATCGAGCCCTTGACACTGTTCAATGCAGCGGTTTGACGCTCGTATCAGTATCAATTGTTGATCAGTACAGATCAACCTCCAAGAAGTCATCATTACTATATTAGGATAAGCACAAGCACGTCCAGTATGTCTGACTTTATGAGTCAATGCGAGAAGTGTGGAGAGAACAATCACTTGTTCGATCAAGTCGGCCATTAAGATTCATCAAGGGCCGGACTAAGGAATTAAATCTTGCGAAGTGTGACCTATCCAGGACCTAGCAGGTCATAGTTGGTGTTGCAAGGCTTCGAGTCGGTTTAATCTTGCCAAAGATAGAAAGACCCTTTACGACTGCGCTTCCATGACATGTAGATACTGGAGTGAGGTGAGCTTCCTGCTCAGCGTTCTCAAGTACTATATCTAACATGTTCATAGGCAATCAAGATACCCCCGGTAGCGACAGGACGTACGCTCAAACATCTCCACTAAGCATCTGAATATAGACTCGATGGCTAAATGCCCTACAGCAGTATGATTGACAACATCGGAGCCTCTGACGGAAGGATATTGCGTATAGCTATGGAGTCAACTTGACCCACAGCCGCCCACCAGTACACAGGAACATATGAGAACGATCCCGACATAGATAGCCAAGCTGTTCTGTAAATATCTATAGAGAATTGGGGAACACAGGTACCGAGATGTCGCAGCTACGGTTGACACGGCGTTTCCTCCAGGATCGAAAACTTGTTGCGCTCCATTCTGGTGGTGTGGAGAAATCAATGCATGCCCTTGGGCACCTTTGCATAAGACACTGCTCTTGAGCTTCACGAAGCCTAGTAGACCAATTATGTGCAGATTAGCTCGTCTTGCAGGCGTTTCTGAAAGTGCATCCGTCATAAAGTGACCCATGTCATTCATGCTGTGTATGTTGAGCTGTTGGCTTTCATCACCCCTCCACCAGCAAGATTCAGGAGATTGCAAGGACGTGGCAGTAGCCACATCTGCCGGAATGATCGCATCGTTGGATGTTGGAAGGACCTATCGCTGTCGTATTGACAAGCTAATATTTTGACTGAGGCGTTACTCTATTTTTGTCGTAGTTGTGACTGGGAACCTCCAAGCCACTTGGCTACTTTTGTGGTCTCAATCGAATGCTCTGGCTGGAACACAGGGCTACCAAGGCCCTAACATATGCACTCCGCATCGACAGCAATAGCAGAAATTCTTCGAGCTACGATACAGGCTTCGTAACAAGCATGCCGCTTGGGAACTATTTCAAAGTTCCAGTCAGAATAAATCTAGCTGTATGGTGCAGGTGTGTGCGCTTGTATGAGACGCCGACCATACACGGGTCTTGTAATATGATAGGTTGGTCCGTATGATGCGAAGGAGCTACTTGAAAAATCCTTATATTCTTGTCCGTTTCTACTTGTTCATCTCTTTCAACCGTTGCCTTATGCTCATGAGCACCACAGCAGTCTGCTCTCGAAGTGTCATCTGATGTGTGTAACAGGCGAGTATCACTTACCATACTCACAGACACGATTGTGGTTGTCTTTTTAACCCGACGCAGTCATGACTCCGCGATCCATATAGAGACATTCCAATGGTTGACTTTGGCGGTTCCAAAAGGACATCCAATACTGTGAAGGCTCTCCAACAGCCTCTGCACAGCCTACTAGCAGACCTCGACGCTATGAAGGTCGACATCAAGTAGACTAAAGTCTTCAAGATCAAGAAGACTGTTCAACGGGGCACTCCGACAGGAAGTGGTGTGGATCATGGATGATCCATATTTCTAGCATTGAACAAGGATATAGTATGCCAGATCGAAGCGGACAGCATAATTCTCGAGTTTCACGATGTCGATGAGTCCGATGGTGTCATCAATGAATATGACACTGGAGTTATGGGCCCTTTGAATGCAACAACAAGGCATGTCCCTTCGATGGGTGGTCAAACAAGTAAAGCGCCATCACTATTTGTGAGTACTCTGTCAATGAGTACAATGCAAGAGTATATCATCAACGTTGCAAGTCTTGCGGTCACCTGAGCAAGCCAGACCTGGGCTCTACCTATGCGGATAGGGTGGCATATCGTCTAAAGAAATGGCGTGGAATTATGGTGGAAACACCGTGCTTCTCCGGTTGAAGCAAGGGGCGGCATCAGAGTGGCTTGTGCGAAGGTTGCAGGTATGGGCGCTGTGGTGAGAAAGTGCAGACACAAGCAAGATCCGGATAGCAAGGGTATAGGCAAAAGCGATGAAGGGCATCTCGATGGGGATCTTCCCAACCCGAAGTCGAGATGCTTGTCTAAAAGCAGCTGTCGCTCATATTTTACGATGCTCTTCTTCTCATGTTGTAGAATGGTTGATCAGCTGTGTTCGGGTGTGTGACAGTGCGGCTTCGAAGCTCGAGACTAATCCCGACACTACGCGTACTGTAGATCTGGGATATCAACCTGATGCGGCCATATTGCCCCCCTAAGCAAGCTCCTTTGTTAACTACAGAAATCAGGTGACGCAAGACTCTCATGATCGATGCTTTGCTCCCTCAATGTTGCAGTCGTACCTCTCGTGATTGGTCATAATTTGCGCAGGGTATGTGCGGGGCGTGTTACAATGCCCCCACCAAGCCGGATGATGTACAGTAATGACTTAGACATATTACAACAATATAATGAACGACTCACCTGCAGGCTCCTTCGTTCGTTCTCTCCGGATCTTTCGCCTTAAATTCGTATCATGAGTGCTACAACGTTGAATCAAGTCATTAAAAGATGAAGTCACACACTGCACCTTGAGGATTACATCAAGGGTATGTAACATGAGAAATATTTTCCATTTGGTCATGTGTTCGATCATGGGATCTGCCATCACCCACCAATTCTCAGATCGAATCGGACCGGACCAGCCGCATCCTAATATTTTCTGGCCCATTAATCCTCCTGACCGTGGACATCTCGATCTTCTTCATCATGTATTCAATAAATGTTGTCACGATATGAACGTCGTTGCCGCAGTGATTCATTGGAAACAGCGTAATCGTATTGCATGTGAGACAGGACAGGTTAGTCATCGCTGTGTGGACAGATGTATAGCATAGCCCAGCCTTATGGCAGACTATCCCGAATTCTAAATGATCTCATCCCCGATACTCATGGATGGTGATCTGGCTTATGTTCGCTCGAGCAACATTGTTTGACCGGAGGTTTCACGATATAGACCTATTCTGGGCAGATTGTAGAAACTGGGCAATTGCTCAATGGTGGATCCGAGACAGCGTAGGTAAGGAAACGAGAGGTAGTTGTTCCTTGCTCTGACATGTGTGAGTTCCAATTTCTCTCCTACATCCAGTTCACCGCGATACGTACATCGCCCCCACCTAGGCTTTTCACCAGGGTTAACGAAGAGAAGGAACCGATGCAACGTAAAGGTAGCAAGAGGGACGACTGTATATCTGCATCATATTGTGAGAAATAGTAGCTTCGTGCGTTCAACCCTATGATTTCTTGACTTTGCGTTCTTAGCTTGTGGACTCTGGGTACGTTATGATATACGGTCGCGATTGTTGCTTCCATATTGATTGAGATTGATTGTACTATCGGTATATAGGGTTTGAAGAAAAGATCAGGGCAGGCTTAACTTCGTCGATTCGTTATTGCATGAAACGACGCTTGGTCAGGGAGATCGACTAACTGTACTCTTCATAGGATAAAGCCAAGCGGCGATTGCGATGATAATGTAAAGCCACATGAGAAGTGTTCCTTTGAGCCAATTGCTCTTGACATCGTGAACGACGTAGTTCACAAGAAGCATTGAGACGAACAACACGGCAATCTGGAAGCCGTCAAAGCTCAAAGACAGTGTGGCATCGCCGACGCCGCACCAGCTGGCGACAACCATGAGTGGTACGACTAGCAAAGAGATCTGCAAGCTGGATCCGACGGCGACACCGATTGCAAGATCCATCTTGTCTTTCATAGCGACCGTGATCGCTGTAGCATGCTCTGCAGCGTTGCCGACGATTGGTAAGAGAATAAGACCGACGAATTCTTCGGATACATGACCATCTTTGTCGATGTAATCGATACCGCTGACCATAGATTCAGAGCAGAAGGCGATCAGTACAGTGGCGATAGCAAGAGAGACGAGAACACCGGTCTTGCTTAAAATTGGTTGCTCTTCCTGCTCATTCCTTGCGTGCGCCGTATCAGCTTTATGGACCTGGCCGCCAGTTTCAGTCGGCGAATCAAGTCCTACGGTTCCACGGTTGAGCGATGCTCTCCTCTTTTGCTTCTTGGTACTCTTGATCTCTAATGACTTCTGCGAGGGCTCAGCGTAGATGTGGGCATGAGTGCTCAACTGGAAGTAGAGGAAGGCTGCATAAACGAACAGCAAGATATCGTTACTGCAACTCCATGGGACTCTCCGGAGATGTCTACACTGCCGCTACCGAAGGCTTTGCAGGCTGTTGGTACGATCAACGAGCTGACGGCAAACCCGAGCATGCTGGCGGCAGTTTGCGCCACGGTAGCGTTGAAGTTCTGCATGATGCGATTGTAACCACCCAAGGCGAAACACATGCCCAAGACAAGCAGCAGATCCAGAAGCATACTGCCAATGAGCGAAGTCTGCACAATGGTGATCTTTCCCTGATTCAAGGCGATGATATCGACAATGATCTCCGTGGCGTTACCGAATGAGGCATTGAGTAGGCCACCCGTCGTATCTCTGACATATAGTGCCAGTTGCTCGGTGGCGAAGGAAAGCATCGCAGCTAACGGAACGATAGCGACGAAGTCGATGGTAAAAAGAGTATATTCATTGAGGTGAGCATACTTGACGGCAAATCCAACAGGAACGCAGAGGAGTAGAACGTTGATTCACGATCCGTAAAGGATAGCTTTGAACTGTCTCAGAGCAGGTGAGTGGCTTTTGCGCTCCTTCGCACTAGTCGATTCCGTGTGGTGGACAGCCTGGTTCATATCTGAATTGAGCTCGAGTGCCAATCCACCATACTCTATGCTTGCAGCTACGACTTCGAAGAGAGGACTACCACCATTACTCGCGATCGATAATTCGGGTACTGTAAAGTCCCAAGAGAGATTTGGGCCGGTATGGCTGCGCTGAGTACGGACTGTTTCACCGCAGTCTTCGCTTCCCATCGCCTTGGCTTCGGGATGTCCGGCAGCTATCTCTCCCGGATTGACCGTGTTGGTTCGATTGAGCCCGGATTCCTCGTCGGAGACCTTCGTGTTGTCACAGAATCGCCATCTGAAGGCGAGATGCTTGACCATTTCAAATAAAGCAATGCTACTTTTCTGAGCCTGCAGTCGCACCCTATGTGAGAGATTACCTTCGAAAGTTTCAGCTATGATCGGGTCATTGATGCTTCCCACTTACGCATAGTGTAGATAATCATCTGCTGGTGCAGGTTCCAATTCCAGAGTATCTATCAGAAGCAATTGAATGAACAAGCAGATGACTGAGTGGGCTATTGGACGTGTGGCTAATGACATGGGAAAGTAGATTATTCAAATATCACCAGATTGCGGAAGAGGTTGCAGTATAAAACCAGTATTAAGCTTTATGAGAGAATGTTCCTTCTTTTGGAGGGGCTGCGATGTAGGTCACCATTGTGACGATCATGAAAGCTGGAGGCGACTTCGAGTCTATATAGAAACGAGGAAGTCTTCACTAGGCGCTTAGACTCCAGAAGACTGTCCGTCTGTGCCTTACCGAATGTGAGACGATGTGTGCCTGGTGGCTTATAAATTTTGTCTTCCTTGCCCTTTGAGGCGCAGCCCCGAGCCAGGTCCTGTTCCGCAGCAAAAGAGTGGGACGATCATGTCGGAGACCGGGCTCGGTCTGACAATGCCTCAAAGTTCATAATAAGTGAGTGACAGGCTCACAAAATACAAGTAAATACTGCTTCCGAAAAACGAGAGTTCGAAGCAGTAAACTGGAGACCAAGGCGATTCTGCGCTGCGCCGCTGTGAACCTTGACTCCTGCTACGCCCGTTTCACAAGCCAAAGATTATGGCTTATTGATGTATTAAATGGCCGACACACTACCTCCACATACAGCGCGTCATCTTCTCTCAGGTAGCATGTTTGGCTCAATTTTCCGTTCAAATCGAAGTGACAAGTATGTGTTTATGAAGGAAAGCATCGAGCTCGCTTCTCCAATGAACCTATGAGAGAAGTCAAGTGCATTACCTGACTACAATCTCTCGCCTATTGCTATGGTCGTCACAGAGATTGTCGTTGTTTTTTCATATCTATCTTACGTTCTGTATGGTCTACGCGAACATAAAGGCAGTAGGACTTACATAGGACTCATGCAGAGCAAAGCCCCCCGGAAAGTGGGTCCCCCCACCCAAATTGACTATGTCAAGCACAGCACCATGCAGGCCGATCAATTCTGTAACCCGAAAACAGCGACGTAGGTAACGTCAAAGACCAGACCTTAGCCTCCTATGCAGAACGCCCTATCAGCTGTTTTCCTTTCTACTTTGATGCACAGGCTATTTCCTGTTAAGGCGTAACGGTGACGAACGTGAAAGTGTACCAGAAAGCAAGTAACCTCAATCAACCCAGCCTAGTCAGCATACCGCTCGAAGTTGTCCGCTGAGCCTTCTATTTATATTCTGGGTAGTTCCTGAACCTATCTGATGAGCTCATTGGGCGAAACTGGTTCTTCGTTGTAATTTTGCATAGCTAATGAACATGACTTACTAGCCGCAGACATGAATCTGCTAGTTTTATCTACACTGCGTTTACAGCTTCACATGACAGACGCCAACCGCAAAAATATGGAAACTCCACGGACCTATGATAGCTGCCAAAGGTCGAAGTCTAGGCATGGTATCATCGGCATCAGCTAGAGCGGGGAAGAAAGGAATCAGCAAACAAAGGAATGAAAGCGCTTCCGGCAGACCTGCTGAGTACAGTACATAGCCGACTAGTGTTGCAGGATTGCCTAGGTTGACTATCATCAGCTAACAGAACACTGCCCTACATATTCCGGGCTGCAGCACTTGTAGTGTGCTCTGGTTGGGTGATATGTTGATAAGGAGGCGCAATCTGAAACGGCAGCTGATCCTAGGCTTGTCGGAGTCTAGGCTTGCACTGCGGAGAATTGTTCGCAACAGAAGACCTTCCGTCCTGCCGCATCGACAGCAAGCGGAATAAACATGGGTTAGTGTAGAATACGGAGTACCCGGAGTCGATTGTTGATCTAAGCAACCTCGGATGCAGTACTGTATGATAAGGTACAGTAGGTCGCTATCGAGCGGTCCGCATGGCAAAGCTGCAAGCAAAAGCCTCTTCTATTGCACGTCTTATTGCCGTACTTCAACACTGTAGCATAGCCTGAAGCATGTACTTATGTGATTACGATTGATTATTACATTTTTATGGTGTTGACATTTAGCTACTACATAGCTATATGAGTCGATCTTGCTGGGGAAGAATAAAGTCTCCCGAAAGTGAAGCGATACAGCTGAAATGCTGAAGCAGTACACAGAAAACGTAATATGAATACGACATACAGAGATTCAACTTTCAGGCCATCTAGATACTTATCCCATAGCTTACCTTATGCATCAAAGTGACCATATCGTACTCCATATGAAGGATTAAAGAAGTCATCCGAGGCGTTAAGGTCGGTGGTTCACAATAGGGTAGGTAGATATCAGGCGACTGACATACAAGCCGTTTCCGCTAAGGCTTAAGACTCATCCAGTGTCACTTCGCCCACTTTACTATTCGCTGTGGAGTTATTACTGTTAGAATGGTTCGTTGGTTACTACTATTGAATAATTGAATATAGGATCGACCCACGAGCGGAGCCGATCACGAAACAGGTTAAACGTCACTAAGTCATGATATGTAAATGATTTGATATGATCTTTTATCGCTGGGGCGTCGAAACTAGCTATGCTAAAGCGGTAGAGCCTTGCTACTGGATGGATACTACTGGCTGTAACCCTGTCCCACGAATCAGTGATGCTCCTTGGAAACTGTCGTTGCTGTTATAGTATTACCCTCAACGACCAGTGTTCGGCTACCTCAAAGATTGCTACCTACAGTAGGTAAATACTTTACTCATACTACATATGGCTGAAGCTGGCAGCACACTCACTCTGTGTGCTACAGTAGGTTGGAAGAAGTACTTAGGTTATTAGAACAACGCTTTCTGCCGTGGCTAATTGAAATATGGATGTGACAATACAGATCATCTTAAGGAGTTGCAACATGCGGAAGCATCTTAGTCAGAGCATTTTTTTCGAATGGCAAAGATACAATCAGACAGAACTGTGAGCGACGAATGAAGTTCCTGTCGACTCCAGATTAAGTATTTACTGGAGTACAACTCGCAATAACCTTCTCGATAATGAACCATGTCTTGCAAATCAATCCGGGGACTCGGTCGTATGTCCTCTATCGATGTCATCTTCCATCTCGACGCGCTCTATTAGAGTTGGCATGACCTCACCGTGCTGTTAAGGATTGGTTGTGAGGCTACTACCATGATAGTCTCTCCTGGGTTGGACTCGTGAAGAGGAGTATCAAGGCACACGTGAAGAGGTAATTCCAATCACTGGTAACTGAATTGAAATTGAACACAATGTTCCATAGGGGAACATTGTCTATTGCTATATACCTTTCGGTGTCGTAAGTGAGTGTAGTGTATCACTCCTATCACTCGTGAGTCGAGTGATTCCTGAATTACCGTGATCACTCGTGAGCCAAGCGATTCTGTTTGGAAGGTAACCCTGTCCAGGGGTAATCACTTGCCAAGCCAGTGATTCGTGCGGGGTACACGTATGGGATCGTAACAAGGAAGCTCTTATATAAGCACGGGAAGCCGGACGAATAGTCTCTTTTATATAAATATTAGCGCACTTCGATAACTTAAGTAACGAGGAAGCTAATTAAGCAGCAAAGGCCGCGACATATTTGAAAGCTATAATCACAGATAAGCCGACATGAAGAGTAGTAGAGATACGGCTAGTTCAAAAGCATCTCGAAAGTCAGCTAACTACGAAAGCTCGTACAGGACCGTTAAGACCTTAAGGCAAATATATTAGACGATTAGATATAGCCCTTTTTAGCAGGTACATTATAAGCTTATATTACGCCCTTACCGCCGAATAAGCGAGAATCCTTGTTTAAGCGAGAACAAACTACTCTTAACTTTAAGAGCTTGAAGTAAGGATTAAGGCAGCACTATTAGCGTGTCATTCGTGCGGTAGTCCGAGGGAAACAGTTCGCTATGTTCTCTTAAAATGCGTTAAGTAAAAGGACCTTCGTACGAGCTTATAGAAAGAGGCAGGGCCGTAGATAAGGCGACCTGTTATATATGCTAAACGGTTACATAGTAAGAATAGACTAGAAGACAAGGAAACTAATCGATAAAGACAAAACAAAGTGGAAGCCGAATTTAAAGATAGTTAAGATAATAATACACTTCTTGCAACAAACAGGAAGGATGGGAAGGGAACTGTATGACGAGGCAAGTTAAGCAGGAGTTAGGCGCACTAAAGAGGGAAAAAAAGACAAAAAGAGAAAGGAACTCCAGTAATAACATCGTCCCCAGTATGTTATTAGGTTAGAGTGGGGACTTAGTGGAGACAAAGGCCATGCGGAGTTTAATTGTCAGGTTACCTTTAAGGACAGCTCATATAGGCACAAGCCTACAAATAGCTTACAGATCAAATCAAATCAAATCAGATCAAACCTAGCGGTTAGTCAAAATTGCAAGTTGATCAGATCGGAAAAAGCAAAACCTTTTATGTGACGAACACGTAGCATTTGAGGAAACACAATATGGATCAGGATTAGATATGAAAGAGACGTCGAATACATGTTCATTCTGTAGAAGGATACCTGAACATAACATCGTCGATACCACTCTGCTTTACTTCTTCAGGCGTACAGATACTAACCTGGACTCCTGACATCTCCGCTTGAACACCGTCGTAGATCCAATCTTGCGTGGTTCCAATGCTAGATGCATTGAGCTCACCTAAGATAGAAGCAGTGGGTGGTTTGAGTGCGTCCTTGATAGTGAAGAACTTCCAGTATGCAGATTCATAGTCTTCCCCTGTCGTATCGCCTTGTGCTTCTTTGGCTTGGAGATGCTTCAGAAAGAATGGGTTGGGAGATTGTTGAGCTTCTTTCACAAGGGCGGAATCGTGTGGTGGATCGATTTTCTCGAAGCTTCGCTGGTAGTTGGCGACTATACATGCCCGCGCCGCCTGCAACTTCATCTCAGGCCGCAGTCGCGCTATTTCTTCATAGACGCCATAATAAGCGGGCTGTGGGAACCATATACAATAGGGCAACTCGTCCACGGGAGTCGTGGGCGTGATTCGTGATAGATCATTCGTCATGATGAAACGGGCATTGATTGCCCGTCGTATGCGAGAGTCGTTTATCTCGGCAGCTGGTTGAAGTGACCAGAACTTGGCAAACAACGGATCATGGTATATGCCTCGGATCAAGCACGCAAGCTCGCCTTTGATCTTTTGTGGACGTCGCAGGCGTATGTATCGATCAATGTTGCCGTGACACGCCGCTGACAATATGAGCATGTCTTTGTCGACTGTGGGAAGATCTGCTGGAAGTGGAGAATAGAGTAGTGGTAGAACCACTGATTGATCGACTGAGCGAGGCTCGCTCCGCTTGACGTCTACTGACATATCCTCGCAGATGTCGTACAACCGGCTCTCAAACCCGTTGCGGTCGGACTCTAGAGTAGACTTTGCCCTTGGTCGCTTGAATGATTGCTTCGACTCCAGGAGTGCCGTCACACAAGTGTTGCCGTTCATTAGAGAAATTGGCGGGTTCTCCAAGACGAGTGAATTTGAGTAGTCATTGAATACAGCGTACTTGACAGGATGTTTGACAATCGCTGAATAGATGGCCTCACTTCCGTTCTCACGAGCTTCCTCAGCAATGCCTACTTCGGGCAGAATATCAAGTTCTTTGTAGAGATCGTCATAATTCGCCACGGCACAGACACGGCCAACCTGATATTTCGTCCACGGATACAGGGTAATCAGCTTCCGACATGTATCGCGATCGGGCGTCGAAGGATACCATATGCAGTACGGAAATTCTTCTGGGTCGTTCATGTCAGGGATATCTCTGCTATACATGATAGCTTGGGCGTTGAGTGCGCGAGTGAAGCGAGGCGTAAGACCTCGAAGCTCATGGCCAAAGCCTGCATTTCGACGAATACCCGCAACGACACAGAGCTGAACAAGCTCCAGTCCAAGGTAGTCAGGTATGCGAACACCGTTGATGGCATCCTGTAGCACTCTCTGGTTGAAACGGAAGTCTTGCAAGGCAGACTGTCGCGGATGAGCCATGGCGTTGAGTTTGAAGTTTAGGTCAGAGAATAATACTAACAGCGAGACGTGTTGACTGGGCTCACAACTCTCCGTTGGTTTTCTGGAAGATTATATG
Organism: Neodothiora populina; assembly: GCF_041146345.1. NCBI lineage: Eukaryota > Fungi > Ascomycota > Dothideomycetes > Dothideales > Dothioraceae > Neodothiora > Neodothiora populina. The sequence continues at coordinate 1,415,434 of NW_027191408.1, read as the reverse complement.
ATCCCTAACACCCGCCTACTTCACGGCCATGGTTGGGCTGAGATGTGTCGAGATTGCGAAGGATGGGCTTGGGTATAGTATAGTACCTGGTCACGCGAACGAGCAGGGGGTACCAGAGTACTCGTATAGGTGTGGATCCTTCGAATCGCTTTATTAAATGCTTATCTCGCCTTAGTGCCTAGATATACGGGAGGATCAGGGGTCTTGACCGATAAGGAACAATGTAAAATGGGTAGGAACTAGTACTCTCGCATGCCAAACTTTCCACGCTAAGCCGCTTGTGGCGCAACTTCTTCTTGCTCATTTCATCTCACTTCGTTCCTGCACCTTGTTCTAGCCTCTCCCGTACTACGCTTCTTATACTTAGTCCTTCGGCTTTTGCTAAGCCAAAACATTTAGCCTAGCTAGTGTCTATCTACTAGGGGTGCTGTCGCAGATGTTGCAAACGCCAAAACGACGTCGCAGACCGGGGTACCGTCTGCGACGTCGTGCCTCTTAGTAACGCACGTAGCGAGACACGGGTCACTTTCGGCTACGGTCCACACTTATCCCCGCCGCTAAGTAACTATACCTAATCGGGAACCGTCCATCTGTCTTCGACGTCTGCGACAGCGAGCCCGACGTCGCTATGTCTACGACAAGAAGCACCCTCACTACCCACCCGTTCAGGCTTTGCAAGCACTCAATTCGGCGAAACCTTCTGCCGCAGCGCTGTAATGTTACGTCGTAAGTCGATTGCAAAGCAGACTCAGTGCAGTTGTGGTCGGTTACTCACTGTATGTTAGCATCGTGACTTGCATCAGTCTTGCTTCTAATGACATCGTCGATCTCATTCCGTGGTATATTTTGATTTGACTGAATCGTGGTGCCGATATCGAGCAGCTGCAAAGCTACCTTCGAACCGTCGTCGAGCTGCAGGGTAGTCGGGTTTGTTTTGATTGCAATATCGGACCATCTCCCTCGTAGCCCTTTGATTTTGGCATCGGAGCTGGCCACCATGCGATAAAAACGAATACCATTAATCGAGTTTCTGATGCCTTTTTGTTGGGCTGTGGTGCCGGCTCCGCTGGACATGAACTGGACTGCGTTCGTGATCAGATCGGCAGTCGAACTCGCTCCGTCCGCGATTCTCATCAGTCGATTGGCCTCTCGTTCACGTCTGCTTCTCACATACTGATGATATGCCCAAAGTCATATAGTCCAGTCAATCCGTGGGCCTGAATCGCTCTGACTGCGGTGTTCACTTTCGGCAGTCGGTCGTTCTCGTCGATGAGGTTTGGCACAGGGTCTAATACAGGGTCGCTGATGTATGCCACAAACTGATTGAACGAGCATGGTCTGGGGCATTTAGGTGCAATCCGAGGTGCGCGGTCGCTCTTAGTATCAATCTCTCTTGCGTACCAGAGAAACACTCGTTCATACGCTCCAGGGATGTCGTAAGCAACGACGACCGAGATGAACAAAGCTAGAACCAGACCGAAGAGTTTCATGGTGTTGGTGAGAAGGATACCGACTAGAAAAAGATAACGAAAAAGTCGAAAGGCTTTATATAAGCATTTACACATTCATAAGTCAAATCTCCTCGTCTTTGATCTTGACGTTGAGCTTCTAGAATCCTTTGGTTCTATAAGCCAAGTCTTGAATTTGAATGAGATCTGTTCTGCGAATCCACCAACAAGTTTCCGCGAACAAAAGCTTGCATGATCCAATCACGGAGAGTTCATCCAAATATTGGTGGCTTTCTCATAATTTGGATATTCCAAGGGCACTGTCAGGGATGCTACTACATGCAGAGGCAATACCTGTCCGACTTGACTACACCGCATGGCCTTTGTGATCGATTCCAATTGGAATGTAGTTGTGATTCGCTTCCATTTCAGCAGGCTTCGGAGCTCGATCCATTGCTAGAGAACACGACTGCCTCGCTTCTTAACGATTGGTAGTGTTCTTTGGCTGTGAGTTGGGTAGATAGCGTAGACGTTAATTGAAGGCAATCTTTTCCATCAATGTAGCCCCTGTCACTTGCGCTGAAGAGTGTAGCAACAAATCTTAACCTCGCGTCAGCCCCTACATGACCGGCACCAAACGTTGAAAAATACGAGATGCTGCTAAATACGAGATGCGAACGCCACAAACACTGGATTAGACCAGGAGCCTTTGCAAAGGTCACTCTAGATCCTGGAAATGACTAGAAGTGCTCCATTCGTGTACGAGACTTAACGATCTGGACTTACTTACCATACGCAGGAAGCTTCCTGCGGTTTTGCCGGCTGTTTACAACAGCCTGCATGTATTACTCTCCACAATTTCATATGTATATACTTGAATCAATTATGGATTAAATCACTTAGCTCAAGCTGATCGCACAGGATGGCCGAATAAGATTTGTTGCGCAATAATAGGAATCCATGGGCTGTATGGTTGGAGTCTTCAAACAATTGGGGTTGCGAACGATGGCCTCATCCTAGGAAGAGTAGCACCGCTCTCTAGCACCATGCAGTCACCACTACTTAGATAGCTATAGGAACTCTTCTTGTGACCTTAACTCGAACTCACTAAGCCCTTAGAACAGTTCGACTGTCTAATGCTACTCAATCGTACATTCAAGACAAAGCTACGCTAAGGCTTCCTCGAGCAACCTTACGATAAATCTATCGAGGTAGCAAAGCATTAGCAACTCGACATCTCTACGGCTACAACTCAGAATTGTAGTAAGATCACCCTCCCCTAGACACCCCTATCGGTTCGCGAAGTGTGTGCGACTACACAAGCTTGACCTTACTAAGGATGATGCTACCAACCGGATCAAATACTTCCACTGGTTAAAGGCATACATACAAAGCGAACCACGCTTTACACACGTCGTAATGTCATATTCGTGTTGTATCATTTACCGCTAGCCGTGAGTCAAGACCCAGTATCAATCCTTTGTACTCCAGTCTAGCTAAAACTAGGTAGCTTGATACGAGACATAGGGATGGCTTTAAAGGGCATACTTACAGTGATAATTACAGTTCATGACCCACTAACCGACAGCGTATCATGCAATGAGCGTTTCTTTTAGTGTCTTGGGCGCCTTCTTTCGCAATTTCCCTAAAGGGTGTGAATACTGGGCTATATATCTTTGAATTGGCTCTTAGTATAAGCCGTCCCATCACAGACAGATCATTTCCTTCGGGTTTATTAGTCCTTAGACTGATCTTCCGGTTTTCGTCAGCTTACCTCTGCTCTAGAATTTGCCGCAATTCTCTCCTATAGCTGTTAGCTTGCATAGCACAACCGACTTAATGCAACAGTTTTGCGAGATCGCTTGCCTTTGGAGCTTTTCGTTCTTTTGCTAGGAGATGCACTTTCGTCAAGATATGATAAAGTCTTTCATCCTTAGTAGCATAACGGCATGCTCGATCTTCTCAACAGCCTTAGCAAAAGCGTGTCCAAATCCTGTTGTCCTCCCTGACAATGCTTTCAAAAATCGACAACTATACGCCACTCCATACTACGCCGCAAAAGTTGCAGCTGCAGTCAAAAATATTGCGGATCCAGACCTCGCTAGAAGGGCTGCAATGATTGGAGATGTTGGAACCTTTATGTGGATGTTTGTATTGTTCTTCTTATTGAAAGAGACGGTATACTAATCATTTGACTTTACAGCGATCAGAAGGCAGTCATCCCGACTATAGATGCTATGATTAAAGACGTTCCATGTACGCATATTATCGGTCTCGTTATCTACGATCTTCCAGGTCGTGACTGTGGTGGTGATGCTTCTGGTGGAGAGTATCAAACTGGAGAACTTGCGCGTTATAAGGCTGAGTACATTGACCGTATGTTATGTAGGTTTTCAGCTCGAGAGAACTAGCTAACAACCTGGCTACCTAGCTCTTCGGAAAATCTTTCTCGCGAATCCAAATACTGCTATTGCCCTAATCCTAGAACCCGATTCTCTCCCCAATGCGATTACGTCTTTGATTCATCCAAGATGTGCCGCTTCAGTACAGGAATACAAGGATGGCATCGCCTATGCACTCAAACAATTCGATCTTCCGAACGTTGTTCAGTACATTGATGCAGGCAACGGAAACTGGCTGGGTTGGGACCCAAATGTTGGTAAGCATTATTCTTCTCTCTGTGTTCGTATTATTGCACCCATATTTGTAAGCGACCTTGTTAGCAGGGGTCGAATGTATCAGCCAATCTATTGTAGCTACTGTAGTAGGAGGTTCCCATGAAGGTGAAATTCCAGCACGTAGTTTGCCGATACAAATAAGCGACTGTGCGGAATCTTCTAGGACTTCGACTTCCTAGGTTTTCCTACTGATCTTTCAGCTTGGAACTCATCGCTAACAATTAGTAGCACCTGCTGCTAAAGTTATCGCCGATGTTTGGAAAGCAGCCGGAAAGCCGAAATCATGCAAAGGTATCGCGACAAATGTTTCGAATTGGAATGCATGGTCCATGATTCCAGGAGAATTCGAGAATTTCCCGGATGCACAATACAACAAAGCGCAAGATGAGACGCGATACATTCACCTTCTCGGCGCGCAGATTGCAGCCAACGGTATGCCAAATCACGCTATTGTTGATACTAGTCGCAATGGACGTGTAGGGCTGCGTACCTATGGTGGCAACTGGTGTAATGTGAAGGGCGCCGGATTTGGAATTCGCCCTACTAGTGAGACAGATGATGATCTGTGCGATGCTTTTGTCTGGGTAAAGCCTGGTGGAGAGAGTGATGGTGGTAGCGATCCTTCACTCCCTGGATACGATCCCACTTGCGCCAATGCTGATGGTAAGTGCAAACCGGCAAAAGCGTACATCATAGTTATGCTGATGACTGATATCTTAAATACAGCCTTCAAACCCTCCCCGCGAGCCGGATCGTGGAATCAGGCTCAATTCGTGCAACGTGAGTGAGCTAGAGCGAATTTTTTCCTTCTCCAGCTTCGTCAGCTCTCCTAGGAGCAAGTGTTCCAAGTTCTGTTGATATGCAAAAGTTGACTCCCGTTTTTTCACAGTGGTTCAAAATATTATTCCGGATGAATACACAAGGAATGGAAAATGCCATGGCAACATCTTCTGCGGATCGTGGGCTGGGGGTTCCTGCTGTTACAACGGCCAATGTGGAACGATGTATGATGCATCAGCTGGCTGTACGTCGGGCTGTACTGCTCAACCAGCTTCTGGCCCACCTACGACAACTGGCACGACAACACCTGAAAGTTACAAACCATGCGATTACACCATAACGTTCAACAATCTCGACGATCTCTATGCAGCTTCCGATGGGTTGCGGGTAGAATGCGTTGCAGCTTATGCTATGGACACATTGATCACCATGCTTGATACGGCATACAACAACTACACCTCGGTCAATGACGGCTATGATAAGGAGTTCGGGTATTACGTCACATATATCAAACAGCTCGTACCCACCGTGCTGGACAAGAGCTTCATGTTTGACGTGGCCAGGGCGACCAGCACCGAGAACATTGCCCCCCCAGGTCCTGGGATGAGCTGTGAGTACTGCAAAATCTTATCAGAAGCTGTCATCCTCGATATTGACTGCATTCACTACCAGACTTCCGCTGTCAGATTGACAAAAGCAGCAGCACTTTCCCATGTACTGATGTCGATAAGCGATATGTGGACATGTGGTCTCATAAAACTATCCTGACCCTACAAGATAAGGACGGATACAATAAAGCCTTGGGTAATGCCGGAATTGCGCCTGACTGGGTCGTACTGGGAGACCACGAGGTCGACAAGACTTTTGTAGCGCCCCATGCCGGCCGCACTTACAAGTATCAGTTCTCTGGCTACCCCATCGAGAATCCCGACATTATTGTTCCCAATCCGAAAGACCTGATCACGAAAGGTCTTGGCAGCATACCGGACCTTCGACTATCTATGCAAGCAACGTACTTTGATATTGCACTCGGGTCTTACATCGGCGGTGACCCCATGGACGCAGCAGAAGCATATAGTACGCCTGTCTTCATGTTGATGCAAGCAGTCGATAGTATGGCTCAAGCAAAGGCTCTTGGCGTGCAAGAGGAAATGGAAGAGGAGGAGGAAGAAAAGCGGCGGAAGAACTTCATTCTTCTCATCGTTAGTGTGATTCTCATGGTACGTAAGATCCTACGGCAGGCGGCCTTCTCATCACCATCCTTGACTCTCACTAACTCCTCGTCTAGTTCGTTCCCGTTGTAGGCCAGGAGATTGCATTGGCAGCCGGGCTCGCTACCCTTGCACGCACGATTGCCATTGCTGGTGAGCTTGGAAACGCTGCACTTGCTGTCTACGATACTGTAGAAAACCCGAAGTCCGCGATTGTCAATATTCTGGGCATGCTAATCGGTGTTGGCTCGATTGCCAAAGTTGCGCGCACTGGGAAAGGCATTGGCGACGTCGCCAAGCTAAGGCGTGGGATGAGTGCGGCAGACGTCGCAGGACTTGGGTTTGTGTTCAAGAACAGTGACGATAAGCTGCAGAAGATTCTTAAAGTTTGCAGGCGGTGATTCTAATTCAAGGGGGAAGTTGACAGACTTTCACGTGTGGGGACGCCGGCCGGATGTGGAAGCCAGCCACTTCGAAGCCTTTGCAGAAATTCAATGTTGTCAATATAACTTCACATATATATTTCTAGTCGGTTGTATATATCGATAGGGTTCATATGTCCTTCTCTTGTGTCTAGCTTCAAGGTGTCCGTAGAGGCAAGATACGTTGCGATATCCACGAATTACTTTTGGCAACACGATTGTTTCCACTTGAACTAGGTCAAAATTTCATCATTACATTAGTCCTCACGAAAGTGGAGAGTTTGAGGACTTCTCTCTTAACAACTGTGGTAGGTGTACGGTCATATACTTGATTGAGCAAGCCTTTATTGTTCCAGGCTAATCGAATACTCCCCCGCTCGATGAGATGACACGAAAAGTGATCGTGACCTAGTGGGTTGATGGGAGTATTTGATGCGCATCGGGCGTGACCGCGCAGGGAAGCACCTTATTGATTTGATCTACTAGACCGTCAGATCAACTTAACTCAACCTCTGTTACGGGGTCTTCGTACGGAGACCCTATTTCCTAGGGCTCGGCAAAAGCCTCGCTTCGGAACGCTCCGGCTCCGCACCTCGCTATTTCTCTTGTACGACGGAGGCGGAGCCGAAGCGTTCCGAAGCGAGGCTTAGCCGAGCCCTAGGAAACGGGGTCTTCGTACGAAGACCCCGTAACATATACTTTGTGAATCAACCTACCTTTGTACAGTAGCAATAGGATAAAAATATGTCTAAGCTGGATTCCAGATTAACCTTACCGCTAAGTATAACAGCCTCCACGTGATACTAATAATCAGCTTTCGTCGTGTCCTGGTCATAGGAGCCTGCACTACAAGATCACACGTGACTCTAGACAGCTGAAGCTCTGGGGCGGAGCTCGGGCCGGGAAGATCTTATCCACGATAAGATGCAGTTCTGTGGCGCCTAATAACGCTTCCGACACAACAAACACCTGAACACCCTGAGCAACAGACAGCGCAGTCAAGTTTGGCCGATTTGCTGCGCCCAGCAACATGCTAATCTACTATAAAAAGAGCCATATATCTGGCCGCAGTCTCGGGAGCAGAATGCACAGCTGTAATACATTGCCATCCTGACATTCCTGACGCCATGTCGTTCACCCCCAGCGCTTCGACGACTGTCCCACCAATGACTTCACCAACGATTTCACCCATAGGATCGACATGTCAGGCCACTGGACGCGACGCTCGGGAAGTCGCGACGCAAGACAAGCACTCCCTCGCTCATCAGCAGCAACTTCGCCACCGCCATGTGCCAGGGGAAGAGGAGAACCACTCCCGCTCATCTACGGTCAAAAGAAAGAGAGACTGTCATGCAGAGTGCGACACGGATCCGGCCAATGGGCGACGACAAAGGCGGCAAGCCAAACATGGAGACTTTGAGCTGGCGAATCAGCATCGAAGGCAATCTCAATGCTGCAAATCTAGTGGCGCGTCGTGGACGGAACAAGATCTACGACGCATCGTCTATAAGGTCATCGCGTCTCCCTCTCTGTGCGCGACGGCGTGAGTCGACGTACACATACGTGGTGCCAACCGCAGCACTAACCTCTGCGCATAGCATCCACCCCACCGCCGCCGTTGTCGCCGACTCCATCGTCGTGCCTTCTGTCCCTGTCCATATATTCAAAAAGCTCCAATCTTTGCTGCCCTCGATTCCTGCCACTGTGTCTTGGAAGCTCGAGTTTTTCGATCGTCCTGCCTCTGGATCAAAGAACTTCGTACCTGAGAGGAAGAGAAACAAAAAAGGACACCTCACTGTCACTATGCCTACCCACATTCATAAAGCATTCATTGCCTACAGTCATGATATAGCCGACCAGCTGTACAGGTCGAGCTTCCTGCCGCCGCAGTACAAGCGTACCAAGATCTTACAATCAGGCAGCACCCAGCTCAAAAACGATTTCAAAGGCCTCGTTCCCGATGCCGGCATTGCATTCTTCGATGTAAGAAGAACTTTCCTCGTGCTCGAGGTTGCATATTCTCAGAAAGAAGCGAATGCGCTGCAGAAGGCCCAAAGATACCTCCTTAATACCAATGGCAGGATCAAGGTTGTCGTGCTCGTCATTGTCACCAAAAAGTCTGGAAACGTGGCAATCCCCTCGTTGTCTGGTTCAGCCTCACAAATACCTGAAGACACACTTTCTCCGGACACTGATACTGTCCACGTACACGTCCATAAGGCAATTCAGAGACCTCCGGACATACTGACAGGCGAACGGTCTATAGACAGACTCCAGATATTCCCTGACATAGCCCGAAACGACACATTCACCATCACGTGGGCGGACATCAATTGGGGCTCTTGGACTAATTTCTGCGAAGGAGCCAAGATCAGGCCCAACACTCCCGAGCCCATCTGCCAAATCGATTTTTCCGCATTGGTTACTATCGCCCGTGATCTTGCTGGCCAGGCAGATGACTTCGGTGATGGCGCCCCGCTTTATCAACCAGTATATACCGAACTCGGCACCCCGTGTCTCAAGAAGGAGACATATTTGGACAGCTCAAGTCCGGCACCTCATCTTTCTAGTGGAGGTACTCTATCGAGCAACGAAGAGAGAAAGCTCGACCCTGATTATCAGCCTTCAGATGGGTCTTACGGGTCCTATGATTCTCCTTGATGCCTTCATGAAAAGGTTTGCGAGGAACATGACACACTACTGATACTGGGTGAAGTCATGTGTGGTATGGGCAGAACAGGCACATTGCACTCATGGCAGCAGGAAAGGTGTTGTGCCGGATATTCAGGCAATTGGAAAAGCATTCGGAGGCGGCTACGCGCCGATTTCTGAGGTCATTATCACCCACAAAGTGAACGGCGTTCTTACATCTGGCTCCGGAAAGTTCTCACATGGTCAAAGTTTCCAAGCTCCACCAGCTGCATACGCTGCAGCCTTGGAAGTTCAGAATATCATACACGAGTTGGGGTTGCTTGTTAATGTTCAGGCGATGGGACGCCGATTCGCTGCGTCCCTCCATTCTAAATTGGAACATCACCGGAATGCGGGTAACATTCGAGGCAGAGGTCTGTTCTGGTCGATAGAATTGGTGAAAGAAAAGCTGCAGAAGGTGCCGTTCCCACCGGAGTGGAATGTAGGCCACTCACTTCACGAGTTCGCTTTTCAAGAACCTTACAACGTATGTGTTTATCCCGGGACTGGCACAATCGATGGAATTCGCGGTGATCACATTCTGCTTGCACCTGCTTATAATGTTACATCTGATGAGATCGATGAAATTGTTGAGAGGGCTGCAGGAGCGCTCTTCGATTATTTCAACAGGGATATCAGTGCGTTAGGCTGAACATCGTTAGTGGTATCATCTTTCTCTAATGGAAGGCTATGACTATTATGCGTGCGTTCCCACATATGTGTGTCTATAATGATAGTCAGAATTTCACTCATTGCTACAGTTCGATACTATGATTTAATGGAGACTCTTCTTGTTTCAATCCTGAATCTTTGCTAGGGCGATCCGTATGCCGATAGCATTCCATACTATACCGCTCAGAGAACGGTCCCCACTACAAAATAAACCGCCCTTTATTGCCTTCTCGCTTTATGTCATGGTTTCAAGGATGTCCGTTGTCGTTGACATGAATGAGGTCAAGATTGCATATTGGAAGCCTAGAGGCCGCACCCTATACCTGGCTACTGGCGGCCTTAACGGCTGTTTTGGAGTCACTATCATTTCTCCACAAGCCGGAATACTTGCCCACATTGCACCACTGGGAGACCAGAATCTCGTGTCGAAGTTGCAGGAAGTCATAAACCTGTATAACGCAAATCGGCAACTGTTCCCCGGATCTCAAAGCTCCATCGTGGCTGCCGTATATCAGGGAACGACAGCACTGCCAGAAACCATTTCGACTTGTCAAAGGGTTCTGCAGAGACTCTCGCTCCAGACTCGGGTCGTTCAATACAGTGATCTTGAGCCTGAGCAACCTCGATCTCGGGATCATACCTCAATAGCAATCGTGTCGCGCGGTGACGCATCTATGCCAACAGCGTCTGTAAATGATCGAGCTATATAGATATGGTACTTCTTGTATGATATCAATGCCAGATGTATACGCGCTTTTTTTTCCTACCGTGCCGTCAGCCATCCAGTCGTGCTGAATTGATCATAGATGAACCAAGGATAAGTAAACGTTCCTCATCAGTCTGTCCATCGACTTCATACACCAGCATATGGATATGTCATCCAGGAAACAGCATTGGTCACGTCACGTCATTTCTACGTGCCGTACAAAGTGGTAATGCAGATGAAGGCAGTCCAATTCTTCACAAGTATCCTACACGTGAACACGAGTATGTGACGATGAACGAGTCATTTTGATCACGTTGTCAACCCATACACAGTTTGAATGAGAACCACTTGTGTGAATTTCTAATTCTAAGTCACAAAAATGGAATTTCAAGCAGGATGCATAAGTCATATCTAGGTGGGATTTGCTAAGGCCGCCGGACCGTGCAGCGTCGCTCTAGTCAGTACAAGGGTGAACTTGGATTCGTCCTTTCATTGCGTAACCATCGAACGCATTTACGAGAATTCACGCAACTAAGAGAATCATCCTTAATAGCCTCCAGCTGCAGTAAGCTAGCACATATCCGTCAAGTGTAAACATGAAATCTGACCACTCGTAGCGAGCACAGTCCGCAAGTCCCTACAAGCATCAGCTGTTGGCACAAGGATTTCAACTATGAACTTGATTCGCTCTGATTCAATCTACTCTGTGAGCCGTTCATACAATTACGCTTAGATGAGCTTCCCTCTTAGTTACTCAATAAGCAGACTCCGCGCTGCATATGACTCAATCGTATCCCCACTTTGATTTGATAGCGTACTGAGAACGACGCTATTGTTGGAGATCCTTTGCTGCTTGCTTTTTGTGGTTCCTTTCCGTCTTATGTAATCTCTCTTCACATACTCCACTCCGTCGGCTCTGCTTCCTCGTACGAGTTCCCTATCTTCCAGCCTACACAATATTCGACGCGGGGACCTCCTCTTCGTCTCTTGTATACTTGTAAAACTACTTCTCGTGGGCTGTCTCGTGCTCGAGTACCGTTGTCAGCCTCGTACTATCTCTACACTTGGTAGGATTGTCCCATAGATAATTGAATGGTGTAAGAAGACGATCGTAGGCGAGTGCATATAAAGCCTGGTAAAGTGGCATCATTAGCCAGAGGTAGTAGACGAGAAGCTCGCTCACCTCTTGTGGCAGATGGCGATGAATACTTTTCGTTGATCCAGTAACACTGTAGCCCTTATGGTACGTCGTCACAGTACCTACACGCCGGTCCCCTATGGATATGTTGCGATGGTGCATCGTGCTTGCATAGCGCAGAGAGAGTGTTTCCGTTCCAGTAGCAAGCTGGCCGAATGTAATATATATCACTAGCAGTAAGACATCAAGAAAGCGATCGACCTTCCGAGTGTAGTCCTGCACTGCATATGCTGTCCACCTTGGGCGCTTCTCAAACCCCTAGATTGAGATCTATCTTTAAGCCAGTCAGCGTCAAAGACACGCGTCATGATCCACCTGCGCACATCTGGTAGCTAGGGATGGCGCTCGTGTCACTCGTGTCACACGTCTGACACTGTCAGACATTGCGTGACACGAGTGACTCAAGCGTGTGGCATATGTGACAATTCTATCTATGTCTTGGCAGCATGTTGAGCATTTAAAGAGAGCTCTTTTCACTAAAACAGAACAACATGTCAAGGTTCAGTCCAAATGAGGTCTATTCGATGTATCTATATACCCAAACTCGAGATACAATATCGCTTTTGTCTCTTCGGAGATTGCTGATCCAACTCAAGGTCATCAACTGACCATCTCATCTGCTGACTTTGTTGACTTTGTGACTGCTTCATGACATCATACGCTAGTTGTTGCTGCTGAGCTGGAAGTTGAGAAGGTGTTTGAGTTGTTACTTGTGACGTTGATGGCGTTGGAGGCATTCCTTGAGTACTGGATCCAGACATGTCGAATAGTGTATCTATATCATGCAACTGAGTTCCTTCGTCTGCTTCATACGAATCGACCAAGGTATTGTCGTCAGTAGTGTACGCCTGAGCTTGATCTTGGATGTCATTTGGATCGTCGTCGTCGAGCTGCTAAAACGGGCGTTCCTGTGCCATTTGGAGCTCATCTATACGCATTCTTCGCTTTTTGCAAAATCAGATTTAGGTAAAGTGCCATGAATCACATCTAATACCTCATCCCTTTGTGTGCCTTCTACCCTTGAGATGTTGTTTCCAGAATTCTACCCAACCTTATTCGAAATAGCAATGCTTACGGAGATGCGCAGGACAGAGTCAGTAGGTGTATAAGCCAAAGCCAGCCGGAAAAATCGAAGAGCAAAGTTCGACCGCCTCATATGTCAAGCGAATGGAACGACGAGGTCAAGGTGTGCTTCGGTTCTTTCCAATCACCACGCTGAGTACGATAAAACTTCGTGGAGCACTATTCACGATCTACAAGGAGCGAATAGACTGAAATGGGGATGATGGAGCAGTTGCGATGGGATATAGAGTTCGCGGGACCGAGGATGGTGAGAGGACAAAACAGAAAGGACACTAATAAGAGGGCAGGGAGGCCAAAAGCGAAGGTGGGACACCGATCAGAATCAGGATCAGTATGGTGCAGCTTTTTGTCATATGCCAGCTAGCTTAATAGCTAAAGTACAATCCCAATTTGTACTAAATCGCGCCAAGAATGCCCAATTACTGGACTCCGGCCTTTCGTTAATGCGGACTCCGGTCTACGAGAAGCGGGACTACCCGAGGAGACTTGGTTATTCATTCTTTCTCTTCTTACAACTTTCTCATTTAGCAACCACGCTATCATCACCTAAACTCATCAGTAGTTCATTATACAACATCACTTCCCGTCAATCTTTGCATAAGCACAGTTCGTCCTGTATTATTCGAAACTGAATACAACCCTCTCGTGTGTAGATCAATCAGTGCCACTTTGGTCCCATCTGCGTGCACGCTGTGTGTCGCAAGTCGCGTCACCCGGCTCGCCCAGTTGTGTGACTGAGGGTTCTTGCGCCTTGACTTACCCGACGCGTGCTGCGTTCGATGCTTCCGATCGGTCAAGGACGAATGTGTGTTCTATGTATGTTAGTGATTCGTTCCTGATTTATTTTCTCGTACCGCCTTCTCATTTTGTCCTGTTATCCTGTCGCGACGTCCGCGACGCCGCTCAGCCGTTCTGAATTCAACAACTGCTTGAGCCTGGTATGTTATCTCATCGAGCAATATTCTCATCGTCTACTGCTGCTATTCCCTAGATCAACCCTCCTTTGATTATGGTTCGGTAGTCGCTTTGTAGACGCGATGGAACATCACGGTCTCGTTTCCCCCAACCTGCTCCTGAAATGGATTATTCAAAAACCCGCCCTGATCACGTGGAACGACAAATTCCAAGGGCCATTGAGTCTCGGATCGACGTCGCCGCTAAACGCAATATCACGACTCAGCATCAATGTCGGTTGGAATGCTTCTTCCGGTCATGTGCTGCTGGCTGTCCATCTCCCTGTCTCCAAGCGCAATTCCAAAAGATCTCGCGATATGTTCATGATCCTTCCGACTGACGCCAACGACTTTGCTTAATTTGGTCAAACGGTCCCATCGCTGCCGGCACAGGACCTCGATATTGCTCTAGAAGAATATTCTGGCCAAAGCTGGTTTTGTTGACTGCAGACTATTGCACTTGCCCGTTCAATTGTCCAAGAGCTGCGACGTCGTCATGCCACGGGTCAAACGGAGCGAAGCTGTCACGGGCACGCCCAGGATGCTTATGTCTTTGCTGAGATGCCTCTCGATACCGCCGGCATTTACTATCTACTTCCGCTTCGACTCATACGCTCAGTTGGAGATGCAGAAATTGCTGTCCTTGAGGACACTGACTTTGCCGCCGTTGACCCTTGACACTATGTACTTCGGTCGTGGTGCCGCACCCAATGCATGGAGAGCTCAAGGCCTTAATACGGAGTCTTGTGACATCGCCTCATCGCCGCGCAATAAGAACAAGGACAATAAGAATGACGAGAACAAGAAGCAGGACGAGCACCTTCGTCAACGCCAAGCATCACCCCCACCACCATATCCCTTTACTGCTGTTCCGCCCGCGGTCGTCGACGGTCAGGTTGTTCATGGACATACAGAATCACCGCTGCCTCGCCAACGAAGTTTCGATGTGCTTGTTCCCCGGAGTGACGGTGATTTATCTCCAGTGCCTCCACTCGATGATGATCGCGATGCTCGTATCATAGAAACACCACCCTCTCACGTAATCGTTTCACGGATAAGACAAGAAGTCCGTAGCTGCTCGCGTTCAACAAGAATAGTATCAAGCAAAGGTCGAGGAAAATTTTATAGCTATGACACAGATGCATTCGCCCTTTCGTCGGTTTGTCATCGTAAAAGTGCATAATCAAGAGTCTCCCATCTCATTGAATCGCAAATCCGTGCTCATAGACTGAAAGTTTAGCGTAGCATTGTATGCCATGATTCAGATACCAAGACTCATGTCCAAGGGCCCGTGAATTAGTGCGCAAAATCGAGGGTAGTAGTAATCCTAATACCAATTCATGGCCTTGTGTAGGGCGGTCAATAGTGTGAAGATCTTCATACCGTTCAACCTTGCGGCCTTGGAGAGTAGTACAGGGCCGATGGTGACCTGCCACTCATATTGCCGGCAACAGAAGACGAGTGGATCAAAACATGAAGAAGTGACTCACGATAGCACCTTCTCTGTAGGGCCTTTTCCAGGCGATATGACAAGTCCAAGAATGACCAACGACCGTCCAGCCAAGCACGGGAGGAATAGCAAGCTCGTCACATTTGGCAGTCGTCGCATGTATATCTGTGGCGGAACGACCACGACGAGTGACGAGACGAGAGTGTATGAACTGTAGCAATGCTGTCTGAAAGACGGCGACTTGTAGCGCAGCCTCTTCTGCCGAGCCACAGTGTCGCTTGGCCTCAAACGCGCACAGTAGAGGCACTGTTGATAAGTAGTTGGCCGTCATGGGCGAGTAGACCTAGCCCAGTCCACAACTATCTTCGACAGTCGCCGCATGTCGTGCCGCTTGTAGTGTTTACACAGCTGTGATTCGGCGTGGGATCCAAGAGCGAAATCGTCTTCTTGCTTACTCTTTCTGCCATAGTTGTCGTGGATGTAGCTGTCAATCTGGTATCAACGAAAGCCTTCTCGACTGGTCTCCAATCTTCTCGTGTAGCTCAACGCCTGTAATAAGGAACACCCCATTAGTACATGCTCCAATGTTCCCGGTCTCCCACATTCACAATTGTTATCGTCTACATAGCCAATCTTCATGCGGTGAGACTTGAACCAGTAGTGGCTTATTCGAACTCGAGCTAGTAGATTTGCCTTGCACTGAATACTTAATTGGCACCTGTCCTGCTGAGAAGTTTCAGCCCCTTCATATCCTAGCCCTGTCGATCGCTTATCTCATCTTTATAGGGCTTCTGCGAACTACATCTGTTCTACAGAGTATGATTAAGCCTTTCACAAATTTACTAACTACCATTTCGTATCTTTGCGATATCCTGATAGATGATCTTAATAGATGATCTTGCACAAAAATTTATTTTGTAGGCCCGTCCACATAGCGGCTGCAATGAACATGTAAATTTCTTTATTTTCATGTGGGTAACAACATGGGCGATGAATAATGTCTTGCGTTTGAAAGAGGATATGGTAGTAAAAAAATCCTTAGCACGTGATCCTGATCAGATTTGAGCCAGCATGTACGAATCCCTAGCAGGCCGTACATTCTAGGTAGAACATCCACGGCCGACTCTTCACATGATCTAAAATTGTCTTCTGCTGCCGCAATATCATCGGCATATACAATAGAAGTTGCACGAGGTCGCGTGACATTATCAAGCATCCAAAATGGCTGACATAAAGAGAGGCACTAAGTCCATTACATGATGTATCATCATGGCATGATGGCGCGCGGATTGACAGCCGACCATCTACATACGTCTGCTGATTTGTTGTCATAGCCGTGCCGACAAGAAGGCTGCATAAAGCGTAGCGAGAGAGCCAGTTGTGATCACGCGTGGGCGGCCGCTCGAAACCCTAGCGATAAGCTGAATCATTTTCATTCTGAAGCTTGCAACCATTCAGTGCGTGTGAAGAGTCTCTCTTTCACCCGCATGACTTCCACCCCGAATTGATTCAATCTTAGATGTACCGGTGTCTCTTCACCATCTTCTGCGATCCTTGCGATTCTGCATCACATAAGCTCTGGTAGTGCGCGGCGATGTCGTCCATGCAACCATCAACGTCTTAACAAAGCGTGCCAGACGCTATGTCTAGTACTGCTAGCTTCTCCCACAGATCCGTCTCTATACTGCCGTTGTAGTCAGAGAACCATGGCGTCTGCAGGCTTGTGAAAGCCAAGTCATCCTAGGACACAAGTCCTGGCATAAGGTCGATGTGCGAGATGTTAAGGGATACGTCATAATAACCGTCCGTAGTCATGGAGGTGACGATAGCGCTATTAGCGCTCGCCTGGTTGATCAACAGCGCTGCCACGGCCGCTTAGCACACGCGTCCATACTAGGGAGTTAACATATTCGAATTCCTGTCTATACCAGAAGTAGTCTGTCGCTAAGAATGCTACTACGTACGACGCAACGGTTACTGGTGTTACTCTGGAGCTCCTTTTCATGAAGGTGGCGAAATGGTGCAAGAAGCTTCGAATAGCACAGGCGAATCAGGCGTGAACAGTGAGGCGTCTGGGAGAAGTGGGATTAGGCGCGTAGGATGAGACGTCTCGGAGAAGTGATGAACTAATCAGCTGTAGAATTGTTTGAATCAATATAATGATGTAATTTGATTAAAGGTAACTGCATAATCTATCGGAAGGAGTCTATATGACTTGTGCAACCACTGGTTTATCCGAAGCTTACCCGTGATTACTGCGCTAGTCTTAATTGATCCACCTCATGCCTCGCAACAAGAAAAGGCAATGTCCCGGTGAATGTTCAGAACATCATCAAGACAAGACAATAGCTTGGCAGGATCCAGCTAAGTCTTGGCTTTAAGTGTAGTGATAACCTCGTTGATAGCGATTATCTGTCTCGACAAGGTAACCTATCATACAATTATCGTTATTGTCTCCACCCTTGTAATATTGACCGAATTAAGTCGATTCATCGTTGTAGTAAGGTATGCCACCAAAGGCACAGAGAAGGTCGAGTACTAGCACCGAGCGCATAGCTCTGCGTTGCCATGCCCGAGATAATCCACGTCTACGCTAGCACCACCTTGCCCACTGTTTTTAGAGCATGTATGAGTCTTCGCGGCCTCCAGCCTCTTGCGGCACTTTTCGGTATACTGAAGACATCTTACCAGTACCAACTGGAGCGAACGATCCCTCATAGCCCATTGTGTCTTATAGTCGCAGCGATGGACATTGACAAGGCCATCAGTCACTTCATCAGAGCTCTGGTACGGGACGCGGGTCCTATCGACTGCAAGACAGCTGGTAGCTTTGCTCCTACTGTTAAAGATATACTTGAGAAGTACCTCGTTCAATCACACGAACGTTGTACTAGAACCCCATGTAGCAGGCTTATGCGATGCCCTCAACGCTCAGGGGGCAGCAATCCTGAATCAATGCCGAACAGACCACTCATACATGCAAGCCACTATACGCAAGCCAGCCTGTGTCGAACAGGAGTCCTGGACTGTCCATAATGCGGATACGGAGCCGCAAGGGAGACCGTGAGACATGTGATCTACGAGTGTCCACACCTAAAGGATTAGTATTATGTAACATAACGGAACTTAGTAATCAAGGCTTAGTTGCTTTGTAAGGGAGTGTATACATCAATACTAGTAAGTAGGTATAGTAGACAGTTATGAAAGTGAAAGGATGCCTCTCCTCGTGGTACAAGCATAAGTCCATGCCTCTCTTTCTTTTCTGAGGGTAAGGCGCATATCTCGGCCCTCAGGGTCCACGACGGTCACCTGACCTCCTTGACATCATTCCGCATTCCACCACCTTAAATTCTCCTCCTGTCCTCTGTATCTCGACCCTTAGCTCCCCTAAGCGGGCAGCTTAGTTGACGGACTATAGTAACACTGTTTAGAACTGGTTAAGTACAGCCATTAGGTCTGTTGCTGATGCACACGTCGTTCCCATCTCTCTTCCTTTTAGTTGAGGTGCTGAATACTGCCGCATACTCCTCCCCACTGACAGCGTCGTTGCCAAATGTGCCCGTAGCGCTGCCGATGATATTAAGGGCTATACCCTGCTTGATAGCCTGTACGCCTCCTGCCCAGCTGATGCATGCTTAGTTGCCGTTATCCTTTGCGCAAATTGCTGATCTTGATAGCTGGATAATACTAGTTGTCGCGCCTCCTACTGTACTAGACAGCGCCCCTAACGCTGCGGCTGTAATAGAGTGGGCAGAGGCTGTTTTCCACCCCGAGTTGATCCACTTGTAGATGTACCGGTATCTCTTCACCATCTTCTGCGATCCTTGCGATTCTGCATCACATAAGCTCTAGTAGTGCGCAGCGATGTCGTCCATGCAACCATCAACGTCTTAACAAAGCGTGCCAGACGCTATGTCTAGTACTGCTAGCTTCTCCCACAGATCCGTCTCCATACTGCCGTTGTAGTCAGAGAACCATGGCGTCTGCAGGCTTGTGAAAGCTAAGTCATCCCAGGACACAAGTCCTGGCATAAGGTCGATGTGCGAGATGTTAAGGGATACGTCATGATAACCGTCCGTAGTTATGGAGGTGACGATAGCGCTATTAGCGCTCGCCTAGTTGATCAACAGCGCTGCCACGGCCGCCTAGCACACGCGTCCATACCAGGGAGTTGACATATTCGAATTCCTGTCTATACCAGAAGTAGTCTGTCGCTAAGAATGCTACTACGTACGACGCAACGGTTACTGGTGTTACTCTGGAGCTCCTTTTCATGAAGGTGGCGAAATGGTGCAAGAAGCTTCGAATAGCACAGGCGAATCAGGCGTGAACAGTGAGGCGTCTGGGAGAAGTGATAGATCAGCTGTAGGAAGGGCCGCTCGCCAACCCTTTATACTTGGATCAAGCACGAAGCTCCGGCATTCTCAGCGAATGTCCACGGCCAGAGTTCGGCATCAGCGTGACAGTGATCCTGCTGATCCCTCGTAAAACTGGTTTGCCAGACTATCGTTGATACGAAAGCGTTGAGACCGGATGTTTCCAACGCGAGTCAGGAACGCTAACAATTGCTCCACACCAATTTGAACTAATTGATCGGTATACTAACAGAGTTGCAGAGCCTGTCAGACAGCGTGATTGCAGACCGTGCTACTTCTGATTTCTCTTGCCTTTCTAGGAAGCGCAAAAATGAACTTCGAGATCGATGACACCTATGTT
The DNA here is from genome assembly GCF_041146345.1 of Neodothiora populina. Taxonomy (NCBI): domain Eukaryota; kingdom Fungi; phylum Ascomycota; class Dothideomycetes; order Dothideales; family Dothioraceae; genus Neodothiora; species Neodothiora populina. The sequence continues at coordinate 1,395,426 of NW_027191408.1, read as the reverse complement.
ATTCATGCGTACCACTAAGACGCCTCGTCACCTACAGCGCTGCTGCACCGCCCACGATCCACCAGGTGGAGCTATACAGCTAGGCCAAAAGCAAACCATTTCATAGTCTATTTCTAGCAACCTAGTGCGCTAGAGGTTTCACGTAGTCTGCTGCGGCGTATGGAATATTTTCTTGCCACATCATGAGATGGAGGGGTTATCACGCAACGATAGAGTAAATAAGGTAGCAATTGACCCTTAGACACCGCGCAATGTGTCACCCATTTGCAGGATCACGATCTATTTATCACTGAGTCTAGCTCCGCAAGTCTCAAGTCCCGTTCTTTGTCAACCTCTTACGCGGCTGATGGACGCGAATTCAGCACAGCTTACAGTCTGGAGCCGCCCGTCAAGGGTTACCTCGTGTGCTCGAAAGGAAATGTTAGTAATACCATCCTGATCAGTCTTTTGGTTTACATCTGTATGGAGAGGTTACTGTAGTTGCTTTCCAAGTAGCCATCGCGCTTGCGATTTCCGTTGACTGTAACGATATCCTCAGCAACAATGTTGGTCCACCTCTAGCACGCGAAGAATTACGAGAAGGGGCACGAACGCTGCAGAGAGCTAAGATCTCGTGGTCAGCAACTGCTTAGGAACTTGTAAACTGGGAAAGGGTACCAGCGGAGGACGCTTACGATGATCTGTCGTTCCCTAAGTGTTGGCAAGGTAAGGATTTGGTGATTTATACGATTTCGATAAGGGGTTACGAGTGAAAGTCATAAAACGTCCATTAGAATTTGTATCCGACAATATGCTGTCCCTCTTTACTCAGAAGTCTCTTATTATGTATCAAGTGCCTAACCAGCGCAGGGAGCCGACAGCACCGAAGATGTTACAGATAATACTGTACAACCCTGGTGCTGAGGATGATATTGTTGGCCATAGACCGTCGTCGGAACACAACATCTCGAGCTCTCTTGCTATACTGTCTCTCTTAGCATGCAAGTCCATTCATACATAGGGAAACCCATGGTCTTGCGAATCCGCAGGAAGTGACACCGACATCATCTCTGTACATAGTATCATTGTCATACAACTTTTGTTCGGTGCTTCTACGTTGGCAATAATACGCCAGTGATGGTCTCGGTTCCAAAATGGTGCAGTTGAAAATGGATCTTCGACAATATGGTGAGGGTCTAGAGGGCGAGCAGGTCATTATAGGCTACAGAAATGCTTGCCTCTCATATAGAGGGTCCTAGTAAGATGGCCCTCCGAGGTGATGATATACATGACCCGAAGGCGCAGATAGGTAGAAATTGGGTTTAAGGCGTGTATGCTGTCAACATGCTTGGCTAAGGTCAACGGAGTTACCCATGGAAACTACTCTTACGAGGTGTCTTGACCAACTTCACTATTTGATACAAGTGAGTGAGTGCGACATCAGCAGCCGCCTTGAAAGGAAACACCCACAGTTAGCCATCTGAACTCGGCTACACACATGCCATAAGTGATTTGTGGATTCTATGTAGCATTTCTGTGGATGTCGTCAGCAATAACGCTCTACTCAAAGCGTGTCTAAACTATTCTACATGGAACCCAAGGTGTTACTAGGCCTTTGGTCAAATTGTTTCATCGCAAGTCGTCTACCCCTTGAACAAAAGAGTCAAGGGCACCAAGCTCGAGGATCTGTTGGACGATATGAGCTTTCGCAGTAAAGCGCAGATCATCGATCAGCTCATCTCGTTCTAGAAGAGGTTTATGTTTATGTGTTTTGGAAAGTTTGTGCTCTCTGATTTTGACCTATGCTGCATGACTGCTGGCGATTGCTGATCTCGCCTAATCCTAAAGCAAACCCCTCTTATTCACTACCCGGGCTATGCTATCTTTGAAACGCCCGAGACTTGCAATGACAAAAGATAAGTATCTCCTGGAGTATTACGTCGAGCAACCACGCTCCAGGATTCTGCATGATTTCCGAGCTATAAGCAGTATTCTTCTCTTCAAAGACATGTCGCGACTCAGTCACAGACACACTTTGGACATGATCGTCCACGCTGCTACCACCAGTTGCTTCGATCACATGGTAAGTTTTCAAAATATCTTGTTCTGGATCTAAAGGTACGTTATCACAGACACTTTTTTCACATCTTGTTCTTTCTATTCAACTGTTCTTTTGTTCCCCTCTCTTATCTCCTCCCTTATGTAAGCATAGCTAATGTCATAGCAGCAGCTGGAAAGGGCTCGACAGGTGGTGCCCCTACCCTATCATCTTTATCTAGGAAGAGGTCCAGAAGCACTACGCCGATGGCGGCGAATTTTATGGAAGCCAGTCAAACCTGGAGTCTATGGCGGGTCTCATTCCGAAAGAGAGTCGAGTCCCATTTTAATGAGGCTGCGACGACACTGATCGAGCGATGGCAGCGTGAATTGGCCAGTCTGAGTGACCAAGAGCGTCAGGACTTCGAGCAGAACTCTCAGTGGGTCACTGAGCCCAAGGAACGCCTTTGATCGCAACCGAGAAATCGTAGTCCAGATTCGACCTTGTTATTATCTCTCAACAGGAAGCGGATGGGACAGTCTACACTTGTTCCCGGGCTGAAAGATAGTGCAAGAGATTTACAGTCAACCAGCGGCTTTCGATAGAACTTCTCCCGTCTTTTGTGGAGCACTGACTTCTACGGGAGTCCGTCCACAACTCCTGAGACCCCTTCGATAGGTCTTCCAATCTCAACTAATCCGCATAAATTTTTGATATGCCCACTTTGACCTTGTGTTGCCTGATTGCATCTGAACCGGAGCTGGCCACAACCATGTAATGCGATTTGGCACTAAGGATGATGACAGAAGACGCCCAAGCGACCTCAGATCGCCATGCCAGAAGCCTGCCGGACCAATTTTTTGTTCATAATGCACAGGCTACCCTCTGTCTCGCTGAGTGAAACCCATGCATGATGTCCATGATTCCCTGTCGTACTCTATTTTCTTGTTGGTCGAACTCCCTTGGCACTGAAACACGCCAGTACCATTTATCCTCTCTTACAACCCTTCTCGTTCTTATTCTCAGTTAGAGCACCTTTCTCGACTCTGATTTTGTCACCGGCCTTGCCACTCATGCCAGAAGGTCCCCCGGACACGCTGATGTTTGTGCCGTCGTCATCGATTTCAGAACCCTCGTCATCTGTTCCGACCTTGTCATCATCCTCCTTTCCCTCCGATCTGCCCACATCGAATCTGGCAATACGGTACATGGCCTCTCTCAATGTTCTCGGCCCTGCAGGAGTACTTATGTCTTGATCCGGGATAATCGCCATGAGGCCAGGCGCATCCCTGGTTGTGGCGGCCATTTCCCAGATATTGAAATTGCAAGATGGTTTGACTTGACGATGAACTCGACGCAGCCATGCAGCTCCATGCCCTTGAAGGTCATGAAGTTTTGTGGTTTGCCAGGCTTGTGCGATTCATTGAGCGCGACACCTGTCACTGCATTTTTGACACTTGCATCGATGCTCTTCCACTCGGAGCTCCGGGAAAAGCTGAGAGGGAGCTTGCTGCTCCATTGTAGAAGCATGTCCATAGTCGGTGTGGGTCGCATTTGACATCAGCAAAGACTAATCACTGACAGTATTTACAGAGTGTGACGGAGGACAAAATGTGAATCAGCTAGCGAGATAAGTATACATAGCGACCAGAAGTCACATGCTTTCTGTGAGAACGAAGGATGAAACTCTGTACGTGATCATTGTCTTTGGAAGCGGGAAGAATGTCTTCTTAGAAAGAAACAATCTTCTCGGATGTCCTAGGACAAAGAGATAGAAGCTAAGCAAGTACAAAGGCACGTTAGGTCTTATCTTTGACGAAGCTGTCAACCTAAGCAAGTACAAAGTCCGTTTATACAGCTGTTCACGGCCGCCTTTCGATAGAGATGGTGAGCAGGCTCAATACCTAGCAATATCCTGCACACATGAATTAGTACTTTTCGCCGAGATAACATCAGCTAAACGAGTAAGATCGTAGATAATAGACAGCACATGGTTGATACGGATTCTAAACCCCCTCGGGGTTTTAGAATCCGTCAACTGACAATGCCTCAGCATGTTCGAACCGTGAATGGTCTAAACTTAATCGCGCGCTTCGCTCGCGGACCGAACGGGTCGTTAGTGCCCGGTGCGCACCTACCATTTTTGGTGGCTTGGCTTTCATGTACTGTACATCCCTAGCTCGATTGTGTCTGCCGGTCTCTACAGTTCATTCACACGTCAGAGATGTTGTCGAGGAGAATGACAATTTCTTCCTCGCGTCGTGCACTCTCGCACTTGCACTCGTCTACTATGGCCGACCCTGGTCTAATCGAAGAAGAAACGCTTCCGCATTATCATCCGCATCACTTTCTGTCAGTAAGACTTGGTCAAGTGTTTGGTGAGAGATACGAAGTGTTGGCGAAGCTGGGCTTCGGTAGCGAATCGACTGTATGGCTTGCGAAGGATCTACGACGACGGTAACGACAGCAGCGTGTCACTAAATCGAACACTCATACCTTGACATTCTGACACAGTTGTAGCTGGATTTGGTCGAAAGATCGCTTTGTGACTCTCAAAATTCTTACAAACCAAGTTTTGCACGATCCTCTTGCGGCCAATGAACTCAAGATATCCCAGTCCTTAATACAAGGAAAGACAGTACATGATGGCTTGCGCTATCTCAGGACGGTCATGGACTCATTCAGTATTGAAGGTCTGCACGGAAACCATCTTTGTCTTGTCTACGAGCCTATGCGCGAGTCGCTATCAACGCTTCAGCGGCGCCTACCAGAAGGAGTTATACCCGTATATTTTCTGAAGCCGTTACTCAAATTTGTTCTCTCTGGTCTCGATTTTTTACATAGTGAATGTGATATCATCCACACAGGTAGGCCTCAATGACCTGAATTGGCCGATCGAGCTTATACATATAGATCTCAAACCCGATAACATCCTCCTCGACATCGAGGATCCTAGCATACTGACCGACCTTGTCGCTGAAGAGGAAAAGAATCCCACTCCGGTGAAGGAGCGCGATGGATCGTTGATTTATGCACATCGCAACTTCGGTCATCTCAAGAAACCCCCTGGGAAGCCCAAGATCGGTGATTTTGGACTTGCCGTTCAGTCCGCACGACCACACTACCATGCCATCCAGCCGGCTCTGTTCCACGCGCCCGAAGTCATACTGGAAGCGGGTTGGTCGTATAGTGCTGATATTTGGAATCTTGGGGTGATGGTATGCTCATGTCAACACACTCTCTAGATTGCCAGCTGATCGCCAAGTAATAGATCTGGGATTTGATGGAAGGAAAAACTCTGTTTCATGCCACTGAGCTGTCGTCTGGTCAATATTCGAAAGATATGCATTTGCATGAAATGTTATCTCTTCTCGGGCCTCCCCCGAAGGGGCTGTTGCTACGTGGTAAGGAAAGTGGCGCATTTTTCACGACCGAAGGTGAGTGCTTCGAACCTGTATGATCAGTGGGAATTAATCAAAGCAAGGAACTTTACTTCGTGGCTACGACATAGCCGATCCGACAGCTATGCGCAAGGCTGGTTTTGACAGCAAGATTAACACTCTCGCTGGAGAAGAAAAGGCGATGTTCTTGACGTTCATTCGCAGAATGCTGACGTGGTTACCGGAAGACCGGTCAACTGCTAAGGAATTACTTACCGATCCGTGGCTGAAGACATAGAGCCGTACCTCAAAGTATAGCTAATGAGTGGAAATTGGCAAAACAATAGGCGAATCCAGAAGGCCTACCTTCATGTCTATTTATGTCGGTCTGCTCGTGCTTCGCTATATCGATGGCTAGCGACGACAAGCATGTATTCAGACCCTCCAATATTCGAAACAAGCGTTTTGCTTACGCCACACAGTCTATTGTAATGTCAGCATATGTGAATGGTGCTTGCTAAGCGCGGAGTATTGAGGGGAACAGTACTCAATAACTTAGTACTGGCTGAGAGTTAGATCTCTGTCGCGATGATCTGCATCATATGGGGTCGGCCTTGATATGGAATGCAACCAAAGTAGACAGAACCGGCTTGGTTCATCATTTGTATCTGCTACGTAGCTATGGTGAAATTTCCACCTACCTATCCTTGTAAGGTGTGGTTCATTTTCCACCCCAGCAAAGAGCACTTATGATTATCAACAAACTGTACCAGCTACTCCTATTTCTCCCGATCAATAGATACAGGTACACTCCGTCCGCATCGTTACATACATTGATACGGACTTAGAGCTCCTTCGATATGATACGTTGAGGCAACGTAGCGGTTGCCGTTCCATTCCTCAACTATGGTTCAGGATATTATCGTCAAGCGCCTTGATCAATTACTGCTTTGCAGGGAAACCGGTTGGATATTTTGAGCCATGTAGCTGCTCCAGATATGATATCTAGCTTTTTGAAGAGTCTGTGATGCTGAGGATTATACATAAGCTGGATATTTCTAGAATATAGATGAATGTTTTTCTTGTGAATCTTATAGTAAGATGAGATAATATATCGCAATTTTGACTTGATATCTTCATGTAAATACATCTAGAAGATTGATAGATATATCTAGATCAGAGCTATGGTAAAATAAGATATTAGGCTTGGGACCTTTATTGGATGCCATGTTAGTGAATTAGGAATTGGTCTAGATGCTGTTGAGTAAGAATAATAATCTCTTATAGAGATAGGGACTTTTTGGTTCTAATATCGCCGATATCGAGGCAGATTTGTCGCAATACATGCTATTAGTGCTCATTCCAGTGATACCTGATGTAAGAACATGAGTTCAAGAGACGAGTCGTAGCGGATCAATTGGCTGAGCAATTCCCCGAAGCTGCTATCTGTCGTTCTAAATGCCCAAATCATGCACTACGGGTACAAGTCCCAATGACATGGAGAGGATGCAACCAGATAGAACGCGTTGCGAGATGCACTTCACTTCTCGTTCGCGCTGTAACGAGAACAAAGGCAAGCTGCCCTGGCACGACCCTCCAAGTCGTCTTTGAACTTACCTGCTGTTAACTAGGGATAACACTTTCGCCCGCTGGGAATCATAGCCCACTGCTTTGGTGGAACTGTGAATTTCAAAGTCTATCTTGCTATCGTTATCGGTGTACTCAGCCGTTGACTAATGATCACAGGCAATGCTTGAGGCATTCCATGATGAGCAGGCCTGGAAAGGCGTTTCTTGGTCAACCATTAGCATCCTGTTCCTTGAGACGCCGATACAAGGAGCCAAAGGGATGAGCCGAAGTGAGACACTGCAGGCTGCCGAAGAAGAGGTGAACACTGAAGCCTCGAAAATTCTAGATCCTAGAATTGGATTTTTCCAAGATCCAATTGATGGGCTTGGAAGGATCCGTTCGAGGTTACTCAAAGCTAATAGCGCCTGCCTCTACGAACTACAAGTAAGCAATGTCGGAGCAATCGTAGGCAGACAACAAAAGAAGTTAATGCGAACGATACTGGTGGCTTACAATGCGATATTGATGAAGACTTAGCAATCTGTCATCAGTGAAAGGTATGGCTGTCTAGACGTCTCAGATGCGATAGAGAAGTACTCTCTGCATGGAAAGAAATCAACTTGATATGAGCAAATTTGGGCAAGCCGGATGAAGATAATCTCGCAACTATCAAAGACATCATCACAGTAATGATTGATAGGTCACCTCTATTGCTCCTTGCCCGGACTACATGTATATATAATCCCTCACGACCTACGTCCTAGAAGCTACAGGTTGGATTAGCTGAGAAGTTTAAATATACCAAGGTGGGCACGATATACCCTCCACTTTCAAAGGAGTACCAAAGGTCGCTTCTTTTATTCTCCGCACAATGGAGTTGTCAAAGGTTGAGAAGTACTTACTTCCAGAAGCTGACCACCCGACCGAGCAGAGGGTAATTGTACTCCATGGTATGGGTAACATTGGTAAGACACAACTTGTTATTGGCTATGCCCGGAAACACCACAGTATTTTCAGTGCATTAGTGTGGCTAGATGGATCATCCGAGGGTCAACTAAAGCGATCTTTTGTGGAAGCGGGATAATGAAGACCGAGGGACAAGCTTTCGGCTGAAGTCCCGGAGATCATTCAATTGTCGAAAGGGAATATTTATCTCGTGAAATAAGGCGTTCTATCCTAGCAGTCTCTGTCATCCAACAATTAGTGGCTAATGATTGTGGACAGTGTCGATCATGAATTCCGAAACCGGGACAAAGATCCTCAGGCATTCGACATAGGGCCCTTCTTTCCTGGAGCATGTCATGGAGCAATAATCATCACCAGCAGGCTCATGACTCTTGTCCGCAGTCTCGAAAGATCTTTGGACGTCGACAGTGTTGACATTCAATAAGCCAGAATAACACTTGAGTCGAACGCTGGATGGCTCGTGCAGGGTCGGTCGTCGAGTACATTGCTGTTGCCATTAATGACACGTTTGGAGACTTATGATATTTAGACTCGCATTTGTTTTTTCTGAATGAAGGTTCGCCACTCGCGTTCCAGATTCTGTTTGCCCTTGTCCTTCAGCTCTGTGAGCATTCTCCGCAACTCTGCAGTCTTGTCTTACGGTGTAGTAGAATCTTCACGACAGCGTCAATGTTTCGTCTCGTGTCACGGGCAAGTGTACCTAAGCACAACTCCAAATTATCGCTCGTAAACATTTGCAACAACAAGCTTGACCCACGCCTCCGTTATAATTATCATCGAAGGATCCTTTTCCGCTCTTATGTACATTCCAATATGGAAAGAAATCCAACTTTTGGTATTTTTTGTTAGGCTCTTCATCCGAACACGGCTGATCCTTAGACGGCAATAATTCCGACTTGTATGCCTACACAAGCGGACGGTGGCTGCGCAACGACAAACAGCAGTGCGATGCTCGCAGAGTAGAATTTGATTTTGATGTGCTATGTCGCCGAGTACTTGATCTCTGTGATGGCGCCACTTCCATTGTCTCCGTAGAGAAGAAAGAGGGAGGCTTTAACAAAGTCTTATTTCTTACAACGGATTCCGGCCAGCGGATAGTCGCTAGATTGCCCACAAGTGCGTCAGGGCCTAAGAGGCTGACTACAAACTCTGAAGTTGCTACTATACGATACTGTAAGCTACATTTGTCACCGTCGCATCGAACTTATGCTCACGTTGTCCAGTGCAGGCTCGAACGAAGCTATCAATGCCAAACGTCCTAGATTGGAGCGATGATCCCCAAAACCCCGTCGGTCACGAGTTTATCATCATGGAACAATGCCGGGGCGTTCAGCTAAGCGAGGTTTGGGCCAGCCTTTCGTCGTCTGCACAGATTCGCTGCATCGAGTCCTTGGCTTATTGCTTACAACAAATGGCTGCCCTATTCTCTGCATATGGCAGTCTCTATCTCTCCGGCACATCTGCGATCTCATGCCTCCAAATACATCAGCTCGATGAGGATTTCGTTGTTGGTCCCCACTGTGGAATCAAATACTGGGACTGTGACGTAGACGATACTAGGTATTATCATCTTCGCCAGCCAAATAGAGGACCATATGAGAACCATGATCACTGTACCATATTCATCGCTAATGGTTCGCAGGGCTTGATTTGGGAGCCTTTTCTCAAGGTCTAATTGATACTGGTCTAACGAGGATTCCTCCAAACGACATTGATGATAACAATGTCGCCCTATTCCAAGGACATGTTGAAGATCACATCAAAATAGTGGCTGCCAGTAGGGCGCTGCTTCGGAGGCTCATTAATGACGATAGGGTGAAGAAAACGGGAACGCCAACCTTGATCCACCCTGATTACCATCTCAGAAACATATTCGTGGACGAGCAGGATACATCCAGAATCACTGCAGTTATTGATTGGCAATCAACTAGTATTGAGCCTGCGTTCATGTACGCGGATATGATGCCAGACTTTGCCGTGCCAGACACTCAGTCACCGACTACTGAACTTTCGCAGGGGCAAGCGGAGATGACAAACTCCGAAATTTCTGCCGCCGCCTTCGACGCTTGCATCAAGGGTTTAGTTCCGCGGTTGGAGTCTGCGCGAGACCTCGACGAAGACTTGATTCGGTTGTTTAGTTATTGTCACCGGACATGGAAAGACGGCATAGCTGCATTGCAGGAAGAACTCGTCGCGCTTTCACGCCGCTGGAACGAATTGAATTTAGATGGACAATGCCCGTACGACCCGCCGACTGGTCCAGCGCTAGAACAACACCAAGAGCAGCACAATCTGTTCATCACCTCGCTGAAGCTGAAGAAAGATTTGATTGATATTCTTAAAACTGACAGTGTGGGATGGGTGCCGAATGAAGCATTTGAAGCGACCAAAAAAGAAGAGGCGGCAATCTTCGCACAGCTATCGAACACTGTGGCGCAGGAACCGGATGCCGACATGACGATAGAAGATCTCAGGCGAATGTGGCCGTTTGATAAACCTCTGTACTAGAGATGACCTGAATAGGAGGGAGCACTTGTAACATTGCTCAGGAATACTGACTGGTCAGTGTCTGTAGCGTCTCGCAACTTTGCCAATCTGCCAGCTTGGTGTTTGTTCCTGGGCTTATCGTGCCCAGGGTCAGGACGCAGGGGCAGTGTGAAGCGATCGACAATATCATCTCTGTATAGCGACTAGCATTGGGAGTGTCCACCAGGTGTACTGAATGACCGCCTACTTGCGCCTAAGCTTTCATTGTGTGATATGATATCGCTAGATAGCAATGACCTGATCTCGTCTTGGCCCCCTCCCATTCTATGACTTTTGCGGTGATGCCAATGGAGTGTTGTTGCGAACAGCGGTACGAGTCCGACTCGGCTTAGCCAGTCTGGCTGGCATCGTTGCGGAGATATATCTGGCAATAAAACGACCCTCAAGTGGTCTTGCCTCATGCACTTTCGCAGCAGCAATGTATATGGCTCATTCTATTCGATCAGATATCGTGACTGATTCGCGCAGAGACTTTTAGCATCAAGCCAACCAATTGCAACATTCTAGTGTCTACTCGAGTCTGCACTTCTGGGAGCAACGCAGCTGCGGGGCCGCAAGCCAAAACCTGCAACTCGCCTGCATCCAGAATCGTTCTCGTGTCTTACTATCTGATGCGGCTTCCTTGACGTATAAGAGCAGGTGATGCTCTCTTACGTGACCATTATTCTCCCTTGTTCCGTCTGAGCATTTTGCTGCATGGACAGGGCCTTCTGTCATTGACCTCAGCACTCGACCTAGCTCTAGAATCTATAAATCCGCCACTCGAACGGACCATGAAACCAATCAATATTCTTTATCCAGCTCAGCTTCTTGAGCGAGCCAATGTCAGTGGTGTGTTTACTCAGCAAGCCAGTATCCATCCTTTCGATAGACCTGTGCTTGTTTGGTCCGAGAGGATGCTGAAGCGTCGTCAGTCACAACCGCAACTCATGAGGCTCGAAACAGCGCGTACAGACTGGATAGCAAGATTAGAAACAGACCAGACGTTGCGAAAGATCCAAATATTGTTAGTGGAGGAGATGTGTCGCCAACGTACACCAATTAACATTGACATGCGATCCAGTCTGTTTCTCACCTTACCTTCATAATGTAGACACACACCCTTCAAACCACTGCTCGTGCAGTCTTGTTATGTCCGCCGTTCCATCCAAGTGTTCGGCTGCAATAGTTGAGGTCGCCGTCCTTTCGCTTCGCCATAAATTCTCTTCGATGGTATGGTAATAGTCGACAAAGTCCTATCAAGCTACTAAACGCCAGATTGATGGTATGATACATCTCCTTCATCGGGAGAAGACGAGATATAACGGACTCTTCTATGCTGAAATGGAAGACTCGAAAATATTCCAGCTTCAAGAGTCATGACAGAAGTAACATGAGGAACGGATCTTGCTCCCAGCCATATGTGCGATAGCCTTTGCGAAGTTGATGTTCCAAGGTATCTCCCAAGTAATGCAAAAGAGTCGTTCGTGAGTCTATACTCAGATCCACAATTAGCTTATTCTGCAACGAGGGGTTGGATGGACCTGGGTAGGGATAATCAAAGGTTCTTCTCGGCTTGCATCGCTGCTTTTCTTTTCCCACTTATAGGGTAGGAACGAATCGCAGCCAACCACTATCCAATCCTACTTATCTCCTTAATACCTGCTGCAAACGAAGGTCCATTCGACTGTATCATTTGCACAACAAAGAACATACCAGACTGTTCACCCACAGTAGTAGATCTCATTACTCCGGCTGCCACTCCAGGTCACACGATCTTCGTTCTTGTACAGAATGGGTTGAACATTGAGAAGCCAGTCATGGAAGCGTTTCCTCAAAACATTGTTTTATCCGGAGTCTCAATGATCGGCTCCGTAGAAATGCCCCACGGCGTTATCACTCACAATGATCCAGACGAGCTTTTAGTTGGAGCGTTTCATAATCCAGCATTGTCGAAAGAAGACGAAGATGCTGCGGCAAGACACTTCATCGACCTCTATAAGGCTGGCGGTAAGACGGAGTGCAACTTCGTCCCGGACGTACCTTTCAGCAGGTGGCGCAAGCTGATTTACAACGCTTGTCTCAACTCGACATGTGCCATCACCGGTCTCGACACTGAAAGATTGCGTATCGCTAAGACTCCTATTGAGAATTTGGTGAAGCCCGCTATGGAAGAGATCAGATTGGCTGCAAACGCATCTGGTGTCCAACTTCCCGACGACGTTGCGGCGAAGATGTTGAGCATCCTCGAACCTATCGAGATCTATTTTTGCCCAAGCATGTTGGTGGACGTTCAAAAAGTACCTCGAAGTCTACCTCTCGATCATCTCCTGTCATATTTGCTAACACGTCTCTTAGGGTAATCTCACCGAGTTCGAAAACATTGTAGGGGAGCCTCTACGCGAAGGCACAAAGAATGGTGTGGACATGCCCACGTTGAGGACGATGTATGGACTGCTCCAAGCTATGCAATGGAAAACGATGGAGAGGAAGGGTCTTGTCAATGTCCCTCCATGCAATGTTCCATAATAAAAATGTTACACTGCATCGCATCTCGTCTTCCCGCGCTAAGTTGTCAAATTTGAAGTCGCAACAGCAGTCTTCGAGGCATCAATTTGTCTGAGGTAGGTCTCAAACGTTATGCAAATACGTCGTGTCCCTCTTCTTATCTGACCCTAAAAGTAAAGACGGATCGTGAGTATGCCATGTATCGTCCCGGGTCATCACCAAGGCAGCCGCATTTGTGCTAAGGTGAGACATGGGATTCAATTGGGCTATCTATATCGTGCTGGCCTTAATGCTCCTGTCGCGGTGAATGTGCACAGGCTGTACTTGTTCACACTATCGGATGGAAATGCCGCCTTGGAAGGCAGTGTACCAGACAAAGGGAATTGTTTGGGACAAAAGGCTTTGGACAAGAAGTGAAATGAGAACATTATATACATCGAACTCATAAGCGTGAGAGACCGAAAGTGTCTCTTCGTGCGACGGCAAGACTCGCTTTTGTTATTTGCGACAGATCTGTAACGCCAGCGAGCGCCATAGTGCGATAGAACTCGCGCTCTAGGATATTGCAAACGACTTGAACACCCTCCTTGCCCTTGTACGACAATCCCCACAGGACGGGACGACCTATCAATACAAACTCTGCGCCGAGTGCAACAGCCTTGAAGATGTCGCTACCACGGTGGATTCCTCCATCGAAGATCACGGGAATGCGCCCTGCGATGGCTTCGGCAACTTCAGGCAAGGCTTCTATCGTCGAAGGTGCGCAATCGAGCTGTCTTCCGCCGTGGTTGGACACTACGACTGCGTCCGCACCATGTTCAACAGCCAACCTGCCGTCTTCGGCGGTCATGACACCCTTCAAGATGATCTTCAAATTCGTCACCTTTCGAAGCCAGGGTAAGGTCGTCTCCCACGTAAGCGACGAACTATGCATTGTGGGACCTGCCACAGCTGCGATCGACTGAGCATCTTTCAGGGTGCGAGCATCCATGAATAACCGGTTCATCGTCGGCTTACGCTCCTTGAGTGCTGGTGTCGAGGCCGACTCGAAATTTGCCAGCCGAAGATGCGAGGGCAGCACCAATGGTGTTCTACGCTCGTTGATTCGATTTCCCAGGACGGGAGTGTCCACCGTCACAACCAACGCTTTGTATCCGGCCGCTGTGGTATTCTGATCAGAAACTGTCATCATTTACGTCAAAAGTAGGATTGACGTCTCACTTTCCGCCCTTTTGATCAATGGTAGACTTCTCTCCAGATCCTGGGTGAGATAGATCTGAAACCACCAGTCTGGTGAATCGGGCCGGGCATCGTTCTCCCGGGAGACATCCTCCAGCGATGTCGTCGACTGCGAGGACAGCGTCATATTCAACCCCAACTCGTTTGCTGCGGCTGCAACATCGCTCTCGCCGTTTTCCCCCACGAGTCTCTGCATCGCACTCGGTGCAAATCCAAGAGGCATGGGGTATTTCACACCAAACAATGATGTGCTTGTATCTACCGAACTGACGTCGACCATGACGCGCGGACGTACAAGCAATCTGCACCAAAAGCCATCAGATTGGTATAGAAGAACAAATAAAGGAAGATCGATCAATGTCTGAGTACCTATCAAATTCGCGGACGTTGCGCCTCAGCGCCTGTTGCTCATCAGATCCACAAGCATAGTAATCGTACACATTGCTCGGTAGTTTCCGTTGCGCTATGGATGCGACTTCGCTGATGGTGATAGGATCTTCTTTCGCTGTGGTTCGCGACATGATGAGAAGTCACTTTCTGAGTATATCGGATGTGTCAAGGTCGAAAGACGGGGGGTATGGTAAGGCCTTCGACGCGCAATGGCCAGGGCAAGGAACCTTGTTGCTACTAGACTCGAGGCAGGTCAAGTCACAGCACGTTATGGATCTGAACAATACCTAATCGTGCTCCCTTGAACTTCTGTATACTGAGAAAGACATGATACTCTACTGCTGTCATGAAGATGACTTTCTGGATTGGCTTGACGCCCGGATCCGGAAGGCGCCAAGAGATGTAGATAAGGACTTTCGCCTCTTTCCGTAAGCATAATTAATTGTTGCAAAGTCAAGGCAAGCACGCCGTATGGCGGACTCGCAGAGCTTTGGGGGTCTTGCCGAATGCTCGGTACATCGAGTCGAGTATGCGTGACGTTGACAGGTACCTACCTTACCTACCTCAAGGTATCTTAGTGTAATAGTGTCAAAAAATCAAGAGGCCGTGTGGTTGATGACCCACCCGATGCTCGGATACCGAATCCGAGATGCATATCCTGCCTTGGCACATGATGGAGGGAAACCCTGTGCTCATTGATGGCATCGCCTGCCCTTTATGGCTAGGACGACATCTATTTAGAACAAGCTTTGTCGGCAAACGTAGGGACAATCGCGTCGCCTACTTTTGCGATACGCAAGCAATGAGACCACAAAGACAACCTGGTGACCGAACGATCCACCACGGTTCACAAGTCACAATGGCGCCATCGCTCGTCGGTGGAGCTCGGCTTAGTGCCGATACCGGGCCGGACTATCTGTTATAATGTTTTGATGCCACCCTGGGATGGCGGTGTAGGATAGAAGAAAGCAATTGAACACCCACAAGAATTGATACCAGTGAATATCCTGCCAGCACCATGACTTTTAACCGAATCGCCATCTATGGACACCGAGGGTGGGCCAGTTCGGTCATCACCAAGGCGCTGATTGCTTCCGGGGCTCCCATCAAAGTGCTTTACCGATCGAGCTCTGACATCAGCGATCTTCCGTCCAACGTAGAAAAGGTGGAAGTGGACGTGGAAGACCAGGCGACCTTGATTTCAGCGTTGCAAGACATCGACATTGTCATGTGAGTGGGATTATTGGGCATCTATGATTGTATGTGCAGCAGATACTTATGGATGAAAAGTTCTCTGGTCGGTCACGAGGGCGTGGATCGTCAACAGCATCTTGTGACAGCAATCTCCAAGACCAACGTCAAGCTGTTCGTGCCGTCGGATCTAGCAGCACGTTATGATGAGCAGGGGTTGCGAGTGCCCGTGAACAAGAAGAAAGACGATGTGGAAAAGGCAGCGAAGGCTGCTGGCATCCCGGTGACGATTGTCCTGGTGGGAAATTTCGCCGAGTTCAGCCTCAACACAGTGCAAGTACTTTGGTCGAATCATTACGGGGCAAGTGGCTGACTTTTACTGCAACAGAGCAATGGGTGTGGATAGGGCCAGCAACAGGCTCCTGTTCTACGGCAACGCGGCCAACGAGAAGCTCAATCTTTGGTATGTTTGTTTTTGCAAGACACAAAGAGGTGGATGCTGACTGAGGTATCAAAAGCACGAGGGAGTACGTCGGGGCAGCATACGCATCAATCTTTGCATCGAGACCAATCGACGAGATCAAGGGACGCATCATCGGACTGTGGGAACTAAAAGCAACAGGAAAAGAAATCGCGGCTGTACTGGCAAAGGACAAAGGCAGCGCACCCCAGGAGGTGCACTTCCCCATCGAGGTCGTCAACGAAAAGGTCGAGACGTGCCTGGCGAACGGGGTGCCGTTTGCACTGGCTCACTACTGCAGGAAGATCTGGGGCACGGGACAGCAGGCACGGATGGTGGGCGACGACATCTGGGAGGTGCCAGGATACAAGAAGGTGAGTCTGGAGGAGTTGATTGTTGGCGGGAAGCTGCAGTCGTATCGTGTGATGCCGCCGATCGTGTACACGACGTTGGTTGCTGCATTCGACGAGTAGAGATAGTTCAGTAGATAGAATGACATGGTCGCCTGACTTTTTCTTCTCCTGGTCGTCATGCGGATGGGATGGGTGTTGATGGGTGTACCTATGGTGCAGGTGACTCGGCAACGAGATAAGAGTGGAGACAAGATAAGAAGCTCCTTCCCCATATTGTCTACAGTACGGCATACGGAGTACGGAGGACAAGACGTTCCTTCCTCGGCTTAGCGTCAGGTACTGCACCTTCTGTTCCTGTTTCCTTGGAGTCACTCGCGCATTCTCTTCTCCATCCTCATCCTCATCCTCATCCTCATCCTCATCCTCATCCTCATCCTCATCCTCATCCTCATCCTCGACCATCTCAACCTCTTCCTGTGCTTCCTTCTCTGCAGTCTCGAGGAGAAGATCAAACGAACTTCATGTCTCCTCTTCTGCGTCTATCCCCGTCCGTCGCCGCCGCGTTACTGGCGGCCACTTGCGTGTCGGGAGTGCCCACCGCTGCTTCCTCGGGCCAACAAGTCCCTCTGAGCGACGAGTCTATCGCCCTGTTGTCTTCTTCTTCTTCCTTGAACAGCCTCAGCAACAGCAAGAGCAGCGTCGGACACAAAAATGGATACAAGAGCGGTGTGACAAGCGGTGGCTACGACGTGGTGACCTCTGCCGAGCTCCAGAGTGACATCACCGGCCCCAACCTGCTGAAGAGAGCGGAACAATTGTCTGAGATTGCAGAGCTGGGAGTGGGCGAGTACAATCATCCTACCCGAGTCATCGGCAGCAAAGGTCATCTGGGCACGATTGACTACATCTACTCTACCATTGCGGCACTGGGCGACTACTACAACGTCACCAACCAGACCTTCGACGCCGTCACGGGGAATGTCTTCGAGTCCCGCCTGGTCATTGCCCACTCTGTGCCCGAATCCGCTTCGCCCATGGGTCTGACGCCGCCCACGCCCAACAAAGAGCCCGTCTATGGCCCGCTGGTCCTCGTCGCCAACAGCGGCTGTGACGACAGCGACTATCCCGCCAACATGACGGGCACGATCGCCTTTATCCAACGCGGAAGCTGTCCCTTTGGCGACAAGTCGGGCGGGGCAGGAAGAGCTGGCGCTGTGGCGGCGATTGTGTACAACAACGAAAAGGGAAGTCTGCAGGGAACGCTGGGCGAGCCGTCGCCGGATCATGTGCCGACCTTTGGCCTCTCCTCCGAGGACGCCGTTCCCTTTCTCGAGCAGCTGAAGAATGGCACAAAGGTCGACTCGATCGCCTACATTGACGGCATCCTCGACGAGATCAAGACGGTCAACATCGTCGCTCAGACGGCCGGAGGCGACCCCGACAACTGCGTCATGCTGGGCGGCCACAGCGACAGCGTCGCCGAGGGGCCTGGAATCAACGACGACGGCTCGGGATCTCTGTCGCTGCTCGAGGTGGCGACGCAGCTCAGCAAGTACAGGGTCAACAACTGCGTGCGCTTCGCCTGGTGGGCGGGCGAAGAGGAGGGGCTGCTCGGATCAAACTACTACGCCAACAGCTTGTCGGCCGAGGAGAACGTCAAGATCCGTCTGTTCATGGACTACGACATGATGGCCTCGCCCAACTACGCCTACCAGATCTACAACGCCACCAACGCCGAGAACCCGGCGGGATCGGAAGAGCTGCGCGTGCTGTACGAGGACTTTTACACGTCGCACGGGCTGAACTACACGTACATTCCCTTCGACGGGCGCAGCGACTACGTGGGCTTCATCGAGAACAGCATCCCGGGCGGCGGCATCGCCACGGGAGCCGAGGGCGTCAAGACGGACGCCGAGGCGGCCATGTTCGGAGGAGATGCGGGCCGGTGGTTCGATCCTTGTTACCATCAGCTCTGCGACACGGTGGACAATCTGAACATGACGGCGTGGGAGGTCAACACCAAGCTCATCGCGCACTCGGTGGCTACGTACGCCGTGTCTTTTGACGGCTTCCCGAAGCGCACTTTGGACACTTTGACGACAACAAAGAAGATGGGCCCGCGCAAGTACCGTGGACATGACCTTGCCGTGTGAAGAGCAGAGATGTAATGGATGATGGATAGGTTAGCATTTGTGTCTCGTCCATAGAGAGCGTCAATCGATGGATTAGCATTTCACACCAGAACTCTGATGATGAAGCTCTTCTTGGTCGACTCTGATGATTGTTGTTGACGAAGAATTGATGATGGCAAGAATTGTTCTCTCTTTCTGGCTGCAGGATAAAGAAAGCCTGAAACCCTGCTATCAGCCCTGACTTCGGCCTGTCACTCCCGACCCATGTGTCTTCCTAAGGTACCTACCTAAGGTACCTAAGGTAAGGCATCCATCTGTATCTGACGGGTTACCTTGCCTTGAAGGTTCTTTCTCAGGTTGTCTTACAATCACCACATGCACGCTGATCCAAGACAAAGACAGAGTCACTACTGCAAGGCACGTACAATTACAGTGCACACTAGAAATACTTGTACCTTAAGGTACCCTTGCCCAACACTGAAATGGTGAGGTACCTAAGGTATTTTACTCAGACAGATTGATCCGAGGTTCTGCCAGCCCTACAGGAACTCGCCTTTCCCCCACCCAATCCATCTGAGGCTACCATCCATGCACTCATCTCTACCCCATTCTAATGCCGACTCCACGTTTCGTCTTCATTTCTCGTGGGCCGATCATGTGCCGGATACAATATGAATCATCCCATGTTGCGTGTCCCTAAAACGCATACACAAAACACACATCTCTCTACGATATATATATGACTGCCCTACCTGTATGACCACCCGATGCGCGATAACTCTCTGACCTACCCCCCCTCTTTCTCTCTTTCGTGCGTCAATCATTCCCCAACGTTTCCTTTTTCCTTCTTTCCTTCTTGATAGGCCTACTTCACCACACTCTCTCTGTACACGGTACCTGGACTTTTTTTTTATCTCATGTGCCTTTGACACAAAAACGCCTCTATCTCCAGAAGACGCGTCCAGATCCAGCGCTTCTGAGCCATCGTACGTCCGTACTGTGCAGCAGTACTGTACACCACCGAGGCCAAAAAGCCTATTCTCTTCCAACGAGCCTGCAAAGAACGTCTCGAACATGATAGACGAAACCTTAGCCACCCCAAATACCTAGACCACCCCAGAAACGTGCCGCTATCTCGTCACTTTTTGCCTTGCTTATCATCCTTGCTCCCTTATCTGCTGCTGCCTCTTTATCCGTTCGTCCCCTATCTGCGATGCCCAAAGATGGGGGCGTTTCTTGAGACCCTGAACGAGAACGTCATTGGCTCCTCGGCCTTCGACTGCTTCGCTTCGACATCCTCTTCTGGCCTTCTGTCTTGTTGGACCAATCATCGTCGCTGCATCTCGGCCATACTTGACTCGTTTGGCTGTGTCTCTGGTACCTTTTTGCTGTCATACCAAACCTTCTCACCACCTTTGCCCCAGTGGAAACTCCAAGCCTTGCCCTGATTATCACTCTATCTCTATCTGCAACCCCGACCCTATCAGAGAACCACACTTGGCCGATGCTTGAATCCTGAGCCCAGAACTATGTCCTGACCTTTATTGCTTCAATCATTGGTAAAAGTGGTTATATAGTCTCGAGACCTGTATCTATCCAGCACATCCTTTTTTTTTCCAATCATTCCCATTTGCATACCACATATTCCACGCATAGCAAATAAGCCATGTCAGTCGACGTGGCCGCTTCCACCAACATGGAGTCTCAAGACAAGAAAACCCCATACTCGAACGAGAAGACATCTCCGAGTCTCGACATTCAGGAAGGCCATAGCAGTGATATCGTCGACTTCAAGGAAGAACCCGAAAAAGAACTCCCTCGTACTTTCAGTCCCCGCCAGATTCAAGTCATCAATGTCGGTGGTACTCTCGGATCCGGTCTATTCATCGTCACCGGCAAGGCTCTGGCCAGTGGTGGCCCGGGATCTGTCATTGTCGGCTACGCTCTCGTCTGCTCTGCCGTCTTCGCCGTCCTTCAGGTCGTTGGTGAAATGACCATTGCATTTCCCACTTCTGGCAACTTCATCGACTATGCCGACAGATTCGTCGACCCTGCCCTGGCTTTCGCCGCTGGTTTCGCTGAATGGCTCGGCTGGACCGCCGTCATTGGCTCCGAAGCTGTCATGTTCAACACCGTCGTCAATTACTGGGCGGATGGCGCCGTGCCTACTGCAGCTCTCTGTAAGTGCCGACTTCCTCTCTGGTGGCCTCTTTGACATTCCTGCTGACTTTGACCGCCTCGCAGACACCATCTTTCTGGTCTTTCTCGCTGTGCTCATGTTTCTACCGAACCAGTGGTTCGCCTGGTTCGAGTACATCACCTCCATCCTCAAGATCATCGGTCTCCTCGTCATCATCTTCTTCTGCTTCGCCGTCATCCTCGGCGCTGGAGCCAATGGACAAGGGCACAGGTATACCGGCGAAACCTGGCGCGAGCTTCCAGTCTTCAAGAATGGCTTCTCTGTGAGTCTTGTCTGTCAATTCAACTCCTTACCGGCACTGTTCTGACATCAATAGGGCTTCTCTTCTTGTATGCTGTACGCCATCTGGGCCATCGGAGACAACGTCATGCCAGGTCTGACCATTGGTGAGGGCAAGACCCCGCGCTTTTCCATGGGCCGCGCCGTCAAGATCGTCCCTTTCCGTGTCTCCGTTGTCTACCTCATCCCGTGCACCCTCGTCTCCTTCATCGTCCGCTCCGATGACGACCGCCTCTTCGGTGGCAAGGGTGCTGCTGCTTCTCCATTCGTCATTGCCGCCAATATGGCAGGCGTCGGTGGCCTGGGCGACTTTCTTAACGTCATCATCATGCTCGGTCTGACCGCCATCGCTGCCGAGTCCATCTACATCTCCAGCAGAATCGCCAGAGCCATGTCGCACCAGCGCATCGTCCCTAGATACATGGCCAAGGTCAACTCCTGGGGTCAGCCAATGTTCGCCATCGGTCTTACCGTCGTCGTTGGTGTTATTTTGACTTATATCAATTTGAGCGGTATGTACCACCTTCGAACTTATTCTTTTTCCCGCAGACTTACTGACGTCTTTTGCAGCTACCGGTGTCACCGTCTTCACCTGGCTGGTCAGCATCACTTCCGCCGCCTACTTCATGGTCTGGATGATCATCGTCATCTCGTCGGTGAGATTCCGTGCCGCCCTCAAGGCTCAGAACGATCCCCTCTTCGAGGAACTCTATGCATGGAGAATGACCGGCTGGCCCTTCACTCCCATCTACCTCATGGCCATGTGTATTCTGCTCTTGATCGCATGCATCTACTCTGGCCTGTACTCGGTGGTAAGTTGATCTGCCCATCTTCTCAAAAATGCAAGACCCACATGCTGACTCTTCTTTTCAGGGATCCACCAGTATTTCCGTCTACGCCTTCTTCGAGTACATGATCGGTGTCCTGCTCATCCTCGCCTCATACATTGGCTACAAGCTGGTCTGTCGCACCAAGCTCCGAGACCTCAAAACCGTCGATCTGCAGACCGGCCGACGTGTCATCTCGGAAGGGGAGTTGACCTTGTTGCGCACTTACTACGCCACGCCTCCCTGGAGACGTGCACTCTCGTATTTCCAGATCTGGTAATTACCTTACAGACGGTTGCGGTCTTACGAATTTCTTGATTGTATGAGCCTTATTTTACTATTGTTGTTCTCGATCTGGGGGTTGTATGGATTATTCTGGTCAACTGAATCATTGCCTCGGTTGGCGGATTATGGTCAGGAAATAGAACAGATAGATATGATATTAGATGACCTTTCTTCTTTCTTCCATGCCGTGGAACACTGCCAGTGTCGGTGGTTATGCGGGCCGCTTTGCCGATGACAGGTCGATCGCTATCCGAAACTCGTTTCCTTAGCCAACGGCGTATGACAGACTGTGTGAAGAAACAGCTGCTAGGAAACATACGTTCGTTTGGATGACAGGTTCGAACACGTTCCTTGAACATTGCCGTCCTGGTCCCGTTGACAATGCAATGCATACATCATTGCCCATCAAGGCAACCCCATCTTTTGTCTCCGCCTGAGACACACTTTCCGTCCTGCCGGAGCCGCTTAACCTGTCTGTCAAAGTGTCTTGCAACATAAGGTGTTCACCTGCTCGGAATCCTGCGAGGCCGACGACTACAGTTCGTGAGCAGCGGTCTTGTCCGGTAAGGAATGCGGCTCGGGTCGGGCCTGCCCGATTCTGCGTCGTTGTGACACAGCGCCGCGTCGTCTTTTCTGCAGCGACGAGGTGGAGTACCGTAGAGCAAGCCATGTTCTTTTGCGACGCATTGTGCACTGCGAACTGCGTCTCTCGCTTTAGCCCGTGTTCAAGCGAAGACACTTTAGCGGGGCTCAAGCGAAGAGAGTAGAGCAATGTCGACGACCGCCGTCCGTGTTCCACAAACCATTGAAAGTGGCCGGGTCTGGATCATTGTTCACCCACTATCGGTTCATCTAAAACATGACGACGTATAGCACACATCGCGATGCTCTGCATATTGCAAGGTACCAGCACGTCAATCTAGTCGCTTCGGTTCGCGAAGGGACCCCAACAACGAAGACACCTACCTCACTTGTCTTGGGCTCCGCATGGGCATCACGAGTTGACACGCACGAGCGACAGATAACGCTGAGCGATGGGAGGGGTGCTGGGTCTGGGTCTAGCCTGGTGTGGTCCAGCTCCAGAGACGACAGCTGCAGCATCCATCTATCTGCAATGCAGGCAGCGACCGTAACTTTTCCATCGAAGATCGTCAGCGGTCTCTCGCGCATCAGTGATAGATTGAAGCAATAATACCTTGATCTCATGCCGGATTGGCAATGCAGGCAAGATGAGGTGCAATTTAATTGCTCGTCCAATCGCACGACAGATCGACCTTCTCGAATGTTATTCTTCCCTTTCCTTCCATCATGAGACATGCAACCATGTCACAGCACACTGTGCTACCTGATGTCAGTATCCGAGACAAAACCTTGGAAATTGAACTGCTGCTTGCTATCTTTCTGTCCGTCATGGAGGGTAGTCAGCCGCCGTTGTGGCAGCCCCACGCGCTGATCGCAATCGAGCCTCGGTGCACCTGGGAACGTCCACTCAAGGTACAGCAGATAAAGGACAAAGCGAGTCGTAACGTATGACCTCGCTCGCTTTTACCCCACGTACAGTCCCCAACCAGTACCTAGAAACGCGGGTTATGCGGACAAAGGCATACTAGAGTTTCATGTTTTGGACCGCAATCTGCTGCTCGACTATCTCGCGGACAAGAAAAAGGGTGGCGATATAGTGCCGGGTGACTATATGATGCATTGATATTGCGTGATCTCGACCAGATACAATGCCATGTTTGGTCCTTGTCCTTATCGGCGAGGAGCTTGTACAACGAGTCGGTGAACAGGGACAAAGGCAAAGCTTGATTTGGACGAAGCAACGCCGAGGTCCAACTGTCGTCGATGATTAAGCTTAACTAGACCAAGCGGGATACGAGTAACAATCAGGCAATAATATATCAGAGAGTGTCATATCTATAGCATGTTTCTTCGTCAAAGTTAGCGATGCTGGAAGTTGGGAGTTAGAGAAGGGATATATCCAACTGCCTCAATAGGAAAGGTCCACAACACGGTCCCTTACATGTCCCTGGCGCTTGTGCATACAAAGTCAAAGAAAAAGAGGATACAGTACTTGTATTTCAGAAGGACCGTTCCGCCCCCGTGCGCCAGCTACTGTAGGTGCCTCTGATACCAAGAACTAGCGCGAGCTTGCTTCGAGTTAGCATGCGAGAATACGAGAATCTATTCGTCCAGAGAGAAAGACAGCCCCGGCTCCGAACACTTGATTGAACTGGGCAAAGAGCTGGTATAAACTCTGGTAAATGCTTGCTTGCTTGCGCCTGAACCTAGGACCTGAGAGCCTGAATGCAACACCGAAAGCCACCCGTCCACCGTCTGCCCCAAACGTCGCCGTTGTCAGCCGAGAGAATATGTCCGTGAGTTGCTGTCGTTAGCATGTATGAGACCAATGACAGTCTGTACTCTGTATGCCGACTCAGATGTCGTCCCCTTGGACTAGTGAATGAACGGACGTGCAACCGTCCGGTCGGGAAGGTTAGGGGATAACACTATCGTGAGTGTGACCTATCATTGCGTGTTTCTCTTTGTCGTTGCTGCTGCTGATGCAATCTGGGGAAGGGGCCGCTTCTGTCGCAATGTGATCAGAGGAAAGAAAGTCAGTTACTGTTGCAGTTGTCTTTGCCACTATACAGGCACGAAACGAAGCTGTCCAGAGTCTATTCCCCATGCCGAACCATGCAAACGCTCGTGCCACGTACATGTTCTAGATCAAAAGAGGCAGCTAGATCTACCATTCGCTGCAGCAGGTCATCTCGACCTCTATTACACGATGAAGATCATTGCACTAGATTAACTGACTCGACCAGCGCTCACCTATCAGCGGGCCTCAAGATTCGATATCTTCGTTACTAGACGATGTGACTATGGCTTCACGCGGAGAAGTGACCATATTCCAAGAACAACAGATGCGAAGAGGAAGGTGTGGTACATCCTCTCTGTATGCCTACATGGTATAAGAACCTCCATCTCTCCCCCGGTGTTTCCTGGATCATCACACACTTTCATTCCATCTCTCTCTTCAATCGCCACACAGGACCTTTCAAGATGCCTCAGTATCTTCCCCTCATCGCTGCTCTGGCAGCAGTCGCCACCGCATCACCAGTGGATGTCAAGGGAAAGGTTTCCTTCACCGTTCCTCAAATCGCCACAGGAAACAAGACTCTCGCTGCACCCCCGATTGCTCTGTCCCAGGCCATCAACAAGTACAAGGGAACTGTTCCCACTGTGGTTCAGAAGGCTGCCACTGCTGCGCTTCAGAGTGGAACCGTCGCAGCTGTGCCCGAACAGGTAAGAATCGTGCTCGGCGGAAGACCTATCGGAAGAAGCCTATATTGATAGTGAATCAGTACGACTCTGAGTATCTCTGCCCTGTCACCATTGGCGGTACCACCCTCAACCTTGACTTCGACACTGGCAGTTCTGATCTCTGGGTCTTCTCATCTCTCCTCCCTACTTCGCAGCAGAGAGGGCATGCCGTCTACGGTGCTACCGGCGCCCGCGAGTCTGGCGAGACCTGGAAGATCAGCTATGGCGATGGCTCCGGTGCTAGCGGTGTCGTCTACGCCGACACTGTAGTCGTAGGTAAGGTCACTGCTACTTCTCAGGCAGTCGAGGCCGCCACATCCATCTCGAGTGCTTTCGTCTCGGATACCGACAGCGATGGCCTCCTCGGCTTGGCCTTCTCTTCCATCAACACCGTCACTCCTCAGCAGCAGACGACCTTCTTCGACACCGTCAAGAGCTCGCTCGCCAGGAAGCTCTTTACCGTCGACCTCAAGAAGGGTGCTGCCGGCTCGTACGACTTCGGTTACATTGACAGCTCAAAGTACAGCGGCAGCATCACCTATGTGCCTGTCAACACTGCCAACGGCTTCTGGCAGTTCACCACCACCGGTTACGCTGTCGGAAGCGGATCCACTGTTTCCACCTCTTACTCTGCCATTGCCGACACTGGCACCACTCTTCTCCTCCTTCCCGACTCCATTGTCAGCGCCTACTACGCCAAGGTCTCTGGAGCAAAATACGACAACAACCAGGGCGGCTATGTCTTCTCCTGCTCCGCCACTCTTCCCAGCTTCACCGCCGTCATCGGAGGCCAGAAGTTCGTCATCCCTGGTTCCTACATGAATTACGCACCCGTCTCGTCGACCCAGTGCTACGGTGGACTCCAGTCCAACTCCGGCATCGGCTTCTCCATCTTCGGAGGTATGTATCAGATCGAATGTATGATTGTTGATGTCGAGTCGCACTACTGACAACTTCCGTCCTCAGATATCTTCCTCAAGAGTCAATTCGTTGTCTTCTCCCAGGAGAGCTCATCTCCCCAGATCGGCTTTGCCGCCCAGTAAATTACGACGCGGCCCGAGAGGGGCCCGAGAGGGGCCCGAGAGGGGAGTGTGCAGCTGTTTGTGCAGCACGATCTATGCTTCTAATGCGGATAATACGTGCAGAGCATGATACCGACGCGTGATGAGAAGCAAGAC
The DNA here is from genome assembly GCF_041146345.1 of Neodothiora populina. Taxonomy (NCBI): domain Eukaryota; kingdom Fungi; phylum Ascomycota; class Dothideomycetes; order Dothideales; family Dothioraceae; genus Neodothiora; species Neodothiora populina. The sequence continues at coordinate 1,368,599 of NW_027191408.1, read as the reverse complement.
GCAAAATCGACTGGGTATAGCCCTGTTTATGAGACGCAGGGGAAAGACAGGGAATCTTTGATTATGATGTGATGCAATATCCCAATTGCTATGATAGCGAAATTCGATTTTTGCGTTACCGCATATAGATTTTCGTACAATGCCTTTTAGCTTCGTCTGTCTTGTGTTTCCGAAGATTGTTTATTTGTGAATGCGACGATAGACTTGAATGACGAACAGTCAGGGCACACTGTGTTGTCTGGCAACACCCTGACCGCTGGAGAGTGTACTTTGTAATCAGCAGCGTCCGACACCAGAGTACTCAAACTGAAGCAAGTCATGCACTGTCAACAAACAACAGACGCAATGTACTGTACATCACCATAGTTGCTCATGTTCAGACCAGTACAACTACATCACTTACGAAGCATTCTCGCGATCAGTCGAGTTGGATATAACAGAAGCGTTCAAGCAGGATGATCAGTAGGCCACCAGTCCATACGAGAGAGACGAGAGACATTGCCGAGATAGATACGTGACGAAGACACCATTGCAGCTAGAAGCATTGGTCGACTGACGCACAGCTGTACCTTGCCAGTTCGCTGTGTTACAGAAGGTGTCGGCGACGACCATAAATTTAAGAAGGCTGAAGTATGCACGTTTAGGGCCAAAATGAAGACCAAGCACACATTATATTCGCGCAGCGACGTCCTGTGTCATCGGGGACGCATTGTATCCGGAAGTATTAAGGTATGTTCTGCTTTCCCATAAGTGGTGATGATGGAAACACACGACATGAATGTATCGCACCAATTCTGATCATCACATCTGCCAAGGTTAGGAAAAGCATTAATTAGTAGCCTCAAGGTCGACAGGGAAAAGGCAATCTTGGCAGCCAGACCCGCCTAGAGACCGTCTCATGATCGATACACTGGGAAATGTGATTTACTCAGATGGTCAACCCACCTAGTCCTAGTGCCAAGGCAATAGATGCAAACACCTCTGTGTCCGTCTGTGGTGGCGACAACAAGGAAAAGAGTTGAGGATGGGTTTTGCCGAGGTTGAAGTGAATCTACAGGATAAGGTTAAGATCGTAGGACCCGTGTCTCAGACTTCTTTGCGACCTACCGAATCACCATCCGAAGACAGGGATCGGTCATTGTTTCGTGCCGCCGCCGACAACAAAAGTCTCAAAGCCAGGGTGCCACGTGGCGGGGCCTCTTTGCTGATCTTTCCGTGATTCAGCAGGCACAGCGTTATGAAAGCTGCCGTTCCTGAATCCGAGTCAGATTGCGTGTCGTCTCATAACATACTTCTGGCGTGTTTCTCTCAGTCTTCTATATAGACAACAAAATAAATTGATCACGAGAAGACGCCACCCGAAAGACAGTGTTCAAACATGGTCATATCCAAGTACGTGACCGCATATCGAATGTTTGGACGCGCCATATGCGCGACCCCTAAAACCCGCTGAAACATTCGACGGTAGGAGTGGATCGATCAGCGTTTGGTCCGCAGCCAGCTCAACTCTTTTGAATTCGAGCCGGACGTCGGCGTGGTGGGGTGGTCCTCTCATGACTTGTAGAGAGGCAAAAGAGTGAGTGAAATTGGTGCTCTGTTGCTGAATCGTGGAGCTTCTCGTCTTATGTATGTCACGACTCCTGGTCTGCATATACACGTCAGCGCCCAATCTGATCGTCTACTGGTGCTGTTCTTCGTTGCGCGGCAAGGCTAAGAAAGGGTCGTATTTTGTTTACTTCAGACTAAATACTGTGACATGGGAATCAAGCACGCGCCAAGCAGCTAATTTCTTGCAAACGACTAAGGGTAAGCTGAGGTGAAGCACACGCAGAGCAGACAGGATACAGTACAGTAGCAGAGGCGGTGTTATTACTCGTGCCTTGTCAGCAATAAATTAAGAGCAGTCCGCAAGCATACAGTACACGAATAGAGATAGACTTGTAGCTGCACGGAATATCTCAGGCTTGAGGCATCTAGCATTCCCAAGACAGCCTTAAAATGAGATTGAGGGTTGGTTCATGATTTACCAGGTGGTTGAACAGCCAGCCGCCATTCACTTGCGAGGACTGCCCAGAGCTCACGAGATCATTCGGCTCGTCCCCACGTCTAGCATGCGGGTAACAGTAAGGTAAGCCACACTGCTAGGGCACCTTGTGTTCCAATTGTAGAGATTAAGGTATTGGGGACGTGACCTATGAACACGGGCAAAACTGCCGGGCCATCTTCAACAAGAGGCCACCATGGCGTTTGATCATCCTTGGCGCGTGAAAATGTACGCTCAACGGGCGTTCGGGGCAACTCCTGCGACTGGCAGACTCGCTCTACCAATAATAGAGTATCGGAAGCCCGCTGCCGCCTGCCCTGCAAGTGACTATTCATTGCAAACACTGTGGACGAAAATCGAATAATGACAATAGCCATGATGTTTCTCGGCACTGATCTAGGGCTCAACAAACTCGAGTAAGGTATCTTTCGATAATCGCCAGCATGGGTTCAAGTTCTCGAAAGCCAATTCGCGCGCTCGTGGCAAAATACCAAGCCGCCATGTTGTGCCAGACGAGCGTACTTCGACTTGGCAATGACGAGGCCCTGCTGCTCTGCCACAATCAAGAAACCGATAAGATGTGGTGGTTCGCTTATGTTTTAATTGAGGGGAACAGTACTTCTTGTCTTCGATTGGGGAAGATGTTGATTCTTCTCGACAGATGTACTTACTCATGAATTGGTGTAGCAGGTTGCGTGTTGTCGCTCTCTCTTTGCTGGCGCTTGCAGGCACCGGGCTTGTGCTTCTGGGGTTTCATCAGTTGTTTCTTCCGGTCGTGGGATGGTTATTCCCTGCACTGCAAACACCCTTTTATGATCTCGGGGTTTACGGTCCATATCGCGCCCAAAGTTATGTTTCTTTCAACCTGTCTTCGCCCCTTACGTCCCACGTGAAATGGGACTCTGCGAGGTGTGGTGATGGATTTGTTCTCCTTACTCCATCCGGCGACTCTGTCGCCAACCCCGGACCAATGATACTCGATGGCGAAGGCAATCTCGTCTGGATGTCGGATCAGTTTGGTGCCGTCATGAACCTAAAGAGTCAACAATACCAAGGCAAGAATTACCTGACTTTCTGGGGTGGACATCGTGATGCAAGCTCCGGGCAAGGTGCTTATTACATGGTATGTCGATGATTTATCTGCGACCGGCTAAGCGCTTAATGTTGATTTTTGTTCAAAGTTGGACGAAACGTACCAAATTAGTCATCAGGTCCACGTCGTAGGCGACAACATGCATGGCGACTTGCACGAGTTCAAGATAACAGAAAACAACACGGCGCTCGTGACCAGTTACAAGAAGACTGTCGCCGATCTCTCTGGGATGGGCAGGCCCGTCGACGGATGGATCACCGACAGCATCTTCCAGGAAATTGACATTGCGACCGGCGACTTATTGTTCGAATGGAGGGCCTCCGATCATTTCGACGCAGGTGAATCGCATATGACCAACCCCTTTGCTGGCTACAAGGAAGCCAGTCCTTTCGACTTTTTCCATATCAACAGCATCGACAAGGACGCTGCAGGCGACTACCTCATCTCCTCGCGGCACTTGCATTTGATCGCTACCGTCAGTCACGAGACTGGTGAAATACTCTGGGCTCTGGGCGGAGAACGCAACCAATTCAAGGACCTTTCAGACGGTGCGGCGACCGACTTCAAATGGCAACATGATGCGCGATGGGTGTCCGAGGCCGAGGGTATCTTGACTCTCTTCGACAACGAGGAAGCCGGAATCCTGCATATCGAAGCATCCCATAGCAAGGGTATGATGCTGCAACTTGATGTTGCCAATCGCACCGTCAAACTTCTCCACTCATACGTGTCGATGCAAGGGACGCGTGCCCCATCTCAAGGTTCGTTACAGGTCGGACCGGACGGTGGACTTGTCGTGATCGGCTGGGGCCACTCTCCCGCGTACAGCGAGTTCGAGGTCGACGGGTCGCTTGTATGTGAGACTCACTTTGGCGCTTCGTGGCTGGACTTCTGGGGCCGTATCGTCTCCTACCGAACGCAAAAAGTGCAAAGCTGGGTCGGCAAGCCAGACTATCCTCCTCAGGCACAGATGAAGCACTCCAGCGTATATGCCAGCTGGAACGGCGCGACTGAGATTCAATCATGGGAGCTGCAGGGTGCCACCGACGGCGACAAGTTCGAGTCTCTGGATGTGGTGAAGAAGGAGAGGAACTTTGAAAGTGTTTTCGCGCTCGATGACAGTTGGAAATACACGCGCTATCGTGTAGCAGGGCGCGATCAAGCTGGCAATGTCCTTGGCTACACGGCGGAGTTCGAGAAGGTAACCGAACACAGAATGCTGGAGATCATTCTATGGCTGATACCTCTGGTGCTCGTTCTGGGAGGCGCGCATTTCCTTTGCATGCGATACGTGCGCTCGAGGGGCTGGCCGAGTTTGGGCACGCCTCGGTGGAAATACAGCCCGCTGAAGATGCAGTCGCTGGTCTGATTCTCACTTCCTCTTCTTTGTCCAAATTCTACCCCTTTCTTGTCGCTAGCATAAACCCAATGATACCCTTTTTCTTCTCTTTCACATATTTGAATCACAGTACCACATGTAAACATCATCTCAGCCTTTTTTCATCAACACGACGGGTCATTGACGGCCTCCAGCATTTTCAATAAAAGCAATGGTTGACAGCGCACTACAAATGTGTTTTACAGGAGGACGTTGTTGACTCCTTATTGAGGCTGAAGGAAGTACCGGGAGTCGGTCGACAATCGACAATCGGCGTTAATAATCCTCCAAGACCCACAGCGCTATACCGAAGGATTCGAGTAACGCAGATCTCGTGTTTTACCAATTAAGGCACCAGCACGCAATTGATCGCACTGAACCCCATAGATGATTGATTACATCTGCAGATTCACCACATCGGTTCGGAGTTTGCAGATTCGATACATACGAGAAGGATTGTTGCGCTATGCTAGGGTATCGTGCACGGAACAAAGAGCACGCAGTGTAGCGCAAAGCATCACCGGTGTCAGGAAAGCACCTGCCTCGATGCGGGAGACAAATGACACAACACCGGTACTGTCCTGCATCTATATAGTGGGGCTTTTCTCCACTCCTTCATCATTCCTAGATATCCATCATCATACTACAATTTCCTGCTTTTTGCCTTGCATCATCACCCCTGCGCCAACACCGGTCACACATTATGCTACAGTATGGCAGCAAGCGAACATGCTTTGCTTATGCGCTTTAATCGTCGCGCATCTTTACTTTTCTAACCCAGTCGCGCCATTTTGTTGGTCCTCCTCCAACGTCGCCGTCTCCACGTTGATATTCCTGCTGCTCGTCCCAGGCTTCCCAACTGCCTAAGCCAGCCAAGTGTCTCATGGTCGGTCTGCCGTGCGGACAGTTCCATGGCTTGTCCATCTCGCCCAAGTTCCCAACTACTCTCTGCATCTGAGGCTGGTTGAGCGTCTTGCCGACCATTATGCTGCTCCTACACGCTCTCATGGCTAGCATCTTGCGAACTTTGGTGGGTCGCGGAATTGTGTGGGCTGAAGCCGTCGCCGAGTGATCAGACAGGAAGTGCAGCAGCTCCTCGAGATCAGAGAGATCGAAAGTCGTGTCTCTGCTCATTGGCAGGCAGATGAGCTTGCAGCGCTCGCCAACCAGTGAGGTGCCGGACGTGTCTGTCTCGATGATGAAACCATTGGCTGTCAAAGCTTCCGAATGATTCAGTATGATTTCCTCTTCTACAGCAGTAAGGTATAGCTTTTTTGGTTGAGCAAGACGCTGTGAATCCAGTTCTAGGCTGTGCGTGAAGCGCTCAAAATTGAACTTCTCGTCGGCCGCGTGTTGATCTATGATGAACAAATCATCGTTGGCCGCCTCGACACTGGGACGCATGGCGATAATAAATCCTAAATTGAACTGTCCTGCGACTGACATAGATCTGAAATCGGCTTTAGACACAGTGAGTGACAATCGACTCTCGGCATCAGCCTTATCGAAATAATCCGCGAGATCAAGATTTGGTCTTCCTACTGCTCTTGTGTTCCTATTGGGATTGATGTCACCAAGCAAAAGAGCCTGTTGCTTGATTTCGTGTAAATCAATTAGGGACGAAGTCGTAAGATTCAACACACTGTACCTGGACCCAATAGATCCTCTCATCGCCTGGTGGGCACGCTTCGTGTTGTCACTTGATGGCTGCTGCAAAGCCGTCACCTCGGCGTCACGTATCAAGCGAGCTACTTCCTCGGTGTCTCCATTTGCCCTTGCATCTTCATCGTCGTAATCACCATCGGAGTCTTCCGAGTGTGCGTGGTGATGGCTGGGTGAGACCACAGCTTCTTCCTCCCGAGGTGACCATTCTGGCTCGTTTTCTTCTTCATCGTCTGTATGATCATGCAGGAATGGGCATGCGGTCGATTGAGTAGAGACAGGCTCAGTCGTGGACACTTGCCTGTTGTATTCAGAAGTCTCGATTTGTACCTTGCCTGGAGCACGTGTCTGTCGTGATCCCACATCGTTGTCCACACCTTGAGCTTGTCCGACCCGTTGAGGGCTGCTTTCCTTGTGAGATGGAGATACATCATCGTCATGCCGTGCATGAGACTCCTCATCATCTGCGCTTGTCAGGTCGCTCGGGCAATCCTCTTCGTCTTCTGTCACACGATGGTAATTCTCCTCGTCTGTGGCTTCAACATCTCCATCGTCGTTGTCATGCTCCAGTTGGGAGCCCGGCATGGCGAAGACGTGGAGACTCGATGCTGACGAAGGTGTGATTATAGTGTGTATTCTTCTTTTCTTATACGGACCACCAGTGCCTATGACTGTCCTGGTGGTCGTTCCACCGACAGTAATCTCAGCAACCTGTTTAGGAGTGCGTAAAGGTCGCATACGATCAAACGCATTCTGAACTAGGGCCGGCGCCTGTTCCTGCTTTGCTGATCTAGATGAGCCCACAGTGGTGCGATCGACAGTGTCTCGGCCCATCCATTCGTGAATCAAGTTATGAGGTGCTCGCTGTGGCAAAGGATCCTGAGAAGCGTCATCGCCATCGTCTTCCGTAGCAGGTTGGCTAGAGGCTTCTGGACTGCCGCTGCCAGTCCGGTCCATAGCATTGTCCATAATTGTTAAAGGCCTGTACGAGGGCAGTCTGGTCGGAGCAGCAGCTGCCAGTTTTGACTGTGGCACGCTCTGCTCTTGTTCCTCGAACAGCTGAAGCAGAGCCGTCTCCAGACTTTCGAGGAGTTCTGTTTGATCGTGCAGTAGTATCGTCCGCTTATCGGGAGACACGTTGACGTCGTATGCATATGTGTCCATGACGAGATTGGCAAATATGAAAGGCGATTGCGAAACATTGAAAGACTTGTAGGCCTCGTTGAAGGCCTTCGCAACTTGGGGCAAGCCACATGGACGGGAATTGACGAAGAAGAATTGACGATCAGGAGCTTGACGCCCCTCACCAAACACCGGACGCGAGACATGTCCCTGAACAATCACATCTTGTGAAGTAGAGTCTGACTTCGCTTCGGTGGTAGCATGCGGCTGGAATGAGAAACCAGGCCTGCTGGGCCGCAGTGCTAGCCTGAGATCCAGTCTGATTAATGCATGCGAAGTCTTAACGCCAAACACATTGGTGATGTTGTCTTTCGTGTTGGTATTCATGTTGGTAGAAAACGCAACGTTCTTTCCGGCCTTGGGCATTTGATTGCTTACAACAAATCTGATGCCGGTGCTGATACAGGCATAAGCTTGCAGCAGGGCGAGTACTTTGCCATATTCCCGTTTGATGTTCTTCTCAAGCTCCTTCTTACGGACTGGGAGATTGTGAAACAGATTCTCCACGACCACTCTGGTTCCTTTCTGGGCTGCAACGATGGCCGTACTCCTAAGCTTACCCGAGAATTCAAACTCCAGTCTGCTTCCTTTCGGCGCATCAACATCACGGGCGGTTATCACGTGTAATTTAGATAGAGCGCATAGCGATGCCAGAGCCTCGCCTCGGAAGCCAAACGTACTTAGAGATTCAAGATCATCATAGGTACTCAGCTTCGAAGTATGGTGCTTGAGCGCTGAAATGACAAGTCAGCTTTTCATCAAATCCGACAAGGTAGTATCTTCGAACACTCACCGACAGACTCATAGTCATCCCGAGATATTCCTGAGCCATTGTCGACGACCTCGATTGCATCAAGGCCATGGTTACGAAATCGCACTTCAATCGATGTAGCTCCAGCGTCGACGCTGTTTTCCACCAATTCTTTGACCACCGAGTTGAGGTCGACAATCACCTGTCCCGACTGGATCTGATGGACAGACTTTTGATGTATGGCCTTGATTGTGGCCATTCTACTACTTCAATCCATCGATGTAAGCGGCGAACAAACGCGTCACTCGTACTGGTCACTAGTATCACGCCTCAGCACGCGTCTTGCTCAAAGTGGTCGAGATTGCTGCTTGGCGCCTTCCCCACTTTACCCCAGCGTTGTACACATTGGGAATCTTGTTTATCTTGTGGTTCGTCTTGAGATCATAGTTCACTGATGGTGCCACGATGCATTCTTTTATACGACTATTGGAAGTCTCTGAGTGGGCGTACATTATATGTCTGTTGGAGCAATGAAATTATGGTATTACATTCCCATTTTTTTACGCGAGCTGGCCCTTCTTGTACGGGAACTCTTTCCTGAAGTGCCCGGCAATAGCTGTTCTTGTAGTGACCCACACACCATCTTTCTTTTCAATATACTCGACGAAGTTCTTCAGCGCTGCGAACCTTGCAGGTTTGCCAATGCACCTGCAGTGCAATCCGATGGTCATCATCTTGGGGCTGCCTTCCTGGCCCTCTTCGTACAGTACGTCGAAAGCGCCCTTGACATGGTCGTAGAAGTCCATGGGCGCACCGAAACCAGTCGGCACGTTGAACTTGTAGTCATTGCAGTCATATGAGTATGGTACCATGAGCATGCCTTCTGGGTTAGGATCGTCCTTCTCGGCAGGGACGTCTTTCCAGTAAGGGACATCGTCGGCGTATGAGTCTGACATCCACAACAGAGGCAGGTTCATTTCCTTGTAGACCTCCCAGACCAAGGCGTGTGATCGTGGCGACAGACGTCCGTAATACCATCCTTTTGGTGCTTCTCCAGTCAGCTTCTGGATACTTTCGATGCCCTTGCGAATGTATTCCTTCTCCTTCTCAGGCGGGAAATTGTGGTAGTCAATCCATCGATAAGCATGAGAAGCCACGTCGTGCCCATTATCGACACATGATTTCGCCACTGCAGGGTTGCCCTCGAGGGCTTTACCGACTCCATACAATGTGAACTTCATGTTGTGCTTGTTGAAAAGACGAAAGAGCCGCCAGACTCCTGCTCTAGCGCCGTAGTCATACTCGGACTCAATGTTCACAGCGCGCTCCTTGACATGTGGGGGTCCACCAGGGGCTTCCCACAGGTGGTTCTCGCTATGGATATCGCCGTTCAAGACGGTATTCTCCGCACCCTAAGGTTGCCAGCAAAGTTAGTATAAGAGAAGCATTCACAATGAGAACATATCACGGCCACCCTGTAAGGAATGGAGCTGCTCTTACCTCTTCATAATTGATGACAAACGACACAGCAATCTTAGCATTTCCTGGCCACTGGGGGTTATGCGACTGCTCTCCATAGCCAACGAGATCTCTAGGGAAATCGTATTTGTCGTTCCATTCCCAATCAGCGACTGTATTGGGGTCTACGGAAAGTTGTGCGGGAGTAGACATGGTTTGAGATCAAATAGCGTTATATGAAGAGATATTAGGAGACAGAATGAGACAGACCACCGACCTGTGCACCGCAGCTGAACACTATATACAAGTATGGTTACTACCTCGAGATTCACCGGGACACCAGACAAACACGCCGCTTTCGGCAGCGATCTGACCATGATGGCCAGCTCCTCTCCTCCCATGAACCATGGGATGGTGGCCTAGCTGCGGCGAAGTGACCCGATACTCGACCGAATGAAGAAGGTACATAGTCGTCTCACATGGCAAGATGTTGTTCATGGACCTAGAATCCGATTAGATAGAGGGTGATTTGTACAAGGGACATCAAATCTGTATCGGTTGCTTAATTATGCATACGATATGACTGGAGAGCCCGACGAGTCGTTGAGCTCTTGTCGGATGTCCGAGGAAGAGCAACTGATAAGCCCGTGTCGAGCACCCGATGTATGGCCGGCTACGGCCAACTTATAGCCGGCCCACGCCTCGTTGAAGCATCCACGGCGGGGATCACTGATACCACCCCCACCAGATATCATAAGGTATCCTTCCCATACTTTATCAAGTATGTAATCTCAAAGCAAGTTGTCGGCGCCGATCGTCGGCGCCGTTCAGGGTAGGCCATCTCAATGCGGCTCATGTATTGTGACTATGAGAAAGAATTATTCAAAGAAAGCTGCATCTCCAGGTAGGCGTTGTTCTTCCATACACATCAAAGCCCATTAATCATGTCCGTTCTTTTTACTTCTATTTCCGAGTAAGTGTCCGCATACATTTGTGGAACAATAACACAGGTAGCTGATATCAACTTGTCAGCACTAACACCGTATCCACGAATGATGTAACCAATACATTTGGGGAGTTGGGTTTCAGTGTACCAAAGGAACATGAACAGGACTACACCACTCTGCTCGCAGCCCTACACGATTGCGCTGAAAGTGTGGCCGCTCTTGATGACTTCCACCCGCCTACTGATATTGAGAGATTCCCTCGTGTCAAGGTCCATCGCCCTACAGCCGACGAAAACGTACTTGGACATGCATGGGCGCATACATTCACGATAAAGGACAGTATGGAGAACAATGGCCTACTGTCAGGTAAAACCGCATGTCTCAAAGACTGCATCTGCGTGAAGGGTGTGCCGCAGTTACTCGGTACAAGCATCATCGATCCTTGGATTCCTGAAGCGGATGCGACCGTCGTTCGATGGGTATTGGAAAGCGGTGCTGAGATTGTTGGAACCGCGCACTGTGAGAATTGGTGTCAATCCACTAGTTCCTTCTCCAGTGCACAGGGCATCGTCGACAATCCATTTGGAAAAGGTTACTCTGCTGGAGGAAGTACATCTGGTGCAGCAGCCCTCGTGGGTGCTGGACTTGTGGATATCGGCATTGGCGCAGATCAAGGAGGCAGTATTCGAGTACCGGCTTCACTTTGTGGGTGCGTTGGACTGAAGCCTTCGCATGGACTCATCCCGTACACTGGCATTGCAAGTAATGATACAATCGATGATCATGCTGGACCGTTAGCACGAACAGTCTTCGAAGTCGCTCAGTGCCTGGATGCTGTATCTGGATACGATGGAATCGACGATCGTAGTCTTGGAGCGCCCAAGCACGGCAGTACTACATTTGCCTTAGACCTTAAGAAACAGGGCAAAAACGGCGCCAGCGGCTTGAGAGTGGGCATCCTTAAAGAGGCGTTCGAGTTGAGCTTACTCGATGCTGGCTACAAGAAAATGGTCCTCCAAGCTGCGGAGAAGTTCAGAGACATTGGCGCCATTGTAGAAGAGGTCTCCATCCCTCTCCATCCTACTGGGAACGCTTTTTGGACGATTCAACAGCGAGTTTCATGTTACCTTGCATTGATGGGACTGCAGCATGGCAGAAGACAATATCACCTTACTGGTCTCGAGGACGCGAAATTGCCTTGGACCCAAGACAAGTTTGAGAAGTGTAGGTGTTACTGATCCCTAAGCATGATTTACGCTCATCATTGATTTCAGGCTTTCCGACTACTCAGAACATCTTTCTGAACGGCAAGTATCTTGTCGACAAGTTCCCGACGCTATACGCAAAAGGCACGAATCTGTGCCTCAAATTGCGTCACGAGTATGAAAAAGCACTCGAGACTTACGACGTGCTGATCACGCCAACCACCCCGTTTGTGGCACCGAAACATGGAAGCAAGACTACACCTCTGGCAACAATTGCTCCGACCGTGGGTCTGACAGCCAATACTGTTCAATTCGATGCGACAGGCCAGCCCGCAATGTCGATACCTATAGGATTCTTACCCGCAGCGGACGACGCTGGCGTGATGTTACCGGTCGGTATGCAGATCATCAGTGGTATGTGGCAGGACGAGAAAGTTTTGCGAGCTGGACATGCATGGCAGGAGCATTTTGATTGGAAAGCATAGGCCTTGGACGTTCATACAAAGTAAATGCATTGGACAATAAATATGGTAATTCACAGAGGATTCGTGGCGCCCCGATGAAATGGTTAATGACTAGGTAGGTACCTGATAAATTGTAAAAGGATTCACCAAGAAATGATCAATAATGACCAGAAACAGGCAGGACGCTGTTCGTGCTTCCGACTGCGGGGTATAACCTCAATCTGACTCGTTCGACAGTATCTCACGCGACACAGCTCCCTTACGCTAGACGGCATCTGCGATGTGAGCCGCTTACCTAAGGTACTGTACATACGCCTATCGCATGGCAAGAACACCTTGATGTATAAATATCGGCGCCAGAGTTCAGCTCTTATCTGGAATCTTATGCTGCAGGCAGCGATAAGCGACGCTGAATGAGCCACTGCTGCCGTGAAGGAGGAGGGGCAGTTATGACGCCCGATCCGCATCAGCTTGATATTTGCTTGGCCGACGGCGCAAAGCGATTGAAATGTAGATCATGGCAGATCATTCGTGCCCGCACCGATACCACAAAATGTTCTCGGCGAAAGAGCGGGCAGAAGAAGATCCCACCAGCTTAATCGGCTGACTATGGCAAAGGTTGTATTAATATGCGCGCGACGTCGACGAGTAAATGCGGTAGGTCATCTGTATGCACTCTTTCTGTCTCAACTTCACCTAGCATCACCGTTTTCACTCACACGCTGAGACTATGGATGCACCCAACCTCACCCTGAAGCCTTCTGAAGCACCTAAGGGAGCGCAGTCTAAGCTTTTTGAACCATTGAGTATTGCAAATGGGAAGATGACTTTGAAGCATCGGGTGGTCCACGCGCCTCTGACCCGGAACCGAGGCGTGCCCTTGAAAGAGAGTACGCCAGAGGATCCAAATCGCATATGGGTGCCTGATGAGCTGGTTACTGAATATTACAGTCAGAGGACAACAGATGGTGGGCTTCTGATCTCCGAGGGGATACCTCCAAGTCTAAAAGTCCGTGTTTCTACGACTGGCGAATATAAAGTGTATAGCTAAACAACAGTCTCAGTCCAATGGAATGCCTGGCGTACCAGGTCTTTTCGCTCCCGAGCACTTGAAAGGTTGGGAAAAAGTGGTAAAAGCGGTCCACGATAAAGGAGGTATCTTCTACGCACAACTTTGGCACGCTGGACGGACGACTGTGCAGCAACTCACTGGATCTCCCACTGTATCAGCGAGCGTCTCGCCAATCGAGGGTGATGTGTATAGTCATCATCCGCCGCCTTTCTCGTCAACGCCAGTTCTATACAGAGACTTCCCACCGGAAGAGCTCAGCGAGCAGGGTATCAAGGATACTATAGGCGAATTCGTTGCTGCTGCAAAGATGGCTCTTGACGCTGGTTTCGACGGTATTGAGGTTCATGGAGGGAATGGCTACCTCCCGGAACAATTTCTCAATGACAATATCAACAAAAGAACGGATGCTTATGGAGGTACTCCAGAGAAGCGCTGCAGATTTCCTCTGGAATTGATGACTGCTCTTGCCGAAGCAATTGGACCCGAAAAGTGTGCTATTCGTCTTTCGCCTTTCGGGTTGTTCAACCAGACCAGAGGCACGCAAAGGATTGAAACGTGGTCATATCTCTGCAGGGAACTGAAGAGGACTATCCCCAACCTGAGTTATATCCACTTCATTGAGCCTCGCTTCGAGCAATTCCACAGCTACGCGGAGAAAGACGAATTCATCAAGTCGTGGGGGTTGGCGCCTGATAGCATCAGTTTGGACTTGTTCCGGGAGATCATGGGAGATACACCCTTCTTCACCGCAGGCGGCTGGAATCAAGATAACAGCTGGGGTGTCATCGAGTCCGGCAAGTACGATGCGATTGCTTATGGAAGGCATTTCTTAGCGAATCCCGATTTTGTCGAGAGGTGAGTGCGATTCCGTCCCATCCAAGGTCTGTTATGAGAATATTACGACTGACTGTGTCTCAGGTTGAAAGATGGAAAGCCTATGAACAAGTATGACAGGAGTCGCTTCTATGGTCCATTTCCAGATGATCGGGAAGTTGGATATACAGACTATCCTTACTCTTCGGATATGGAGAGCTGCGCGGAAGCGGCTAGTCAGAGAGTCGAGATCTAGAATTACCAGCTCAGCTTTTGTATGAAATCGAAGTAATCGCTGTACGCTTCCTCATGCGCGCTTAGTCGCATCCTCTATGCAGACCGACCATTGTACGAACCCTGCTAGGTCCCAGCATCGCATTAGTGGGATGTCCCACGTTTTCCCACGTGCGAACCGATAAGCTGGGACGGGTTTTACGACCCAAGCTTACGGACGTGTACTACAAGTGGCGTATTTCCAGGGTCCCGCAGACCTTATCTCACACCTTCGGAGCTCCTATCTTTGCACCGACGCCACGCGGGCATCCACAATCATCTCGCCAGGATCGGATCAGTCCCAGAGCAGACAGGCTCTGCATTGCTCTTGAAGATAACATTATCCTATCATGATGTTCTAGGCTGGTTCTTTGTGCATACATATGCACAAGATCCCCAGTATCATGGGGATGGCATCGGGTCGTTGATATTTTTAACAGCTGTCGTCCGTCCTACGGCTACTCTGTGATTCCTCTACTTCTCTAGGTTTAGGTAGTCGATATGGTACAACTCAATATCAAGCACAGGCTGCGTAGCCGCTTCATTGATGGCCTTCGCATGAAGGACATCGGTGATTACGACAAAACTTCACTGATCAACGAGGACCTGCGGCCTGTACCTCTCGAGGAGAGGGTATGGAAATGGCAGACGTTTGCATCTTGGTGGATCAGCGAGTCCTGGGGTGCATCCACGTGGGCTGTCGGATCTTCTCTTGTCGCAGGGGGGCTCCTCTGGTGGCAGGCATTCCTGGCCGTTCTCGTTGGGCATGGCATCGCTTCTGGAATCACTGTATGGAATGGTCGTTCCGGCGCGACGTATCACATCAACTTTCCCACGATGATTCGTGCCACGTTCGGCATCCGAGGAGCTTACTTCCCGGTTTTTGTCCGTGTGGTACTTGATCTCGTGTGGTTTGCTGTGCAGTCGTACTTCGGAGGCCAATTCTTAGACATCATGTTCCAGTGCATCTTCGGCCACTCATGGAGGAATATCCACAACAGCTTACCCAAGTCGTCGGGAACCACAACCAGGGAAATGGCTGCTTATGCTCTATTCTGGACCTTTCAACTGATTGTCACTTTTTTCCGGCCGCATGAGATGAAGCCGCTGTTCTACTTCAAGGCCATAACGATGCCCATTGCAATGTTCGGCTTGTTCATATGGTGTCTTGTCCGCTCAGGAGGCCCAGGCACAATTGCTCTCAGTGAATCTGCAAGCTCTAGCAGTGTCCTTGGCTGGACCTTCATGGCTGCTATGAACTCCGCCATCAACGGCGAGGTATGTCGATGATTGCCCAGTCCAACACGATGTTTCGCTGACTTTACCCTTCTAGTTTGGACCTTTGATTGCTTCCGAACCCGACATCACTCGTTACGCGCGTCGCAACCGTGACCAGGTCATCGGACAGCTCCTCGTAGCGCCGTGGTCCGCCACTGTAGTCGCGCTCCTCGGCATTGTTGCCGCTGCTTGTACTCAAAGGATATACGGTGAGGCATACTGGGAGCCTGCCCTCATCCTCGACCAGATCCTAGTCGAGGACAACTCCCCCAAGACCAAATTCGCAGTCTTTCTGTGCTCATGTACCTTCGTCATCGGTCTCATGGGAACAAATTATGTCTCAAACATTCTTCCCTTCGGAGTGGATGCAACCATTATGGCTCCGCGCCATCTGAACTTCATCCGTGCCGCTGTGCTATGCGCCTTCGTGGGCGGCTGGGCTTTGGTGCCCTGGGAGATCATGACCTCGGGCTCCAGCTTCCTCACCGCCATTACGGGCATCGGCATCTTTATGTCTACCTTGGTTGGTATCATGCTCAGCGACTACTTCTTCGTGCGTAAGGGCAACTACTGGGTCAGCGATATGTACACGACCAATCCAAATGGCCGTTACTGGTACACCGGAGGTTTCCATTGGCGAGCATACGCCGCATACGTCTGTGGTATTGCGCTGCCCTTTCCCGGATTCTTAGGCAGTCTCGGTGTCAAAGGTGTGAAAGACGTCACGGGCCCGGCGTATCATATCTACGATATTGGTTATCTCACTGCTTTTGTTGTGGCAATGACTGTTTATACGACCATCTGTAAGATCAGCCCTCCACCAAATGTCGCGGAGGCCAGGGCGCTGCCGTTTGAGTATCAGGCTGGCGAAGTTGATAATGTCGTCTTCGAAGGACAGGATGTCGGTGTCTCAGAGGACTTCGAGAAGGATCTGACGAAGGAAGATGTCGAGACCAAGGCCTGATGTTGTCATCTTTGTGCCATGTATGACTTTTATGTTTTATGTTGCTGTCGTTATGTTTCACTTGGTCAAATCGTTAAAATATACATCGAAGTATCATTGCACTATGCGAGTTGTCGTTCTTGGACTTGCTGTGGTAAATCATTGCAGACGATTTTCTCAACACATGACGTTAAATTTAGATTCATTGTCGTATCTTGTATCATGAAGTCCCCTCGCGCAATCTCATTCCTCGACCCGGAGTCTAGTCTTACGCATACTCTACTCACAGCACGAATCTTTGTAAACCTCCTGGCTCGCGAGATTCTTATTGCTCGGAACATCTAAGGATGGATTCGCCTCGAAGAAGTCTGCAGGTCTAAGGTGAATCTGGTGGATCTCGACTGGCATGACTGGCCAGTCCTATAATTCGCATGGTCAGTCCAGTGTTCAGCGTTCATTCACAACATTGATACGTACCTCGACTCGAGGGTTATGTGTAAGTCCAAAGACGGACCAGACCACGACATCCTCGTTCTCGACGTTGTCTCCGCGGGCCACGGCGTCGGCTACACCGTCGATCTCTTCTGTTGATTGCAGAGTGAATCGGCCGCCTGCGTACAGCTCATCGTCTTTGTATTTCGTCACCCACACATGGTGTTGAGCGAAAGATGCACGCTTAGACTGTACTGACTCGGGATCTGCAAGCAGTAACTGCGTGGCGGGAGGCGTAAGCTTGTATCCCACAGGGTTACCACTGATCTTGTTCTGCTTTGATGAGTTGATAATTTTGAAGACCCGGTTGTTCATGGGTTCAGCATCCGCATAGGAAGACTGCGTGATAGGAGTCTTGTGAACTTCATAATAGTTGCCCTTAGGGTTCGTTCGTGGGTTTATGGGGACTCTATGTGACTCCTCCATCATGACTGTGTTTTTGTGGCCATCAACAGCGGGATCTAGTCTGATGGCGAAGATGTGCTGATGGTTCTGGGCAAGAACGCCGGGGTTGACCACGTTGCCGTAGTCACTCGTCTTGCCTGGATCGATGTTCACGCAGCTGACGATACCAGTCGCTCTTGTCTCGATGTCAATGCCGCCAGCTTGATCGAATTTGTAGGCGAAAATATACTCGTAGTTGGCCAGTGTGATGATAAATTGGACAACCAGTACCCTGCTTCTCGTCACAACAGCGCGGCCTGTCCTCCAATTGGTGTGCTTGAACAAGATACCTTCGTCTTGCTCGTGAAGACAGATCACGTTGGGGTGCTCTTTGACATCGCCTTTGCCATCGATGAGACAAGCATCGAAATACTTGATCACACCAAGGCAATCACATCCGAGAGAGAGATTGTTGGCACAATTACCCGCGCCGCCGTCACCAAAGTCGAAAGCCTGTTTCCTGTGGAAGGGAGCACGAGCATCTGCATATGGGACGGTCATTTCACTAATGGCGAGTCGATACATAATGCTTCGGCCATCGTAATGGATGTCATGCAGGACAGCTCCTTCGCGAGGGTTGAATGACACTCTGAATCGCCATCTCTGCCATTCTATCAAAGAATCGTCTGACACGGTGAATGAGGGACCATCAGGTTGGATGACGTTGAGAGTCTTTAGATCGTTTCTGGTCCCGTTGGGAAGAAGCTCAGGGACGTACTCGGCATTCGTGCAGTGCTCCAGAATCTTCTTGGAGTTCGTTTTGCCGTCGAGGCTATCTCCTTTACCTCCTGTAGCCAGTCTATCAATTCGGATGATTTCTCGCTTATGGGCGTCCATGATTGGGATCAACGGCAAAGGAAATGCGTAGAAATTCGAGTCCGGATTTCCATTGCGAAGATCCTGAGCAAAGATGAGGCCTTGAAAGTATCGCCTGTGCTCATCGGTGGTATCAAGACCTCCATAAGGCCACGGCTCGATGACCACTTCGAAGCCTTGTGGGAGCTCGAACTCCGAGAGAGCATCTTGGAACATCTTGGATTGCTTACAGGCATCCACTAGGACGTCGAATTCATCAAGCGTAAGGGCTGCCTGGTGCTCTTTACCAATGATTTCATGCTTGACTCGATCACCCTTCGCCACGTCTACGATGGACTCGTGGTAATAAGGTATTCTGTCCGCGCCAATGACATCGTACTGGCATTTAGCCAAGCGAGCAGGTCGAGGAGATGATGCTGTTAGGCTACCAGAATGCTCCAGGTCGAGAAACTCGATCAGCTCTGATTTAGCAGGCTCCTTGAGAAAGATTTCCCTGAAATCAATGACTTCATCTGGGTGATGGCTCAGAACAATATCTCGAGCTTGCTTGGTCTCCTCGATGGAGAGATTCGTTAAAGGATGGACCGGAGACATGTTACTAACACACCAACTATCAATCAGCCGTCTAGTGAAGTAATGAGAATAGTTGGACTTGTCTGATGCGAGAATTAAGGTGAACAGAGACCACGGAGTGCATCTCGGTGTTTATATACTACCAGGTGATGGTCTTACAATAGAGCGATGGTGATGTGCCTCTAGCGACGCTATACCCTATTCGGGATGTCCAGCCGAAGAAGAAGGTTCAAGGCCAATAATGGCGGCCGCAAGCTGCTAGACGCTCAAATGACAATTGAGCACAGGAACGCTTATCTTGAAATACGTGACGGCAAGCAAAAGGACGGTCTTATCTCTACTATGAACCGGAACTTAAGGTAGCTTACTGTACATAATATGTAAGGCTTGGATCAATAGTACTTCGAGCTTTGTGTTTGAGAAACGCGGTAGGAACTCGTCTGTCCATATTGGGAAGGTACAGCCAATGGACACTACTCTACTGTACAGTGGATGGCTGAGGTCCTTGACAGTGGAGGTTGCCGCCACTAAATGGTATCTCGTGGTCAGGTTTGTTCTCTTTGTAGTGTCCAAATATGCGGAGGCTTACTGTGCGTATATGATCAACTTCTGTTGCAGTCGGACATACATTTGACTGACTTGAATGGCAAAACTAGGTTCGGTTATCAAGCTCGGTGATATCAGCGCAATCAACCTAGGTGTCGTGGTGAATAGGTATTTAGTTACCAAGTATCTAGAATGAGCTGAGCCCTCTACATTATCCTACCCGAAAGCGTCCAAGTCAACTATTTCAATGCGATTTTCGACTTGAGTCCTCCCGAGGCTCTTCTTCCTCTCCGACAATCACTGGCGTTTCCACATCCCCGAGCCCGTTCGTATGTTTTTCGCGAATCTTCCCGTCTCTTAGCTCAAGGAAGCGCATACCAAGCGATGTCAGAATAAGCGCTACACCTAAGCAAGCTGCAGCGATGAATCCAGCCTTGAACCTGGGTGCTTCTGATGTTCGCCACACCGCGTCTGTGTACCAAATAACATTGATGTATGAGAACATGTTCGCGAAAGCAGTCATGAATCCTCCCATCTCATGATCGTCTGGCATGAGATCAGGAAACCAGGAAAAGTACAGGGCTGGAACTCCCGCAGCCATGTAGGATATGTAAAAGGCAGCGTACTTCAGTCCAATAGGCACGTTCCAGACGGCTAGCACAGTTGTCGAGAAGATTGTCCCGCCTTGCATCACAATGATGGCCTGCCAACGTCGACCATTCAGTAAAGGCGAATCTGACAGCATGCCTGCCACCACCTGTGTGACGACGCCAATCGCACTCTGTCCAGTTGGCCATACGTTGATCTGGTATACCGAGTGGTGCTCCGCCTTGAGCCATAGAGAGTAGAAGGGCTGCTGGGATGGGTAACTTGACTGGACAAAGAAATATCCGAAGGACAGCACCCAAAACTGCCATGAGGCTACGATGCGGAAGATCTTCTTTTTATCCCAGGCTGACGTGCCCAATGCTTTGTATCCGCTTTTCCTCAGGCGCTGTCTCGCAAATTCAATCTCGCCTTTATTAAGGTAGAAGGCACGGGTATTATCTGGAAAGTCGGGGTTGAAGAAATACCCTACGATGCCCACAGGCAGACTGATGACGCCGCAGATGATAAAGAGCCATTGCCAGCCAGTGTGTCCGAGAGCCCCATTCAGTCCGTTGTATGCGCCGGCTTGCAGATAGCCTGAGAACATATGTGACAGACTTGCCGTGGCGTAGAACAGAGTCATACGCTTGGCCCGTTCGTCTTTCTGATACCAAGAGTTGATCACGTATACCTTAATGTTGTATCAGCTCCCGTCTCCTAACTAATTTCAATATAAACTCACCATGCAAGGGAAGAACGCGCCTTCACAGACTCCAATGAGGAATCGTAGAGCGTATAGATGTGAGACATTCTTCGCAGCAGCGCTGCAGAAGGTCAAGATCGACCACAGGACCTCCAACGTTGATACCAGGTACGATGGCCGGACTCTGGTCACCAGAATGACCGCTGGAAGCTGGCTCACGACGTAGCCAGCAGTGAAGACATTGCTTAGGTACGATAGTTGATTGCCTCCCATATGTAGGTCCTCCTTCATTCCAGAAACGTATGCATTGCTCACGTTCTGTTGATCCAAATTTTTGCAGAAGTAGCCGAGACAAGAGTAGCTGAGGAGGAAGAAGTCAAGTTTGAGTAAGAATTTCTTCTCTTCAGAAGACTTATCCGGGTCATCCCAGATGTAGCGTTGCACCGTTCGTAGCTTGTGCTTCAGATTGCCGGGGGTGGGACTTGTTCGATTGGTATCATGTGATATCGCGAGAGAATCACTTGTTGGTGTAGTTATTCCACCTGTATCGAATGTCCGACTTTCAGACACTACAGATTGCACCTTCTTGTTACTTGCGTCAGATGTAGCAGAGGCGCCCGCATTGGCATTGGTGGTGATATCCTCCATAGTGCTCGAGATAGGTAGCACATGAGAATGGCAGACCAGGCTGAGGTCTAAGCCTTTTTAAATATCCATTTCGACCATGACGGTTGTCTGTCCCCCTGGGATGATGAGCATCGCCAGTATCACACCTCCCTCCCTGCATCGCGTAATTAATGCAGTACTTTCATCATAGTACCCTCGATCCTGCGACCAGATATTGAACATGCTTGTTGAGCAAGACCTTTGGTGGACCATGACACTATTCCGACCAATAACATTTGTCCAATCCTAAGTGACCACCAGATGGCGACAATGGAGTCCAGATGGCGGAATCGCGCTAACAATCCTGCTGGCCAGCGGAGCGGGTATCGCTATAACAAAGTGAAATAGTGGAGTAGCTTTGGAGCTGCACTCCGCAGATCTTGCCTGAAGTATGATTGTAGCACATCCGAGGGAAGTCTGAACTTAAGGATGACCTGTGACTGTACATTGCCTCGAATCGTATTTAATATATGATGGTTGTCGCTCATCGCTGCAGTCTCTAATGGCGTTGACCGTACATCTTGCTAAGCTTGTGAAATTAGGACCTGAGATTCTTGCATGATCACAAGCTCAAATTGGTTTCGTTGATGACATCCTACTCGATGCGATCAAGTCGAGGCCAGTTTGAGAGAAGTGCTCAAGGCAAGGTCGCAGCACCTATTAATCAATATACCGTACTCTTCATGCATTGCGGTCTGCCCAGGTCATTAATCATATTTTCGCATTTCGGCTACATGCTGATGCTACGTTCGGTCAAGCGTTTGATGGTTTCATTGTGAGAGCTCGGCACATGCAAAGTCATCACACGAACTGTCTGATCTCCCGCGACTCGACGACATGGTCCCTACAAGTCCCGAAAAGTGTTCGATAGGGACTGTAGAATAATGCCGAGAGCTCATGTGTTGGGTACCTAGGTGGCTGAAAGCCGGCACGCGTGAGGAAAGCGTTTTAACGGTCTTGGCTTGAACAGCATGTCTACCTTACCTTAGCCTGCCCTATTCACTTCACCTTACCTTACTTTACTCTGATCTCTCAATGTATCGACAACTCACTGTACACCAGCAACGCACTGTACTGATCCATATGACTTGTAATTCATGCTTCTGAAGAGACGACTGTATGATTCTGGACGATCACGTTGAGTGCAATATACTTGCGAAAGCATCCCTCACTGCCGGTCAATTGTGGCGGGTAACCACGATTCGCCGTTAGATATCAACCGTATACCGTTCTAATGTTGACAACTTCTTCTATACAATTCATAGTCCTCGTGGCTGGGAATGCAGAATCTGAACGTCGAAATGTCGTCGGCCATGACATATATGTGGAAAGTCGATGAACATATAACAGTACTTACCCCATGGGTCCATGAATATATATGGGTGGGCTCAGGTAGGTGTTTCTTCTCAAGCCACCTCTTTACTTCAGCAGTACCTCCACCGTTCGTAACACCATGCGCCTCTTGTCTGTCACATTTAACCTCCTCGCCTTCGTGTCGTGTGTAATATGCGCAGTGGTTGAGGGGCGAGCTGCTACATGCAACTCGAAGAATGTGGCCTATGTGAATCGCAGTTCAAAACATGCCATCTTCTTCTGTGACTTCTACCTCTCATAGTATGTATAAGATCAATACGAGAGATTGGAAACACCGACTGACACGAGTTCTGACAGTCCGCGCACGAATTCCCCCTTCCAATTGCTAGGAGCATCGGACACTTGGGCGGCATGCAAATGTATCACCGCTTCTGCAAGAACACCACGCAGATACAACACAATGTTCGCGCCGAAAGCAGGATCCAGCTGTAGTGTATACACCAAAGTATTGTCCAATGAGTATCCGAGTCCGTCGGCATTCTGTTCGTTCTATATGTATCAGTCAGTCCTCGAACATCTCGTCCAGTATTCACGACTTCGCTGTTATGCTAATGAATGGCTAGGGATCGCACGAGGTCTACTATTCCAGGCATCAGCGTGAATGACCTCAAAAAAGCTTGCAAATGCTTGTCTGGTACATCCACAACCTCCCAAGTAGTAACTAGAACAACAACGATGACATCACGGACCAGCATTGCTTCTACGAAAACATCGACTTGCTCAAATAATGCGTTGACTACTGCAGCGGGCAATTTCGTGTCTGGCCTTGCCTCTTGGACCAAAACGGCCAATCCTGCCTCATATGCCAGTGTGGCAACTGGGGCCAGCTTCGATAGCTCAGGTTCGGCAGCGATATTGGCGTGTAAGTATGCATCGACTGCAGACTCGCATGGCTCTATATGCAGCCCCAGGCTCCCTATCTGCCCCGGCCAAACGTACCAAGTCAGCTTCAAATACAAGTTTCCGTCCTCGGGTTCCATTGGTGGCAGCCTGAGTCTCTATAACTACGGTTGGGATGAGATGCTCCTAACGAGAGCAGGCCCAGCCAGTGCGGGTGCAAAGGACGGTGCAGGTACTCCGGCAGCGACATGGGGCACAATGAGTCAGACCTTCGAAGCCACACAACAGGACGACATGATTTGCATCACATTACAGTGCCTCACCGGCAACGGCCTGACGGGGAAAACAGCGCAAGTGACTGTAGACAACGTCAGAGTCAGCAGGGTCACATAGTCACCAGAATCAGTGGGTTTTGTGGCGGCGTTTTGGATGTGCGGGTTCGCGATTCTTGGTTGCACGATACCTCGGGGCAAATCTTTCGAGATATGGCGTTCAGATACTGAGTCGATAAGCTCTTTTTGATTGTTTTGGTTTTGGTTTAGAGAACTCTTAATAGCATTTAGTGCCCACAACCTTTGTGTTTATAATGTATCTTGAGTTCACTGCCACCTTTGCCCACCTGATCAATCGAGAAGAAGAGAAGTTGAGACATTCTCTATCCCTTCGAGTTCAGGACAGCGAAGCAGGTATTAATTTATCGTCAATGGCTTTCAGAACTCACGCTGAAAAGCAATAATGTGTGACCATGATCATATTAGCATGCCACTTCGCAAAATTTTCGAGTGATAACCGCCAACTGTGCAATCGCGTTTAGGTAGTGTCGGGTGATGGGTATCCTCCTTCTTTCGCCTTCGTGCACAGCGCCTCTCATTGACCGCGACCTCTGCCTCTACCACGGTTGCCTCCTCTACCTCTTCCGGAACCTCTATCTCCCCTTCCACCGTGGTCTCCTCTGCCTTGAGCCCCTACTCCTCTACCGCCTCTTGATGATTGCTGACTTTGTTGTTGGTCCTTCACCAGATCGACGATTTCATCTTCCATTCGTAGGTATTTAATCTGTGGCGCTTTAGGTCAGCCCGCGCCCAATCGTATACTCCCATTCCAAAAATAGCCATACGTTGTTTCCTCTTATGTAGCATTCTGGTAACCGGAAGAACTTATCGCCATCCGGACTCGTTTGAATGACTTCCTTGAGAGTGAGATTCATGTATGTGTCACAATTGACAAGATGGCCGTTCAAGGTCTCGCCATTCTTGAGTTCAACCAGCATAGGATGGCCTTGCGCCGCGATGAGTAGTCCAAGTGGGAGCTGTCATGCAAGATGTGAGTGTTAGATGCCTGAGGTGAGCACATAATCGCTGAGGAGTTGTAGACGCGGAAACTCACCACCATGTCGAGGAGATCAAGCAGAGAAAGAGAGGATACGACGAGATTCAATAAATAATGACTGGATACACGCGATGGTGATTCAATATGCCGTACTGGATAAGGTAGGTAGGGTAGCTCTTTCTAGATTGAGGTATAGCTTTGTCGCATTGTCATCATTCGAGCTTAGTCGCTGCTTCGCGCCTGCCTCTGTAGGGCGACGACACTGAGAAGCAGCGACACGGCGACGTCAAAGCGGCAAGAGCCGCACGAGCCAAACCCTAAATGCTGGACAAACGCCCGGTCGGATTATCGGCGTTCTCGGGTCCTTATATGTCCGACGTGACGGGGTGGAATCTCATGGTCGAAATGTGAAGCACAGACCTCAAACCCTTGACGCAACTTGTCCCTCAATAGGGATGGTCGCGGCATGGGTTTTTTGGACACGGCAAAACTCTCGTAAATAATACCAAAAGAAGACTTGATCCTTCAGGTGCTCCGCCGTGAGCCTCCGCTTGGCGTATCAGTCATTCATCCTGTTGCCTGAACCCATCATAAGGACCTGCTCTATCCTCAGAGACCTGCGCCATTAATCTACAATACTTCAACTATCGAGGAGGGGCCGACGTTATACTCGACGGGCCACAAGGCCAATGTAGATTATCGCGATACGTTCGAATCAACATGTCTTCTCTCATTACTACCATCATCTCCTTATTATGTGCTCCTTGTGTCTTTAACGTTCTCTACATCACGATCATCCTCGCACCACTCATAAGCGCCGTTCCACATCCGATTATCGTCCCATCCTCTCCTCTCCACGACGCAGAGGATGATCCAGCTCAGGGTAGGCCGATTCCGTCATGCAATAAGGATCAAATGAAACTGATGGTCGATGTGTAGCAGCATATCGGCATGCAGTAGCCTTTGCGGTCGCATGTCCCGGCTGCTTTAATGGCCCAGCTGACGCGGCCCTGGTAAGCCAAGAATACGGCGTTGCTCCATACCGGTTATTCTATATATCTGACTTTATTCACTCACTCTAGCCTTTTGAACTTGTACATGATCTTGAAGAAAGTCATGAATGCGACAATGTGTCTTTGACTTTGAACGGTCAATCATTCAACGTTGATTTACGAGGCGGTGTCGACCAAGCATCATCCTTCAATATCACGACCGCTAATGAGACCGTCGCGCTTTCTGTGCAAGGCTTTTGCGACACAACCTCACTGTCATCACTACCCTCACCTCGACAGGTTCTCTTCTTCGACATAGACCCTTTGGACGGGGCTTCTCGCGATACATTCCCTTCGTTCACTGTTGTCTTCAACGCTACTCTACAAGCTGCCACTCTCGTGATCCCTCATCCCCATCCGGATACTACATGTCTATCTCTGGACAACGAACACGAGATCGCTTCCGCCCTGTTCCCTTCTGAGAGCGAGCCTCTGCCCGACTCAGACGGCCATGCATCGACAGCAGCTAATAGTTCCGAAGAGTCCACTGACTCCGAGAACCCACCCGCTAAAGAACTTCGCAAGCGCTTCGAGGAAGAGCGCGAGCTCATTCGTAGATTGACCATGGACTGTCGTACCAGACTCAGTGACGACCTTCAGGAGTGTAATCATGACGTGAAGTGTTCGGGCAAAGCCATTTGCCAGCACATTCGTCATGCTGTCATGGATCTCATGGCCACCATCAAATCATCACTTCAGCAGTCTCCATTGGTCAGTGATGAACGTCAATGGCAAGCAATCGTGGCCGATGAGAAGAATCTGAATTACGGAACCGATCCGACTTCCCATCGCCCCAGCCCTGAACATACGGACAAGCAGAGTATCATTATACTAGTACTCGAAGTCCTCGCTGGCGTACTCGGCGTGACCGGGTTGCTCTCCTGCATTCGTCGAAAGTGTCGATCTTTCCGCCGACGAACGGAAAGACTGGCAGACCGCGAGGAACGAAGGCGCGCTCGCGAGTATCGGCGACTTGCTCGCAAAGAAGCGATTCGCAAACGCTGGGTTGCTTTTAGGGCTTTGTTTCGGCTCCCATGCCGTCAACTCGATTGTGGAGAAAAGCAAGCGCTTGTCCTTGAAGCTGCGTCGTTCGCGACTGGCGATCACGTCGATACAAGTGACATCGAGCAAGCGTGGCAGGCGGTCATCTCGGAGGGACGATTATCCTCCAATTCCGAGATCAACCGCTCATCACAGCACGCAAAGTACGAAGACTCGCGGTCGCGATCGGACAGTCTGCCCTCCTACGGATCGGAAAAGCTTCCAGACTATTCATCTCAGCCAGATGACGATGTCTTCATCGTTGATGGATATAGAGTGTATACCCCATCGCTTGCAGGTTCCTCTGCGAATACTGCAATCACTCCGGATAGTAGCGTTCCAGACTTGAGCCCTAGATGTAGTCGCGAGACGCTACGAACACTGATGAGCAGAGATTATGATGCCTCAACACTTTGAGTTATGTTTCTCTTCTGTAGGAGATCGGAGTTTTTTTCTTCATCAGATGATTGCGCATGGCGTTTGGGGAATATGTCAGGTATATTCTGTCCAGATTGCACCAGGGAGGGGTGTAAGCAAAACTTCAGAGATAATAGAGCGCAACAAATATAGTCGCTTGCAACAATTACACACTCGGATCGGCAGCGATATTTCTGAATATGTTAAGTCATAGCAGAGTCTGAACCACGTCAGATGTTGATCAGCACAGCTATTTCTCCATCCGGTCCCTCGCTTGGGGCTTGATACGAAGTAGCTGACAGGAACAACCACCGGCAAAGTCATGGTGTCTTAAAACGCGTATGCACCAATCTTATCGATCCTTGCTTAGGCCTGAACGGTACGAGTTTCACCATCGACCTGTTTGCGGAGGTAAGTGGTCGCTGCACAGAATAGATTGGCCTTGGCACGCCACCCGCTCCCGCAGCCTTCGATTGGGATGCTTAACTCTCCGCTTTCCTCCCTCAGATATATTGCTTTATTGCTCCGTTACTCGACATCCCGACGCATGCGTGCGTGGCCGTCATTTGGGGGACTAGCAAGGATAGAGCATCAACCTGTTGGCGAAGCAATCATTCCTGTATAGCAGACTACATTGTCCTACCGCCGTGGTTCCGACGTCGGCACGGACAGCATGGAAGACTTTGACCAGTGAGAGCCTGCGGGTCCAATCTGTAACCTCACGGTCCTGCTCGGTGCACCTCCAGCGAAGGTCATTCAGTGAGGGTCACTCAACGACGGCGGTCGACATCCGTCAAGTGAAGGGGGTATATAAGGTAGGTCTTCCATCTCTGCAGACTTGACTTATCTTGTCATCATTCACATTCCTTCTCGAGCCGGTCTCGTATCTTTCTGTCAATCGTTTCTCTGTACAACTACCTTAGCTATATTCACTCTTTGAATCTATCTACTTTTTGGAATCATGCCTAGCATTTCTTCCGTCGCACTTGCTCTCTTGGCCAGTGGTGTTTCCACCTTGGCTCTTCCTGCCGCGCCTGCAGTGACCCCCAAGCCTCGTCTGAACCTCCGCGCCAGCACTTCTTCGTCCGGCGGTGCTTGCACTTTCTCGGATGCCGCCGCTGTCAGTGCTTCGCAGGCATCATGCGCTACTATCGTCCTTGACAATGTCGCCGTGCCTTCTGGTGCCACTCTGGACTTGACTGTGGGTGGCTCTGAAAACACAGAGTGTGTACCCAGCCTAGTGCTAACCTAACAATCAGAATCTCAACGATGACACTACCGTCATTTTCCAGGGAACTACCACCTTCGGATACGACGAGTGGGAGGGCCCTCTCGTTAGTGTTGCTGGCACTGGTATCAAGGTCCAGGGCGCCGATGGTGCTATCCTCGACGGTGATGGCAGCCGTTGGTGGGACGGCAAGGGAGGTAACGGTGGCAAGACCAAGCCTAAGTTCTTCGAGGCGCACAAGCTCATCTCCTCTTCCATCTCCGACATTACGATCAAGAACTCCCCTGTCCAGATCTTCAGTATCAACGGTGCCCAAGGCCTCACTGTTTCCAATGTGACTGTAGACAACAAGGATGGTGACAAGACCAACTCTGACGGCGACGCCTTGGGCCACAACACCGATGCTTTTGACGTGGGCAGCAGTACCGATGTCACTATCAGTGGTTGTACTGTTTACAACCAAGATGACTGCTTGGCTATCAACTCGGGTTCTGGTATCACCTTCACTGGCGGCTACTGCTCCGGTGGCCACGGTCTTTCTATTGGCTCCGTCGGTGGTCGCAGTGACAACACTGTTGAAAACATTGTCATTGAGAACTCCCAGATCGTCAACAGCATGAACGTAAGTACTCTCTCGCAGGTCATATGATGATTTTTGGTGATTGACAATGATATTACAGGGTGTCCGCATCAAGACCGTCTCTGGCGAGACTGGCACTGTTAAGAACATCACTTACTCCGAGATCAAGCTCAGCGGCATCACCGACTACGGCATTGTCATCGAGCAGGACTACGAGAACGGCTCCCCCACTGGCACCCCCACCGACGGCATCCCCGTCACCGAAGTCACTGTCTCTGGCGTCACCGGAACCGTCGCAGACGACGCAAGCCCCATCTACATTCTCTGTGCTTCTTGCAGCGACTGGACCTGGGAGGGCGTCTCTATCACCGGTGGCAAGAAGAGCGACAAGTGCGAGGGTATCCCCACCGGCGCTAGCTGTTAGATCGAGCGAGAGGAATTTACCCGCCTTGCGTGAGTAGAATCTCTCGAGGCTGAGTGCGTGGAACGAATGAATGAGAAGAGTGCAACGCGACGAGCGATTGGGAGGCGGGAATTTGCCTGTCAGTCTTGCGTTCATATCCCATGGCCGCTCTGTAGTTTAGTCCCGTCATGTACAAAGTTGCTTTTCCAAGTCCTAGACCAAATTACAACTGTGACTGTGGAAATGTCTGATGCCACCAAGACGGCAGGAGAGTAAATGATGCGACCACGAGTGAGTTAGGTGGTGTTGGGCTGGCTTTCATATACGCGAATCGTGAAAGTAAGCTTGAGCATTTTGCTACATAGGCCCGTAGCTGAGGGCATTCGTGTGCTTTGTTCATAAGACTTTAACCACTTTATATACATGAAATCTATCTCCTGTCAAGGACGACCGTCGCCCCCATGTCTCGTGCCTCTATGCCGAGTGATCGCTGATTATACAATAATGCTGACGAATGCGGAAGAGCGGACAGGGTTGCCCTAGATTCTCGGGTCACATCTGCTGCTTCGTCCTATGGCGACTGGACGCGGCAAGCAATGCCACACTCAATGTACATCCCCGTCATGCTTACAATTTATGGACGCAAAATGCCATGACTGAACACCGCATACCTCTATATGCACAATATCACAGATCTAGTCCACAAGATCCCAAAAAGCATCCCGCCGTCGCAGAAGACGCCATCAAAACACCAGATCGATCGCCGAGATGTAAGCCACAAACCCGGAACCCCGGTTCTGGTACACGCAAATTCAGCACTGACATTTGTTTGCAAGTAATTCTCAGATACACACGATACGACGTCGCTTGGTTGATAAGGTCTGATGCCTGCGTTTCTCTTGCGACAGGCAATTATCTTCCTGCACGAGTACCATGTTTACGAATTCGGCGGTCAAGCTGCCCAGTTGGTGGATGAAGACACCGAAGTGGATTATAAGTTCAAAAGTATGTGTTGGTGCAATCAGACAGAGCAAGAATGCGCTGCTAGCCCTTCTCTCCAGACACACCTTCACGGCGTACGAAAGTCTGCAGTATTGTGTCAAATGACCCACCTTATACCTCGGCTCGAGACTGATCTCGCATCACGTCGCTTGACGTACTCTGATCGCCAGATCCGTCAGCATCGCGCTGATATGCAGGGTGCATCTAATTACCAGCAATGAACGCACTGCTGTGCTGCGAAGCACGTCATGAGTAAACTGTTAGGTCGACATGACTGAAGGCATGCTCTGTATCCTCGCACTACATGTTGGATAAAGTCGATACATTCATGACTGTCCAAGGGAGCTGGTTTTGGAAGCGGACTGCCGTTGCTGAAAGCTCCTAGAGGCAACACAGAGGGGTGCTAACATCAGACCTGAAGGGAAAAACTCGATGTGCATGACACAACTCATGAGACGAGTCTTGTGAACTGAAGCAAACCACCGAATTATTTTGCTCCCGGTAGCAAAGAGTCCTCCTGGTTACAGAAGAGGAAAGCAAAGAGTCCTCCTGGTTACAGAAGAGGAAAGCAAAGAGTCCTCCTGGTTACAGAAGAGGAAAGAGCAAAAAAAAGATCCTGGCTGTGCCCGGAATCGAACCGGGATTGTAACGGAATCGTTGGTTGGTTCTTGAAGAACTATCCACAACGTTACGTGCTGCCATTACACCACACAACCTCTTTTCGAGGGATTGAAACCAGTTGGCTGGATTCAGGACCTGGAAGTTTGGGCAGACTACCTAGTATATGTATGCTAGGCTTGGGATGGGACAACGAATAAAAAAATTGCTTCTCCACCATCTTTTCCTCATGCTGGCAACAAAGCTAGATCAGCCATGCAGCCGTACAGAGGCAATCGGTGACCTCGGCTGGCAAAATGGCGACATAGCGACTCTACAATCGAGGGCTGTGTATGATGCCTTCGCTTGGCTTTGGGTTGAGCTGATTTGCCGGAGTTCTACCGAAGAATCTGCATGACTTGGCGAAGGATGGACAAGACCTTGAAGGTGAAGTTAGGTATGAGTGAACATATAAGCTGGTCATCGCGCGCACACAAACCGTCTCAATTCCCTCAGTCAAAGGCAAAAAGATTAGCTAAGCTTGGTTTCGATCCAAGGCCCTCCGGGTTATGAGCCCGGCGCGCTTCCGCTGCGCCACTCAGCTTTCCATGGAATTTCCGGAAAGCTAGCTTGTTGATAAACTGGATATACGATGTCTGACCCACTTGGTCTATTCTTGGTCTTGTTGCGTCGTCAAGACACAACAGCCATGCCGTAGCACGTCTGGCAGCATGATCTTGTTGGTTCCATCTTTCGCTTCGCCATGCTCGGCAAAGACTTGGACGACTTCAACCAATAGACGAACCTAGAAATGATCAGGCTAATGCCGTCGCCAGTCGACTCCCTCTATTCCTCAGCTCCTTTCATACAGACTCTGGTCATGGTGCGGGTGTCGTTTTGCTGGACCAAGCCTGTCCGCTCATGACCAGAACCAGCACGAGTTCCTTTCATGCATGGTTCTGTGGTGTAGTTGGTTATCACTTCTGTCTAACAAGTGAGCTTGTGCACAGGCGGTCCCCGGTTCGAACCCGGGCGGAATCAATGTTTTTGCTGATCATCCATGGTCGCCGTGTTTTCTTTTACATCATAGCGATCCTGGCTACCGAGTGTTGCGAGACGGCACTATCATGTAGCCGGCCACTGCGCGAATTGAAGCGTGCTGGGCAGACGTGTGCGATTGTGGGACTACAGGAGCAGAAGTGCATGACAACTGCATACGGGATTTTCTGCTCAGCAGCATGCCACGCACCATTCCGACTTCGACGACGCTACAGTTCAGATTGTTAAGGTTACTGGGCAAGGGTTGCCACCCATCAAGCCTCCCCTTGGTGTAGTTGGTTATCGCGTCCGACTGTAATTGAAGTCGTCTCTTGGTTCACCAAGAGATCGCGCCATATATGGCATCGGAAGGTCCTTAGTTCGATTCTGAGAGGGGAGAATTGTTTTTGATCTTTTGATCCTGTGCAGCTCTGCCATATCATCAGTCATTGCAAACAAATGTTGAGGCCTGCGGTAGTGAACTTGATCCCGTGCCATGTCGGCAAGGTGAGATCCAAGCTGGTAAAGACCGTCCAGGAAACCTCAAGCTGACTGTCTGGTACTCCGAAGTGGCACTCGGAAGGGTCGCTAGCTTCTTGTCACATGTTGTTCGATCCAGCAAAATACCTCGCCGCGAGAAGAGAGCATGCAATGCAACAGCGACGAAACACTGACATATGCCAGAGGGCTACAGCGTCTTCAATGTAAGTCCATCTGTCGCTACTTGGCAAAATAGCACCGCCAAACACCAGAGGCTCCTTGAATACAACGAGAGCTATCCATGATCCTAGACATAGAGCGAGGTCGAACCGTCTACAGCCTTGCGATCATCAAAAGCGCATGGTAGTCCCAGCTAAGACAGTAGTCATCGCAGCTGGTATACAACAATGTAACAAAGGGAGAAGCTCCATCACAGTGAGACTGAACGGCCAGGCAGGAAACGACGTTCATGATGCTGTTGTTGTCATCATCTTGAATAGGGACGCGTTACAGATAAGGATACTTGTACGGAGTGATTTATCATCACAGAGGCAGCGACACGCCGCTGTGTGTGCGAAAGGGGGGTCGTGCCGGCCATGACATCATGAGACTTGGGAGGATTTGTTGATATGGGAAACCTGTACTTTTGCAGGCCCCTGATCTGAGAACGACACCTTATACCGTACGATGTTAGGACGTGGCCTCTGGACAATGCTTAATATGGTAGATATCGATGCAGTGGTTTTGTTCTAGCTTTACTATGTGGACGGCAAATGTGTATGGAAAAGCAGGGGTGAGCCGATCTTCGCGGCTAAAGTAGACACGATCCACCATGCGCAGATCAATCAAGTTGACACTTTATCGCGCTGTATGTGCAGCGTAATAATATCGAGAAGCGGCTGCCTGCAGGTACACACAGGTTCACCATTGTACACGCTGGTGCAATGTTATATTACCATTCTGTCAAGAGAAGCATGCTCAACCTTGCCGTGCCTTCAGTTGAGTTGACCGCTAGGAATCCTGTGCAACATTGCGATGTTTTCGTCCTTGAAGCACCAGCACGTTGTCATTGATCGCCAGACTCAGCATGTCTAGCTCTATCCTGCTGACCGTGAAAAGTGCGCCAGGTCATGATGGTAGGAGAATTGTCATTCGCTTGAAACCAATACCTTTGTTTCCAAAGGATTAAAACTCCATCTAATGCAGTAAATGCCACATAGGCTGGTCATGATATATATGGTTCGACTACCACTTAGCCTCCTTTCTGGCCAAAAACTCGTTGAGGATGCCAATATCCTTCTCAAGGCCACTTAGCCAGTCGGACAATTGCTGGTTGACCTTGGCCTGGTCGTCACCGAGCTTGGCGTAGAAGTCCTTCCTGTAGGGCGTAGCGCTCATGGCGGCGCTGAAGATGGGCTTGATGAACATGGAGTGGTGGGGCTTGAGGGTGTTGCCGTATGCGTCGCGGAATGAAACGCTCAGCTCCTCATCAGTAGAGGAAACGTTTCTGCGGAGAGCTTGAGCAGTGAAGTCAAGTCCACTGTTGGTGCTGTGTTAGTTCCTCCCCTCCAAGCAATATATGAATCAAAAGCGCCATACCGAACCAGCCAGACAAGACCTTCGGTGGCGGTGTGCTTCTTGGTCTTGAGCTCGTTTCTCACGAGATCTTGAAGAGTCTCAGACTCAGTGGGGGCTTCTGTTTGACGGGTGCGGATTTTCTGTAGAGGAGGGCATCAGATCACATGCTCCAACACATTCATGTACACATGCACTGCAATGGACCAGGAGACTTACGGCAATGTTGCCGGTCATGTCGCTCTTGACAGGCTTGAAAGCTGCTGAACCCAAGACATCTACCATGATCATCAGTGACTCAATTCCCAAGAGCCTGGAAGCTGCACGGGCGACATGGCAGACAGTACCACCTCAGTGAGACATACCGAACAGCTTGGTCAAGGACTCGGCGGCCTCGAGGAATTGAGTAGTGTCGATGGCATTGTCCTTGCTGGCATCGACTGGGACGTCACTGAAGGACTTGCCGGCGGTATCGAAAAAGGTAGACATTTTGATGATTAGCTTTTGATTTAACTGAGATGACAGGAGGGAACAAAAGTATGGAAGAAGACGAAAGGTGAACGAATTTATGGGACTTGAATTCTAGAAATAATATCAATGGTACGAGGGAACAGATGGTCAATAGGAGCTCAGGAGGTCCGAGCAACGTGGACTGTCTAGCATTCGAGAGCATTTGAGAGCACCTTCCGCGTCAACAAGGGGTCCAGTCCCTTCACCGCTGGTCAATTTTAGACAGGGGCAACCACGCCATGCGGGGGAAGCTTCGAAAGCTGCGGCAGCGCTCTTGCTCTTGCCTCTTCTGCCATCGTGCTGCTGTATGTTTAGTGTCCCTGAGTGCCAAGTGGCCGTGAGGGGCACGCGTCTCTGTAAATCTGTGAATCCCGCCAAGCTTCATTAATTGTTCCCCCAAAGTTCGGAATTAAGGATGGACCTATTGAACAACAGAATGCATGCGACTAATTCGAAGTGGGTGGGCACAATCGGTCGATGAAGCTGTGTTCGGCCTTGCCATCTGGTGTGAAAACCGGCAGAAGAGCGTCTGATTAACAGAGTGCTTACGAGTATTATTCCCGGCATATCACGATGCATTGCCGCTTGACTCAATGCTTGGTGTACACCGTGAGGCTCGCGGCAGGCTATGCCGATTTACCGGATGTCATTATTTGGGGTAGGGCAACCTTAACCTGTTGGAGCATTCGTAGGGCGGGGCATTGAGATATAATAGCCAATTCAGAGCAGTTCTCTCGACCTCCGTTATCTTCTATTATAATTCCCATCTAGCATAGAACATATCTGTCGAGATGTCTGTTAGAACCTACAACATTGCGACAATCCCAGGTGATGGCATCGGAGTCGAGGTCACCGAGGCGGCTGTTCAAGTATTGGAGAAGCTGGCGGCAACAGTAGGCTCTTTCAAGTTTGATCTCGAGTATTACGACTGGAGCAGCAAGAAGTACAAGGAGCGTGGGTGGTATGTGCCTCCAGACGGCATAAAGGAGCTGAAAAAGCACGATGCCATCTATTTTGGCGCTGTTGGCTGGCCTGGTACGCTCCATGGTCCTTGATCATAACATCTGATCCTATGCTCACAATAGGCCCAGACGTCCCTGACCATATCAGTCTGTGGAGTCTCATCCTTCCCATCCGTAAAGCCATGGGCCAATACGTCAACGTCCGGCCCACGCGTATCTTGCCTGGCACAAAATCACCACTCTCCCAGTGTGAACGCTCTCCAAAGGATCTCGACTGGGTCATAATCCGCGAGAACAGCGAGGGAGAATACGCTGGCCAGGGAGGCACAACTCATGAGAACACGCCGCATGCAGTTGCCACAGAAGTTGCGATCTTTACGCGTACCGGTATCGAACGAATCATGCGTTTTGCTTTCGAGACAGCACGATCGCGCCCGCGTAAGCTCTTGACCATGGTGACGAAGAGCAATGCTCAGAGACACGGAATGGTACTGTGGGATACCGTTTTCTACGAGGTCGCAAAGGACTATCCCGATGTGACCTGGGACAGGATGCTCGTCGATGCAATGACTGTCCGCATGGTCAACAGGCCTCAATCCATGGACACTATCGTCGCGACCAACCTACATGCGGACATCTTGAGCGATCTCGCATCTGCCTTGGGCGGAAGTATTGGTAATGCACCTAGTAGTAACTTGAACCCGACGAGGGAGTGCCCTAGCATGGTAAGCTGAGGATCCTGCCGCACTTGCAATCCCATGTCGCTGTTGAGATCTGACCCATATGCCACAGTTCGAGAGCATTAGCGGCAGTGCGCCCGACATTGCAGGCAAGGGCGTCGCAAACCCCATAGGTGCCATATGGAGCGCGATAGAGATGGTCCGGTGGGTTGGAAAAGGAAGTCTGGAATCGGTGGCTGATGGCGCCATGAAAGCGATGGAGTCTGTAGCTACTGCGGGCATAAGAACCAGGGACTTGGGCGGCAGCAACAACACAAAGGAGGTAACAGACGCCATCTGCAGCGAGATCGAAAAGACTCTTGGAGATGCCGTCTTAGACGGCTTGCTTGTAGATCACAAAGCCTGATGCTCCGGCTCTCATTTAGGAGCCGCTGCAAATCATAGATCCTCCCAAGCTATCGAGTGCACAAGTTGACCCTTTTTGACCGGAGTGAGGCTGGTGAATCCTTCCCAAGGTTTCAAGCCGAACCTCTTCCAAGGTAGGACTATGCAAACGGCTTTACCATGCACCAAACTCTTACTGATAGGACCGTACCAATTGCTGTCCCTGCTATTTCTGAAGTTGTCGCCCTCGATCCAGACGTGACCGAACGGTACCATAAGCATCTCTCCCATCGAATCCCATGCTTCCGCATTGAAATCGATGTCTGGCCTCCGCCGCGAGTCCTTATACACCCAGTCGCCTTCTACGCCAACGATACGCTTGATCGCTAACGTCTCAGGAGCATGAGGTGCGAAGAAGCTGATGACATCTCCACGCTTCAAGTTCTCGGTGGCATTCCATTTGTCGATCAACAGATAGTCGCGCTCGCCTGTTTCGTGAAAAGTCGGCGAGAGAGTTGGGTTCATAGACGGGCCATTGACGGAAACAATCTCGAAGAATTTGTCGTTGATGATTATGGCAGTTGCGAGGCACCACAGGGCAGGTTTAGCTGCATTCCCAAGCATCCGGAGTCTGCTCATCTTGTGGAAGGAGCCAACAGGGACGTCCACCAAGGTATGTATCTATAACTTCGGGTTCAACTTGGGGATTTCAGATTCTATGCATCCATATCTAGTAGATGAGAGAGGTGGTGCGCAATATGGAACTGACGAGAAAGAAGTGTAATTGATGGCTTCATAATAATTTTAGATACTTGTACCTTGATCACCTGGTGGAGTGATAGAGCGGGAATAGCTGAGCACTGTAAATATTTGAGCACAGCAAGTACGGTGTCCTCTCTCTCCACTGTTACTGTGTGAGTATGCTGTGATGGCAGAACCAACCATGATTCATTGAAGACAATGCATTGATGGACAGGTCAG
This sequence comes from Neodothiora populina, assembly GCF_041146345.1. Classification (NCBI taxonomy): domain Eukaryota; kingdom Fungi; phylum Ascomycota; class Dothideomycetes; order Dothideales; family Dothioraceae; genus Neodothiora; species Neodothiora populina. Next base: position 1,330,735 of record NW_027191408.1, on the reverse strand, counting down.
TGTTGTTGACAATGTATTTAATGTTTTGCTGGAGACAAAAGCACCAGACCTGGTGACGATTCATCATGCATGAGGTAGATGATTGTATTGTTTAGCTCGACGTGAATTGCTGCCGTTCAAAAATTGCATACCTGCTTCACCAATTGACTGGTCTTTTTTTTGAACAAGAATAAGCTTGTCCCCGACACAGTGCACTATGCGATATGTTGGTTCACTAATCAATAACAATGCATCGCCATTACAAAAGACAAAACATAATTTCCATGACAGTAAAGCCAGTGAAGCCACGGCGGAACGATAAGTACAATGTTCCATAGCAAACCATTAAAAATCTTGTGTTCCAAGGTCGAACGAAGGGCCTCGCCAATTGAGGGCAATGCTTAGAACAGAGCGATTGAAAGAATACGAAGAATAAGCCATTTCATTTACAAAGAAGTCGGTAAATTTGTCGTGCATACGAGTGCATAAGGCAAGGTACAGAGCCTTAGGGCTTCACTCCACAAAACGCAATAGTGGAGGCACACGCGTAACACATGGCACGCCTACCACTCGCCTGCTGTGCTGCCTTGTCTGATCCTAAGCCTGTCATTAACCGATCCCTGACCCGAGCGGTCGGGACCAGATTATGCACTTGAAACACGACGCACCGACACTCGATACCGTCTCTATGCACACTGCGACCGGTTTCGCGAGCGATGGGACTCTTCTTCGTTGAATCTACCAGACAAAATACACAAAGCCAATTGATCTAGCGCCGGGATGCTCTGTGGCCACGTTGTTTCGGACCATTCCGCTGCTTATCCTTAGACTCCACCGAGACTTCCTCGGAGCGAGGACATACACTGTTTATGGTGCCAACGTCCTGGTCTTGGTCCACCGTGCAATACTAACCAGACGACGCGGCTCACCTTAAGTAAGTTATGCTTTTCCTTTTTCCAGAAACCCCATCAAGATTATCTTTTTCTGCTTCGCTTCGTATAAAATGGTGGATCTCTCACTCTCGCAATAGAATGCCTACTTTGACCCTCTTGAGTCTATTTATGAAACTCGACTGGGCATCAATTTGATCATCGCAACACGAAGCGTAGCTGTATCAGTGCGCATCTTCTTCTGATAGGGTTCACCGCTTGGGGGATGTTTCCGTGTCCTTGGGCATCATTGATAGTCGCAAGTACCTCTTAGCCGACTTCTAGCCTTGTATACCAATTAGTTGGGAACGTGGAGTGCTCTGAAAAAACTTTGCTTTTTGACAATCAACGGAGAACGGAGATCATTTGAAGTTTACGGTGGAAATCCTCCACTGGAATGGACTGCAAGCACGGGTAAGTGACGCGGGCACGTTATTCACCTGGCTCATCTGAGAGTGATGGCCACACTTCTCCAAGACCTTGGTAATGCCTATGATTTCGCAAGTGCAGTGGCCAAGACCTCATGCTACGTTGTAAGAATGCATGTGTCCGAGAATGCATCTGCTGGTGATGCCTTGCTTCATCTGCTAATTATGTAAATGTCTGTCACACAATGCTTTGACACATTGGCCATGTCAATATCTAAACATCTCTATCAATGCGGAAATCTGCGCCTGTGTCGCTAACCCGCTACTGTACAAAAGAAAAATGTAAGGAAGGCCCCAATATAGCTTTTGAGTCAGAGGGGAGGATTGTCGCGAGCATTATGTCGCTCAATGGCTAGGAATGACTTGGATCCCACGGCCCTCATCTGTTGCCCCAGACTTGGGTGTAAGACTTGTCCTGCTCGACGAACGGTGTCTCATCGCTTCCTCTTCGAATCTGTGCACCACCATGCGGCCTTCGTCCCTCTTCGTTGTGTCCTATATCGTCTTTACCGCCGTCGGCAATCTGGACGTCCTCGAACTCCATTCGCACCTCGTCTTGTCTGTGAACAACGAACCGTCCGGCGGGCACGTGATCATTATCTGCCCACTCGCTCGAAGTATTGCTTGACTCAGGTATGTTGTGCATTTCATATGCGCCGGAGTGCCTGCTTCCACCGTAAGGTCGCTGTCGGTTAGGCTTTTGTTGGTTCTCTGCGGAACTCGTCGAGTCGGTCTGGAATGCCTTGACCACAGCAGCAGCGCCAGTCTTGGGGTTGAACGCTGAGGCATTGTCTTTCCTGGTCTGAGCCGGATCGCTGCCAGTAAGGAATACATTGTTAGAATCTTCATCGCGCGCGCGGGCAACGCTCGAGATCAAGTCGGCCATGGACATCTCAATCTTTAGCTTGACGATGTAAGCCAACGGGTGGAATTGCATGTACCTGAGACAGGATTAGCGGCTGTAAGGAAATGTCTTATAGACACGAGGCTCGACTCACACAAAGGAATTCGGCAGCGACATAGTGCCTGTAGAGATTCCGTCAGCATCAGTCCATGGTTATCAGCCTTGCCATAATCCAACATACTTATAATAAGAACATCCATGCTCAGAGAGAACCCAATGATAAGAGTATTGAATTTGACCAGAGGCCTGTACTTGCTGAGACCTGGCTTGACGAGTGATCTCTGCACCGTCCGGATGAAGAATATGTTCAACAGTGCGTCGACGACGAGGTAAATCGTTTTTTCACAACGATCCCAGACGTCGTTGATTTTTATGTAATTCTCAGACACCTGCAACCTGGCTGGGATCCAGATGCAATAGACACTGATGTTTATGGCAGTGATAAGGGCTGCAACGCCCCATTTGAGATGCTTTGCTCGTCGGCGATCAACCATCAGGACAGAGACACGATTGATGATGATTTGCAACAAGAATTGTACCTAGAGGAATTTAGATGGTGATGTTTCAACAGAAAGTATGACGACAAACCTGGAGAGCCCACAGAGTTACTACGTCTCGAGTCAGTTGGTGTACGGCAGATCCGGATCTTGGGATTGCTTACAGATGCAAAAATAGTATGCGAAGCTTGGAGCAATAAGGCCTTTCAGGTACAGCCAGCAAATTATACTGAAGATTAGGCAAACAAGTATCTCAAACCATATCATGATGAGATATGGGGTGATGAGCTGGCTTTCCCTATTTCGCCGTTGATAGAACCCAACAGTCTGCTTGACTGCTGTCCATACCGTCAACGTACCGAAACCCAGCGTAATGCCCCATACCAGAGTCGCCGCGACCAGGTCATTCACACTGACCGGCTCGAGCTTGAAGCTGGGGGAAAGTAGATCGCGCATTGTTCTGAGTCCCAGACGACGTTGGCAGGAGAAATGGATGAAATCTGGAATGAAACGACCTACCGCAAGGCAATGGACACTATATGAGAAAGACCTACATAGCCGGATTGCACAGAAGCAATTCTAATCCCATGTTGAATAGGCTCACGTAGTGCTACAGGGTACCGCTCTGGTTAACTCTAGATCCTTGGGGGATCCTGGATCCCCAGAATCTCATGCTCGAGTATCGAAATTGCCGCTATGCACAGAACAAGAAGAGGGCCTTCCATCGAAAGCCTCACAGCCTCAGCTACTTAGCGGACCGTCGATCGGCAATTTGCTGGTTCGCAATGCTTCCGTGCAGGGAAGCATGCACAGAGGTAAGGTACTTTTGTGTTTTCGCCGACCGATGGCTATACGTCGGTGCGCCTCCCGCAACTCAACGCGGGCGACCACGTTGAGGTAGGTTTGCAGGGAAAAACCCCCACTAATGATTGACACACAAGCACATTCATATGTAGGTAGTCAAGTAGAAGTGCTCCTATGCATTTGACCCCGTTGTCGGAGAAAGCAGGCAGCAAGAGGATCGGCGGCAAATGCGTGTGGGCGAATCTAAAGAAGTAATCGTATACTAGACATCGTGTGGTAGCAAGACTGCTGATACGCCGCACGACCAACAAAGAGATACCATCTGATGACCGTTATATTATCCCTGATTTCTGTTGATCTTGAGCTTCCGAATTGACGACGTCTCCGGGTAACGAGTCAAGATCAACCGAGACAGTGTGGAGAATGGCGTCCCCGATGGATGTTCACCACTTCATGAATCGGTATGTACCGCACGAAACCGATTCCTGGGGTTTGAAACGTCGAACGACTCGCGTGGTGGACAACTATTCGAGGTGCTCTGGGTGAAGTCAACGGTCATGCAAGCAGCCTTGGGATACAGTAAATTGTCGACAGTTTTGCGGCCCAAGGAAACACACGACCGTCTCCGTGGGAAAGTCCGCAAGATGTGATGAGGCCCGAACGGTATTTCGGTCACGTTCACATGTTGCAAGTCGAAGTACATACCCTCATACCATATCTGCGGTGCGGTAGTTCTAGATGCTAGCCGGATCTTGGCTGACGGGAGAAGCTCAGCCGACGCCAGCACTTGATCCCTGCCACCAGATCTTGGAGCCTCTGCCGTGGGCGCAGGCGAAGGTGGCTTTTCGATCGTCCAGACTGAGGCAAGGTGGAACTGTGCTAGTCAGAGTACCAACACCATGCCTGAAGTTTCTGGTCTACTGTATGTATCGAGCGTCACTACCAAAGGCTGCAGATTTTGAATGATTGACTCTGGTCTGTGCCTCTGATGATATCCATTGTCAACCAATCACGTCGGCTTTTTCGTCCTTCGCACCTCCGACCTCGTACGTCAACCTGGAGGGACCACGAGCAGTAGTGGCCACTGGACCAAGCTCTTCGCTATCGGTAATAGTGCATTGGATGCTCTTTACCGAACATCTACCAAGTACAGTGCAACGAACTATTGAAAACGGTAGAGCAGGCGCGATGCTGTAACAAATGAATGTTATGACCAATCTGACGGCTTGAGGTATCGTACAATACTATCCGGTAATATACTGTATCTATGAAAGTTAAGTCTCGAATCACAGTATAACTTGTACAAAACCTTCTGTTTCTACCCGCATCTCCAATGCTCAGCAAGGAAGGATTGGGGACCTTCCACAGATCCCGAATCGGCACCTCGTCCATGAACCACATTGTTTGCACAAAGCAAGCTTGCTCGACTCGGAGACGAACGGCAATAGCGAACTCACTCTTGTGAAAATTGTGTCGCGCTAGTATGGCCTTTATCACTGTATTGACCCGCAATGACGGGGTTGTGGTATCCAGGGACCACTTTCCAACACACCGTGGGTCGGCGGCATTGGCTGGTGCTTGCTGCCTGTTTCAATAGATGGATTCGGAACCGTCGTATCACAGGAGGTCTTGCAAATGCGTGAGGGCGTAGAAGCGTCAATAGCCCGGCCCGTCACTTCCCAGATAAACTCCTGACAGGTTTTTGTCTCTCAAGGATGGAGACTTGACCAGGTGGGTAAGGTACATAGATACCATCTCGACCGAGATTGCGCCAAGAGACAAGGATGGGCATATCGAGCTGAGATGTGGTAAAGTAAGACGACAACCTACTCAACTGCTGAACAGAGCCATACACGGATGTCAAAGCAATGCTCGATGACCATTGAAGAAGCTAAGGATCCACAGTGACATCTGGATGAACCAGCGACAGGAAGAACGCTCATTACATGATGGGCCAGTCAGTCGAACGTACAGCTGTACACAACGAGCCTGTAGCATCAAAATCTGCACTTGATCGTACGAGACCTGCGAGGACCCTGACAATTACAGTAGGTGTATAACGACGTATTGTGTTTAGTGAAGAACTATACAACCCAGTTTTATGCCTGAAGCGTGAAGAAGTATGCAAAGCCCCTAAGGGGTGAATGCATGGGTGAGGGTACTTTTCTTTTTATCTTTTTCCAGATCAAGCAAAATATTGACTTTCGGAAGACGACCTCCACTCACAGGCCCCGCTCCGTCCAACCTGCATGTGAAAAGCAAAGACTATTTGGAGTGCTCTATACTTGATTGGTGATAATTAAGCCCCATGGTCATCTAAAGGCCGCAGAAAGTACCAGCCTCTTCTTTGGTATAGGGCGAATAACCACTCAAAGCGGACACCATCTGCAGTAGGCATCCCTGCTCTGCCTTTGCACAGCTTTGATGGATTCAAGGTTGTGGGACCTGGACTGGTGAAAATTACACCTGCCGTCATACTCCTGAATTTACCGTACCTGAGAATAAGATTTATGATCCTGACCTGTTCGACGTGTTTCCCCCGATCATACCATTCCATGCTGCTTACTCAGTTGCCAGCATGTGACCGAACTTGGCTAATCTTTTGCCCTATCTCGACATGTTCACGTTACCAATAGGTCTTCTGGCCTGCAATATGGTGTGGCGCTATACATGCTTTTTGCGAAGGGGTATGTATATTGGTGCTGTGGTCTTGATACTTAGGAACAATTTCCTAGCTCTGTCTTCGCCCATGTCGATGATCCTGCAACTGTAACTCATCATGCTTTCGCGCATGGGCCTAATTATCTTGTGAAATGCGCCTATTGGACGCCTTTTCTCGCAATGATCGTTTCAGCATGCCCGTGAAGCTCTCGAATAGAGTCCAATCTTGACCACGCAGCCAACGAAGAACGAACTCCTGACCTTTGGGTTCAACGGAAACAGAGATCCGGAAAGCCAAAGCAACCTCGTCGTCCACTGCATGAAATCCTTCTCTGACTGTGTTATCTTCATCGTGTGTGCTTCGAGCGGCTTGCGGTCCAGTATTGCCAGTATCATCTTGGTTTCTCTTGCGTTTCAAACCACGTCTTGCCGCTCTAGACCATACATTACCTGTTGTTCTACCATGACCACTGCGTATATTCGAGTCCCACTTCCAGGAAACATCAAGAGGCAAGAGGATCTGGTCAAGCATTTCGACTGCCAGCTCAATTGATAATTTGAAAATAGGAATCGTCTGCTCAGTAGGCCTAGGGTTCAGGACGGTAGAGATGGTGTTGTTTTTGGTCGCGTTCTTTACACTCGTCAAAAAAGAGGCGCTGACAGGGGCCGACCATAACTTACCCAACTTGGTCTGCGATCACGGAAGCTCCATGCGAGTGCCCAGCGTCGAGTTCTGTTACCCGCCTGGAGGCAAGAGACAGCCCAGTTGTCGATACCTACTTCCTTGAGCCTATCGACAACAGCAAAGAGTGACTCTTTCTTGCCGAACATGCTCGAGTACCACTGCACACGAGATCTGAGCACAAGACTTTCTTCCACCATACGCATGACGAATCCTAAATCGCCGCCCTCGCAAATCATCTCCACCTCGGCACCAGTACATACAGCACTAGGCCTTGCCTGCTTGTTGTTCAAAGAGTTATAGAGATCGTCCGCGCTAGTGTAGAAAGGTGGATTGCACATAGTGAAGTCAATCGTCTCGACATTTAGTTTACCTAATGGAATCAAGGGATCATCTTGTGCCATACGATGTAAAGTGATCCGAGCTTGGAGGTTGTTAAGTGCTATATTCTTTTCCGCGTAAGTCAAGGAATGGTCGTCAATGTCTGTGGCATGCATGTCCCAGTTTGTACGGCTAGAGGTAGCCAGGAGCGCGTATATAGCGCTGGCGCCGGTGCCACTGGGGAGGATTAGTTAAACTTGTGGAAAAGAAAGCTACTTGAGGATGCCTTACACATCGAGGCCCGTGACCTTTCGATTGGGATCATGTTCATCAGACAAAACCTTGGTACCAGTAGAGTCGACGAGGGACTGCATCCATCGAATATAGCTATATCTATAGAATCTGTGAGAAACAAGTCTGGCCGACAGAACGCTTTCGGTGGCGCAGGAGCATGACCTGTCCGATAACGCAAAGTTGTGCTACTCAGGAATGAAGACAACGCTCTCCCAATGGATGATCTTAGCCGCCATCTCAGGACGCCAAAGAGAGAGCGTATATCAGAAATCCTGTCGGAGTGGAGATAACAAGGCTTGGAGTCTTTCTTACCTGATTGGAACCTGTAAGGCAGAAAATCAGCTCCGTCAAACAACCTTGACACCAACCAACCTGACTTACTGGTGGACAAAGTCTATCAGACGGAAGCTCAATAGACAAATCAAATTCCCTCTTTAGGATTGCTTTCGTCAATGCCCTGAATACATCAGTAATGGTTGCAGTGGTTCCAGGGTATGTCAGAAGCTCACTGCAGTGTAAGAGGATCTTGGAAATCGACATTGTTATTATCTTTGTGATAAATTCTCGCGAAAGCTGGATCGACGCGTGCGAGCTCTGCGAAGTCAACACCTCCATCATAGTCCTGTGATTCCATAGTTCGAATGTGCAGGACGGTGGGAGATGTGACTGTCGTAATGAGCGCTTAAATTAGTGTGGTGAAGTCTGGAGAAAGCAGTGTAATTGCTTTGTACATGAACCTGCGATTGGCACAACATCCACCTACTAAAATTACACCCCAGGAAAGACATGCAAGTGAAAGTACACTCCAGATGTGTTATTTGGACTACACTTCACTTTACTCATAAATGTTAATGAAGTTTACAATGTGATAAGGTATCTTAATCCGAATATATAGCCTCCCAACCAAGCAAACTCCAACTACCCAAGCAGTGATAAGTAAAAATGTATATCACTCAAATAGCCCATCCAAAGGATCCATCGAACGTCCAGACCACGTTTGGGTCTTCATCACCAGCCATTGACCGCACCTGCTCATAGCTGGGGGTGATGTTCGGGCCATATGAGCGTAATAGGTTGTCCATATCGTCATCGGTCATCGAACAAAGCTCTTCTAGGCTCCAGCTGGAGCAGACTCCGATCATCCTATTTGACAATGGTTAGTTGTGTAGGTCAAATGGTGTCAGACAAGACCAAGATCTTACCACTTCATCCTCTTCGGACCCTCCTCATTGCCTGGGGCGACCTGTCGCAACTTCTTCCGTAAAGCTCCAACCTTTTTGATGGTGTCGCCGATGTTAGCCGGCAGAGTTGCTTCGATTTTTCTCCTGATGATGTTTGCAATTTTGGGCCCATTTCCATTTGTGCTGACCATGATCTGCAATGGCCCATCTCGAAACTCACTTCCAAAGTAGAAGTCACATTCAGGCGGGACATCAGCAATGTTGGCGTTGATTCTTTTCTCTTTACACAATTTCCAGATTTGAGTTGATGCTTCAGGATCGTCAATTGCGGTGAGAACCATAGCAATTGCTGGATCGTCCAGGTCGGAAGGCTCAAATTTACGGTCGTGGTATTCGGTCTGACCTTTCTCTATGCGATACCGCACCTCCTCATTGAGACCCTCATTGGGACAGATGACTGTGACCTTGGCATCTGCAACGAGGAGCTTGACAATGCGACCGGCGGCGACCTGGAAACGTACGTTGGTATGGGTGAAGAATATGTATTGATATTGGCCACGATCGTACTTACCTCTCCTCCACCAATGAGTAGCACCTTCTTGTTCCGGATCTGCCAGGCGAGGATGAGAGAACCGCCACCCTCGATGTCTTCGAATTTACCCATATCGCACAGGTCACACTACGATTTGAATGGATAATGTCCGCTGGATGATACGAAATATCAACATGTGAGTAATTCATATCTGCGATAAGCTTGACATTTCCTCAGAAGATGGAGGGCTCGGACGTCATTGATTATCTCCGCGGCTGCCATCTTGGCGGCCTTTCCATCAAGAAACTCAAGGTAGACCGAAGAATAATTTGTATTTAGTTAGAGCACATCACTTAAGTCCATATATTGAACGGTTACATACTGAAGCATGCGCTGACGAGCGGATCTGTCATGTCATTTCCAGGCAACCACAGCGATCGTGATTCATGTTCAGATAAGTGGCGCGCTCGGTGATGCCAAGCAAATCTCCGGTGGTGACATCGAAGCCCCTCGGTCTTCTCTCCCACTCGAAGGCAGACGGAGTCCATACTGTGTAGCTGACCGACCGCCGATCACACAAATGAGACTACGCACATGATCCGCCTTCTGTGTCTTTTCGTTTTGACCAAAGAGCCAGTCGGCTTATTGCCGACAGAGCTTAAAACAATAAACACGACCATTATTTAGAGAGAAACCGAAGTCAACATGGCGTCGCGCAGGTCACTGGGTGGTGGTCGGATTCTGGGAAGCGGCAAGTCGCTGTCTCCTTCCATGGCAGTCGCAACTGCCGGAAACGTCCATACGCGAAATACGAGCCTTCTTTCCCCATCCGAGAGCTCTGTGTCGTTGAGTTCACAGACGTCGACAACACCCATATCTTCCGAGACCGAGGATCTCGCATCCCGAGTCGCCCTAGATGATCACGGCCCTTCCGCAGCTGCCTCGGCCAGCTCCAGGCTCATGTGTCCAATATGCAACGAAGAAATGGTGACACTTCTTCAGCTGAACAGACATCTCGACGATAATCATCAGAACTTGCAAGAGGCTGAGCAGGACGAAGTCAAAGACTGGTTTGAAGAGCAAATCAAAAAGGCCAAGAAGTTCCAACCTCTAGCTCTGCTGAACCAGAAACTGAAAGGATTAGACGTTTTCGAGTCTAATGCATCTCCGCCACCCCTGTCTTCTACACCATCCAGGAGTGGCATACAGAGCCAAGCACCGCCGGTGCATGTAGAATCAAAGGTTGTCGATCCTGACGACGCCGTGACTAAGTCTCATTGGCAACGACACACTGGACATGATTCCTGTTCAGATCCGTTGTGCGGTAAGCGACTCGGCGGTGTGAATGGAGATGTGAATTGCCGGCATTGTGGAAAGCTTTTCTGCGAGGAGCATACCATGTACCAGATGAAATTGTCGAGATCGGCACAACACGAGCCGGTTCGAGGATACTGGTGTAGGGTGTGCGAGACGTGTTACAAGAGTCGTGAAGGCTACAATGATCATGCTTTTGAGCGAGACCATACAGCCGAATTCACAAAGGTCCGCAGACGCACTGTTGACAAAGCATACCTCGAAGTCAGTAGGCTCGAAAAGAGATTGTCCAGAATCACGCAATTATTGGCCAACCCCCCGCCCCCGCCACCAGATCAAAGTGCACGCAGCTATCTATGGTCACTTGCAGGCTCGAAAGATCGCATTCGAAGTCTGGAACAGTCTATAGTAACATGGGAGGATGATTCTCATGTTTCACACTGCCCGTTCTGCCAGCAGTCTTTTTCTCAATATTCATTCAGACGACATCATTGCCGCACCTGTGGTAGAGTGGTCTGTGGAGATCCTATGACCGCGTGCTCAGCAGAAGTTGCTCTCAACGTAAAGACGGGTATGTTACTTTGTCATTTCGTACCCGCATCAATTATACTAATGCCTACAGTGACTGACAATGGCTCAGAGAAGGAACTTGGTAACGCCGCTGTCGATGTTCGCATGTGCAAGGACTGTCAGCACACAATCTTCAGCAAGTCTGACTTTGACCGGGCTCTGGCTGTCAAGCCGGCCGACCAACGCGCATACGAGAATCTTGTTCAATTCGAACGTGGCATTCGACTGTTACTACCCAAGTTCCAAAGGCTTCTTGCCGCGCTCCAGGATCCGGACAAACCACCAACTTCGGCACAACTCGCCGATGCGCAGAAGGTGCGCCGCAGGCTCATCGATGCTTTTACTCAGTACGACGTTGCCGCTCGCCGTATCCGAGACTTACCAACCAACGATTGCGTGGCACAGGAGAAACTACAAAAAGCCGTATATGCACAGGCCACGAATTTCTTGCATCTACATATGCTGCCCCTCAAATCACTGCCGAAGATCATGAAGCACGCTTCCCCACACGGGCTGCCTTCGTCGCGAATACCGAACGGCAGCGGCTCGGTTTCGCGAACGAACAGTGGCAGCCCACTTGCGCAAATCAAAGCAGAAGCAGGGGCAGGTACAAATCGTCCAGACTCACCAAGCCGTGCCTCCAGCGCTTCCAGCTCACAGCAGATCACTGCCTTGGAGAAGGAGGAGAAAGAATTGAATGAGCGGTTGATCGTGTTAGAAGAGCAAAAGTTCTTCGTACAGGAGATGATAGCTGACGCGAACAAAAGGCGGAAGTTTGATGAGATGGCTGCATTAACTGGGAACGTGGAGGACTTGGATCGCGAAATTGACTCCTTGCAGTCTCAGATTCAAGCAATGGACTTCAGGGGAGCTTATGTGGGAAATGGAACGGATTGACCGCGGTGGAAGGAAATTGTGGACTTGGGCGAACCGAAGGCGCAATTGTTTTCCATTTGAGACCAGAGAGTGGGCGGCTGACACAATTGCTTCTTTGCACAGGAGCGGTGGGCTGCATACCTGAGGGGCATTTTTGGGCGGATTGAAGAAAGCTGCTGAGCAGTTTCTCGGGGCTCTTTTTTTTTCTCCAACTTTCTTTTGTTTCTATTCTCTTTGTTCTAACTACCCCCCATATATGTCCCCTCTGGACGTTGTTTATAGCGTGGCGTTTCTGGTGTTCAGGTCACTTCGATGGCATTCTATAGCTAAGGGGGAGTTCTTATTTGTTTCTCGTCAGGTATATAGGCGGTATCACAATATATCGATGAACAATCCCTTGTCTGAGCTGTTCATATAGCATTAATAGGACAGACAGCTTGGTCAGCTGTCACATGGGACATAACAGACCACTTCGAGACTCGAGACGTCGTTGAAAGTACGATAGGACAGTTTTCTATCTTCCCCTGACATAGCGACATATACTCTGGTCTAGCTGTCCGCATGTAAGATACACTGTACTAGTATCGATCATTCACCTTAAGCCGATACACGTGCGTTACAATTCATCCCGTTTGGACTTTGCTATTGGAAAGCAAAAGCAGTCAGCACACACATGAAAACACCTTTCCATACGCAACCCGAGGAGAGAAAACAGAGATAAAAAAAAGGAGTCACATACCTTTCCACCCAGGAAACTCCCTCAACCACTTCTTAACAGTGCGGATCTCGAACAGATGAGTCTCGCGAATGAACTGCGGTTCGGCAGGGACGTCCAAAATGCCATAGCTGTCCCAGTGGTGGCCTGCGCCCGTGATGAGATACTCCGGCTTCAGGTCTGATGAGTAGCGTGGGGGCGCGTAGGTCGAATGGTAGCAGATGTCTAGCCAGGGGTCGATGTCTTTTTGGAGTCATTTGTTAGTATAACTTGTGCGTGAGGTGGGTGATTTGCATGCTGTGAGAGGGGGTGGTTTGCTACGAACTTCCATCGATGTGGGCCAGTCTATCCGCTTCGACGCTTAACCCGCCGAACTTGTTCCATTTCGATGTGTCTGGGTAGGCCGGGATGCTGCTGTAGTTGCCTGGTGGGAAACTCCATGTACACCATTGCTGTCTGGAGGTTGGGTTAGCTGAGTCGAGATTTCCCTGAATGAATCTGTGTCTTACGTGTAGTTGGCTTGCAAGACTCTGGAGATCAACGACGGGCCACTCTTGGGTGCTTCTATCCATGTGCCTTGTTCGGTACAAGCTAGTTCAAGTGTCAGTGGGGTGGTTGCATGCGTCACATGGACTTTGGAGTGTGACTTACAGGTCCACATGTAGGATCTATCGTCTGTGTTTGAGGTGTCGGCCCAGTAGGAAGCTGTGAGGTGGTTCTAGTCAAAGATCATCAAGAGATCGATGTGATTGATCTACTCACCATTCTGAGTACCAAAGCAGGCAGTGTTGGCGTAGTCTCCATCTGGACACCCAGGCAGAAGAGTGTCCTTGATATACTTGGCGTAGTTGCCCAGATTGGTCCAGGCCTGGCCTTGTGTGTAGTTGGCAAGGACCTTGTCAACTGTTGTGACATTCGCAGGTGCGTCTATCTTAGTGACATTACCGCAGAAATCGAAAAAGTCGTTTGAACCAAATAGAGGAGACCAGTTCAATTCCTGCCATGTGCTTGTTGGGTAGAACATGGGTCCACCAACTATCCGATGGTCAGCATGCTTTTCTCCTATCGTAGATGAGTTTATCGTACGCGGGAAGGCAATCGTCTGTGCAAAGTCTCTGTCGTCAACCAAGCTTTCCAATCCGAACAGCGCCTTCATCTTGTTGATGGCCGCTCGATCTTTGGAAGCAAAGACATGATCGATTTTGTCGACGATAGCATTAATGCTAGAGACGCAGTCCTGAGGCGCGTATTTCTGGATTGGTTTATACCTGAGTCTTCACTTAGCTACATAGTTGAGGACTAGGGACTTGAACACATACCATTCCGGATATGTCACCACGGCATGTGTGGTGCCACTACTCGCGATTCCGCCATACAAAAGATCCGGATACTGCTTGATGGAGAAGGCAGTCTGAGCGCCCGCCAGACTTCCACCGTACAAAATCCAGGGCGTGTCGGGCGCATTAAGACTTGCATTGGCACCAGGGAACACGGCGTGCTGAGCAAAATAGGCATTGTCGGCAATTGCTGTACAAATGATCAGTCACTGTACTGCTAGTAGATAGCACACATGCTCACTCTGTTCGTTACTGAGATAGACCATATTATCAGTAGTACTGATATTAAAGGGGTAGCTTTCGCCATAGTATCTGTTCTCGAGGATGACGCCAAGTCCATTGGTAGCCTCCATGAGGATCTGGATGACTGGCGTATCATCAGCTTGGCTCACATGTAAACCACAAGGACGAGATCGTCATACTTCCGGTTTGCAAGTTACTGAATCGACTAGGACCGCTGGTCTCACCACCTATGTACAGGTACACAGGACCACCTGGCTTGTAGTATGTACTATCGAAATAGTACCGTTGCTTGAAGGTTCCGTTGGCGTGAGGCTTGTACTGCGGGCTGTTCGGGAAATGGTCTATCTGAAGAAAAATCTCAGTACGATCTTGTTCTTGGATCCAATCGGAACACGAACTGGCATATCAATTATATGAGCATCATATGCCACGGCACTCTGTCTACGCTGCACTCCATTCTTGCTTCTCTCGAGAAGTGAAGGTATGTCCAACGGAGTGGCATAAGTCGTCGCTACCAGGCCTGCGAGCAAGGCACAGAACAGCATTTTGAATGCTTTTGCTTAAGTTGCCGAGGAGTAAGAAAGCAACAGGTCACAGTGGTATGGCATGGCACTCGCGTGGCTTTTATCGCCTCAATAACATGGTTCATGCATGACACGAAAGATCTGCAGCGGACTCGAACCTCCTGCCTAAAGCTGTCGAAGGAACGGAGATAATGGTGAAGCTTGCTTGATAGCGATTAACGGATGTGACAATATAGTGCCGAAGGAGTGGATACGAGATGGATGCATGGGACACGAGCGAAACCCTGCAATAACTGTAGACTGACAACTGCTTGTGATGAGGTGATGAATAGAGTGCTATGCAGAGATGGTCCGGCCTGACGATTCACTTCAGCATTATCTAAAGCGACCTCAACTCGATTCCCGATGCAGAAGCAGCGTGCGATTGACCTTTGGAAAAAAGCAGGTACGCAGGACACTAGATGGTCTATCTTGCTGCATAATGACGAGGATAGGATACTTCTCTGTCGTGCATACATTCATGGGCTTGATTGAACAAAACCCAATCGCCTGCTTGACTGAAGATCACACCCCATAAGCATTTGCCAAGGTGAAGTAGACCTGGCGCAGAATTGCTTGACAGGGAGCTACCCCGCATTGGATGGACATGGCCTTAGGTCCGACCAGGGACACATCGTCAAGCACGTCAATATGCATGATCCTTGCTCAACGCAATATACACAATCTGGCAAAATTGTAAGAAGTCACTGTCTGTCAAGGTCGAGCTACCGTGTCAGGATAATCAAGTTATCGGGATCTGCGGCTTTCTGGGAAGGCTATACATGCAGACGGCAGGAGTGATGCCTCCAAAGCGCCGAAATGGACCCTGACTTCAGAAAAGAGGCATTTCCCACAAGTTAAAACATATTCATATCGAAGCTACGGAACGCTCTATATCATCGGACTATGCGGTATCTCTGTCCTTGTGAAATACGAACAGCGCTTCGTCCTTCGCAGCAAAACTAGGTAGGGGTATCTGACATGTTTTGCTGTACTGCGGCTGTTCTCTCGCCATCCATTCTGCGATTGTCTCTTTGGCGAAGCCAGTGAAGCCGTTCGCATTTTGCGTACCCGCACATATTATCGTATCACCCTCTATTCTTGAGTCAGCGGTTGCACTTGCCAGCACACGAAAAGTATGTGACACTGAGGAGCAGAGGAACGTACTGTAAGCCTTTAGAATCTTGCCCGTGAAGTCATCGCTGACTTGCGGATAGACAAGTAGCAGAACCTTGTCCTTGGCTCCCTGGTCTTGCTGGAGATACTTGACACCATCACTAGTGACGGTATCCCCTATCCACATGGTCCTCCACTCGCTAAGTCCATTGTCAACTGGAATCACGGTCATTTTCTTCTTTCCGGAAAGCCCTTCGAAGTTTCGCATCATCAAGGTCCAGTAGCCATTGCCACTGCCCAGGTCTAGTATCGTGCGGCCATTGCTAATCTGTTGGATGACACACAATGCTTCGTGAGTAGGTACGACACACCCAAAGTGGTGATAGAGAACCGGTAGCAGAGCGTGCGAGATGCGGATCTCCTTGGTACCGGACACGGGGCCAGCCCATTCAAGATTCTGATTGGTCCAGGCCCATACATCAAGGTATGGATTGACGTGCTCCTTTTTTAGCTTTGGGATGACTACCTTCAAGTCCGCTGGTGGAGGCGAGTAGAGTGAGTTCAGATGTTCAGCGACGGATTCACGTATCGCTCCCTTCTTGGCGTTGGATTTTAGTGCTGTCAAGGCCTTAGGCGTCGATGTTGTCGAACGAAACATGTCAGTGTATGCAGCTATATCCACAGCTGGAGGAGGTGGTAACTAGAGACGAGTTGGTCGGCATGTTACTTGTTGATCAGACGTGCTGCGCACATGAGCATGCTGTTAGACGTCTAGCAAAGAAGAGGGAACATACAAGTTGCCCTTCTGCGTCCTTATACCAGCCGTGGAGGCCACCTTGTCCTCCATACTCCAGATAAGTTTGTGCTTGAAGAAGAGTCACTTCTGATGTAGCCTTGTAGCCATAGGTATCTGATGGCTTTAAACCAAACGTGGTCCCGATGAATGCGCGGAAGTTGTTGTTATACAGTGGTTGTAGAGCCTCGTCACCCCAATTTTCGAGATACATGTCTGGATCGAAGGATGAAGAACCTTCGGTCTGCGCCTTGTCTGGAATGCGCGGCATATTGGTAAGATGGCAATGAATTCAACCAGCGATGCTGTTACAGAGACGATAAGCCTGGATGATTTTCCCAATGGTACAGCGAGTCTGAATTTTGATGACAAATGCTTGTATAGACAAGGCTGGATCTGCTGGACGATTCAAGGTGGCTTGTCATCTATGGTGGGGTCTCTAGTTTGTAGAACCACGTCGAGTCAACGAGACCGTGCTGACGAATGGAGGCAACACGGATGAGGAATATCAGCAATCGGGGAAACGCTATTTCTGCAATTGTGAGTATGACCAAGATCATACAACTTCGTGCAGCTGTGGACTGTAAACACAAAACATCGAAAAGATGTGTTGAACTCTGTGATGAGATCATCGGCGGCCCCGCAGTGAGGGAGGGAGCCTCAAGATGGAGAAACTCATGGTAGTTTCCTAATGTGGACGTCTTAGCTTCTGCCCCAGAGAATTAGTATTAATTAAAGGGATGTAAGTGCAGTCAGCTCGACAATGATTGGTTGTGCACCTGACACTAGTCCCTGAACACCTGAGATGATGCCCGTTAATGTCCTCGTATGTCGTCCTCATGTCCTCGAATCTGATCAAGACCCCCGTTAGCCACAGTCAGCACCAGCCCTGGCCTTCTAGAAAGAACAAAACCCGTCAATGCTATTATCTTAGCCGTAGGTCGTCGTAGCTATAAGTATTCCGTGTCATCCGGGCCTCTCCATGATTTCATGTCTTTCAAAAACCCCTCTTCACCCTCAGCAAACACTGCAGCACCAATCCAACGACCCACAGCTCCCACCTCCTCCTACAAATCTATTGCCTTCGTTGTAGCGCTCCTTGCAATCACTCTGGCATTCTTGACTCCCTTGCGTGCTTCAGTCTCACGCGTCTTTTATTCTGCGCCCCAGACAGTCAGACGCGCTGCAATGAGCACTGCAACATCTACCGCCATAATGAGCAACGAGACCAGCGCTTCGGGAAGCAATGTCCGCGTCCAGAAGCGGCCTTGGAACCTCCGTGGCGTGGCTGATCATGGCTGGCTCTACACCTTCCACACCTTTTCATTTGCCGACTACTACTCACCCGAGTTCGAGTCCTTTGGCCCTCTGCGCGTCATCAACGAGGACCGCGTAGAGCGAGGCACCGGCTTTGGTACCCACGCACATCGCGAGTTCCTCATCTGGTCCTACATCGTCAAGGGCGAGATGGAGCACAAGGATTCCATGGGCAACCTCGAGACCTTGAAGCGCGGCGAGGTGCAATTCACAAGCGCAGGAACCGGCATTCGACACTCGGAATACAACAGAAACCCGCAACTGGATGCACATTTCCTGCAGATTTGGGCCAAGCCCTACAAGAGCGGTCTGCAGCCAAGCTACAAGACGAGGAACTTCCCAGAGGAATTGAAGCGAAACAAGCTGTGCAGAATCATGGAGGACGTCAGCAGACACAGCGGAAAGGACGAAGAGGGCGAACCAATTCCTCTACATGCAGATCTTAGCATGAGCGCGAGCATTCTCGAGCCTGGTCACAAGGTCGAGCACGAGATTGTCAAGGATGGCAAGCGGAACATCTACTTGCATGTCGTCATGACTGGCAAGACTCAGCCCAAGACTGGTGGAATGAAGATCAAGATGGGCAATGTCGTTATTGGCGAAGGCGATGGTGCCTTTGTCCGCGGTGCTGAGGGGCCTGGTAAAATTGAAGTCGAGAGCGTTGGCGACAAGCCCGCCGAGTTTGTTTTGTTCGATATGGGCACTAACTGAGCCTTCTCTGTTTGATACCCTGATATTCACCTTTATATAGCTGCGACTTGTTCCTGTGAATGAAGTCTCTCTGACCACATATCCCGCACAGACCAATGCTTCAAGGATTCTGGCAGAGATCGAAGTCATGCCATTGTGATGTAGATAAGCTGTAAATCTTGATGCAGTGACAGTGGGAGGTAGCGACTACCTAGTCATCGGCACGTTCATCCCCATTCGACAACTTGAGCAAATCTGCGAGTGGCGCCACCATTCCTATCAGCAAGGATTGAACGTCACTCTCCAAACATGGGTCTTCTTCAGTGACGTTCTTTTCGTATGTTTGTCTACTGAGGACAGCATGTCCAGTTCGGGCTGCTGCATGAAGAAACTCAATCTCTTCAAGGAAGTCGTTGATATCTTCACGGATGTCACCAGAAGCTATTTTTGCCCTCGTCTTGGAGATAGTAAGAGTGATTGCTTCAGAGAGCTGGTGATCGAGGAAGACTCCTTCAGGCCATGTTGAATCCACTGTCGAGCAATCATGAGATACCTGCAGCTTCTCAAGAAAGTCTGACCGTTCACGAAGCCGATCCCTCATTGCCTTGTATATGACCATATACGTTCTGGGATGAGTTACTGAGTTGAATGGCATTTTCGGCAGAGTGCCGTCGGGTATTGCTGACACCGGGATCTTCGGTGATTTGGACAGGCCTTGTTGGAAAGCCAGGCTACCAGGTAATGGTCCGGACAGATCAAGTCCTGTAACCCAATCCCATGGCTCCCCGATCCTTATGGAACCGCTTTGATTCATTGGAGTTACAATTGGATCCATATCGTTGGAATTTCGTCTTTTGTCGACAGAGTCATGGCTACGGCTTCGGAATAGTAACCGCCGAGCTTGCAATTGTCGCGCTTCAGCTGTCGTTGCTGGTGCTCTCGGTCTTGTTTCATGTGCATCGACACATTGCGGCTCTCGCTCTGGCCTCTGCACCTGTCGCGCCTGTATGCGACTTGCCATCTGATCTAGATAATCCTGATGTGATTCCCCATGGCGTCGAGCAATGCTTGGGCGACTGAAGAACCCGAATGGAAAGCTCGCACTATGCCACATCCCCGTATTAGGGTCAAATTCTTCAGGAGACATGGGGCGTTGCGGGTCAATATTTCGCACAGATCCCGCTCGTCGTTGCCGAGCTTCTGGCATGCCGAATCCATATGTCCGCATGATGTACTTTATCGTGATATCTTCTCGATCGATATGCCGAGCAATGAGCTCGAAACCAAGCAGGCGGTTAACCTCCAATCGGTCCATTTCAGGGGGCAGAGGATCATCACACCATGGCTGTGGTAGGACTACATGTATATATCCCCGGCCAAAGACCAGATTGATGTTGACAACAGTGTCCAAGTAAGTGTATGGCAGAATCAGCGCAGCAATATGTCGAGAGGAAGCTGAGCCTTCCAGGACTGGGTGCATTGTGACGGCGGGATAGAGTGAATGTTGACATTGGGCGGTTCATCTTGGGGTAAGGAGTGATACTTGTGAATGGAAATAGTAAGCCAGACTCATGTGCGATCGTACCAAGAATGTTGAAGAATACTGGAAATTGTCTACTTTGGTAGATAAAGATGAGGTGAAGGGATTGGCGGACGGCGGTTGATGGCAATTTTCCGTTTGGGAAGTCACCAGGCTCGTTCTCACTTACCTGAAGAGAACTTCGATCAAGAGACGTCATGTATATTGTTACAAGTAAGGTACAGTACCTACCTACCTTACAGGTCTGCTCTTTCCATCTTCGTCAAAAGGTCCTCCAGTTATCGCTGTTCGGCACTACAGGATATTGTCACTCACTAGTGTCAAGGGTCACTCGAATTCAGTCGGCGCATCGTCTCGAAGCTAAAATCAAGTATTTGTCAAATTCCACCATTAAGAAGAGTACTTCTATACAAAACACCGTTGATTATGGAACTTAATCATGTTTCATCGCTCATGCGCCTACTGTTGTCCG
Source organism: Neodothiora populina (assembly GCF_041146345.1). Classification (NCBI taxonomy): domain Eukaryota; kingdom Fungi; phylum Ascomycota; class Dothideomycetes; order Dothideales; family Dothioraceae; genus Neodothiora; species Neodothiora populina. Next base: position 1,309,977 of record NW_027191408.1, on the reverse strand, counting down.
TCAAGGAAATGGGTATCGTTTCCGCAGAGTCTGGTGCGCCCGCCGTCCACGACGGTACTGTCGGGACGACCAATATCAAGCCTCAATTCGAACGAGAGGAGCTAGCTCGATTTCAAGCAGTCATAGGGATCCTCACTTCTTACCAGTATCTTCCTTCAAACTGACGATACGGTTGAGGACCACCTTGTCGGCGTTCGAGTCTCTGTCCATGCAGAAGTATGCCGTCCTCAGACCTTGGAAGCGCACGGCCTCAGGTCCAACATTACCCTCCGCCTCGCCCTCCTCCTTTGGCCAAGGTGCATTCTTGCGCACAGCCTCGAAACCCGCCTCAATCTTGGCGTTGGAATAGATGATCTCCGAATCAGGGTTGATGTTGTCGTAGTAGCCACCGTTTTTCCAATCGAGTTCGTTCGGGCGCGGGTTCTTGAATAAGGGATTGAAGAGACGGCATTCGGCGCTGACGGTCGAGGGATCGTCAGCGACCCAGTGTATGCGTGCCTTACCAGCTGGGACGCTCTCGCTGTACTCGGCATGAATGACATTCACTTTGCCGTTCTCGTCCTTGGTGAAAGACTTGCAGGCAAGAGGATGCTTTGCGTAGAGAAGTCCAACAGGCTTTCCTGGAGTGAGGCGGAAGAAGTCAGGGTCATCGACCTCGCGGAAGTCATCACGGTCAATATAGATAGTGTTGGTCAGGACGACATTGCGCTTTCCCTTGGAGGCATCTTTGGGATCGAAGTCAATGTCGGAGATTTCCTCGCGGTAGTCAACGGGGAGATTGTCAATGATGACCTTGATTGGATCCAGGACAAGCATGAGGCGAGGGACCGTGCGCTCGAGATATGTGCGGATCGACGCGTCAAGGATATGACCCTTGGTATCTGCGTTCGCTTTCGTCACACCCAGGTCGAGGACAAACTTCTTCAGAGCGCCAGGAGGCACACCGCGGCGGCGTATAGCGACGAGTGTGAAGAGACGTGGGTCATCCCAGCCACGGACGGCAGGGGGAAGATCTCGAGGACCCGACGTCGAGACTGGCTTGGAAGTGGCTGTATCTGCGGCGGCTTCCTGCTCGCCACTCTCTGCGAGTTGCAATTCTTCAGTTGCATCTGCGAGCTCCTCGTCCTCGGCAGTCGTCTTGGCTGCACCGACCTTGAAACCCTCGGCGAGCATTTGAATCCTGCGCTTGGACAGAATGGTTCCTTCGACATTCAATCTGCCGTACTCTCGCTGCATGGGACCTTTCTCATCCGACTTCGGAATCTTGTGGTCGAGAGCCTCCAACAGCCAGTTATAGGCTGGTCTGAGAGTCTCGAACTCGACAGTGCATAGCGAGTGAGTGATGCCCTCGAAGCTATCGACCAGACAATGCGTAAACTCATAGGTGGGATAGATGCGCCACTTGCTGCCTGTTCGATGATGGTAGTTCTGCTCCTTGACACGATATGCTGCGACATCCCACATGGCAGGATTTTCTGCCAGACTCTTGAGCTCCGACTTGGCCTTCTTCGCTTCGGCAGAATCGTCTTCCTTGATCTCATATTCCTCGGGCTTGGTGGCGAGAAGCTGCTTCATTCTCAAAACAGCTTCTCCCTGCTTGTACTTGCCGTCACGCATGGCACGAAATCCAGTGAGTGACTCGTCGATTGGCCGGCTCCAGTGGCTACATACTGAACGAGGGCCATGATCGGGACCTCCCCGTCCAGCTTTGACCTCCTCAGCAGTGCAATGGCAGACGTAAGCCTTGTCACGTCTGATGAGCTCCACGGCAAGCGCATAGAGGTCGTCGAAGCAGTCACTACTGTATGTGATCTTGCTGGGAGTGAAGCCTAGCCAGCTGACCATGTCTTTGATAGAGGTGAAGTAGCGCTCCTCCTCCTTGGCGGGGTTGGTGTCGTCGAAGCGCAGGTTGCACTTTCCTCCATAGGCTTTTGCAAAGCCGAAGTTCACGGTGATGGCTTTTGCATGGCCAATGTGCAGGTAGCCATTGGGCTCTGGGGGGAAACGTGTCTGGACATCCTTGACGGGCTTTTCGTTGTAGACACCCTTCAGCCATCCTTGTTTGAAGTTGGCACTGGGGTCTGCTGGTGCGGCAGGTGCAGCTGCGGCCTTGGGCTGTTTGGGTTTGGGGTTAGCAGCTTCTTTGGCCGCATTTTCTAGTTTCGCCTTTTCCTTGGCTGCTTTGGCGGCTGCCTTCTTAGCAGCCTTTGCAGCGGCGCCCTTGGAGATCTTTGGCTCCTCTCCCTCAGCGGGGGGCGCGTCACCGGGGGGGGCAACCGGCGCGTCGGACATGTTGCTGTGGTGGGGGCTCAGAGAGCTCAAGAAGGCGGAGTGATTGCTCTGCTGCACAGATCTAAGCTCACCGATGATGTTGAGAGATTATGTTCACTTGGTCTGAAGATCAGGATTCCAAGATTACAAGTCCAATTAACAACGGTCGGTGAACTGAGAATGCACTTACCTTGCCGTCATAAAAAGTTGGTGAGTCAAAACATGACGGAGCTATGGACCACCGCCGCACCCCACCAGCGAATCCCGCCAAGCGATGGGCGGGACGAGCTCCGCCGCCAACACCGCTCCACCGGCACCTCGACCTTATCAGCCCATGGCGGAGGATCCCGCCGAGTCCAGCGCCTTCCATTCCTGGGGCAAAGTCCCAAAGAAGCAGCGTGCGGCGACTGGATTGCAACGTATCCAACTTTTTTGGTTGCAGTCTTCTCACACCACATCGCCATCATGTATGTCTATGCTTTCCTGCTCACTAGAAGCAGCTTGATCTAGCACACAGGCTGTTTTCATACTAACATGTCGCAAAGGGCGCCCTTAGTCGACAATGCGCAGGTCAAATCTGCCTCGCTCCACAATCCTCTCCCACTCTACCTCCATCTCTATATCTGGCCTTTTGTCATAGCATGGGCAGCATTCTTCAAGTATTACTTGCCCCAAGAAAGTTACGATCAGCACTTTGGAGGCCAGGAGTGGACTTTTGTCTATTCTGGAAGTATTGTGACTCTTCAATCACTCGTCTGGCTCTCGACTTTCTGGAACATCAACTTGCGCACTCTCTTCACCTCTGTCAAAGCTAAGAATGTGGAGAATGCAACATTGATCAAGGTTATTCCGGCAGAGAATGCTGGCGCTGCCGATATCTGCAAGATCGAGAGAGACAACTTGAACGGAAGACTCGTCACTTCCTTCCTGTTTCAGAAGCGGCGATTCCTCTACACTCCCGAGATCAACAGTTTCGCCCCGCTGAGCTACTCTCTCGACAAGGAACCGAAGCCTCTTCTCCAGGAATACCAGCAGTCTCAAGGCCTCACTTCTACCTCGGAAATCGAGCGCCTCACTCAGCACTATGGCAGCAACACGTTCGACATCCCCATCCCCTCGTTCACCGAGCTTTTTCAGGAACACGCTGTTGCACCCTTTTTCGTATTCCAGATCTTCTGTGTCGGCCTCTGGATGCTCGACGAATACTGGTACTACTCGCTTTTCACTCTCTTCATGTTGGTCGTCTTCGAGAGCACTGTCGTCTGGCAGAGGCAACGCACTCTGACGGAGTTCCGTGGCATGAGCATCAAGCCCTACGATATCTGGGTCTATCGTGAAAGGAAATGGATCGAGCTTCAGAGTGATGCTCTTCTCCCTGGCGACCTGGTCTCCGTAGGAAGGACGAAGGAGGACAGTGCTGTAGCTTGCGATATGCTTTTGGTCGAGGGTTCCGCTATCGTCAACGAGGCTATGCTTTCAGGAGAGAGCACCCCTGTGCTCAAAGACTCTGTTCAGCTTCGCCCAGCAGATGCCAACATCGACCCCGAGGGTCTCGACAAGAATGCACTGCTCCATGGTGGAACCAAAGTCCTCCAGGTTGCCCACAGCACCGCCTCCGAAGATGCCCCCGAGACCGTATCTCAACTTGCCTCTGGTGTCCCGCCCCCGCCTGACAAGGGCGCCATGGCTGTTGTCATCAAGACCGGGTTTGAGACCAGTCAGGGTAGCCTTGTGCGCACCATGATCTACTCCACCGAACGTGTGTCTGGCAACAACGTCGAGGCTCTTCTATTCATCCTTTTCCTCACTGTTTTCGCCATTGCCGCGTCTTGGTACGTCTGGAAGGAGGGTGTTGCTAGGGACAGGAAGCGCTCCAAGCTCATGCTTGATTGTGTTCTCATCGTCACCTCCGTTGTGCCTCCTGAGTTGCCTATGGAGCTCACTCTTGCCGTCAACACTTCCCTCGCCGCCCTCAGCAAGTACGCCATCTTCTGTACCGAACCCTTCCGCATTCCTTTCGCTGGTCGCGTTGATATCGCCTGTTTTGACAAGACCGGCACTCTCACCGGCGAGGACCTGGTCGTTGACGGTGTTGCTGGTCTTTCTCTCGGTCACGAGAACGCCAACGTCAAGGTAGAGGCTGATGGCGCCCAGAGTGGTCTTATCAAGATCGACGAGACCGGTGTCCAGACTACTCTCGTTCTCGCCACCGCTCACGCTCTTGTCAAACTCGATGACGGAGAAATTGTTGGAGAACCCATGGAGAAGGCCACGCTGAAGTCGCTTGGCTGGAAGCTTGGTGCTCACGACACTCTTAGCCCTCAGACTGGTGCTGGCGCCAGGGCCCACAGCTCTGGAACGGCCGACATGGTTCAAATAAAGCGCAGGTTCCAGTTCTCTTCGGCCCTCAAGCGTCAAAGCTCGGTTGCCACTGTCATCACGTCCAGTCGCGAGTCTGGCAAGAAAACCAGGGCTACCTTCGTTGGCGTCAAGGGTGCGCCCGAGACCATCAGGAAAATGCTCGTCGACATCCCTCCCAAGTACGAAGAGACCTTCAAATACTTCAGCAGAAACGGCGCTAGAGTTCTTGCACTTGCTTACAAGTACATGTCTTCCACCGACGAGCTTGGCCAAAGCAAGATCAACGATCTGAAGCGCGAAGATGCTGAATGTGATCTCAACTTTGCCGGTTTCCTAGTCCTACAATGCCCTCTCAAGGACGATGCCATCAAGTCTGTTCGCATGCTCAATGAGAGTAGCCACCGTGTCGTCATGATTACAGGTGACAACCCTCTTACCGCAGTCCATGTCGCAAAGCAGGTCGAGATCGTCGATCGCGAGGTTCTTATCATGGACGCCCCTGAAAATGACGATTCTGGCAAGCAACTCGTGTGGAGAAGCGTGGACGACAAGTTCGTCAAGCCCATTGACCCAACTGCCGATCTCGACCAGGACATCCTGAACACTTGTGACATCTGTGTGACCGGTTATGCTCTAGCCAAATTTAAGGACCAAAAGGCATTGCCCTCACTCCTGCGCCACACCTGGGTTTACGCTCGTGTCTCCCCCAAGCAGAAGGAAGAGATCTTACTAGGCCTCAAGGAAGCTGGATATGTCACTCTCATGGCTGGTGATGGCACCAACGATGTGGGCGCTCTGAAGCAAGCCCACATTGGTGTGGCCCTCCTCAACGGCACACAGGATGATCTGAACAAAATTGCAACCAACTTCCGGGAAACCAAGATGAAAGAGGTCTATGAGAAACAAGTTGGCATCATGAAGCGTTTCAACCAGCCCTCGCCTCCTGTACCTGTTCATATTGCTCACCTCTATCCTCCTGGTCCCACAAACCCTCACTATGAAAAGGCTATTGAACGTGAAGCCGCGAACAAGAAGATGACACCCGATCAGCTAAAGGCGCTTAACCAGTACAAAGAGATCAAGGCTGCATCCGAAACCAAAGATGAAGGTGCTGTTGTCGAGGCAACCAGTGAGGCGGATGAGAAGAAGAAGAAAGCTCAGAATGCTGCTGGTGCTATGGCCGAGAAGTTGTCCATGTCAATGATGGAAGACGCTCTCTCGGACGATGAGCCTCCGACTATCAAGCTCGGTGATGCATCTGTCGCGGCACCGTTCACTAGCAAGCTGTCCAACGTCATCGCCATTCCAAACATCATCCGTCAAGGACGTTGCACTCTCGTCGCCACCATTCAGATGTACAAGATCTTGGCCCTCAATTGTTTGATCAGTGCCTACAGTCTGAGTGTCCTCTATCTCGATGGTATTAAGTTTGGTGATGGGCAGGTCACGATCAGTGGTATGCTCATGAGCGTCTGCTTCCTGTCCATTTCTCGTGCAAAGGTATGTTGCTTCCTGTTGTGTTTACTTGACCTTAGCTAATTTTTCCAACAGCCTGTCGAAGAGTTGTCGAAAGAGCGCCCTCAGCCAAAGATCTTCAATCCTTACATCATCGGCTCAATCCTTGGCCAATTTGCTGTCCACATTGTTACCTTGATCTACATCTCGCAATATGTCCAGCGTACTGAACCAAAGAAGACTGAAATCGACCTTGAAGGCGAGTTTGAGCCTTCTCTGCTGAACTCGGCAATCTATCTGCTCCAGCTCATTCAGCAAATCTCCACATTTGCCATCAACTACCAGGGCAGACCCTTCCGCGAGTCGATCAGGGAGAATCGTGGCATGTACTGGGGCATCATTCTTGTTGCCGGTGTTGCCTTTTCTTGCGCCACTGAGTTCGTTCCCGAAATCAACGAGCAACTGAAGCTCGTGCCATTCACCTATGATTTTAAAGTCACACTTACTGGCATGATGATCTTAGACTTCGTTGGCTGCTGGGTCATCGAAAAGGTCCTCAAGTATGCTTTCAGTGACTTCAGGCCAAAGGACATCGCCATCAGAAGACCTGATCAGCTTGAGCGTGAAGAGACGAGAAAGAGAGCAGAATTTGAGGCGGCAGAGGCAGAGAGGATTGCTGAGATTGAAAAGAAGCTGGGCAAAGCATAGACGGTCATGTTCACACTTGGGAACTTACGAATAGAATCATCGAGTGAGTTGTATAGACAACATATCCATGGCATTTGATGTGCCCTCCTCTCTCGTCCTAACAGATCATGCACCTGAAGAAGCCTTTCCAAAGAAAAGGCAATCCAGACCTTCAAGATCGATTTGCCTGCTTGAACAAAACACGTGCTTTCTCAAGGAAGGACGGCCGGCGCTGTGGTAAATGCAACAAATGACAAAGATAAAACAAAAAAACAAACAGGACAAAAAGACAACATATCTCCACTCGGATCTAGAGCAATCTAAATTCCGTAAGTCTGATTGCGGAAAGTTATCGTTGCATGACATCATGTCGATCACGTGCAACAAAGGGACTTTCCCCGATCATAAACTCAAGAAAGAAATAAAGAAATAATTATTGCCTTTTTAATCGAGGGTAGGAGCAAGCCCCGGCGACACAAACCTCGCTCCCCGTTTTTCCCTTTTCTATCAAGGTCCCGATCCCACCTCTCATCTCCATCCAAGTCTCTCTTTTTTCTTGCGGGAAAAAAATGGCAGACTCAGCAATATCACCAGAAGGTAACGAATCACCAGCGACGACGACGCTAACGACGACGGCGACACCGAACCGTAAACGTGGTCGTCCTCGAAAATCCGATGTCGACGCTGTGCAACCACCGTCTGAGTCATCATCTGCGGTGAAAAAGCCACGAGGCAGACCTAGAAAATACCACACTGAGGCTGATTTCGCAGAGGCCAAAAGGCGATATCGCCAGACCCACAAGTCCAAGGCGAAGCAGAGACTCAGTGGTGGTGGTGATGCAGGTCGTGTGGGCGAGGATCGACAGGGTGATAGCGACGATGATAGTATCGTGGGTGCCATTCTGGCCGCGGCTGATTCCGAGGTAATTGATTGTGCTATGAGCTCTGTTTGACTTTCTTGTTTTATTTCTCTCAACTTTTCATGCTCTCTGGACGCATCGCGCAGAACCACGCAGAGACGCAGGAGGGAGAAACAGAGATTAGTATGCGTGCTAAGGAAATTTACCCGCAAATTCTGATCCCTGTTGCAGGAGACACCTCCTCCAGAAAGCGTAGATCACGCTGTGAGGAATGGGCAGGATACATTTCCTACAAGCTATCAACCGCCCGACGACAAGGAACATTACGGTACAGCCCGGGAAATCGAGCTTGGAGACAGGTACAGTAGACTCTGGATCAAGTACAAAGAACTCGAGAGCAAATGCGATCGCATGAGCAAGATCAACGAGGAGCTCAGCGAAATTCTGTCTGGCTCCATCGCTTCAATCTTGAAACGACTGGATGAACTACCTGTTAGCGAAACCGGGACCCAAGAAGATCTGATCTTCACTCTCAAAGACGAACATTCTGCCATTATTGAGAAGCTCGCGTCAGCATCATCAAAGCCCCAAAAAGCGACACTTGAAACTGGTAGCTCTAATGTGCCCGCAAAACGTAAACGCGGCAGACCTTCCAAAGCCAGTAAGGCTGCCGAAGCTATCGAGAACGCAACAAAGGTCGAAACTCAGTCCGAGACAGTATCTCGCGCAGAGAACGCGGAAAGAGAAATAACCTCTCTCGAAAACGGCAGTCCTCAATATGCTCCGAGCAGGACATTTGCCTCCATCAACAAATATACGACTTGAACGCCTCCCATATTTCCCTTCTTTACCTCTTCCCCGGAAGGCTGTGGGAAATTATCCACTTTTTTAGATTCACTATACCCGGCTCTTTACAGCCACCTCTTTACACCCATCACTTTTTACACTTTATTACGAAAGATATCTTTTCGACTCATTATGGGCACACCTACCGAGAGCGCTGAGCCTACAGATCCACCTGGACCTAGGCTCATAGATCGAAGGGCAACTCGAGAGGAATCCAGCTCTCTCTTCCCACTTCGTTCGAGTCCTCGATATATTCCCTTTCCCGACCATTAACACAACAAGAACCATCGAATTTCACTCTATCGATCCGAATTTGCCAATAGAGTATCAGAAAAAGATGCAAAACCAGCACTTTTGTCTTCGAACAGCAGCTCTGGTGCTTCAATCGTTACATGTCTGTCTTTTCTTCCGCCGTGGCTAGATCACGGAAACCTGTCTCTTTCCTCTTCTGAAGCGGGACTGATATGTAATGCAATCATACCTTTACAAATACCATCGATGAACAGCGCGAGACATCACGCATCGCTCGTCTGGACTCTAGTGATGCACCAGTGGTGGTTTTGGGTTCTTGCGAGGATTCCAAAATATGTTTACAATGACATCTCACTTGCTTGCTGTAGTGCCTTGGTCTTCGTCAATTGACATGGATTCGTATGTTTGGGAACGCCCGACGGAATTATCTGATGCTATCGCAAGTGTATCATTCATAAGACGCTTTCTCCAGCAAAGTCGATATCAGAATTCAATTCTCTTTGTTTATTCTGGCCTATTATCCTTTCTCCTTTTTGCATCTAAGATGAAAAGAGAAAGCAAAAGGCTCTAGTGGCTTTTTTGGCCCTACACCACATATGTGTATACGCTGCACTATATATGTCCCAGAACCCTTGATGGAAAACGCCATTGCTTGATCGTTACTCTAGGAACGCCTGTTGCATGCTTGTCGCGAGATTCAACTTTTTATTATTCCTCATCCGTAACACAATCGTAATATTTCGCATTGCAAGTACCAAGACCTGACTGGTGGATGCCATGCCATTGATGACACAGATGAACGTCCATGTCCCGCCGACATTTGGTCGACTTACGTCTTTCATGGAGCTAGAAGTTCTCGGTGGAAGCCAGGAAAGTAGCCACCAACAGCCCGATCGAGTGTTTTAATACCCATAGGCTTGACGTAGTATTCGCTTGCACCGGCCGCGAACGATCTTTGTTTGTCCGTCGCCGAATCCTGACCAGTGACCATGAAGATTGCACACGCTTGTAACGCGCACTTCTCCTCCAGGCCTCGGATTTCGCGAGTCGCGTCTATCCCGTCGCATACAGGCATCTGCAAGTCCATAAGAACAAGATTGAGGGGTTCATTCCTGTCGATACTGGTCTGGAAGGCCTCGACTGCTTGGCGACCGTCTGTAGCTGTCACATAGGGAATATCGCGTTTCTGGCAGTACATACGCATGATCCGCAGATTCACTGCGTTGTCATCGACGATCAGGGCTCGAGGCTGAGAACCTGAGGGCGATACAACATCGTCTGCCGGCTCGTCTGCGCGTACTGAGCTGGTTTTGTCGCATGTTCCGCTCGCTGTTTCGCCAGCTTCCGGAGAAGAATTGAGGCGTTGGTAGATCTTCTCGAGCTCCTGCAAGATCACTTCTAATCGGGATGTGAGGAATGGACCGGTGAAACAGCGTACTTCGTGCTTGCCAAATGTCTTTTCAGTCTTCACTCCTGCTGGGATCAATGTCATAGCCACTTGTTTGGGATCGACTGATGCAACGAGTCTGCGGAACTCATCGAGATCCGGCGTGTATGTTATGATGATGAAAGCTCCATCTGGAGATTTAGCATCTTCGAAGCCACGATGGGTCAGATAACTGCCGAAGTGCAACACTAGATCAGGGCGCTCAGTATCGGCTGGGATGATGTGAAATTTCTTGGGAACAGCATCGAATGAGGGGGGATGCATTTCTTTGCGATTTATCGGGCATGCAAATCCAGGATCATGAAACTCGGCGCGAAACAAAGATCCATAGTCAGGTTCTGAACGGACGAGTGACACCTCACCGTTCAGCGCGGCTGCGATTTTTGTTGCAAGCGTTAAGCCCAGGCCTGCGCCCCTAGTATGCGGGTCAACTTTCTCGTAGGGTTCAAATATCCGTGCTTGATCGATAGGCTTGATTCCGATGCCTGTATCAACAATGTCGAAGCGTAGTCTTGAATAGTCCTCGCATCCAGAGATCGTGACGATAACGGCACCTTTTCTTGTGTATTGCAGCGCATTGACGATCAACGCCTGGATACATTCCCGGAGCAGCACGAGGTCGATAACAATCATGCTATAGTCCGTCGCCAGTTGGTTCTCGAACATAAGTGAAATTTGGCTAAGTTCGCGGTCTGGAATGGTCTGGGTTACATCATGAAGGATGTCAGCCTCTACTTGATTGAGACTCTGAAGAGTCGCGGGTTGTGCTGTGCCAGGGTTCTCAGCCCAGCGGTTAAGCTTGAGCATGTTGTTGACCGTCGACATGAGTTCACGCCCGGAGTCTCTGATAGTCTTTAGATATGATGATGCTGTGTGAGAATTATCGGCCGCGTTGTCGTATGATGTGTCATCGTCCATGAGCAAATTGCGGCTAGCCAGTTCCTCTGCAAGTAAGTCGACGGAACCCAAGACTCCGTGGATAGGCGTCCTCAGTTGATGCGTTATTCCGCGCAGGAACCTGTCCTTTGCTTCCAAAGCCTCTCTCAATCTCCCTTCTTGTATCGTGCTGCAGATCATCAGCGCACATCGCTCGATGAACCAAGCATCCACATCGTCAAAAACGTATTGGATCTCGTCAGTTGTGATCAGCAGATACTTTGTGCGTGGTTGCGTTAGACACGTGAAGAAAATGCCTCTCACGGTTGCTGACGTGTGAAGCTTCTCATGATTTTGTTCCACAATGATTTTATCGATGAGTTCTGAATCCTCCCATAGTCCGTTATATATATCGTGTAAAGGTATGGGCTTGCTGCGACCAGGTACGGTAAGACTATGGTCCGCAGGTTCCCGTAGCGACATCACCGCACGAGGATAGATCTCTGCTATGATCTCCCGGACCAGAAGCTCCACATTTTCCGGTGTTGCTTGGCTCTGAACTTTGGCAAGTAAATCGGACATATGCAAGCGCTGTTGTTTGCGCGACTCCCGGGACCGAGTTATGATGTCGACCGAAATTATATCCGCAAATCGTACAAGTGCAGTCTGCTGAGCCGGTGATAATGGTTCCTGCGGTGTGTTCGAAGCGACGCATAGAGATCCAATTGCGAAATCAATGCCGTCCTCGGCCTGACATCTGAGATGTGTACCAGCGTAGCTACGAAGACCACCTTGCTCAACGTGAGGAGAGTGCTTGAATCGCCAATCAGTCTCCATGTTAGGAAGCATAAAAACAGACTGTATGAAGAAGACGAATTAGTGGGCGTGGCATGTGTACGTTCGAATTTGCAATACTTACGCCAGAAGGCTGATTGATAGTGTGACTACATGTCGACTCTCGTCGAGGAAGGATTGCTAATGGCAAACCAGCTGTAGCTACGCGTGAAAATACATGCTCGCCGAGAAGTCCGATAATAGCAAACTCCCAGCCCATGAACTGCTGCACAAGATTCAATCTGTCCTGCAATCGCGCAACGAATTCTTTGTCATCGATGACATGTCTCGTGTAGTACCAGAATAGTGTCAAGCGGATGCGCTCGTTTTTGGTCAAGGAAGGTGCGAGGTAATCACCTGGCAGTATATCGGGTGTGGTAGGCGACAAATTTGGCTCAAACTCGGGGTGCTCTTTCCCGTAGTGACTTTGGTTGGTGTTTTCATCATACGGCTGTATTGGTGTGTTTGCATGTGCAGAATCGAATATAGGGCCAACCTTCTCAGGCACTTCAGGGAGTTTTGTAGGATCAAGGAGCGCAATCTGGCTGTCAATCTTTGGAAAGTAAGGTGCGACTGAGGCTGAAGTGTCGATCATGGTCGAAAAGGTGCGCCGTGCGTGCTCCGCAGATATCGTCGAGTCTTGGTCTTGGACTCTTTGCGACTGCGAGGCAGCTATGCCTGAGCAGGCAGGTAGGCGCAGATGTGCCTTCCGAGGCTATCATGAACTGGAGTGCGCGTTCACGACATCGGCCAGATTTTGTCGTCCTGGAGATTCCTCAATCACTACCACAAAGTGTTGGGGATCTGTGGGGATGATTGCCGGCTAGTACGGTGCAAATGTTTTCTGATTCAGCCTTGACATTAAAGCCCAGTAGTGACCGTGGATTATTGTAGTTCAGGACGCACAGGAAGGACAGTCGGCTTGTGTATTCAATTTTGCTCGCAACTACTCAACGCAGGTATCAAGAAAGACAAATAGCCGGCGACATCCTGTGCAGATACGAAAAGCTTTACCCTACCTGACCCTGTCGATACTGGTCTCGACTCCACAAAACGATTCAGCTTAGGTTTGAGTTTTTGGCCCTGAGGATTCATGATTGCACTCCGACTTGAAACGATCTAGGCCCGAACAGCCACGAGGCGGGCTTAGAGACGAGGGGCGGACACGGCGGCATCGCCGTTAGCAAAGCCGGGACAGTTCGACTGATGATTATCGACGACCACACTGTGCATTTGAAACGACTCTCAGCTGCATAGATGGCCCTCTTAGCAGCTGTTCTGTGTGACAGTGATCTCTATGCGTACACTTACGTGTAGAGCACTGCTGCTTATTACGTCGCGACTTGCATGCACAGATGTCTTCTAGACCACAATTTACCCCATGATAATATCAGCGACCCGCCGAAGCATGACAAGCATGTCATTAGTGCATAGTACAGTGACTATGTCGTTCCGTGGTTTTGATTCGACACTGATTTACAAGACCGAGAACGGGAACAATCACCTATACCGGTCGTACTATACCTGTATCTGCGCCTTTCACCGCGTCCCAGCACGGTAAATGTCTCCGAAAGTTGCGTCACATGCCTAGTTCGAGCCAGTTCTCCAGCAGTAAGGTTAAGTAGGTAGGGTACTTATTCTGCATGTACTCAGGTATACTGTGGCTGCGTTCTTCGTACTTGTACCTTAGGTATCAACCTGTCAGCACTCCTATCGTCACTTGAACATCAACCGTTGCCGAGCGCACATCAGGAACCACCTCTCTAAGGCAGTTCCTCGAAGTACAAGTATTACTCTGCGGTACCTTGATCGGGGCAGGTAGGACATGTCAACCCACCTCTCCTCACTAACTCTACCACAGACATTAGCTGGTATTGAGAACGGCCTTTTCCTGATGTATATCGCTCTTGACGCTGCTGCTGCTACGGCTAGTAAGTTGTGGCGCTCAGGGTACTAACGCTTCCCACTCAACGATTCCTAGAAACAAGTATTTAGGCTCACTTGTACTTCGTTCGAACTAAAATAAGGTGCATACTCTTGGCCCCGTCTCGGCCACCTATACGCCAATCGGCAAGGTCGATTTGTACAGATACTTATACAACCAACAGTGACTCCCTTATAAGGGGACCGGAACAACAGATGCTAGCTAAGGGGCGACAAATGTTATAGCGCAATTAGAATAGCATCCCTGTACACCTGTAAGGTACAGTACAGTATGTTACATCTCTTGCTATCGTCCGCGTATATTTAACATTTTGTCAACACTCTGTATGCGGATACAATATTATTTACTTTTGTATACAGAACTTCTAATCACATCTACAAAAACCGACAAGCACCCATCTATATGTGTTAAAACTTCACCCATTCGTTCTCTCTGGCCACAAGTGCGTTGAGAACACCGTGCTTCCTGAACCAAATAATTGCGTCTTTGGAATAACCAAACATGGTATCGACTCCGAACAGACCGGTATTGATCTGGAAGCCCCAGTTTGTCGTCGCCTGGTAGTACAGTCTTGTCCATACACTCTGTGTGGCAATGCTTTTCGCGCCCCAAGTGACAGCCACAACCTCAACGGGACTGCCAGCCGGCACATTAACGCTTGGAACCTTGACTGCCGAGGCAGATGACCCAGACAAGGTAGGCGAAGAAGCGGTGAGCGTATAAGTGCCTGTCTGCTCTTTCGCGACAAAGACATAGGTGTCGTTGCCCAGAGCGTAGAGAATATTGATGGTTTTCAAAACACCCCACCAAGGGTCGCTGCCACCAGTGAGAGGGGAGAGGTTGTAGGTGTTGATTACGATGTTGCCGCTGGATTGAAGCAAGCTGCTGCGCGCAGCGACAGTGACGTTTTGTGTGGCGAAATATGCCGAGATAATCGAGAATGTGGGTGTCGACACTGCCGAAGTAGTCTTTGACGCTGATGCCGACTTGGAATTGGAAGCTGTACTCGATGTCTTCACTGCCGAAATGGAAGAATTTGCTGTTGATGTCGAACTACTGGCCGACGACGCTTTTGAGGTCGTGGTAGATGTTTTGGTGGTAGTCTTCGAAGTCGAGGTTTGAGAGGCCGCCGATGTTGTCGAGCTCGTGATCTTCGAGATTGTACTTGCTGGTGTGACAGAACTGGAAGCGGATGACACCGAGGTGATCTCCGCTGTAGTATAATTATTATAAAGGACGCCACTATCACTCATGGCTGTACCAGCACTGTTCAGGAGGTATCCTGTAGTGTCCATGAAATAAGCATATTTTTCGATATAGTCCTGGGCATCAAGCCATGGCAATGCGGTCTCCAGGAACGCAAGTAGATCTGCATCTGAATATGTGCCGTCGCTGTTATCGAGTCCAAACTCGCTCATAATTATAGGACGACCGCCTGCGATCGCCTTTGCTGATTGAACCTATTACAAGAATGAGCATGGTGGTCAACTTTTGATGAGGTCGCTAAGCAACATACGTGAGACTTGAGATAGTTCGCTCCAGCCCATTTATTCGAGTACCAGTGAATGTTGATTGCATCTATGGTACAATTCGTGCAGTTGCTAATGAAGTTTTCAAGCCAGGTTAATCCAGCAGGAGCCCCAACGTTCGTTACCGCAGGGGCAACAAGTCTTGCCTTTCCAGCAAATGGTTCCATGTACTTGATCCAGGTTTCAACAGCAGTATCAATGTCCATGTAGTTTGACCCAGAGCCCGAGTATGCGAAATCTGGCTCGTTGAATGAGAAGAGTGTGGTAGTACCATTATCGATGGCTGCTTGAGCCGCAGTCGGCCATTTCGAAAGCACGTCTTTGTTGTTGTTGAACATTAAGGGAATATACTCCAAGGCAGGGTTGAAGTCTGCCATGTTGGGCTCGTCAAAGTTCCAATTGTATGCCCACGAGACTTGAGAGTTCTGTCCGGACAAGGAGAAGAATTGTGTGTAGTCAGGATTGTTGTAAGCCAGGCCGCGTTTGCCACTGTTCTTCACCGGTTGGGCTAAATTCGGTGTCGTTGTAGTTGCAGATCTTGCGAGGACTTCCATAGGCGTCAGTGATAGTCCATGGGCTGTAGCAGAGAGCCACATACCGTATCCTGACACATTCTGAACAGCATCCGCAAACGTCAACGCTACACTGATACTCTTCCACATATTCGAGGAATCGTTGATTAAAGGGTATATGGCATTAAGATCTGGACGAAAAGACAACCGTACGACCAAGCTCCAGAGCTATGCACAAAGTGCAAAACGAGATACCGAGATGAGAAAACAAATGCAAAGCGACTTTGATTGCAAGGTAGGAAAAGGATGAAGGATTATACTTATATGACAGCCTACCGAATCGAGCATTTGGATTCTTTGGTAGACAACATGGTCTTGACGAACCCTACCGTGAAATACATTGACCCTACCTCGAACGTTCGAACTATCGAATACATGGCTATGTGAAACCACAGTTGTAGGGCATTAGGGTGTAGAGAGCAACGAGTATAGATATTTGAAAGTCTTTCAGCATCTCTGCTCGCTGCCCTAGACCGTTTAACACAACCGTTGCGGCTATTGAGTAAGTTTACTTTACTCGGCATTCACAAGTGAGTTCGCAGCACTCACTTCTACACTAGTGGTGATCTCGGCCAAGATTGCTTATCTCTGCGGTGGCCTCGATCTCGAAGGTTTCTCCGTAGGGCATCTCAGTTGCCAGTGGCCAGCAGTCCAGGAGGCGATTGGCAAACACCTGCTGCCTTGTGAAGCGTAGAACTAACAAAGACGTCCAGCCGCTTGGCCCAAAAGATATCGTGATGGACTTGGCCTTCTCAGTCATATTATCTAATAAGTGATCCCTGAAGCTCGCGATAGAGGTTTCGTATTCGTCTACCCCGAACGATCCTAAGTGGTGCTCTTACTTCAGTCGTAGTTGCGGCAATTGTCGTTGCAGGGGATCAAAGAAGCAGTAGCACTAGAGCCTCTTCGAAAACACAGAGGACAACTTTGCTGGACTCATCTCGGTATAGCAGCAGAGAAAATAATTAGAGAAAACGTGCTCAAAATTTTATCGATAAAATGCTTTACTCTAACAACGGCTTATAGAGCTGTGGGGTTTTATTGATGATGTTGCCATATCCATGTGTGTTAAGGTTCATGAACACGGAACGAACGAGAAAGAGTTGCAAGCAAAATTTAGCGATCTCTCGACTTTTCATAACACCTTACCGTGAGGTTTACTACCACCCAGCTAGTTTTTGGACATGAAACAACGTGAGGTTCTCTGCATCTGCGTGTGCCACCGAAAGGTCACTGCAGTTGCCATCTATGGCCAAGGAAGTACTTGTATTTGTACAGTGTAGTCGATGATCATACATTCAACCGACGCGGAGATAGATCGGCAGTGATTGCAACATACCGTACCTTGGGCACATTAAGGTGCCGTGATATACTCGATACCAAAGCACGGTGCAATAATGCGGACAGCTAGGCCAGATTCGAAGAACGAGTCGCGTCGCCAAGCTTCGCCGTGAAATGAATAAGGTATAATAAGGGAAGCGCTGTAGTAATGCCGAAGAATGGCCAATTATATTCCACTGTGAACGCCATCACACAGCGATCATAATTGTTCATCGCGCCTCGACGGCGCTGTAGGAGAGAATGCTCTCCAGGCTGCCAAGCTGCAATATATCGAGCATGGACGGAAATGGAACAAATCATAGAAGTTGCCCTTTAGGGCTGCGGCTGAGATTCCGGTATAATGGGAGGACTTGCAAGAGGAGATACGGCATTTGTCAGATGCGATGTCACAGCTGAATGAGACGATGGTGAAGCCGCTGTATCGCCAAGTTGACGCTCTGGAGTCTGCGTCAGTAGTCCACTTTCTATACCTCCGTCTATATGACACTCACCAAGATCACGAATGCGCTGCTTCAACATTTGGTTCTCTCTGGTCAACATCTGCGTTTCGGCTTGGTAGAAAGCACTCTCGTCCCTCACTCCCCCAAGCAGCCAGTCTTCCCTCTGAGGGTCATAAGTCATGGACAGAGGACGAAGCATAGGTGACTGACTGTCACTCTGAGGCCCTCCCACTCCAGTGGCTGAAAGACGAGACGACGATTGTCGAGATAACGACATCGGCCTTTGTCTGGAGGAATTTGTACTCGCAGATTGCGTACGGGTGTTTAGTCCAGTACCGATACTCGGTGTTCTCAACGCCGAGCCTGAATCGATGGCCGAGCTGGATTGGGCCAGAAGTAACGCCTGAGATGTACCATCTGATGGCGAGGAAGGATTTGCGGTTTGAAGGGAATTGATCTGAGCTTGCTGGCTCCTAATCATCTGGAGCAATCGGTTCTAGAGACGTGCAGATATAATAGGTCAGGTTATTACGACTTGGAAGTACACATAAAGACCGAACGAACCACCTGAGCTTCCTGTTCATTCTCAAGCTGCTGATGAATCTCTCCGAGACTGGGTGCTCGGTGATGTTGTGGATTCTCAGGCAATTGTGGACCTTGGCCATATGCACCCGATGGCGACATACCCTGTATATGGCTATGCACCATCTCCCCGGGACCTGGAACAGAAGGATCATTAAGGTGAATGTTCATCATGAGACTAGATCTTCGCCTCTCAAAACGTGGCGAGTTTCGATCTGGTGAATTTCTTATACCAGCATTGATGCTGGCAGCAGCTTGCAGGGACGACAAGCTTGGAGAATGTGGAGATGGCGGTGTGTTGATGTTTGCAGGTTCGGTAGGTATTGGCACGGGCACGCTAGAAGAGTTCATTGCTGGGACTATAGGTACTGAAGGTGGAGGAGAGTGTGGGAGAGAATTGAGATCTGGTGCCATCTCGATCACTGTTTGCAAAGTCTGCCTGCTATACAGAGGTCGTTACCTGCATTGTTTGCCTGCGTCCGGCGTCCGATTGTCACGCCAGAGTGGGGAGGAAGACATCACCCACCCACCTTGCAGCTTATGCACACTTTATCGATAATAAGTGCCAAGCTTGTCCCCCTGGTGCACCCTCTCGCGTTAAAAATGACCGGAAAGATCTTGTGTAGCCGTCAGGCAACAATGGTACCTCGATTTTTGAGAGTACCGAAAGTCAAAATGCATTCTACAAGTGCAAGTACAACTCCACCCAGGGGACCTGACCCGAAGGAAGCCAGGTACCGAATTGTCGTCACAAGATATACCGTCGATTCATGCGGTTGCAATTCCAGATTTGGTTTCTTACCCCTGCAATCTACGGTACATAGATGTACAAGTACCTTCGGACACAGCCAGCACTGTCCCGTTCCACAGTATGGAGCTGGGAGCTAGGCATATGCACGGTTGTTTCTTCCCCGTCTCTCATGCGAACGGGTCGATAAGGCAATGTTTTTCGCCTAAGGTACCTCTTCCTAAGCGGTCAAGCGCAAGGTACTATTTCGATACGATCAAGCTTGCTTGGATACATGAATATTCTATTAACATTCGCTGGGTCTCCTAGCCTGTGTCGCCACATGTTTTAATACTCATTTGGTATCCGCTAGCTCTGCGACCATCCGGTGGGCTGTCAAGCGGCTACATGCGCAAGTCATACTAGATATGGATATCACAAGCGGAGGTGACAGTCGCCGCACAGTCTTCTCTCGTCTGCCATCCGCACGGGCTCTAATGTGATCTCCCTTAAACAAACAGCAAGCCCACTACCTGAACCGAGTACATTGCGAACACTACAGAGCTCACGACCTCCCGCTTCCGTACTCTGAGCCACGTGAAACAAAGGTCTATCCGAAAGATCTTGCGCCACTTACGCGAGACCAGTCACGGCTTTTGTTTGTCGGGCCTGAAAGATCATGGAGCGAAATTGCCTGGTCAGCGTTCCTGTCGTTTCACTTGTTTGATCTGCGCTGTCTACAGGCCTCCGTGCCCCTCCCGCACCCTTTGGTATAGAGATACCTTAGTTACATCCTGATCGGAGTTTTCTTTAGACTCCGTCACAGGTCCAACTCATTTTCTTAAGCCACAAGAGACGCCTTGGATTTGGTCCCTCCCAGCTAGCCACGAGCTCCGTTGTTCAGGAAGCGCAGTGTATCTCACGCGTCACGCCACATTGATTGGCATCGCTGAGTCAAGCCCAGTACGAAGGGCAAACACGAGGTCCTGACATGTCTTCTCCCCGCCCACCTCGCTTGGGGCAGTGGTTTTTCCATCTCTCCAAGCTTAGCCGTGGAGCATTCATTTCCAGGTGTTCATATTGATGCAGGTCTAGCTCAAATCAAGATAGCTTACTGCTTCCGTCTGCTCGGTAGCCTGCATCCGGCTATTCTTTATAAGGTAGTCCTGCCGCACTAGCCGCAATTGGGAGACCTCGATTAGCCTGCAAGTTTCCTATCGGTGCTTCCGCGCTCCCCAAAGTAGCTGCTTCAGATTTATACATTTCGTTTGCGATAATGGTCTGTCAGGATTCCTTAGGTTCTATCCGTGTGTTCGAGAACATGATCTCCATAATTATGCTGAGACGCATCCACTTAACCTCCCTGTTGCCAGCCATGTCCTGGTTGTATGAATTTTTCCTTTCTCACCACCCGTCCTTCTCTCATTCTTTCGATTTCCACTCTTGAAGGGTCTGGTACCTACCTTCCTTGCAAGCAAAAAAAAATTGACTTTTCATTTCCTGTCATTTATCTCCCGACTCCACGACCAAGGGTTTTGTTTCGGCTTGAACAGACTGTCAGGTCTACATGACCCTGCAAGCTATCGCCGTTAATGATGTCCCAAAACTTGGTTCTATGAAAGAACTACCCCCAATCATGACCGCCTTCGACGATAAGCCGTTGCCTCCTATCAGGGGTCAACCAGGACCAGGACCAATGCTACCACTGGGTTTGCACCCTGTGGACAGCCACATGAGATCAGGAACAGGGACGGCTTCAGGTCGCAATACCCCGCAGGACTTCATGGAACAGCGGCCTAGAAAGACAAGCTCGAAGATGTCGCTGTTTAGCCTCTTCAGCCGGCCGAAGGTTGAGAGGCTTCGGGGTTATGCCGAGCCTGGACTGGATCTTTCTCCCCTCGAGAAGTCCACGTCGAGATCAGCCAGCCCCGATTCAAGGCTGAGGCAGACTCTCTCACTAAACAGATCACAGCCTGCAACACCACGGTCAGGTACCGGCGTGTCTTTCCGAGAGGGCGACTTTACTGGATCTCCACGAGACGATCGAGGGGCAGAGAGGGGACTCACCCGACAAACACGACGTGACAACAACAACTTCGTGCCACCACCTCTCTTTCAGGCCTATGCGCAGTCAGTCAAAGCATGCAAAGCTCAGAGCGTAGATGGGTTTGCATTACTTCAAGCTTCACGTCGGCGGAGAGATTCACACGATCTAACTTTTCGGATCGACAAGCCACATCGGAATGGGTCCATTGGCGCCATCCAGCATACAAATCTCCCCAAGAAGATCTTCGCGTTGACAACATCAGGCCACTTGCTTCAGTATGCCGATCAAGGAACAAGTGAGAGATTGCCTGAGAAAGTGCTCCAACTTGGCAAGGAGTCGGTTGCGTGCGCATGCGACTTGGTGCCCGGAGAGCCTTTTGTACTTCAAGTTGCCCGAACCACCGCTGCAATGGAGGCTGCGCCGGCATCCATATCTTTGTTCTCGAAGATGGGTCTGCGAAGCTCGCGGACGGAGGCTACACATCTTCTTCTTGTGCTCCGAGATGCACAGGAGTTGGACGAGTGGTTGGTCGCTGTTCGAAAGAAGATTCAAGGCCTTGGTGGGAACGCGAGCCAAGTCGCCTCGGCGCCTGGGATCGATGTCGCAGGTATTGATTCAAGCCCGGAAACGAGTGAGCATGCACTACGCGAGCCCAACTTCTTCAGACTTCCTCAAGGTCATTCGCCGTCGACGGTATTGGAGGTAGAAGAGATTGCTCCCCACGAGTCTATCAAGGCAGATGCATCTGGCGAGACAGCGCAAGGATTGAGTCACTCGATAGCGTCCAGCGCGTTGTCTCCAGTAGAAGCCACATCAATGGTATCGCCTGTCATATCTTCGACGAGACAGAGTTTAGAGCTGCGGCCAAGATCTAGCAAAGCATCGATGAACAGTGCGACACCTCGAGACTCGCCAATGGCGGGACCAATGGACAGCGGGATCGGTGGCGCAGAGCCGATGCAGAAACACTTTCCATTCAAGATTAAACCGACTATACCGGAGGGAATGACCCATCCACCTCACCAACCGGCAAGGGAGGATTCGAGCCCCACTGGCAGTAACACCGCGACCGCTCTAGAAAAGCCATTGGCAATAGTGTCTGAAGCCGACAAGGTATCTGTGGCACAAGATTATGGAGGAATCAGGCCGGACTCGATTATTACCGAACTTCCTTCTTTCCGGATGGCTCGTGCAGCGGACCATGCAGTCACGACTCCATACACAATCTCTAGGCGTGCCGTGGACGTAAAACATATGGACCCAAGATTGAAGCCATTACGCACTTCTGATCCCAACAACCCAAGACGTCCAACGATAAAGCCGTTCACAGTACCACTCAAGATTAATACGGCTGGGCAAAGTAAGGATGAATCTGATCTAATCGAGTCTCCAATCGTGAAGTCTGTGGAGGGTAGTTCGACCTGGAAGCATCACCCACATAGGACGCCATCAGTCAAACTCTCGCTGTTCCCAGCAGCTGCGCCGGGTGTGTACAATCCGACCAGACCTACTCGCTCGGCGACTGTGACTAAAGAGCCGTCTCGATCGCTCCGACGACCTGCGAGCCTTCAAGTGCATTCGGACCCTGTCCCTTTTCTGTCTTCGGTCCGGGTCGGAAGTAGTGGTACTGGTAGTGGTAGTGGCAACGGCAACGGCAGTAGCGGTTTCAACCACCCAAGCAGATTGGCAGTGCATCCATCTGGAAGTGTACCCTCCCTTCGCAGCGCCAGCGCAATGGCAAGTAGTCCGACAAATGACTCGAACGTGAGAATGGAACGCGTCTCCTCAGAGTACAAATTCACGACGCCGACGAGCAATCTTGTGGGCAATGCATTCCTCCACCCAGGAGTAGCGAACACCACAGCTCCGAGGTCATCAGCATCATCTATGCGTTCGGCATCACCAGGGCCGAGACCTAAGACTCCGATTCGAGAGAGGTCGAATATGACTGCTCTGCCGCCTCTACCAGCTCTACCGCCGCCGTCTAGGAAGCTACCACGGCAAGGGCACTTCAGTGGCAGGGCAGGTTCGAAGACAAGGAGTGAATCACCGGGTCTGCCTGCTTTGGATCTGGGGATCCCGGTTATTGGACTCGCACCGCCTGCCCCGCCACCAACCAGGGGTTTGCCATCATTGCCCAACCCGCCTCCTGTACCTTCCAAAGCAGGGGTTAAAGTACACTGAGGCCGAATTGTTGTGCATCAGGACTTCATCTCACTTTTTTGTCCCCTTGATCAGGACGGACTACAACGATCTACAATGCTCGACACTTCACTTACGATTGAGGCAGAGATACTCGAAAAGTGTATAACTCTGATGTCAGAGCGGGAATAACGTCACGGCGCAGAGCGCATTTGTTTCTTTTCTTTCATTTCTTTTCTTCACTTACTAGAGTTGTACTTTTCTCCCTGATACCACATCGCTCTTGAAGACAATGGACAGGGCAGGGATATTCCAATGCTGCATCTAGACGGCCTGTATAAAGAGAGAGCTGGGTACTGATAAATAGTATGTTTCTTCCTCTACTTGACGGCCGAAAAATGATTGCTCGGATCACAGCACACATATACATCGAAGCCTTCGATTGTCCGTCTATTGGTCATTTGCTACTACAGTACATGTCGGCACGAGGTATACCTCGTATGCAGTATACCTTAGCTTCCCTTTCCCAGCAAGCATAAGACAGCTTGGCGCCAAGATGCAAAGTGAGAATTCATTTCCAGCCATTCCGAACAGGGAAAGTACCCCAGCTTTTCCCGATTGAGGATTCGTGCACCTTCCCGTCCATCTTTTCTTCCTGCCTTTACGAAAATCCATCCCCTTGTATTCAAATTTTTCACATCCATCGTTCCGTCAGAGAGAATAGACAAAAACAACAAAAAGATGGCACCTACAACCACTGCCGTGGCTACGAGTAGCTCGCCCTACAAGATCGACTCCCAATTACTGCAGCGTAACACGAGAGCGCTGGTCAAGAAGATCCAGTCTGGCGAACTGTCGACAAAGAGCAAGAAGACCGAGTCCGGCAAGCAAGATCTGTTGGCCGACGAGGACGACAACCAGGTCCAGGATGTCCGTCTCGAGATCTCCACCAAGAAGCACATGGCCAAGGAGAAGAGCCTGAAGCCGCGCAAGATCTACGTGCCTCACCCCATCCGCGACGTCAACGACGAGGAGATCAGTGTCGTTCTCATCACCGCGGATCCCGCCGAGAAGTACGATTCAATCATCAAGGACGAGCGCTTCCCTGCCTCGCTCCGTGATCGTCTCACCAACCCCGTCGACGAGGTGGACGCTTCCATGTCGAGAGAGCAGAAGAAGAATGTCATTGGCATCAAGAGCTTGGCCAAACACTACGGCAAGTCGTTTGAGAAGCGACGTCAACTCGCCAACGACTACCAGGTCTTTCTCGCAGACGACCGCGTCGTCACCCGCTTGTCGTCGATTCTCGGAGACGACTTCTACCACGCCACCAAGACGAGACCCATCCCCATCAACCTGCAGGGCCGCCGTGAGAACGACCGCGACGAGCAGGGCAACAAGCGTCAGAAGCTGGCAGACGGCGGCAACAAGGTCGTGCGCTCCGACATTGGCCCCGAGTCTGCAGCCAAGACCATCTCTCGTGCCATTGGCGCCACCACTTTCCCTCTGAACGCCAGCACCAACGCCAGTGTCGTCGTGGGCAACAGCGGCATGAAGCCCGAGGAGCTCGCCGAGAACATCGAGTTTGTCATCAAGGAAGTCACCGACCGCTTCATCACCAAGGGATGGAGAGGACTCAAGAGCCTGGACGTCAAGGGCACACACACTGCATCTCTGCCCATCTGGAAGACGAGTGAGCTGTGGGAGGACGAGGCCGACGTGCTCGACCACGAGCCTATTGCCGTCATCAAGGAGGCCAAGAAGGACAAGAAGAAGAGAAAGAGAAGCGCTCTCGCCGAGGCCACCGAGTTGAAGGACGAAACCACCTCCTCAAAGAAGCAAAAGAGCATCGCCGACGTGCCTCTCGATGAGGTCGAGGCCAAGAAGAAGAAGGAGGCAAAGGCCGAGGCCAGCCAGGCCAAGGCGGCCAAGAAGGCTCAGAAGGAAGCTCTTCTGCAAAAGTCCAAGGCTGCCGTCGCCGCCTCTTCTTAGTCTTTGCATACACAAAAGCCGATTTTGGTTGTATCGCGTGTACGACATGTCATGGCATTTGCACGGCGTTTGGGTTTTCTTTGTGCACTGTGGTATAGTATGAGCATTGGACGTCAAGGTCAAAAAGAGGAGGGGATGTTCGGGTTCGATCTCTTGGGTCTAACAGCAGCAACGGAAAGAAGAAACACAATATCACTACCTCAAGCATCGCTTGGTTTCGGGCTTTTTTTTTCCTTTCACCTACAAACTTGTCTCCTTTGGGGACGGCCCGCGACTCTCTTTTCTTTTTCCTTCTCTATTACCTCATCGAGAAAAAGAAGAAAGGGAGAAGAAAGAAGTCGTGGGAAGTGGGGGAATGCCTTGTCACGGGCCTTACGTCGGCTTGCATCTTTTTGGGTTCTTCTCGTGTCTCGTCTTCTTGTGATGGTCTTCCTGTGATAATTACCAGTAAATTGACAGCAGATGCGTCTACAGATCAACAGAGTGATGCAGGTAAAGCTGACTAGTACTAATGTCGACAACCAGGGGCATCATGTCATTGAATTGATAAAACAGTAAAAGTACAGATGGTCAGACTACAAAGGCCAGGAGAGGTGTCTGTCTACCTCAATATCTGTTGCTCTTGGGTTGTCAGATGAACCCTTTCCGAAGCTTCTTGATCATGCACTTGCTCCTTCCACTTTTCATCCTCATCCTCATCCTCATCCTCATCCTCTTTCTTCGCCCCAAAGAACTCCTTGAACGCGCTCTCGAGCATGTCCTCATCGATATTCATATGACCGCCAGGCACAGTCCTAAACACCAAGGCATCTTTTTTCTTCTCATCCAACGTCTTCAATCCCAGCCAATCCTCGGTATACAGCTTCCTCTGCCTCAACGGCGTGACTTTATTGTCCGTCACATTGACCTCTGCGAACCACCCACTCTCCTTTGGCAAGACGGTCGTGTCGTTTTCGAAAACATACATGACGAACCTATCCAAGCCCGCAATCTTATCCTTGTACACCTGACTCTTCAACGCTCTCTCATTATTGACATCAGCGAGAAACCTGCTCCCCTCCAAAAATTCATCACTAGCCTCTCCCGTCGTCTCGTTTATCGTGCGATAATACTGCGCCGGCACGACATGGCTCTGCGCCCACGCACTGAAAGCATTCGACTTGGCAGCCGACAGCGCGCCTTTGCAGAGGAAATCCAGCGGCGCGCACGCCTGGAACTGGTTGATGCCCGAGTGCTGCGAGCCGAAAGTCATGAGGGTCGAGAGGTGCAGGATCGGACAGCGCTGGTGCAGGGCACGCAGGAATTGGCCGCCTTGGGAAAAGCCGAGGGCGTTTGCCTTTATTGTCTTCTTCGGCTCTTTCGTGCCGTCTTGTGAGAAGAGAAGCTTGGGATTCTCGGACAGGTCATTGCACACTTGTTCAATGTACTCGCTCATGTTGCCGAAGAACGTGGCTCTGCTGTCTGAGCTGCCGTCCTCGGCCAGACGGATCGGATAGACGTAGGTGCCCGGGTTTGTTCTGTTGGCTAGCGCTGCGACTTCTTGGATGCCGTCTGCATCGTAGCGGTCGCCTAGGCCGTGCCATATCAGGAGAGGTAAGGGTGTTGAGGAGGCTGAGACTGATGTTAAAGCTGAAGATGAAGCTGGGTAGTTGTTTCTTGAGGTGGTGTGGATTACGGAGGCGAGGGAGGGAGTCGCTGCCACGGCGGCGAGGATGGATCTCTTCATTTTCCTTGCTTCTCTTCGCCCGAAGCCAACAACGATTGTCAAAGCAGTATTGAGCTGATGTTTTCTGCCGTCTGTCTATTGCTGCTGCTGCCGTTAATGCCGCCATCGAAGTCGAGACCGATGCTGTACTGTATATCCATCCTTGGCGCTTCTTTGTCTTTCTCTCTTCGGTTTAGCGTTCGTGTGGAGTACATGGCGCTAGACTCACTAGCGGCCCGATCGGACTGAGACAAGCGTGTTTGCCTGCTGCTTTGGCGATCGTGAACGTGAAGGCAAGGCAAGGTGAAATACTGTAATGTCTTGGACCAGAAGATGGATGCGATCGTGTATGGTTCGTTTCCCAGCTCCAGCCACTGGGATACTGTAGTAGCCTAGCATCATGCTACTCTGTGGCTTTTGCTTCGGTCTCTTGTACCGCAGGGGTGGTGTTGTATTCTTGGGTTCCTGTCAAGATAGGTGCAGGCTAGCCACCAGGGATGTAGTGTTGTCATGAGAGAACGATTGAGCTGAGGCTCGCTTCTTCTGCTATGAGATGGCATCGGAGACCCGTGATCAACGGTATTAGCAGTATTTGCTTCCAGATTACATCTGCCCCTAGGCACTGTGCTACTATACGACTACACGATTCTCTGCCTCGTCTGTATCGAGCAGGTCTTGCCTGTACGTGAGAAGGCCGCCTCAGTACGTCTTCTCTCTATATCTCAACATCAGGCCATTCCTTCTTTCTTGCAGCAAAACCACAACCAAACCCTAAGCCCCCAAGGCAACAACTACTACAACCGAAGCAACATCCTTGCGCCACGAAACTAGCGTTGTTACATGCCATTCCCACAAGAACCATAACCACTACTCTACAGCCCACCTCACCTTTCCCGATTTCCAGAAAGCTCAGTGAAATCCTGTCTGTGTATGGCTTCAAGACAGCAAGTCAGAGCACACCGGGAAGAAAGGAGCAGACAAGGCCAGAATGCAGACGAAACGCTCAACGTCGACCAAGAACGGTTAGTAGGAACGAAAACCCGTTGCGGCGACGTTTTGGGTTCTAGATTTCCAAACTGTGACTGTAGGACAGCTAGCTAGCATTACCTGAGGTAACTTATGGGAATAAGATCTAGGAGATGGATGGGTCCAGGAGGGGGTTCGTCGGCGTGCGGTTGGGGCTATTTCAGGTCTTTACTCTAGCTGGAGTTCTATTGCTGGCTCTGTGCCTTTTCTCGAAGTGCTGCAGTGTCTGTCATACGTAGTATAGCCAAGGGTTAGGGTCGTATACGGCGTAATCATGTTCGAAAACTGTCTACTGCGTGTACTTGTCTTGTATCTATCAGTACCTGCCTGCCCTACTATAAGTAACGAGAGACAAACAGAAAAGAGAACATGTTCAAGCACGTGTCTGTGCCATGCCATCCTAGCGTGCGCGCAAGTCACATGTCAGTCCCAACGACGAATGTCTCGGATTTCTGAATCACTCCCCTAGCAGAACCTGGGATTAAGCTTCCGGGAGGGTTTCGCTAGAGTGGTAAGGTATGCTTTGGTACAGCAGAACAGAAAACAGAATTGGAGCAGACTATTGAAGAGGGATATAGCGGATGGAGAGGCGTATATATATGGTGGCTTGAGAGTTCTCGTCTTTCTGTCCTGGACTTTGTTTCATCCTCATCGGTATCTCCACAGATAGACAGTGAAGTCTTGAGTCAATTCATCGTTTAACACAACTCGATAAAAGCCATAGACCAAAACACTGTACAAGCAACAGACCATTCCATCGAGTCCACCAACACTCGAACATCCAAAATCCCACACACAACCACAACAAAGCAAGCAGGTCAACGCATCACAACCCATATTCAAGGGAATCCAGACCAGGAAAAAGCAATAAATGGCATCCCCACGCCGCTCCTCCTCCTCCTCCTCCTCCTCCTCTTCTATGATCTGGCCCTACTTCACGACCGCAAGCGGCCAACCAATAAATCTACCTCACACACTCCCATCTCTTCCCTCTCTACTGATGCCATTCGTTCTCATATCGAAAGCATCGAGTGCTTTCTCCACTTCTCCTGCTTCTGCATCTCAGTCCACAGCCCAGCCGACACCGACGACAGCGAGACCAACCACGAAGCCGACAGGCGGCAAATCGACGAGATGGTCTCTTTCGCTCTTCTTCGATCCCTCGTTCACGAGAGGAGACGAGTGGGTGCTGAATTCCATCGCCATGTTTCCGCAGTAGAGCCACAGAGGACTCGATCGTGACACTTTTTTTTTCTTTTTCTGGTTTTATGCGCGCGTTGGTATCTGCTGGGGTTTCGGGGTTTCGGGAGCGTCGGCGTTGGAGTCGGGGGTTTTGCTGCAGTGGACGGAAGGCGAGGATCTTGGGCTATGATGGGGCTGGGACGAGCCTGCTTCAGAGCCAAGAGGAAGGACTCAAGCGAACATGGTCGAACTCTGATCTGAACACCGTCGGCTGACACAGATCAGAGGCAGCAGGAGGGGAAAGACGAGAGAGAGGAAAGAACAATAAGCATAAGGTAGGCTTACCTTGAGGCTCGATTGGGTCTTTCTATCTAGACATACATACCTAGCTGTATATACCCCATCTTACATATTCATATATGTTCATGATCTAAATGTGTTTTTTGCGCGCCTATACACTGTTGCAGCCGTGTTTGGGCTGACTCTTCGTCTACTAGTCGTGTGCTTTCTCTTTCTCTATAAATACATATTTGTTCTTGTTGTGGATGGTATCACGCACTGGATTGGATTGAAATAATTGAATGGATCAGAGTAATAGTGATTAGATAAAATAAATATCAATGTGAACGCGTATGTGGGG
Source organism: Neodothiora populina (assembly GCF_041146345.1). Classification (NCBI taxonomy): domain Eukaryota; kingdom Fungi; phylum Ascomycota; class Dothideomycetes; order Dothideales; family Dothioraceae; genus Neodothiora; species Neodothiora populina. The sequence goes on along the minus strand of NW_027191408.1, from coordinate 1,280,218 downwards.
AGAAGCCAGTTGTGAGTGTGCGAGAAGAGGGAGGGGGGGGGGGGGGGGTATATGCAAACACACACGCACACGATCAACGTAAACGAGTGCAGCGAAACAAGAAAACAGAAAAAGAATATGATGCAAGAAGCAATGGAAAACTTCACCAACTGTCATCTCCATCAGCACCCACAACCCGCACATCCTCGGCTTGAACAACACGTTCAATCTCATTGCTGATGCCCATGACCCAATGATCTCGCTCGGCTCGACTGCGCGCTTTGAACACGACACTCCTGCCCGGCACACCCAGCTGGCTGACGCGTTTGAGTCTGCTGCCAAGTCCATTACTCTTGCCGTCATCATCTCCTTCAGTGTCGCTGGTTGCGGCGGCGGACTTTTGCTTCTTCCTCTTGTCCCGTTTCCTGTTCTCTTTGACGTCGTCTTGGTCTTTGCTCGACCTAAACCAGCCTTTCCGTCTCGAGTGCCATATGACGAAGGTAGTCATGGTGTCTTCGTCGCTAGAGGTCCAATTGTCTTCGACGTACAGTCTCGGAAGTGCGTGATGTCCGGGCATGTTGTTGTCGAACGTCTGATTGTGATAGAGCAGGTCGGGTTCGGTGATGAGTCCTGAATAGAGATAACAGTCGCGCAGGTCTATACATGCTATTCTCTCGTGATGCACATGGACGAGTTTCTTGCCGGTCACGCGGCGAAGCGTGTCCTCGAAAATCACCAAATGGCCATGACACAAAATCACATGGCAGCGCGTGAAAGTGGCGTGGATGCGTGGTTTGCGAAACAGAATGCCCGACCGGTGAATTGCGCGGCAAGACGAGATGCCGCAGACGTTATACAACTCGGGCGAGGCAAACGACTTTACCACTTCCCATTTACGAGCGAATTGTCCAATATAGGCTTCGGCGCGTTCGTCGATGTTGAGGGTGGCGAGGTTCTGGCGACGTACAGCCTTGAAAGTGTCGAGGTCGTTTGTGATACGAATGGACCAATAAGTCACCAATGCTCGGAGTCGCTTCATCCATTCCTTTCTGGTGGCTTTGCTGAAAGCCTGCAGACGCACAACGAGACCATTACGCAAGACCAATTCGAAAGTCCGGTCGCTGTCTGGTTCAGTCGTAGTACCATCGTCGTGGTGAGAGTCATCCACGCTCTGGTCAAAGTCTACATCTGAGCCAGACTCGATATTGTCATCCGCTGGCGTAGCTCCATGCTTGATCTTTCGGACCTTCATGACATCACACAGGTCGATGAAGCCATCGCAGTTCAACAATGCCTTTACGTTACGTGATGCCTCGTCACATGCGTCTTGATCATGTGCTGCCATCGACGCCGGATCGTCATTAGCAGGATCCAACCAGGAGATCTTTTCGTCGTGAAGCGGATAAGGGTTCACCGCGAAGATCAGCGGGATCTTGTCTGCAATCTGTTTGGCTGTCGGGATTCGAGACTCGGTCTGCATAGGCATCTTGGGCGGAGGCGGGGGTGCAGCTTTGGCAGGTCGTGAGAAGAGGAGGTAGCGGTCGTGGGTTGTAAAATAAAGACGCTTGTAGAAAAGCTTGCCTATCTTCTGTTCGTTGCCTTTCTGGGATGTCAAGCGAATAAGAAACCCTTCTACTGGAGCGGGTTCGGGCATCGGGTCACCACCTGCTCCCATTGGTCTGATGAGTGTTGGGTAGTGCTCCTTCGGCCGCAACTCAAGCTCGTGGGTCCTCTGCATGGCCAGAGAGCCATACATTTTACGTTCGTGTGCTCCATGGATCCATTCGATGCGATCGTAGCGTCTCCAGGCCAGTCCGACGCGGTTCTTCTTGATCCATTCCGGTAAAATATGGTTCCAATCACCAGACTGGACGAGCAGATCCATACATTGCTGGATGATCCTCCCGGCAATGGCTTGTTCCTCTTTCATCGTCCTCACCATGGCGGCTTCGTCCCCGTCGGCGGCGTCCGCAACATGCTGAGCAGACTCGAAGCGTGCAAAGGGATTGCTGATCCTGACACTGACGTCTAGATTTGGAATGTTGACTTGCAGCGTTTGAGGGCGCTCGTGGCCCAATACGCCTCTGAGAAATGTGAACCACTCGACAGCACTTGCGCCTGAGCGTGGCCGAAGAAAACAAATAGAGGTGCGTGGTCCTTTCGGTCGCCAGAGTACAAGGGTTTTGTCGAGGGAAGAGTATAGATTGACGTTGACGTTGGTGGGAGAGAGCTTTATCTCGTGTGCAAAGCGCTTTTTCGTCTTGTTCTTGTTAGAAGCTGGAATGACTCTGGTCTTGTACATCTCGAGACACAGGACAGCGTCTTCGTCGTGACACTCTCTGCAGACGACCATGAACTCTCGCCATTTTTCCACCGCGCGTGTCTCCACACGCTGACTGTCCTTTTCGTCATAGTCTTCGCTCGGCTGCTCAGACCCAGTGGTGATGTCGATCTTGACGAGCATCTTTTCCATCTTGACTATTTCTCCGTCTCTCAATTTTCCTCGAGTGAATCGTCTAGTTATCTTCTTGTGGGCGGACTGCACCAGCCTGGCCCTGACCTGGAGCTCGCGGTTCGTTGGCAGGATTTCGGGCTCAGCGAAATGGACGACACCGGGCGAATGTTTGGGGACAGCAGGCTGAGGCGGGGCTTCAGAGTCTGTCTGGCCATTGTCTCCACCAGTGTTCGCCAAGTTCACATCTATCGATGGCGGCGGGTGACTGGTCGTTGCTCGGATGAGGGGCGATTGCGAAGTCAGGGAATCGCTACCATTTCCAGGTGTCGCCAGATATCGGTCGTCACTGAAAGGGTCTGGATCGGGAGAGCCACGGGGACGGGGAGTTTCCATGCCTCCGTCTTCCCCATCGTCTTCTCCTTGTTCCTTGACAGGTCCAGCCTGGCTAAGTTGTGTGGGAGTTGTCGGAGCACCTGGTTCATCGATGATGATGCCTGAACCTTCGGAAGCGGTCTCGTAGGACGTTGTTGAGTCGAGAGTCGGCTGCTGACTCTGGGTGGAAGTGGCTTGACTGGCCTGCGACTGGTAAGAAGCATTTCTCGCATGCGGTGTCGAGCTGGCGGGCGACTGGATGGTCTTTGCTGTAGAGTAGGAATTCACAGCGGCTTCCGCGTCCGGGCCAGACTCTCTCCGTAAGGTCTCGTCTTCCCCTTCTGGCGCACTCCTCGGAACATCCAGAGCAGGCGGAGTGTCCAAGGTCGCTTCGGCGTGAGGATCGGCCTCTTCGATTGTAGATATCGGTCTTATCGTGGCCACATCGTCGTCGTCGTCGTCGTCGTCGTAGTCTTCTGTGTCGCTGTTGTCGCGTCCTGTGGGTTCGTGTTGTCCGCCGTCATCTGCATGGTCCTCTTCTGCATTGTCTGGCTGAGGGAAGCTGGCGCGAAAAGCAGCCGAGGCACTGGGACCGTCGAGTCCCGTGAGCCTTCGATGGCGACCTTGATTTGCACAGGCGTTGAAGGACGGCGCCTTGTCACCACGATGGATCTGCAGGTGATGTGTATACCATTCTTTGCGGTGGCTCTTTAACCAGCCTTCGGGGATCGGTCCTATGAAACAGCGACGAGTCGTCAGGTACAGATGCTCGGAAGTGGCGTGTTGCTAGATTGCGATGTATCGTCTCAATATAAGCTGCTCTCGAAGACAATCAACAACAGGAAAAGGCAGACACACTAGTCTATGCGCCGTGTAGGACTCGGGTCCGAGATGCTTCAGCGCCGATGTGAGAACAGGATCTTGCCCATGTACAAAAGTCGTCTTGGTCTGCTCGTGGGCAGGAGGCATATCGTGTTTCTTGATTGCCCTGGCGTGATAGCGAGTGGGGCTTCATACAAAACAGGTGGGCCCAGATCTCCGATAGCTGACTCGAGGTGTTATGATGATATAGACATTGATTCTGCAGGAGTCGCTCAAGTCCTCGATCCACAAAGCAAAGAAGAAAATGAGACGTTTGCAGCCGAAAAAGGATAAGAAACCCAAAAGATGTGCAACAACAAAAACAAGGATGAGATAAGAAGAATAATGGAGACCTTGAATGATGGCGTGGAGAAGTGGACTCGAAGGCTGGAACGGCTTACCTTAGCTACTCGCTACTGTACTGTACTTGTATACCGTGCCGTGGAGCAGGGCCTGGTTCTGTTGATCAACGGCATGTAATTAGTCTGTTCTAACCATGAAAACCCCGGGCCGATCACCTTGAATCATCGAAAGTCAATTATAGAATGCCTGAGCTGTCTGATCCTTGCCCGCGGACAGGTTGCTTGCGTGCTGCGAATAATCCCTACTCTATCTGTCGCAGATATAGACATACAGTCTGTCTGTTTGTTCGATGAGACGGGACCATCCACATGAGATGTTCTGTACAAGTACCTTGACGATGACTATCAAAACAATGATCTACAGAACGACCGGAGTAGGTGATTCAGATCTACAGATCTGAATGATGTAATGATCCCGAAGATTAGATCCTGGTGTCTCAGGCCTACTGTCGCTCTTTGCGAAACTTTGGTTTGACGCAACTTGGTCCATTGCTAAATCACTCATCTGGGTATAGGGCTATTGTATGCTATGTCATCGCAATTGGCACTTCGGTCTCTTCGATGCATCCACAGTCTTTGGACAAATTCACTGCTTCTTTCACAATTTCATGACCGGTCGTGACCTTCTTGCATGCCGGCTGTCGTCCATCCCACTGCTCCACTCAGCATGCACCTCGGCAAGTACATCTGAAACAGTGTGGAGCAGACATCCCTTGTCCTTTTTACTGGCCTGCCTCGTCAGCTGGAGGGAAGAATTGTCTGCGTCATGTCAGTCATTGTCCGATCCACTTCACTCCATCCAAAGGTTTCGGCTGCACTTACGGAATCCGCTTTTCGTATGCCTTCTGGTCCTTGTCCATGAAGCTGCAAAACACAATCCTGTCCAGCATGCTAGCTCTGGCCTGGTCTTCATCCAGCCACTCTCTAACCTCAGCTATGGCCGTCTCTGCAGCCTCGCCACTAGGGTAACCGTAGACGCCTGTACTCAGGGCGCTGAAGGCAATGCTCTTGCATCCATTGCCCACGGCCAGATCCAGACTCTTTCTGTAGCAACTCTGCAGCAGCTTGGTGTGCGTACCCAGCCTCTTAGTGCTGCCGTACACAGGCCCGACCGTGTGAATCACTTTCTTACACGGCAGCTCGTAGGCGCCCGTGATTTTGGCATCTCCTGTGTCGCAGCCGCCCAGCGTCTTGCATTCGTTGTAGAGTCCTCTGCCGGCGGCACGATGGATTGCACCATCGACACCTCCTCCGCCGAGCAGAGACTCGTTGGCGGCGTTCACGATAGCATCGACGCCGAGGCTTGTGATGTCGGTTTGTATCAGACTAATCTTGTCGTTGTAGGAAGCATTTGCTCTGGCGAGTGGAGTGGTAGCTGGCGTAAGGTGATTTAATTTGTAGAGGAGGGTTAGGGTCCGTATCTCGCTGAGAGGAATAGCAGCTGCCATGATTGTCGGTTGTCGAAACGGTCGAACTCTATGGTGTCTATCCTTGGCTAGTTGTAGAGACAGAATTATGATCAGGATTCCACGCGATGACTGTTCTTTTGTCAGTGTTGTTCACAATCCTATAGGTAAGTAACACTACCTCTAGCTACCTTAACACACGAGTGAAGGGTTGCCTAGAGCTCGGACGCTACTGACGTCATGGTATACCAGAGGAACTCTAGGTACCGGAGTAACTCTACCAGCGAAGCAGTCGAGCAGCCATCCAGCATGTGAATTGCACAGCACCGTGACGGTACTATACTTGAACAGGTTCACTGGTCCATGGGCATTGAATACAAAGCCCAGGTGTGGAGCTGGTATAGCAATCGTCCAACTGAGCACAAGTCACAAAGTCAAGGTGGTGGCCGTACCTTGCGGCAAGATATAATACCTTACTCACTTCCGAACGTCATATCAAGACCAAACCACTAAGCTTCCCACTGCCTCCGGTGTCTTGCGCTCAAACGTAGCCACTAATCATCGGGCAACAAATGGTTTCAGCTCATGCCACTCGGTTTCTGTCTCCCGTACACCCTACCACGGTCTCGCCAGGTGAGCTCGCGTGACAATACACGCGTGCGGGGTATCTACCTTACCTCTATGCCCCTCATTCGCAACACAGCGACTTTGGGACAGGACGAGGTAACACCTATAAGACACATGTAGCTTCCCCTACCGGGCAAAGGAGCTTGATTCGACTTTTCGAGTCTCCATTGGATCGTTCAGTATCATTGTGCTAAACTCGAAAGCCGACAAGCCTCTATTAAAAACAAACATGCAGGACTTTGAAGACAAGGTCTTTGTCATCTCCAACGCCGCTTCAGACATTGGTCTGGCTCTGGCAATCCACTTGATCCGTCAGGGCTGCGACGTCTCCATCGCCGACGATGATCAGGCTGCACTGCACCACGTCGTTCTCGAGATCGAAAAGGCATGTCCCTTGACCAGTGACCATGTCTTGCCTACCATCCTTGACCCCCGCAACGCGGGCGCTGTAGACACTTGGCTGGAGCATACCATTGAGATGTTCAGTTGCATAGACGGAGCTATAAACCTAGGCCACGTGTCGGGTAATCTGTCTGCATCTGACCCGACAGACGCTATCGAGAGCGAGGAATCGCGTTCAGCTCTTGAGGTCAAGACTTGCCTCGAACGTCAATTGAAGGTCATACAGGAATCCGGCAGTATTGTCAATGCGTGCCCAGTGGCTGGGCTAAGAAGAAAAGACAGCGAGGCTGGCGTGTCTACCTTGACCAGGGCAGCAGCTACGGAAGAGGGCAGGAGGGGAATCCGCATCAATGCAATTGCTCCGTATGTGTGCACTTCGTATCAGCTAGATGCACGTGTGACACATTCCTCGTTAGAACACTAATCGTAGACAGGGGTTTCATCGAGACGCCCATGCTGGACGCGCTTTCTGCGAAACGACACATGGAACGGCGACACTCCGCCATAGCAAAGGCTCCATTGGGTAGAATGGGCAAGGCAGACGAAGTCGTGAAGGCCATAGTTTTTCTGTTGAGCGAGGATGCCTCGTTTGTTACTGGATCGACCCTTGTGGTCGATGGAGGCAATAGTATCTGATTTGATTTTGGAAGAGCACTGTAGGAAAATCTATCTCGAGTCAACCATTCCTTTCTTTCTTCCCTCAGATGTCGTCCCGAGCTGCTGCTGCTGCTGCTGCTGCTATTGTATGTAGGTATGGACTACCGTACCTCGAGTTGGTAGCCAAGCTCGCTGTGGAGCTGCTACTCTGGGATTAAAGCTGCAATAAGACAGGTAAGGTACTCGAGCGAGAAGGGAAAGACCCTTGCTCTAGTCAGGTGGGAGGAAGTCGCGCTCGTGCCACCTTCCGAACCCAACCCAAACGCGCTACACGTCGTCCCCTCCTCGTCCACTTTCGCATACCGCGTTCAATGAGCGCAATACCACCGCGACCACTCATGGCCGATGACCGACGACCCTTCCTTGAATGAGATCATTGACGACGTTGTTGATTGAAGCCTTATACAGCCAGGTCTTGCTACATATCATAACGAAGACTGTTCATAACGAGGAGAAGTGTAGAAACTAGGCGGCTATCGCAGGAAGAAGAGAGGATCCTGACCTTTCTTTGCATCTTTTCCTGTCTATCTCTTCTTTCTTTACCTTGTCTGTTTTCTGCTTGTCTGCATCATGTCACAAAACTCGAATCGCGCGGGCAACGACGGCAACCATTACGCCATGTCGTATGCCTCTCAGCAACAGCAGCAACAGCATTCCACTCCACATTCACAGTCCCAGTCAATGTCACATCCGCATCCTTACCCTGGAATGAGCCATGCCCAATCACCTTTCAAGAGCTTCAATGAGCCACATCAATACAGCAATGGGAACAGCCTACACAGCACTTTTGAGAAGCCCCAGATATACACTGTTCGTATCTCCTCATCTTGACCTGCTTAACATGCATGATGGCTGACCTCAGGACCAAGGCTGTCTATTCGGGCGTTCAAGTGTATGAAATGGAAGTCAACGGTGTAGCTTGCATGCGTCGACGATCAGATGGCTGGCTGAACGCTACGCAGATCCTGAAAGTTGCAGGCATTGACAAGGGCAAACGTACTAAAGTGCTTGAAAAGGAGATCCTCACGGGCGACCATGAGAAGGTGCAAGGAGGATATGGCAAATACCAAGGCACATGGATCAGTTATCACAGAGGACGTGAATTCTGTCGACAGTACGGTGTCGAAGAGCCTCTGCTCCCACTGCTGGAATATGATCTCAACGGTGATGGAACAGGCGTCGGAACACAAAACACAGAAACACCGACAAAGGAACAGGCCATGGCCGCCAACCGCAAACGCTTCTACAACACTGGCTCTGCACTTGACAACAGATCCGCCAATCAGAGCACCTTTTTTCAAAACATCTCGCCTATGTCGCAGATCGCTCTGACCGCTATGAACAAGGTGGCCCGTCTGAATTCCCCCGCGCGACCGAACAGTAGTTTGAGGCCGTCTTCGATGCAGCCTGCCCATCCTGGTCATGGCTTGCAGTCCTCGGATTCCTTTTCGCATGCCGACTCTGGCTACGGGACTACCCAAAACCAAGGAGGCTGGCGGCAGTCAGGTCAAGAACCCCCTCGAAAGCGGATGCGACAGAGTGAAGGCCCAGCGATGGATGTAGATACGTCAATGATGTCCATGGACCCCACCGAACCCAGTGACTCGTTTGGGTACTCTCAGTCTTTTGTGGACAGTTCGATGGAGCGTGATGAGTTTGCCACTGATCCGGCACTACCTGCTCCTGCGAGCGCTGAAGATGAAGAGAAGAAGGCTTCACTTCTTGACTTGTTCGCCGACACACAACGAACCGACTACACCACTCATCCCGCCTTTACCCAGCTGTCTCCTCAGGATCTGAGTATCCCACTTGACGCTTCGGCGAACACGGCCTTGCACTGGGCAACGACTCTTTCTCGGATAAATCTATTGCGCATGCTTATTCAGAAGGGTGCCAACATCTACCGTGGCAACGTCGCCGGTCACAGCGCTCTTATATCTGCTGTCCTTGTCAACAATTGCTGGGAGCGTTCGTCGTTTCCTGATGTCCTCGAATTGTTGAGTCCTCTGATCGAAATCAGGGATCATCAAGGCAGGACTATCCTTCACCATATCGCCGTGTCGTGTGGTATCAAGGGTCGTGCGCCCAGTAGCAAGTACTATCTCGAAGCATTGCTCGAATTTCTTGTGCGGAGTGCAAAGCCATCCGGCGCAGACAGGATAGCCCGAGCGAACAGCGAGAGTCAGGAGAGACCCAAGCAGACGACACTGCTTACGTTTCTTGCCAACATCGTCAATGCCAAGGACAAGCTGGGCAACACTGCCTTGAATCTTGTCGCTAGAATCGGCAATCGCAGCATCATCCAGCAGTTGTTGGAGATCAAGGCTGATCCGAACATTCCCAACTTCAAAGGTGTGTCGGCACGTGATTTTGGTGTCGGAGTGGAAGATGTAGAGTCTGGCTTTATGCCTGCGCGCAACCACTTGCTGAACGGCACGTCGTCAACAGCGGTGACATACAACAACCCCAACAACATTGACCCAGCCATTTCACAGTCACCGAGTAACGGGGTTGCTCGCACTGACGGAGGCGTGACTGATGAGGTGACTGCTCAGCAAGACAGTGCAGCGGCACAGGCAGCGATTACTGAAGACCAAAACCAAGATGTGATATCCTGTACGTTTCCCTCCTTTGTTTCTGATTGATCAATCGACTAACGACAAGATGTGGAAACGCAGCCCTGACAACAATGTTGACCCAAAATTTGGCACAACATAAGGCACTTCTCGCAGCCAAAACGGCACAAATCGACCGATTGAACACGGAGATCCGTGAACTGAGCAGTGCACAAAAGAGCGAAGCCGACGCACTAGGGGTGCTGCAGCAGCGCTCGAAGACGCGATCTGACCGTCTGGCCAAGATTGCGAACCTGCGACGACTGGTCGAGGAACGCTCCTCGCAGCGCCAGAGACCGTCGTCGTCTTCTTCTTCGTCATCGCCAACAAAGAAACTCAGTGTAGGAGAAGCCGAACAGCGCATCCCATCTCTGGCATCTATCATGGCAACAGCAAGAGATCTCCCCTCTCTTTCAGAAGACAACTCGACAGCGACAGACGTAGCCTACCTCCACACCCACCACCTGGACCTTTACGCTTATCTTTCCTCCCTATCCCCATCAGACCTCCGCCTCATCACAAGAACATATACGCAAAACAACTCGGCCCTGTCTTCTGTTTCGATGGCGCTACAAAAGCGCTCAGCAGCACTAGAGCAACAATACCGAAAAGTAGTAGCACTATGCACCTCTGTGCCGGAGGAGCGCGTCGAGGAATCCCTGCCGTTGCTCGTGGCGGCGGTGGAGAGCGAACGAGGAGGTTTGGGGTTCGGGAGGGAAGAAGTGGGCCGCGTCAGGGATTTCCTGGTCAAAGTCGAGGGCGTGGGCGGTGGTGGTGGTGGTAACGCGTCCTCGACGAACAATAATAACGGCGGTAAAGGAGGCTCGCCTTCTCCGGATGAAACGGGTACTCTAAACGGAAGAGCAAAAGGAACCAATGGAGGGGCGGACATGGACATGGAGAATACCACTCCTCGGATGATGGGGAGTGGTGGATATGCAGGACACGCGGGAATGCAAAGAGGGGCTGGAGGGGCAGGAAGGCGTATGGGGCCGCCTGAGTTGCCTGTTTGAGCTTCTCTCTCTTCTGCTGCTTCGCAGCACTTCCTGTAGGTAGTCTTGTACTATTCGTGATATGATTAATGCACTCTTCCAGATATAGAAATAGTCTTTGTGTTGGCTGCGGATTGTCAGATGCACATTAAAAGGCCGGGTGAAGCGAGATACGCGAACGGCGAAGCAAGGTCGAAGTTATGGGACAATAAAAATACACGGATTCGATTTTGATGGTGTTTGGGATCTGCCTCCTTCGTCTTCTTCATGCCCCCGGTTTGTTCTCTTTCTTCACTCTTCATGCCTCTGCTTGTCTTTCGTTTCTCCTCGGTTCATTCCGTCTGAATATGCATGGACGAGGCGACTGATGCCATATTTTACACAGGACACACGACATGTATACAGGCAAAGAAAGAACAGAAGCACGAGAAAAGAATAACGATACACAAGAGAAAAACAGACTAGCGCCTCCTCAGATACCAATTGAACGCCAGCCCCATAGTCTCGCCATGGAACGGCGTGGGCACCTCGGCCAGCCCCGGTCTCGCCACGGGATGTCTGAGATAGACGGCCGAGCAGATCTTCTGGTTGACCTCGAGGTATCGCGGAATAAAGGCGAAGGCGCTCATGTACTCGCGCGGCTGCCACGGCGTGGCGTAGGGTTTCTTGACGTCGATGGGGTTCTCCTGGGCGCGCTGCAGAGCGGCGTGCAGCAGCTCGGCTTGCTTGCGCGTGGCGTGCTTGTCTTCTTTCTGGGTGATTTCGGGGGATTGCGGGTTTGTCGAGGAGGGCGTTGTTGCGGGTTCTGATGATGATGATGTGGTTTCTGGCGGTGATGAGGAGGCGGATGTGGATGTGCCGGGGATTTTGGCATTGATGGTCTCGAGCGTCTCCTGCAGACCGTCAATCGTCTCGTTCAGCGGCGCCGAGTTCTTGATCTTTGTGCCTCGGATCTGCGACAGAGCCTTCTTGGCGGCCTGGGTGAATGCGCGCAGCTCCTGCTTCCGCTTGGCCGACAGCCCGCCTCTTCGCTCTTTGCCCGACATGATTGATTTGGCGCGGTCCATGAGGTCCTGGATGGCCTTGCGGTTCTCTGCCTCGGTGTTTTGTTTCTTGTCGGCTCCCGCCTCGCCGTCTTTGGCTTCCGACTCTTTCGTCTTTTCTGCCGATTCCGCGGCGGCTTCGGATGATGATGATGCCTCGACCAGGTCTTCGGCTTCGTCGTCGATTATGGAGTCCGGCTCGTCCTCACGCGTGGTGCCTTGCAAGGTGTCTGGGACGTGCTTGTTGTACTTGCGGGCGCCGGTGGCGAAGAGGACGCGCTCTGGCTCGACGGAGAACATGTCGCCCGGGTTGAGCAGGTATCCGGGATATTCCATCTTGGGGGAAAAGGGTCAGCGGTCAAAAGGAAAGAGAACGAGAGAGAAGAAAAAATACCTTCTTGCCGTTGACCTTGACAAAGCCGTGCACGACAAACTGCCTCGCCTGTCTCGTGCTCGAGGCGAACAGAGCTCTGAAGATGGCCGTGTCCAGTCTCCGCTCGGTGGGATGGTACGTCATGTGCATATAAGGAGTCTTGTCCGGCGTCCTTAGTCTCCTCGTCCTGTTGGAAATCCTCTTGGCCTTGTCCTCGGCCGACAGCTCTTCGTCGACCTCTGAGATTGGAGGCGTCTGCACACCACCTCCTCTGCCGGCCGCCCATTCGCTGCCGTCACTTCTGGCGAGTTTGCGGTAATCCATGGGCACGACGGAGGGCAGTCGGCGGTCGAACATGCGCGTCCATTGGCCTTCGCGGATCTGCTCGCCGTGGTAGGCGCGCGTCAGCGACTTGGCCAGCCATTTCTGCTGGAAAAAGGTTTTGTTCGAGGCCGGGGGCAGCGCCATGCGCGAGATGTTGTAGAGATTCCATTTCGACCAGTCCTGTCTGGGTTTCTGGGTTTGGTTTTGCAAGTCAGCGCTTCTGTACTATTACTCTACCCTCCGGAGCATGTCGAGGAGGAGCAAAGAGTCGACTTGGCGACTTACGGGCTTTTTCAAGCCATGGAATCTTTTCCGCATGACTGATCAGGGGATATGTGTGTGATGCACTGTGCGTGCAGTGGATGAATATGAATGTTAATATAGTTGTCGCTGGCTGTTGCTTGTTCGAGAAATTGTTCCTTCCTGATCTACTCGGGACGTCGACAGCCAATGAACGAATCGAGCAGCGACGGAAGTCTTGGCGTTTTCTACCTTCCAATTCTGTCACCCTCGCTGTACTTTCTCTTCTGGCCCTGCGGCATCGTCTCGGGTCAGCACATGTGGCCAGCTCTTCTCGTCTCTTGCAATCAATAATGTATGACAATAACACTACCCTCTGTAGCTCACTCGGTCTTCTCCGACCTTTACCAGGTCTTCTGACAAGGACGTTCGTGGAGATACAATACTTCTCTTTGCCCTTGTCTACCTTTCCAACATCTCCCAGGTCTACTCGCAATCCTGAGCGTGTATCACGCCCGCCCTCATCTCCTTCCAAGACTTTGCCCAAGTTCTCTGGCAACGATGGGCTCACAAGGTATACACTCCGATGTATAACAGTCTGTTCCAACCTTTGGATTTACCAACAAACTGTCAATCTCACGAGTTCCACAGTTCGCAAACTGCTTGTCTTTGGTAGGGCGCAGGTAGGGCGCATCTTTGCCGACGCTAAGCGAGACTGTGGGGTGTTACTTTCTCCTGCATATATCCGCACCTGTACCTTGCAGGAAGGTATGAACCAACAATAATATCCAGTTACGAAGTCAGCTTCCTTTCTCTCTTCCGTATTTCGTATCTTCTTCGCATCTGCTCGTATCCCATTCCTATTGCTACTCAGAGACGTCAAGCTTGGTATCTTATCTTCGTACATCCTGTTGCTCAAACTTTACCTGAGCTGCACTCGCTTTATACATAACCCAAGGATAGTTCCTACTGTCCATCACAGAACCTCGGAAACCCCCCACCAAGTGCAATTAGACCTCGGGCCTGTTCAACAACAGCTTTGTACAGAGCAACGCGTGAACGCCTCTGACCCACACTTGTGTATCCTGAAAGGCGTCCATTAGAAGACTTCATTACTATGGCAGCACCATCCAACAACTTGACACTGTCAACCTCTTCTCCTTCATCCCATTCTGCTGCTTCAGCCCTAGTCGATCCGTCTCAACCAGTCATCTCGCATTCTACACGAGAAGGTATGTTTGAATCTCTATATCAGCTAGAATTCTACTCTGTTGCCACCCGTCCCCTCATCGAGACATGGAAACTCATGCTCCTCCAGACGTCCCCGAGATCCTAGCCATGATCTACGAGTTGGCAGACTACGAACACGCAGCATCATCCGTGCAAGCAACTGAGGAAACCCTCCTCTCAACTCTCCGTTTCGCCCCTGCACCAGGTCTACCCCCAACCCCAACCCCAAACACCTACGCCACGACATTCATCCTGCGAGCCCCCTCACCCCACGACCCTTCAACTCTCGCAGTCGCAGGCATGGCTCTCTACTTCAACAACTACAGCACCTGGCGCTCAGCCCCAGGCGTCTACCTCGAAGACCTCTATGTGCGACCGGCCTTTCGCAAATCCGGCTACGGGAAACTGCTTATCAAAGCCCTGGCCGCTGAGTGCAAGCGTGTCGGCGGCGGCAGAGTCGAGTGGTGTTGTCTGAGGTGGAACGAGAACAGTCTTGCCTTTTATCGCAGTTTGGGCGCTGTCGAGATGCAGGACTGGGTCACGCTGAGATTGGACGGGGAGGCGTTGGATAAGATGGCGGAGGGGGCGAAGGGGGCATTGGTCAATGGTGGGGAGGTGCCCAAGTAGTGTGTTGGTGGTGGGTTTCTTTTCCTTTTCTCTGATCATGTTCACACAGTAGATAGATAAAAAGTCGAGGTTTGACTCGAGTGCGAGAATAGACTATCGATATCCTATATGTTCCTCTCATAGACGACCAAAAACCCCATCAGCGTCCATTGGTGCCATACCTCAAGACTCAACGTCTTCCACTCGACTACAGCCTCCAAACCTTATCTTCCATATCCACACCATCGGCACAAAAGAGATCTACAAGGTAAGGTAACGTGCAAGAAACACAGTACACATGACATGCCCTCCTAACACATGGCGTTGAGATACAAAGACGGGACGAGATATTGCATTTCATATCAAGACATAAGACAATTTCTGTCGGTCCATCAGTAAACCAGAACTGGCCATCCGCCGACGTAATCGATATAGTTGTAGCCCAAAAGCTTCAGTTCGTCCAGGTACTGTGGGTTCTGGACCGTGTTGACGTAGTGGTAGTATCTACATTTCCAAGACGTGAGCAGCTTGTAACCATATGATGAAACGAAAGGAAAAGAACTTACAGCACGTCCCTGCCCTTATACCCGGAAAGCACGCCCTGGCCTCCAGGACCATAGACGTAGCCATGCGACCCAAACACGACGGTGCCGCCACCACTCCTCAGATCCGTGCCGTTGCGATCCACAAACGGACCTTCCGGGCTCCTCGATCGTCCCACGCGAATCGAGTACTCCGTGCCCGGCTCCGGCAGCGCAGAGACATTATACCCACAGCACAACCCGTGGCTGAACCACAGGAAATACCACCCGTCCCGGTAATTCATGTACGCGCCTTCCTCGGCCTGAGGCAGCACGGGGTCGAAACTCAGCTGTCTGTACTCTGATCCGACAACCGACATCAAATCTGCCTCGAGGTCGAACTGGTAGATATCAGACCAGAAGCTGCCGTAGTTGAGGTACGGCTTTTTAGTCTTGGGATCGATGAACAAGTTGCCGTCGATGGCGTTCGTGATGTCCAGAGGCGTGGACGCGTTGGGCGAGCTGGACAATATGGCGCCGTGGTCTGTCCATGAGCCGGGAAGCAGCGTCTTGGATGTCGCGAGCCCGATGGACGAGATCTGAGAGCCGAATTGCGATACCGCGTAGAAGTCGTAGTATGTGTCGCCTACTTTGTGCACGTCTGGTGCCCTGTTGTTCGTCAGTCCCCTTTACCTTTGCGTTTTGACGACGAAAGGACGGACTTACCAGGGATCGATGCTGCCGCTGTTCTCGATGATACTCCCGTTGCCCTCGAGCACACTGCCGATGATCTTCCAGTATCCATCTATACTCCCTTTCTTCGACGCTCTGCTGATGACGGTGTTGCCATGCGTCGAAAAGGAATAATAGTGCCCGTCTGGGCCGAGCACAATACTCGGATCATGCAGATGGATGCCGCCCCATCCCTGAGTTGTCACGTTCGCGCCGGGCTCAGAGTCGCCAGTGACGTCGTGGGGGACAGGCCAGGAGGCATTGGAGAAGGGTTCGGGTTTGGCGGTTCGTGCGGTCAACAACGCATAATCACGAGACGGACTCGTCAGAGCAGAAGCGAGAGACGGAAGCGTGGCTAGGCCGAGAGCCCAGATTGAGCTGGGAGAGTGAGAGCGCATGTTCGAATCCCGAATGGTTGTATATGAGGCATAATGGCATAGTCACGGGTTTGAATATGGTATATATACCTTTCCTTTTCACTCTCCTCGCCTCACGTCTCCGCGTCCCATTTGCCTCGACCTCGTCTCCCGGGCCATTGTCAGAGCACAATGCGCAGACGCAAGGATGTCGGTGGGTTTAATTAGCCTTTTGCATATCTGCCGTTGCTCTCTGCTTTGGTTTCCGAAACGGCATTGACGTGGAAGAACGGAAAACGCGGGACCATTCCTTTCATGCACCTATCCAATATATCTTGCTTCGGCACTGGCCTTGCAGCGCTTGTTTGTCTGTTGATGGCGATAGTTATACCGAAGATGCTGTACAGCTCTACCCGGGGCTCCGAGCGACGGGGAAATTTTCTGGAATTATACCTCTTCTAATCAATAGAGACGAATAAAATGTCTCACATCTGCAACGATGGCTACAGCCAGACACCTCATGTCGCCCTCCACAGCACGACACCTCGACGTACAATACCTGGAAGTCTAAGAATACTGTACAAAGATCACCGCCCCCCCGGACAAATCTAATCCCAAGCACTAACCAACCTAACCTAGTCCTAGTCCCAGTCCTAGTCCTAGTCGCATAACCCCGCGAAGAAAGGGCAGTAATTCCCCACTTTCACCCACCGTGATCCCCCGCACCGCATCTATTTCCATTGTAATCTCCAGATCTTCCCGCCCTCGCGGTTCGGTTGAATAGGAAGAAAAGACGCACTACTACAACTGGGACGCAAGAGGGTCCTCGCCTATGGTTTCCGCTTCGCCGATCATGTGGAGGGGGGAGTTTCCAAGGCAGCGTGTGGGATAGTGTATGGGGCTTCTAGGCGGTGGCATATTGCGTGTTTTGTTCTCGACTTGATGCATTGCGACCAAGAGACACTGCTTGTGCGGCTGTCTGTCGTGTGCGGTACTGTATTGATATCACTGCTGTGGGACTCTGCGCTTGCCACTGTCTGTCTGTACAACGTGTGTGGGGACTTGTGCTGTCTGCAGATACTGCACTTGTATCTCTACGCGAACCGGCACAGAGCATCCAAGTATCTGCCAAGTCTAACAACGCGAGGGCGACCCTGTTCTCACATAGCCACGCGGAACGAGAAGCCCGACATCGACATTTCTCACCACGCCAAATCCAACCGGTGAAGGATATACCAAGACCATGTGGCGTTCAAATCTCTCGGAGTCTCTTGGTCATCGCAGCGGTTATTCTGCACAAGGGAAGCGCCTGCGATGGGAGGTTGAATGTGTGTTGCCTCGGCGTGTATGTGTGCAACCGAAGCCCGAGTCTTTATCCTGATTTTCTTTTCTATTAACATTCACGAGAGGCATACTATTGTCCTTAGGGCCATCGGCTGTGTGTGCCGACTAGTTCCCCCTGCTTCATAAACGATCAACCACGTTCATAGTGCGGTACATCGACCCCATCCACAAGGCAATATTGCATACTCGAGTCCACTAGTCCTCGATCTTGTCCAAGATATATATACTAAATGACCAATAAAGTCTGTCATCAGTAACAGCTTCTCAGTCTGTTATTCCAGCGCTCCGATGGTCTAGGGGTATGATTCACGCTTAGGGCTACACCCTGAGTTCACTAATTGCGTGAGGTCCCGCGTTCGAATCGCGGTTGGAGCCCATACTTTTTTCTCTCCCCTTTTCCTTCTTTGCTTTCTTATCCTGTTGTTGGGTTCGGTTGTGGGGATATGCATTTTGTGTCTGCTGCAGGGAGTGGAATTGGTGTTTGCTTTGGTCTTGGTGGCAAGGGGATGATGGATGTTTTCCGAGATACTTCCGGCCGTCTAGTGCCCTACTGTATGTGTTGCTGACATTGAAACAAGAGTAGAACGCCGGAAAGAGAGAAGAGAAAACGACGAAAAAATGATACTGGGTGTATAAAGTGTCTTCTGCTACATGACAATACGCGCTAAATTGTGTATCCTTCAAAGGATCTGACGAGCCACGACGACACCAATCTCAGGAACAGACAGACCGACCTAAGGAAACTGCCACAGATCCTGGCCGACATCCGTCCATCCAAACATATTCATAGGATCAGCCGGATCGACCAGCCAAGACTCGAGGTCGTCCTGCGTGGGATCAGACGTGCTTGCGAAAAGCCCACCGTCGACGCGGCCGAGCCCTTGCTTCGGTACGAGGCAGTTCAGGATGTCTAGGCACCTCTGGGCCAACGGGTTGCCTCCGAATGCAAACAACATCAGGTCTCTGGTTGCGTCTATGTCTTCTTGCCATGCTTGTGCTTCTGGGGCTGCTGGGTCGACGCAGAGACACACGGATGGAATGAGAACCGCGTGAAAGGTGAAAAATCTAGCAGGAAAGTGTGAGCAAAAAAAGCTTGTGTGAAAGAAGCAGAAACGGAAGAAAACATACAGCGTGTACCACGAGGTCAGTCGAGTCAACGTGTTCTCCCGGATATATATGTTCGCAGTCGAAAGTGTACTGTGGGCACTGTCGAGGCAGATCTTCCTGCATTTGGCTTCTTCTGCTGTATCCTCCAGCGTTCCCTGGCCGCCCATTCGCCGCATAGCCCATGTAAGCAAGTGTGGCCGCATAAGCAAAATCTGCAGGTTCCAGTATCTCCACCATAACTTCTGGCGTGCGAAAAGGTACCAGTCATATGGAAGAGCGATGGGCTGGTCCAGCTGGAAATACCATGGTAACGTGGCGGCCCATGAGCCCAGTACGGCGTTGAGAGTCAATGCCTCGTTGGCCGAGACTACCGGCGAGGACAAGAGGCGGTCAGAAATGCTGTTGGAGATGACATGGAACCGGGATTGCGCTATGAGACTAGAGTAGATCGTGGGCTCGCTCCTCTGTCTCGGCACTTCTTCCGTGATGGGAACCAGATCCTAGGCACTATTAGCAAAAATGAAAACAAGAACGAAATGCTACTCACTTCATCTGCGATATTCATGACAGACTTGACATCGACCATCTCTTTTCGTGGTAAAAGGATCGCTCGTCCAAATGTCGTAGAGGCGCCACTGTCGAAGATAAACAAACCCCACCACACTCTTCTTCGCACCTCTCGCTGGAACAGGCTGATGTTCCACTCTGGAAGCTCCCGGTGGAAGCCCAAGCTAATAGCCATGCGGACCGCAAGTCCAAGGTAATTCCAACCTGTGTTAGGCTTGTTGCCTTTTTGTGATAGATTACTCAGAAGAAGAAGAGCCTGGACCAGAGAAAGACTTCCTGACTCAAACAAAGATTCTTCTTCCTGCGAATAACTGCGCGCCTTCCGGTACAAGACATCATCCAGGTCGTTCGTCCCGTCGCTAATGGTCCAGGCGCCCAGGGCGAGGACGGTATGTAAAAGCATATGCCATGCCCGCTTCTCCGGTCTCTTGATCAGCGCGTTGTATTGCGCCCGGAATGTTGCTTCGTGTATGAACGGATATGACGTATGATAATTTGTAAAGTAAGCGTCGATCAGGGATGCAGCGAGTTGATGGCCGATGGCATTTTCCGGAATATGTTGAACATATAGAGATTGCTGCTGCGCATGTCGTTGTGCGAGCTGCAATATCGCTGGCTCGTTCAGGACGCCTGACACTGCATTCTTCCGCGTCCAGACAAGGAAGGCGCGTAGAAATCCAACTCCGGAAGTGGAACCTGCCAGCAAATGTGAGCGGCTGACGAGAATTCGTTCACGATTGCGATCAAAATCCTACCCAAGTATCCAATACCTGATGGTTCGACAGTCAACGAAGCCATTCCATCCGCCAAGTCATCTACGTCTGTCGTCTCTTCTTTCCAATCAAATCCATCTGCCTCTTGTGGAAGAGCCTCGTAAGGCGGGGTCTCCTGCCGAGGTTGGTTAAGGCACTCGAGTGGTTTGAAATCCTCGGATCTGATCGAGCTCGACAGATCAGTGCTGCCGGTGGGAGTGGCAATGTCATTCTGCGACAGTGCCGTCTCCAGGTCGACGTCGGGGTTCAGACGAGCGAAGAGCGCCTCTAGCTTGTGTACTCGATTCTCCACGTGTGTGAGATGCCTGATATGCATATGAGTATCATGTTCGGTCCTTGGTCTTATTTCGGATACCTACACTCTGGTGAGAGGTGTTCGAGTGATCTGGCCGCTGTAATGGCATGTCCGTTTCTGCTGTAGACATAATTGGCAGGAAGGCCTCTCTTTGGTACACTGCGGGCACAGAGTCAGCATCGACATGTGCTCTTTGTCTATTCATCGTATTCCTCTACCTACCTTGTACTTTTTCGCTCTACATGCATCGCACTATCACATTAGATTAGATACAGAAAGTCAAAAGACGCAAACGATTATCTCGTCTCGGAGGCGCTCTTACTGCATGCTTCGCAGATCTCGCATCTTTATCCATAATCACGCCAGAGTATGGGATTCATACTTCTAGCGAAACCCCATTATTCCTGCAGAAAAACAACACACGTCAACGATATACGGTATGATTTTCTCGACTGCTGCGGGTCTTTTTCTAGATTGTTGTATTGTCTCCGTAAGGTAAGGTCAACTCGATTTCCTGCAATGCCGAAGTTCAGGTGTCCGTCCCGCCTTATGGTAAGAGTCAAAGGCCGATGGACCCCTCGCTCAGGTAATAATTGCGCCATGCGGGGGTCCGAGCTCTGCGACACTCATATATTGTACTCTTCTACGCCGTAGAAGCCGGCCTTGATTCGTCATTCGATTATACACGCATTCGTTGTGATTCTATAGATCCCCACAACACAAGGAGGTTCTGGATTACAAAGAACAATGTCAACGTCTGGCTGTCGCATGTTCGACCGAGTTCTGGCTGTCTCGTATTGCTCGAGTCGAAGATTGTAATGTCTTCCATTCGCTTGTGCTGATACCGAATCTAATCTAATCTAATCTAATCTACCATGTCCATGTCTCTGTCTATATCCATCTATATCTATTGTGTCTAATCTACCAAGTCGCATGAATGTGCTCACATTCTCTGACCTGCTCCCCTATATCTCTCTCTCTCCCAAACTGTCTACTCATTCGTTGTCCGCCTTGATCATCTCTGCGGCTTTCTCTGCAATGCCATAAAGCGAGGAGCTCAGATGCGCGCTCAGTTGCACCGGCAGCACACTAGCGTCCACCGCCCTGACATTGGCCAAACCGTAAACCTTGAGCCTCTCATCAACAACGCCTCCGAGCTCCCGCTTCATGCAAGACAAAGTCGCAATGGGATGCCAGACCGAGGTAAAAGTGTCCTTCACCCACTCTTCCCAAATCGAATAGCTCGCATTGTGAGGCACAACATCCAAGCCTGGGAAAGTCTCCTCGGTCACGTAGTCGGACAGTGGAGCGGTCTCATAGACCTGTCTACTCTGCATTGTAGCGAGGGTCTGCAATTGAAGGTCGAGCGGGTGCTTGAAGTACGATGGCTCAACAACAGGCAAGTCCCATGAGCTGTTCGTGCTAATATGAATAGTCCCCCTCGCCAGAACGATCAGGTTCCAAAGATCGATACCGACATTCTGTGCGCTTGGCGTCAAAGTGAAGAATATCTCAGCTGCAGCTTCGGAAGCATTGAAAAGGTTCTCCACCTGGTGACGGAGGATGTCGAGAGTGCCGGACTCGCTCGCGACGAGACCTTCGCTAGCAAGGGAAGCCGCATAAGAGGGAAGAGAGGCCATGGTCTCGGCGTACACGATTTCTGCTTGTTCTTCACCAAGCAACTGGTGCACGTTTGGAAAGGCAATAGCGCTTGAAGGGCCAGTGCCATCAAACTGAAGTGATTTGGGGGTGTAGAAAACACTATTCTTTGTTTGCTCTTGCAGATTCTTGCCTACGCCCTCGAGAGCCTTCACAAGCGGGACACCTGCAGCGGAAAGAACTGAAGGTGATCCCACACCAGACAGCTCAAGCAGTTGTGGAGACTGCATAGAGCCCGATGCAAGCAGCACTTCGTTGCGAACATGAGCAGTCAGCACCGGGCTGTCACGAGCTGCTTGAAAGTCAACGCTGGACGCCACGAGATCATCTCCGCCGGCGGTATCATTGCCCTCCCAATTTATGCGAATAGCACGGTGACCTGTGAGTATGACCAGGTTCTTGCGAGTCTCGGGCTCGCCAGCGATGTAGGCCGCGAAGGGCGAGGAGCGGTTCTGGCTGATATCAGGCTGGACCATGTTCGGAATAGTCGTTGCACCGTTGACGACGCCGGAGGCAACATCAGCCAGACGCTGGAGGCCTTTCCAAACTACATCAGAAGCCTGCAGCGCAGGTACTTGGATACTGCCAAACATGCCCTGTGCGAAAGAGACCTGAACGGGACCGCCATGAGCATGCGAAGCCGGATCATACTTGGCACCCTTGGCCACGAGGTCTGCTGCCGGTGGATTGAAATTCTCGGCTTGCAGCATCTTCTTGTTGAAAGCTTCGAAGCCCCAAGACTCGTCGCCAGTCAGGATCGGAAGGAGATCATACTGGGTCTTGGGACCCTTCGTCCAGGAAGCTCCATTGATCGAGCCAGATCCACCCAAGGCTTTTCCAGCAGCCATTGAAAGCCTTGTGCCGTTTCTCCAGCTGATGGGTGTCGAGGTAATGTTATAGTCGATCTCGCTCTCGAAGGCCTGGCCATAAGTGCGCACATCGTAAACGCGAGGATCACTCTCGTGATTCTCGCCGGCTTCTATGACCAGAACGGTCTTGCTTGGATCTTCACTCAGCTTGCTCGCAACAGCAAGACCGGTAAGACCGCCTCCTGTGATGATGTAGTCGAATGTTCTGTTTGCTACATCCTCCGGGCTGGTCACAACCCCGTGGGATCTGGCAGTAAGCTGTGATGGGTATGCAAGTACCATCGCAGGCAGCGCCACCACAAGAGGGTACAGAGAAGACTTCATTACGAGTAGATGTTGCAGATACTATGCAAACGATTGCTATTGATCCGATGATGAACAGATAGCATGGCTGGCAGAACAACTCCCTCTTATAGCTTGGAGGTTCGCATTTGTGTGCAGAGGTGATCACTGCTGCTGCCGTAGCCACCGTATTATGGCCGAAGGTGTATGCTTCATGAGCGCGAAAGGATAGCTCGAACAGTCTTGGTAATGCGATGTGGTGCCTGTGTAGATGCGACACTGAGAAGAGTAAAGATGTCGCCGAAGTGGCTCCTATACCATTGCATGCAATCTAAGATAGTTGAGAATGTCATTTTTGCGTCGAAAGGCTCGAAGACGAGTGTGCCAAGTACAGCTACGATCTGTTGAATTCCTACCAAGCCCACGATAGACCTCTGGGAGGAAGGTTCTACAGCACGCATATAGATAATAAGACCGAGCATTGTAGCGAATAGTCAGGGGAAAGGTTGACTCGATGGTATGGGGTTCAAGCAAGGTTTACATCTCATCTGGGCAAGGGCTTGGCTGGTTAGATCATTGACGGGGCGCAGCCAATCCGTTCGTTGAGTCGTAAGCGGCGTCATTGCTTATCTTCGCCAACGAAGTCCAGAGTCAGATCTGTAGTATGGTATAACACATTATCTGATGAGCAGTTGCGGGAGTTGCCAGATTACCTAGGCAGCGCTTTAAACGTGCTGGACATCCGACGGAGCGGGTATTGTGCATCTGAGCACGGAAGCCAAGTAAACTAATCCGGAACTGGGTAATTGGAAGTCGGTCGCTTTATGTGAACATCTTGGATTATGCGAAGGCGAGAAGACACTGCAGATCACAGAGTACGTTTTGCATTCTGCCAATATAAGAAAGTTTTGCCCCGTTCAGCAGCACAAATTAAGAAGGAGTACGGACCACTGAGGCATGAGATACAGTCGTCGCAATGGACGGCAAATCCCAGAGCATGATCACTCATCCTCCACTTCCTCGACCCGGGCTCCTTGGAATGGAACTCTCCGTGCAACTTGGGCACCTTCCTGAGACTCAGCGCCACTTGCCTGGACGGATTGGGGCGAAGACTCGTTTAGCGATGCACTGGCATCTGGCGTTTCACTTGTCTGTCCTTCCTTCCTCGCTTTCTTGGCCGCGAGCTTCGCCTTCTTCTCACTCCTGATACTCTTCTTGTCCTCGGGTGTTTCCTGCCAACCCCAGAATGGCTTGAAGGAGTCAAAGAAGCCGACGTCCTCGAATAGATTTGGATACAGCCACAAGCCAGGAGGCACAGCGAACATGGTGATGACGAAGAGAATCAGACGGAAAATGGCCATGGCGAAAAACAGGGCGAGCAGTCCCAAACATCCCATGCTGAGGTACCACACTCCGAGCCTCATAGTATAGGGCCAGACGGGGAAAAAGACAACAGCGAGAATCAGAACAAGGGCGCCAAGTGCATAGAGCCGCATTCGCCATTGGGCGCGAGGATCTTCGTAAAGCCAGACATAATGAGACTCGTCGGCTGCATCTTGCTGCTGTTCCACCTTCACGGTCCACAGACCCTTAACGCGCTTCTTCTTCGCTTGCGGGGAATTTGCCTCCGGTTCAATTTTGGTAACGCGCAGGGCAAGTAGTCCAAGGGGCAATAATTTGAAGGTGTTTTCGGCGCTTGCACGATCTGTGACTTCGGGCAGGAGAGGGTTCTTCTTACGTGCTTTCTCGTAAGCTGGACTGTGAAGTGCTCGGATTGCTCTTTTGACTGAGAGGGATTCGTTAGCTCGATGAGGGAAAAGAGATGACATTGGACAGGTCATATAAGTACCTTTAAACATGTCCTTTCTCTTCTCCTGGAAGATGCACGTTCTCGTCTTCAGATCTTGTGATTTGAGGAAGTTGGCAACAGCCAATGCTTCAGGTTTCGGCGGTCCGGGCTGTATAGCCTGGCCTTGTCCTTGCTGAGGCGGACCAGCGCCTCCAGCCTGCTGCATCTGCTGCTGGCGCATGGCAGCTTGCATCTGATGTTGACGCATCGCTTGCGCCTTCAGCTGTTCGACGTATTGAGGGACGGTCATGCCGTGCTTTTGTGCTTCTTCAGCCAGACGGCGCTGCATTTCTGCAATCTGCTGCGGGCTCGGTTGCTGCCCAGGTTGAGGAGGTGGACCCCCCATCATCGGTTGACCGGGCTGGGGTTGGCCAGGCTGAGGTTGACCTTGTTGCGCCATTCCGTCAATCTACGTTCACGGGAATCTGCAAGATCGTGCTATGCAAGTTCGTAGACTATATGTGACTACCAATTCGCCTGTATTGACACTGGTGGTGTTTGGCCAATCCAGGTTTCTTGCTTTGCGGTTTCTTGCTTTGCAAGAGAGTTTGAGCACAAAACCTGTTCAGCGCTACAATTTCAATAGCGACAGTCTCTAGGATGCAGAAATACTTCTGTTCTCTGTTCTATTGTGGGAGAAATCAAAGGATGCGGTGGAGTGTTTCAGATGATATAAAGTGTCTACATATCTCAAGAATGCTTCGCTGTCATCATCAGTTGTGGAAGGCACACGAAGCTCTCCCTGGCTTGGCGGCAGTCGCATACTTTCATACTTGTAATTACAGCAGGGGCAGCGTGCAGGCAAGTACCTTGGGCAAGTGCGAGGAAACAAGGGTCTTACTGACTCTGGTCATCTTGGATGGAAGTTATACTTGACTCGTGCGTCCACTCGCACTGGGAGCTCGGCACTCCCCGTTGGTCCCGCACTCTTGGCGCACCATCCCGGCGAAAATTATCCATATCTTTCTCAATCTGCGATGCAACTTCCTGTTCTCTTCCTCGTGCGACCAACGACCGACTACAAGTCCTCCCATAATTACTCGAAAGAGACCGACTACCTTACGTACTAGCCATGCGTAAGTATCGTCCTTTCGAATGCTGGCTGCCCTGCGCTGGACGCAGAGGTACAGCTTCAGCGGCATTTTGGCTAATCGTAATTCTCTGCAGCTCCCAAGTTCGATCCCAATGAGGTCAAGGTGATCCACCTGAGAGCCACTGGTGGTGAAGTCGGTGCCTCTTCCGCCCTCGCTCCTAAGATCGGTCCTCTTGGTCTCTCCCCCAAGAAGGTCGGTGAAGATATCGCCAAGGCCACCGGTGACTGGAAGGGTCTCCGTGTCACCGTCAAGCTCACCATCCAAAACCGTCAAGCCGCCGTCTCGGTTGTGCCTTCGGCCTCTTCCCTTGTCATCAAGGCCCTCAAGGAGCCTCCTCGTGACCGCAAAAAGGAGAAGAACATCAAGCACACCAAGTCTGTTCCTCTTGACGAGATCATTGAGATCGCCCGCAAGATGCGCTTCAAGTCTATGGCCAAGGACCTCAAGGGTACCGTTAAGGAGATTCTCGGTACCGCTTTCTCCACTGGCTGCCAGGTTGATGGCAAGAGCCCCAAGGACATCTCCGACGCCATCGAGGCTGGTGAGATTGAGAGTGAGTGCTTTTCGCCGATTGGGAGGCAATAACATATCGCTAACACCTACTGCAGTCCCTGAGGAGTAAATTATGATAGCTTTCGAACCGAGCGTTCATGTAAAATTTCCATGATACCAAGGACGGATACCATATTCAAAAAGCAACTTTTGACGAAGATACCCAATGACTTTCTATTCTCTTTTTAAACATTTTCCACAAATGCCTCTACTCCCTGAACCTCCCTCCATTCCTTTCCCTCACTTCGCCAACACTCTGGCCCTGACCATCCGCCCCGTGGTCCTGGCCTATTTTGGTGCGAAGAAGACTCGACAGACCAATTACTCACCGAGATGTCCGAATAAGTGGGCATATTGGTCCATCTTTTGAGGTCGACATACTGACACTTCATGAACACGCTAATCAAACAGTGCTGCTGAGTTGTAGCGACCTGCATGAGGCGAGCAGGCCATGTATATATATTTTAATTAAGAGTTGCCTCGCAAAATATCACGGTATGGCTCTACTACATCTGTGTCTTGTCTCAACTCGTTCTTCGCACGCGATGTTCGTTTTCATATTATTTAGGAAGGTGCTAAGAGTCGACGACCCATACAAATTACCTTCGACGCTGGAAAGCTCTTTGCGAAACCATTAGTAAACTTGGTGTTGTCTCACATCTGCGCACGAGTTCGCTGACAGCAAAGACGCTTCGCTGGATGTGGACCTATGAACGTGTATTTTCCGTTGTGACCATGCAAGCCACATATGCGGGCAATCAGCCTCACCAAAACACTTGTGCTGTACACCATTCGTTCACTCCGAAGCGGATCGCGGGTTTAAAGTCGTCTTTTCTTCTTGGGCAACGGCCTTGTGGTGGCGCAACCCTGTAGCGTGGCGATCGTACTAGCCCGCAAGCCAACGAGTCCGTCGCGGGAGTAAAGAAGACGACGATTCATCTTGACCATAGAGACGTTGACGGCTCGGATCCAGCGGTTTGACAAACCTACAGCAACAGACATGAAGCAGTCCAGACATGCAGCTGAGTCCGTTCTCGTCTTGTCTTGATGTACAGCGAAAGATGAATCACAATAGGTGATTCGCTTGATGCGAAACAAGAAACGATGGCTGTCCCGAACCCTTGTATCGCCCTATATTGGCCTAACCTTAAGGTGTGGCAGCCTCGCCCACATCGTTAAGGATCGTCCTACGCGATGCACCTCTAGACGCATTATCTGCCCGTTCCTTTGCGTGTGATTCGACTCCACCCAGAGATGTGTACAGTACGTATAATCGCACACGCCGCCGCCTGCCGAATGCCCGTCCGAATTTCTGATCTTCTTGTTGTTCTTGCGCCCTCCTGTGTCCCGCGTGGACCAGACGGCACAGTGTTCGAGCAATAACAACACGACCTGATTATTGCCTTGCCTTGCCTTCACCTTCTTGGCCCCCATTCTTTGGACAAGACCCTGACGTTTGATGACCACCCGCGCCCCCAAACGTACTATCAGTACTTTCTGGCGGCCGGTCTCATGCTATTGCCATTTGCTGATCTAAATAGCCTTGAAAGTAATTAGGCGCCGACTTAGCGAATCGCTGTTCTTTTTGCGCAAGTACTCATCACAACCACCACACGTCTTTCGTCCGCTCTCTGTTCCCCGGTCCCATAAAATCCCGGGGCCACGCACAGCAGCGGCAGTGGTATATTACCGCTGTCTGCAGCCTGCCTGTAGTGAGAGCGAATCCTCGAGACACAAGAACGCATGCATCCTGACCTTTCTGGATTTGGTCAGCAAAGCGTCTTACGGCACCTCATCAGAACGTCTCAGTGTGTAGCCCTGACCGTAGGGAACAGCTTACTCTGCCACCAACAATCAGTAAGATTGAGGTATCGAAGCCGCTTGACAGAAAGCCGACGTGCAGAGTGAGTCGAGAGGGCCTCGCTGTGCGACAAGTGCTGGGCCAATCCCTTGCATATAGAGAGCATTCAGGCCCACCCTCAATTCCAGCTACGTCAGGTCACCATTTCCACACGAAGCGCAATCGACACCGGAACCTGCTGTTTTGACCACCTTCGATATTATTCTCTCCGTCAACTTGTCTAGCCCTCGGGAATCCGTCCGTCAACTGCAGGCTTGCATCAACCTGGTCATCGGGACTATTCGTTGCCCTGCTTTGGAAAGAGTCGTAATTGTCGGAAAGGGAAAAGGACTGCTCTTGGTCGGGGCGCCTGGTGTTTGAAAAGGTGTTATATGACTGGCAATGTCGTTCACGAATATCGACACTTCTTTTCGCAAAGGCATAGGCACAGACGCATCAAGGTGAGGGACTTGCGCTGTGCTGCTTGCACAACTTGACGACCATAGTTCTGGAAGGTCAACCATGAACTGTACAATTATGAATCATCCGCCCTTCCTCGGTCGCCATGCTAGTTTCCCGTCACATTATGGCATGTATCCAGACCAAAGTACATCCGCGACTTTCGCGACGGGCTCAGCTCCTGGACGAGAATCTCGACAAGTTGCGTACCCTGTTCAGGGACACTCAGGCTATGTAGAGAATGCTGCTCCGGTCGCTGGTGCAGTGTTGACTACGTCGGAACACATGCTGCGACGCAAAACCCCCGGTGGCACAATCAACGGTGCATATGAGAGTAACGCTCATGATACACAACCTGTGAAGTACACACTCATTCCGCGTAATGACATCCCGCATGGTTATGGGCAGTTTCCCCAGTTAGATTCTTTCCTTCAGCAAGGCCCTTATCGACAGCTGCATTCTCTTCAAACATACAATCAAACCGTGCCCTCTGTTATTCAGCCACCATTCCAGCATCTGGGTCCTACTGCCTCTGGCACAGAAGGTAGAGGACCCTATGGACCGTATTGGAACGACGGAACGTACATTCCCTATCGTCCAGCTGCCCAGAGAGATCCACGATTTAACGCTACTCAACAACAAGCTGATGTTCGATGGGATGGTGATGGTGGTTGTGGCAGAATGTCAACTTGGCAGCATGAAGCCCTCATGCCGTTGGCATACCCAGTGTCATCTTCGTCAAGAAGTGCGAATTGGCCTACACTTACCCACGGTGGGCTGGCTCTACCCCACCCACACGGAACCCCAGGTAGGCCTCCCGGATGCAAACCAGCATTGAAACGTGCTGCTGCTTCAAATGTAAAGCTGACTGTGCTGTAGATCCTACACGAATGCACGATCAGGGTCCGCCACTGGGACCCTCACCTGCTACTGCTCAGTATCGTGAAGAGATCCTTCATTGGGCTTTACAGGTATATCGCGACCTCTTGTCATATGTACATCAAGTCAAGAAACTCAAACAACAGAACGGCCAAACTTCTTCCGCTCAACCACGACCGAGCTTTTACCCTCAACCTCCGAAGCTATCTGGCGCACCTTTTCCGAGTCCGTCACATCCTGAACTTGCTGTGCAGGCAGATGACTCTACCCCAAGGCCGACAGAGTCAACACCATACCCCCTTCGTGATGCTCTTAATCGTGAGCAACAGCTTGACAGGAAGATGCCACCGCCGTCGTCATACCGCTCCGCCACTGCCAGTCAACGTCCTCAGCCTATGAGACATCTGTCCAGCCCGGTCACTTCAGTCGCCCAGATAATTGACGGACAAGACAATTCTCCGCCATCGCGAGCGATCAGCGCACTTGCTGTAGTCTCGAAGTTATGCCAAGAGACTGATTGGCAGTGGATCGATGGAATGCATCTGGGCGGCTGCTTAGCCTATGGTCTTGGCAATCACGCAAAGGCGCAGAGGTGGTACGAAAAAGTCCTCGAGCTTGATCCAAAGTATGTCTTCACTGTCTAGGAACCATGACCATGTTGCTGATATTGAGATAGACATATTGAAGCTGCATCTAACCTTGCCGCAACTTTAGTGTTGCTGGGACAGCCAAACGAAGCCGAGCAGCACTGGAGGAAAGTCGTGAGGGATGCGCCATATCATTTCGAGGCCGTCGAACATCTAGTGGGCCTGCTTTGTCAGAGCCACAGAGCAAGAGATGCCATAAACATCATCGACTACGTTCAGCACACGTTGCGAATCGCCAAGTCACACGAACCACATCGAGGTCACGATAGCCACGACGACTGCTCTATGTCGAACACGAGCAAATCTCCTTCCCTCTCAGATGCGTCTGACAAAGTGCACTTCGATTATGACGCAGAGGGCGACTATTTTGGAAAGGAACACACCAACCCTTCTGAGCCAGGATTCGGAACCAGTGGCTATGCCATCCCTGGCTGTGACAACGGTCGTATACTAGCATTGATACATGCTAAAGGCAACATGCTCTATTCGATGGGCGACAATCTCGGCGCTGCAAAGTCCTTTGAGGATGCGGTACTCCTCGCCCTGGGTCGCAACTTTGCAAGTGTGCAGGGACTAGTTAAGCACGTTTTATCAACGATAACAGCTCAAACATCTCCGGGAGCACCAGCACAACTACCAACGCCGAACGATAATGACCCAGTGTTGCTTTACCCCGAACAAGCAGCTCAAACTGCCCGTGCGTGCTTCCCTCACTGCGGAGAGCTGGCTGGCCTTCGATACGTTCCTTGTGCCTCAGGAAGTGTCGCTAAGAATGCCGCCATTGCCACAACAAGTAATTCTTTGCTCTCATTAGCAAAGATATTTCAGGACAACATGACGATCAGTTCCCAGGACCCGGACAAGCGTATGATTGGAGGTGTCAGAGACATATTAGCTATATACTATCTCTCTCTTTCCCTCCAGCCAAGCCCTTCGACGGCTAACAATGTCGGGATCCTACTCGCAGGTGTTCAGCAAATCGCACCGGTCGCCAGATCAGTGCTTCAGCAGCAGCAACGCTCGATGAAGCACAGCATACCTGGTGTCGCTCCAGGCAGTGGCATCGCATTGGCTCTTGCATACTATAACTATGGTCTCATGTTGGACAATCGACATGCTCATCTCTACACAAACCTTGGATCTTTACTCAAAGATATCGGACAACTTGACGCTGCGATCGAGATGTATAAGTCAGCCGTGCAGTGTGATGCAAAGTTCGACATAGCGCTAGCGAACCTTGCCAATGCCGTCAAGGACAAGGGCAGAATCAGTGATGCCATTGAATACTACAAGCGGGCTGTAGATGTCAATCCCTCATTCGCAGAAGCTGTTTGCGGCCTCGCGAATGCTCTCAACTCAGTGTGTGGGTGGCAGTCAAGAGGTGGTATCGCAAATGACGGTGCGAAAAGAGACCGATGGCACGTTGATCATCGAGGTATGCTCATTGACGGAAGCGCACCCGGGACTGTGAGCTCTGGATGGATCAAGCGAGTTGTCGACATCGTGGAAAAGCAACTCGTCGACGGCGAAGACTGGGGACGGGGTGTCTTGACGCCATCAATCGTGGAGACTTTGGCACGACACTTGACCGGTCTGGAGGGTTCAGATGATGATGCAATGCAAAGACGAGATCGACTACGGAAGACGCTATACGCCTGGACCGGCAAGAAGTGGGAGGGCGCGCGCGTCACACGGCTAGTCGAGCGTGCCAGCAAGCGTGTCACATGGCAGTGGTACCAGGATAAGTACGTTCGAAAGCGACCACGTCCTCACAGCAGCTATCTACGACCTTATCTTCCAGCAACATTGCCTGTACCTCACGCTCCAACTGTTCTACCGTTTCATACCTTTACAGCACCTATGTCCGCAAAGCAGATTCGATTGATCTCGCAACGCAACGGCTACCGTATCTCGGCTTCGACTCTTCGCTTGCCTTGGCTGAGAGCGACTGTTTCCTCTCCTCCGCCTCCTCCTCGACCATTCTTAAAGGTGGGGTACGTGAGCTCAGACTTCAACAATCACCCGTTGGCGCACCTTATGCAATCAGTCTTCGGTCTGCACGACCCGACGCGAGCTCAAGCCATTTGTTACGCGACCACCGCTTCGGATCGCAGCATACATCGTCAGCAAATCGAGCAAGAAGCGCCTGTCTTCCGAGATGCCTCACAATGGTCTAGTGAACAATTGGTAAATAAAATAGTGGAAGATGGATGTCACATTCTAGTAAATCTGAATGGGTACACTCGAGGGGCAAGAAACGAAGTCTTCGCTGCTCGACCGGCTCCTATACAAATGAGCTTCATGGGCTTCGCTGGTACCTTGGGCGCGGAGTGGTGCGACTACTTGCTCGCTGACGAGACCGCGGTTCCGCCGTCTGTTTTGCGTCCTTGGCGCAGGAACGTGGATATAGAAGACGCCCTGGTGGATGATAACGATGGTCCAAATGTCAGTAGTGACGAGCGGGGCGATGATTGGGTGTACGGTGAGAACATCATATATTGCAGAGATACTTTCTTTTGCTGCGATCACAAACAATCCGCACCCGACAGCCAGGAGGAAAAGTTGGACTGGGATGAAGAGCAGAAGCGAAGGTGGCATATGCGCAAGGAACTCTTCCCTACTCTCGCTGATGATGCAATCATCTTCGCCAACTTCAATCAGCTTTACAAGGTAAGACCACCTGTGGCGCAGTGAAACGAACTGTAGTTAACACAATTTGTCCTAGATCGAACCGACTACCTTCAGGACCTGGCTACGTATTCTCAGCGCCGTACCAAACAGCATCCTCTGGCTCCTACGGTTCCCAGACCTAGGCGAGTCCCACTTGAAAAGCACAGCAGCTCTCTGGGCCGGTCATTCGGTAGCGTCTCGCATAATCTTCACGGATGTCGCCCCCAAACATCTCCATATCGCTCGGGCCAAAGTCTGCGATCTGTTCCTCGACACGGCAGAGTGCAATGCTCACACCACAGCTGCCGATTGTCTGTGGAGCGGAACTCCATTGCTGACGCGACCGAGATGGGAATATAAGATGTGTTCGCGCATGGCTGCTAGTATTCTACGCGGCGCGCTACCTCGCGATCCCGTTCAACGACGACAATGCGAACGGGATCTGATTGCCGATTCGGAGGAAGAGTATGAGAACCTCGCCATCCAACTCGGTCGTGGACTCTATTACCCTAAAAGCGGCAGTCGAGATGTCGGGTTTGGCCGCGGGAGATTGGTAGAACTGAGACGACTGCTTACCGAGGGAAGATGGAGCAGTGGATTGTTCGACACGAAGCGTTGGGTTCACGACCTAGAAGATGCCATGGAGGAAGCATGGAGTAAGTGGGAGAGAGGCGAAGGAGGAGACATTTGGCTGGACGATGTGCCTGTCGGCGGCAGGAAGGATACATCCGCCGAGACGAACCGACGTCATCAACAAACACACCATCAACATCGACACAGTCGAACAACAAAGCCGTGACTGTATACAGGACGAAAAGACGGACGGCAACGATCATGATAGCGCACGACAGAAATCGCGCATATGGGACAAGAGAATATGGCATAGGGACGATATAGATGGGTGTCAAACATCCCGGAGCATAAGAAGGAGGGGTAGAATCCCCCATACAATTGATCTGAGCGACGTTGGCGTCTGGGTCTTGCATGAATTTCTCTTTTCTGGTTCACGGGGCAATACACCATCAGCGAAAGGAGTTGGAGTTGGGAGATCTTGATTATGTCAAGCGGGAAGCTTTTTCTTTACTCATAAACCACCCTGTCTTTTTTGCCTTGTGGAAGTTTCACGCTTGGTTATCCACAATTTTCCCTTTTCTTTTTTAGATCACATTGCTTGTGCTTGCTGCTTTCTTGGGTTCATCAAGACCTAGCATAATATACATAGGCGGTCCGACCGTCTGTCGTGAACAACCCTCCCACACTAGAAGCGACTTTTTCCCTCCATCGTGATCACAGTTGTGGTATCTCGTACTTGCCAGCTATATCATCACCAGGCTCCCCATCTTGTCTTCTATATACAGAGTCAATATGTCATGGAATTGAACGCTCTACATATTTTTCTCGATATTACGCCTAACCGACAGATCGAGAGGGCAACCCTGTCCTCTGGTATTGTAAAGTCCATACTATACTCCTCTCGATCTCATCGTCATTGGTACATGATATGTACACACTCACACATTCAAAAATTGAGGCAAGCTGGCCATGTATCTTCGAATTGGAATGATATGATTTTCTTCATCTGATTCGGTTTTGCATACGCATAATATACTTCTATTCTTCAAACACTTCATCAACCCGCAAGCTTACCTCTTTGGAGGCGAGATATCGGCCTTTCCTTTTCATCTCTAAGTGCATGCCTCGTGAACAACAAACGTTTGGAGGATATAAAAAGAACAAGCACTTCCCACGCGTAGATGCAGTATACCACCAGCTGTATCGAATGCAATTGAGGCCTCTTGAGTCAATCCGACCTTTTACTGTTGAGCTATATATAAGTTTTGTCAGAGGTTTTGCCATCACGTGACACTCACGAAACACTAAGCAGCTTTAGCTCACTTGGGAGAGCGCCAGACTGAAGTTCTACTTTCAGTTCAACAAAGCATTATTCTGTGCGGTATCTGGAGGTACTGTGTTCGATCCACAGAAGCTGCAATCTTCTTGTCTTTCTTCTTTTTGCTGTGAATATTACGCTTGGACTGGTCTCGGGCTGAGTGACTGCTCTTGGGTTTAGTGGTCGGGTCTGAGCGTCTGCTTTGTGTGGGAGTCGAGGGTTTAGGACGGGGCATGATAGGTCGGTATGCGGAAAGTCTCAAGTGTAGATGGGAAGACTAGGGTTGAGGCTACGAAGATACAACTGTGCTTTTGGTCCTCAAAAGAGCTAGATTGAAGTACGTACAGACTGAATCGCAACATGCAACTAGCATGGTCGAGATGAAATGGGAGAATTGATCAGAAAAGAGATAAAAAACGATTGACAATCGTAACGCTTGAGGCCGACATCCAAGCTAGACCGAGACTTGAAAAGAAAGAAAAGCAAGTACAGAGAGGCCCGTGACGGTCCTGATATACGGTTCCATGATCTTAATGCAAGGGGTACTCGGAATGACTCGGTGGAAGGTTCAGTTTCCATGCGGTGCAGGTCCTTCGCTTGTAGTTGGATCTCGTTGCCACATAGATCAAGAACAGGTCGACCATTTCAAGATCTACTGACTCCAAGCAGGAATGATTCCGTACCTGTCCTCTCTTCCCGTCTGGTCTTGTAGATCCAATACTTGATGGTGAACAGTCCGACCAAGATACTGATGATGCTGCTCACGCCAAGACTGACTATCACACTGGCGACTTGAGCTCTATAGTATTGTCCTTCGAGAGCGGCTGTCTTACTCTGCTCGGCGACAGATGATACAGTTGAACAGTGAGGAGTAACTGGGGCGACACATGTTGATGCTGGAATCGATGGCGACTGTGGACTGGATGGCGTGGCGATGCTATCGACTGTCGTTGCTACCGACTGGGTAGGGTCCGGACGAGGAACAACACTCGGTAACGTCGACACGGAAGCGATGGCGAGATCAGCAGTCCACGAACTACTGGCGCTAGCATACGAGTGTGCGGGAAAACTCCTCGTGCCATGACGAACAGACTCAGAGGAGAAAACACTGTGAAGTCCTGTGACGGTACATTCCGCAGGGCAGTCGCTCAAGTGGTTTGATAGACTTGTTGTGCACTTAGCACAAAACTCCTCTGCAATTCCGTTGGACAAAAGTCGAGAGGATGTCGGACTTGGAGATAGGAGAACGACAGATAGACTGTGGTGATCCTGTGTCGGTCCGGGATGAAGAATAACTATGCTTGTGTTGCTAAGCCGGGAGATCATAGCCGAGCTTCTTGGTCTTCCTCCCAAGTCGGTGCGAGGCGAATATGTATAAGCAGCGAAATCCGATCTCGTCAATGGCAACACAGCCATGAGAAGGAATAGGCGAAGTAGTAGGGAGAACATGTTCAAAAGATCTGTACGAATGATGATGGCAGGACAGAGTGTCTAAAGAAGAAGGGAAAGAGACAATGCCGCTGGATCTGGAATAGCGAGCTTGCCATATTATGTACTCGATCAACAGGAAAGGTCTCACATGTCCGTGGAAGTTTGCTCAAACCACCCACTACCTGTCACTTGCCTACCTGTCCTTTGAGGCGATATCACGCAACGACTCTGGATTGGCCAGGACCTAAGCGAATGCTATTCGGAACCTCGAAGGGTGCCGCTCACACTTGACAAGCACAAAATACTCATTGGCAACTACGGTGAGCACGTTAGAGTTCTGGTGGAGCGGGTCTCCATCCGAAGTACTGTTAATGTTGTTTCACTTCGATATACCTGCAAGATGTACTTGATAAGCTGCCTCGATATTCATGTCCGAGGGCGAAGGTGTACAGATCAAGGTGCTGAACACAACGTTCGGCCTGTTTGATTAGCCACGAGGCGGCGAAGTCTATCGCACTACAATCCGAGACATTGAGAAGTGTCGCATGCTAAGTGAGTACCTTACTGTACCTGTCAGACACTATAATCCTTGATCGATGTCACTCTATTTTACCGGAGGAGGTACCGCACTAACAGAGCCGGGGAATGGGGAGCTTGCAGCATTCCATCAGCCATGCTGCCGCGCTGGCAAAGGATCCACAGCACTCCGTCAGGAATAGCGCTCCTTGAGGGGCAAGATCGTGCGTGCGTGATATGACATTGTGAAGGCGATTCATGTGAGATTGATGCAGCATCAGAAAACCTCGAAATGAACTCCTATATGGACCGCGTTTCACAAGCCCTAAAGTAAGTATCTACTGCACCGCGCCGCACCGCGCCGTTACCGCACTTGATCGTATCTGCCTTGATATGGCGCCTGTGATCGACAGAATAGCATA
The DNA here is from genome assembly GCF_041146345.1 of Neodothiora populina. NCBI lineage: Eukaryota > Fungi > Ascomycota > Dothideomycetes > Dothideales > Dothioraceae > Neodothiora > Neodothiora populina. The sequence continues at coordinate 1,242,919 of NW_027191408.1, read as the reverse complement.
TAATGGCGTTAGCCACCGAGAGATGCCACGACTCCGCGAACCGCATTCATAGGCTTGGGAGTCATCCGAGAGCAGCCACGAAATCGTACACCGCATGTCGGGCTCGAGATAAAGAAATTCGAGTCAGCGTGACCCGCGTACAATTGACGTTTAGAAAAATCTGCCAAGTACTTGTAGTGTCATGACTTCAGAAATCCTATCTAAGATTAAAGAAAGTCTGCACAGTCGCTAATGGAAGAGGAAGGTAACGCAGGTATGGTAAATATGCCGTCCCTTTCAGGAACACAACAACGGGTCCCTACCTTACCCTCAATCATTCCTGGGATTGCCTGGAGCACTTCCCAGATGCTTAAAAAGCAGATCACCACCCATGTCATCTGTATCATTCCGCACATAGCAATTGTAATCAGGACGGGATCGACCGCGGAGCACAATCCGCCCGCGAATCCCGTCCCACCAATTCGGTCACAATCTTCGTAGAAGGCTTTCAATAGCACGCCTATTATTTCTGAGCATTAACCTTGACTGAAGCGTGTTAATATGGAGGTCCCGAAGTATGTCTATCTTCCGACTGTGCCGTTGGTACCTGTAGTCCAAACATCTTAACTTAGAATAGTGAGATCTGTATCCAGCACTGCCCTCTTAAGATGATGCTGGACGAGAATGAATCACAAAAACCGTGGACCACTGTGGAATGAAACGGTTGTGACTAACTATAGTTGCACGCTAAATATTTTGCTGAACTTGACTACACGACGATTTATCTATTTTATCTTTCCCAATCTTTTCTGGGAACTGTCAAAAACTCTACTTCGATTACGTTCTTCGATGTAATCAGAGACTAGAAATGTCTGTTCAAGGAGACACGGAAATGGAGCTTTTCTTCTGGAATGTGTTCTAAATCAAAGTAGATGTCGCACAAGTTTGATAGATATGTGTATAAAATGGAGCTTTAATGAAAGTCTTGAAGAATCAGAAGCAATCGAAACGTTTCATATGAAATCAGAAAGTCACAAATTGTGAGCTCGAGTTGCTTAGAGAGAACGTTAAATATGTAACTTTTCGGCCTTGGTAAGAGTCGTTGTTGATGCAGTGGGCGAAAGGACAGCGCATCGCGTGCACCTATGAGCGGTTGGTGTCTCTTGTTGCTTGTCCGTGAGCCGCTCTGCTCTCACGCTTCGTCTTGATGACCCAGTATTTGACCTTAAAGAATCCGACCAAAGATTGCATGACTATGCCAACAACAAAACCAATCACCACGAAGACTATCTTTGCCCCAAAATATTTGCTTTCGGCAGCTGCATTTCTATCTTGCTCGGTATAGCGAGGGTTGAGCAAGAACATAGGGGGTAGTGTAAGTCATGCAGCCCGTGATTGCGTTTACTGGAGATGGTGCAGCTGACAGTATGGCAGCAGTCGGTTCTGCACTCGGACTTGAGCTCGAGACTATGTGGTATGTAATCGCGCTGGACGATGTAGAAGTCCGGATCCTGCTACGGCTAAGGTCCCCCACATTGCTGGTGGTCGTGCTTCGTATATGGTCCGACTTCGCATAACTGGCAAGGACTGTTTCCATGCCCTTCGATGTTCTCGTCGACTTATCGTAGGCATGGAGAGTGTCATGGGACACCCTTAGAAGGCTGGACTTCCTGCCAGGCTCGCTGAGTGATACAAGTGTCTCCGCAGCCACATTGACAACGATGAGCAACGAAACAAGTGCAGCAAAGACACAGATAGGCTGTACCCTCATTGTGAACGGTCTCAAGGGAATCAAGTTGAACGACGAAGATGTAATACAGGATGACTGAGGAGATGCTGCTCCAAGCGAAGCGGAATCATCGCCTTCTTATTCTACATGTTCAACGCTGCGAGGCACAATAGCAGAGAAATGGACATTTCTCACGGATGCTGTTCCTCTGGGGTGCGAGCATTCAATGGGACCGGCCTGAACATTTCCCACAAGCGCTCGAGTTAACGGTTCCATATGGAACCGTTGACTCGAGCCCTCATTGGTCATGGGTTAGGCATCGTCCATGCTTGCTTAAGCATGAGTACATTCTTGTTTAGAATTGATCAGACACTGCCGCATTGAAGGGCTCAGGCCTGGTGCCTGGGAGTGCCGACTGCGGCGTGATAGGTGTGGCTGAATCATGTAATAATTCCGCGGTCGCTCTTTTCTAGTACTGCTTAATCTCTCAAGGTGTATAAAAATTGTCTTCGATGTAATGTATCTAACTAAAAGTACAAGTCGCAAGTGTTGCGAGTTCGTTCTCTTCAAAGCGAGTGTGGATTGTTTGGAAGTCGAGATGAATTAGTGATGACCGAGGTGTCTCTCATAGGACAAGAGGATCAGCTCGGGTTGCTTAGATATATCGTATAGCTTTAGCCTGCGACCTTACTTGTTGCTGACCCTTTCGACGACAGGGCCGACGTGTAATTCTACGAAGCTTTGGACGTCTCCACAGCTACTTCTGTCGCCGTCCTGCCATCCGCAAAGTCTTCAATACCCAGTATATGGTCTTGGAAATTCCGACCATACTTTTGAGGGCCACACCACAAACCCAACCGATGAATGCGAAGCAGACCTTCTCCTTGGCGTAATGACATTTGAGCTTCGCGATTTCGTCTTGCTCTACGACTTCGGGGGCAAGAGGTGGACTCGAATGGACGGGAGCAGTATATATAATGCAGGCGGAGCTTGCGTTCGCAGGAGATGTTGGGGTTGACAACATGGCAGTGAAAGTCTCCGTCCTCCAAGCCGGGCCTGAGAAGGTGGGATAGACCATAATACTGGACGGTATAGAGCTCTGAAGACTGCCCCGGCTCACAGTTCTGATGTCGTTGGGGGAAGCGACTGATGTGTGTTGGCGAGGTTGCTCCTTGGTCCAAGTCAAGACCGCCTTTTCGCTCCTGCCACGCAGTCCAGTAGGTTGGTTGTCGGCAAAGAGTGTGTTGGATGGATTGTTCGGGAAGCTCGACATGTTGCTGACCATTCCGAGTGGACCAAACACATATGCCGCTGCACTGGTCATAGTAATGCCCAGGAAAACCACCACAAGAATATAGGTATATTGGGATCTCATCTTGCAGAGCTTTGAAGAGCAGTTCTGATGCCGGAACGATGTTGATAGAAGGGTGATGGAATCTTGTTCGAAACGAAGTGGAAGAATTGCCTTTTATTTGAGATAATGAACACGTGCTCGCGCTTAACAACATGGGCAACTTTCTCGTCTCCCTGAAGATGCAACTCGTGATTTGGAAAAAGGTCTAGTGCCCACTCGTTGCCCCCCTGGTAGAGGGCGCTAGTACAACCATCGTCCAATCAATGAGATATCCGCGGTGTTGAATATTCCTCAAATTTGTTGCGTCCCAGGACGATGTCTGGCAAGCTTGCTGCTATCCTCGCCAATTTCGTGTCGGTCAGAGAAACAACATCATGATCATCGGGGAGTAGTGAATCGCTGCGTCGATAGTGTATAGTGCTGCATGACCGCTGACCCTAGTTTCAAGTCAATGACATCGCCGCCTAGGTCTGTTAATGAGGCAACCCGGGAGGATTCCCGATATTACCCTGCATTTGTGCATAAAATGGGAACACACCATTACCCTTTGCCCGGCACTCTGACTCACAAGGCCCAAGCATCTAAGCAAGTGGCCAAGTTGAGGTCGGTGAAGAAGGTGACCTTTGCTCACTGGTTGAGGCAAAATATTTGCCGAGATATGCTCCCAATGAATCATGGCGTCCGTAGCTATCTGAGCAATGTTCAATGTGAGGTCGTGTAATATAGACCGACTACTTTCTAGTGCGTGGTTCAACTGCGTATTGAAAGTGATGTGGGTATCTCTGCTACTTTCCACGTGTTGCCCGCGTGGAAGCATATAGAAAACGTGAAGTGACAGTTGATCTAATAACATGTGCAGCGTTAGATTAGGGATGATCTGCAGCTGGAACTGTGCCCTGCTCGACTCTCGCCTATCTGCAACCACTGATGTTCATATGCGTTCCAATGACATTCAACACAACAATCAACCTTAAGGATATACGGTGGCAGGATATATGGCATTAGTAGCCCTTCGTTCGTACAGTCGCTCAAACAGAAGATACCATTTCTACAACAATCATAGAATTGATACTAAACATGTCATGCGAAGTTTCACTCGTTTGTTGAGGAGCAGTATAATTTGAATCCTGTATGTAGATACTAACTAGAGTGACCAAGTTCGGACAAGGGATGCAGAACAGAAAAGAGAATAGGGCTAGGCTCGAATCAATATGAAGAGAGTTACAAACGCTATAGAAGGAGATTCGAAGATTCGCAAGTGAGAGTGTAGATATAGAAGTACGGAAACCCTCGAGGCAAGATATTCACACCGCTCAATGATACGCGAAGGATTAGAGAAACGCGGCTGACAAGCGAAAGATATATAGCCTTGCCACTAAACACCACTGACGAAACAGCCTGGAAGGGAGGCACAAGGAACAAATTGATGATGCGCATGGGCTTCAGCGATATGAGTGATTCCCAAGCTGCAATATTATCGACTGGGTAAAAACTTGTAGACTGCGATCAATTCGTTGATGACCTTCAATATGGCGCGCGAAATTCCGACTGCCGCATTAAGCGTTGGTGCTTTGTAGTGTTCTGCTCGCGGAGAGGGAAGAACGTCCTGTTCTGTCGGTTTATCTCCGGCTGTCGCGCTTATACAAAGCGATGGGGTCGAAGGTGATACTCGTTGACGTCGAATAAACTGAGGACGCGAAGTTTCTGGACGTAGTACTAGGGGTGATCTCCGCGACGAAGCGCAGACAAGAGCAGGTTGTACCAAAGGCACTGTAAGGGAATGTGGAAACGTCACACGTGAGGAGTTCAAAATTGACTATGATGGCATATGCAGAGACGACATCATTCGCCTTTGGCATGGGAGACTCCATGACAGTGGTTGCTGCTGCCCGCGAGAGTATTGAGGCATCCAGTAAGGAAGGCGGTCGAGTCATCGTATATCGTGTACGTGATGGTGTCTCCTGAGAAGCTCGGGGATGCTGGACGATCACCAATGACGACGGAACGATTGGATTGTCTGATATGTTTCGCGAAGCGAAAGGGGACCTCGCTACGCTGTTATTTCCCCACTGGAACCAGACAATAGGAGACATTGACGTGACCGCTAGGTTGATTGAGATGTTGTCATCTCCACCGCCGTCCTGTCGAGGAGCATATGTTTTTGCAGGAACCTTGACGAAGATAAGGAACAGGGCACTTGTGACAAGCGAGCAAGGATAGAGAGACCTCATGCTGACAGTATTCGACAGCAGTCAAGATGGTAAGTGTACTCGGTTCATGAGAGAAAAAGGAGAATGATGGGTTTGGTTTAAGGCAGCCACAACGAAGTCAATTTTCACATGTAATTACAGCACGGTTGTGAGCTGGCTGAGTGCTTGCACACTGCAGTACTTGGCGATTTACCACGGTCCCAACATTGTCTGAGCTACGCTCATGCAGAAAGAAGTAAAGGGTCGAAAGTGTTGAGGTTGGAAGCAGTTGTTTGCTAGGATCTGCGCCAGAAGAGAGAGACCCATACTTTGACCAATGGAGGCGGCGAAATCATATACACCTTAGCAACTGGAACAGTCGTGGTCCACATTCGGGTGGCTCGGAATCATGGTGGGACACAATCTCAGAGACCCATCAGCTATCAAGCAAGGAGACACACTTGTAGGTAAAAGGGAACCTATGATTGCTCTGCATAGCGCACCGTCGCAACACGGGTCGTGCGGCGCCAGTTCATTTGTTGTGAGTGGTACTGCTTGAAATAATCACCCAATTGAGGCGCTTTCCAACCGGTATATGCTGCCCATAATGTTGGTCACTGTTGCAACCAATTCAGGGTCCGGCGAACCGGAATGCCCTGGCACTTCGGATTTGACCAAGATAATTCCATGACCTTAATCGACTTTTGTGTACGACCCACCCACGTATTCATCGGAGTTTCGAAGCTGCTCGGGTCTCGTGACTGTCTAAACATCACGGACATCTCGGTGCCATAGCGATTCTGATTTCGAATGCTATGCGAGTCGTGAAATACTGGATATAGGTTAAAGTATCATACATAAGCACTTAAGCTAGGGATCCTTAAAAGTCTATATACAGTACATCACAGTAATGATGCTGTACAGAAAGTCGGACACAGCCAGAAATATACGTTGAATCATCGCCAGTGGTCCCTCAGTATTGTTTTAGATCGCTCATGGTTTTGTTCAAATGTTCACTCCTCGCAGGGTCTGCTTCTTCACCCTACCACATGCACGGATGACGATCCCGTACATCCCCTGTGGATCCACGGAAGAACCCTTTCCAGATGTTCGCTTTGGGCTTCTAGAAGCACACGTGCTATTGGTGAATAGGTACTGCTAGGGCTATCAAGGAAACTGTCTCATCTTAAGAAGGCATCTACGATCTTTTCCATCTCCGGCTCGGGCCATGATTCCCGAGATACGCACAATTATTCCTATCGATGATTGAATTATCACCATCGAAAATTACCCACCCTTGACCGGTAATGCTTATTTAATGGGAGACAGAACAGGGCACAACACGTTAATGGAGATGAGGTTCCACAAGCACGAATGTCAATCACATTGTAGATGCTGAAACAAGCCACAAGGGAAAAAAATTGCATACAGACTTGATACAACATGAGTAAGTCTCAATAAGAGGCTCTAGACAAACCTGGACATTTCCTATGAATGCTCGAGATCGTCCACTCATGCTTACCTATGTTTCAGAATTGATTCAACATTGCCGGTCAGGGGTCTGGACCTGGGGTCTAAATTTGTCGACTGCTGCGCAATAGGTATGGTTGTTTCATTAGTCTGGTGGTCTGTCACCTTGCTGTCCTGATGGACACAGCCCCCACAGCAAGGCGCATACGGGATGCTTTCGCTTCGTTCCATAGGTAGCCATGTCCTTGCGCCGCTCATTGCCAGCCTAGCTCATGCTTACTGCAGGACCTCATGGTGCCATGACAGCTGTGCGGGAGGGCGTGTCTCGGCCGCGGCTTTTGCTGAAACACACATGTCAATCTTTGCATTTGCGCTCGAAGAATTTCATTACAAGCTGTCGGCATGTGGATCCTTCTACTGCAAGATGGCGGCCGGAGGTAATATAAATTCGCGTCGTAAACGAAGATCGACTCGTTGGTTGTGGCCAAGCACGATCACAATCGAAGATGTGGCTTGGATGCAGCTGGTCCTAGACCAGCTGCGGCGCCAGACCCTTTCTGCTGAATTTGGAGTCTTCAGGACCTAGAATGATAGGCATGATAGGCGGAGCACGGAAATGAACATTTTATTGCAGATTGTAAAAAATGTATAGTGCGAGACCGGACCATTCAGATCAGCCTCCCGGCGCGTGGCCCAGCCACATTAGCATAAATTATCATGCCAAAACAGAAGCATCGACAAAGACCTATTCAATAATCGAAACGATCAGGCAAAATAACTGGAGCAGCAAGGCTCCAGCCAAAGATGACGTAACACATCCAAGAGCTTACGATCTTGACCCAACTTGCCCAGTAGGTACGGCCGACAGGCACAAAGTCGCCCTTTTCGATGTTCTTGTCGCCTCCGATGTTCTGCGTCAATAGAGTCGCGACCCATGCTGTTGAGAGCAGGAAGATAATATGGAATAGCGTGTAATTGTACTGCACGGCGTTCTTCTCGTCATCCCGTGCACGTTTCTTGGTCGTGCTAGCGCCTTCGTCGTCAGAGTCGGAGTCCGAGTCAGAATCGTCAAGGGCACTGGCAGGGAGAGAACCAGACTCGACTGCGCGACGAAGGGCCTGTGCACGCATTTCGCGACGTTCCGAGCGGTACTGGGTCTCGACCAAGCCGTGCTCGCTTCCGCTTGTCAAAGTGTCATCATTGCCGATCTGGTGATAACCGCCTGGCTTGCCTGCACCCATGGCGAGGCCGTAAGTGGCAGCACGAGTGGTAGTGTAAGCGACGGTGGCAAACGTGACGATGGCGCCAACAATGATGGTGGTCCGACGAGCACCCCGTGCACGTACAAGTGGGTTGCAAAGGTGGTCATCAGGTTCCATGGCCACAGCACTGAGAGTCAGGTAAGTGCAATAGACGCACACCATCGCAGCCTGAGCAAGACCAGCGCGAGGATTGGCACTCTGGATGGCTGGATGGACTGAGAGAACAGTGATGATGACAAGGAGGATCAGGTTGATCTGGGGGACCGTCAGTAAGTATAGTATCAATGAGAGCTTCATTTGGAATAAGAACGTACGGTGATCGCGGACTGATTCATAGAGCAGCCCGAACCAGCAAAGAAGATGTACATGACGATAGTCATGGCGATTGATCCAAGGTACATGCTCACGGTTGAGCCGATGAGCAGCGTCTTCCACACATTCGATTCGGTATTCTCCACCTTTTCCAGACAGTACTCAGCCCAGGTATGCGCAAGATCGACCAACAAGACCAAGCCGATCAAGAGGAAGAGAATAGCGCCTACAAGTGCAACATAGTTGCCCCAGAAGGTGAAGAAAGTGTCAGGGATCAGGAAAGTGATGACAATGAGGCCGATCCAGGCAATCAACTTTGGACCCCAGAATCCATTTTGGATGGCGGACCTCTTATCCCTGGTGCTCTGAACACCGATGAGGAGTAGAGCCAGTATGAAGTGGAAAAAACCCAGAGCAAAGTTGATGCGGTGGACAGCAGCGAAGCCATTGCAGTCCTTGCCAGCGCACGTGATTGTGGTGTAGTCCAGAAGGACCTTTTGTAGTTTCTTGACGGCCCAGTCGGTGAGCATGATCCATGATAGCATAGAATTAAGTAGGAGAATGACGGCGTAGGCAATACGAGTCGCCATGCTGTTGTTGCACTTGCCGCATGCGCTACACAGCGCAGAGCAGGTGGCCGCGCCACAGCATGATGCGGCGGCGGTGATGATGGTGCCTATACTGGGCACTGCCAAAAGAGGGATGGAGAGCAGAGCACCCATTGCCGCTGTCGTTGATGAGTACTGATTATGGTGGTATACAGGATTGAGGTATGCTAGTCGCTAATTTGATGCCTAAAGAAGGGCCGCTGGAGATGCGGATTTGGGTGGAGTTGTTGGAATGCGGAGGCTAGAAAGCTTGGCATACTAATCCGTCATCGACAACCTCCGACGGCCCTTTAGGTACCTTAGATACGGTATAGATGATTGAGAGGAAAGGCTTTGGACATCTATACGTGACTCGGGACATACTTCTCCGTACACGATATGCCTTCATGACGCGTACTCTAAATGCCGACAGCCGACAGCTTACCTCCGTCCTGCTGCTTCCCCGTTCCAGCTTATCGCTGTACGAGGTTACTCCCTGCCCTATCGCTATCGCGACTTCCCTCTTCGGGGTATGTGCTGTGGAGTTCATCCACCTTGTCCGAACCAATTGCACCATATCCAATGCCTTTGTGGTCATCGTTGATCCCTTCGCTCTTTCCTTTCTATTTGTCCTTTCTACATTTCTTATCGCTCCTGCCGTTTCGACCCAGTGACAACACTACCGACGCTCTTCACGGCAGTGATACCAACTCTCAGGGCCTACTTCGTGAAGGAGTGGGCATTAAGATTCACCGAGTTTCTCGGTTCGCCCTCTCCTGGAGCTCAATATGATGCACGAGAGTGATCACCACAAGACGAGAGTCGTCTCAATCGTAGCAGCTACAGGCATTGCATTGGCATGGTGCGTCCGACCCTCAGAGCAGAGACACTGTAAATACAAGGCTGATCATGATATAGTGGAACCAACGTCAGTATAACCGCAGATGTGAACCGCTCAGAGACATTTCCATAACAATCATCTTCAGTATGCATACTCAGCATGGGCACCGCAATTCGCCGATCGCATGGGACTGTCCGCAACGAGTAGCAATCTAATAGTGAGCTCCCTGACAATCACAAAACACACAACACGTCAACTGAACGATTCAAAAGGGAAGTGCTGGTAACATCGGCATGTACGCTTCCGGCGTACCATTTGGTATCCTCATTGACACCAAGGGCCCCCGTTGGAGTGTCCTTGTGGGTGCAATCGCTCTTGCATGCGGCTACTTTCCCCTCTGGTCCGCCTACAACTCTGGACCGGGCTCTATGAGTGTTGGAACATTGTGCTTCTTCAGCTTTCTGACCGGAATGGGCAGCTGCTCAGCTTTCTCAGGTGCCATCAAGGTCTCGGCGACGAATTGGCCACACCATAGAGGCTCTGCTACAGCATTTCCTCTGAGTGGCTTCGGACTCAGCGCCTTTGCCTTTACCCTGGTCAGCACTTTCGCATTCCCCGACAATACTGCACACTATCTGCTGATGCTGGCAATCGGCACGTTCGGTATGGTCTTTACCGGCATGCTGTTTCTACAAATGCTTCCGCCTCCTTCACCATACCAAAAACTGTCCACGGAAGAAGAGAGCCGTCCGCCATACCTCAGGAAAAACTCCAACCAACTGCAGCGCACCACCTCTAAGCACAGCAGACATAGCAGTAAGAACAGTATCCAAGGCGAACCAGGTATGTACTACGTGTTTCCTATCAGGAAATCGATTTCGTATCTCTCCATATGAACAAGCTTCCAACAGTATTACCCACAGTCTCAACCGATGCCGACGTCGACGAGACCTCTTCCCTCATGTCCCCTACCCCAGGCGATATTCCCGACAAACCTGCCGACCCAGACCATGGCCCTCACTCACACAAGCCAGACATCACAGGTTGGGCTCTTATCAAGTCCGCCAGCTTCTGGCAACTCTTCATTCTGCTCGGTCTCCTCTGTGGCGTTGGCCTGATGACCATTAAGTGAGTCTTGACATGTCCTTCGAATCAATAGCGAATAATGTGCTAACATGGCTCAAAGTAACATCGGCAACAACGTGAAGACGCTTTGGCATCACTTCGATGATTCGGCATCACATGATTTCATCCAGTCTCGCCAGCTTATGCACGTCTCGATCCTTTCCCTATGTTCTTTTGTCGGCCGCCTGTCATCAGGCATCGGTTCCGATATCGTAGTCAAGAAGCTTCACTCTTCTCGATACTGGTCCTTGGTCGCATCGTCTTTGATCTTCGTTCTTGCTCAGATTGCTGGATTGAGTATCGAGAACCCTAACCTACTATTTCTTCTCTCTGGTCTTTCCGGGCTTGGGTACGGCGCACTATTCGGTGTATTCCCAGCACTTGTAGCTGATGCGTTCGGTGCCAAGGGACTGGGAATCAACTGGGGTGCCATGACCATGTCTCCTGTCATATCGGGAAACATCTTCAACACAGTCTACGGACACATCTTGGATAGCCACTCGGGCCCTGTTGACGGACATGACAGACTCTGCATGGATGGCAAGAGTTGTTACTCTGCAGCATACTCAATGACGTTGGTCATCAGTATCATCAGTGTTGCTTGGAGCATGTACTGTGTTTGGCATGAGGCGAGAGAGAAGCGTGCTGAAAGGAAGAGCTTTACCGCTGTCCATGATGCCTGAGTTGTGTCCTTGAAGGTCTATACATGTCCGTGATCACCAGATCTTCGTTTGCGAACTTCTCGAATTTGTTTTACTGCACTTATACCGACATACTCAGTGGATTAGAATATAGACGGAAATTTCGTAGCAATGATACCCTTTCAAGTTATTGCAATCTAAGCTCCATTGTTGATCAGCTCTGGTGGATCTCCATTTTGCGTCGAGAAACGAATCAATTTTTTTTCCAGGATCAAAATTGTCTCTCTTGGAATTGTCTAGATTGTGACTATCTCACGATTACCTGCTGAGCATTGGAGATAATGACTTTGGTCATGCTGCACCGCCACATCGCCACAGCCCCGCACGTTGTTCGCCCCCTCAAGCGTGTGAGCCGGTGCTCGCGCCACAAAGTCAAATTGGCCTTCTTCGCTAGCTGACGACTCGACATGCTAGTACTACTATAATGTCGATGCCTAGAGCCCACATTACCCTATCTTGACATTGCTTCCTCTTCAAGTTTCCCTAGAAATCCGCCATACAATCTGTTCTATCTCTTCATCACTTATCGGTCTTCAGCTTGCAGTTCGACTGCCCTCTCGTCGACTGACGCCACTCAGACCACCACTCTGTCCATTAGTCCGACGCAATCGCCGGTCAAGATGCCTGCTCCTCTAGCCAAAGGTACGTCGCTCCGTACATTTCATATGCAATATCACGAGAGGAAAATGTTGCAGAAAGAGTCGTGCTGTATATTCTATTGTAATCTTGATTCCGATAAGTACGGATCTTAGGATTATCGATGCTATCTTCATCGTTGTTCGCCACCCACCATCCCCGCGCTTATCTCCATTCCTGCTCTGTCGGCATGCTGCAGTTCTGGTTATCGGGACGCAAGCGATTTGTTCATGAACCTTTAAATGTTTGATTCTATTCAACTCCGTGATCTGGCAAAAAATTCATTACATTATGTGATCTGATAAAAACTAGGCATACTCATAACCTTGACTCTTCTGACTGCCCTTGGTGCTGCTGTCCTGGCAAATCCTCAAGTACAAGCATGGATCGATGAGCAACGACGCAAAGTAGCCGAAGCACTTCGCTCTCTCGGCAACGAGCTTGACCCTCAACAAAGACGTCAAGCTGAGGCATTCGCCTTCGAAGGACGCATTCCTGGACAACGCCCGGAAGCTGCCAGACGTGAAAGCGCCGCCGCACGCGATGCTGTTGCACGAGCTACTGGTAGGGATGAAGTTATCAACCTAGATGAGACGAGTCGACGGCTCAACCGAGTCGCTAAGACGAAGTTGAATGAAGCGGATGAAGCCGAGCGGAGGAGGTTGGGGCGCGAGTACTTGGCTAGGAGAAACCAAGAAATGCTTGATGCCAAGGAGAAGGCAAAGATGAGGCATAGTACTGCGAGTATCGCTACTCCGCCGCCTGTCGAGTCTGGTATTGCGGAAGAAAACCCATGGAACGACGCCGTCGACAAATTCGCTATCGCAGATCAACCGAGTACCTCCAAGTCATTCAACCTGATGAGCTTTGACAGCCTTGTTGACCAAAACGGAAGCCTGAAACCCGACAATGACCCACAAGACGATATGGAAAAGACGCTTGAACTGCCTTCGCCACCAAAAGATGAGCCCAGGTCTGCAGGCAAAATGAAGTTGGCTGTACTCGAAGAGCCTTCATCTTCTATTCCTACATCTGCCTTTGAATCTGGATCTCGCTGGGCTAATCCGTTTGGCGACGAGTTTGAGCTTGAAGATACCGGCTATGCGACCCCTAAACCCCAAGCGCCCGCCGTGCCACCCAAGATAGCCCTCGAGGACCCTGACATCAGTGTGCCAGACGTGCAGATTACCAAAGCAAACAAAGAATCGCAACCTTCAGTCAGACAGATTCCAATCGACGATGATGGGAAGGTCGAAGCTAGTCCGGCGGACATGAGCTATGATGAGCAACTCGCCCGGGCAGTTTCGTTAAGCCTAGCCGAGGAAGAGAGGAAAAGGCAGTCCATCTATGCCGAGACAGAAAATGAAGACTTCGACCTTGCAGCAGCAATATCCGCCAGCCTTGCCGACAAACAAGCCGAAATTCAGCAACACGTCCAGCAGACCGTAGGAAGAGCTATGCAGCAGGCCAACGCAGCTGTGCAAAGAGCCAACGAAGAAGTGCAAAAAGCACAGAGTAAGGTTCAGCAAAGATTGTCTGGATTACAGCTATACCGATCTGCTCCAGAGCAAAACGAAAAGACACCTGAGCTGGTCGATCTCTCTTCGGATCCCGCAACTTCTGTGCCAGAACCGAACATTCACTACCCCAGTCTGAACTCCCAAGGACAGTCTTCCAATGACGACAGCGACTCTTTGTATTGCTTGTCGCCTGAGTACAAAGCCGCAAAGCTTGCCCCATCCGTGTCTGCCTTCCAGCCACCACCACCATATGACGAGGAGAACAACTTTTGGCAGAGCAGCCAGAACGTGGAAACTTCACCTGCCTTGGTGGATGTGACAGATGCGCATACACAAAACTCTCTCTCTCGCTCTGGGGATCTACTCGATCTGCACGAATACGACAATCCCACGCAAGTCGAGATTCCTCCCACTCCGTCAACAGCCATGAGTCTGTCACCTAAGGTCGACAGAGACGACATAGTCTTCTCTACAGACTCAGACGATGACTTCGCCAGTGCCGCAGCAAGCATGTCTCACACCCCTGCCACGTTCAACCCTCAAGCACCGACGGAGGAAACCCAGCGAAGACCCAGCACAGCATCTTTCGCCACCGATCCCAACAGCCACGACGACCCTGAGGAAACAACCAGCCTGATCGAACACGCCAGCGAGACCTCCACAGCCAGTCTGATCGACGTCCACGAGCACGCCCACTCGACGGCAGGAAGCAGCAACGCCGGCACAGACGCGGGCATGGAATTTATCCGAGACTATCAAGACAGTAGCAGTAGCAGCGACGACGAGGAGTGGGCGAGTGGCATCCGAACGCCCGGAAGTGAATGGACGGACGTAGGCAGCGAGGTGTCGGAGGAGGAAGTCGGCGGCCAGGACTCGAGAAGACTTGCTAGCGCATAGAAGACTTACTCGCCCTCATTCCCTAAAGACGTAGAAGTTTCCTCGACGACTCCACGCTCAGCTGGTCATGATTCGGGTTCAAGAGAGAGACAGAGATACACACAAGATAGTATAGATCATTGGGACGATCACCTTTGGTTTCATTAATGGCGTTTTTCACCGGAGCTTGGGACAAGGGATTACCAGGGATTACGAGACGAAGTTTGGATTCGAAGCCGGGAGTGGAGGGACTTTTCGTTGTAACGCTCCTTATATACCATTATATTATCACGTCGGTTTTCGTTCATTCATCATACTCCTGCCCGAGGAAAGTTACCAACAATGTGTCACTCGAAAACTAAAGTGTGCACGAATCATTTTAAAAAAAATCGAAATCAAAGGAAGCAAAACACAGCAAAAGCTAAAGGGACGATCTATCAGAAAGCAAGGAAATAGAATAACGCAATCTATCTGGTATCTCTAACAAAACACACACAAGACGGAAAAAGCCCTCAAGCTCAACGGGCCCAAAAGGCATCGCAACCCAGAGCCCAAAACTCGCGTACATCTAATGCGGCGCATCCTCGTCCTGAGCAAAATGTTCTCTAGCCCAAGGAGACTTGAGACGCAAACGGTCGCCATAGTAAAACCACAGAAAGATTATTGGTATGAGAAGGATACTCAGGAAGGCCAGCAGGGTTGAGGCCCATTCGTAGCCGAGTCTGTTATACATCTGTTTGGTTAAGTCAGCCTTTACGTTCGAGGAAAGAGAGAAAGGGGGAAAGAGATAGGAACAGGGAAAGACAAAACTCACCTGTGTTCCGAAAAGTGGGAATCCGGCGCCGACGAGATTCCTCACCAGGATGACTCCCGCGAGAGCAGAAGCCGAATAAGCCTGGTAGGAGTCGACGACATAGTTCAGAATACTGAGGATGACAATATAGATGCCCAGCCCGAAGAGGGCGGATGCGATAATCGGCACGATCCAGTGGACTGATGGGTACGAGGTCCATGCGAACCAGAAGAGTGAGATTGGGATGAAGATGCTTCCTGCCCTGGCCATCCAGAGACGGGCTTCGGGGACGCCGCGACCGTCATTCTCGCGGACTTTGCGGAGGTAGTAGCGTTCTTGTAGCAAAGGGTGGGAGATGGCACCGATGATGCTGCCGATTGCTAGACCCAGGAAGGCGAGACCCCATTCGCCGGTGTTGAAGCCGTGGCCCTTTTGGAAGACCTGAAGGGTGTTTCGTCAGTATATATGACTCCGATGAGATTTTTCTTCAAGGTCATAGAGAGTTCTTACAAGTGGGATGGCATCGTTGAGCAGATACACGATGCCGTAGATGAATCCGTTATAGGCCGCAGCACCCATTGTGATTGGCTCGGTGAGCAGGAACTTGATTGGTCTGGTCAAAGTGACTGCGAAGAGACTATGCAGGCTCCTGCTGTCGTCTGCATGTGCATCCCGGATCACTTCGGCACTTGCTAATCCGTCTTTGCGAAGCTGCTTTTGGATCTTGGCAGCCTTCTTCTCGAGGATAATGCTGTGTCGGGTCTCTGGAAGAGTCAACTGTTCCAAGCGTTAGCACTGACCAATCTTTGATGAGAGGCGAGGTGAGGCACGAACGATCATGATGATCCATACACCACCCGTAATGGCCATGTATACCCAGAACAACCACCTCCATCCCTTCTCTTGAGCAACGAAACCACTGATGACTAATGCCATTGGAGGCCCGAAAGTGCTACTTAGACCGTAGATGGCCATGGCGTTACCGGACTTGTTCCTCTCCCAGATATCCGAAACGGTACCGCCAGTGTTTGTGAGGGGTGCGGATCCTCCGAATCCTTGGATCAAGCGACATACAATAACCGTACCAATGTTGGGAGCTAACGCAATCGGCAAATTGAAGATGAAGAGGAAAAACCAGGAGCCGATGTAGACCGGGTTACGACCAAAGTATTCGCTGAGTGGAGCCAAGAGCATAGGTCCAATTGCGAATCCCAAGATATACATACTCAGCCCAACTGTTCCGACTTCGGCAGAAACCCCGAAGGTCTCTTCAAGTTGTGCTGACCCAGACGAGTATCCGCCGGCACAAAGACATCTTTTGAAAAGAGATCAGTCCGTAATTACAAAACTGCAAGTAAGTGAGGTAACCTACGTTAAAACATTCAACATACTGACGAAGCAGGTAATGTACCACTTCTTCCAGGTGGGCCAGTTGCGGGGATTTGACTTGTCGTCCTCGCCAAAGATCACATATATAGGTAGCGGATCAGCAGGATGATTTCTCGCTCTTGCTAAAGCCTCGTCTTCCGAGAGGTATACTCGATCGGCAGCATGTTCAACTTGGGACTGCGCTGGGTACTGATTTGTGGTAGACGAGCCGGTGGACTCAATCTTCTTTTCCGTTTGAGACGGATCTTCTCGATCGATTTGCTGCTCCATTGTGTGCAAAGAGATTGCTGAGAAGCAGGGCAGAACAATGGATGTGAATGTACTTTAGAAAGGAAAAAGAATGTTCAGAAATGAGGTAGAGCACCCACTTAAGAAACAAATCCTACACGAAGCGAGCAAGTACAACACGGCACATGACGGTCTAATAGTCCGACTGAACATGCCGTTTGCCGGTGAGCATGCAGTGATGCTACTGTATTTCGTCTCCACGTCGCTCCATACTTCTCCATGGAGGACCCCACAGCACTGTGTGGTATCTGTCCCAGCATGTGGGACTGTCCATTTTCGTCCAAGGGCATTACGTCAATTCGTGTGGACGACACATAAGCTTCGTCCATCAATGCTTAAAAACTGCTTATTACCGCGCGAAAAAGGGTATACACGAAACTTATCTTGGCACCTTCAGCGTGGTGCATTCGTTGCATTATCTCAACTTGATCGCCTCGTCGGAAAGCTGTTATCATGAAGATCTGACCATTCGTGAACCATTCTGGAATGCGTTGCAACAGAGGTCAGGACGGAGGGAGCGGTAAGAGCGGATAACGACGTGCGGCAATAACAGGTCCATTCGTCCCCATGATAGCGGTGCCAGATTCTGGTGCACAGGTGCATGACTGAGAGCATTATTCGCTTGCGGTCAACAACTGGATCATTCGTCCCTTACACTCATATCACAGTTACTCGTGAGTAAACAAGATCCAGCATGTGTCCTACTCCGTCGAAGTTTCTATCTAAATTATACGACGTGACAAAGGCCAGAAAACTCGAACCCTGCTTCAGCATGTGTTAAGTAAACGTCTCATGAAAGATAGAGCCCCTACTGTGGTAGACTCTTTTTTGGTACGGTCCGAAACATTGTAAGTGGGAAGCCATACAGTAGCTGAATTCAGCCTGAGTTGAGCTTCGAAGACCCACCCTTGTGCTTAGGTAGGGGGGATAATCGCGGCAATAAATGTGATCGACACCAAAAGGCCAATCAACTTTACTGGAAGGTCATCGCCGAATTGTGAGTCGAAACGTGTCTTGCAGCAAGCTGCCACAGATCCTATTGCGCGGTTTTCTCTCTATTCTTTTTTACACAAGGAAATCAACAACATCAAGTAGTAATATTTGAACCTCTTGTTTTGTGCTGAGAATTTGGAGCGGATAATGCATCCCATCCTGTACGACATTCAAGGGAGCGAAAAAAAGTTCAACATACTACGTCATCGATTGGGGAGTCCTCCACCCCCACGGCGAGACAACAAGTTGGTAAGTTTGTAAGGTCAGCTAAGGTGACCCTGGATATCTGTGTCCGTAGGTTGACGGCGAAATTCTCTTGATACGAACACGTCTCAAATGATTTCGATATCACGTTGGTACATACCCAATACTACGAGTGAGAAGCATGGCGACGTTCCATATATCCAAGGACCAGGCCCTCGACCTCGAGGCTGCAGCCACCAAGTCTGCGTCCTCGAGCCTACAAAACGCGAAACGAACTGTATCATACTTGATAAATCCAGATCAGTCAAATGCTCCTAGTCGACGTCGCACGCGCGCGTTCTTACGATCTTTCCGCTACATTGCCATATTCACATTTTGGCGACTCGTTCGATATGCCAAATATGCTGCAGTTGGCGCTATCACTGCAGCTATAGCAGGCACTGCCATTGGATCGATTGCGAGCGGCGCCGCCTTTGTCATTGCTCCGCCCGGAATATTCGCCGGTGCCGGCGTTGGTCTCATTTGGGGACTGGGCAAATTTGGGTGGCGGATGCTCGCTCGGCGTGTCAGGACTGGAGAGGCGCACGATGCGGATCCGCGACTGGACGAGAAGGCAGAGCATCCCAAGACCGAGGAAATCAAGCCACCGCGGGTTGATCCCTGGTAAATTCTCTGTTTTCCGTATTGCTCCATTAGCATTGAGGGTTCATCTTATACATGGACCTTCAGAGGACTTTCGAGGACGTAGCAAGCCTTTCACAAATAGACGTTTGAGTCAGCGCCTCGTCGATTGTTTGAAGGCCTGCGATATTTCGACAACTATGACGCAGGCTGTGTGGTCTGATTGGGCTCAGGGGAAGTCTGGATTGACTGACATGCACCAACGCACTTCGCCTATAGCTCTTCTCCTGAGCGTACGTCTTTCAATCGAATGGTTATGTCGGTAATGGGCATCGCCAGAAATCCCTGCAGCAAGATGAGACTGTCACAAGGGACGGGTAGTAGTGACTGTAAGTCGCTATGAAGCGACAGGGAGCCGGCGCTACAAGTATGCAGAACAGGGTTGATATCAACAGTGACCCATAGCGTATATAGAAGGCCGGATCCCGGTGCAATGTTATACTCATACTTCGATTGATCCTCGCAAAGAACTCACTGCTTTATTTCAACCCCATCAATTGTTCAGTATGGACAACACCAAGAGTCTACAAGAAGATGCGCTCACAAGAGCCATGGTATCGGGGTCATGGGACCATGATCTTAGTCAGACCATGAATGGTCACTTGATGAGAGAAAAGGCAGATGCTTCAAGGCACATCGTTTGAAGATTTCAACAACATCCATGGAGGTTCAAGGACCGATGCCCTGGGTGGTAGCGAAGGCCGCTGTTGCTTTTGACTTAGGGTTGGATTGTCACCAAGTCAAGCACACCCCCCACAAGTGCATATTTGTCTGCGATTATACTACAGTATAGCATTGATGGCGCGCGAACATCTCAGCCCTGGAAGCACAATTGGTGATGGAGGGTCCATTGTTCCTACGCAGCATAGCCACGCGTCGCTGCTTGTGGTGAACTTACATTTATGCTTTTCCGTTATCACTCCTGCAATATTCCCCCATAAAGCGAGTTTGGAAACACAGTGAGGCAACCGAATTGAGTATCATCATCACTTTACCGGGCATTTCACAAGACAGCGTGATATGGGGAACTTTGGTAGGATCCTCATCCGCTTGTCGCTGGGCTTGCTGGTTTCAACATGCACACATGTATAAGAGGTTACAAGGATACCTCGGTGCAGTAAAGACATTACTACAGCTAGAATAGAATACAGTAGGAGCCCAACAGAAACCCAATCGGGACCTTAGAAAGAATGCATACGCATGTGTCTTCGTCGCCTTCGACTGCGCCACGACTTCCCTTGCCTTGAGCTTGCATAAACAATGCCCTTACCTATTCGACTCGCGTTATTTTAGGACCGTGGAATCACGCCAAGGTATGCCGGGAACAGGCGGGTGGCGCGGGAAGGCTATAATTCAGCATGCACGGAAGATCGGAACAGAAAAGCGAAACAAATCACTGGGCGATGACTTCACATGTCGAACCCTGGAAACAACAACGACAACATTGGGCACTTGGCGTCAGAGTCTCTCTCCACCGTCGCCCTTTCTACTAATTGCACATCCCGCACAGTTGCAACAAGCGTATGGGCCAAAAGAAAAGGCATTATTAACGACGATGACGCCAGCAGGGGGAGCAGGATGTTCGAGAAATGAACTGGACCATCTTGGCGTCTGATCCTCCAGCTTTTTGCTTTGCTTGTACTGCGGGTTCCGAGGAGGCTGACGAGCCCCTGCAGGAACCAGAAAGTTCCTCATGTTGTGGCTGTGAGTGACTGTGCGCGTGGCATGCTCGGTCGTCATCGCCTTGCATAAACTCTTATATAACATCAGTAGCCCCTTCAGTGGTAGGTGATCTTGTCTCATACCTCCCCTATCCTGTTCTTCGATCAGCGTATAAGACTCGTCAAAAAGCTTGCCTATTCCAACCAAACATACTCGCTACCTTACACAAAGAGACAAAAACAGACAAACCTCAGACCCTTCAAGCACACATCACAGCACCATCATCATGCGTTACTCGATTCTTTTCGTCTCTGGTCTCAGCACCCTCGCCTCTGCTCAAGACATTGGCTCTGCTATCAACTCGGTCTTCTCAGTCGCGACCTCTGGCGCAGACAGCGTCTTCAACGTAGCAACCTCCGGTGCCGCCAGTGTTGCCGGTGATGTCACATCAGTTGCCGGAGTCGCAACTTCCGGAGCCGCCAGTGTCGGCGGCGACATCACATCTGTTGCTGGAGTAGCAACCTCCGCCGTCGGCGGTGCAGCCTCTACAGCCATCAGCGGCGCAACCTCCGTCTTCAGCGTCGCGACCTCAGGCGCTGAGAGCGTGGCCTCGCGCGCCAGCTCGGGAGTCACGGGCTTGACCGGAACCGTCGCCAGCGGTCTCAGCTCCGTTGCATCAGAGGCCAGCAGTGGTTTCGCATCAGTCACCGGCGCCGCCGGATCCGAAGTCGCCTCCATCTCCTCCGTCGGCGCAACCGCTACCGGATCGGCCAAGAGCTCGCTCTCTTCAGCCTACGACTCTGCCTCTTCTCGCTACTCTTCTCAAGTCGCCTCGGTCTCGTCGGGCGCCAACTCCGCCATCAGCTCTGCCAGCAGCGTTGCCTCGAGCGCAGCTTCCCGCAGCGGTATGACCACTTCCACCACTGGCACCGCCGCCGCCAACTCTGCTGCTTCCTCCGCTGCATCTACCTCTTCTGGCGCCGCTGTCATGGGCGCCACTCCTGCCATTGGCGGTGGTGTCGCTGCCCTCCTCGCCGTCATCGGCCTCATGTAAAACAATCTGGAAGGAAAGACATAATTACACAAGAAGTCGGGAGTTTTTTTGTTTTCGGGCTTCGGAGAAAGCGTGTATAAATCAGGCACCGGCCCATAATGGCATACTGTAATATAAGCATGATGGAAGAAGAAGAGTGGATCTGATATATCAGCGAGAAAAAGTACATGATACTTTTTTTCTTGTCGAGGGGCATGTTGCTTACGTTTCATTACGCTGCAACGAATTTCTTTATACACCCCGGTTCTTATTTTGATGAATCGAAAAAAAAGGATTCGAAAATCACTATCCTCTTTTACATATATTCCAACTTGTCCTCTTGGTCGTGTCAATGGTTATCATGAGTTCAGAGGGAAGCAGCACGTCTGCGCTTGTGCAGCTATTAGGCTCTCTTTCCTATACAGCACGGGGATAAAACTGTCCTCGTGGAGAACTCGGTGTTCCTTCGTCCTTCGGCCTTTGGATCTGATTCTATCTATGAGCGGCAGTTAGTGCAAAACCATACACCCTGTGACATGCTTCTGTATTCTCGATTCTTTTCTCTTCAATTCCTGTGAGCATACAGTGATTTAGCATAACTTCCATTGCTTGATATCGTAGAGATTGCGATTCTATGGTTCTCTGTGTCAAGAAAGAAGAGACAACTAATTCTTAAGCTGCTCAAGCGCATCCTTCAACCTCTCCCACCCGTCGGTGCCCTCCCAGCTCTCCTTTCCCTTGCCCATAACGCCCCTGATGGCGCTCCTGGCCTTGAACTTCCAGTCCTTGGCAACCAGCGTGCCCTCGCCCATGCCCGACGCGCGCTCCATAGGCCCAAACGTCTCGTAGGCATCGCACAGCTCGACCGTGGCGTCGACGACTTGGTCCCATTTCGGCTGGCCGCCGACACTGTCTTCCCAGCCCGGCTGAGTGGTGCATGTCCTCCAGGCCTTCTCCTGGGCGTCGAGCGCCTTCTCGGGCTTGCGTCTCCACAGCGCCAATTTGGCCACTTGTTGCCATAGCGCGCGGGACGAGGTGATGAGCGGGATGATGTGCTTGTCGAAGAGCTCGACTAGGAAGCGCTCGTAGCCTGGTTTGGAGGGGTCGAAGGATCCCGTTTCGCTGCTGGAGATGACGTGCGTTACCATCAGCCCCATGATCTCCACGTCGATGCATGCTTCGCCGACGGTGGGTCCACGTAGGATTATGAGTTGGCGTTGGGCGGTGATGATGGATGTGTAGTCTGGTGGGGTGATGCCCGCGGCTACGATCAGGAGGTTCTCCCAGATGCGGTGCGAGTCGTGTTTCAGGGTTGCGGCACGCTTGAGGGCCCGAAGTGCGTCCTTTCGGTTCTGCTGGGGGTCGACGGCTTGGTTATCTTGACCTGTAGGTTCTTCTTCGTCGTCGAGAAGTGGTTGTGCTGCAGACGGCGCAGGCTCGCCGGTGGTTTCTTGCTTAGCACTGCTGGCGGCTTCGTTCTTGAGCAGTGCGGCGGCAAGGTTGGACCATGCCTCGGCGTCTGTCTCGTCGAGCTGGACGCAACGTCTGAAACACTCCGAGGCGCGCTCAAAGGACGTGAGTTCTAGCAGACAGCAACCTAGCGCGAACCAGGAGGCGTGGTTGAGTTGATTAGCTTTCAGCGACTTGGCATACGCATCTGCGGCCTTGAGATGCTCGCGCTGCTGCAGCCAGTATCGACCCAGACTTCTCTGTGCGCGCGCGTAGCGGTCGCCAGACGCTGTCCATGCTTTCTCGTACATGACAGGATCGTTGTCAATGTCTCCAAGAATACAGTACAGTCGTGCTGCGTCCGCTGGCGCAGGATCACGTTCCTTACCTTGCCATGTCTCCTCTTCGGCGTCGGCTTCGAGATCCGGAATGCCGGACGTCGTGTGGTACAGCTGGCGACGCACCATACGTTTGGCAGTCTCTTCTTTCTCCGTCGCAGCATAGCATAGAGCGGCTTCAGCCCACATTTCCAATCGCTCGTAGATCTCAAGAGCTGATCGGAGACCACCGAGAGAAACCCATCGTTGAGCCAACTCGGCCTCCAACTCCCAGCGCGACGGGGAGGCGAGCTGGAACACATATCGCAGGCGTTCCGAGACAGATGCACTCTCTGACTCTTTGCTCTTGGGGAGGAAACTAGTACCTGTGGCATCCGACGTGCTGTTGTCTGAAGAGGTTTCGGTCGTGTCGGCGATAACTTGATCTACAAGTGCCTGTAGTTGAAGAAGACCGCGCTCCACAGTACGAGATTTATAGCCCTCCATTCTCGAACGAACGAGAAGAGCTTGTGTGTAGATCTGCCAGTTGGAACTACCACCTTCGAGAACTCGGGTCGCATACGGCAGAGTCTCTTCTCGTGTAAGACCGTTCGCAGGAGATGTGTTCGTGATGGAAGACGCAAGAGCAAGCAATATGATCGAGTCCAAGGGCTTTAGTTGGGGCTGAGCGGAAGGATCCAGATCAGCAAGCTCCTTGGATAAGTTGCTCATCTCCTGGATATCTGTAGACGTGGTCTCTGGGACTGCCGATTTCTCCGTGAACGAGATACTTTCCAGAAGAGTATCGTCGTTGAGATCGAGGTTCTTGGGTCCCGTAGCCTCTCCTTCCGTGGAGACTACTTGTTTTCCTTTTCCAGAGCAGGTGGATACTTCGTCCTCGGCAGATTTCGCCAGTACAACAAGTTGACTGACATCGTGCTTTTGGAACTTCGTTCTCTTACCAAGCAAACCCGTGAGTGCAAACCTGAAACCCCGCTGAGTGGCGGCGAGATCCAAGTCATCCCGAGCTTTCTTGTCCAAGCCATGGAAGGTCTCAATACTAGCCCTCTCGAGTAAAAACTGGACCTTTGCACTGTTATTGCTATCGGGCGAGGAGAAAAGTTCATCTTCCACAGCCTCTAGGTCCTGGAAAATCTTTGTTTCCAGGCTTCCTGATGCCTCAGTCAAAAGTCTCTGATGCATGACTCGTGCCCGCAACAGTCCCCACTGAGCCACCTTGACAGCAAGTAAGATCCGCGCATTTGACATAATCTCCTCAGCCAAGACAAGCAGTTCGACGTTGGGGGTCAATCTGAAAGCAGAAATTCCATCCACACTCAAGCTTGCCACGAGCTTTGCCCTAGCCTCGACAAGTGCATTCTTGTCGCTAGCAATCGCTTCGGGGAAGATAGCTGAGGCAGGAGAGAATGGTAGAGGTGGTCCAGTAATGTTACTTTGCAAGAACGCAAGCAGACATGCGTAGCCAATCAGGAAATAATTTGCTTGCTCGAGGTCTTTGGGGTTCTGAGAAGTCGCCGATGCTTCTTTGAGGAGTCGTTCCTCGAGCCTCGACGATATATATGATCGCCATTGCGTTAGGTCCGCAGGAAACGATTCATCCTGTCTGCCAAACAAAGCCTGCGCTTCCTCACTGTCCAGAATGGCTTTGAAGTTACCCTGCTCTACTTGATCTAAGCGGTCACGGACAAGCGACTGCACTTCATTGGCAAGATTCTGTCGGTACAAGTCGATCAATGCTTCGGTGCCGGCTGTGGCAGACATTTTCTTCTGGTTATTGTGACGCTTTCTCTCTGTGTCAGAATCGCCCTCGGAGTCAGAGTGATTCCAAGTTTGGGCGACGAATTTTTGCAACACGTCTAGCATATGATAAGACGTTTGTCAATCCTTGAGATACAGTAGCAAAACCCCGATCAAAAAAGATGTCTCATTTAAAAAATGACTGATTATAAATATCGGATATACTAGTACGACAAAGCGAAGTTGATGCCAAGATTTTACTTTTTGCCCAATGCGGGAGGACCCGCGACTCGAACCTAACCGATTCGAGAAGTTTGCGACAACCTCCCTACCATCTTGGGCCATGTTCATTCGCTTCACAGTAAACAGAGCGGTGGCCAGGACTGAGACCTTTCGGCCTACATGACAAGCATATTGATTACTGCGCATCGCAAGTGACATACGATGCCGCAAGATGGCAGAGTGGTAACAAGTAATCTTGCAAAGATCTCTCTTGGGCCAAAGAAATGTGGCAAGAATGTTGATCGAAACGCGATTGCGACACATCGTGGTGATGTGCCTTTGGTAGTCCTTGTAACACCCGCATACCAAAAACAGAACATGTCTGGACTGTATTCACATCGAGAACGCCTGCACCCCATTTGTCAATCTTGCCACAAGCAGCCCAGCTATATCCATTAGCCGCCGCCACAACTGTGGACAGACGTCAAAGTCGCCACATCATGTCATAGAAATGGATCACCCAGCCCGAACTTGGCTCTTCTCCGGATACACGCCACTGTTAGCGCATCATATCTTCAGGACAAGAAGCCGCCTTTCATTGCCAGCCCTTCTTGCCCTGAACACCATCCCAGAGAGCCATGACAACACCGACACCGCTTGCAATAGCGACACCTTCAAAGCCAGCAGGCATGGCACTCTGGACTCTGGTCACAGTTTCATCAGAGAAGAGCCCACCGAAACGAGCACCTTGGATGTAGATCAGCCAAGCTAGAACACCCTTGACGACGCTGAAGGTGACTGGATCTACCCTGTAGCGAGGACGCCAATACTCGACTCCGTTACGGTTCTTAAGCTTGAGACTGAGATTGCAGATCCACGAAACTCCCAAGGGAATCCAGAAAGACAGTGCCTGCCATGTGGCGAGCATGGAGAGCCAGTATCCAGTAAGATAAACGAAAACATCTGGGTAATAGACTGCCTTGGTGAAGAAAGGAGTGTTGATGTCAAAGAGGAAGCGCCATACAGTGACATGAGACTGCAGGTAGTAGAACTCAAGGACGAGGATAGCCATGTGAACGCCGACCATGGAGGAGAGCTCAACACGGAGTTGATTGACGTATTCTACGATACGGGTGCTTTGCCAGAGATCACCGACCTCTTCATTAAAACGAGCGGTTTGCGCTTCGATGAGGTCGGTGACAATGGCAGGGCTGGGTGGCAGCGGGGCTGGCGTTGCCTGCTCCTGGAAATCCTGCGCCCGTGCTGGAGTACGAGAAATGGTGCTCGAAGGTCCATTTGTGGCAAGGGCACGACGCACTGCGGGAGCCGTCACTGTCGGAGAAGAAAGGCCATTGGGAGACATCAGAGTTTCGTTAGGTGGCGACGCTCGCTCTTCGCTGCTACTTGTTGTAAGCCTAAGGTGATTCGTCAATGACCCACAGGTCGATTACTTACGCTTGCGACGATTCAGTCTTCAAAGCTTCAGTGGTAGCTTGGATGCGTTCACGAATGCGACTGAAGTCTCCAGAAGAAGATTGTAGCAAGGCAGGGGGGATGTTAACGACATGGGCGCTGGATCCGCGCTTGATGGGAGAATTGCGACGCTGATAATACTCGGCAAAAGCTGTGACTTTACTGAAGCGCTGCGTGTTCTGGGAAAGAACAGTCTCCAAGGCGGGGACTAATTGATCCTTTCGCCACTCAGCAAGCTCCTCTGGACTTCAAGTTCTGGTCAGTATCGGCACAAGTTGTTCTCTGGTGAGTTGGCACCTACGTTCCGAGCTTGCAGATTTCCGCCAATTCAGCCAATCTGGCCTTTTTCTACGAGGTTGTCAATCATCTGAAGGTCGAAAAGATCTATCTTGCGCCAGCCCGCTTCAATTTCGAATAGATTTTGAATCAAGAATAAAGGCAAGTGCTAGCTTACCTGGGAGTTGAGCCAAGTAGGCATTTCTACTTGTTGCTAGTGCGCGTCGTTGACAGGTTGGAAAATACTACGGTCCGATAAAGCGCGTAGTGCAGGTTTTGGGCAAGATGGCGTGGTATGTTGGAATTTCCGATATTTCACAAAGGTAGCAGGTCCGCGTAGGAGTATGCGTCACACAAAGTATACAGTATTCGAAGACGGAATGTACGTATACTTTTACCTCGAGGAGTGAAGACGCGTGCGCGTTGGAAAGAGGGAATGACGCGGAGAATGATCTTTGGGGATGGGGGGATCAAAACACAGGTTTCCTTGGCATGGCGGCTAGGGTCGAATGGTACTCCACCGTTTCCCAATCTATGCGACGACCCCGAGAGCTCGTCATTGCATATGCCATCTTCAATCCCAGTAATTATGTTGCTATGTTGCTGGAACCACAAATGCAGACTTCGTCATCAGCAGAATGCAGGAATTCGATAGGCACCGATGTACAGAGGTCTTTTCGAGCAGGATACTACATGCGGAAGAGAAAGGTGACTGTTTGCCCATCTGTCAAACGAAGAGGGGACAGACCCTGAGAAAGGCAGGACGCTGAGCAAGCCAGCAATACTTTGTACCTTGGAGTAAGCAACAATCTGCCGAGGATTAAAGACTAAAGAAACTTGATGCTGCTGGAAAAGAAGACGCCAAGCAACAGATGACGCCGGCCCGCTTCGAGTCGGATTTGGGAAATGTTCGATGTTGAGATGCTGGATGAAATAGTTCGAGGCCGCAGTGACCAGAGAGGCAACTGCCATTTGCAATACGTTCCTTCCATCTCTTGTTCTGTTCCTTCCACGAAATATCCATATCAGAAATCACACCCACAACCAGCGCCAACAAGCCTCATTCGACCATCTCCAAACCTTTTTGCCAAATCTGCGATAAGACGAACCCATCACAATCACCAGACCTGATCCCAGACACAAGAGGCATTCATGGTATTAGCCCGTGTGGCTGAATCATTTTCTCCAGCCCAGCCTTCGCAAGAGAATCAGCCCAAGTTCAGCGATGAGCACGCCGCAACAATGGCTGCAGCGGCGGTGCAAGAATCAAATCAATCAACGACAACGATAACGGGTCAGCCGGCACAGCCAAAACTAGAGGACAAAGATGAATTCGATGCGGATGCAGAAAGGCCGCCGTATGCACATGTCAGTAGCAGCAGCGAGAGTGTTTTCCATCAGACACTGATGGAGGCTAATGTATAATTCACTGCAGGCAATGTTGGCAGGAGGCATAGGCGGCACGACCGGCGATATGCTGATGCATTCTCTCGATACTGTCAAAACCCGGCAGCAAGGCGATCCCCACATGCCTCCCAAGTACACATCCATGGGCAGCACTTACTACACAATTTGGCGACAAGAGGGTGTGCGGCGAGGCCTTTACGGCGGCGTGACTCCTGCTTTTCTAGGCAGCTTCAGCGGCACTGTGCTTTTCTTTGGAGCTTACGAGTTCACCAAGCGGCGCATGTTGGATATGGGCATTGCGCCGTCAGTGGCGTACTTGACATCAGGTTAGGATCTCAGCATGCCCGCTGTATCTTTGTCACTGGACAAACAAGCTGACGGGCGGATTCTTCCTTACAGGTTTCCTTGCCGACCTGGCAGCGTCGCCCCTCTACGTCCCCAGCGAAGTGTTGAAGACACGACTGCAACTCCAGGGCCGACATAACAATCCGTTCTTCGCCTCCGGCTACAATTACCGCAGCACGTTAGACGCTTTCCGCACCATCATTCGACTCGAAGGCCCCCGAGAGCTTTTCTCCGGCTACAAGGCCACCCTCGCCCGTGACCTTCCTTTCTCCGCCTTACAATTCACATTCTACGAGAAAGAGCAGAAGATGGCCCGCCAGTGGTGCGGCAGCAAAGACATCGGTCTTCCTCTTGAAATCTTCACAGGCGCCAGCGCTGGTGGTATGGCGGGTGTCATAACCTGTCCTTTGGACGTCGTAAAAACAAGGATCCAGACCCAATTAGATCCCGCGCTTGCACCAGGCGCTGCAAGTCATACCAAGGCCGCCGCCGCCGCCGCCGCAAACCCTGGCGTCTTGCCTTCAGATCACAGGCCTTCGCCCAAGACCACCCACGCACACACGGACGCAAAACGGCCTATTTCCACATCTGGACCCAGCACCGCTCTACGGCAACACGGTTCCGTCCAATTGGAGACAGAATCCGTCATTGGGGGACTTCGCGTCATCTACAAGCACGAGGGCTTCGGAGGACTCTTCAGGGGTGTGGGACCCAGGGCTGTGTGGACCAGCGTGCAGTCGGGCACCATGCTCGTCATGTACCAGGTCCTCCTCAAATGGTTCGACGCACATCCGCTCATGAATGACGTCTAAGGCAACAGACGCCAGGCCCGGCTCTGTTTTCAGTCAAGAAGCCGCCTGGACAACTACATACAGCAGGTAATCAAACGAATGGAAGGGCACACTTGAAGGACTCAAGGGAGGGCTTTTGTACAATATACCGGGGGTGATTTCTACATGTGGACCGGATCGACTTGGAAGGATAGACACACATACGCATACGGCGGTCCGGCAGCGAGGCAGAGTCATTTTGCATAAAACAAGTATTTTCTCACCCACTTGCCAAAGATGGATTAGACGCATTCGACACGGCGTTATTTCTCGTTTGCCTCCCCCTTTTGATTTTTTCTTTGCTTTAAGGGAACTTTGTAAAAATAGATGGATGAAACCCAAACTCTCTTTCCCCTCCGATATTCTTGACCTGAGTGGCAGCGGCAGAGCGGCCAATAAATAGCTGCAAGAAAAAACCATTCGTGCTCGCTAGTCTTCGTCGACTATTTTCGAACGCAAATTGTGATTCTGCAGTTGGTTGGTTGGTCATTTCATCAGTGGGACAGAAACGGTATCAGCCGCGTGATCTGTCGATTCCCCGAGGAGCCAAACGCATGTTGATCAAGAGATGAAAAGCAAGACTTTGATATTTCGGGATAGATGGACTGTGATAGCAGAAAACATAATGGAAGAAAACAAAGCGTGTACGCCCTAGATGCGAGGTGCTCATTGCTGAATACGCTCCTTCTTTTCCCCCCGATCGTAAACCTCAGAAATCCCATCGTCTGTTTCGCTTTTCCCATGTCTCTGTAAATAATGGAAAAACTGAATATAATTGCGCCGGTCGTTTGCGTGCCTGATCCTTGCCTGTCCTCGACTGATACCGACAGAGTGCTGTAAAGTGCAGAAAACTCCGTGTCGCTCGTCGCTCATGGCATCTCGTCTACCCAGCTCCAGTCAGGGACTTGACTATAATCGCCCAAGTCGTGCATGCTGCTGAAATGATTCTGGATGGTAGTGTCTCCCAGCGATCCGAAAATAGATTCACCGAACGCATTTGTCCCGACTATTTCCGAAGCCTTGCCTGGGTTCATACCATGATTATCCGAGACAGAGTCGTCGAAAGGGACGAAGTCTTCGAAGTGAGTATCGTCTGACAAAGTTCCTGAACTAGCCCATGAGCTCGAGTCGATCTGAGGCATGTCAGGCTGGTAAGATGAGAATAGCTCGGTATCGTCATCCTGGGCCGCTTGGTGTGTTGGCGTTGGCAAAGCTTCAGTGTTCTCTGCTGTAGAGACGGCGGCGCGGAATCTATTGACGCTGGGTTGATTTCGCACAAGTGGTGGCGCGACATTGCGAGGTTTGATCAGTCCGGATGTCTTGGACCCAGACAATACTTTATCGAGCGCGTCGTCGATTCCTCGCTGGAATGTAGCCGACTGCATCGCCAGAAGAGGATTGAGCGTGTCCTGTACATCACGAGTCGAGATGTGATTGGCGTCTCTTCTAGCATTGAAAGCGGCACGAAAGAGTTCGACTGGTACGTTGTGCTCTTCGGCTATATATGTGCATGCAACCGTGATCCTTTTGGTGATGGCACTCAGGGCTTTATATGGCGTTTTGCGGGCGATTCGACGGCTTTCATTCAGTCTGTCAAAGATCTGTTTGTTGCTGTACCAAACCGCCACGCGAAGCAAGTTGTTGTAGTGTAGGACATCTCCCGGCTGCTGGAGGATTTGGGCTGGACTGAAGTGATATGGTAGTTCGTTGTGCAACAGTTGTATCTGTATAGCTGTTCTGCGCTTGTCTCCCCTGACCTTGGGATGGACTATCTGCGTCGCTTCGTCATCTGGGAATATGCGTTTGACGGATCGATTGCTTGTCTCGTTCGCAGATGTAGTGGTGGACAGAGTATCAGCTCGACGCCAAGGTGGCGGTGGGATCAAATGTCCAATGTGATTGGTCAAATCTCCAAGAAGCTGCTGGGGCATTACTAACGGAAGTTCTGTCCGTACACCCCAGGCTTCATCAGAGCAAATACCATGCCAATTTCCAGCAATGCTTTCCAGTGTACAGTCAGGCTCGAAAAACAGCCATGCAGTAGCGGTGGCGTTCACGACCGTCCTTGGATGTATACGAGCATGGAGGACCCCATCATCCCAGGATATAATTCCAAGCTGGTACGTCTTGTGATCCCCAGATGCCTTAAAGTCGCGTAAAGCAAGCAGCCGAACAAGCGTAGCCATTGAGTCTAGGTCAAGGTATTCGGGGTATGTTTGCACGGGAATGCTTGCTTCGTCTGCCAAAGCTAGAAAAGTGGCCCTGTACTTCTCACTGCGATGCAGTCTGCAAAGCTCTTCAGAGGATGGATATTGGCGACCAAGCTGAAAGTAGAGCTGACGCAGACACACCTGGAGTGGATCATATGCTTCATAAATACCGGAGCTGTATTGTTTTTGGACTGTTGCGCCGCTGATCACAGCAAAGCGAAGCAAATTCAGAGTGATAGTACTTCCGGCGATATCGATCCCGCCAGTAACGTTATTGACAAAGTCGGGGAATTGAGCAATAGTCTCAAGGACATCTTCCAAGGGCGGCGGGGTGATCATAGGCGCTGAATACATCGTTGTTGGTGTTAGACATGACAGCGAATTTCCAAAACCACATACTTTGGATTGACCAGGGGTAAGATCTCCTCGGGCAGCAATGAATGGAGATGGACTCGTCTGTGGAGTCGGATATTGTGCGTGCTCAATTCCGTGAGCAGTGGGAGGCGTCGCGATGATACCTGTCTCCTCTGATTCCGACTTACAGTTTCGAAGACGCTGAAAGCTGGTGGGCTGAAATTGCTTCTCGTCTGTTGTCCCAGGATGCGCAATGTCGATGAAAAGACGGTCGTATGAGTTGTTGCCAGCAATGGTTTGCCCAGATCCATATTTTGGAATTCTATAATCGCCAGTCCCACGGGCTTGCTGGTGTCCAGACTTGAGAAGATGTTGAGCGTAGGTAGTTGCCATATCTGCTAAGACGCAGTGAACGTCACCCTTGGTAAAAGGGACAGGACGTGAATGGGAAGAAGAACAGAAGATGAGTATGTTCTCCATTCGGGCGATTCCCTTCCGCAACACATGATGAGTATCACTCATGGTGTTGTGAGACGAAATCGTCCACCTGCACGGATCAGCGCGACGAAAATATTGTCTAAGACTCTTCATGCATGTGATAAGAACATGAGTGGCCTGTCTAGAAGTAGTTCTGTTGATGCACGTTGATCCGAGCTACGCCACATCGTTATAGGCGAGCCCTGAGGATGACAGCACACCTCAAGTACAACATTGAGGCTGCCGTGTGGTCGTCACATCACTAGAGCTTGTGTCAAAACGATGAATGCGAATGCTTCAGAGAAACAAATGCAAGACATAGTACAAACGGACTGACGTACGTTCTCAGTCCTGTATGTTGTTCAATGTCGACCAAGACAGCCGGGGAAAGCTGTCTCTGACATAGCGCCAAGTGGAGGATGATGATCCACATACCCACAGCCCCAAAACTCGTGTCTCCATCAGATCCCCTGGCAATCTACAACCACAAGCCATCACAAACTTGATTGCCACCACTCTGGGCCACCCCGCTCCTGATTTTTGACCTGCCACAGACTGAGCTCCGTGTGCAGAAAAGATGCAGTCCAACCAGCCTTTGCAAAAGACGAAGCCCAATCTGCAGATGTTCGATAGCTCAGCTGTGAATACTCCACAGTGAAGATGGGGACTCTCGGGCTTGCTCATCAAGTTCTTCCCATTGAGTCATCCGAGTATCATTCTGGTAAGCATGGTCTAATCGAGCAAGAATGTCTGCGAAGCTCTGTATATATGCTGTCACGCGACGCGAGACATTCTCGCCCTCTTCCGGCTGACGGTCCAGTAAACTTGCGGCAACTTGGCGGGTCTTCAATATCTAGGGCAGCGTCAGCGTGTTGTACTGTGGATTACACAAGTCAGACGTACCAGAATGTAGCCGTTTGGCTCCAGATTGGCCTGAGAAATATTACTGAGGAGCCGTAGCAATTGCCGACAGATGTCTTCGCGCATCTCCCATATCTGTGACATGTCAACATGTCCGTCAGATCCATCTGAGCCTTGCGAGATGGGAGTCGTTGAAATGAATCGCTCAAGCAGGAGACTCTGAACCCAAAGATGTGTCACATGAATATTAGCTTTCATGCTTTCATACTGGGCGTACAGAATCGGATCCGACACTGCGAGAGCAGCATTTGGCTGATCATGACTGGGCCATAATCTCAACTCTGGCGGGAGGTGGTCGAGCACGTGCCTTGTTTTTTGCAGACGGGCCTGGACCAGGGATGAGATCGATGCCTTCTGGATCAGTCTCCCACACGCACATTGGCCAAGGGCAGTGCGATGGCTTGAGTTAGCATCAGTACATGAAAGTAATGGTAGGGCAGGATCCTTTATGATCGAGACAAGACAATTGTTGATGAGCGTGAGGGCGTTGAACCCGGCGACCAAAGGTGTTCTGCCGGGAGGCTGAGCTGGGACTTCATGTGGGAAGATGAACTCATCATCGACATCCAATGGCATTAGTAGTTCGGCGTCAACTGTGTCAAACATGAAGCGATCCCCAAGAGAATCCCACTGAATCTCGCCCGAACGGGAATGTCTGGTCACGTCAGCACTTGTCCTTCGTAAAGCAATCTTGTGGGAGCTTACGAATAAGTGGTAAAGTTTAGCCAGAACGCTTTCTTCCTCAATTGAGACTCGACTCTATCCAGCCCGGCATAGCTACCGATGCGTTGCAGGCCTAATTCGTCGCAGATTGAATTCGTCTCTGCCACACGCATCCTGCCTCGAGCAGCATGTCCGAGATGAACATCTGATGCCGCTAGCATATAGGCGATTGCCCATTTGTCGAGACAAAGTGTGTCAAAATAGTTGACAGGACGAGATTTCATGATCATTTCATGAATGGTCTCGGCGGCCGCTCTCCGACTGGGGAAGTTGAGAGAACCATCTATCTGCCTGTACTCATCGAATTTGCGAGGTAGTATGCCCAGCACTAAAGAGCATATCGCTAGACAAAAAGACTCAAATGTGTGGTCATGCATGTAACGCTTGTCTCGTAAGTCATTAAGAAAGGTAGGACGATGTACCACAGGCACCAATGGATACAAAATGTCCAAATAATCGCGGACGATAATGTCAAACACTCGCGCCGAGCAGATTCGCTCGAACAAGGGGGTGTCTGAGGGAGTTAGGTAGTCTGGTATGGGGCGGTACGCAATTCTAGGGTCCACGGGAGGGTCGTCCCCACGTTGAATGACAGCACTTTCTTCTGCCTCGACTGAAGGGCGATCGTCCTTCGCCTGCGAGTCGACAAGGATATGACGTCTGGAAAACAATCTCAGGAAAATGGTTCGAACACATAAGAACTGGCAGACTCTGCAACGAACCGCTTGGGAGGAGGACCACGTCTCTTGACAGGCATGAGGTAGGTACACTCGAGCTTGCCGCCGTGACATGGCTTACACGGGCTGTGCGTGCCAACATCGCGTGGTCCGCCCAGTGACTCGCACTTGATCTTCCTGAGGCGACATGGATCGCATGCTTGACGCACTTGTGCTCGCACAGCTTGAGGTTTCATTCTTCAGGAATACATAACACGAATATTTTCGGCTGTCTGATGATCGCAAGATGGAAAATGTAGGTAAATTGTTCGGGAAAGTGGAGAAGGTTGGGGAACCAAGCTAAGACATGTGTGCTGCACGCCTACACACAATAATGCAACGGTAAGGTAAGGTAAGGTAGGCAAGGTACAACTGTGTACAGCTCGCCGGAGATTACGGATCTTTTCCGGAAGGATCGACGAGTAATATGTGTCGGGTAATATGTGTCGGGCGGGGCCGCGGCAGGTCTATGAGGTCTAGGCTTGGCGGAATCAACAGTGCGGCCGTACGGAGGCTGTTGCATGGCATGCATATTGGCCCTATAAGACCCAATGGCTTGGTCCTGTAAGCTGTTCCGGTATACAGAAATGGGCAATCGTCGGAATGGAACAGTTCGCTTGCCTTTGTCAGTAAGCTTACACATGTCAAGATTCAAAATTAGCAGCCGAAATGGACCAAGAACACGTGGTACTGCAGCGTGCCGGTAATGGGTTTATCGTACGGTGACACCTATTGTGGACGTTCGGTGCATTTTCAATTAATATTAATTAGCCGTGGCAACACCGAGCTCTATCTACTTTGACCTGATCTGTACTGATTGGGAAAGGAGAAGTGGCAAAGTACAGTAGCGCCTCATCGAGAATGAGGCCAGACGCGAAATGTTCCAGGGCGGGACCAGTACTGCATCTCACCACCAACGACTGATTCTCCTCACGAACGTGGACGCGTGGGCGGAACATCTCTACGCAGGGCTCGCATCGAAGTGATTTAGCAGCTGCGAGATGTCGTTGACTAGACCACTTATGTGAGTGCTTGCCCATATTTCTCCTGAAATATACCAGGCACGTAATCCCAGACTTATGGTCCACGCGATGAATGACCTGGTAGCGAACGCCCGCATACAATCATGATCCGTCACTTTTCCAACAGGCTGGAGAGTCGTTGAGCCAAAGGGGCATAACAAGGCTTGCGAATATACAGGCCTGAAGGACTGGTAAAAGCAGTAGTAGAGTCCGTGATGCATTTGTTAAACACAGCTTCACCGATGCGCTGGATAAGTCGTCAGTGGTGCATTAGCTTGACACAGTACCCGCTCAACAACGATCCTCCACTTCTCACTGCTACTCGATTGGACTCGGGGAAGGACTCATGAGCCGGTGTTATTTTACAGCATCTCAAGTCTGATGAGACATGGAACTTGGGATCAAAGAGAATGTACTAGCAACAAGATACGTGAAGAACATCACGACAGAAGGGGACGAAATGGCCTCTTCATCACCGTACCGCTCTAGCAATACTGTCCGCCAGTCATCCACATTCACGAAGCATTCGCCCCCCGTGCTCTTCAACACTCCCTTGAAAATACTGACGAACCCGTCCCAGTCCAGCCAAGTCTTGTTGCTACAGAGAAAAGTCAACTGTTGCTGCAACCTCCCATGCAAGACATAGCTGGCTAGATCAGCAGCGCCCTTCAACTTCAATATCTCTGCAAATACCTCTTCATCCTTCCCAGGTGTTGGGACGCCGTCGTAAAACTCGGCAGGGTTCAGTAGAACGGTAGGTGCCATGAAAGCCTCGCTTGCTGTTGTCGTGTATGCCCATTCCCAATCAATGATTCCGGTAATGTTGAAGTCTTCGTCCACGAGGATATGATCGCCCTTATCATCTGCATGTCGAAGGAAGAAGCCTTCACTCGGTCTCCTTGACGGAAACGAGTCGTGTACTAGATCCAAAAGATAACGGTGGATGAGATAAGCATCACTGGGATGATTTGTGTATACTCCCTTGGTTGAGATGCAGTCCAGTATCATAGTAAGATATGCCGAGTAGCACTCGTTCAAGTTTGCAAAGGGTCCGAGAGGTTCGATTCTCGAGTCCCGACAGTCAGCCCAAGCCTCTTGCGCAAAGGGGCTTACATGTAGCTCCGTTGTCCCGCCTGGAGAGCTGATCATGTCGAAGGGATGCTTTTGGAGTTCGATGAAATGGTCTGCGAGCTGATGTATTACTTTTTCCTTCTTACATTCTGTTGCACCAGACCATTACAGAGGATTTTCCGGCAATTTCTCATAGATAAGGTAACTGACACCGACTGGATTATCGGTTTCATGCTCAAAGGCAAACCTAAACACTTTTGGTGCTGGGACACGTGTGCCCTCAAGGAAATGAAGCGTAGCAGCTTCGCTACGCAAGATATGATCGCGCAACGCAGGCGGCGGGGAAGTCGCATTATGTCGACGGATGCGTGCTAGCCAGACAACACCATCGTCGAAAACGATTTCGAGATGAACATTCATACCGCCTTTGATGAGATTAGTCGTAGAGACGGAGCAGATCATTCCGTTGCGGAGTGAGCTCGCTGTTTGATGAAGCGCGGATATGTTGATTGTTTCCAGCAAGTGCTTGATTTCGTTCGACTCGGAGACTCGAGACGCAGCCTCATAGGCTTCTGCATCCTGCTAAAGTTCAACAAAGACTACAAGTACAACTAGCAGATGCTCCTTACCTCCCATGGTGGGCACTTATGGTGTTCAGGTTTCAAATGCTTGTAGCAGAGGTGCTGATTGCAGATCATGCAGTCACCCAGAACTCGCACACTGTCAGCTCTGCACGCTTGGAAATCACATCGCCACATTTCTGGTCATAGAAGACAGCATGAGTCTACGCAAGATCGATGGTAGATTTTTGTTCTGAATGTGAAGATGAAGGGTGACAGAGCTGAGTAAGCCAAGGTAGGCATTCTCGCTAATGATTGGTTTGCTATCCTTGGGCATGCAGCATGTCACCTGCAGAATGCAGATCTACGCATCAAAGTGGTAATCTTCCGATATGGAAAACATAGAGCTAGCTTTGACATCATGCTTCGAAGCGGATGTAGCAACCTCAACAGCGTACTCGCCCTTGACGATAAGCCAATCTTCTTTTACCTCATCAAACTCGGCGAATGAGTCGGACGTGAAGGTGATTGAAGCGACCCCTGCATTACCTGGCTCTAAGGCTATTTTCGTGAAGCCAACCATCTTTCGCTGTGTCTTTCGTCCACTTGGGTCGACCGGTGGAGTAATATAAACTTGCAAGACTTCACTACCAAGGATTCTGCCGGTGTTTGTGATGTCTACAGACGCATGAAAGTTGCCTGGTACTGGAAAAGACTCGCCGGAATGTCCCCAGGAAAACTTGGCATTACTGACATCAAAGGTGGTGTACGATAAGCCAAGACCGAATGGAAATAGTATAGAGTCCGGATAGTGATCGTAATGCCGGTAGCCGACGAAGCTGTCTTCCTTGTAGTAGACTTGCAGTCTCTCTGTATCTCCAGGGAAGTTGCCAAAAGCTGGCGTGTCTTCTATGCGGCGTGGGAAAGTCACCGGAAGACGACCAGAAGGGTTGATAGTACCAAGTAGAACATCGACAATAGCATTGCCAGCTTCCTGACCAGGATACCATGTCTGAGGGGCTGCCTTGACCTTGTCGAGCCATGGCATAGCGATTGGAACTCCGGTCGAATTTGACCGTGCGCGGGTTCACATCAGCGACAGCGTTGATGAGTCGGTCTTGCGAGCCATCGCAGGCAGATCCATAGTTTCCATATCGCGGCCTTCAGTCTCCCAAGAAGTAGTGTTTCCAACGAAGACGACAACCACTTCTGCAGCTTTTGCTGCGTCTACAGCAGCCTGAGTTACGTCTTCCTCTATTTCCTGTTGACTCATCAAGCCAAGCGCAACTCCAATGATGTCTTCTAGCGGGGCGAAGTCATCACCCACACCTGCAGGGGCCTTTGAGTGTATCTCGATCTTGTACTCCTTGCCATGTTCGAAAGCATATCGAAACTTCTCCACAGCGACACCTCCGAGAAGGAAAGCCATCGGATCAGGGCCATCATGTGGAATGTCTAGGATTTGCTCATCGTTGATATACACCTTTACTGGTCCAAGTGAGCAGAGCTCAAGATAATGGTTGCCGCTGACTCGAGGATTGTAGACACCCTCAAGCTTCAAGGCGCCCAATTTCTCCTCAAGAGTTGCAAATGTAGAAGCCTGTGTATTCACAACTCCCACAACCGTAATTGAATCGGATGGACTGTACTTGGTGAGTGTCATACCTGGTTTCCCATCACTGTCCGCAATTCCTCTTTCGATTGGCGGAAGTGTGCGATGTAGGTGAGCACCTTCAGCATATAGGAGTTCAGCTTTGCCTCCAAAGGCCTTCTCTAACGCTTCGTAAGGAGTTATTCTGTAATGACAATTGACAGCAGCAGAGCCGCCGCCGTGCGCAAGACATTGCTTAGCGAGCCCAAGTACTGCAATCTTCTTCAAGGCGTTCGTTTGGAGTGGTAAGACATTGTCCTCGTTCTTCAGAAGGACCATACCTATCAGCTTGCTATGCTCAGGATTGATCATAGCCTTCTCATCTTCGGCCACAGGATGTTGGAATTTGCCAGTAATGACGAGTAGCTCGAGAACTTCCCTCACACGCTCGTCGATGGTATCTTCGGTCAGCTTGCCTGCTTTAATAGCAGCCTTGACAGCCTCATCCTTGAAGCGGCGAGCTGGACCTGGCATGTCCAGTGCCAGACCAGCATTTAAGGCATCAGCAACAGAGTTGGTGCCTCCCCAGTCGGACATGACGAGACTATGAAGCATAAGCATTTACTACCAGAAGAAAGAATATAATATCGGGGACTCGCCCTTTCCAGCCCCAATTACCTCGCAGCCTTTCTTCAGTAAATGATCGTTTGCATCAGAATGTGTGCCATTGACCAAGTTATAGCTGGTCATAACAGCCCGCGGCTTCGCTATCTCTGCAAAGTAGTTAGCAAGAATATCTCACTTCCTTGGAGTGATGAGGATACCTACCTGAGGGCCTTTTCGCTGATGTTGGCGTTCATGGTGAAGCGCTTCGTTTCCTGCTCGTCTCCAGCAAAGTGCTTGATGGTTGCACCGACTCCATTTTCCTGTAAGCCCTGGATGTACTGGCTTGCAAGTTTGCCAGCGAGCAGAGGATCTTCGGAGAAAGACTCGAAGTTGCGGCCTCCTAGAGGATGTCGATGAGGGCAAATGGTGGGCGCTAGTCTTCTGACTCTTAGCAAACACTGGTTCACAGGTCACGAAAATTTACTGACAGTACTCGAGCACCCTTGGTCAATGTCTCCTCGGCAAGAGCCTTTCCTATTTGACGGGCAAGTGTTACATCGAATGTTGCCGCAAGTGATACAGAAGCCGGGAAACAGGCGGCGGTCGTGCCATTTCTGAAAGTACCACCACGAGCGCCATTAGGACCGTCTGACACCTTATCGCTGCTATCAGTATAATTCATTGGTATGATTTGTCTGCAAGCTTCGTCTATTCACCTTAAGCGATGGCACTCCCAGCCGAGGTATCTCTTGTGTTTCCCAAAAGTTCTTTCCCGCTACCAACCTGATCTAGTAAACAGATTAGCGTGCATCGAGATATGGAGTAGTGACTACTCACCTTCTCTTCCAGAGTCAGCTCGGATATGATCTTCGTAACATCCACATTAGATCCCATGGCATAAATTAGAACCAGCCAATCGGAGAGTTTGAGTAAAGGTAAGCGCTAGTGGCAGTCAGGTACAGATATGTCCGATGATTCTCAAAATCGAGGTACAGATGCAGGTGCAGATTATATGGGTTGTAAGATGAGTATTTCACTGGTAGCAAGTGTACTGACTGTCATCCAGTCGGCAATTCGCGGCCACGGTCGTACAGACCATCTCTATGATAGGCCTCGCTTGGCCGAAGGAGGTCAGGCGCCAAGATGAGGATTTCACCGAGACTTTCCCCGAAACCCATGGCATACCTATTGAACAATCATGAAAGGAACCATGTCCGG
This sequence comes from Neodothiora populina, assembly GCF_041146345.1. NCBI lineage: Eukaryota > Fungi > Ascomycota > Dothideomycetes > Dothideales > Dothioraceae > Neodothiora > Neodothiora populina. The sequence continues at coordinate 1,201,749 of NW_027191408.1, read as the reverse complement.
GCAAGGTTCAGACAGGCATAGAAATGCAAACGACGGTGTCCCATGATCGAAATCGCAAAGTCTATGTGGAGGAGTTCCAACAAATTGGCGTGTAGCAGAGCATCATACCGAGGGCTTGTCAGCTTTGATACCTCTGGACGGGTGGATAGTATCAGGAAGATATCGAGCCTATATACTGCCAAATACAAACCTTTTCCAGTTATCACCTAGCCTCTTCACGCCGTATTCAATCTCCCACCCTTTGATCTCACACACTTTTCTTACGATCTCCTCAAGATAGCCGTCCATTCTGTCGCCGGCGGTATGCAGATCGCTCTCCACCAGAATGTTGTCGTCTGGGACTGCTTTAACAACTTCTTCTGTCTTCACTGCTGCAGGGGTTGAGAAGTTGATGACTGAGGAGAATGAAAAAAAAATATCGGCGGGGATGGCAGGATTGAAGTATTGTTTCACAGCGTCTGGAGATCCAGAGTATGAGTGAAGACAGATTCTAGGCGGGTATGGCGTGGCTTGCAATTTCGGCGGGTCCTCAGCTTCGTCCGGGTCATGTCTTTGCGCTTGCGCCTGCGCTCCTGCTTCTCGCTTCTTTTCTCTCTTGCTCACAACCTTCTTCTCATGGCCCTTCCAGGTTTCGGCCAGCGTGTCGTAGACAAGGCCGTGTGCCTGAACACCATGAACAGAGCATGCCCTTCCCATCTCGCCCGCTAGCTTCAGTTGGGCAAGCAAGACCGTCTTCTGGTGCTCCATGCTAACACGATAAGGAGACAGCTTTCTGCCTTCCCTGCCACCCGGTGTGAGGCTGTCATCTCTTTCTTGGGTCTGTCCTGGTAGCCATGCCTCGGGAATTCGGAAGCCTTTATCGAGGCCAACCTCTCCAATCAAGGCAAGAGAATATTGACGTAAGTATTCGCGAGTCCTATCAAGAAACTCCGAGAGAGGTCGAGGTTCGGGGAGAGCTAGTAAGAAAACATGGTCGTCTGATCGGGGCGTAAGGACAGATTGATAATGAGCGATCTTCTGATCGTCGGACAAAGTTGTGAGATCGGCATAAGATTTGTCGTCGAACATTTGGTGGGAAAACCACGGGTGCCAGCCAAAGCATGGGATTACTTTGTGCTCTTTGCTGTGACGTAGAGCCAGGGATGAGTTTCGAGATTCATAGAACAGAAAAACATTCTTGATTATCACACGGATAGATGGCAAGGAAAGGGAAACAAAGACGATTCAGTAAAAAACAAAGTTGAATAAAATATCTACCTTTAGCAGCTTACCTCCAGTCCCCGTCGATATTGTTGACGTCTTCCGCCTTCACACCCATCTGTTCTGCCACGTGAGCAACAAGCTCCTGGTCTTGGGCTCGCGTAGCCATGATAGTCAAGACCTTTGCTTTCATGCCTGGTATAGACTGAAGATTGTCCATTGTGTCTGTTGGATGGCAATGAGCATCGAACACACCCAAATGCCATGGGAATGCTTGTGTAGTCTGGGCTGCCATGGTTCTGGTATCGATCTACTGCTCGTAAATTGTACTGCGAGACGTGAAGTATCTATATCTGATAATTCAATACTAGGCGCGCGAAGACGAAGGGCATGTGTTTGGATACTCCGAACATGACGTCTTTTTCGGCTCGGTGCTGTGAATGTGCTGCCGTGCAGCTCATGGCGCTTGCCGGACCTTACTCCACCCAGTGCAACTTCCACCAAGCTCACCCGCCCAGGAACTGGGGACTTGGCCCAGCACATTTCGCCGTACATTAGCGTTGGAATGAGTCTGTTTCTAGTGCCTGTGTTATCAAGGTGCTTGGAAAGAATTTGAAGATGACCAGTGAGTCGTAGCTGCAGCGATAATTGCTCTGATATGCATAACTGAACGCAACGACATGGCCAAGCGATTCACGTGCGTACAAAGAGGAGCTCCACACAAAAACCCACCCTCACCTTACTCTCTACACGTACAAGGAAGAAAGTCGAGAATCGTTCCACCAAAATATTACAACACGTGATGACATCTGTAGCGCAACGCAAGGACCCTCGAGATTGAGATGAGACGCAATGCGGGATGGTGGATTCTCCTGGAACTGACCATACAGATCGACTGCAAAATAACCGCGGAGCCTTATCGTGGTTCTGTACCTGATTAACCCCTTTCCCTGCTCGGCGGACCGAGTATCCGAGATGAAGGATATGCGCGACTAGAAGATATGGCCGACCGTACATGTCCGTTTCGAGAAATATCGTAGGGGTAATTGCAGCAATTCGAGCAGCATCTCGTACGATTTTCACGCCTCTCTCTGTGCCTCTCCTTCCTGTCTCGTCCTGTCTTGTCCTGTCTCGAGCGGCGCAATTGTCATCTTTTGTTTTTTCCCCACGCTCATTCCAGGAGGCTATGTGTGTGTAGTTCTCGTTACTGCATCTCTCGTCTTTCTCTTTTATAGACCATTCCCGGGTTCATTCGGATTGTGTCCCGCCACATCTTTTCGTCATATACACGAAGGAACACGCCCAACACTTTTTTCCGGGACCAATCTTCCCGCGAGAATCCGTCTAATTGCGTCTCGCCACTCCATACCAGAGATTGAGAAAACGTGATCGCGGCCAGTGGACCACAGCCATTCTTTCCCGTTGAGAAACAAACTTGTAATCTATACACTTCCATCAACCAATTCCATTGCAGTACACTCCTAGGGTTCGGAAGCAAATATGTCGGTTATGAATGCGAGCTATGCCTCGCCCACCGCGGACGCGGCATTCGCAAAGATTGCCCGTGTCGCTCCCGAGGGACTGATTGTGCGATTATTTGAGGTCAATGGGTGGACAATCGCCATGACTCTGATACTCACCGCTGTCATGTATGATCAAAGTATGTGGTCAATTGCAGCCGTCGATGTTTGAAGATCAACAAGGCACTCCACTAATCACAGGCGCAGTCTCATACTTGGTTCAAAAGCGCCAAATTGCCGGCCCTACCTTCAAAATCCCCTTCATCGGTCCCTTTCTCGAGTCTGTCAACCCCAAGTTCGAGGAGTATGTTGCCAAATGGCACAGTGGCGCATTGAGTTGCGTTTCTGTTTTCCACAAGTATGCGCCACCCCCCGGATGTGAAAGAGAATAGAAGTGGATATGGCGAGAATGAAGGGATTTCCTCAAGACAACTGCTGACATTGGTTTGCACTTAGATTCGTTGTCCTCGCATCCACCAGAGACATGGCGCGCAAAGTGCTGAATTCGCCTGCCTATGTCAAGCCCTGTGTCGTAGACATTGCCCACAAACTTCTCCGCCCCACCAACTGGGTCTTCCTTGACGGCAAGGCGCACAGCGATTACCGCAGAGGCTTAAACGGCCTCTTCACCCGCCAGGCCCTTGAGGTCTACCTTCCCGAGCAGGAAGACGTGTACGACGTCTACTACGCCCGCTTCTTGAAGATCACACAAGACGCCGGCACACCAGTTCCGTTCATGAACATGTTCCGCGAGCTTATCACCGCCGTTTCGTGCAGGACCTTTGTTGGACATTACATCAGCGACGAGGCCATTAAGAAGATCGCCGACGACTACTACATGATCACTGCCGCCCTTGAGCTCGTCAACTTCCCCATCATCATTCCCTTCACCAAGACGTGGTATGGAAAGAAGGCTGCCGACATGGTTTTGGACGAGTTCGCCAAGTGCGCTGCGAAGAGTAAGGTGCGCATGGCTGCAGGTGGAAAAGTGACTTGTATTTTGGATGGCTGGGTTCAGTCCATGCTCGATTCGGAGGCGTACCGTCAGAAGCTCGCCAGCGGAGGAAAGGTCGGTGATGCCGACAAGCCGAGCCAGCTCATTCGCACTTTCACCGACTTTGAGATTTCCCAGACTCTGTTCACCTTTTTGTTTGCCTCTCAGGACGCCACCAGCAGTGCCGCTACTTGGCTGTTCCAGCTCATGGCAGACAGACCCGAAGTTCTTGAAAAGTTGCGCGACGAGAACATTCGCCTCCGCAACGGCAACACATCAGCGCGCTACACCATGGACATGCTGGAGAGCATGACTTATACCCGCGCTGTGGTCAAGGAGATCCTGCGCTACCGCCCACCTGTGCTCATGGTCCCTTACGAGGTCAAGAAGGATTTCCCCATCAGCGAGAACTACACCATCAAGAAGGGTATGTCTAGCCTGGTTCATTTTGACGTGCCATGTTTGCTGATTGCTCTGCAGGTTCCATGGTTGTCCCTGCCACCTACCCTGCCCTTCATGACCCGGAGGTCTACCCCAACCCAGATTCCTTCGAGCCCGAGAGATGGATCACCGGTACTGCGGAGCAGCACCCTAAGAACTGGCTCGTCTTCGGCACTGGTCCTCATTACTGTCTCGGCCAGACCTATGCTGTTCTGAACCTCATGCTCATGATCGGAAAGGCCAGTGTGGAGATGAACTGGGAACACGAGGTGACACCGTTGAGTGAGGAGATCAAGGTGTTTGCAACCATTTTCCCCAAGGTATGAGCTTTTCTTTTGCGCTGTTCTTCTGTGACACAAAAGCTGACAAGACACGAACAGGACGACTGCCTTCTCAGCTTTACCGCGAGACAGTAGAAGAGGAGTCGATGGTTTGACTAGGCAACGAGGCCATCAATAATGAATGAGATACCCGCTCGGACTGGTTCCCTCCCTTGTCTATGAACATGAAGTGGAGCCCACAATTCAGTTGGGTTGGAGCGATTGCTCTCGGGGGGGAAGACCCACATGACAGGACGTGGACTACAGGCGTCGAATATATAGACATGGAGTTTCTTTCGTTCTTCTCGGTGTCGTCTCCACTATAGTTTCTTCCTGCCATCTCCGGCGTCTCCGAGCGGAGACGCTTTGGCTGAGTAGAGTTTGGGAAGGACGAAATACAAATGGATGAGACAGAAAAGCAGGGGAGGGGGAGGACAACAAAAACATGGCGTCTGCAAATGCAAGGTTTTCATCGTCAGCCGTAATCTTTGTATTGGTTTGTCAGATGGGTCACCTAGATGGAAATGCTCATTGGTCGTCTCTTTCCTCTGTTTCTTCTTGTTTCCTCTCGAGGTGCGACCAAGTCCATGAATAGTCCGACACCCTTTTTTTCTTCTTCTTAATCTTAATTGCGCCTTTTTTTTTCCTAGCCAAAAAGATCCTGATGAGAAAAAGGAATAAAAGGAAAAGAGAAATATGGAGACAGATGCCGACAATGTGCAAAGCGCAGTCTTGACCTAAGCATTGCATATGTAGCAGAGTCAGAGAGATAGGACTTTGGTTTCCTGTAGTCTCCGTGGACTTCAGCTACCACTCACTGTATACAGCGTTCCTGAAGGCCGCGCCGAACAGCCACTGACTGCTTGCTCCCGATGGGCTTTCGTTTGGCTTCTGATGGCTTGCTGTGTGTTCCCGGAGTGCGGTCCTGTCCAATCATTGCCAGAGGATGGAATGTTCAACAAGTGTGGTTAGGCAATGAACAATCATCATTGGTCCGGAAGGAGAAACGAACGGGCTTAACCGCCTGGCTGTCTACCTGATCCAGCACACACAACGCATGAGGGAAAAGGTAAAGATGGCGATACTGGTTGCTCGCGAGAATAGGGATACTCTCTGGAGATTTGAGAGGTAGATATCTGGAGAAATACAGTAGACACGGGGATGGGAGAGGGGAAAAGTGAGATTCTGCCGAGATACAAGAGTCTTCGCTCTACGGGATCTGGCTGGACCGTCTGTCTGTCTGCCCTGCGAGAAAGAGTAAGGTTGATAGTATAGATCAAGTCAACGTGCTGCTTGCAGCGATTGTTGACGAGCGATGCGATTGCACGTGAAGACGCGTCGAGCGTACAGTGGATTATCCCACACATTGGTAGCACATCTGCACAAGCGAATCGAAACACAGAATCGAGGTCTCCAGATGAGTCATGCAATTGCTCAGAACAGTCGCTGCAATGCACCCTTGCCTCAAGATATTCGTTGTACCTACAATACCGTGCCTTAGTGCACAAGTACAGATTCGATCAACAGAAAAGGGTCCGACCGACCGGCCCGAATACCAAAAGACGCGTCCTTTCCAATCAGAACGCGCGAAAAGGTTCAGTCCGACTCCGGGCGCGTTCGACGCCTCTTTCGTGTCTCTCTCTCTCTCTCTCTCTCTCTCTCTCTCCCACCAACGCGTTTCCAGTGTCATTTACGGAAAAAGAGACGGGAGTTCATCGGTAGGAGCTACAGTGATGAAGCGATCGTAGCACAGACAGCTGCAAACGGCCGCCGTCGCTGACTGTGCATGCAGCAGTTTGCAGCGGTAGAAGCACGATCAAGATACTATTGAGAAGATACGAACGTCCCACGCGAAGGAGAGGAATAGGGTTCGCGGCGGGATGTGCAGACAAGGTAACTTTTACAGGTACAGAGTAGAGGGTGGGTTCAGGTCAGAGTGGCCGCGGGGTGGGCGCTCTGTGACGTGTGCTTGCGGGCTCGCGCTCGCGCTCGCTCTTCTTCCCCGTCGACAGTCGACGACGGCTACGGGCGGGAAGCAATGGCTCTTCCGTACGTGTGACAGAGCGTGATTGACAGAAGGTAAGGCAGATGCAGTATCTGTAGTGGTAGCAATTAGGCAAGGGGGTCGATGGTGGCACGATTTACAGGTAGCCTTTTTTTATGTAAAAGTTCACGCGTCGGTGTCGAGAGTGCAGGTTGCAGGCGTGTCAAAGCGAAAGAGGGAAGGAGGGGTCCATGCACTCTGCACCTGCCTGCGTAATTGGGGAGGCGTTCCCGAGGCGTCGCAATCGCGTCTCTCTCTCTCTCTCTCGCTCTCTCTCTTCTTGTCGAATCACTCGTTCCTGTCACCTGTTCACCTGTTGCTATTCTTCAGTCTCTACAACCTAGGCAGCAAGCGATGGAAACACTCAGTGCGCCCAATCTGCCTGTCAAGTTCGGGGCAATAGCGGTCCCGGGTTCAATGTCTAGCGCCGCTGCTGCCTCTTCACCTCCTCAACCTCGACCAGTCACCGCGTCGGTATCCTCCATTTCGCAGAAACACCCTATCGCAGCAGCAGCCACGACGACGGCAGCAGCAGCAGGCGCCAATCCCATGACGCGATTCCATGCGACCAACCACTATCGACACGATGCTTTTTCACCACAGTCCCACTCTCAGTCGCAGGCGCAATCCACCTTTTCCTCTGGCGCCTTCCGAAGCTACGACGGCGTGGTCCCCAGTCAATCCCAGGAGTCTTTTGCCAGCCACACCAGTTCCGCCACGAAAGACTCGCAGGCGAGTAGTAATGCGACTCTCGACACGGTCATGACCTCTCCCACATCATCCCTGCACCACCAGCCCGAGAAGTCACGGAAACGCGTGCGAACGCCCGAGACGACAAAGAGTCCGGCAAGAGAGAGAAGAGCAGAGAGCGTGAGCTCGAGCGGAAGTCGCGCCGGCGAGGTCAGTGCAACAGCAGACTCAAAGACAACAAGGACGACAGCTGAAGTCGGCTTCAATTCACAGGCAGCAGCACAGCTCAAGGCGCGTCTGGCTTACGCAATGGCCAAGGTGCAACACGGATGGCAGAACCACAACATCGACCAGGTCGAGTTTCTCGCCTCGAGACTGCCTCCCCGAAAGGCAAACACCGTCGCCTCTTCTCCTCCGCCCATGACTGCCAACACGCCCTCCAGAAAGACGATGGTGTCTCCGCGTACTGCTCTTTCGAACAAAGCCTCGAGGTTGACCATGTACGACTCGAGGCCGATTGACTATTCGGTGCACTCCCCACCGAGCAAGAGAAGGTCCGGACAGGGTATCGTCAGCTGGGCGGGTGCAGACACTATTATCCCGGAAGCTCAGAAGCCTTCTCTGGCTCCCGCTGCAGACATTCGTCCTCATTCCTTCCCGCCGCCGCCCTCGCCCTCGACACCATCGAGACGACAACACCGGTCGCCCCCGCTTTCTGCCGATGCCGCACAGCAGACATCACACGCACAGGCAGAACAAGACGCCATTGCCTCGCTGATGCTCATGCATTCACCCAGCGGCGGCGCCTCTGCTCCCGTCTCTGCCTCTGCTCCCGTCTCTGCCTCTGCTCCCGTCTCTGCCTCGATCGCCAGCACGACGAACGGAAAGGGAAGCAACAGCAGCAGCCAAGGAAACACACCCCCGCCTCTGTCACTCGCACCCTTTTCGACCCACGACCGCTGGTCATCGTCAGCAACGAAAGACCAGCGGCCGCACAACACGAACAGCAGTCCGTCACGACGACCACCAACAACGGATCGCGATCCCAGCACGAGTAGTAGCACCACGAGCGAAAGCGACGCCAACCCACTAGACAGCAGTTTCGATACAAAACCAAGAAAACAACAAAGACGCAGCGCCTTTCAGCACTCGTCGCAGGACGCAGACGCAGACGCGACCAGAAGGGACAGAAACAAAGAGTCAGAGAGTAAAAGACAGGCGCGGCTCAAACGAGCAGAAGAGGAGACGAAATCCGCACGCGACCAGGTGCTGGACGAGGTCGAGGCCGAGTAATGTCTTGTGTTTCCTGTTTGTTTGTATATACATGAGATGTCTGTAGGGGGGATACATTTCTGCAGTTTCTTGCTGCTGGCTTATCGATATCGAATAGATGAACATGCATAGGATGAACATGCATCGGGGGGAATGGGATTCTGGGGAGGGGCGTAGACGGGGTTGATATACACTTGCTCGCTTGCTTGTCTGTCTGCGTACTATGATACCACCTTCTATTCAAGATCTATCTGTCTGTCTGTTGGTTCAGCCACCCTCTCACCAGACGATCCCTACCGATTGGTTTGAGTTGTGGTAAAACAAGGCATGCTTTTACATGCGTCTATCGCGTGAGTCTATATCGTATATGCTGTTCCTGAATCCTGATCCTGATCCTGATACCTGTTCCGGTGCCAGTGCCTCATCCCATCCGCTCTATTCCGTGCTTCGAATCTATTCTCAGCACACTCGGTATCGCGAACGACATCGTTCCATTTCTATAGACCGCAGCGGTCTCGCATTCCTTCCTTCCGATACTCTTTGCTCTTTGCTTTGTGCCCCTTGCCCCTTGCCCTGTCTCGTGTGTCGCCTTCCTTGTCTTCTGTTCTGTTCCTTCCTTTTCGTTGCTCCCCGGCTCGACCGTCATCGCTGCCTGCTGACTGCTGACTGCTGACTGCTGACTGCTGCTAGCTGCTCTGCTCTGCTGAGCCATCAAGGAGCCGGGTTTCTCTCTCTGTTCTTGGAGTGGAGTGGAATGCGCTTGTCTTCTCTTCTCCGGCTCTCGCCGCTCGGGGCTCGTTTACTACTCTCCTTCTGTCTTGATTCTGTCTTGGCTCGACAGAAGAGACATTTTCTTGGCCGAAGGGTTTCCGTCCCTTTCACTTGGGCGGAGATGAATGGGGAAGTCGTCTTTTGGCTGGACGCCAAGTGTTCGCATGCGGAGAAAAGCACCACCGGGGTCGGTGTGCTCCTTTGCTCTCTTTTGTCGAGACAGGAGTGCTGATCGACGTTTTACTCTCTTTCTGCCAGAAAGGTGGGCCTGGTTGCTGTTGCTGCGTCGCTGGGTCCTGTGGCTTCGTCATGTCTGCGTTTCTGCTGACTGTTGTCTGGACACGGTCGTCGGCGTCGGCGATGTTTGCTTCGGCCTGCGAAGGCTAGACCGACCAGGCGTGTCGTGCTGCCGTGTTCTGTCAACGCTCCGGTCGGAAGAGGATAGCTAGAAAATAAATCACTGCCTCGTCGTCGGGTGTAGTGGTGTCTGATAAAATCTACATTGATTTCATTTCGTCTTGTCGATACCCACACCTCGCAGCGACAGGTAAACATCCGTACCCCATCCCCACAGACTCTGAATGGCAATGCCCCCGCCGAAATACTCGGCGTAAGCCCTTCCCAGAGGCAGGCCGTAGCCCAGGCCGGCGAGCGAGCCACCGCCTCCGACCTGGATGGAGTTGAGGCCGTTGTTGTCTGCTCTGCCCGTGGCGTCGTTGATCTGGTCTTCGTTGAAGGTCGTGAAGCCGTAGTCCCACAGATTCTCGAGGTTGTTGGGGCTGATGCCGCCGCCTCGATCCCTGATGCGGATGGTGACGCCCGGTGTCTGTCTTTCCAGCGGTCTGATGTTCGCAGAGGCGGCTGCCGAGTTGGGCTTGTTGGCGCCCGAGGCGTAGTCGACGGAGCCCTGGTCGTAGTTGGAGATGCCCTGGTGCTTCTTGCCTCCTCCTCCTCCTCCTCCTCCTCCTCCTCCTCCTCCTCCGGCGCCGTAGCTGACGGGGCGCTGCTCGGGCTCTTCGGGAGCGGGAGCGATGGTGACCTCGATGGGCTCGCGTTCCATGCCGTTTTCTATCTGGGCGCGGAAGGCGTTCTTCAGCAGTTCCGTCAAGATGTACTCGAGGTGCATCGGGATGTGAGCGAAAGTGTAGTCTGGGTCGCCGTCGATGACGATATAAGGCCGGACGCCGTACTTGAACTCGCAGATGTCGCCGACCATGCCCTCACAAAAACGGATGATGTCTTCGGGCCGCAACGCCGTGTCGATGGCGCCAATGTACGACGGATCGGGCGAGTGGTGCACCTCGTCGCTGAGATGGTAGTGTGGCTTGCTGCTGAAGTGCAGAGCAATGTGCTGTTGGGCGACCAGACGGGTGCCGATCCTCGCGCGCAGGTGTTCGTCCAGGAAGCGAGTGACTTCGGAGGGCGAGATGTATTTCCGAGCCTCGAGGAAGCCGCGGGCCAGGATGCTGATCGTGTTCGAGTGCGTCTGCACCAGATCGGCCATGGCTTCGGTGAACTGGATCTCCTCTTCCAACGTGCCGATCTTTTTCTCGGCGAACGGCAGCAAGGTAGACAGCGAGTGGACATAGTTGCTGTGGATCTTGGAGACATTGGGATTGGCCACGACGATATAGGCAAGATTGCGTAACGACTGCACACGATGAGCCAGGCGGGCGGGCAGGATGTCCAGAGTGAAGTTTGCAGAAGCGAACAGGCTCTTCTCCGTCAGAGGTGGGCGGCCATGTTTGACCAGGTCTGCCAGAGTCAATGGATGCAGAGGCTTGGCCGCCAGTCGCGTGACGCAGGCATCCGTCACGGTCGCCGTCTTGATATAGCGACGCCGACAGCTGTTTGTGAAGCAGCGATTGCTCTTTGTTTTCGACGAGACGGTCCGACACTGTCGTGCGACGGAAAGATTCATTTTCGGTCTAGACATCTACGAGACATCAGAAGAGAAGGGAGGCGCTATAACAATTCATAATAAATAAATAAAAAAAGGTCGAGCGACGTCACATGGCGCGTACATTAGGTCCGATGACATCTCACGTGTCGATAGCCTGATCCAAGAAGAAAAAAAGGGCCGGAGAGAGACCAGCAACCGAGCTCAAGGTACAGAAACCTCGAAGACGGAAAAGGGTTCCCCGGATACAGACACAAGTACAAGTGCTAGTATATGCGACCCGACGAGTGAGTGATTAATATTGTGCAGTATCCTCGGGTCAGTAGAGACCAGGCACGAGGTGGTCAAAAGACTTGGAAAGCACAGCAGATTGGGTACACGTCATACTGCACAGACATGGTGAGTGCTGTTCTATCTAATCAGATGATGACGATGACGATGGGCATACGGTACTTTGTACACGCAGTCACTCTGAGCTGGTGACAAGTTACAGCTGCCCGAAATAGTGGAGAGAGAAAAGAAGAAAAGGGTATCGTTATGTCCATGACAAGATGCTATGCATGCTTGCGCTGGGGCCCCATTCGAATGCTAAGGTAGATGTCAAGTCGTCGTCGTCGTTGTTTACAAGTCCGCCATATCTCTGGGGTCATCCAGCGGTCGAAAATCTACTGGGTCTTGACGACCTGATCGGCCTCGACGTTGATGTGGTCGTTGGACTCGAGGGTGTGCACCTTGTCCTCGGGGAACTCGGCGCTGTTCTTCCTGTCAGTCAAGAGAGCTGGAGACGGAGCATGGAGACGCACGTGAAGCCCTTGATGAGCTTGAATTCGGTGGTGATCTTGCCGCCTTGCTCGGTGACCTGCTTCTTGGCTCTGCAGACCGACAGACAGACATGGTCAGCACATGCTTGGCAAGGAGGAAAGACCGCAGAGAAGAAGAAAGGGAAGAGACACACTGCTCGAGCTGGGCGCTGTCGGCACCGTCCTTGAGGGAAACCTTTGTGGCGGTCAGTCTGCTGGTTTGTGGTGGATAGTACTGCATGCGGTCGCTGCAGCGACTACTCACGTTGATGGAAGGCATCTTGTTGGTGGAATGTTTGCAAGGTTTGGAAAAGGGGCCAAGTGTGTAGAAGTGGCAGTATGGTCTATCGAGAGGAAGAAGAACAGAGAGCGAGAGGAAGAGACACGATCATCGTCATATAAACAAGCCAAACAACCACCAACCTAGGTACAGCAAGCCCCTCCAAGCCCACGTTGGTCGTCTTGCCTCTACTACTGAGCCGGTAGCTTACCTTATCGTACAGTGGCAGCGCATGCGCTGTGACGTAGTCGATCAAGAGATAGGCGCACGAGAAACAACACATGACATGAATCAATCACATGCAAAAAGACGTGCTCTGCTCTCACTCTGCTGTCACAGTCAACCCTGATCTGCGGATGGAAGTCTGTGATCCGAGAGTCAGGGCTCGACTGCCAAGGCTCGTTTTATTGTCAAAGCCACGCTAAGCCCGGCTGGGAAGCAAGAGACAGAGACAGAGACCGAGAAAATCACTATTCTGTTTCATTGTATTTCCGTCTCGATTTCTTGGTGTCTGTCTCCTGTCGTGCCCCCTTGCCCTCTGTTTCATCACCAAAAACAGGCGCACCCATGGCCGACGAACAGGCCAACCGGCCACACAGAGCCACAAAGGACAAGAAGGCTCACAGTGGCGAAAACCCCAAGGCCTTTGCCTTTGCCAGACCGGGGAAGCTGCAGAGACAGGCCGCTCGCTCCCACGATGTGATCATCATCCATTCATTCATCAGTACACAAGAAGAACAGAAGCACTGACAGCCATGTCGCCAGGTCAAAGAAAAGCGCCTCCACGTGCCCCTCGTGGACCGCCTGCCCGAGGAAGCTCCCCCCATCATCGTCGCCGTCGTCGGACCCCCCGGCGTGGGCAAGACGACGCTGATCAAATCACTCATCCGACGATACACCAAACAGTCGCTCTCTTCTCCCTCGGGCCCCATCACCGTCGTCACCTCCAAGCGCCGGCGTCTGACCTTGATCGAAACGCCCTCCGACTCGCTCGCCTCGATGATCGACATGGCCAAGGTCGTCGACATTGTCCTGCTCATGATTGACGGCAACTACGGCTTCGAGATGGAGACGATGGAGTTTCTCAATGTCCTGAGCTCGTCGGGAATGCCGGGGAACGTCTTCGGCATCCTGACCCACCTGGACCTGTTCCGCAAGCAGGACGCCCTCAAGGCGCAGAAGAAGAGACTGAAGCAGAGATTCTGGAGCGAGCTGTACCAGGGCGCCAAGCTCTTCTATCTCAGCGGCGTCGTCAATGGACGCTACCCGGACCGAGAGATCATGAACCTCAGCAGATTCTTGTCCGTCATGAAGAACCCGAGACCGCTGGTGTGGAGGAACAGCCATCCCTACTGTCTGGCCGACCGCTTCCTCGACCTCACTCCTCCGACCGCCATCGAAGACAACCCCAAGTGCGACCGCACGATTGCACTTTACGGCTACCTGCGCGGCACAAACTTCCCAGCCGAAGGCGCGAGAGTCCACATTCCCGGAGTCGGCGATCTCGGCGTCGGCAACATCGAAGCCCTGCCCGACCCGTGTCCCACACCCTACCTCAACCAGGCCATGGAGAAGGCGACGGGAAAGAAGAGGAGGACGCGTCTCGGAGAGAAACAGAAGCTCATCTTTGCTCCCATGAGTGATGTCGGAGGTGTGCTCGTCGACAAAGACGCCGTTTATGTCCATGTCAAGAGCTCCACCTTCAACCCCGACGACGATGACAACGAAGAGCGCGGTCTCGGAGAGCAGATGGTCGTGGGTCTGCAGAGCGGAAAGAGAATGCTGGGCGAGAACGACGAGGGTCTGCAGCTTTTCGGTGATGGCGACAAAATCACCGACGAAGACCTCGGCAGAAAGTCCATGAGGAACATCGGCCGTGAAGTCGAGGACAACCACCTGCCTGAAGACGAAGGCTTCGAGAGCGGCGATGATGACGAAGAGGATGACGACGATCAAGACCTCGTCGAAGCTCCCGAGTCAAAGGTCGATCAAGCTCCAGACGCCGGCGAGGCTGACGTCGCATTCGCCGACAGTGACTCTGACCTCGGCTCTGTCTCCGGAGACGAAGACGACATCAGCGACCCCGAGAGCTTTGATGAAGACGGCGAATACAGCCAAGACGAAGACGGCAACCTCCGCTGGAAGGACAACCTTCGCCAGCAGGCGCTGGCCATGCACGGCAAGCGAGTCCCTTACCGCACCGTCGAGCTCGCCAAAATGCTCTACAACGATATGCTGTCCACTGCAGAAGTCCTGAAGAAATGGCGAGGCCATGACACCGAAGACGACGACAACGACAATGACGACGAGGACGACTTGTTCAAGAAAGCCAAGCCCGAGGATGTCGAAAACCTCGATACCCGCCACATCCCACGCTACAACCGTGCCGAACTCGAACAGAAATGGACCGAGGAAGAAAACCTCGAGGCCCTTCGTGTTCGTTTTGCTTCGGGTGTCGACCTCTCGCAGGGCGGCGAAGACGGCGAGGGATCAGATGCCGAGTTTGAAGGCATCGCCGACGATGACGAAGGTGATGGTGCCTTTGAGGATCTCGAGACCGGCGAGGTACACGGCCCCGACGGTGCTGCCGAAGATGACGGCGCCGACAATGACGGTCAAGTCGACATCGACGCCGAACGTGAACGCAACGCCCGCCGCAAAGAGGAGCTGAAGCTGCGCTTCGAAGAAGAGGACCGAGAAGGTTTCGCAAATGACAAGACCAACGCACGCAAGGAAGGTCCCGCAGACGAAGAGTTTGGCGAAGACGACTGGTACGATGCGCAAAAAGCACTGATCCAGAAGCAACTAGACATCAACCGATCCGAGTTTGAGCAGCTCGACGACCTCTCACGTGTGCGCGTTGAGGGATACAAAGCAGGCACTTATGCGCGCATCACCCTGTCGAACGTCCCGTACGAGTTCAGCGCGCACTTCAACCCCAAGTACCCGATCCTGATCGGAGGACTTGCGCCTACCGAAGAGCGGTTTGGATTTGTACAAGTGCGCATCAAGCGTCATCGCTGGCACAAGAAGATCCTCAAGACCAACGATCCGCTGATCTTCTCTCTGGGATGGCGACGATTCCAGACGATGCCCGTGTACAGCATCTCCGACTCAAGAACGCGTAACAGAATGCTGAAATACACACCTGAGCATATGCATTGTTTCGGGACTTTCTATGGCCCCTTGATTGCTCCCAACACTGGTTTCTGCTGCGTGCAGTCAATGTCCAACAAGAACCCCGGTTTCCGCGTCGCAGCAACAGGCGTCGTGTTGAACGTCGACGAGTCGACGGAAATCGTCAAGAAATTGAAACTGACCGGCCACCCGTACAAGATCTTCAAGAACACGGCCTTCATCAAAGACATGTTTTCTTCCTCGCTGGAAATCGCCAAGTTCGAAGGCGCAGCGATCAAGACCGTGTCAGGCGTACGCGGTCAGATCAAGAAAGCGCTGGCCAAACCCGAAGGCAACTTCCGCGCGACCTTCGAAGACAAGATCCTCATGTCGGACATTGTGTTCCTGCGAGCCTGGTACCCGATCAAGCCGCACCGCTTCTACAACCCCGTGACGAACCTGCTCGAGCAGAAGCAAGTCGGCACCAACGCATCCAAGGAAGCCGACGCAGAAGGCCAAGCCGGCCCGACGACAGAATGGCAGGGCATGCGCCTGACAGGCGAAGTGCGCGCCGCGCTCAATGTCCCTACACCTTCAGATCCCAACTCGGCATACCGCACCATCGAGCGTCAAGCCCGCCACTTTAATCCTCTGCGCGTGCCCCGCAAGCTCCAGGCCGATCTGCCATTCAAGTCTCAAATCACGACCATGGCGCCGCAACCCAAGTCTTCGCAGACGTACATGGCCAAACGAGCAGTGGTGCCGGGCAAAGAAGAGAAAGAGGCGCGTCGGCTACTGCAGCAAGTGCAGACGCTGCGCAACGAAAAAGTCGCCAAGAGGCGAGCGAAGCAGGAAGAGCGCAAGGAGGGATACAGGGCCAAAGTGGCGGAGGACGCGGAGAAGAAGGCGGAGAGGGAAAAGAGAGTGAAGGCGGAATTCTGGAGGAAAGAGGGCCGCAAGAGAAAGGGGTGGGGCGAGGACAGTGGTGGTGGTGGTGGTGGTGGTGGTGGTGGTGGAGGAGGAAAGAGGAGAAAGGGATAGAGGCTCTTCTGTCCAGCTCCCTCCTTCTTTCTCTTCTTCCTTCTCCTCTGTATCACCTAATCAAAAAGTCTACAATACTAGGAAATGTTCTTCTTCTACTGCGTACCTGTTCCCGAAAGACCCCTGGACGAAAAGCGAATCCAAGGTGATGACTACTCCTTACTGTTGGACTACTCTCTTCTGAGGTTTCAGGTGTCTATCCATTTCCACTTCTCTACTCTATTCTCTGCCCCAACTCTTCCATCCTCCACCTAATCCCCACCCAACTCCAGCCCACACTTTTTCCGTCAGAGACCTTAAAACCGCTCAATTCGACTTCCGAGAGAAGAGATATGCAAGGACTAAGAAGAAGAGGAAGAAGAAGAAGAAGAAGAAGAAGAAGAAGAAAAAGGGACAACAAGCTCATCTCCCCTCCCGCGCACGACAAGAGATTCACAACGGAACGGAGAGACCACGACGAGGATGGTCAGCGTGGATAGTACCAATCAGAAGATCAGCACTGGAAGATTACGACCGAGAGATCACGACCGAGAGAACAGGGTGCAAGAGGGTGCAAGTGGGCGCGACCCTGTCCTCCCCCCCCCCCCCCCTCTCTCTCTCTCTCTCGTGACAGCCTGCAATACCTTCGCCCACCCACTTTTCTCTCGGAAACAGAAGAAAGAGTGAGCTTCGTCCGACTCGATCAAAGCAAAAGCAAAAGCTAGATGAGCCCCCTTGCGCTAGACGATGCGATATCTGTTCCCCCTGTTCGAATCCAACCCTTGAATTTCTAGTAAGAATAGTGCGAATCGCCTCCCCTCTTGTTTGTAACTCTTATCTTGGTTTTGAACGGGAGATTGTGGTGGAGAGTGTATCTCTCGTGTCACTTCTGCGAGTATATACCATGTGTGCTCGCGCGTTCGATGCACTTTTCGTACCTACTTGGCTGTTTTTGTCTTTGCGGAAGATATACCTTGGTCATGTATATCTAGACGTCCAGACATTATCGCTAAATCTAATCATACTGTTTACCTTTGTTCATACGAGGGTTGATTCTTGTGTATGTTCATACATGACTTGTTGCACGTTTACATTTTCCTCATGTGTCGATCCTAGGGGGAGATTACAATAGGTGATCTTGAGAGAGCCGACCATCTGAAGTGATCCGCGATTGAATGACGGTGTAGTCTTTCCACTGCATGAAAGAAATCAGACGCCGTATGTATGGAGACACCTAGCGATAGTACCAGAAACGGAGTTGAAAGACTTTCGAATCTATCGAGAGCCTGATCAGGGTCGAGGCAGAGTTCGACAAGAAGAACAACGACTGGCTTGAGCAACAGAGAAAGCTCTCAGGTGCTCTTGTGGGCAGCTACAGGCAGGCCAAGTCGATATACAGTCTTCCTTGGTCATTATGTTCCGAACAGAGAGACATAGGTAGGATCCCAGACGGGACTGCAAAAGCAATGCCATAATCTTCTCATGGACAATTCCAGGTATGTCATAGCGGGAAAGGGTCCTCAAGAGTCCTCTTGATCCTCCTTGCATCGAAATATGCCGTGTTGTGCATGTCGCTCCGAAAAATCACGCCCAATACACGTTGTAGATCACAATCGAGAACCTACATGGCAAAACAACAAGAGGCGTGTTGAGAGATATACCGCATGCACACACGAGTAGCGATCGGCCATGATGCCGAGCATCACCCCTGCCACCCGAAGTAATACCACTTGCTATTCGGTTGATCGGTCTCCACGGCAGTGGAAAAGATTCATTGGAAATCCAGTTCGTGTCAGGGACACGTCCGCGGATGTCGAGAAGAAAGACCCAACAAGACATCTCGTGTCAGCGTACGGTGACGGGTTGATGCTGACGAGGAGAAATATCAGCGATCAGCTCGTGGCTCCGAGTAGACATGCAGGCTAGAAGAGCAAGCTTCTGCGGTACTGCCGTCGGTAGTCACATAACCATCCGGTCGGGTTTTTCGTAGGAGCTGAGATATCTTCTCCTGTTCTCACGGTTGTCGCAAATTGATTCGATCTGCAGACAGGTGTGACTGGCGCTTTCGAGGCGCTGTGGAATGGGAGCAAGACCCAAACCCAAAACACGAGACGTCGAGGACATGACTCCGCATACGCAACCTATAACAAAAAGCCCGGTCGGGAAATGTCCACGTGCTGGGTTATTGACCATGATCAACTCCATTAAAACCAGACCCTGCTGATCTTTCCAGTCGGCTTTTCCCCCATTCCCTTAAAAGTCAAAGAAGTCAATAAGCACGAGACGTCATGCTGTTCATGCCTCACAGTACTTGTCCTGTACCAAGTGGGGGTCCCCAAAGACTTTCAAAACATTCATCGTTTGTTGCCTTGTTTTCCCCTAGAAGAATCGGCGATAGAACAAATAGCGGTCAGCTAGTTACAAGTACTTATTTCCTTTATAAACAGAACCAGGTGCTTTCCTGGGCTGCACAGCCGACATGAATCGCCTTCTTTTATGCTTAAACTGGTATTACTCCATCCGGAAAACTTGGTAGATTTTTGCGATGGGCAGATCAACTAGATGCATTTGGTCTGCAAGAGCCAACATCAAACACGTGATGCTGTGTCTTGCATGACCGGACATCCATCGGCGTGAGGTGAAGACGTGACTGTAGTTTGGTCTTTTGCGAAACGATATGCAACCCTCGGGGATATAAAGCTTGTACTAGCTATTATTGAGCCGCAAGGCCATATACGCAAGGCAGTCTGTGTCTAGGTTGCATAGCGAACGGAATCCGAAAGCTTCTGGGTGCGGCCAAAAGTTACGTGGCTGCCTGTGGAAGACAGAGAATATTCTGTGCGTCAGCTTCACCATCATGAAAATGTTAGTGGGCAAGGGTCCACGAGATGAAACTAACGTACTCCTAATTTTGCGACATTGAGCTGGACAAGAGAAAGAACAAGGCGATAGAGGGTCACTCGACAAAACTCCGTGAGAAGCGCCAGCGAGTGTGGGGCAAAAGAGCGTCTTTTCCAGCGATACGTGCGTTAAATTTCCTCCCTCCACCATCCCCGCCCTGAAGATCTTCCGTGGTCGAGGCACAGAGTTACAGTATTTGGAAGAAAACAGGTGGAGAGGCTGAGTAAGCCTTTGGTTGGTGGCTCTTGTTTGTGGTTCGTGACAAGCGGCCGCCGCCATGATGCATGATCGATGGTCTCTGCACTCAGTTGCGGCTCTATCATCGCCATGCCGATTGCGACGATCCGAAAGCCTAAAATCCATCTGTCCCAAGATTGGCATTGTTACACCTTTGCAAGACACTGCAAGGCAGCTGTTCCCACATAGTAGCAGTAGCACGATGCTATGAAGAGCAACGTGATTTCACTGACTTGCCCCTGTCCGCGTACAACCGTTCGAAACGGTGAGCTTCTGCTGCCTGTTGCGATATGCTGCCTGCGAATGCGAATTCCTCCCTTTCAGCCAGGTAGCATTGCTCGTGGTGACGGTGGGCATCCGTAGCACAACATCGGACCAACGACGTCCATATCACATTGCATATCCGCCTCGTGTAGAATTACTGGCTACGGCAGCATTTACCAAAGTCTACAAGCTGTCAAACAGAGTCACATCAACTACCCGACATTGAGTTGACCCGTTACATAGCTATCGCAAAGGATTGCACACTTCAGCATAGACCGGTCTTGTGTTTGTTCGATCAGGCCACCTGTGGATACAGAATGCTTTGATCTCTGGGGTTTGTTTGATAGCTCACTGAGCTGTGGCTCATCCGACTGCATTGCTACGGCTAGAACCACTCCTGTGATCTGGGGAAGAATCGGGGCCTGGAGCGGCATCCCAATGCATACGGGCAATGAACGCGATACAGTAGATTGTGATTGCCGGACGGCTTCACTCGCGTCTCGCTTTCCAAAGAACCCAATACCATGGTTCGTTCTAGGCCAAAATTACCCACTGGCAAATAGAGTGAGCGAATCCATCGAGTGCTTCAAGGGCGATTGCTTTCGGTGTAAAAGGACGCTGAACGAACGTGAGACCCATATGTCTCGACTACCACGTTTGAGCTCAGCCAACTCCAAATGAAAATGGGCTGGATACGTCAACGCGAGGATGACAATCCGGTGGTGTGGAAGCCTTGCTGTTTCATCGGGCAGAACAGCGACAGCCTGATTCATGTAATCCGTTATACCGAGTAGAGCATGCATATGCCTAGATGCATACCTTAGTATAATGGTCGGGACTCGGCGGAAATTTCCATGGCAGATCTAAGCGATAGGGCTATGGTCCGCCATTCAGGGTCCTTTTAAATGCGTCGTCCGGAAGTGTAGAGGACTTGGCAGATGCACTACATCATCGATGTGGGAGATGAGCTCGGAGACACAGCTGACCGTGGACCAAATTTAGTACGTGCACCACCATGCCATTTAGGCCTGCAGCAGTAGATCCGAGCGCTGATAACATCTCCTTTTGAAGTGCACAGATGCCTGGCTTAGATCTGCAGGGTATCTGCATCCGAAAGCTGGTGCCATGGCCGAGAGCCGAAGTACAGTACTGTGTAAAGCATGGGACGACGGACAGGCAGTACACAAGCACCGTCTCCTTGAGTTTGTCGTCTGAGAGTTATCTCAATAGCTCAGAGATTAAGGGCCAGCACCGATGGTTTGTTTAGATCAGGATTCGTGGGATGCATGTGGATGTAAGAATGCTTTTATCCTCCTCCAAGTGTATGCGCAACTAAAGCCACCTTGCTGCAGCAAAGGTACGGTGGGTAAGGTAACCTAAGCAGCGTCGTGACATCAATGACACCAGCGAGCTGGTTGGGACATTCGCGTACCATTTGACAGACGCCTCCAGTCTCGAAGCATCTCCACTACAGTAAAGGCTGGATGACTTGTTCGACTAAACCACTGATCGTTTCAACTAGCTGTATGTTGGGTTACTAACCGAACATTCACGTCGGGCATGCTGTTGCCAAGTCTTAGCCGTATCTCCCGACGGTTGACCAAAGCCAGTGATGATAACAACACGACTGACCAGAAGCGATGAGCTTGTATATGTAAGATAGCAGGCAGCAAGTAAGGTCTCGGACCTTTGTTTTTGAACTTGAAGTTTGACAATCACTTGCCAACGTAAGGTGGTTCATCACACCTCGTATCCCTCTACCTCAGAGGTACACGCGCAGCTGTCAATGGGTCTGATGGCGGTAAAATAGAGTGAAAAGCGGCGTTTAGAACCCGACCCTGCAGCTGAACTGGCTGCACATGTGCACTGCACAGAATCCACGAAGCTTGGCCTTGCCAATGAGGGGCAGGGTCACCACTAGAGATATAGTAGAAAGTTTGCTCAATCGTTGCTTATTCTACTGCGCGTGCTACCAAGGCTTTATTACAGGTTCCCATCATTCCGAATCGATCTTACTTGCTGGGATCTGACACCGACACCACGCACGACAGCGCCTCTTCTTCGGCTTGTCACGGCGAAGAGGCAAAGTGAGTCTTGCAGAGCTATGCACGTTCCTCGGAGGGCGGTCCAAATACAGCAGTATTGATGCATGGATCAGAACGAAACGTGCAAGGACTCTTGTTTCGTATGTTCCCACTTCATGCTTCGTTAGCGGCGGAACCATCCAAGTAGCGCTGGCGCGTTTTCCGGTAGCCGACCGCACCGGCGTAAATCGATGATTTGCTAGAAGGGACGATCTACTCCGCGGGGCGATGCCGATCCCTCCAGACAACAATTTCGTAATGTGTACATCGACCATATGGCAAAAGTGCTTGGCTCACCATCGCACGTGGACTAGACCTTCAAAGAACATATACCTTTCGGTATCCACGCTACCAATGCCCCGTCCCTTCTCATTTCAAATCGTGGGAGGATGAGTACCACAGCACTTGGTGGAAGCCCATCTAATATGCAGCAATCTAGGAGTGCTTCGACTGAAAACGTGAAGCGGCGGAGACCAGAGCGAACACCTGATCAGATTGCTCGAAAACGTGATCAGGACAGAGAAGCTCAGCGATTGAGTCGTGAACGTACCCGACGGCGAATTGATGAAGCAGAGACCCGTCTTGCGGAAAGTCAAGCTGCTGCAGCCAGATATGAGCAGATCATAAATCAAGCCCAAGAGGAGCGCGATGTTGCGCGGAGGGAAGCCATGGAGCTCCGTGAGCGACTCGAGTCCACCTATGCCCAATTAGAAGCTGCTCGGGCGCGACTGGCGTCAGTCTCTCGACTTATTGGCACCGACGAATCACAAGCAAATTCACCGAGCGGCTTGCCTGTGGACTCTGGCATTAGTTTTTATCAGATCAGTCGACCTCTTCAGCTGCAATCACCTCAGGCATCCGACTCCATGGTATCACGTGGACCATCGAATCGTTCGGACCATCTGTCGATTCGTTATCAGAGACAAATTTCTCCTGCTTCCGTTTCTCCGGGTCCTCACGAAGCAGTCTTGATACCGTCATGGAATCATCGCAGTACAACTCGCATCGACTCACACAGCAGTCCTGGCTGTGGTACAGAGGGTTCTGCCTATGGAAGCCCCAATTCTGTTTATTCATGGTCCGATCTGCCCAACCTAGTGCCGAAGAACTCGGCTCCGACATGTCCGATGGACAGCATTATCACCATTTTCACGAATTCTAGACAGACACTGCTCAAAAATGGAGAGCCCGAGGATCTGGTACTAGGCAACAGGGTTCCACCCATGAGCATGCTACCATCTCTGGGACTAGGAGCGGGCCCAAAGGCGCAGCACCCAGTGACCCAGATGCTCACAGAGGTGATGGCCAAAGTACAGATTTTCCATCGGATACCTGAGCAGGTGGCTTTTGTGTGGTTCACACATCTTACTTTGAGAGTAAGTCTGCTTATGAAGCGTTAGTCTGCGTTCATGCTAACCTCGATGCAAGTTTGTCATATTTCCAAGTCGAGAAAATTATGAAGCTTTGCCAGACTGGGCCCGCCCTACCAATCTACAGATGGTCACAGCCCATCCCCCTTGGATAGATCATATACCCTGGCCACAAGTGCGCAACTTCCTCATTGGGCATTCTACACGATTTCTACAGGAAGAATTCTCCATGCCTTATTTCGCTGGATTATCGGTGAATTGGCCGCACGATTTGGACCATGCGACAACAACAGACCCTGTCTCCGGAGAAGTGGTGATCAGCTCGGCCTTTGAACACCATCTGAGAAATCTCGACAACTGGTCACTGGGCACTGTATTCTCACAAACCTACCCCGAACTAGCTGGCTTGTATCGGGCGGGCGCATAATGATATAGAAAATCTAATACCGACATAGGCGCTAGATGGCAAGCGTGCTTGTACATAAATCAATCTTTCAGGCAGGCTGCCTCAAAGCCGAAAGCGCCTAGTTCTGCTCTTGCACAATAATTCGTGAAGCTGAGGCCTCAAGTCAATCGTCTCGAGGTCACCCGGTCCGACAGCGAAAAATGATGAAAACGTGGGAGTTCTTCAGTTCGTTCTAGAAAGACACCAACTCCTGTCCACGCTGCTTGGACACTTACTTACGGTAGGAAAAGCCTTGTAATTCGTTGCTATGTACGTGATAGTAGAGCGGCGGAGTGATCTCCACGTTCCTGCCCCTTTCTTGCTCTTCCAAACATGTCCGCGATGTGGCTGACGTTAGTCCGTTGTCGGGCTTATTGATGTTCAGTCAGTTTTTGGACATCATGAGCGAGTGGACCATAGAATGAACTCACTCCTCCCCAGACTCTACGCTACACATTGCCTATACAGAATCGTGAACTGTAAACTCTCCGATCTCCGATTGGGGGTTTGTTGATCCTCTACATATTTGTATCTCTATCAAAAAAGCATGCCGGAACAACACCGTAGCGAACCTGCGCAATGGATGTAGTGTACAATAACGTCGTAGAAAAGCCTTCCCTCCACTGTTATAGCGAAAAGCTTCCTCAACCTTCAGCCACTGAGCATGAAACAAACTCAAGCATGACAGAAACCAGCAAGCGGCGTGGCGCGACTTCTTACACTTCCCGAGATATCTCCTGTATCTGATCATCTGGCGCTGGCGTCGAGGAATCAATGCGGTCATGGTCCTTTGTCAGAAGCGTGAACTTAGAAAAGCCGAGCTGCCCCTCAACATACACTGCGACCTTTCGCAAGCAGTTCCTGGTAAAGAGTAGATAATCACTTATAGTATGGCGCTACACTGTGTCACAAGGGCCCAGATCATTTGGGATCAGCACTTTGAGTTATTTGTGCCGCACCCTGTTCCCTGTCGGCCGGTACGGACGGCGTGGCTCAGGAAGCAAGGGGACGGGACGTGCGAAATGCACCTCGGGTTCTCCAAGTCCATCTATTTCCTACAAGACTCTGTCCAATGCTCTCAACGACAACACCTGCTGTATTCCCACAGCCTTGCACATGATGCAGAAGCGCCAAAATCGAGGAGCGGGAATATTCAAATCATGCATAAAAGAACATTAACCTTTTTCTTTAACTTTGTTCACATTGTGGGGCGTTCTGATGACTTAATGATGACTGAATGTAGAGAGAGAATCATGTCCAACAGCACAGGGCAGTGGAAGACACTTTTTCGAGATGGACCCTCAACCACCAAGCGCTGACTAGTATAAAGCTGGAGAAAACCTCATAGTCCGCGAAATGAACGTAGTGTCCATGGACGATTTGCTCCATACGCAAGCCTTCAAGTGAACCGCCGGCCATTAGTGGAGAACAGGCCCACCTGTTTCCAATGTGCAGTAGCCTGTGTTGACTCGTCTGGCTATTGATGTTGGCATCTCGACTGCGAAAGCAAGGTCTACATGACTTTCTGGCGGTAAATGCCGTCACAATCAACTGCATCATATTTATGTGTGCAAGGAATAGTAATCACTACCTTACACAAAATACTAGTGTCACTCATACATTGACGATGCGCCAGAACATGCCCTATCAAGGAACTTCTGATTCCTACAACGATGTGAGTCTACATGGCAGAATGATGTCGTATCGTTCTTCCTCGCGAGAACATCGTATACAATCAATACTTAAAGCTCATCTTTGTCTGGCATTTTATGGGAGCGGGAGTCCTTTTCGGGGAGAGCTGATGTCCATATTTTTTCAACGGGAGGCTCCTCATGTCGCCCATAGCTCTTCTCAACCTTAGACGCAAGAGCTCTAAAATGGGCCCAATGAGGGGCATCTTCACCCAAACCCCAAGCGAACGTACCACCGAGGTCCTTCTTCACAGCGACTTCATCATACTTGGCAGAGATAGATTCTGGCGTCTCCCACGACCAGAAAATGTTCTTTTCTGAATCCCAAAAATACCGCCCACCACCTTCATTGTCATACTTGCCATCTTTCATGGCTCGCTGAAATGAAGTTGACAAATCGGCGGGTACTTCGTCATGCCATGAAAATGCTCCCGCTCTTCCAAGATCGGCTCCGGTCCTTGGATCCTCCAGCAAAGCGGTATGACAGCCAATCGGACTCATCTGGCACTGCGCTGCAGGATCTGTTTTGAACCACTTTATATAGAAAGCGAAGCCAAGATTTGCCTTCCTTGACGGTAAGCCTCTGCTCAGGTACGCATCGATTGCTTGCAGAGAGGCAGTTATACCAGCATGGTGTTTTGTAATATTGTCTCTCCTGTTCATCAAATCATATGTCATGATGTTCAAGAAGTCGACATAAAGTGCGATCCTGGGCACATTCGCCTCGGTGAAAGCTATCATGTCTCTGACTAGACCAGGAACAGCCGCCGAGATCAAGATGTGAGATCCCAATTCTTCACGAAGAGTAGCCAGCAGACCAACGTACGCATCTATCTCCCAAGCCTTCTCCGTGTTAGGCAATTTTTTGTAATCTTCACCATTTCCGCTGGCACGATTGAATTAATCTTCAGTATACAACCTGTCCTGCAAGAGACTCACCCAGGATATTCCCAATCTATATCAACACCTGCAAGGATCAGCCCTTATCAAAACCTTCGCTTATGTCAAAGTTACCATCAGCGCCTGTGGCTGCTATCATTGCTTTTACATTGGCCGCAAAAATTGCACGAGTTTTCTCATTGGTGGCAGCTTTCTCGAATCCTGTGGTATCACCCCAGCCCCCAATCGCGATCATAATCTTGGTGCCTTCTGCAAAAGCTTGCCGAGTAGCTTCAACATTCGTGAATAATGGCCAGTTGTCTTGATTGATCACATTGAAGGTCTCGGATTGCATGAAAGCTAGCACGACGTGACTTACGTCCTGCACCATACGCTTTTCCGGGACGACTTGATGCTGGCTGGGAATTGCTCAGTACTCGGGAGATCAGGAGGATGCGATATTGGTTTACCCAGTTAGGTACATGAGGCATATGGCTTGTGTCGAGGCTGCAAGTCCCAGCAGTTTGAGGATAAATACAAACAGCGGCATCGCATCACTCCGACGTCCAAGAGACATTGTCCGCGGTCGGTTTGTAATTACTGTGATTCAAAGTCTCAGTATCCTGGACAATCACAAGATGCTGTACGAAGGTAAGGCATATTACTGTACTGTCTCCGTATGATGTACTGTACAGAAGTATCCCCTACCAGCCACTTGGTCCGCTTTCGGCAGTTTCGGCAATCTGATCGTCGTTATTCCCGAAGCCGGTCCGAACAAAGGACTTCAACGTCATCGTCATCAATTGCCGGCGAGTTCAATTCAATGTATTAAAACTGGCACGGCCACATCGGAAGGATGCACCATAGCTGTAAAACTAATATCCATTGTAAATCTCATCACTCGACACTCGCATATGGATTTTTACCTAGTATAAAACTCGTCCGCCACTGTCATACCACGAATGTCCACAGGACATGACCTAGAAAAGGCTCCAAAGGCGGAGGAGCCTCATGAGCCATGTGAGCCTTACGAACCATATGAACCGCTGGAGCATTACGAATCCGCTGGAGACTATGTGAGGTCAAGGAGTGCGGACACTAGACTAAGATCCCGTTCGTCATCGAGTCATTTTCAGCAACAAGACCTCGAGAGAACAGGATCACGACTCAGTCGTATGGAGACTCGAGGTCTTGAGAGAGTGAATACTGCATTGTCTGTGATAAGGTCGCGCAGACCGATACCGCCGTTTTCACATCCACTCACGCATGAAAAGACCAAGCCGGATGTAGTGGTAGACTTCGATGGTCCGGACGACCCGTATCGACCAATAAATTGGCCATATAAGAAGAAACTCTGGACGACTGCGCTCTATGGCTTTACGACTATGGGATCCTCCTTCGCTTCCAGCGTGTACAGTCCTGCTGTGAAAGAAATCTCTTCGCAATACCATGTTGGCACTGAAGTGAGCCTTCTTGGAGTCGCACTTTTACTATTTGGCTTTGGCGTGGGTCCCTTGCTATGGGCACCATTGAGCGAAGTGTACGGACGCAAGAAAGCAGTCTTGATACCTTACTTTATCGCTGGTATTTTCTCCTTTGCGACCGGAGCATCGAAAGATATCCAGTCGATATGCATCACTCGGTGAGTCCAACTCTCAAGGCGACTGAGCTTACGGGTGCTAACCCAAGATGCAGCTTCTTCACGGGTTTATTTGCTAGCGCACCTGTAACAAATACTGGTGGTGTGCTAGGAGACATCTGGGCAGCAGAGCAACGAGGACTGGCAATTGTGGGCTACGCATTGGCTGTAGTAGGAGGACCAACCCTTGGACCAATAGTCGGCGGTGCGATCATCGTAAGCGGCGTCAGCTGGAGATGGACTCAATACGTAAGTTATTCTTCATCTCAAATGTTGAATATCATCATAGGCTAATCGTTCTCCCAGATCACTGGCATATACATGCTGGTAATGCTGTTCCTCGATATTTTGATCTTGGATGAATCGTTCCCTCCGATTCTACTAGTCTACAAGGCCCGCAGACTCCGTCACGAATCTGGCAATTGGGCTTTGCATGCGAAACACGAGGAGTGGGACATATCCCTACGAGAACTCTGCAACAAATATCTCGTGCGGCCCTTCCAGCTGTTGTTCACTCCAATCTGTTTCCTAGTGGCACTCTATGCATCCTTCGTATACGGCATCCTATATGCCACTCTCGCTGCGTTCCCCGTCGAGTTCCAGGAAACACGAGGCTGGAACGAGTTAATCGGCGCTCTGCCCTTCTTAGCCCTACTTCTGGGCATTATGATAGGTGCGTGCGCCAACATCATGAACCAGAAGTTCTACATCAAACGCTTCAAGGCGGCCGGCAACCGTCCAGTTCCCGAAGCCAGACTTCCACCCATGATGTTCGGCAGCGTCAGCTTCTGCGCCGGACTGTTCATCTTCGCGTGGACGTCTCCGGCTCACATCCACTGGATCGCGCCCTGCATCGGAGCTGTGCTGATTGGTCTCGGTTTCTTCACTATCTTCCAGGCTGCTCTCAATTACCTCATCGACACCTTCCAGCGCTACGCGGCTAGTGCTGTCGCCGCAAACACCTTCTTGCGATCTGCTTTGGCCGGTGCCTTCCCGCTCTTTATCAACCCGTTGTTGCATAACGTCGGCATCCCTTGGGGAATATCCATTTTCGCCTTTTTTTCGATCGCACTGATTCCCATCCCGTATTTGTTTTATATCTTTGGCCGTCGCATTAGAGCGAGCAGTTATTGGAGTAAGGAAAGTGTTTTCTGAGGTGAAAGTGGTTTCGTGGGATTTGGGTATCGATGGCGCTTCTGGAGTTATGGATGCGCTCTTGTGTGTTATAAATGTCGTTAGTCGTACATATCAGAAGAGAGGTATAATAGTTAATGTCCAAGATTATTCATTGCTAATATGTCCGAGAATGGCTTGTGGAACTGTCTACTTCATTCGACTAAGTTGCCCGATTTTTAGGACCGCTTCAAGAGCGCCGAGCTGCATCAAGCGCCTCGACTGCAACACTAAACCAAGCGGGTGCGAACTTCGATTTCCTAGAGCGCATGCAAGCCCTATGTGAAGAATAATGTGTTCAAATTGTATGTCAATACGAATGCAATTAGGTACAGTATATCCATAAACGAAACTGGTATCGATGCAAAAAGCCGAAAACCCGCTAAGTCCTGCACAAAGACAAGCAAATAATGAGACAAGTGAATAATAAGACAATCAAATAATGAGACAAGCAAAGAATGAACTAAGCAATAACAAACGACAAAAAGGGGAACCGGGCCTGCTCGCTCGGGTCCGATCAATTGCGTATTGCTGAGAGACTAAACTCGTCGTGGACTTGTCCATGCCCATCGTCGAAGTCGAATGAAAAGATCGAATCACGCATAGGAGTTGTTCCGTAGCCACACATGGTCATTGTGTTGTCGGTGTCAGGCTGGTTTGTTCCGGCAGGGGACGTATAGGATTCATCCCCTGAGACGTAGTCGTTGATGGATCCTTCAGACCGAGAATGCCTATCTCGAGAGAATACCGCTTTTGCTGCTGCAACAGCAGAAATGTAGGGCTCGTTGTGCCTCAAGATGAGGTGTTCTCTATAACCCCGGGGAGTTTTATATGCGACTCGGGTCTGGCATCCTGGAACTCTACAAAATTCCGCCACGCCTGCTACAGCATTTCTTGTAGGGCTGTTATAGTGTTAGCTCCCAGCTGTAAGATATGAGGCAAGCATTGCTGGAACTCACGTCTTTGATCCCGGTCTGTATCGTGAGCCACGCGGTCTGTGCCTCCTCGAATGTTGGTCCCCATCTGCTCTCGATGTAAGTCTACAGAGTGAACACACAAAAGGTAGGTCAACTTACTCGGCGACATATCCTGATACCGTAGCACCGCGAGGTTCTGTTGGTGCGACTGGCAAATTTGTTGGACACAGGCTTGACCAACGCTGAACAAGGAATTGCTGACTTGCAGTGCCTTTGCAGGTCCAAATTCGTTTACGAGTAAGGTGATGTTTTGTATATTGGATTCCTCGTCCGCAACGTGGGTTATGCGTGAAGCCATGCTATTGAAGTTTCATATGTTGACAAGTTATTGATTGAGTTGTTCACGACCTTTGGCATAGGCATAATCCTTAAGGGCCTGTGTGCAGATTTGGAAGCGGATCTGGTGACAATGACAGACCAGAGAGGGGTTCTC
Source organism: Neodothiora populina (assembly GCF_041146345.1). Classification (NCBI taxonomy): domain Eukaryota; kingdom Fungi; phylum Ascomycota; class Dothideomycetes; order Dothideales; family Dothioraceae; genus Neodothiora; species Neodothiora populina. Next base: position 1,171,287 of record NW_027191408.1, on the reverse strand, counting down.
GTACTTACGATAGTCAGGAGAAGATGCACGGGGTCAAGACACTGAACTGGGAAGATGTCGCGTTTAAATGTTCGACTTCAGAGATATGTATGCACTATCATTGATAATTGTAGATGAGTCGCCTTGAGCCTACTCGAGGTGATCTGCATTTCGTTACGAGTAGAAGAAAAAGGCGTAGGGCAATTTGTATGCAATGCAGGACGCCGGCACATTCGTTGAAGATCATTGAAGACGAGGATGCAGGTCACCAAGTACCCTCATTTTGTGCTCGTGATCATGGTTTCAGGGAAGACATACGCCGTATCAGCTAGACAGCGCAGCAACGTACAGACCACGGATTCCTCAGATTCTGGTTGGACTACAAGCAACATGTGGTTCACGTTGGCGACGTTCGCAGGAGGCGAAGCTAGTGTAAATGTAAAAAGCTTGGTATTCACGATATGTCGGCTGCCTTCGGCACCGAATACTAAGGTCGGTCTTATGCATGCGGTGGGTTGCTTACGCTTTGTGATCATATGCCGGACCACGCTTGATCTTGGCTCAATCGGACAAGGACATTGTTTCCAGAAAGAGCTGGCGCTGACACCGAATGGTATCAGCCTTTCGTGACATGTGCATGTATGCCTAGAATACTAATTTTACTTCGTCGCGGACGAGAGATGGAGAAAAAGCTAGATGACCCCCTTGCACCCCACGATCTGTGAGGTCGTCGCTGATGCGGTGATTTCAGCTGGAGCGCTAGGAAGTCCGATATCCCACGCCCTGATAAGCACTCACAAGTCCGATCCTCCATCGATAGCGAAATTGGATGCCTCATCTTCCAAACAACCATACCAATGCGGACCGTCATTGCGCCGCCCTCGTCATATGGACACATGCGTCTAACAGTATTACTGGATAGAACAAGATGCATTGTCGAGAAAGCGCTGTGCAGGCGTTCCTTCCTCGGCAAGTTCACTGTTGTCTGTATCATAATGCTGGTGCTTTTCGGGAGACGCCTTCTTCGATCACGCTACCTGCACAAATCTGTCTCAACCTCGCTATTCTCGCCGTCGCCATCTTCGTGGCACCAATAAACTCTTGGGTACTTCCTATTCCCGTGCGGTTTGCAACGGTCTGCACACTTTCAGGTTTGCCTTCTGTGAAACGGCTAGTGTCCCTCCAGGTCATGTGGAAGAAGATCAGTAACTGCATCGCAATACTCGTAGCGTACCACATATCATCGCACGGCGCTCATCAACACCCGGCTTGTTAGTCGCCGATATTTGTTGTCTTTTCCATCTCATGGTCGGATGTAGCAATGTCCAAGGAGTCACGTCATAGTTCCTCCACGAAGGGTGCAGGTGGTCGACAGTGAACCTTCTCTCCCGATCTCTAAGCTTCTCACTCTAGTCTTCACTTTGCCTGTGTCAATGCTACTCGCCTTCTCACGCAAGCTCCTTATCTTACAATAGCCTGGTGTTGCTTTGTTTTCCATTTACCTAACGCGGTAATCCTTGTGACTCGCTCGAAGAGTTTGTGGACCGTTGAAATCAAGGCATTTCCCATCTTGTGTTATATCCTCGAAATCTGAGGCATATCGGTCATATGACTTCAGGAGTCTACATGAATGCCGAAAAACAGTGCAGATATTCCGATATCTTTGCTTATTATGCCGGACGGTGTTACAGGAGCCAATAACCACCGACTTACGACTGATGGTATGTTATTGGCTAGCTCTGGTGGATATCCAATACGTCGCGACATGTAGCGCCAGTCTAGTGGAACAGTGAAGTCTACCGACTCCGTGTCAAAGCCAAGTCGATACAACGTCGGAGAAAGATTTCAGTGTCTTCTCAGCGCAACGACACCAAGTAGCCGACTACGAGGCTGGAGCCAGAGGTCCGCATCAATACCCGCCATCCGACTTTCCAAACAGCTTGTGGGCATCTTCTATGGAAACTACCATTGCTCTTGACCTTCAGGACATATCTGGAGCCTATAGGCTACACTGAAGCGATTAGTCTACCGACCACAGTTCTACGATCTAAGCTATACGGGAGGTAACATGCCCATTTGCATTCTGGGTACAGTATTCCATGTTCTTGATCAAGCCATGCATAAGTTGTTCTACGACGTCGTGATCAAGGCCAGTCGAAACCTTAGTATATGCAGTTTACGACATTATGTGGCTATAAGCAATGTAGTCTTTCTGATACATGTCCACCGTGCGTACCGCATGGCCCTCTTCCCACACCCGTTCGCATAAATGATATATGCAAGATACGCATATCACACAGGCTTGTGCGTCGAGATTGTACACACAACACCTCCCGACTTATAACGCCTTAACTTTTCTGTTGTTCGCCACAGTAGTAGTCAAAAGCGATGTTCGTGGCATTTGTGAGATTTGTGTTTGACATGAGGATAACCGCGAATCAAGATGCTTCAGGACTCTGCTAGGGAGAAAAAGTCAGTGATAGTCAACTTCGCGATATCTACCACGACCAAGAAGACGACCTGATAGACTGGTAGACCTGGTAGTTGAATTTACCTCATGTTCTAAGTCTTTAGCGCTTGCAAGACTAGGTTGATTAGCGCATGTCGGGCCGGTGAAGCGATTCTTGGTCAAAGCGATTGTTTCTAAATCATACTTTCATGTTGCATACTGCTACAGAGATGCGGCTACTATGAAATAATTCAGCTGCATTTCGGCCGCACATAGAGGTCCACTCGTCACGCGTATATGGTTGACGTCGTCCCTCGACAATAGAGAGGTTCTGCCGGTTGTTGGGTCGTATTTGGAATTGATTTTATAGGTCGTGTGCCATGGACCACCTTAGTAGGCAAAGGTTTGGGTTGTCTAGAATGTTGGAAGTTGCGCTGCAATTTGAGCGCGAGCTGCAACTAGTGTACTCACACACTGTGGTCTCTTTTAGTGTCAGGCCACCTCATGTTGACTGGTAACATACCGGCATTGAAGTGCCATGGATGCTAAGAAACCGTTTATGACAGGAAAAGGCTTGAGTACAGTTACGCTGATACCCCGTTATGTTCACTAAAGGCGGGGACTTCGACCTCGGAAGAATTTCGATGACCGTCCAATACTTCAAATCGGTTTCTTATTGAAGGCTACAGGACAAATGCTACTCTAGTAGTAGCTTTCGCAAGACTATCAGAGGAATTCTGACAAAAAGTCGACTTTGTCAGTGTGGCGACTTTCTGAAACGCTGTGCAGACGAAGGCGATGCGGCTTCCAGACGCCGGTCGACTCCAGGAGAGTGACATGTGTCACGCTTCGCTACACCGGGTCGTATGATAGACGAATGAGCAGAAACGACCCGAGCCTCTCAAAGTCACTTACTGCCGGCAAGCTATTAGTGTCTAAGTAGCGTCGCTGTCTTTCGATGGAAATGACCGGAGACGGCCTTTCGAGAGTCCTCCATTGGTTTGGTTCGATCAAACAGCGCTTAGACTCGAGAAATGGCATTTGTGGCTCGGCCATGCTGTAGATGGTCATCTGACGTGACTTGTATTGGCTTCTCCACTTTAAGTTCGCCTGAATTTGCATTTGAAGTACAAGTCAAATACTAAAGTACCTAGCCTGGGGCGCCACAGACTGGCTTTGAGATGTAAACCTCTGTTGCCCAAACCCATCACTCCTCTGGATCAACCGAGTCATCTCTCAGCTATCTCCCACTTCGCCGAACAAGTATCTTGATACTCACTTCTACACAATTTCCCGGATGTCACAACCATTCAAAGATTCCATCATCATCCCGTCACTCTTTCAGGCATGGAGGATCGAGTTGGATGCGCTCAGGCAAGAGTACAACATCTCGCTACCTCTTCTTGAGCATCAACAAGTCATAATATGCGACACAATAGCAGAAGGCACCGGCAACATATTGGTTTTAAGACTCCATCGAAAATTTGGTGGTAGGATACGATATATCTGTATTCCCGAGATCAACGTCTCCAACATCTGCAAAGTATGGTATTCCTTGATTCCAGAGAGAATGGGGATAATACTTGTGACTCCTTCTACTGGGATAATTTCATCTGTACCTACATCCCCATCTGACAGAGGCTGCTCGGCTGTACTCATGGAAATTGGTATTGAAAAGGCCTTCAACCTCATCAATGTAATTCACCATCATCGATACATTGCAACAGATCTGGCCCGCAAAGCCGGGTTGCATGCACTGGCAGTACAAACCATTATTACGGATCCAGATCCAGAAGGAAGTTTTCGCCTTGTTTTCTCTCAGCACTGTAAGTCAAACATATACCCATCCATGTTCATTAATCTGACCTTGTTTTAGATACTTCTGGAAGAGCAAGTAGTGGATACCAGTCAGCAGGCTCAAGTCTTACTAGTGCAGCTCCGATCATGATCTCCTCATCCTCTCGTGGCAACGCTGCAGTGACAACACCTGGACTTCAAGTGGGCTACCATGCAAACCTTTCTTACCAATCATCTGTATCAACAAGATCTTCACAGGTCCCCACCATCCAATGCCCTGAAGACTGTGATAGAGTGTACAAGAGAGCTCGAGGCTTGAGAGAGCATCTCGCGTTGGTACATCACAAGGAGGTGGAAGACGCAAAATATATTGCAAAACAGCTCTTCGACACCAAACCTGATATGGACTTGACGTCTAGTCTTCCAGCAAATACACCAGATCCCGACGTAAACACTGCGATCGGGTTCGAATTGCAGCCTACTCATCCGCGAACTATACAACAGCTTGGCGGAGTCGGAGGTTGGGCATCTGAATCGGGGTCCTTCAGGTATCCTGACTCCACCACAATGGATCTAGACCTCATCGCGTCGGACACATTCCAAGTTACGGATGCACTGAACAATAGTGTACAAGAACAGACCCGTACGAATCTCGAGGATAATCTGTTTGGCGTGACCACGGACCCTACTGGTAACAGCTTCGCTGATACCCAGCCGTACACCACCTTCGACGATTTATCGTTGAGAAACATGTGAAACAAGGGTGTGCGACAACCACGATTGTATGATGGCCCCCCTTGCACCATCCACTCATACACAAACACATGTCGACAGTATTGTAAACATGACACGATCCATGTGGAAGACCAGTTGCCTCCCGGTGATCCCCGATCGCGCTGTCTTGTGAGCCAGCGAGATGCCCTGGACACAGGCAAGCGATCGAGATGCACTCATGGATTCAGACGTTTTTCCATTCTCAGAGTGTCATCATGTTTCCTACCGAGTCATCTTCGATGACATCTATTTCCTTTGCATCATGACTTCGACTTTCCCTTAACCACTGCATGCCCTGACATTGAGATGATTTGATTATGGACACATAATTTTCCTGATATTTTAATTGCTGGCGCTTTTTTCCGATCACATTTGCTCTAGATACCCGATAGATTACGAGGCTGTATTTCACGTACAGAATACCATTTCTAATTGCTTTGCTTGTGGATTAGCCACGTCATGTAACGAAGGACGGCATTACAAGCCGAGGGAAGGCGTTATCGATGCGCTATCGATGCTTGAGAAGCTGAAGCGGGATATATATTGTCCATGCATGTCCCTCGCCTGCCTCTAGAGCCGAAAAGGATGGTGGACTGCGCCAACCAAACAGTAGAGTTTATCGCCCATTGTTTCAAAAGGCGAGGTCTACCAACTTTTCCGCACGCACAAAATCCATCCGCCCCCATCCTACATATCACCGGCTTTTACTATGGTCCGGCAATCAAAAGGGGTCGAAATGCCCGTATGCCCTTTCTGCAATCGCTACTGGTTTGGCCGGCATTCGACATCCGTTGGATCCCAGCCCAGCGCTGACCAAATTCTGGGCTCCTCCCAGTGTAGACTCCGGACCCTGGTTCGCCAGAAATGTGCCACATATGGAAGGATGCAAAATCGACAAGAAGCCATTGGGGGCAGCTGCTTGCCTCACGTAGACCGTCTAGTGTCCGCATCCGCTCGTAGGTGTTCACTCCGGCAGCGCAGTGCTAACGGGGAGTGGCTCCGTCGTGTTCAAGCCACTTGAACAGGGCCTCGGCCTTATCGAGGTCCCTCAAGGACCTTAGGTCTAGCAAGACCATCACTCCCTCTCTCACGAATTGGCGGTGAGTAGGTGCGTGTGGTCTGCCCTCGCGACTCAAGAACCAGGCATGACGAGACGGTGAACAGAAAAGGCGTCCCTTAGCAGAGAGAAGGGGTGTCTAATCGTGAGGCAGAGGATACACCCTCACATCGCCGTGTTGCGTTTCCCTATCTGGGTTTAGCCTAAGCCCCCAAACTCGACCCTATGCGCTTCCTTCTTCTCGCAGGGCCCGACTTTCTCCTACCTTCGTGCTATCTGGACATGATTCTCCAGATCAAGATCTGAGGAAACGGTCGAAGACTATTTATAAACCGAAAGACTGCAGTGCCATTGTGCTGTTCGAGCGGTGTAGTACTCAACCTTAAATACGGCAGCTAAATTGCCACGCTACCATTGTTCGAAACGGCGGAGAGAAGGCTTTCATGATAGGAGTGGTCACATCTAGCACTCACTCGAAACCCAAAGACCCGGAAGAGCAAAGCAAGAAAAGCTACAGATCTGGAGAGACGTAGTGCACACCCCCGTCCCTGCACTGCAGCCTTGAAGGTAATCTCTCTTATCCTCTGCTCTGTGTGGACGGCTTGGCTGACTGGGCTGGCAAGCCTGCTGTAACGATCACCACACATCGCAGGGTTGCATCGCGAACGGGCAGTGCATTTGGCATTGCAGATTGGGGTGAAATCCGCGCCGTCATCGTCGCATGTTTGGACATCGTCTCAGCAGGTTGGAGAAACATTTGAAGTTTGACTCGTGCTTATCATCGTACAAAGGATCATTGACCTCGAAGAAAGCACACTACAGTAGCTCAAAATCCCCAATATATCATTGTGGTGGTTCCATGACGCTGGTACAATAGGCCCGACGCTAAATCCAACGTGGAGCTCATCCCGTGTGTAATTAAGGTCAAGTACACATGTATCGCATGGACCTTGGGGGCGTGAATGGCTTCCGCCCCCCCCAAATGGAAAACCCCCAGTCCAGTAGTGTAGTACAGCAGCGCGCGCGCGGCATCTTCAAGTTCATGCACCGTTTTTCAGATTAGGTTAAGCTTACCCAGCGGGAAGGAATTACGACCCATTTCAGTTCTTGGCCGTTCTACTACGTGAGAGCGCATGGGAAAATGTGGCACACAGATGCAAATCGACAGGTTTTACCGATATACGAAGGAGCCCTTGCCCTGCACTGCCCTGCACTTCCCTGCACGGCACTGCTGTACGTTGGCGAAGCGGCCCTCGTTCGAGAAGTGCGGTGGGAAAGCAGTTGGTTTTCACCCCGGGGGATTTTCTGACTTTCCTTCGTTATCGGGATGTTCGGATCGAGAAGCCCGCCCGGCCGCCCGCCGCGAGACCCCGTCGTTTGGATCGTCGACGGGAAGGACAAGCCGCTGCCCGCGCCGCCCGCCCCGTCCTTCCGTCCAGTCTTGCACTGTGACTTTGCAGGGTGCGTTACGTGCATAAGCTTAAAGAAACAGCGCCAGTGCCAGAACTTGGACTGGCCTGGACTATTGTGCGACGCTTGGTACAAGCATGCTTGGTCTAGAAGCAAGTCGAGAATGGTTGTGCATAAGACTGCCCAGACTGAAGACCGCAGATCGAAGACTTTGGTTTTCAAACATGTTGAATGACTATGTTTTGTGTATATAGGAATGAGTTTATAAGAGCGCGGTAGAAATAAATCGCAGCAATGGGTATCCTGCCGAACAAAAGAAAATAATCCAAGAGCGAATGCAGAAACAGAGAACATGGTTTGTGTATCTCCTCCACAAGGTGTTCACCATCTCCGCGTGGCAGAGTAATGGATCATACTAGTCGTGAGAGGCTCAAAACATAGGAGAATCTTTATATCTTTTGTTCGATATGCGCTTGTGGTCAGACTTCGTCCTGACTGGCTCTTGCTGCAGCATTATCGACTTTCATGGCGCTGTCACTCACTTAGAGTTCGTACGACAGACGTCAATTCCAGTGCATCTCGGCGTATTGTTGCGGTGGGTAAAGTGTCACAAGGCGCGTGTCAGCCCCCGACGGAGGCGGATTGTTCATGTCGGTCAAATTCGCAGACCAAGGAATTTGCCCATTGGGGTAAAAATAAGACGAGCTGTATTGTGGATCCATCCGAGTGGTGTCGCCGTTCACTGCTGCAATTGGACTGTATACGTTCATGAAGCTTGGGGCTGAAGTGGACCGAGACAAAGTGTTGTTGTACATGTTGTTATTGTTGTTATTATTGTTGGGCGACACTAGCAGCAGCTCGGCTTCGGAGCTTGCGCAGCCGGTGACATCGCTGAGCATCTGAGATGGTGGGCGATTCGAGGACGCTTCAGATATGAGACTCGGTCTGGTGTGATGTTCACCTCGCATTTGGGCGAAGGCGGCTTTCGCTCGGTCACTAGCCGAGTCTCTCGAATCGCCATGGCCAAGCACAAGGTGCTCTCTAAGGAATCTTTCCTTTCTGTAGACGTTACTGCAATTCTTTTCAGTGCAGTTGACAGTGGATCGAGGAATCTTTGCCCCAAGCTTGCCAGTGCGCTGTTTCTTCGAGTTTCTTTTGACGGGTTGGATCGGTGTGGGCTCATTCGGCATTGTCTGAGTAGCAGGACGCTCTTTCCAGTAAAGTCAGCACGACCGATTTTCGACAGACTGGAGAAATACTGACGAGGGCTTTTACGGTTGCACGCGACATGCAAGTGCTTTTGTAGATTGCGATGGGACAGGAGAAGCCTTTGTTCCTCCTCGCTGTACGTGAACAGTTTCCTTAAGAATGCTATCGTCTCATTCACGTCGCTGGCTGAATTTTGTAGGTTGTCCAGCATTGAGACGAATTTTCCTGCAGTCTCCCTGTCTTCGATACGTTGGAGAAGCGAGATGAGTCTCTCATCATAGAAGTTGTTTGCCATCTTGAGCTATCGACCCCGTCGACCTTTTTGGTGGGTGGTCGAGGCTATATGTGTATGCAGACCGGAGCAAGATGGTCGGGGCGATGTCCCTCTGCTCACTCCCAGTCGGTGCGGTCTATCACGACCACCAGACGTCACGGATGATCAGTCAGATATGTAGAGGAACTAAAGTGCTGGAAGGAAAGGAGTGTCCTGTACTGAAGAGAATTGGGAGCACTCGAGGTTTTGTTCGTTGAAGTGAGGAGAAGCAAAATACTTGCGGTGCAAAGACGGCGCAGCAAAGTGGGCTGTGTGTTCGGTCGCGTTCGCTGTGCCTCTGGTCGCCTCAGCAAGTCTTGGAAATAGTAGTTGATCGACAACAGCCGACTATGATGACAATGGAGTCAAAAGTCTCGCGAGGAGCGAAGACCAGGACACAAGCCCTCGTTGAAGTGCACTCGACGTCGAGGAATCTGCGGAACAGCGCTGCTACTTCTGTGTGCGGCCGCTAGCAACACGATGTCTTTGGATGTACCGAAGTATTGGACCCCGACGTAGATGAGAGGGGCTGCTGATCATCAACGCTCGTCGAAATGCAACACTGCTGTACACTTGGGAAAGAGAGCACAGCGGAGAGCCAGACCTGGTCTGTCATTACGAAGAGCGATATATATCTCGACTCTCTCGTCCACTCGAAATCTGGGTCATGTATGAGACCCTGCTTCAACGGGTGCCGGCATGAAATTGTACCCTTAAGCCTTGACGGTCTCGTTTGTGGTCTGTAAGGCAAATACCGCATGAATCATGCTCGTGGCATGCATAATCAGGACCATGACACCGTTAGACAATCAAGGGTTGAGTAGACATAAGTGCAGACATGACATGTTCAGCTCGGGGTATTGACAGCGGATAGAAGCGAGGGTGGAACCGCCATGAACGCCCACCATGTCGTCGCGCGAAAACATGGTCATACACAAATGATCGGCATGACCACACGCGGTACCATCAAATTACCCTAGTCAATTCTACGTTAGCCGTTGATATACTCGGATCATGGTATCCGCCGAAATAAGATTGGGTAGCGGCGGTGGACGAACGGTATACCTTATGGCTTGTTGAGATCGCAGGATCTACGAACGCGGCCCACTAACGATGCAGGTTACCCTATGATCATCCATTTCATGCACCCATGCGTAACATGGTGGCTCTGGCTGCCGAGCAATTGAGGTGATGGTAGAGCGAGAGAGAACTTTTATGGCTTGGATATCTTGGTTTAGACGCATTGCCGCGTTACCGCACGCATTAGTTCTTATTCTCGAACCCGGAAACCAGATGACAGAACCGGTGCTGATTTAAGTATGGTAGCACCCAGAATATGGTCTACATCGAATTGCTACCATGCATTGTAGTTAGCAGGCGGTTTGTTGAGGTTGCAGTGATATGACTCGAGTTTGAGTGCCCAGTCCCCACTGCACAGAGGTGTATGTTACGGACGGGGCCCCGTGTGACCGGCTCGCCACATACCCCTGCATTGAAGCTCATTGAAGAGGCGAGTCATTCACGATGGCAAGTAATTTGCACTCGATATTCGTGCTATCATAACTGGGTCCACCGGTGGGTGGAGCGATGCATGTCGTGCCCTGTTCACAGAAAATCCCTTACGGCAAAGATCAGACCCGCGATAAATGGACGTGTAGAAGCTGTATGGCGGTTGCCCTCGTAGAGCCACGCATGCCGTTACTGAATCGTACAGTGCATGTCTGCATGGGGTTCGAAGTAGTGTGAAACCATAATTGCGACATATACCCAATAGATTGGGTCGCTGCAACAGTCGCAAGGATACATTTGATTACGGCCCCATCGACGATAAGGGACATAACTTACGACGCCCACAGCTCGATTCGGCAGGTCACAGAATCTTGATTCGGTGCATTATACGTCTGAGGCACTTCGATAATCCTTTTCCAGTTCTGTAGCTAGGAGCCCAACCTAAATGGATCCCTCATTGAGGTAATTGCGCACTTGCCATTGAGAATTGATCAGAAGAGATCTGCGATCCAATCAAGCCATGGTGATCCGGGTAGCAGCAAGCAATCATCCTCTTTGGCAATTGCGTGAGCGTACCGCATGTGCCCCCTGGTTGACGCGGGATCTCAGAGGTACACAGAGCCATGGGCCTATCTCCCGTCTGACGAGATTACAGGTTCCACGGATGATCTATCATACCACTCTTTGTGGAGAAATTAATTTCTAGATTGGACCGAGCCTATAGTATCGGCCAATGATATATGACGAGAGTGTTTTGCAATACAAGTAGAGTCCGCGCGAGGCCCGGGCTCCGCTTTGCCGATTCCGCATCATCAGACGCTGATCAATTGTCGAGGTGTCCTGTATGCATGAATGTCGCCGAGCTCGGCATGAAATGGCATCGACAAGAGCGACAATTTGATCAACCAAATATGAAGATGAAGTGGCGATTAGCGAACAGTTGTCGCTTTGCCCAGCATCGCCTGAGCACTTATGAGCCGACGTCGAGCGGGAGCGGTAGCCGAACGGCACGAACCTAAATGAGCACTGTAATTGAAGCAAGCGAGAAATCACCTATGAATTAAGGTAGTGAAGCGCAAAGCGACTATCATTATGAGCATCACAGTGTCCGATCCTAGCTCGTATCTCGGCCATCAAGGATGGACGGGATCAGCAACCAAGGGTGCCTGTGTCTCTGTTGATTGATTTGTCATGTCGATGTCCCCGGATCGGGACGACAGCACGAAAATGAGCTCGGCAAGCTTTTTCCACCATGTCGCGATTCAGGTCTCCAGGACCAACATGTCAATGCGGATCTTCGATGACTACAGGGTCTCGTTAGATGTTGAGATAGACTTCACAACAGTACACCCGATTCAGCGAGTGACGCAAGCCTCTCCCGTGGAATGTTTGTGTATGTTCTGCTCCATACGGAGCACTCATGACATAAAGCTTGTCGGCAGACTACGTCTGCAACTTCTCAGTCAAATCTGCCACCATGGATCCGACGAGCATGGGTGTTCCGCGGCTTGAATCTCTACACGTCTGTTCCCATCCATGGAAGCGAAGAGATCCAGCGTGCCTTGCAGCTCTAGGTGACTAGTGCCCAGGACTGACCAGACTGGGGTTGTTCTATCTCTCATCCACCTCTCGGTACTTGCGTTCCCGATGTCCTAGCCCATCACACGGCTCAATGGCAAATCACACAAGCGTAAGTGTCCACAGGAAACGACAAGAGATTTATAGATTGGATGTCTACGAATGTCATCTAAGCCATCACAGGTCGCAATGCTCCTCCTCCTTTCTCAGAAAGTAAGAGTGGAATGGCCAAATCTTGATTGTTGATTTCATAAAAACCTAGACTTTCCCAAGGGCTTCCATCCTTCATACGTATTATACAATTCGTGACAAATTTTCAAGAAATGTCAGCATTTAAGGGTTCTCCTGGACGAACTTGACACCCTTGGTGATGTTGCCCTTAAGGTCTTTGAGGCAGGCATCGAGGAGCTTCTGCTCGTACTCGGTGACCTTGCCGACGGGGTGGATCTTCTCGACACCGTTGGGGCCGAGCTCGACCTGGGAAGAGAAGAAGTCGATGCCCTGGTCCTTGAAGAGAGGAGAGTCGACGAAAGTGCACTCGACGACACCCTTCTCGCCCTGAGCAGCCTTGAGCAGGGACTCGGCGAAGCGGGCACCAGCCATGGCCATGGAGAGAGTGGCAGAGCCAGCTCCACCCTTGGCCTGAACGACCTCATCACCACCGAATTGGACGCGCTTGATGTAGGCATCACGCTCCTCGCCCTCGAGGTTGTAGCCAGCCTGGGAGAGAAGGGGAACGATGGTGGCGCCGGAGTGACCACCGATGACGGTGATGTTCTCGTTGGCGGGATCGGTGCCCTTGAGCTGAGAGATGAAGCGGGAGGCACGGACGATGTCGAGGGTGGTGACACCGAAAAGACGCTTGGGGTCGTAGACACCCTTACTCTTGAAGACCTCGGCGGTGATGGGTACAGTCGAGTTGACCTGTATCTTTGTCAATTCCGCTTTTCTTTTGTCACTGTCTCAAGCAGCAGGACATACAGGGTTGGCGATAATGAGAATGTTAGCGTTGGGGCAGTTCTCGGCGGCGGCCTTTGCGAGGTCACGAACGATGGAGGCGTTGGTGTTGAAAAGGTCGTCACGGGTCATGCCAGGCTTGCGGGGGACACCGGCGGGGATGAGGACGATCTCAGCGCCCTTCAAGCACGAGGCAACATCGGCCTGCTCGTAGCCCTTGACCTGTAGGCGAATTGATTAATGATCCGGTCCATTTGAAGATACTCGAAAGGTCGAGGAAATACTGATGACGTACGACAGACTTGGTGTTGACGTGGGAGACATCGGCGGCGACACCTGTAGGATTGAGTATCAGCAGACGCTCACATTGCCTTCTAGTGGTCCTGATTTCAAATTCGTGACTTACCGGGAGCACCCTTGATGTCGTAAAGAGCGAGCTCAGTCACGCGAGGGTTGAGCTTGAGGAGGAGAGACAGAGGCTGGCCAATACCGCCACCGGCACCGAGAACGGCGACCTTGGAAGCCTGAAGCCGCACAGAAAATCATCAGTATTTACTCTCTATAGAAGCACAAGACATCCGCGCATGCCACAGGCGCAATTGGCATCATTGAGAGCGGCCAGTGAATGCTGCTGCGAAGCTATAGGATGCGCACTTACATCACGAGCGGTGGCAGAGAAGGCCCTTCTCTGAACGGCACCGAAAGCCTGACGAGCAGCGAACATCTTGAATTAAGAAGATGAAAGGAGAAAGAGGATGTGGTGGTGTAGTGGTATTGACCGAGATGGAGGAGAATCGAAGTGTCTCTGTCTGTCTGGGATGGAGAAAGTTGTTTCGGCTTCGGGGAAGGAGCGGACACGACGGCGCCCGTGGTCAGAGGGTCAAAGCTCCACAATCCACAATCCCGCCAAGCTCCTCATCAGAGGCCACTTCGTTTCCTCATTCTTCCTTAGTCCCGCATCTCTTCCTACCTTGCCGCTGCACCTCCTCCGCAACATGACCCCTCTTTTCCGACTCTTCACGGTCTTTCTATGCACGTGAGCCTGCGGACCAGAGGATGGGTGTAGCAGTGTCAGCAGTCATGGACCATTGCTGACTGTAGCCGAATGCTAGATTCTTGCTGCACTCAGCTCTGTGTAATTTGCATCCATTCTGTGTAATATGCATCCATTCTAGCGTTCAAATACAGGACAGCCTGGGGAGGATGAATAGCAGTATATCGGCTATATGCAAACCTACCACAGCAATAGTCAGGTCCTCACACCGCGTGATTGAGCAAGAAACCAATTGTAAGCCTTGCCCTGCTGTAGTTCAGGTACTTGTTTCCTCTACCGTCACTCGTATATCATTACGTCATCAGCAGCCTCGACCGAGATGCTCTTCGGTGTTGCTGATGGCCTGTAACATCGAAGTCAGCTTCAGCGCGCGAGTGACTGTCATGAGAACAAGGAGATATACAGGATAATACTCGAACTCGCAAGCTGTGTGAAACAATGATCTGCTTCTGGAGCGCCGCGAAGGCCTGCGTCGAAAGCTTAGCAGCTGCCTCGGCTGCGGCTCAAGCTGGTGGACATTCCTCGTTTGACAAGTCAATGGTCGACCCACAGATGATCAAGCATGATACTCGAATGTATATGTATACTACCTGATATCGCAAACTACTCCGAGGGATTGAAGCAAAAGTGATGAACTTGCACCTCAATCGAGGTGAGCTCGGATCTTGAATGGTATCTTTGTTCGGCTTCTTGTCAATTCCGCGCTTTGTAGGAGTTAGGGTTGACAGCAAGATATCAACTTGTGCTGCTACGCGTCATAACCCATGAGATGTTCCCACCTCGAGCTCCGGCTGACATCAGAAAACGACGAACAAATCATGGGCGGGTCAAGCTTCCCTCTGGGAGATGACCTAACTAATCAAGGTACTATACAGTGCTATAGCACGTGGTGGGTAGTGGATAGACATAGAAGATGCCAATTACCTAGCAATGAACGATGCAATGGCATAATGCCTTACTCCCTTCATGGGCAGATCAGCCGCACGGGGTAAATTGGCATTTGACCAAGCCCTTCGTATTGTAAGCCCTTCGTATTGTAAGCCCTTCGTATAATAAGTTCAACACTGCACTTCTCCTATCCGCTATTCATTCTGAGTGCCAACACGACAAGAGCCTTGGGAGATGCCAATGTCCGAAACGGTAGATCAGGCACGAACACGAGTAATGTGCTTTGCGCGGGCGCTACAAGATATAGGTAGAGTCAGCGGACCTATAGGATCCATAATCACTGTACCTTATTCTCCGAACTGCGAGATGTGCAGCTAGATGATCAGCGGCGAAACAGTGTAGCTTATGAACGAACCCTTGGACACTTTTACAGGACAATCATCTTCGCAATGATAGATGTACACCAGTACCTGTCGTTTTGTCCTGACCCCTCGAGTACAGTAACGACTGTGGACAGCGTGCATGGTTAATCCTGGTGAGATGGGACTTGTATGTAGATAAATATAGACGCTCGAGCCCTGCAGCGAGGCCGACAAGCTTTGGCTTTCGGGAAGTCCATTCAATTGTCCGAAACACTTCCCCGAATCCGGAAACTACAGACCTTGGACCATCCACGAACAGTAATTTGTGTGCTGACATTCGCGAATCACTTCTTCACATGTGTACTGCTGCATCCTGCCTAGAAGATGCCGCTATGCGTGACGTTTCCTTTCGGACATATAATCAAGACAGAGCCGCGGCGGATGGCTGAATCGGGCTGTCTTCCGTAGGGGAGCTTTGCTGCTTGAGGTCAAGTAGACAGGATTACCTTCAGCCTCCTGGTTACGTACCTGTGTTGAGTTTCTGTTTCTTCCCGGATCCACGTAAGTGAAGGAATGACGATACGTACATAAGCATATACGTATGCCTGTCCTGTCGATATGACGAGTGATCTAATATTGCATCGTCTGCCCTTTTCTGTTTCATTCAGATCTTCTTTCTTCTACACCTGCATGACGAATATAAGCAACTTTGCCCATCATGCGATCCTCAATTTCCCTTGTCGCTTTCGCCCCAGCCCTATTCTCGACCCTTGTAGCGGGCCTCGATGTCACCTCTCCATCGGCAGGCACTGTCCTGACTCCTCAGAACTTCACGATAACATGGGAACGCAACTCGACGATCGATCCAGCACACATGAACATTGACATTGTGCAGCCATCGAATTCAGGCTCCTTTTCTCGCTCCATAGTCCAAAAGATCCTCGTCAACGACTACTCGTTCACTCTACCCGCCACGGCAGTCCTTGCGCTCTCGGGCGTAAGCAACGGGGGCGGATGGCGCTTGAACTTCAACTCGGTAGCCAACGAAGGAAGTGCCTTCGTGGCGCAGAGCGAGGATTTCATCATCGCAGGTCTGGGCGGCGATGCGCCCACCACGACCGCAACGGGAGGCAACACGGTGACTGCGACTTCAGTGTCGTTGAACCCGGCCGAGAGTTCGAGTTTCGCCACTTTCTCCGTCGATTCTTCGGCTTTTGGAAGCGTCAGGACTACGGGTGATAGTACGACTGTTATCACTACTGCGTCTGCTACTGGTAGTGCTACAGCTACTGTCAGTACTGCATCGACGCTGTCTTCTGGTTCGTCTTCGGCGGAAGGGAGCACGATAATCGTCTCTCCTATCTCTACTGCTCCTTCCCCTTCCTCCTCCTCTACTTCCCCATCTTCATCCGAATCCGAATCCGCTCCGGTACCACAAACCACATCCCCCACACAAACAGGAAGCATCAGCAGCAGTAGCGCCACCTCTACTCCGTCTCTATCAAGCTTCAGCGGCGCCGCTGGCCCTCAACAGACTGTTGCCGCTGCAGGCATGGGTCTCGGAGCTGCTGCTGCTGCTTTAGTGCTGTTCATCTGAGCCTATACTTGCATCCTTTTCGCCTGAATTGGTGAACGGTCGGTTCATCCGGCTGAAGAAGGAAAAGAAGACAGAGGAGCGTCGTCGTGCTCTCTTCTCGCTGCTGAATGTTTTCGAAGCGCATGGAATGGAGGATTAGAAGTAGGGAAGGGCATGGTTTCGAACGAATCCAATCGTTAAGCGCAGGCAGGTAGTGGATGATTTGTATATATCGCGTTTTTTTAGTCTTTTCTTATCACAACGGCTTCGTCGATTATCGCGTATGCTTTCGTGTGAGGACTGTGCTGAGCGCAGCTTGAGTCAATGCCGAAGGGTGTTTGTGGCGTTTTGATGGTATGCGTGGCGTTTCGATGGTATGCGTGTATCTTTGTTTGGCAGATGTTGATATTGTGATATAGAGGACTGATGATCGAGTCGAGGGTTACTGGCCAGATGCGAATAGAATGGTAAACAGTAGAGGAAGAGGCACAGCGTAGCTACGCGACGAGTAAAAACACACATTTCATTATCATATTCATATCCCATTGACTCCATCCCCGTGCCCACCCAGCCCACAAGCCTAAGCTGAAGCACGCCTGAAACTAGCGCTCAAGCCCAAACGACAGAACAAACCATCCCTAAACACCCTTATGTGACTTGACACTCCATTCGTCCCTCCACCTCTTCCTCCCCTCGCGTTCCCTCTCCCTCTCCCCATCGCCCCTCAGAACCTCCACAACCCCTAACCCACCTTCCCCAACCGAAGACGACGACGACACCGAAGACGACGACGAAGACAGCGACAATTCCTTGTCCTCGCCTTCACAGTCCACCAGTCGGATGCGGACGCCCATCTCCACTTTTCCATGATCATCGTAGCCCTCGTCGCTGTCGAGACTATCTCTGCCCCAGCCTCCGCCTCCAAGAAGCGTCGAGAAGCGTCCTACGCGAGCATATCGCCCCGAGTGATGGAATTGACGGCCGCGACGACGGAGCCCGAGGCGGCGTTCGAGGATGAAGACGCGCACGGAGACGAATAGAATGTAGATTCCTGTTAGGCTGCCGAGGAGAATGCCTGCTAGGGGCCAGAAACGGAGGGTTGAGAGACGGGATAAGGACCATTTTTCTTGGACTTTTTGGAGCGTTGTCGAGGGAGAGGGGGGCCAGTGCGGGTTTGTGGCTTGGCGGAGCGAGGATTGTGTCGAGGGTGGGAGGAGGGAGTAGGCTGTGCTGAAGGACTGGAGGTCGAAGGGAGGGATGTTCGTGTTGTTGTTCTCGTCAGGGAGGTGGACGGTGTTGGAGGGGAGGTGCAGGATGTCTGTTGCTGAGAGGACCGTGTTGTTATGTGATATGGCTATGGCGCAGACGTAGGCTATTCGCACGTTCTTCTCGGTTTCGGTCGTGGAGATGGACATATTGGACTCGAAACCTTGTTTGGGGATTATGGCGAAGATGTCGTTTATTGATTGCAAGGCGGGTACGTCTCTGCTTTCTGCTCCGGTATCGTACTTTGGAGGTGGAGAAGCGGAGGCGAGGATTATCCATTCGCGCACATCAGTTGCTCCGTTCCATGACACGAAAATAGTATCGTTCTTCTTCCCGTCTACGCTCTTCTCTTCGAGAGTCATGTTTTCTCGGAGTGGGTAGAACAGCGTTATGTTTCCCGGAGCAGAAGCAATCTTGGGCTTCCAAGTCGGCGCACCAGTCCAGTTTACCTTGGCCGGTCGGTAGTTGTCTGCTGATTTCCTATCGCGGTCAAGTGGTCCAAATCTGATATCGTAGACAATCTCGCCTGAGGCGGTGTACTCTGTCAGTCCAGGCTCGTTGCCCCAGCCTAGCAAGACATTCCCAGGTGTATCTGGAAGAAGTTGCATGCCACCTTCTCGGACGGACGTAATGTTCGATGGCGCGCGATACTCCTGTACCAACTCTGCAGTGAAAGCCTTGGTATCGATGCTGACGATCATGCCTCTGCTCACTGGGTCTGGTGCATACTCGTACCGTGAGTTACGGTTGTCGAAAAGCGAGATCAAGGTATGTTCTTTGGTGACATCTGAAGCCCATCGCGCATGATGTTGCCAGGCGAAATTCGTGGCGTTGCCTCCCGACAGATCACTGAAGTCGTTCTTCTTGCCACCAAGAGTCCAGATTATAGATCCATTGCGGCCATCGACATAGTACAGAGCCTTCATGTGACGGGAGCTGACTAGATAATTACCAAAGACATCCTTGTCTACACTGTTAATGTGGAAGTAGTCAAAGGCATCCCAGATCACAGAACCTTGCTTGAACTTGTGAGGATCGCCGTAAGAATCGGTAATGTTGACAAAATCGGACGCGCGCCACTCAAAGAGAAGCTCGTTAGTTGCGATGTCAATTTCCTGAAAATAAGAATCGATGATGCTTCCGTCCTTGACGCCAAAGACGGACAGATCATGTTTCATCGGCTCGTAGACTGTGAAAATGGCCGTACATTGTGGCGTTATGACAAACTCGTGAGCATCGCCATAAGTATGGTTGATTGCTGAAAGATTGTAGGCGAGGTTGTAATTCGAGTCAAGCTGTCTTTGGTCAGTCAACGGCCTTGCCATTCGACATCAGATAACCGTGAATACCATATAATATCTTCCACCCTTGCGGCCCCATTCTCCCTTTCCACCCCACCACGTCAAGTAGTCAGTACCATTACATATCTGCACAGTAGCTCCTATGGACTCGCGGAACCACGCCATCTTGCTACCGTACAGATGGATTTCAGGAGCCTGATACACTAATGACAGATCCGTAGCATTCAGGATCATGGGTCCATTGTCGTTCATACCGCCACCAAATCCGACCGGCGTCCAGGTTATATACGGCGATTTCGATGCTTCATCCGTAGGTGGGACCAGAATATTGCCGACTGGTATCGTGTAGCCCGGCTCTGTAACATATCTCTGGATAGGATAACTCCAGTATTTACCATCGTCGTATTCTTGGCTGTTGTGAAAGGGACCGACGTCTGCATTGGATAACGCAGGTAGTAAGAGCAAAACGCAAAGAACAGGTATTATGTCAAATATCGACTTGAGAGACATGTTGAAAGAGTGGTTGCACGACAGACGCGTGACAGTAACTGAATATGAACACTCGTCGTGGTCGTATACGAGTGTGTGAGAAACCTTACTACCACATACAGCAGACAACAACACTCATCGTATACACCAAACAGCAACGATAAACCAACGACAAAGAAGAGAGACGAAAGTTTAGACCTTACACAAATCGCAAGCAGAAAAGAAGAAAAGAAAAACTTTACCTATCGTACCAGGTATATAGTCTAGGCCCCTAAACGGAAGGACTCCCTAATGTCGCCTCTGCCCGCGATTAGGCAGGGATGTGCTATGCGAACATGGCGCTCAGGAGGCCTGTCAGGTCGGCCTATTCTGTGAAAACGGTTTCGGACAGTCGAGAAAGGGAGATTTGATGAGGTACCGTTGATATCGTCAACGGCTTTTTCAGCTGTACAGCTCTATTGGACATACAGCGCAACTGCCACACTGGATCTTGTATCAGAAATTGCTTCCCGACTCTGCCTAGACTCTGATATCTCCAATAACCATCGCAAGAGCTTCAAGCGCATGAGGATCTATTGACAAGCCATGTAGAAGTGTGGACGTCAATGCAACAAACCAGTCATGTTTACATAAACCAAGCGGAGAAGGTTTTCGGCGTCCATGGCCGGACTTCTCACTCCAACGGTCGACTTGGCAGGGGCTGCGGCAAACCGACCACCCTGAGAGGCAGACTACCTGTGTATACGGTAGTACTGCACAATAATTTTGTACAGTAGATTGATGAGAGAGGTCATGTCTCACCGGTATAATCAAGGTAAGCGCTTGGCTTTCTGATTACCTACTCTCATCACTGAAGGTAAATTCAGATTCCATGCGATGGGCCTTGGCTCTATACTATATAGGCTATGATATTGTAGAAGCCGTTACATGTCAGCTCAGCCACTCCTGCCCATTCCTAGGCGGCCAACGCAATATCATTCGACAACAAGAGTACGCAAAATGTATTCCCGTGTTGGAAATGAGTTTAAGATGAGTCTAATGCGACACGCAAAAACGTCAACTCTTGATTTTAATGATAGAACAGATAGACCAAGTTAAATTTTCCCAAGATAGAACAAAAATATCAAAACGCCTGCCGCTTTCTAGATGCAACGCATGGTCTCCTAAGAATGATGTGGATAGCAGATCCCATTCGTACTACCGCCCAGTGATAGTAGACGATGGATCGACCTCACACTAAACCCCCTCTCTCCGCGATGTATTATTCCTCGAGAAGACTGTAAAGACACACCTATACTCCTACACCCACACCCATTCTCGCCAAGCTTAATCGTCTGCTGCTATTACTCAGAACAATGCAATCGCCAATTTACAATTGCCCGCTGAGCACAGCTTCGGTGGCGGAACCGATGTAAGCTCTCTTCGCATCAAGTGGTATACCGAACCGCCGCTCGAGCTCCAGCTTGACGCCCTTCTTCGTGATGGTCATTAGATCAGCGGTGCTGAGGATGTTGCGGATCTCAGCAAGCAAAGCATCGTCGGTAGGCAGATTAGAGATGTCAGTCATCTCCATGCCGCCATGCTGCGGGTCGAAACCAGCGTGACCGCCATATGCAGATTGAGCGACCGACAACCTCGATTGGTTGAACGGACCACCGGCGGGCGGTACACCAAGTTGTGACATGGCTCGAGAGGGTGGGTATGCGTATCCATGTTGATCATACACGCTGCTGCCGCCCATGCCAGGGAATTGAGACCTTGTCGCGTAAGACACACCGCTCATGACACTCTTAGTCTCATCAAAGTCGCCTGCACGAGATTGAGTCTGTGTCTGAGCCTCCCACAGCTCCGCCTGATAATCTTCCCACTTCTTCTTGGGAATTGAAGCAGGATCAAATTTGCCCTCATCGGACACGACGACTTGGTTGCCCTTTTCACCGACAACCACACGAGTGTTACCCCATGAGAAATCATCCATGTGCCAGAAAGAATACAATGGTAAAGCGAGTGAGTAGACCGGAATAGCAAGAATGTAGATGATCATCCAGCCAACCATGTCCCACTTGCGACGAATAATGAAGATCAGTGCTTGTAAACCATACACAGCGCCCAACATGACGAAAGACGTGACAGGGATCGCGGACGGGTTTTCCGCTATACGAACAATCAGATAGACCAGGTAAGCCACAAGCACTGGTTGGACGAGAGTGGAGATCAAATCGAGGATGACAACGAATCTCATGGAGAAACAGCAGAAACCGCAGAGCTCGGCCATGGGAACAAGTTCCGCAAGGTTGTGAACAGTAGAGTTGATCCAGCGACGACGTTGAGACATGAAGACAGCCCACGAGTCGGGAGCGATAGTCCAGGCGTGTGCGCGGAAGATGAACTTTGTCTTGTACTTGGGGTGATATTTCAGGAGCAGGGTCGTGAGATATCTGTCCTCACCAAGATGCAAAAGGTTCTTCATGTGCAAGGTGTCGACACGCACGACGGAATAGTCGTCGATGATCTCCTTGCTGACAAACAGGGGTTTGCCACTGTCCGCGGCACGGATTCTATACATGGTGAAACAACCGGGAAGACAGGTGACGGAACCGAAGAGGGACTCGAATGCTTTGATCAAGTTATGTGAGATGTAGTACTCGTAGACTTGCATCATGGTGACAATGGAAGACTTGGCGTTGGACAAGGCTGTCTCACCACACACAGCAAGGAGGCGGGTGTCATGCAAGAAAGATGCGACGAAGCGAGTAGCAGCGTCAGGAGCGACGACTGTGTCGGCATCGATTTGCAACAAGAACTCGTAGAACGTCGGATTCACACCAATGATGTTTCGTATGTGATGATGCATTTCCAGCTCCAGGGGCGACATGGGCATGTTGTAGTGGATACGGTTGAGGAATCGCATGAAGATCATCTGAGAATCACGCTTACCACGGTTACCCGGACGAGAGACCTCGGAAGGCTTTCCAATCTTGACGACAACAAGGAAGGGTACGATGTGACCACCGACTTCGTAAAGTCCGGAGTAGATTTTGCCCATGTTGTGCTGCTTCTGTCCTTCACCGAGAGATTCGAAACTCAGAGGCTCTGGGTCGACGGTCTCTGGCACACCAAGAATGTCCAGGACGATGCGAGGCGTGGGACGATCGTTGCCTTGACCAATGATCATACCGTCACAGATGACCATAAGCAATTTGCGTTTGTCGTCATACTTCATTCGCGCAGCAGAATCAATGGCACGACGCAAGGAGTCTTCGTCTTCTGTATATGCCGGGACAGTGCAGATGATGAACTTGTCGAGATTCTCCGGCATGTTATTTCCACCAAATTGCAGGGCGGCGACGAATTTGACAAGGATGACCGCAACCAAAAACAAGGATATAGCAAGCAGCAGATAAGTTGCGAACAAGCAACGAGCGGAGTTTCTGTGGTCGACATCACCAACATAGAAAAGATTGTCCATGCAAGTTTGCATACGTTGTCGGAGACCTGGGTCCATGTCGAGTCTCTTGAAGTCCTTGGTGATATCTTGACCAGCACGCTGCTGGAAAAGGTCGACGAGATCCTGGTCCATGAAGTTGGTATCTGGAGGAGTGACAGTTGACATATCGGTGCCGGGAGGGTACTGCGAGGTGCGACCGCCGACAATGTAATCGGTGAAGTCGTAGATGCGTTTGTTGATGATGGCAATTGACTGTCGTTTGTTGCCCAGCTTCTTGATGTAGTTCGCTGTGTATCCGATGTTGCCCTTTTTGTAGTTTCCTCGCAGCATGATCATTTGCTCGGCAAACCAATCGGGACGATAGTCATTGGTAGCCCAGCGGAAGTCATGGTACTGGGCGTGTTTGTCGGTGCTGCTGATAGTCGAAGCCATTCCGGTGTAGTTTGTGTTTTTGTAATTGAGCTGGACGGCGGGATCGATACCAGTGGCATTTACGCCTTGGCAGAGAGCAGACACTTGAATGGGGAACAAGTTTGTAGCATCAATTCCGGCATACTTTTGCAAATCCTTGGTTGGAACGATGTTTGGGTAATGAACGTTCTCAAAGTCGCCGAGATTGAACACGACACCTCGAATGGAAACAAACGAGTTCGCTTTGCCTTTGCCGTTGTGAGAAGATAATTCGCCAGCCGAGTAGACATGCTGAGTGGGACAAATGAGGGCGGGAAACCCTATCATGAAGAAGACGACGAAACCACAGCTGAACCAAATCATCATGTTGATCGCAAACTTCTCTCGCCATGCCACTCGGATATCCTTGCGGGGCATACGACCGATCTTCCGAATGAAGAAATCGGGAACCCACCAGGTCCACAACCAGACGAAGAAAAGCCATCTCTTGCGACTTCCGCTGACTGGAAGCACGTCGATCTCGGCCATTTTCGTTTCGTTGCCCTTCTCGGCTAGTTGTGATCTTGTCTCAAGGTTATGGAACATGTCGCCTTGGTGGAATGCTGAAGCACCAGCCTCAGATTTCGCATCAAGATCCCTGCTGCCGAAGTAGCCAGCAGTTTTGTCATCATGGTAGAAAGCACCGGGCGACGTAGCCGTAGAATTGAGCAGATTGATTCTTGAATCGCTCTGGTTCATTCGGCCAGCCGCATCAGGCGTCAGAAGGCCTGCTGCATTGTGTTCGCCGTAGGCTGTCTCATCGTGATAGCTGGCAGGAGCTGCGTCGAGTCCTTCTATGTTGGCCACCTGTCTCCAGCATCTCTCGGAAAGGAAGACACCAGTAGCGCCCACACGGGCTTCATTGCTGGGCCAGCTCTTCTCGTCGAGGATCATCTCCGCCTTCTCTCTGTCACTGCCAATGACTGACACCTCGCCCTCGGCGGCGCCGAGAAATTCCGTAAAGGGCATGAACACACTGAAGTCGGCGTTCCGCAGACGTTGACTGATTTCGGCGATTCCGAAGGTCTGGACTTGAGTGCGGACGCACTTAGAGTCGAACTGGTTGGCTATTCTTCGATCGTTGGGCTTCAAGCAGAAGACGAAGTAAGGGTTCGTTCCCGGAGCTGACAGCGCTTTGGTGATGTTGTTGATAGATGTCACGAACTGAGCGGCAGCACCTTCCTGCGATCCGGCATCGATCCTACGGCTCCTCGAAGCGCTCCTTCCGCCTTCATCACTGCCATCGTCCTGGTCACGTCTCGTGCCGAGTCGGACAGGTCTTCCGTTTCGCTTCGCGGTGCTAGGCATGCGAGAGGGCTTGGAGGCCACGGACGCCTGGACCACAGCTGATCGCTCACGGGGATGGACAACCTTGTTCAGCGCCTCCTGGCCGAACAACTCGACAACAAAGTCACTTGAAGACTTTGCGATCAGGTTCATGAGATCGCCGGAGATGACTTCGCCGTTGGCCTCGAGAAGACCATCGACGGGGTAGTCGACCTCTCCAGCAAAGTGTCTCACGGTAAACGTGGCTGCGGCATTGGGCGTGGCAAAGTTGCTACCAGGAATGTGAGCAGAGGCACTACCCGCCTCAATGGCAGGGTTCTTTCCCATGAAACGCTTCCTGATGCTCTCAAGGAATTGCATGTCTGACTTTCCGCGGCGCATCTGGTCGTCCATGATGCTGAGTAGGCCGTTGCCAGATTTCAGCAGACCCTTGACGGCGTCTGTGTTGTCGAAGTAGCTCGTAGCAGGCACGCTGACCTCCTCGGTCTCGAGCAAATCGGCCTTGCGCTCAAAGTAGGACTGGAGGGCGAAGTTGTAGAGAGACTCGGTAGCGGCATTGTTGAGGAGTTGGTCAAGCACGGAACCGGTTGGGGACGTCTGGACGAAGCCAGGGAAATCCACGATGGAGATGGTGTTTCCGATGCTGTCTTCGGGTGCACAGAGTCTCGAATTGACCTTCTCCATGATGAAAGCTACCAGCAGAGAATACAGGGTGCGAGCAAGCTCGTCGGCATTCTCTCTGGCGCCCTTGGGATCAAGCATGACAGTGACACGTTCACGGTGGAGGGTCTTGGTCCTGTATCCCAGGCTCTCCTCCAGGTGTCTCTCGCTGACTCCCAGGAAGGCAGCGACGATGTTCAAGACCTCCTTGTTTTTTACGGCCGTGACGTCCTCGCCACCCTCATGAGAGTAGCCGCCGGAATCATCAGGTGCAGGAGTGGTGGATTGAGTGCTCTCGAACTCGAGTTGACCGATATGGAGGATAGCGGCCAAGATCTCGCACATACGGGCAATGTCCTCGCGAGGAAATTCAAGCTTACGCAGAGCGGTCTTGAAGTGCTGGAACCCTTCGGCATCATTAATGCCAACCTTGAGCTGGGAGGGGTGGCCCAGGTATCGCCATCTCTTTTGCGAGGCACCAATCGAGTGTCTGTTGTTGGCGGAGAAAGTAGTGAGGTTCAGGCCCAGATGGTCCTTCTCGGCTGGACTGGTACCGGCGAGAAGGTAGTAGAGGATGTGAAAACTGCGCTCTCCGGGTGGCACCGATGCGATGCGGCTGCGTTCGAGACGGTGATCGAGGACTTTGCCGCCGATGAGGGTAGGGTGAAGGGTGGCGGTCGTCTCATACTGCAGCTCGAAGAAGAGACCGGCCTTGGAAGCAGTGGGCGTAGTGACCGACTTGGTGGTGGTGAGGGTATCGAAGACGAAGGCGGCGTACGAGAGCTTGCCGGAGAGTGGAGTGGAGGTGTGATTTAGTAAGGAGGACAACAGGTGTGAGCGAATTGTCGTCTTGCCGGAACCACTCTCGCCCCTGTTGGAGATTGGTGTGTTAGTATCGATCAAAACAAGAACAACAAGAACATCATCATCATTGTCCTATGGACCAAAGCGGCTCTGTCGAAGAGCAGGACTTACAGGAAGACAACGGCTTGGTTTTCCTGTCTGGCGCCCAGTCTGGACCACGCTCTTGCGGCCAGCTCTTCGGCAGCGCCCATGGCGCTGCCCTCCTTGCCTCCATCAGGGCCTTTTGTCGACGAGGTGTAAGTGTTCAGTGAGATTATAGCACTCGAAGACAGCTGGGCAGTCGGTAAAGAGACATGGAATCTGCTGGCGAGATGTGCTGTGAGATGCGTGTCCGTCTGGAGATGGGCAGGCAACGCAGGCAACGAGGCCTGCGTGTGCTGAGGCATCCCGCTGGTAGCCATGATGGCTCGAACGTCACCCTTTGAAGGGCGACGACTCTTGGTGTTGTTGGTTTTATACCGTTATTTGCTGCAGATGGTAATCCGTGCTGTTGTGTTGATCAACCTCTTGTTCCCTCTGCTTTCGACGCAGATCTAGGCGTGGATTATTTGATGACGCGAAGGTAAATGATGTTGATCTGTCTCAACCGGAGGTGGTCGATGTTGTGCAAAGTTGCTAGTGTTGTTATGTGGGACCTGGCGGCAATAACGTGGTAACGAGAGAAAAGAGGGCGAGCGAGAGTTTGACAAAAGTCGAGTCCCGTACACACTGAATAGCAAGACTAACGAATGACGAATTCGAGTATTTTTGTTATAGAGGGGAATAACAACGGTCAGATAGAGATGAATCAAAAAGGGCTACACACATGTGTCTGGATGGCGGCCAGACACAGCCAAAGTACAGACCAAGACTCGGTACTGCAAGCACAGTACAAGAACTAGCACAATAGGGTAAGGTAGAGCATAAAGCTGCTAAGGTGCATTACGGACGGGTCGAGTACTGATCTGTGGATTCTGGCTGTGATGGCAAATGCATACCTTTACACGGACCTTTTGTTCACTTTCTGTCTACCACCACAGTACTCGAAGACAGCAGTGGCTGCCACCGAACATTCTGCAACTCATAACTGACAAACCAACACCACTGATTGACTTCTGCGGAAGGGGGATATGCATCGAGCTAGGCCACTTCGAGGAAGCGCGCCCGGGACGTGTTGCTTTTCTTAGCAAGCCCGGAGCACAGGTCAGTGAAGGTACGAGGAACACTCCTCAGGCACCGCCGGTGAGACCAAGCGCCGTCGTTGAACTCGTCAACGATACGAGGCACTCGGGTATTTTTGCACTGCCATCTATTTTTGAATATCCCCAGTATCGGTATACGAGCATTTAAAGTGTCAAACCGTACGACGAATACTCTAGGTATCTCTCCTACACAAGAGTTGAACGACACCGCGACTTTCGCATTGTGTCATCTTCTCCTGCTAGAACCGACGACCACAGAAGGGTTGTGCTTGACTAATGGTATGATCATCTGTAAATCTGGCCTCGCGTTCGCAAGCAAGCGATGACAATCGTCCCAAACGTGATGTTGTTTTGGATACGAAGCTAAATCACTTTAGCGTTGCAGCACTTGCGGGGTTACTTTTTGGTCAGCTCAGCCAGTGGCGTTGTGGATAGCATTATTTTTTTCTTTTCGCCGCCACTAGGTTCATCGAGTTCGCCTCACATGCAGTGCCATCTCCATGAGAACGCGGGTCAATTTGTCTCGTTGTGATGCGATGCTGATATACCAAACAGCTCATGGTCAGAAGACAGGGAGGTGGATATTCGTGACTGAAAATAGGAACATCCGCACTGCTACCGGCGAACCGATGGCCGGACGTGGTTCTGGCCTTCTTCCCAGGAGAAGTGAGATGAGATGATGGGGGCTGGTGCTAAATGTGAAATCTCATACAATATGGAGCATGGCCATGGGGTTGAGCGGAGCACAGTCTAAACGCCTTTTCAAAACGACGGGTCATGTTGTAGGATCCGGACTATATTATTATTGCGGTGAGGAGTCTGTACTACTGTATTCCACAATTGCACAATTCTCGATTTGATCACAGAGTACCGGCCGATCAAGCATACTCTGCGGCAACACGCTCGCCGAACCACACGACACAAGACAGCAGAACGCTTGATTGCGCGTTCATGCATCAAGGATGGGCGGGAGTGGTGAGTTACCAGGGTTAGCTTTAGCCAAGCCACCCCAGCGATGATGGATGATGGCTGGCGTGGATCCGCATCTGCCCGCCCGCACGACGCTGTTGTTGACCAACAGCAGCTCCGCCTCCTGCCTTGCCTTGTCTCTCTCTTAGCCTGTCCATCTGCAGGGTCTATTATTAGTTCTATTCTCTTTTTTTTTGCTTGGGCCTACACATGAAAACAAAGCGCTCTACAACCACAATGGTATGTTTCTGGCGTTTTCTACAGTCGAGGATGATGCAGCAGAAGTGTCCGATAAGAAACAAACAGCAAGGGAGAAGGGATACAATGAGATGGAAAGAAAAGCACGGGCGGGCACAGTCCAGGTCTTGCGCCGTCATGTTGATTGAATTCTGCTTTAGTCTGGCACAAAATGGAATACACCTCAAGAGTAGAATGCATCATGATACAGGGGAGAGTTCACCGTGGTTGCTGACGTCTACAGTACTTGTACCGTCTCCCGCGGCAAGATGATCGGTGGGTGGAGAGGTTGATGTTCTCGTATCGGCATTGATATGAATAATGCAAAGTAATAGGCAGGGAGTGTCAGGCTGCCGATCTCTGGCTTGCACGCACGGGCTCCCGCCATTATTGAGTGCGAGTTGGGAGTGTGATGCAGATGCTGGTGCTTTCTAGTCGACCGAAGAGAAGTAAAGGTAGAATGTGTGTGTGTATGTGTCTAGTGCAGTCTGGTGAGGCAAAAGGCGAGTCCCCCAAACGAGAGAGCCAGAAGAGGGACAGCAGCACAAGCTAATTAAGGTAAGCAAGTGTAAGCCTCCTTGGATCGAGTCTGTCTATACTACCGGACCGTTGCCCTACACAGTAGTAAGGTAGTTCACCTCGCCTTGCTGTGATTCTTTTGTCTTTGCCTACCTTATCCATCGACTTGACAAGAAAACATTGGACTTTTGGTGTTTTTCTTTGCATCGTCTTCGGGACTCCCATACAATCGCTTGATCCCCCTGTCACTCGCTGGTCTGCGTGCTATTTTGAGCATCAACGACAATAACAACACCGGAAGCTCCGCCCGTCTCTATATTCTAACCAGGTCTCGACACGAAACATACCAAAGAGCCACCTGTTGCCACTTCGATCAGTGTCAAAATCACTGTCTAGATTTTCTCATCAACTCATCTGTTGTGTGAGGCAGCAAAGGGTAAAAACCAGAAAGGCACCCTCAACATTCCAGGCTGAGTCTTCAGACTCCCGGCTGCCAGACTCGCCTTCGCCATGGCATCTCGAATGTCCATGTACTCGACAGCGTCGAACGCCCATCGATCTGCACTTCATGTCGCCCAGCAAGTGTCGACGACGACGCTCCTGAACGCCCTTCACACGAGTTACACTCAAGCACAACCGTACTCGCTCGAATCTAGCACCAGTCTGGTCATCAACACCTGGGTCACTGGCCTCAACGCCGGTCCAGACGGTGTCTCAGGCGGTCTTGTGGATGCAGAGCTCGCCCACAGAGCCTGGGAACACGCTCGACGGAGGGCGGAAGACGGATGTATTGTGTTAGGGTGAGTTTATCTCTCTGGGAAAGATACTTTCCGTCTGCTTGCTCAAATGGACACGCGTCGTACTGATCATCCGTCACCACAGTTCTACTCACGATTCGACCCCTTCCCTTCTCATCCCCTTCATCTCGGCCCTGCCATTTGCTGCTCCCACATCAGTCTTTACCGCCCTCAGCGCCCTACGACCCTTCCTCCAATGCGTCACTCCCAGGAACCCGGCCGCTCCTCGACATGAGAATCTCGCCGCTACCTTCAACCTTTCCCTGACTGGAGAGATCATCGGTGCTTCCATCGCTCTCTCTACCTCTGGAATCGACGTCAAGAACGGTCTCCTCGAGGTGCCTCCCGAGGCCGGATACCGAGCCTTCGATGTGTTCTACTACCTTCTCACTGGTGCCTCTGCTGCTGAGAGGGAGGCTCTCAGCTTGCGACCGGCTTCTGCCTACACTCTGCTGAAAAAGACGGAGACATACTCCCCACCTTCATACCTCCCGACCGCCGACGACGCTGCTGCTGCAGAGGACTTCAGGGACTCATTAAAGGCAATCGGCATCAAGGGAGCTGCTCTGCGAAACATGCTGTCTGCTCTTGCGGCAATCCTGAAACTAGGCGATTCCCTTGGCTTCCTCGTCGAAGAGGATGTGCTCGAGAGCACCTGTGAAGAGGTGGCAGACCTGCTGGACCTCGACACCGACGTTCTGCTCAAGAAATGTGATACCCTCGACAGGCAGATCTTGATCGCTGCCATCTACGAATCTCTCGTCGACTGGGTCATCGCCAAAGCCAACGAGGCCATCCGCATCGAGATGCGTCACGTCCGTCCCTCCCCGCTCGCCGCAGTGGGTGTTGGTGCCGACTCCTCGGACAGTGAGCGTGGAGGTGCTCTCACCCCTCCATCCGACCAGGAAGAGGGTGACAGCGTCAGTCTGACTGTTATCGAGCTACCGAGTCAACAATTGGGCAAAGCTGTCGCCCTCCGCACCGTCTTCGACAACACCCATGGCATCAACGCCGAGATGACCGAGGACGGTGTCCCTGTGGTCAACGCCGGCTCCTCTGTGATCAAGGACATGAAGACCGCTGTTTCTGAGAGTGAGGCAGATCTAGACATCCCTGGAGGTGTCGAGGCCAAGGATCGCGCGGACACACTCGACCGCCGTGAAGGTGTGCTCGAGAAGGTTGGCACTGAGACCGAGGCCGACAGCTTCTTGCGTCGCCTTGTCTATCCCATCGACGGCCAGGGTGTCGTTCTCGGCAAGACTGGGAGGTTCAGTCTGCCGAACTTGCTGGCCAGCAGTCGTGTGTGGTTCCATCTTGCTATGCACCCCACCGATGCCACTCCTGCATCTCTTGCCAACCAGGCTCCCGGTGTCTTCCCATGGTCTGCTGGATCCGTGTCTGGTCAGATCCGCGCATGGAGATTGGCCGAGTGGGCCAATTACCGTAACAAACAGCTCGACTATACGGCCGACTTCGACCTCGTCGAGTTCGTCGATCGCTACTCTCGCCTTGGCTGCCAAGATGGCCGCGAGGGAGTCGAGAGCTGGATCATGGAACGCGGTTGGAGCAACGGAGAGGTCATCATCGGCACCGAGCGCATCTGGATGCGTGAAGCCGCCTGGTGGGAGGCTGAGAGCATGCTTGACATGAAGCCTATCGAGGAGCAACCTGCCCCTCCGGCTGGCATGCCCGGTTACCAGGTCTCGACTCCGATGATCGCGGATAGCTTCTACGGCCAGGGCCCTTTCGCCGATCCCAGTAGGGAGAACCTCCTCAGCCGCAACCAGAGTTTTGCAAACCAGAGCCAAATGGGCGCCAGATCTATTGCACCTACCCAAGCAGGCGCCCAGACAGTCCGAAGTGCCTACAAGGGTGACTACGGCCTCGGCACCAAGGGTGACGATAAGAACGGCATCTCATACTACGGCGAACTTGAGGAAGGTGATGGCAAGGTCATCACCGAGCTTCCCATCACACGTGCGAGAAAAATCTGGGTCGCCACCTGTTGGATCATGACCTGTTTCATCCCTTCTTTCGCCCTTCGTTACCTCGGCCGTATGAAGCGTCCCGATGTTCGTTTTGCTTGGAGAGAAAAGTTCACTCTAATGATGATTATCTTTTTGATCAACGCCACTGTCATTTTCTACATTGTCGGTTTTGGAAAAGTTTTGTGTCCCAAGTCTGCCAAGGCCTGGAATGCCAAAGAAGTCGGTTATCACACTGGCGACAACGATTGGTACGTCAGCTACCGCGGGCATGTTTACGACATGTCCAAGTTTTGGAAGCTGCAACACAGCGACTTGCCTACCGAGACCACACAGTCAAACATGGAACCGTTCGCCGGTACCGACGTGACCGAGTACATTCGCCCCCCTCTCACAATCGCCTGCCCTGGACTCGTTCAAGACAACACTATTGTCCTGCAGTACAACACCACGCTCCTCTACCCACAGGCCAGTCACGATTCCGGACCACGTCTGCAGACAACCCCCACGTCCAAGCTTCACAGCATCGATTGGTACAACAAAGACTTCCTGCCCAGAATGAAGGAGTACTACAAGGGTGACCTTGTGGTCAAGAAGAACAAGGTCAGGAACGAGGGCGAGAACGACGGTCACAAATGGTTCACAATGGGCCAGAAGATTTACGATCTGACCGACTATTATTACACTCTTGATCTGATGAACAACCTCGACCAGTACAACTTTTTTGGAGACACCTTCAATGACATTGTGAACAACAACCCTGGCGGTGACCTTGCCTCGGAATTCAAGGAAAAGCTCGCCAGCAACGTCACCGCGAGTTCTGCCATTATGCAGTGTTTGGACAACAACTTCTACGTGGGAAGACTTGACTTCAGAGACTCGCCCCGCTGTCAGGTCAACAACTACATTTTGCTGGCTTTCACTATCATCATGTGCGCTGTTATTTTGATCAAGTTCTTGGCTGCCTTGCAGTTTGGCTCGAAGCGAAGACCTGCACCGCAGGACAAGTTCGTCATTTGTCAAGTGCCTGCATACACTGAGGGTGAAGACCATCTGCGTAAGGGTCTGGACTCTTTGACAGCTCTCGCCTACGACAACAAGAGGAAGCTCATCTGCGTTATTTGCGACGGTATGATTGTCGGAGGTGGTAACGATCGGCCTACACCTAAAATTGTCCTTGATATCCTCGGTGTCGACCCCAAGATGGATCCTCCCGCTCTTCCTTTCAAGTCTGTCGGTACCGGAAACGAACAGCTCAACTACGGAAAGGTCTACTCTGGTCTCTACGAATTCGAAGGAAATGTCGTGCCTTACATCGTTGTCGTCAAAGTCGGCAAGGAGTCCGAGCAAACCAAGTCCAAGCCTGGCAATCGTGGCAAGCGTGACTCCCAGATTCTGCTCATGTCCTTCCTTAATCGTGTACACCATCGTTCTCCCATGTCCCCTCTTGAGCTTGAGATGTTCCACCAGATCAACAATGTCATTGGTGTCGACCCTGAGCTCTACGAATACCTCTTGATGGTCGATGCCGATACACTCGTCAAGGAAGATGCTTTGACAAGACTCGTCGCAAGTTGTGCCAACGATTCCAAAATCGCTGGTATTTGTGGTGAAACCAGTCTTGAAAACGAAGAACGCAGTTGGTGGACTATGATCCAGGTCTATGAATACTATATCTCCCATCATCTTGCAAAGGCTTTCGAGAGTTTGTTCGGCAGCGTCACCTGTTTGCCTGGATGGTAAGTCATGTCAACTCAAGTCTCCTGTACGCGAACAGAACATTCAGCTGACCATCTACTTTCACAGTTTCACCATGTATCGTCTGCGAACAGCTGACAAGGGCAAACCGTTGATCATCTCCGATGCAATTATTGAAGAATACAGCTTTAGCAATGTCGACACCCTTCACAAGAAGAATCTGCTGTCTCTGGGAGAAGATCGTTTCTTGACCACACTCATGCTCAAGCACTTTCCCCAGTGTTCTTTCAAGTTTGTCCCAGATGCGTATGCTCTGACTGCTGCACCCGAAGAATGGAGCGTCTTGCTCTCACAACGTCGTCGCTGGATCAACTCTACCATCCACAACTTGGCCGAGCTCATCTTTATTCAGGACTTGTGTGGTTTCTGTTGTTTCAGTATGCGTTTCGTCGTCTTTGTCGATCTCTTCGGTACCATTATTCTCCCAGCCACTTGCGTCTACTTAGTCTACCTGATCGTCGTCGCCTCGACTGGTACTGGACAATTCCCAATGGTTTCCATTATTATGCTGGCGGGTGTGTACGGCTTGCAAGCTATCATCTTCATCCTCAAGCGCCAATGGCAACACATCGGATGGATGATCATCTATCTGATGGCCTATCCCATTTACTCGTTTATTCTTCCGATCTACTCGTTCTGGAAGCAGGACGATTTCTCCTGGGGTAACACTCGTGTTGTCATCGGAGAGAAGGGAAGCAAGCAAATCGTGGCCGTTGACGAGGAAGTCTTCGATCCGCGCAGCATTCCTCTCCAACGCTGGGACGAGTACGCCATGATGAACAACCTACCCGGCGCACGCGGCAACCCTGAAATGGAGAAGGAGATGATGTACTCCGACTACCCAGTGCAACCCGGTTATGAGATGGATGACATGCAAAGCATGTACAGCAGTGTCAAGCCTGCTTCTACTGTCCTCACGGGCTTCCATCCTCAAATGCACCAAAACATGCCTCACCGCCCGCCCACTCAGTCTCCTAATCCATTCTCCAACATGAACCGTGTCAGCTCATACTCGCATTATACCGACCATGCTACCGAGCACGGTCGTCTCATGTCGATGGGAGGCATGTCCGAGCAGGCACAAGGTCAATACTCACCACAATACTCTCGACAAAACTCGCAACTGCTTCCCCCTGGAGGCTTGCCATCGCAGACCGATCTGTTGTCTCCACAACAGTCACCACCGTTACAGGGACCCGGAGCAGGTGTGCCTCGACAGCGCTCACCACTGGGTGCGTCTCGTCCGCAGAGCACCATCGGTCTCGGTCCAAACGGTTTCCAGACCCGTGGAGTCAGCGAGCACGACATCGGCATGGCTGTGGCCGAGTGCCTGCGCGAGGTGGATCTCGACAGTGTGACGAAGAAGCAGCTCAAGGCTCTGACGGAGCAGAAGCTGGCTACGCAACTAGATGCCGGCAAGAGGGCTTTCTTGGACGGCGAGATTGATCGTCAACTAGCTGAGATGTAAAGTTTCTTTTCGCGGAAAGTGAGACTCGGTCGCTGTCTGTTCGAGAACATGCACGAGAATTTATTTCAATTTTCTGTTTGCATTTGGCAATTTGCTTTGAAACTGCGCTGCATATACAAACCCGGCGTTTCTGGAAAAAGGAAGGGGTCAATTGCTGTTTTGTATCGTACGGTCATTGAATTGGTGGCATACGGGAGGAGGGGAGCCTTGTTTGTTCTTCATTTTCAGGTGTTTATCGATTCAATAGCTGCCTGTTTGTGGAGTTATTTCGAATCGTGAGAGAAAAGTGCAAAAGGCCATCGCATTTTCAAAAAAAACAAAAATCAACCCCTACTCTTGGACAGATTCGATGTGCTGGACTTTCGAGAGTTTGGGACTCATGTGTCGTGTAAAGGTATGAGAAAGTGTCTTGTAATGCTTGCTCTTCTGCCTGGACACCGGACACGATATGTATGTGCAAGGTATGATCTACGTGAGACGAGACAAGACGGGTATCCTGCCCCTGTCTTCCTCATCTTTGGTCAGACTCTAATAGTAGACTGTAAGATAGTAAAAAGTGTCATCAGTTCCGGTCTATCAATTCACATATCTAAGCCCTGTCTTTCAATTGAGTACTGTAGATATAACGTGACAGACGGACAGTAAGGTAGAAAGCTGTAGAGTGGTCGACAGGCGGACAGGGTCATGCTCCAACCCAGCCATGCATCACGACAAATACACATCGCTAATCTGCAACCAATACCCCAGCACTATAACGAGCTTGAACGGGGATATTTCAGTCACCGTCAGGATGATCGGAACGGTTATCGCGTAGCTGGCCTTGTTCATTCTCTCGAGATATACAGTCTTTGCAAAATAGATTCGGACAGCGAGTGAGGGCGCCGCCGCACGAGAGGCATTGGCGAAGTGTTGCTTTTCCTTTGCCTCGGCTTGTATATATCTCTTTTGTGGACGGCTGTTGTTACATGGGATTGGCTTGCGTGACCTTTTCCTTTGCTTGAGATATGTAGTACATCTTGATGAAGCCGAGCTACATACCACAGCAGAAGTAGTGAGAGCATGAATTGATGATACACCTCTTCCCTGTCGCGCATCTTGTGTATTTGCTGATGGCATCAAGTCATGGAACTGTGTTGGTCAGTGATCTTTGTCTTGAATAAGTATATATGTAAGCGTGTGATATTCGTCGATTCACGCCAGATCATAAAAAAGATAAACTAGAACCGCGGAAGCATGACACATCCACCATGGCAGATGCTATGGTAAACTATTCTCCTAGATCCTGTATACTGTCTTGGACAACCTCGAGTGATGAGAATGGGATTGCATACTGCTCGGAGGGAGAGAAGTAAAGCTTTCCATTCGGCGGTCGTGAGGCGACCCTGTCCCTCTTTGATATCCAACCCACGGGGGATAAATCTTGATCTCTGTCAGTTGAGGTAGAGGATGGAGACTAGTCTCCATGTACCTATCTATTGCTTGTTGTTGTTCCTGTCGCTGTGAGGATATATCAGGGTGATAGGATAAGTAGTGGTGATGTTCACCTTAATGTCTGTATCTCTCCTCCGTCTCTATTTGTGGACTTTCTGAGTTGAGGCTCGATAGTCCATGTCTTTTACTTTATTTCGTAGCTTCATGCCCCCGATGGACCTTTGATTGAGATACATAGCACCGATGACATAGAGGGAATAGACAAGTCCATATCTCCGTACACTACAGCCACTCTCCCAAGTGCATTCACTCCTCAGGGTTAGATCCTAGCCTCTTTGATACTCAACGGACTGTCACCATGGGTAGATGGGAGGACTTATTACTGTATGACTACTGCGGATAAGGACGTCACTCAAGTGTAGAATATCTGCCTGCTGCTGTTTCCCGTTGCTATATCGTCGATATTCCACATGCTTGGCATGCTCACTGAAGCTGCCGGTACGTTACTCTTGGTGATGGAATGGCTGGGTTGAAGGGCAGGAACATAAGCGGGAGTATTGGGTATTGATCGATGATCACTAGCCATATGGCACATTGTTTAGTGATGTCAAGGACTGGACGTCGATATAAGAATGGTACTGCCGCGTATCATTCGGAGAATGATCCCGGGTCGACGATGGTGAATACTTGTGATCCTACGAGTTCATGGACCTCGTTGGGTTCGTGTCTCATCTTCCTCGGTCTTTCCTTCTCACTGCTGTTTATTTACCTCCTCAAGGACTAGATATATCCATCTATCTTGTAGAAAGCTTGTGCGGATCGAAATGCTGAGGTGGGCTTTCGATACACGGTCACTGTAGGTAGACAGACTCTTCGCTAGCGAAATGGCTTGAGGTTACTGTATTTACTCCTGACTGAACAGAGTACATGAAAGAAGAATTGAAAAATTATGCGAGAAGGAGAATTAGGACGTAAGATGTCAGGTGCCTCAATCTCTGGAAGAAGTCCCCAAAAAAACCGGCCAACAGGTATCTTGGAAACATACGCCTTACTCGGAAGAGCATATAAAGCTCGATACCACCACCTATGCGAGGCCTGGGACCCCAATAGCCGTGGTGTTACCTGCCGCTTCAGACAAGCTGATTGGAACAAGTCCTTGAAGAGCTAAAGAGAGAGATCACGCACGCATCGAATTCTGGTAGCACTGACCCGGGACAGCACTGGCAATGTCTCAATCATGTCCCACCCCCTGATAACTCGGTTGTGTATTCCGATGAGAAGACGGCGAGCCCCGGATGTCTAATGGCGACTGATCTCACCCAATCTGGTCCCCATGGCAGCTATATACCTAAGCGTGTCTTGAGCGTATCTCCGGGAATCTGCAGCCACACACAGATAGTGGCTACTAGGAAGATTCGGCATCTCCGATCCGATCCAAGGCTACTCGAGATACAGTACGCCACACGAGACATCAGGTGAGCGAGCCTGCTCACTGCTTCGTTGGGGGCCCGGCTACGGTTCACAGTAAGTGTTGATGCGGTTGAAAGCGATCGTGGAAACGAATGATGGAGTGGCTTGAAAAGTGAAAATACGTATGACCAACTCGGGGATGTCTTAGATGATGCTTGGAAACCTACATATCCTACCGGTAATCGAAACTCCTGTGGCCTGTTCAGCTGATTGTGAGATGACAGTCACGTTACATGTTGGTAGAGCGATACGACCCTATAACGATGCAGGTAGCATACTGTCATGTGTTGTCCTTTACTACAACGCCCACACCCGATTGTAGGCCTTGACGGAGATAGCCATACCTCTGGTACAAACTCATCGCAAGGCCATGTGTCGTAGTAGGTTTGATAATTGGAGAATACTGGCTAGCTCACAGCAGTAGTATCTCCACAGCTAATGTCATCGCTACCATTCTGGACAGCAGCCTGTTCATCGATGGCAGAGTTTACTTACCATAGAGTGTCAAGTCATATCCCATCCTTGAGTATGGAAGACTAAGCCATCAACTAATCGACGACAAATTTCCAAAACATCCCGTCCTCAGTACCTACACTTCCGGGAGGCGATGTTGTCTCTACCAAGTAAGTGTAAGTGAGCCATGTCTGTCCGTGTGATCACTTCATCAGATGCAAGACGCAGCTCCACGATTGTCTGTGCATCACGTCTTCCCGGTCCACGTGGTTTCCCCTTGTCAATGTTGATCGATAGCAATATGTGCTTTGACTTATAGGCAGGCAAATTACAAATAGAACATCAGTATGCGGCCCAGACAGGCGGGTATAAAACGCTTTGGGGTTGTTGTTTACGATCCCGATTGATATGACTGACGATCTTCTCGAGTCATGTATTAAAGGTACGGTAGCATTATTAAGGTACAGTACTTACGAGTTTACCGATGTCGGCAGCCGACAGTGGCTCATATGCTCGCAACGCCACACCATACTGACGGTCGCAACACTCCTCAATCTTCGCAGTCACATCTGCATACGCGACTTCTGCAAGTCTTCACCGATGCACAAGGCGACATCGTCGCAATGAAGATTCGGTCAGCAACCCCAGTTAACATCTCCACGAGTCTGATATAATATGCCGAAAATGCTCCGCGTGAGATCGTCGAGCCGGAGACGGAAATAGACGCTAGAACTTGCAGCGTGTGCACAAACGCAATCTTTATTGACCAGTCTACCCCCTGAGATTATCTCAATAATCGCAAATGAATCACAGGAGGTCATGCATACCGTGTCGGTCAGAGTACCTCGAAAGGCGTCGACAAGATTTGCGAGTCATTGTACACGCCGCTTCTCCTCTCCAGGACACTAGAAAGCTGTTCAGTGACACGGACAAATCGAATTTCCAGTGCATCTTAGGCAGCGAGGTCGGTTGTCATGTTGCCGGAAGCGTTCGGTTGACACAACCCAGGACAGGGCTAGAGACCGGGCAGCGCCGCGTTGATACATTCCATATGCGTATAGTTCGAAAATGATTGATGGGCAATATCAAAATCAAGTATCTTGGGTCATTGGCGGATATGCCACGCCCTCTGCTTGGAGGCCCTTAGACGAGGTCCAGATTCCAGAAGTCTCAGGGAATACGGCTCAGATATTCCAAGGCGTGTCCAAAGGACTCGATCGTTTGAACGTCTATGCCGGGAATCGTGGAAACCTCACATGTGACCCACCAGACTGGATAGATTGTGTCCTGATAGCATCCGTCGGTTGTACAGCTGTTCGTGAGAGACCAGTAATCTAAATGACCATATACCCTGGACTCGGAACATGGCTATAGCAACAATCACTGCAAGATCGCAAAAGAGTGACGGAGGCTCACATGTCCGGGACACTGGTCTCCAACGTGTGCCCCAAGTGGTTAGGATGCCCGCCACCGGATAGGGAATGCTGAAGTCAGCAAAATCAATCCACTGGAAACCTTACAAATCTCCAGAAGGCCTACTTACATCCAGCTCTTATGACACCCCCAGTTGTGGTCTTTGTTCGCCCTTTGGTTCAAGCGCGACACTCTGCTGGTCGTCAAATGTGTCTCGTTACTGGTGACAATCTTGCACAGAATCTGGTCCGAAAACCGGACCGATCATGCTGTATATCGGAAGTGGGCAGGTGAAGATAGGGCAGGCATGCTCTGGCTAAGGTAAGTGTCGTGTAAAGGAACGACACTGTAGTCGACGATAAGGGATTCGACCTACCTCTTTTTCGATAATGCCATGCACTGCCAACATGTGTAATGACGCGACATTACAGATTTCGCAAGGCTACAATGGCCACGCGCAAGCAGTCTTGATCTTGTCCCTTCAGGGGGATTCTCGAGATGCTGGTACACCTTATTCCAGCTAAGGTCTAGCAGGCAGATTGTGGTAAGTGTCGTGGGGTGCAGAAACACATATACCGTGTCAATCAGCTTGATAGCGAGGGCATGCACTTTCCTGGTTCACGTGTCAATATCAAGTCCACTTGCAGAATTGTCAAGTCATCGCTAGGCCTTGTGTAAGGAAAGGAGATCCCGAAAAGGTTACACATGCTGTTCCCAAGAGCCATGGCCCTTCGACGTCGTCATTCTTTCCGACATTCGTCGACGAATTGCCACACCCCTCACAAAAGATCACTAGGATAGAGCATCTCATAAGAAAGCGCGTACTCTCTATGGTACTCGGATGGGGAAGGGGACTATCGCGCTAGTCCATTAGTGAAGTCGGGACTTGACTGTTTTGGTAATTGCCCATCTTGTAGGTCGCTGACATCTAACAAGGCAGGCTCGTGCCAAGCGGCGGTCTTCCTGGGTCCACAAACAAACGCGTCTCTTCCTTCACCTTGGATCTGGTCTGTATCTTGTTCTCTACAATTCTCTTTGAGCGCGATACCAAAGAAGGTTCAGTGCTCATAATGTCGGGCTCCTACGACAGCCTGCCTCCTTACAGCTCTGTACTGCCCGGTATAGAGATAGAGCAAGATGAAAGATCGGAAAACTCCCTTTTTGATGACATGGCGCCGGTTCATAGAGTGACGTCGGATGAAGACCTACCTCCGTACCAGCGCGATATCGATCCTCGTCGCGTCAGAGGAAGCGACTATGATTCGCGTCCCAGATCCATCGGTCGCTTTGTCCCCCTCAGCAGCATGATAAATGGCAGATCGTTTGAAGAGGTCCAAAATGATCAAGCTGGGTTTGTATTTCCAGCAAGGATTCCAGATGGCGACCATGCACAAAGCATCTACAACTCTTATGTCGCTCAGACTTACCCTGCATCCGATGCTCCAGATTACTATCATTACAGAGATCGTAATGGTAACATAATTCGTGCGTTCCCAAATGGTTTTAACGCAGGCCCAATCTCAGAGGCTCAAAACGCGGATTCCCGCAGCGCAAGTGAAGACGTCCAGGACAATGCCGGTGCCACAATGCAAGATGATCGTTCAGGCCCAAGAACCCCCCAATGGGACCTAGTTCCCATGACACCCTACTTGCAGGTCAGTCATCTCATTGACACACACGTGTAAGAAGCCTAGGACATAGCTGCTAACCCTAAAATAGCATGGATTGCTTAGCAGTGGCGGACACAGCACTTACATCCCTGGTACTGGTCACTATGTCCAGTTTGCACCTGGAGGACGTACAGTCTATGAACCACACGATGATCCGGGAAGTGCATGGCGAGTCACCCCCGAACAGGATGACCATTTTACGCCCGGCCACAACAGTGGCACTGCGACTGGAAACCTGAACGGCAATGCACCTTTGGTCGCTGACATCACTCTTGACGACGAGGACTCTGGTGCATCCAGCTATAGCGCCAATCGACCTCGTACAGCGCCGATTGCAACCATGACGGCCCCTGTCGAGAGCATTGGAAGAGACTTCAAATCCGAGGACGCAGACTCGGTCAACACGGGAAGAGCCGATATAGCAGCTGCCGATGCGGCAGTTCCAGGCCGCAGCCCAGACTCAAATGCGTATCGTCCGACTGATCTACGTGATCCGTTCTGGGTTATCGATTGGATACGTTCTCAGCGTGATTGGTCGAATGATTCTGTTGGCGATAGTGACAGTGCCTATGACAGTGGAGATGACACTGAAGTTGAGGAAACTGTTGACCCTCACGCTGAAGAGTCTTCCATCCGCGCAAGTACTCGTGGTAGAGCTACTGCAGGTGAAGTAAGAGGAAGGAAAAGGAAGAGAAGCACTCCTAGACCTACCTCGGCGCCGAGTACTAAAACCAGGCAAGGGATCAGCAAGGAGACCCCGGTTTCCGCACGTCAACAAACCTCTCGCAACACGCCTGAGAGCAACAGACCAAACAACATCTCTGGCGACTCAAAGAAGTCAGCTTCCAGCACTCAAGAAAAAGACGAAGATCACAAAGACGCAGTAAGCATACAATCTTACCTCTGCTATTTATCACTATGATGAAGATGAAGATGAAGATTCAGCTAACCAAGATCTTTCTACCTTCAAAGGCAGCAAGAGCAGACAACATGGTGGTTGGATTCAAGCCAATCCCACGCTCTTTCGAAGAAT
This sequence comes from Neodothiora populina, assembly GCF_041146345.1. Classification (NCBI taxonomy): domain Eukaryota; kingdom Fungi; phylum Ascomycota; class Dothideomycetes; order Dothideales; family Dothioraceae; genus Neodothiora; species Neodothiora populina. The sequence goes on along the minus strand of NW_027191408.1, from coordinate 1,128,226 downwards.
GTGACGAAGCCGACAAGATGATGATCCGCATGCGTGACGTGAGTACATCTCTATCTTCTCCTCATTTCCATCATTGCGGTCAAAACCGAAGAAAAAACATCCATGAAATCCCCCACCACCCCTAATCCTTATCTTCATCACTATTTTCAAAATTTACTTACAATTCACCAGGAAGGACAAGATTGGCAAACCATCAAAGAAAAATACGACGCCATGTCCGGAGCCACCTACGGCCACTCCACTCTGCCAACCCGCTACGAGCGTCTCAAGATGAACTTCGCGATCGTCCGCGACGAAGACGCTTCCATCATCCTGACCGTCAAGCGTGAGATGGAGAAACAGGACGCCGAGACCAAATGGACCAGGATCGCCAAGTCGGTCAACCAGAAGTGCAGAGAGAGGGACCAGAACGAAGTGGCTAGTGGAACGATCCATGCCGGCACCGCAGTCCAGCCTCAGCATCCCTATGATCCAGAAACTCTCCAGAGGTGGTACAAAAGACTCATGTACGAGGAGGGCTTCGATGGTACTCATGGTCTGATCAAGGTCGACGTCGACTTTGCCCGTTCCTCTGCTGAAGCCTATGACGGTGACGGAGAGGACGAGGAAGATGGCGATCAGGTTGACGATGATGAGGACGCCATTCCGAATTACAAACTCTATGCCTACGAGGAGTAGTGGCTTGCTGCATCCTCTTAGTCCCAAGGAAAGCAGGCGTCGGAATCATCGACCGCAGATGCGGAAAGGGAATTGAGAGGATTGCTGGGCCTGGGTGAGTGCTGTCGTATCAACAGACTTGGAAAGGGCGTTTGACCTCCTCCACTTCACGGATCTTACACGGCACACGACCATGATGCTCCAAGCAGCAGTACTACGAGAGGGTTACACATAGCTCACTGAGCTTTAAACATCAGAAAGTAAGGGTAGGTATCATACATAATTCGACGGTGGCTCGGAGATAGAACCTACGATACCAGACCCAATGCTACATAAAAAACCAACTAGAAGTTCTGATGTTATGTCACTTGTAGACTGGGTAACGATCCAGTAAGTCATTCAGGTATCTGTCTTACTTGACCTCAGCCTTATATTAGATGGAAGCGCAAATCATTGAGACCTCGTAGCGGGGTGCACCAAACATTAATGCCAAAGGTCTCACGACAGGGATGAGGGCCGTTGTAAAGCTTGACAGTGGTGTTGAAGCATGACTCGAAGAAGAAAACACAACAGAGGCTGGTGAGTCGTTGCTGGTCGAAGCCACTGTAACGGAAGGCTGGACGTCTTCTTAGTCTGTCTAGCTAGACCGCGACCATGATGTCTTAATCCCGAGGCAGAACTTAGCGCAAGAAGAAATAACAGCTCTTTCGCGGTCATGATGACCGCTAGTGTTGTCGCAACGGAGACGGAGATGTCCATAGAGCTCTCTTGCTTAGTACCGAGTAAATAAAAGGAGTAAGAGGTCATCAGTACTACCTAGTCAAAAGCTCGGCAACGCACGGAAAGGATTGAGCCTGGAGCTTCAAATTCGCGTATGATGTCCAAAAGACGCGTCTGCTGCTGGAGATAATTTCGTCAAAGCAAAAAACCCATAATCCCACGAGATCCTATAGGCGACAGATGGGACCACCATCTCCACTTTATTATATGGAATCAAGCTCGCATGCCGGTACTACTGACAAGGGCGATCAACAGGACGTTGCGTGCCAAATGGTCCGTCCACCTGCTTCGGACAATCTATGATTATTAGCCTGAATCGTCCAGGGAAGCAATGTGGGAGTTCGCCGTCTTCCTGACCTTGCCCGGTCACGACACTCTAGACAAGCCTAGGCGGGTATTCAACATGCCAGCACAAGCCTCTTGCGGACTCTACGGTTGGCGGCAGCGGGGCGGCGGGCACATCTAGGACCCATGTCTGAGATGAACAATGGTCGTAAAGGGAGGGGGGGGAAGAGCCTCTTCGATGGCTTTGTCTGAGATCTCGACAGAGCTAGGTTGTTCTCTCACCACACATCTTAATCCCCTGATGCCCATCCATGTCTCGAAGCAGCGTGGGCAGCCAGCCTGGTTGGATGTTGGGAGTATAAAGGATAACGCAACGCGCTGTCTCAGACACCTCCGCCCTGGGCAACTGCCTTTGGCATAGAGGCGCCGAAGCCGATGATTGATATGGAGCTGCGGCCATTCGGTTCGCGGACTCCGACGATGTAACGCTCACGAGGCAAGGGGCATCGAGAGATGATCTTGCGGTGCTCATAACAGTTAGCACAGTCTGTGTGCTTTCGATCCTCGCTGACCGTGACGTTCTGAAGGTCAGGGCCACGGTGCATCTTGCATTCTCAGCTTCGCAAAGCGAGGGTGTTGTGCGAATGGCGTTGCTGCGAAGGCTGACGGCTCGGAGAAGAACCGTTTCCCCATGGCGAGACATCTTGAGCATGGCTTGACGCTATACTTTTGTGGATATGATGTGCGCTCATGACAGCACGAAGTCATCTTTGAGGAATTCGTAGCCGAATTTACGTGATGCGATACCTGTCCTTATGTTTTTAACGAGGTCCATCCATAAGGCCAATATGGAAATGACCTGTCAATGCTGATACTTGAAGGTAATCGGAACGTCAGGCGGCCAGAATAGTCGAGCTGGACTCTCCGCGGGTGCCCTCAAAGTCCAGACTATCAATTGCAGTTCTGAAGGTGGCCTATCCTTACCGAGTCGCGCAGTTGATAGAACAGGTAAAGATTCCTTTTCGCAAATGGACTATCGTCCGTTCTCGTCGTGCCCACTTCGTACTGTGCGGTGTAAACGGAAAGTGGATATGCTCTGACAGAGAAGAGTCTGATGGTTTGAGACACACCGTTGATGGTAGATACCTTACAACATTGCAAGCAAGGTGAGAAACGAACGTTTACGGGCCGCGATTGAGGCAGCAAACATGAGTCAGCCATGTGGACTCTTGACACCTACTTGAAGTGAAAGGGATCTGAAGAGCCTCGGCTATCGGGAGAGTCAGACTGTGTTCATAAGACAATCACTGCTTGAAGGTCTGTTGCGGTTGAATCCCACAACTTCGCTCTAGATGGCCGACCGTTGTGCTGGTGACGCACCTTGTGTAGTCTGCCTACAGTATACGAAATGCTGTAGCAATTACGCTCGATCCCTGTTCGATTCTTGGCACATTCGGTCCTGGGAGGGGACATACTGATGCGATGGTGGATCCTATCGCGATCGTGCACGTGAACGGGGAGTCTACTACAGTCAGTGTCTCACACCCTAGTCCTTTCTTTTTCCCCTTCCGGAAGATTCGTCAACGGTAGGCGCTTTCAGCCTTTCTAATGTCACAAGCCGTATACCGAACAATCCATCCACCTTGATAATGCTCTATACCGCAATATATTGGAAGCATTACTGCCTGTACCTACAACAGCGATTTATCCAGTGATTAAACGGTATGGGGAAGACCAACGGGAACGCACGCGGACGGGTATGCAGTTCCAGTATGCAGGGCGGATATCGACATGCAAACGCAGAAAGGTACGAGGCGGACCGTTCATCTCCAGGTACTGGGAAGCGAATCTGGCCAGTCAGGACGTCAAGAAGTTGCAAATGGGGAAAATGGGTGGCAGGGGAAGTGATTTTCTTCAGATTTTGAGCCAATAACGTTAAAAAAGCGAACGTTGGTAAGAAGGCACAACGGTAATCGATATTGAATAGATATGATAGACTGTCCAAACCACTTCGCATGCTATCGAAGACCGTTGAGTAGCGGCGAAGCGAATGCACCTCTAGACCTGAGATAAGTCACATGGTAGTTCGTGATTTGTGTAAGGTACTGCAGGTATTGCTGAACCGCAACCCTCAGTGAGTCTCGAGCCATGCGTTTGCACAGGGCGTCGTCGTCGTAAGAGGAGGGAAATGATGAGAGGCGCTGTTTGTTGTCAGTGAGATTAAAGTAGAGTAACACGGACGCAAGACGCAGCGACATCGCGACAATTTTGATACGTGCCAAACAACCCTTCGAGTCGTAGAGGGTAAAGCTCCGGCAGCTCTGACAGTGAAGATCTCTGCGGAGACTTTTCTGCAAACTGAGGTGCCGATGCCAGCGAAAAGGGAAGCGGTGGGTCCGTGTGTCCTGCACCATTCTGCATTGGGACGCTGTGGCTCCACTGCCATGACGATCACTGCTCGATGCGTCAAGGCGCTTTCACGCACAGCCTCAAGCTTCACCTCACACCTCATTGCTCATTGGCGATTATTCTCCCCATGGCCGTGGCCGTCCTCCCCTTACTTTCTCGGCCATGGTCTGGCACTGCGTCAGGGTCAGGGTGCTCACTCTCAAACAATGCCTCGCTGATCATGCAGGAACCATCTCGACCTGGTCTAAGCAATAAGGGCGCACATACGGGATCAAGGTTGCTGGGTGTGCCTGTATCTGATAATATGGGAAAAAGCTGCTGAAGCCAGCAAGGGCAATAAGGGACTTGTCGTTGACCAATGCCACCAAATCAAAATCATCAATACAGAGTACCAGTATAGCCGTGCCCTCGGTACCTGCCTTACCCATCGCGCCAGCGCCGTTGGCCGCCGCCGTTGTCAAGATTGCGGCCATTACTCTACTCAATATTTTTAGGGCAATTGAACGTTGTCTTCCCGTCCGAGAATGGCCGAGCGGTCTTGACCAAAAACGAAGGCCCCGATTCCCTTGTGTGTGCGCCGGTAAGATTGGCAGACGTTACAGCAGCAGACAAGCAGCAGCGGCGGCGGCAGCGGCAGCAATAACATCAGCAGTAATCGTGCCTACTTGAATCGTAAGTAAAAGATGCTTAAAGTTTAGGGACATGCAAGGGCGGGCGGCGCATCGGCTCGCGCCCAGAATTGGCGGCGCCCACAGAACCTAAGCTGCTGCCCTGTCCGCATTCTCTTGTGCTCTACGCAGTGCAGTTAGCGCATCTGTCACGGTTAGAACGATATGCGCCGCTGCTCCAAGCTCCTGTCATCCACCCCAGCGGTCGATGATGCATTTACTGGCTTGCTCTCATAATGGCCGCAAATGCACTGATACCGTTCAGTCCTCTTTCTTACTTAGCTATCGCCCTCGTCTTGTCTCTTCTTCAATCATCACTAATTGCTCGCTCTTTCCACCCTCGATATCACGCTGTGGGAAAGCGTCCAAGTGGATATCTTCTGACCGCGCATTTCGAGATCATCACCCACACGCATTCAGAGTCTTCTCTGGGCGCCAGTCTCATATCTCTCCGCAAGTTTCAGGATATTTACCACCCCGCCTCCTCGTCACTTCTACACTTGCCAACTCTGGATCTGCCTGCGAGACTTGTTGAAACACGTCCCGGCATTGACTCAGATCCGACTCACGGTTGCTCGCAATCCAATCTGGCAACTTTCTTCACGACGTGTTGTCCATACTGCCACTCCAATCTGTCTGTTGGCTTTCGCCCAGTCTATCCCCAGACTTTTTAATTGGTCGTCATCACCCTCACCTCCTCCAAGTCTACCCGAAGCTTATCCACAGCCCCCAGACTAGTGGTCTGTCATTTTGATACCACTGCCACAAAGGGAGATAATCTTTGGTAGTATCAGTCCTTCACGATCACTACCATACCTCCTAATATCATTCACGGAAAGTGTGATTTGTTTCTTGGACGTCTGGTGCTGCTCTGCCATTTTCTTGCATTCCGAGCCAGTTCAATCTCTGCCCTTCTGCAAACCTCTGCCTAATTCTTCCGACCTCGACAACTTATTTTGGCGCCAGGCTGGACCAGTGTTCACTTCAGCTCAAAGATTTCTTTGTCTGTACGTATCATCGGCGCACAGGTCAGAATAAACCACCTTGCCACCTCTTTTTACCGACCTCTCCTCCAATCACTCCAGGTTTCGTCTCAGACGTATGTTGTCTTGACGACAATCATTGCCAACTTGTGGGTAGTGGAACGGGAACATACCTAGGGCAGGTACTCAGGTTCTTGGGGTTCATCATCGCTGGTATCCCTGTAATCTACCGCGAACTCCTTCATCGAAGATTGGCATCACATTCACACCAGCTGGACTGTCCATCGTCTCATAGATTCCTAATCTACACCGCCACGGTCGACGAACTGATTCGACGGATTCCTGCTTTCTCGCTCAGACCAGGGGTTCATCAGATTCATTCAGCCAGCCCTCGTCTGCTCAGCCAACCGACCCAGGCGGCCGAGCTACATTGTATTGAATAACCAACTCTTTTTTCCGGATTCCGCCTTATTTAAGACTGTTGTCAAACTGAACATCCCTTCTACATACATGCCAACTCAGGTTCGTCAAAAGTCTCTGCTTTTCGATCACAGGTTCTTTCTGGAGACCGATCAGTTCCATAGTCCTGGTGAATCCCAGACTAACATCGCATCCAGTTGTCACCAAGAGCCCCAGTCACTCCAATTATCGTTGACGAAGAGTCAATCCTACCAGACTCCTTAGTCGCTGCCTGTCAGGAGGCCCAAAAGGGTGGCCTCCTGGCCTCGTCGGAATACGGAAGTCTAATCGCTTCAATGTCTGGCTACGAGAAAAACCCAGCCTATGCGTATGGTATGTATCTGCCTGTCCACCTGACTTGATGATCCTGCGGATCTACCCGCAGCCATATGACTAATCTCATCATGCAGACTATGGCACTGCCACACGACCTGATCAGGCACCAGCCTATCCGGCGTTTGTTCAACCATCGTACGCCATTTCATACGCAGGTACTCATGCGCAGGTACCATCTGGTCTCCCAAACGCGGCAGAGCTGCCACTACTATCTGAAGACCAATACCAGACCCATGACGCTAATTACAGTCATCACAATGGCTCGTATTCTTCATTTATTCCTGCACAACCTCGTCATGTCCCGGAAATCACGTCCTTTTCACCAGCTCAAGGGCCTGCCGGACGCAAGTTGTTTCTCTACCTCAACTCCAGCCAAGATCTGCAAGCGCCACCGGCTTCGACTTTTGCAGTTGTCTTTGGCTCTAAAAGGTGTGAAGGTACTCTTCTGAAGATGAGCAATCAAAGCCAACAGTGCAACTATGCGCTCACAGTCGATGTACCACCATTTGACACCACCGGCGCCACCGCCACAACCGTACCGCTCTACCTACAGATGTCCGAAGGAGGCAACGCTTCCGGCATACATGTAGACTTTGGCCACTTCATATATACTGATGCCACTGCGTTCCAACTCTCTAGCCCGTCTCAAAGTACGATGAGGAAGCGCAAGCTCTCTCCGACCGAGGAAGATATGCGAACGCCTTCAAAGCGACCATCAAATCAGCAACTCCGGGATTCGCCCATCAATAGTTCTGATGGCAGCAAAACCTCGCCAATCTCTGCGACGATCCCAGAGCCATACACGAGCCGCCCTCACAGTGCAGCAGTGCCATACGAACGGTCATACAACGCTCCACAACACCAATACTCACAGAGTGTGCAATCGGCCCCCGGCTACGCGATGGGCCAGCAATACGGCTCGACCCATGGCATGGGAGCGCAAGAGCCTCAGTACAATTCATATCCTCCATATATGACGACGGAGCGTGCTTCTGCGCCAGCGCAACCGCACATTATGGGAGGATCTACCGCAAATGGTGCCAACCCACCTCTTGTCCGCACGACTGCTCTACACGGCTCACCAACCTCGGCCGCTCATCCTCAGCCCGCGACCTTCAACCCATACGCCATTTACCCTGCCAACACGAAGGCGACTCTTAAACTCGAGGGAGATCTAGATGGCATGTCAAAGAATTGGACTGCGGAGGAGCGTACTGTACAAAGACGCATCGTTCGCTTCCGTCGTTCTCAGAGCGGTAGCACCATCAGCGCCGCTTTTGAGCCCGTCACTCCTGAGGAGCACGCCCACGCCCCCGGCTGCATCTATGTCAACTGTATCTGGTGGGCAGAGAGAGAGGCTTGCTACATCACCAGTGTTGATACCATACAACTATTAGAGTCACTGGTCGCTGTACGCTTCACTGTGGAGGAGAAGAATCGCATCCGTCGCAACCTGGAAGGCTTCCGTCCTATGACTGTTTCGAAGACGAGGCCTGACTGCGAAGAATTTTTCAAGGTCATCATGGGATTCCCAAGCCCCAAGCCACGCAATATTGAAAAGGACGTCAAAGTGTTTCCGTGGCGAATCCTGGCACATGCCCTGAAGAAGATCATCGGCAAATATGTAAGTCACCTGCAAATAGACGACGTCGCGACAGTGTACTGACCAACAGCATCAGTCTGCCAGCTACTCTTCGACCGCCGCCGCGCTCCCTTCACCCGGCATGATTGCGCCAGGAAGGCAGCAGATGCCTGCTCACTCTCCACCTTCAGCAGATAGTTCAGGCGCCACGATGGGCTACCCTGGCAACATGACGTCTACGGCACTTTCAGCACACCACGCAGGCTTATCAGGAGGTATGGCAGGCGTGTCAGCAGGACATCCGGAATTGCGCTTGGGCATTCCAGTGTCGCAAAGTGTCTCCTGGCATCAACCATCGACTCACTACACGAACGATCTTTCAGCAGCCGGACGTGGTTCCTGGGACTTTAGTCAATATCTCGATCCCAGCCCTACAAACCCTGGTATGCAACAGTTCCAACGGATCCCGTCGATCAGCCAGTCTCTCGGCTACGGCTTCGTGCCGCAGCAGCAACAACAGCAGCAGCATCAACCGCAGCAGCAAGATTGGAAAGACTACCCTCACCGTACCACCCACGCTTGATTCAAAACGGCAAATCCAAAGAACTGGGAATGACCTGGAATCCGGTGTGTCAAGTGTTGCGCAGGAGAGTTTCAAGTTTGCTCAGATGACGTTGGCTGGATTCGACCAACGCTGGGGTGTCACGCGGCGCCATCCGCCTCGGGGCGTTCCAGCGGTTCGGGATCGGGCAGCTTTGACAATCTAAAACTTTGTCCCGTGTGACCACATCATCTGCCTTTCGGGATACATTTCACAAGGAGGCTTATTTTACGCATGCAACACACACATCAATCAACACTCAACAAACACGCAGAATTCTGTATTGGCCTCGCGACAACACGACGCACGTTTTCTGTTGCATCGTCATCTAGGATCGCTTTACCAGGTGTTTCATCTTCTTAGGAGCTTTCGGCGTTCTCTGCAACATGGGCGCATGACATGGACCGAAGCGTCGCATTTCGACTATCTTATAGAGAAAGCATCGGACATCCATCTCTCACGAGATCGCACAGGCGTTTGGTTGCATCAACCGCTGGCAATCTAAAACAATGCCCTCGACTAATCACTAATAATCTCATGGACGACCCACCGCCAAGGATGGTGTAATGTGCTTTTGTGTACTTGTCTCGACGCGTTTGTCTTTTTTCATTTTCTGCAATTTTGCAAAGGGCCTGGGGCCAGCTGGTTATTTGGACGATCCAGGCGAACGAACAATGACCTCTAATTTCTGCTTTTTTCTCTCGCTTATTTTCTGGCATCCGGGAGCATCTGGTGACTAGAGAGGCTAAGAGGGGGCGTTTAACACACATTCGCATACAGGAAGATGGTTAAGGGGCGACCCTTGGGGCGTTTTTCTGTTTTATTTTCTTATTGCTGCATTCTCTGGTTTGGTGGGAAAGAAATCGGAAGATGATACCCCCCCTGCTCGATTCTTTCTTTGGTTTTTGTTTGGCTTTTGTTCGCAAATGAGTAGCGACTTTCATACACATGCACCCCATCGTATTAGTATTGATTAATCCTGAAGAAAATAACAATTCTTTTCACCTTCAGACCGTTCGAGTTCATTTGATTGCGCGTTGTGATCACCACTTTTTCCTCTTATACTTGTCTCATGAAACATTGCGCACTGTGTGCATTGACTTCTGAACTCTCCTCCGTAGCGTAACTATATAACGAAGGTTATATCGAGGATTGTAAGTTCATAGACCAATTTTCTGCACCATTTTCGGCGCGGGGATTGCTTTTGACTGAATACACACTTTCCACGTTTAAAACCCCGGTCATGTGTCCAGTGCTCGGTCAATGGGGAGCAGAGACTTAGTTTCACATGTCCACTGACTCGACTCCGTGTGGGCATGGATCCAGCTGTCAGTCAGCCAGTCTGTCTGCCACCTGATCCGCTTGTAGCTATATGTCTAGCCTGTCCTCTGTCAAGTTATCATCGTTGGAAATGTCTCGTGTCGATAGTTTTCCTTCGTTCCAAGTGGCTGGCCATGTATCTGGCTACCTTTCTGTCTGTCTTTATTGATCCATCTATCGTTTCACCGCTCCGTCCATTAGTAGACGCCATGTTCATCTGTCCGTTTCCATATTATTTGTCTGCTTGACTACCCATGTATCTGTCTGTCTACTATTCATCTATCTACACCTCACTTCGATCTATCTTCCAATAAATCATCCACCTTCCTACCTCAGTATCTACTTCTCACCACCCCTCTCCAAACCCAATCAAACGGGAGCACTCGGTGGACAAATCTCACGACCAGCGCACTCGAACTCGATCTAGAGGTTTTGTCAATGTCATACTGTATCCCTGCGCTCGCGGGTGCGCAACTTTGCGATGTAACTGATTGGCGATGATTGTCGTCTTGTCATACTCTTGTCATCGTCTTGTCATCGTCTGGTACCGTAAACAGAATTTGAAGGTACGGTGTTGTGCATGGATTTGCCTATCGTGAGGTATGATTCCAGGACTATGTGTGCGAGATGTGAAAAGATGACAAGGAATGTGAATAAAGGGAAAGGAGGTAGGTGCTTGCAAGGCGAGGACTTGGAAGATGGTGAGAACTAGTCGCTCGTATAGAGAGAAAGACGAGGAATAGGCGTACGTAAGGGTCTATAGGACAAGGATGTGAGGAGAAGGAAGAGGAGGAAGAAAGAGACGGTAACCAGTGTACACACACATACATACGTACACATACACAGAGATATATATCTATATAGAAAAGGAAAAAACCAAAAAGCTCGATCCCCTTTCACCAACTGTCCCACTCCCTTCTCCACACTATAACAGCGGACATAGTGGAATATAATCACAGTTTGAAAATATAATAAAAATAAATTCTTTTTCTTCTTCTTCTTTCTCTTCCTCTACATGATGTCCACCACAAAACATAGAAATCTCAAATCTTGACACCGAGACCAACCTCGCACACCCTGGCCCAGAAGCCCTGAACCGCCCTTTGCAGCTCCAGACCCAGATCCCTCGTGCCCAAGAGACCGACCGCTAGAGGCGCAAACGTCTCGGTGTGTTTTCGAAAGTCGGCTTCTTCGAACCCGGCCACGCCTTCGAGGACGTCGACGACGACGGGTCGCCAGGTGACGATGTTTCTCTGTTGGGTCTCTTCGTCCAACGAAATGTAGGCGCGGACGATGTCGGCGCACAGAGGGATCAATGCGGCTTCTGTTTCCGCGCGCGAAGAACGGCGTTCGGCGCCTGTGTCGGCGAACATGCGTAGTAGTATGCTCACGTAGACTGATGCGGATCCTGATTCTTGTTTCAACAGGTTAGGTGGTTGACGCATGAAGCCTTCGCGGAAGAGTCGTGTTCTCAGATCCCGGTCCTCGTTGAAGCGACGAGCGAAGTGGTAACTCTTCTTCAACAACGCCATCAAACGCAAAAGCTCGTGCGAGGGGATAGACGAGTATACCGAGTCCACCGAGAATAACTCGGACACAGTCTCTATCATCAGCAGCTGTAAGACACATTTCGTGATGATCTGGTTGAAGAAGCGGCGACGGGCAGCCGTGACGGGAACTGTTGCAGTGGACTGGGATGGGTTGGGAGAGGGAGCGAATGATTCCAGATCGCCAGAGTCGAACGAGTGCATCGTTGCTGCAGTTCCAGCGCGCGGTCGACCGCTTCTCAGTGCAATCGATGAGGCCTCGGGATCCGGAGAGCTGCCATTCATGGGAAGAGAGTTCTCCGGGTTCGCTGGATCTGCCGACGCACTTTCGCTCAAGTTGGGTCTGACTGGTGCGCCATTCGTCGATGACGCAGACGAATCTTTGCGTGGGTAAGATGACGATGTCGCTGCAGAAAAGAGAGCGGTGGCTTCCGTCCGCGCGAACAGGTCAATGAAAGCACCGACTATCCGATCCCAGTGTCCTGCAGTGAACTTCGTGACGTTCTGCAGGATGAGTTGTTGCAGGCAGTTGCTGCCTATCCTTGCTAGTGTGTCGTTTTCTTGACATATGCAAAGAGCTAATAGATCCAGGAAGCGATCGAGCATGTATTCGAGCGATTCAAAGAAGTGAGTGAACAAGCTTATCATATTCCGTAATGCCTGGATCATGGTTGTGGAAAGCCAGACGGACAACTCTTCGTGATTTAGTGCCTTGGACATCTCGGACTTGGATTTCAACACCATGAAGATCGGGTACAGAAGTTGCCGCCATAAAGTGTCCCAGAAGTCTCGAGGGAAATCTCCGCCATAACGAGTCAGTGTGTCGAAGAGATAGTTTAGTGCCCTGGAGTGGTCAGCTGGAGTGATAATGAGGTACAGTGAGTCAATACGTACCTTGAGCGAACCTCGAGATCCTCTCCGGTCATCAGAACATCGTGAAACGCAAACAATACTGGGAACCAGTACTGCTCCTCTTGGGTTTGTCGGGTAGGTTGCTTGGGCAAGCCCTCAGCCACCGGAGCATCCTTGGCGGTGTTGGACTTGATGCTGAGCGGGCATTCTGGTGTTCGCAGCATCTTCGGCACAGACATCTTCAATGCCTCGATAGCTTGCAACGACTTTTTCTGGAATTTGTGGTTCTTCGAAAATTCGGTCAAGCAAACGATCAGATCAGCAAATGCGCCTTGTGTGATGACCACCGCGAATCGGTCATTATATACCTGCGTTACGTTGTCGTAGGCGAGATTCACGATAGACTCATAGGGCTCGCGAGCAGCAACGGTGAACACACCGAACATAGTCTTCCAGCCTGATCGAATGTTGTCACCTCGCGCCTGAATCATCTGAATCAGACATCGAAGCACCATATCCTTTACAGCGATCTGATTCGCGTTGTTGAGGATGTGCTCGAACGGCTTTAGGAAATCCTTCTGGAATTTGAAACCAGGTAGTTCCTCGAGCTCCATGAATTTCATCGATAGCTGCCGTAATGAGTTGAGGGCAAAGTAAACGACGTTGGTGTTGTTATGGCATCCAACCTGGATGAAGTGGTTGCCAAGGATTTGCCATATCCTCGTCCACTCAAAACGCACACGAGTCATGTTGTATCCTGAGATCTCGACGATTTTCTGCAGACTGTATGTCCGAGGGGAGTCGCTGAGGCCAGAGGATTGGATCTCTTGCCAGCTCACCTGCGTCAGAGCACGGACAAAGTGTACAATGGCATCACCAGATAGTTTTGCTGTGCTGGTGAAGATTCGGTCAACACCACGGATGATGTCCGCCGACCTACTCTCTTCCGCGACAGCGGTGTGAAAGTTCAGGGTCGACACGGACTGTCGGCTGCGATGTTTCTGGAGATTTTGTGTCTTACGATTCTGAGGAGCGGCCGCAGCTGCGGACCTGAGAACGTCTGGTACATCACCTTCGTTGACTCCAGTCGAGATGAGCTGGAATCGGTCGAGCTGACTGATCGACGTCAGAATATCCCGCCAGGACTCACGTAATAGATCGCCCTGGTGCACAGCGACATCGATCAATGCCTTGAGCGCCTCGACGTTCTTGGCCTGCATCTCGCTGAAGTTGTACAGATTTGTGAAGCGAGCCAGCGAACCAACAAAAGCTTGGCGGGGATCTGGCAAATCGAAGAGGCAGGATATGCGAATAGCAAGCTTGATTCCTTCCATGCATAATCTGACCCGCTCCAGGTTGGTGGTTTCCTGGGCTTGACCGGACAATGCAGTCAAAAAGGCCATCCACGTCGCGTCGAACATAGGACCGATGTGTCTGAACGATGTCGCAGTGATGAATTTAGTGCCAAGCTTGAATGCGCCTCGCCTTTGGGCTTTCAGAAGACTCTTGAATTGCAACTCGGTACGACTCGATATCTCTTCTGAAGCCTGTTGAGCGGCTTCTCTTTGCAGATCGCGACCGAATGTAGCCACGGCTTGTCCGATGTTGGCTGCGAGACCAGTGTTCTGCTGCGTTAGCATGCCCATGTTCGCCGCATTCTCTCGTTCCGTGTTCAGAACAATTTCGTTCTTGGAGATTTCGTCAAATATAGCCGTAAGATATTCATCAGGCAAACTCTGGCCATCGTTGATGCCGCGATTGTTCTTGATAAAGTCTTCCGCAGTCATCCTCTGCTTCACCTGAGCACTGTGCTGATCCGTGTTGAGCATGACAACCGAATAGGCAAGCACATAAGCGGTGTCGGCATTGGCAAAGGCATTCGGGTTACCGGTTACATATCTTTCTGCAAACTTCAACATGAGACGATCGATTTTCTGCGCTTCACCGGGGAGACGGAAGCTTTGCAAAAAGCGTCTGAGAGCCTCGACGAAACGAGTCTTGGTGAAGTCCATTAGATCGACGAAAGCATGCATGATGGCGATGTTCTCCTGATCACCCTCACCAAGATACTCTCCCAGGGCTTTCTTATCCAGTCTATCATTCGAGAGAAGAAAAGCAGCAATATCGGTGGGGGATTTCGATGCAATGAAGTTACCGTCGAGGAGCACCTTGATACCTCTCTTGGGCTTGAAGTTGAATTGTCGTATGGCATTGTTCAGAGCAGTCTTGCGGTGCTTGATTCGCTCGAGCTCGGCCGGATCATCCTCTGCGATAGGCGTTACAGAACCGCCATCTTCTTTTCCTCCAACAATAGGCGAGACAGCAACTGCACCAGGCTCTCGCACGTCCATAGACTCCCTTGAATCGTCAAGAGACAGGCGGGAATCGCCATTGTGACTGAGTGGGGCCAAGGTCATACCCTGCTGTGACCAGTTGACCATTGAGCGCAGTGTCTCGACAAGACATTCCAGAGCCTGTTGCTTGATGGAGAAATCCAGCGGGATGTCTTGGTTACTGCTTTCCGGCGTGCTGTGAATGGTGGCTGAGGACAAGGACGGAGGAATTACGCTCTGGTTCTGCCAGTCTGAGACGGCATTGCCATGCTTAGCGTGGTACTCGTGATAGCGCATTTCCTGCTCTGAAGTGATGGGCACAGGCGTACTGGCGAGCCGGGACAGATGCTCTATGATGCGTTGGTACATGTTGTCGATTGCACTTCGGTCGCAGTCGTAGTTGAGGTAGAGTTCGACCAGTGCCTTGGGGTCGGCGGCTAATCTCGTGAAAATGACGATTATGTATTGCTTTTGGAATGCAGGGGCGGCCTGCTTGTGGAGGATTGTGAGATAGATTTCCTTGAGAAAGACTTCGACCTCCTTCTTCAGCAATATGCGCAAATTGCGGATCATCAAGAAGAAGATCTCGGCGCAGACTTCGAAGACTCGGTTCACCGAGCTAGCGCCGTTCCTGCTGAGACTCAGACAGAGATATTGTTTGATAGCATTTGTGAAGTTGGTGGGCTCGTTGTTGCTGCTGTTGCGGATTGTGGAGTGCGGTGATGTGAAGACAATGGGGTGATTGTAAAGTAGGTTGTGTATGATATGCAGTGACAAGAGCTTGGAACGCATGCCCTGGGATTTGATATCGACCGCTTCCTCGACACGCAGAGCTTTGGTGCTCAATTTGCACATGGCACGGAAGACCAGGAAGGCGTCCTTGATGAAGATCTCGTCCTCTTCGTCTTCTTCGGTGATGTCGAGGCCATCGGGGTTCACTGTGATGGCAGGGGTGTCACTCGCAGACGCATGGCGTGGCGCAGGTCTCGGCTTCTTGACATGTGTGACCATGGTGGGTGCATTATCAGCAATGCGGGCATCATCAAAACTCTTCTTGGTCTCAAACGTCTGCAGAGTCATGCGAGTGGTGTCGACGTCTTCCTCCTGCTCATCGTGACCCTCTGCGCGGGCGGCCTCGTCCTCGGTGGGCGTATCGCTACCATTCACCGGAGTGTCTGTGGAGACAGGGATGCCACCATGTGCAAAGGAAGATGCAGATGAATTTGCGCGTGCGTCACGCTGGGCCAGGCGAGTCTTTACTCTCTCGAAGACGGTACCGACCATCTGGGTGAGAGTGCCCTGGGCGATGTGCTGGTTGGCGCTGGACTTTGAGAGCAGGAAGATGTTGTATGTCTGTCTGACGCTCTTCAGCAGACCGGCGCCGTGTACGACGATCTTGTCGTTGAGGATGGCGGCCAGCAACGACTTGATGATCTGCATCTGCACCTCGTTCGGGGTAGCCTCTCCCTGGAAACAGTCGCATATCGTGTCGATGGCTCTTTCTATGAGAGGGATGGGCTGTTTCTTGCCAGGCACAGCTTGCTCGACAGGAATGGAGAAGTAGGAGTAGCTGATCAGCTTGCCAATGCAGTCGAGGGCAGTGACGACAACAGCGACCGTGTTTGCCTCGGTGGCGAGCTGCAGCGGTTCGAAGAGGATTTCCGGGTTGGTCTGGGTCGGATCTCCTTGGCTCTTGATGGCGCTCAGGGCGCGCTGGGTGGACTCGCCCAGCCGCTTGTTCTTCCTAGCATCTTTCGAGGCAGCGATTGACTCCAGAGCGGACACGACAAAGACCATTGAAGAGCGGGTGGTAGAGCGGGTGGTTGCATTGGTGGCCGTGGTCGACTGCGAGTCTGTCCTGTGGCGAGTGCTCTGGCTGATTGCCCGTGAGTGCGCGGTCGGCGTCGAGGCAGAGGTTGGCGGCGGTGACGCTCCAGACACATTTGCACCAGGGGTAGCGCCTGCGCTTCCGACTGCGTCTGTGGACGGAGCGGTGTCGATGGGGGATTGCGCAATGTTGTCCGTGTCTATGAATGGAGGAGTCGGCCTGGTCGACAGCGATGGTCGTGTTGCTGCTTCATTCCTTTCCTCCTTTGTTTCTTCTTGGGGTATCGAGGACGTCGGGGCTGCTTTCGATGAAAGCTCCGGTCTGGCTTCTCCTTCTACTACTACTTCTCCTGCTGCATTTGTTACTTCAGTGGCATTTGTCGGTGAAGCTAGCGTCGCTGCTGCTGCCGTTGCCAGGTTGTCATCATGGTTAGGAGGCGACTGCAGAGACGGCGATGTGGACTCTTCTGGCTGCGCAATGGCTGTCGCAGCATCAGCATTACCAGAGACATCAGCAGTATCGGTAGTGTCGGCAGTGGCATCGTTGGTATAGTCGACACCGACATCAGCTTCGGCTTCAGCATCAGCATCAGCATCAGCATCGACACCAGCATCAGCTGTGTTGTCCAGAGGGACGTCTTCCAGAAGCTCCTCCCCACGCGTCATGTCCAGATTAGATGCGGGAGAAGTCGCAATGTGTTCATCTTTTTCCTGTGCCTGTGCCTGTCCTTCCGCATATTGCGGAGTCGGCGGCTCCGTATCTGCCATGCCTGGAAGTGAATACTCAACGACGATTACGATTATGCATCAGAGCGGAGGGTGTGCACAGCAATTGGGGGGGCCTTCCCTTACGGTCCGGGAGATAGATATCCGGAGGGGTTCTTTTCAGGGATGCGTTTTGTGTACAGATGTGCAGATGTGCAGATGTGCAGACTGATGTGATGATGATGATGATGATGATGATGATGTTGAATAATGATGCTGGTTGAAGTTCCGGATGTTCCAGTTGATATCGTTATTATTGTTAATTATTTGCGGGAGTTGAGACAGATTGCAGCTGCAGGTATGCTGCGTTGTACAGGAACACTGTATTGTTTTTGTTGTGCTGAAGGACTATGGGCGAATTGCCGTCTCGTACCGTACTTTGCGGTATTGTATAATAATGGCTAAGGTACGATTGCAGATTGCAGTGACAATGACAATAATAACAGAATGCTGCTGAATCAAGGGTGGATAGCGTGCTGCGCAGTACGGGTAAGGAGCCACTAATCACTACAGTACAGTACTACTACTGCCAGCTGTGCTACTGTACAGTACACCAAAGTATGATTTACCCGTAGACCTCAATAACTGCTTGACAGACCTGCCTGCCTGATAACCAACGGCGCAAGGAAGCCCCCAGGACCGGCAAGGCAGCCATCCGGAGTGTCCAAAGCCAAAGCCAAAGCCAAAGCCATTGGCAAGGGTTTGTTTAGGTGGGGACCACCGGTGCTTGAAAACGAGTACCGCCGTTCCCTAGCTCTGTCTGCTGTAGAGTGCTCGGGTCGAGGGTGCCACCCTGCCGGAGGGGTCTTGCGGACCACAGTGGCTGACAAGTGGAGTGCAGTTCTGTATCTTGCTGACCAGCGCGGAGCTGTGTGTCTATGACAGTACTTCAGAATATAATTACTTGTACCACTGCACTGTACAGAAGGTGCAGTAGATGATAATATGACGGGAAAGAACACAAGTGTCCAATCCCCTGCCCACCGTAAGCTCTAGGACGATACAGTAGGGTTTATGCTCAGACGGGCAAGAGTTTTCGGCGCCCATTTCGCCATCCCGACCAATCACGTACACGGTTTATTGCTCGCCCACTCCGCCCTCCCCAGGGCGTCAGCGAGGCGCACCACGGATGGCCGTATCATTATGTCGTTTCGGGTATAGCGCATCACTACCTTACAGTAGGTGGTGTTCTCGGCCCGCATTGATATCGGAATGCAAGACGCTTGGCACGGCTCCTCTTCCCAACACCGTCAAGTGCATTCTCTGAGGAAGTCGGCCGGAGATTCAACATCGAGGCGTTCGCAGCTCCTCCAACTTCTCGTTACTCTCTCTCTTTCTCACCATCGGCTTGCATCTCAATCCTTTTGCCCTCCTCCCTCTACCCTCTTCCCTCTTCCCTCCCACCTCGCCGCATTCCTCTTGTGTCTTGGCCCTCGTGCCATTACTTGACTACCCTTTGCGCGAGTCTCTCCTCCCAGACTCTTTTTCTCTTGTCGTTCCTCCGCTCGGTCGAGCTTCAAAACACCACAATGTCCGCCGCGGCTGTTTTCTCCCGCGCTTCCTCCAGGATAGCCTCCCGGGGTGCCCTCGCCTCTTTCCGTGCCAGAGAGTCGGTCGCGTACGTCGACAATCACTGCTGCTGTTGACCGGACCTCGAGACTAATTCTGTTTCTTGCTCTGCAGAAGAACATCCGCTCTCTCCGCTCTTGCTAGATACTATGCATCCAAATGTTTGTTGTCTCACCAATCTCTCATCCATTGATTGTCTTTCACCTTCCATTTTTTTGCAAAATATGCCTCTGACACGCGCTCGACAGCATTCCCTCCCCACACCGTCGTCACCATGCCTGCCCTCTCGCCCACCATGACCCAAGGAAATGTCGGCACCTGGCAGAAGCAGCCCGGCGACACTCTCTCGCCCGGTGATGTTCTTGTTGAGATCGAGACCGACAAGGCCCAGATGGACTTTGAGTACCAGGAGGATGGTGTTCTCGCAAAGATCTTGAGGGATGCTGGCGCCAAGGACGTCGCCGTCGGAAACGTAAGAAAAGCCTTCTTGTCCGCCCTCTGTACACGCCCGAACACCAATTGTTGACTTTTGTTTCTCCGCACAGCCCATCGGTGTCATGGTAGAGGAGGGGACCGACATCTCCGCTTTCGCCGACTTCTCCATCGAGGATGCCGGCGGCAACAAGGATGCGGCCAAGGAGACCTCTGGTCAGGAAGCCGCCAACGCCTCTGAGCCTCCCTCCAACGAGACCGGAACCGCTCCCGCCCCCGCTCAGACTTCTGAGGCCCCCAGGTCCGCCGAGCCCGAATCCACTGGCGAGCGTCTCCAGACCGCCCTTGAGCGTGCTCCCAAGATCAGCCCTGCCGCTAAGCAGCTCGCTCTCGAGAAGGGTGTGCCGATCGCCCAGGTCAAGGGCACTGGCCGTGCAGGTCTCGTCACCAAGGAGGATGTCGAGAAGTTCAAGGTCGCCGCTCCCGCCGCCTCCGGCGCTGCCGCTGGTGCTCCCACCTACGAGGACACTCCCGCTTCTTCCATGCGCAAGACCATCGCCAAGCGCCTGACCGAGTCGATGAACCAGAACCCTCACTACTTTGTCGCCTCTTCCGTCTCCGTCTCCAAGCTCCTCAAGCTCCGCGCCGCTCTCAACGCCTCAGCGGACGGCAAGTACAAGCTCTCGGTCAACGACTTCCTCATCAAGGCTCTCGCAGTCGCTGCCCGCAAGGTCCCTGCCGCCAACTCATCCTGGCGCGAGCAGGGCGGTGATGTTGTCATCCGCCAGAACAACGTCGTCGACGTCTCTGTCGCCGTCGCCACCCCCGTCGGTCTCATGACCCCCATCGTCAAGAACGTCAACGGCGCCGGTCTCGAGTCCATCAGCGCTCAGATCAAGGAGCTCGGCAAGCGCGCTCGTGACGGCAAGCTCAAGCCCGAGGAGTACCAGGGCGGCACCATCACCATCTCCAACATGGGCATGAACCCCGCAATCGACCGCTTCACTGCTGTCATCAACCCCCCTCAGGCCACCATTCTCGCCGTCGGTGCTGTCAAGAAGGTTGCCATTCCCGCCGAGAACGAGGATGGCACCACCGGTGTCGAGTGGGACGAGCAGATTGTCCTCACTGGCTCATTCGACCACAAGGTCGTTGACGGTGCCGTTGGTGGAGAGTTCATGAAGGAGCTCAAGGCTGCCATCGAGAACCCTCTCAACCTCATGCTTTAAAGTTTACAAAATAGTCATAGAACAGACATGTATCAATAGCAGCCAGCCTATGGGCGAACACGAAGGGTGGTCGAGGAAAGTTGCGTCTCTGATCCGTGGTGGTTCAAGGTCTTGCGATGTCTCTAATGAAGGGACATGACATCAGGAGTAGCCAGCAACGTTACCACGGTAAGCAGAGGCGCCATTGGAGCGGTGGTCCGGTGGAAGTGGTGTTGCATCATCTTTTCAAAGCGGTACGCGGGTAAGAAAGTTAAGATATCACGCGGGGTTGCCTCAAATGGAGTGTACAGGTTTCGTCTTCTAAAGTCATCTAAAATTTCCTCTCTCAATTGTGTCGTTTCCGTACTATGTGTGCCTTAGGAAAGTGAGCTATGTGTGTCGCGGTCTGCTCTGCTCTGCTCTTTCTCTCGTTGTGGAGAAGATCGACTGCACCTATACTGCTGACTTCCTGCCGTACCTAAGGTGCCTCACCTGGCAGGCTTGCTTCGGCCCGGGCATCGTGCCTGGCTTGAACATGAGCTCCCTAAACGTTTCACTGCGCTTGGATATTATAGCTGGATATTTCCAGAACGTGCCAATGGCAAGACATAGCTCATTTCGTCAATCCTAAGGTAAGGTAGAAAGCAAAGTACTTTACCTACACGTATTCTTGAAAAAACAAGAAGTACCTAGCTACCTGTTCTTTCACACTCAATTGTAGTTTGTCTATACGCAAACAGCCAGACCATGTCCAAACATTGATACATGTCTCTCTGCCGTGTTTGTACTCACCCTTGTGTGACTAGGTAGAGTGCGTATGTATGACCTGACTGCAAGGTGAGGCGCTGTAGGTACCTTAGGTAGATTTACTGCTGCTGTACTTCTGCATCCAGTGCCTTGTCTCTTCACGGTCAAGCTTGGCACAAACGAAGCAGCTCGAACCTTCTCGGAGGCTCGACCGCCGATCGAGGGGGGTTTTGGCGTCACCCTTGCCAGACAAAGAGGAAAGAGGGCAAAATTTCAAAGGTCGGCAGCTCAACCAACACACGCAGAAGCAGAATCCGTGACGAAGCCAGCCTAGAGTTTGAAAGTTCGGCGCATCATTCCTATTTTCTTGCTGGTCTGTGAAGATTTATTGTTGAAACAATTAACCTCCAAATACACTACCTTGACACTTATCCAACCACACAACCTTCGGATTTGTCATTTACTCGAAACAAGTCTTGATTTTTGCACTCGTCTTGCGAGATTCATAAAATAAAAAAGAGTCGTTGTCTATCGCGCAACTTCATCTACGTTAAGCCGCAAAGGACACAACAGAGCTTTATCCACACATCACAACCCAAGACCCGGACATAGAAGATGTCGTATGTCTATCCTGACCCAAGATACATTGCTCGTCTGATCACCATGAGATTGTCATACTGACTGGTTTTTTTTTTCTCTACAGTGTCGTCGGTCTCGACTTCGGAACGCAAAATGCAGTCATTGTAAGCCCAACCCAACCCCACCAACCCATCTCGCTCTTGCCTAATAATGCCCCTCCTTCCTTCCCACCCTTCTCTCAGTCGCTTCCTTCCTCTATGTGTCATGTAACAAACACACGCTGTTGCCCATTCGACTGACATTTTCTTCCCAAACAGGCTGTTGCCAGAAACCGTGGTGTAGATGTCATCACCAACGAGGTTTCCAACCGCGCCACTCCTTCTCTCGTGGGATTCGGACCCAAGTCTAGATATCTCGGTGAGAACGCAAAGACGCAGGAAGTCTCAAACCTCAAGAACACCGTCGCCTCCCTCTCCCGTCTCGCCGGTCGATCGCTGAAGGACCCCGATGTCGCCATTGAGCAAGAGTACGTCTCGGCGCCGCTCGTCGACATCAACGGCCAGGTCGGAGCTGAGGTTTCATACATGGGCAAGAAGGAGCAGTTCACTGCCACTCAACTCACTGCCATGTTCCTCCAGAAGACCAAGGCCACCGCATCCGCCGAGCTCAAGCTTCCCGTGAACGACATGGTCATCTCCGTGCCTGCCTGGTACACCGACACTCAGAGACGATCCATCCTCGACGCTGCTGAGATTGCCGGCCTCAAGATTCTCCGCCTCATCAACGAGACCACTGCCACCGCTCTCGGTTACGGCATCACAAAGCTCGACCTCCCCGCCCCCGAGGAGAAGCCCCGAAGAGTCGCCTTTGTCGACATCGGCCACTCCAACTACACCTGCTCCATCGTCGAGTTCAAGAAGGGTGAGCTCAAGGTCGTCTCTACCGCCTACGACAGACATTTCGGTGGCCGCAACTTCGACAAGGCCATCGTTGACCACTTCGCCGCCGAGTTCAAGGAGAAGTTCAAGGTTGACATCAACAGCAACCTCAAGGCCAGACTCCGTGTCTCTGCCGCCTGCGAGAAGCTCAAGAAGGTTCTTTCCGCCAACGCTGGTGCACCTATCAACATCGAGTCCCTGATGAACGATGTCGACGTGCGTGGATTCCTCAAGAGAGAAGAGTTGGAGGAGCTGATGAAGCCTCTCCTCGCTCGCGCCACCGTCCCCCTCGAGCAGGCCCTCGCTGAGGCCAAGCTGCAGAAGGAGGACATTGACTTCATCGAGGTCGTCGGTGGTGGTTCCCGTGTGCCTGCCCTGAAGGCCGCCATCCAGGACTTCTTCGGCAAGCAGCTCAACTTCACCCTCAACGCCGATGAGGCCATTGCCCGTGGTTGCGCTTTCGCCTGCGCCATCTTGTCTCCCGTCTTTCGTGTCCGTGACTTCAGCATTCACGACATTGTCAACTACCCCATCGAGTTCACTTGGGAGAAGAGCCCTGACATCCCTGACGAGGACACCTCGCTCACCGTTTTCAACAGAGGCAACATCATGCCCAGCACCAAGATCCTCACCTTCTACCGCAAGGAGGCCTTCGATCTCGAGGCCAAGTACGCCAAGCCTGAGTTATTGCCCGGCAAGATGAGCCCCTGGATCGGTCGCTTCTCCGTCAAGGGCGTCACGGCAGACAGCAAGGACGATTTCATGATCTGCAAGCTCAAGGCCAGACTCAACCTTCACGGTATCCTTAACGTCGAGCAAGCCTACTATGTCGAGGACCAGGAGATCGAGGAGCCCGTTCCTGAGGAGAAGAAGGAGGGAGATGTGAGTGCTAACCCCAAACATGACAGAAACAGCGAGCCAGACAGTCCCCAGTCGCAGCCTCGTCAATCCAAACGCCAGAAAAGGCCAGAAATCGCTGACAATTCTTCTACCCCACAGATGGACACCGACTCCAACGAGCCCCCCAAGACCCGCAAGGTCAAGAAGCAAGTCCGCAAGGGTGACCTTCCTTTGTCCTCTGCCACCGCCTCTCTTGAGCCTTCCGTTGTCTCTCAGTACGCCGAGAGAGAGAACGCCATGGTCATGGAGGACAAGCTCGTCGCCGACACCGAGGACAAGAAGAACGAGCTTGAGGGTTACATCTACGAATTACGCAGCAAGCTTGACGAGCAATACGCCGAGTTCGCCAGCGACGAGGAGAAGTCTAAGATCAAGGAGAAGCTCGAGGCTTCCGAGGTAAGTTTTTTCTTCATAATCAAAAGAGATGTCATGGTTCTAACGACGATGCACAGGACTGGCTCTACGACGAGGGAGAGGACACGACCAAGGCCATCTACATTGCCAAGATCGAGGAGATCCGCATGGCTGCCGGCCCTATCGTCCAGCGCTACAACGACAAGCAGGAGGAGGAGCGCCAGGCTGTGCTCGCCAAGGTCGAGGCCGAGCAGGCCCGCAAGCGCGAGGAGAAGGAAGCTGCCGCCGCATCGGAGGCTGCCTCCAAGCTCAAGGCTCAGCGCGAGAAGCAAGCAGCCGACGCCGAGATGAAGGATGCCCCTGACGCCGCTGATGAGATGGATTAGATTCGCTGTTCCGTAACGGAAAAAAACGATTTTCTTAGATGAGACAATTTCGAAAGGGCATTAGCATGTGCATTTTTTGGTTTTCCCTCCATACTTTTTCCCTCTCTATCTGCTCTTTGATCGAGTGTGTTTCTGTGTGTAATACCTGGGTTGAACAAGCAAGAAAAAGAGCAAGAAAAGAACCGGACTGAACGAAAAATATGACTCGCATGGGCCGTGGAGTATCAGCTTCCTCTTTAATTCCCTTGTCTCTTTCCATCTGTTCCGCTTGATTCTGCTTACCGCTAGTATAGAAAGTGAATCGATTATGCAATGGTATTGAGGTACGTGACCATGCCTCCTAGCAGGCGAGGCGGCACCGTATCAAAATTGCCAGTATACCCAATACAGATACATCGAGGAATAGGTATGCCTGCGATCAGTTTCCCTGTAACCGTCACCACCCATTACAACGCGAGAACCGCAAGGTACATACAGTCCAGCACTTCCATCTGCATGAGCTATCCGCATATTGATACTATACCAATATATATGAAGCAGACAAGGCACAATATGTCAAAAGCAGACATGAGGTCCCGTGCATCACATGAAGGGAGCAATAAAATGTGGACCTGATACTGCTGCTCTGTAGCATTACTCTGTATCACGAGTCTATTCAGTAGACACTTTTGTCCTGTTCTGTAAACATGCATAATCTTGCCCCCCCAATAGTCGAACCCATGATAAAGCCTAAAGAAGCCCAAATCAAACCCGGCGCTTCGGGCGCCAAAAGTAATAGCACAGGCCTGACCACTTGCAGACTTCGTACCTGACATGGCGTGCCCTGCAGGAGATTTGGTCTGAGGTTAAGTAGTTATGGGGTGGTATCACTGCTGCTGCTGTGGGTACTTGTGCTGGTTGTGTCGTGGCTGTCTGCGTGCATCGTGGCTGTCTGCTGCACAAGGGGTGTTTTCACGCGCGATGCACTTGTTTCCCTGGTTTGACTTGTTTTCTGTGCATGGTCTTGCGAATGGTTGGCTTGGGATCGGATAGCAAACTATTTGCGGGCAGGGGAGGGGCTTGACCCGTAGGCGTGTGATTGGGCTTTTGTTTCCTTGTGCCGGCATGGGGGATTTGGGGTTGGCGGTATCTTGACTATTGGAAAGCTGTTTCCATCCTTTCTCGATATGACTTCCTGCGATTGTAATGCCGGGAAGTTCAATGGTGGTTTCCTTGCAAGCGTGATACACGTGGTACAGCTTCACGTAGCGAGCAGGAAGAGAGGAAGGTAAAATAAATCGAATTCGCACGAATGGCACAACGACACAATCGCTTCACGATGTGATTGGGCAGGCTGCAAACGAATACCAACAGACGTGCCTCCGAATCTCATGTCACATACACACCGCGCCACGCCCACCTGGTCTATTCCTGCCCCTTCCCGGAACTCATACGCTGTGCCAATCTCATCGCATGATCCCAGGAACCCTCAAAAACACAAAAAGCAGCCTTTGCGCTGCGTGTGTGTGTTTGTGCCACTCAAAACGTGTTACCTATCATGGTTCGGGACTCGCCACTGACGCCACGCCCTTTTTCTTCCATTTTTATTCTGCTGTTGCTTCTCTCTTCGGCATGCGAGGACACTGGGTCGTTGCGTCGAATTCAGCTTTTCGTGTCGAAAGGGGCCGGCGGATCCTGATTGGGGCCGGGCTTTTGGGTTGTTCGTGATGAGGGACGGATGACTTGGCCTGAGCCGCTGACTGACTTGACTGGGTCGGTATGAATTGTTTGTTGGTTCCGCTGTTCTTTGCTGGCTGGGCTGTTTGCTTTTGCATTGATTGCTTCGCTGCTGCTACTGCTGTCGCTGCTGGTATACCGTGGTTATATGTTCATCATCACCTTATAGCACCGGCATGAGAATATAGTTGGCATGCTCCGCTTCGCTTTGTTTTCCGCTACCGCTCTCGTGGGAATTGTGTGTTCGATATAAAAGCCCCTGCAAGCAACTACACCATTCTGTGCCGATCGAAGCATCTACTCCCTCCCATCATCGCAAAGACAACAAGAAAAGCCAGAATTATGTGCAAAATGGAGAGAATGGTCTGGCCCTTCTGCCGCCACGACCGAGAAATCTACACCGAATACTGCAGCCTAGCGATCGAGCGCGGCCGTCGCCCGTGCAAGTACATGGAGTGCCAACACGCCACTGTGCCGCACCGTGGCAAATGCCCGACTTGCTCGGACAGAGGAGAGTGCGTCAGGGATCCGAAGAAGAAGCCTTGGTTGTATCATGCTTATCATCCTGCTGATGTTGGGCAGTATGTCGATGCTTGGAAGAGGAATGCTGAAGGCGAGGATAGTGATTGATCCTTCTCTTTTGACCTGAGGTCCATCTTTCGAGAGGCACGCAGGTCGTAGGCGGCGTGGTTGGCTGCTTGAACATTGGGCTGTCAAGGATGAGTGCTATGCTGATGCACCATTCTGGTCACATCGTCTACGAAGGGAGACTGTCAACCCTCGGCAAGATCATAACAGCATCGATTGTCTCAACCGAATGGCTGGACGAGGCCACTTTACATTCGATTGATCTCGTGGAAGCTTCTATATGATTATCAACACCATGAACGCTCCAAGAAGATATGCCCGAGCGTTGTGACAGGTCAAGCATACTCCCAGGTAGACCTGAGACGATGATCAGAGTTTACTCTTTTCTGCTGGATTCTTCCTTGCCTCTCCTCCATGTTCGGGAGACACCTCGATGACCAACTTTCCGAACTGTTTCCCGGCCTTCATCATCTCGAACAACTCCTCGATCGAGTCCAAGTCATCCAATCCACCCTTGGCAACCTTCTCAACAACCGGCCTGATCTTTTTTCCGTTCACAAACTCAACCATTTCTTTGAACTCCTGTCTCGATCCCATGGTCGACCCTCTGATCTCAAGATTCTGAAGGACAGCAGCCATGGTGAAGGGGAGTGTTGGTGCGGTAGTCATACCGTACGACACAATCACACCGCCAGGTCTGAGCAACTTGACGGCATTTGCGATGAGCGTCGATGTGCCTGCTCCATCTACGATGGCATCGAACTTCGGTTTATCCTTGGGAAGACGCGAGAGGAGATCGGCCTGCCAGTTCTTTGCAGTATAATCTGCTCCGCCTTTCGCACCCAACGCTTTCGCTTTCTCGAGTTTGGCCGCCGAGGAAGAAGTCACATAGACGTTGAGATCTGAAGCTACACCGAAAACAAGAAGCATGAGAGCTACGCCGCCTCCGATGCCCGTCACCAGGATATTCGAGCCGGGCGTGCTTCCGTATGTGGATTTCGTCTTCAGAGCTCGCCAAGCAGTAAGACCAACCAGAGGCAACGCTGCCGCTTCCGCTGCGTCGAGATGCGCAGGCGCGAGTTCAAGCTCTGACGCGGAGATTGTGAGCTCTGTCGTTAATGTTCCTAAGGGATTCAAACGAGTTCCGCCTAGAATCTTGTAGCCTGTAGGCGATTCTGGCCCGTGGGGAGATGAGAGCCAGCCGGAGCCAGGGTTGAGAATGACACGTTTGTTAAGGAAGGCTTTTGCAGAGGTGGACGAGCCTGTGGAGGTCACAATGCCGCTGGCGTCTGCGAGGAGAGGAACAGAAAATGTCGTCCCTGGATAGAGATGCTGACGAATGAAGACATCGCGGTGGTTCAGCGATGTTGAAAGGACCTTGACTGTGACCTTTTATCGAGTGGTAGTAGAAGATTAGCTGGGGATCGAGAAGGAGATCTTGGGAGTGCTGGTCACACACTTCGTCTTGTTTTGGGTCTTTATGAGGGACATCTATCTTATCGAGAGGATACCAGACTTTGCCAGGCTTGCCCTCTGCTTTCTTTATTGCGATTGCAGTAGGCATGATTGTCACTTGAGGACGATGATGTATGGACAGTGTAATCGGGTCTTATGTCGTAGTATGCACAAGCGATCAAGCACGCAGATACACTCAATCTTGTTATAATCACCTAGAGAATCAGAAAGGAAAATGATACTATCATTACAAATAAACATCCATGACTCCGTAGGTAGCACGCACGAGATGCGGAGATGCCTGCGGAGAGAGAGCTCGTCAGAGGATGGAGTCACATCAGAGGCGCAAATGCCGAGGTTGTTGATAAGGAGTGATAAGAAGCGATAAGCCTCCCGCGAGGTACGGTAAGGTCAGCTTATCGTTGTCATTGTCTGTTGTCGGTTCGGTGATATGTTTATCAAAACCTTGTTCTGTTTTTCTGCCAGTCGTTGTGCCAGACGTTATTGGATTCATGCCGGTACTTGGATCCCCGGCACTCTCAATATGCATACAGTGGTCTGCATGCAGGTGGGTGGTCTACGTCTGGTCGATGACTTGTTCAGTATAACTGCCTGCATGATGACAGCGCACGTTCAGATGGTTCTCAAGCTCATCATACGCCACTGAAGCAAAGACTACCAATCAAAATGGGCATACGCAAAGCATCGAGCCTTACTTCGATATGTCTTCAATACATATATAGCTATCAAACTCCGCGACTGTCGCTTCAGACTGTAGGCAGGCTCATCTATATCTGCTCGAATGGCAGCCATACTACTCTCTAGCTTTTTGACGATAACATAGGCATACCAGCTTGCTGTTTTCAACACCTTGGTAGGAGTCCCGATCTAATCATCAAATTGTAGACTGTGTGCATCATGACCCGCAAAGAATTGCAACGCGGCCGCGAGAAGATAGCCTTCGGGCACGACGAGATCACAGGCTACTTTCTATCTGTACACGACACCCGCTTGGAATACAGCGAGGAGAATTCCGATGCATTGAACGGTTTGGCCGAGGAGATCAATGAGGCTGGAGATGGAGCCTACTTCCAGGCTCATACTGGAGCATATGGGTTTGGCATGCGAGTCAGTGTGGCCACAATGGTCGAGCTCTGGTAGCTCTATGAAGTGGGCGACGTGGATCTCAGATCAGTTGTTAAGGGCGATGCCCATATATTGGGCGGCTGATCACTCGTTGGACAGGTAGCAAGTATCGCAGTAGGTGCTGGTCATGCGAAAATGGCTTGAGCATTCTGCTGCGTTCATGCGCCAATCAATGCTATACATGTTTTCACGTCTCTGCCTAGCCTATTATGATGCTCCTGTGCTGCTGAATGGACAAAACGGACACCGGCATGATAAAGCGGAAGTTCCTATGCGGCAGCATAAGGTATATTAGGAAAATGACCTGTCAAGTACCACTGTGATGACAATGACAGCACAGCCGCCCCACATCCGCTGTCAAACGTTCCTTAATACCAAGGGACTATTATAATATGGCTGCCCTTCCCCAGATGCATATGCAGTACTCTATTAACCTAGCACTTTCGAATACTTGCAATACAACCCAGGCCCTGGCTCTCCCCCGACAGCCTTAAAGTGGCACCCTCAACTCCTCCAGATCTTCCCAGGGAAGGCCAATTGCTACGCGCTTCCACTTAGCTTGCTTCGCCTTCGCTTCGGGCATCTTTCCCTCCAGATGTTCTCGTGCTACGCTTCGTACCTCTTCCATGAACCAGTCAGGCAACAAAGTGGATCCGCCAGCATCATATTGATCGTTTAGCTTCTGTCGATGGCGCTGCCAGACGATTTGCATCGCAGACATTGGAGATTCGCCGCCGACCCCCGGCGACTCCGTCATGGCTTTCTTGGACGATAGGCCTGGTTCTGTAGAGTCAGCTTCCGTATCGTCAATTTTGCGTTTGCCCGTCACGGTGTTCTGGTTCCGTCTGCTACTATGTCCTCTGCGCCGCTGGCAGGCGTACCCAGAATCTTACTCGCGTCCTCATCATCAGCCGCTGTTATGCCCCTTCGCTGTTCGAGAGCCATGGTCACTGGCTTGCAGTTGTCCCTGCCCAACTTCCTTTCCGGAGAAGGAGGAAGTCCGTTGTCGCACTTCCAACAGGCCGACCTTGTCAGATGAGGATCTGGAAGCTCAGTGACCTGCTCACAGGCATCCAGCTCTCGCTGTGGCCTCTTGGTAGGCTCATCGATTGGTCCACCTCGAGCTTTGGCTTTATTGCACAGAACCAAATCGTAAGTACAGTGATTGCACTCTTCATATACATGATATACATATTGGCACATATTGCATTTCAGCACATGAGAAAAGTCGCAGTGTAATGCTTTTGATTGAAAGATCTATCAATTGCAAATAGCAAAGACGATTTGAATAGAGGAACCCCCCGACTCAATAAGTGCTGAATGCGTCTGTAGTCATCCGACCGAGGATACCTGCCCACACACGCCTCCGTCTATCTGCCAGCGAAGCATATCTCACCATCTTTTGGTTTGACCAATTGGAGTCTCTGCCGATGATCCAAAGCGTGTTTGCCACGTTTGTCCATGTGCACAATCGCAATTTACGTGCATGAGGGTTTTCTCCAATCATGTGTTGCGCGCATGGGCTCAGGATACGTCTTGGTATAACAGAAGGTATAATGGCTCAATTCTCTCATCACTTGTCGTATTGACCATGAGATATACATGACATGCGACGAGACAGAAAGCAGATCCGTGTTTTGATGGCCACATTTCACATATTGCTGCTACTCCAGCCTTGGAAGAGATACGAGACTCTCACGGTTGCTTCCCAGGCCCCGATCACGCTGACTCTGCCGCAACTTCACCTTCTAACCTGGACATACCAGCATCTGCTCTGGTGGAACCACCTCTTCTCGGTCCTCGTCTCCATCTACCGCCTCTTCTGCCTTGGCGAGGCTTTGGATGTTCTGTCGAAAACAAGGGAGAGTCAGGTGGCGCTGTACCTGCCGAGACACCTTTTTCGTCCTGAACGTGATTGTGTAGTGGCTCGATGTCACGCCTGGAGAGCTGCCGAGGAAATGGTGATGGTTGTTCAGGACTCGGCGGCGATGTTTGTCCCCACGACTCTGGCCTTTCTGGGAGTGAGCTCTCTGCTTCTTCAGATGGATCCATCTCCTTATCGGTAGCACAATTAGATGTCACAGCGTCCAATCCGATGATCGGATCTCTATCCGGAGCTCTGACAGGCGAATCCAGCGATGGAGACTGAGATAGATCGAATTGACCATCCAGCGAACCAGTCCACATGACCCAAGGAGGCGCCTCAGAAGAGACCACTTTGGTCGCATCAGCAATATCGTCGGCATGTCCATGCTGCCCTTGACCAATTGGCTCGCCACTTGCGCATCGGGGACAGTATTCAGCATCATCGACTTGATTCGGCTCGTGGATAATCATGCGACAGGTCTTGGAAAGGGGCATGGACGGAGACCCATGTTTCTCTCCTGATGCTTGTGGAAAGAAGCGAGAGGGAAGATGACCTTTTGGTCCGCTGCAGATCTCGATTGTTATGCTGCAGTGGTTGCAGGGCTCATAGGTGGTGTGGATGTATTGACACATGTTGAAAGTAGACGGTGGTGTTGGGGTAGGCAAGCTGCTGGGTAAGTGTTCTGGTGTTGTAGTCTTGCTGGTGTTGTTGGCTGAAGACGAGGACAGGAAAGAGATATAAATACAGAGATGAATCTACGGTCCAATGAACAAATGACATAACATGCGCGTGTAAGTGGCTCGGCGCAAACAATAAGAAGTTACAAAACAGGGGAAGCGGACGTGAAAGTGAGGTTTTGAAAACACAGCATGCAGACACAAAGCATCACATTGTTGAGTTTTGAATCCAAAGTATTCTTAGAGGAGGAAACATGAGAGGATATCTCTCATCTGTCAAAAGATAGGTGGCTATCTAAGAAGACTGACCTATAAGCGTTGTCCGAGATGAGACAAAACAATCGCGGGGACCATGCACAGTATGTGGAGTGACATAGATCATCAAAGAACAAAGCCACGTAAGAAGTCAAAACAACATATCTGCGCCAGACATCCTGCTGCAGTAGGCACTCTGAACGCAGCATATCGCGCAAGTGATGACCTGGGAGAGAGAGATATAGTATGTGGAGTGAGTGATAGGCCTGCACCACAAAGGGGTATCATCGAGACTATCCTAGCCTACCCACCATATACCGAGTAACCCTGCAATGGTTTGCTGGGTATGCGCTGCATTACGCATACAGTTTTCATGTCGTTTTACGTCGAAATCCCACCCTCGGCCTATCAAGAGCAATACATGATACACAGCGCCTGTGATGGCTAACCATTCGCCGGAGACAGTAGTCTTCATCTTCACATGTCCATCTCATCGACTTTGGCGCCCTTCTTCCTGCCCTCCTCGAGCTTCTTCCTCGTCCTATCCTTGGCATCACCGACCCAAGCATCATACGAGCCATCAGCGATCTTCTGCTTAACAACACTCTTGAGCAGCTCGCCGACGAAGCCCACAAAGTTATGCCGTCTCAGCGCGTTCTCCCACTGCCACTCCCTCCTCTTCTCTTCTTCCCTCATCAGCATCTCCTGATCGCCGAATTCCCGCGCCTTGATCCTTAGATCCTGACACATGGCCAGCAGATTGAACCGCACTTCTCCCGGCGGGTATTTCGCAATGCGCCTTTGCAAGACGGGAATCACCTTCTCGCTAAACTCGTCTTTCGCACACGCGCCATGCGAGATAGGCGCCGGCTGCAGGCCATCAAGCTCGTACAGCTTCCCATCGACACTAGTAAACGCGATGAAGTGAAAGACGTCGTCGTCATCAGTCGCGACTCTGCTCTCATCCGACTGAAACGGCGACGAGCGCGCAAACGAATTGTGCACGTCGCGGATGAGATCCGAGTTGCTGAGCGCTTCGCCTCTGAACTCGGCGGGGAACTCGCGCGTGAAGTCGCGGAATTCAGACAGCGGCTGGCCCAGCTCGACGCCGTCGGTGGCTCCCGTCTTGTTCATCAGTACTGAGAGCAGCGCTTGCGTCCCGCATGCATTCTGGATCGTTTGTGCGGCGAACCACACTTTGTTGCTGTCTGCTGCGTCGGGGTCGAGGGCGCCGTCGCGCTGGGAATCGGGCGTCGAGCCGAGGTATTTAAATAGGAAGATGACGCCGAGGGGGGATAGTTGCGCCAGTGATGTCGGCTCTAGGTCCACGAGTTCTTCGAATTGGACATTGCGCACGCCGAGACTCTCTAGCAGGTAGGTGAAGACGCCTGCGTCCGACTCTATCGTGTTCCACCCTCCTGACATTTTGTTGTTTGTTTTGTTGCTGTCGCAAAGAGGAGCGTGAGAAGGAGGAGAAAAGGTAAAGTGAAGTTGTGCTGTAGAGATCCTGAAATCATCAGATCAAATCATTGTCATGAAAGGTCCATTTCATCTGCGATGCTCGACGGCGGCGACGTGCAAAAGCTTGGACCTCTTGGTTTGACTGTGCGACGTCATTCGACAAGTGTCGGTGTTAGAGACGGACATAAGATACATTTCTAGACCTCACTTCATGTTGATTGCTTGCCTGTATCATTGTACTAAAGGAAGCACAAGACGGCATGGTCTTGCTGCATATTTTGAGTCCTTGGCTACTCTCAGAAGACTACGGTAAAAGATAGATGGGTCCAAGTCTTTACAGATACACTTGGGTCAGCTCGATACTGCTACTTCAGCCGACCTGATCACTACTCTCATTGGAAATCGTCTTCTTCATTGAGATAGAAACAAGTCTAGAAGGTCAGGGATCTTATGTATTATTCACTACCTTAGCCTGCCGATGGCTCCGATAACCATCTCATGAATCCCATGCCTGGTCTGCAGATTATCGTCTGTCTGTTTGTCTGTCTGTTTGTTAGAGTCCTCAATCGCTTTTAGGTTGTGCATGAGGCATGAGATTTCTGACCTGAACTTTAATGGTCTGTGAGCTACATTACTTATGTAGCCAGCGTCTGGAGACGTGTTCATCCTTGGTTTTTGGCACTTGCATTGTCAGACCTTTCGTGGCTCATCATGGCATAGCCATGTGCTTCAATGTACGCCTCACCATCCGGGTTCCTGAAAGAGGTCGACATTGCTTTGTCCACCATCCTTAAAACTTCCCGGTATCGTCCGGGAGCCAGCCTTTGCCTCCGATATCTCTTTCCTCAAAAGGTCTCTCACACCTCGTGCAAGGCTGGGCTATCTCTGGATCCAGCACGTTGAAACAGCCGCGGCATTCTTTAATCCATCGCCCACGGTTGAGAGTCCAGGCGACGTCGACTAGCAGCGCTATGGATACCGATGGATTGTCGATGAGTATCTGTACGAAATCTTTGCGAGCTATTCAATCATCGATCTCCGCGGCAGTCCATGATAAAGCCCTTTTCAGGAGGCGTTTGTCCGCGAATTCATGAGAAGCTGTCAGTTGCAAGAGTGATATAAGCTCCTCGTTTTCAACATTGGGCGTATTGAGTCCTTCCAAAATTTTCTCCCTGACGCAGGAGCCATTATACTTATGAGCAACTACGAAGACGTCGAAGGCAAATTGTATGCCAAGGCTAGCCCTGGCCTTTCGAGACGCTTCGATACTTGTTGCAGAGTCATGGAGGCGCTCCTCGTTGGAACCTTCGTCTTTGGGCATTTGGTTTATAATCAGAGCCAGACCGTAACAATAACGCAACATCGCCATCATGGCTTCAGGGTTATCTTCATTGCCAAGATCGATAGTAGGCTCCTTCGACTCCTTCAGTTCGAACATGGTCAGCTACGTTTGCACTCCACCTATAGATACCGCCTGTCTATATGTTTCGACGCGACATACCTTGAAAGGCCCACTGAAGGCAAGATGGAACCACTCCAGATGCTGGGCAAGGACGACTCTATGCAAGTGAAGAACGTGGACTTTTTTCGCGGGATCGCCAAATTTGACAATCACATCTGACAATACAGGGTTGTTAAAATAACTTAGCAGGTCATTTAGCAAAATGCTGTGGAATTTGCACAAGCGGGGTGACTTCGTTAGGGATACCTGTGAGCGTCATGTTTGACAGTGATGACAGCACTATTCTCCGCAGATGCCATTTCGATACGAGGATTGATGATTTGCTTCAGGATCTTGTGTAGAGGAAGGAAGCAAGAACAGATGGGAGAGAAGAGGAACTTAAGCCGGGGTCAAGTTGCTCACTTCGCGGAGTGCAGCGCCTTCCGCTTTTGTCAAGCTAGGCACCCACCTCAACGAGGACTCCCGGTTCCCCATGGCATTTCGAAACCAACGGTAAGGCAGCTCGTGCGATCACCAAGGTATAAAAGAGAGTGAACGTGTCGAGAAAACGCAACGCTCGGCCCACAGTAGGTTGGATTATTGGGAACGCTGCATTGTCACCTCTATTCCAACCCCCTCGCCGCACCCCTTAACAACTCATCAGCGAACGTTCTAGCGCTGGGTAAACGTCTTCTATGTAGGTAGTAGGCACAGATACACTGGGACGGGGTTCTGTACTGTAACTCTCTCTTTAAAACTTATCTTCTCACTGATATCAAATGAGTGTTGAATTTCCCAAGTCTGGAAACTATCTGCCATCCTCATCCATTGGTTACTCCTTTGATTACCTTCATAACTCCATAACTCCGTCCCAAAATCCTGATAGGAAGATCACTGTCTTCTGTCTGATAATCAAGGAGTTTTGACTGCCTTCGGCACACAGGTGTTGTGCCCATTCCCATTTACCAATCTCAATAATGATCGTTCCGAAGCCAAGCGATAACCCCTTGCGATAGGCACCGCCTGTGGTATTCATGACCGTTCGACCACTCCCGTACGCCGCCTTAGACCTCTGAAGGTGCAAGATGGCTTGACGATATGCCTTGCTATGCCTTACCGGCCACTATTCCAAGTTTGCGAAAAGGTCCACATCTCCTTCGTCGTCCTTCTTGAAATGTTGTCCCACTCTACCATCTGACCAGACTTTGTCTCTTGTTATACCTTTCCCGTTCGACGGCTCGCACTCCGTGCAGCAACGATCCTCCACGTCCTCATACACTTCGCCACACCATCTACACTCCCCAACGCATGTGCATCCACTGATGTTCCACGCAGTGTCGACCAATAAAGCTGCGCATATCAGTGGGTTATCGATGAGGATCTGCACAAACTTTTGGTGCAACACTAGGCAGTCGATGTGCCTTGAACTCCACGTCAGGGCTATTTTCAGGACGCGTTTTGTCGGCGAACTTGTGCGATGCCACGAGCTCCACAAATTCAATGAATCCGTCGATGTATTCCCCGATTATTATCTTCATTTCCAAGTATGTCAGACATTCCAAAACTCTGGCCCTGACGCTTGATGCATCGTATTTATCGGCGACTATGAAGACAGTGTAGGCAAACTTTAGGTCGATGAAGCCCATTTAATTTCTGGCTCCTGTAGAGCCAATGCCACTCTCGACTTCTGAAGGCGTGAACACTTCGTATAGATTGAGAGGTAAGCCGTAGCAGCCGTGTAACATCGCCATCAAGGCTTCGACATCGTCGTCATCACCAAGATCGATAACCTGCTCTTTGGACTTCTATGATATGAACACGGTCAGCTATGGTCTAACCACAAATTCCGCCAGCCGCATAGCGCAATATACCTTGAGCGATCCCTCGAAGGCACGGCGGAACCACTCTGAATTCTTAGCAAGGATGACCTTGTGCAGATGAAGCACATTCACGCCTTCTTCTTCATTGCCGAATTTAACGACCACATCTGAGAAAGATGTATCGTTGAAGTAGCTTGACGGCAACAAAGGTTAGCTTTACATATCTATGTGACTTGGCGACGAGACAGATGCGCGCACAGACATATCTCAGAAGGCATCGGTGCAGGCATGTAAAGTAGGGTCGACCACATTATGTCAATGATCCAGGAGTACTTACCTGTTTGCGCAATCTTTATCTTTGTCAGCGATGTTCACTTCCATCGAAGACATGTTCGAACAGTTATAGAAGATCTATGCCGAAATTCTTTGTGGATATCAGAAAGGGTGATTGATTGATAGAGAAGTGCTCTGTGTATAAGAGAGGAAAGTTATCAACTGATATAAGCCCCGCGTCAAAGTGCTTTGTGCATAGAAAGGAAGAAAGGAGGAAAGGAGGCAGACAGAAGAAGAGAGTAGGTAAGTCCAGCGCCTTGCTACACATGAAAGTTGCTAATCTGATTACCAACACTTATTATGACCTTTATATAAAAACAGGCTTCACTTTGCCGTTCATCACCCCCTTGTCTTGTGTTATTCGAGAAGTCACGCAAAGTTGCGTGGCTGGTAGTAAGGAGTAGTTAATAGCAAGCGGTCAATTTGGCTGCCAAACGCTGTCTTGTAAGTGAGGTATTGCTGGAAGGGGGAACTCAAAAATCTAAAAGATATCGTGATGAGTTGGGCGAAAGTGAAGCTTCCTTGTGATATGGGGTGCTGATGATTGACTCACTAAGGCGAGCTGGTTGCAGCACTCTTCACAAAGCAATCGCGAGCGTTAAGTAATGAATGCCTTCTAGTACCATATCTAGGATGACACTGACTGCATACCCTTAAGTGGTGTAGACATACCGAGGATTTGAAAGGTGGCAATAGGTTCAATGCTAAATGATCACTATATCTTCTTCACTTGCCTGGAAATGATCCTACATCAGCAGTCTTATTTCATTCAGCACACGGCAAGCCGAGTCCACGACCTCTCCCCAGCCAGCATGATAGCATCAACCCGGCAATGTCATTCTCAGCTCCCCTCCTCGACCCTCAGCAGACCATCACCCACCTCCCAATCCCACCCCATCAAAGGCAGCAACTAATAGCCCCCCAGCAAACGGTTCCTCCTCAACAACCAATCCCCTGAACTCCTCCCGCCTCATCAGCGCGCCGATCCTCTCGGCACAAAACCCCCCCGCTGCATCTCTCAGCGACTCATCAGCGAACTTCCTCGCACGGGGCAAGCACAGCATGCTTATAGCCGGCATTAAAAGTTCGCTATCCCAGTGAGCGATCAGTAGTGGCGTGAAGTCCGCCACCACAGCTGAGCGCAGAGTCGGGACGTCGTACTTGTCTGCTGCGGCGAAGATGGAGACGAGGAATGTCAGCTCATTCGGCGCCGCAGGACTCTTTTCCACCTCGTCATGATCGGGGTCGTTGTAGGGCAAGTCATAGATATGGCGGATCGTAGCACGTATGGCTTTTGGGTCTTCGGCGTCGCCCAAGTCGAGGTCTTTGACTCTGGCGGACTCGAGGAAGGCGTAGATTTGTCGAAGCATTGTGTGGATCGCTTGTGGGCCAGTCGCTTCTTCTTCAGTGGGAATGCGAGTGTCTTCGACCTGGGGAATCTGGCTCTCGCTCTTGGTCAGAGACCTCACAAACTACGTAGGCAGGAAAGTGATATGAGGAGATGTGAAACTGACCGGAGAGCCACGTGCGAAGAGGTTGTAGAAGATACATTTGTGAGCGTGAATTTGCTGTCCGTTGAATCGGATGATGATGTCGGAGAATCGTGCATCGTCGAATAGACTACGTGTGTGGAGAGTGAGATGTCAGTAGTCTGTCTAAGCGTAGTTTACGGGGCGAGGTAGTCCTCTACGCACCTGTAACGATTGCCACTGTTGGAGGACTTGGCTGGGTCAGTGGGTGTCATTCTCTTTCCTTTTTTTTCGTCTCTTGCGACTGTTCAGCGGTGAGATACTGACCACAGTTTGGAGCTAGAGACCACTTAGTTATCTTTA
The DNA here is from genome assembly GCF_041146345.1 of Neodothiora populina. Lineage (NCBI taxonomy): Eukaryota > Fungi > Ascomycota > Dothideomycetes > Dothideales > Dothioraceae > Neodothiora > Neodothiora populina. The sequence continues at coordinate 1,089,118 of NW_027191408.1, read as the reverse complement.
TATCGTGCAGAAAGGACATAAGGAAATGTCGAATAACGCTTGGGGACATGATGGACTGGTGAAATCACGATTGTGTTGTAGATACGCATTTATACGTCTATCTAAAACGTCTGTGTTCTTACTGAAAGTAACACACTCGTAGATATGGGAATCAAGTCGTAAATTCCATATCGAATGCTATCGTCGGAAGTTTGGAAAGTCTGCAGTAAGGGGAGCATAGCCATGTCCTCCGATGATCTTGGCTTTCATTCCATCTGTCAATAGCAGTAGCAGTACGTTTGGGAACGGTTGTCACGTCAAGGAAGCTTTCTCCCGTTAATCACTAAGGTGTCGCTCTGAGAAAGAGAACCCTCAGGCCCTCAATCCACATGAAGCTTACGCACCAGCCACGTGCTTTTAGACAGCATTGTGATACGACCGACAGGATAACAACTAGGGCAATGCGGTACGGTGTTCGAGGCATGGCAGTTGTGACATGACGGGCATAGGTAGACCTTGTGAACACCAGGCGCCAGCGACGACAAGGGTCTGTTTAGCTTGGGGAGTTCGTCCAAGAGAGCGATGGCTAGCGGTGGGGTAGATTTAAGTAAATCCACAAAGGCTGGTACGGCTAGATACTGCTCAAGTTTCACGAGGCAGGATGCCTCGATAACAGCGAAGAACGATTTGTTAGCCATGTTCTCATACTTGTATAGAAAGCTGATAGTCTCGCAGATGTCGGTAGGGTCATCGTCGAGCTTCTCCTTGATCAAGGCTATAGTGTCTTCGATGACTCGGCTCATGAGTGAAGGGACATCGTATTTATCGGCCACTACAAAGCCTTGAGCGTTGAATAGAAGCTTGTTGGAGGTTTTCTGGAAAGGCGATTCCGGGTAGGTCGTGTAAGGGAGATCGTACAGATGGCGGAGGAGGGCGATTATAATGTGAGGTGCGTCGTCCTCGAAAAGAGTCATGCGGCTTTCACTGGCTTCCTGTGGGAGATGTCAATGTGTTCTTCGAAACGACGGCTAGTTATCTCAAGGTGCTCACCTTGAATGATCCTGTGAAGGCCTTACGGAAGAACCCAGATTTGACACTGAGTATAATTTTGTGGCCATGAAATTCCTGGCTCTCCCCCAGCTGCAGGATGATATCGGAAAACAGAGGATCGTTGTAAAAACTGATGGCAAGTCAGCATGACCGATGACACTTATGCGCCTTAGTCTTACCTGGCGATCGAGGTTTTCAACCTCTCTGAGGGTTGTTCAGACGACATGTTGCCGGAATTTGGTACTAATAGCCAACTGTACGCGTTGGATTCATGAGAAGACAAGAGCGTTCGGGGGCGAAAATAAGGACAAGGGATTGTGGCACAACTGCACATCAAAAAGGAAGTCACGACACCCGCATGTGCCCGCCGAAACCCCTCCAGGCAGACATTTGTCAGGCAAGCAGCAACATGATATTTTGAGAAGAGTGTTCTTATTGACCACCTGGTATTGTGCGAGAAGGTTGCACTACCCAGGACTTACAAATCGCTCTGCATCAGACACATCGCCAATCGCACATGTATTCAATCTATGCAGAATGAAACCACCTCCTATCACTCTACCGTTTCCCAACCTCAGTGAACAAAGTCACAACTCAAATCAGATCGAAGAAGCCGACATAGAAGTGATGGAAAGCCTCAACTCAGTGGCCGAGATGAGAAGAGGTCATTGCAAGACATTGCAAGAGAGACGGCACACCAGCGCAATTGAGCAAGCCGAAGCAGTACCACTTTCGGCGCACCGGAGGCACTGGCATGTGTGATATCTTGGGGCCACGAAAGCGATGAGAAGCAGGAAGAGGATGAGGACAATGATGATGGAGGCGAGTAAGCAAAGGGTGAGGTAGACGTCAACGGCCGAGGGGAGGATGATGGAGATGAGGTTAGGAAAAGATAAGGTAGAGAACGATATGACCGCGGAGACCAGGACCAGTGTCAGGATCAGGACGGAGATCAGCGAGGATCCATTTCTCCTATCGAGCCGAGTCAAATGCTTGCATGCCTGAGCTGCGATCAATGTAGGCCTTCCAGAGAGATGCGACTACCTTAATTACCTCAAAGACCTAAGTGGTGGTGGTTAGTGGTCAGGGTCCATCTCTACACAACCAGCACGAGTAATGGCAGCGACCCTGATCAGCGAAAGAGCGAGTCAAGCACCGATGCAGCTTCTGCATCGACGTTACTTGGCATCCAGAATTTCGGCGTCAAGCTTCGTTCGACCGCGAAAAGTGGGTAAAGAAAGTAGAGAGAAAGAAGAATAAAGAATTACAACAATAATAGTTTCACTTTTACCCCTTGCCTTTCTATTGTTCAAAAGTATAGAGATTCGCAATTGCCTCTTTCCTTCTCGATACTTTGTTGTTTGTCACTAAATCTACATCACTAACGCCAAGAAACGAGTATTTCAGTCGAATCTGATAACAGACTTTTGTAGATCATCGACTTGATATCTTCGAGGTCTTTTTTTATATTCTTTGCTATACAGCAACCACAATATCAACAACAACAAAATCATGTCTGCTGAGATCCGCGCCGAAGGCCAGGTTGAGCCTGACCCAGCCTCCACCTCCATTTCCAACGACCGGACCGCCAACGAGACTTCCAAGCCCGAGGAGACGAGCGCTGTTTCAGCTGCGCCCACGACCTCTGACGATGTGAAGCAGGCAGGGGAGAAGACGGCGGAGGGTGAGTTGCGATAGGTACTCGTCACTAGAAGAAGGAGATCAATCACTAACAAAAGCAACAGAGAACAGCGCAGCCGAAGAGAAGGCAGAGACCACAGAGACCACAGAGACAAACGACCAGTCGCGAAGCGGCAACGACTACCCCAACAAGAAGCGCAAGGCGCTGGTCAAGTCAGATTTCTCCGACCTGCCGGAATCCAGCGACGCAGACGAGATCCGCCGACAAGTCGAGTTCTACTTCTCCGACTCCAACCTGCCCACGGACAAGTACCTGCTGGAGAAGACGGGCGGGCACAAGAACAACCCCGTCGACCTCAAAGTCATCCACGGCTTCAAGCGCATGCGCCACTTCCAGCCCTACTCGGCCGTCGTCGACGCAATCAAGGCCTCCTCAGTCCTGAACATCACCGACGCCGGCGAGATCACCCGCAAGACGCCCCTGTCTGACAAATTCACCGACGACGTCGAGCAGAACAAGAAGCTGCATCAGGACAAGACCCTCGCGCGCAGCGTCTACGCCAAGGGCTTCGGCGACGAAGTCAAGACGAGCCAGACGGACATCGAGGAGTTCTTCGGCGTGTACGGCAGCGTCAACGCCGTGCGCCTGCGCCGCAAGCAAGGCGGGCCCGCCAACGGCGAGTTCAAGGGCTCCGTCTTCGTCGAGTTCTCCTCGGAGCAAGAAGCCCAGGACTTTTTGAAACTCGATCCCAAGCCCAAATTCAAGACCGCCGACGGCGACGAAAAGGAGCTGCAGATCAAGAGCAAGCAGGAGTACGTCGACGAGAAAGTCGAGGCCATCAAGGACGGACGGGTCGCGCCCAATTCTCCCCGTCGCGATAACAACAACAATAAGCAACGTCGCGACCAGAACGGCGGTCGTGGAGGCGGCCGTGGAGGACGCGGTGGACGCGGCGGTCGTGGAGGACGTGGTGGTCGTGGCGGCCGCGGTGGTCGTGGTGGTCAAAGAGGAGGCCGCGACCGCAACGATGAGCGTCGTGACAACGACAGGAAGCGTGGCGCTCCTGACTCTGGAGAGCAGGGTGGCGAGGCCAAGAAGACCAAGACCGACGCGTAAAACAATCAAAATAGCGTATAGGTATTTTCTCATTGCGAAGATTCAAGTAACGAGGACCCTTTTTTGGAGTTTTCGGTCCCAATTCCGAGAACATGATCCGGAGTGTTGTCCGTCCATGAGAGAAAGAAAGATGTTGCATATCAAGAAGAAGGAAAAATGGCGTTTCAGGAAACGAGAAAAGCAAAATGGGAACAAAGTCGAATGTTTCATATACGTATTCGATACGGACGAACGAATTGAAGTCCGGGGGTTTCATCCTCAAGCAATCGCATCTTTATTCTTTCTTCATTCGAACGGTCTCCATTGAGACCATCGTCACCCGAGTCTGGAGGCACAAGAAGTGGCAAGGATGTTTGGTGATATGAATAGAGCCGGAAGCAAGTGAGTCATCAGACTAGATTGTACTGTAGAAGATGCGACAAAAAAATCTAATGTTATGAGTCCGTTCCGACATCCCTATCTGCTCAGGGCGGAGACATTCTTATCCTTTTTCTGCATCTCTACAGCCATCATCTTGATGGTATTCTTCCTTCTCTCTTCCACTTGGCTTGGATATATGTCTGTCTGTGAAATGTTACAACACAGGGTTTCTCCATTTCTGACCATGCATATATCCTTCATACACAGTCCTCCCAGTCTCCTGCTTTCGTATATCCTGAGAGACTATTGGCATCAGCGCGACTGTGTCGGCGGGGCCGAGAGTGTCTGTTTCGTTTGTCGCATTGTACAATTGAAGCACTTGACTCGACGTTGGTGCGTGAGGGTTGTGAAACTTGTCTGCCAAGACTTTGGACGTATTACTGGACAGACATCTGAACTTCCAGTCTATCTCACGGATACGTGCCCAGCATGATCAGCTCTCGAGGATGCCCTGACAAGTGCGAGACTTTTCCGGTTTGGTAAATGCTGTTGACACTCCAGGCCGCAGTGTTGTTCATAGCCAATGTGACTATTCCGGCTCTGCGTCCTTGGCTGCCGAGCAGTAATCATAAATAAACAGAACCCGACGTCTGCTCTTGGCACTATTGCGTGCATCTGGCTTTTTAAAGATCCCCATCCTGATGGTATCATTCAATCATCCTCTCATAAGCAGTCTGGAGGACCGAACGTCTCGTCTTCTTCATCTCGACAGATCCTCGACTTCGATCGACGAGATCCAACATCCTGTGCACGTCGTCCTTGCACTTGACATACAGCGGGTCCGTCTTATCAACCGTCTGTCCATCTTGTTTTGCCGTCAAGAGATCCGCAATTGTGAGGGCCTCCTCGAAAGCACGGTGCTGAAAGACCCACCACACGCCCGCGTCATTCTCGAACAGGCCATAAAGTTTGAAGTAAGCCCAGATGGCCTCGTGCGCCGCTTCTAGAGCGCCACGTACATTACATTCGACACCTGCGCTGGGGTTCTCGTTCGCTTGTAGCAACATCATGCAGTGATGATAGTTGCTTGTTAGAAACAAGTTCTGTCGTACGAATCGTGGATTCGTCATTGATTGTGTCTGCAGCGTGACATAATCTAGGTTCGTCAATGCAGATGAGCAGCTCCGATATAATGACCGAAATGACGAGACCAGAGAGGTCTTGTGGCGCGGTGAGCTACACATCGGCAATGACAAGGACAACGGAGACGACATGGTCTCTTGCACCAAGTTGGCAAGCTTCCACATGGCCTTGATATACTCGACATCATGCTTGTCGACAGTCGGGTCAACAAGCTGTTGTGGTAGAAGGGGCGGCGTCGGCGCAGAGTCCTGCGGTGCTATGACGTTGATACTCATCAAATTCTCCACCCTGTCGATGCTGCCTGTGAAAGTATCCGTGATATTGCAGTTATACTGCGACTCGTCTTGGAGCGCATCTTGGGACACATCACTATGGGTAGCTGTAGGAGGTAGCTTGAGTAAGATTGTGAGAAATGTATCCTGATGTGAGACTGCTTGCCAATACTTGCGCCGGGTGTGCTTCTCGACTGCCGGCATGTCTGGCATCACAAGGTCTGGATCGCGGTGAAGCCGCATCGCATATGCTTGACGGAGCAATATACCCGCCCATGCGTACGCGTCCGAGGCATGGTTATCATTCATGAGAAAGTAACCTAAAAGCAGCATCGCCGCTATAGATCGCATAGATGCCCGGTTGAGGTACGAGTAAATACGAAGGGCCTGATTCGCGGCCGATGCGTAGAACTCGGCGCTCTGTGTTCGCTCGCCATAAGAAGGAAACGGCATGAACTGTGTGCCCAAAGCATAGAGAGTGAAATGCAGAGCAAGAAGATCCGCATCGGCTCTGTGCTTCTTGCTCTGTGGCGACGCCCAGAATTTTTCATACATCGTGTAAAACATTCGCTTGTGGATGAATGGGTAGACGGGATCCACACACTCAAAGTACTTTGCGACAAGGATATCGGCTTGATCCTTGCTGGGCAGCACTCCGACAACTTCCGGGAGACCGCCAGAACAGGTCCAGTAGTTGGCAAATGGATGTTGCTGTCCAATGCCGAACACATTTGATGGAGTTGGCTTAGACAGGGGTACATTTGATGCAAGAAATGGAGATCCAGCGGCAATGCTTGCAACAACAGGCGTGCGAGGTGCGAACTTCTTCTGACACAAGATCTCAGCCAAGTCAATCGATTCTGAGACTGAAACCACTCACCATCACTGGAGACGAGTTGTCCGCTTCAAGGGCATGACTTGCTTTTCGTAGCTTTTGCGGTGGCTTACTAACGATCCTCGAAGCACTACTGCTTCCATTTTCCCTAGAATTCCAGTGTCAGCCAGAAGGAATGGATCGAACTTCATATTTCACGAACTTTGCATTCCGTATAGCATTCGCTACATGCGTGTACCGACAATCAGATTGTCTCTTGATACAAGCAAGACAAGTCGGTCGCCCTCGATCACACTTTTTGGGAAGTTTGTCAGCTCATGCATAGCGAAGTGTAGCATTTACTATCGATACGCATAAACTAACCTTTGTCTTACGCTCGACACATTCTTCACAGCTCAATGTAGGTTTGTTGCGCTTCTGCTTGGGTTTCCCGGAGCCATCGGTGGGCGTGTCTGGCGCATTGCGCTTGGTGCCAGCAGCGACATTTCCATTCTGAGACCCCTCTGCACCACTGAGTGGACTCTCGGGCGTTGCTGTGGTGGGAGTCTCGAGTTTCGGAGTCAGTGGTAAGGTATGTGAAGCTGCAGATAGCGGCGAAACGCCGTTCACAGCCTGCAGACTTCGATTTCGATGATGTTGATGCTGATACGGTTGCAGGTTTTCCTGTTGTTCCTTACGTTGGTCGTGATAGGCCAGGCGCGTGGTGTCAGACGACACCTCAGTGGCACCTTGGTCCATGATGGATATATTATGTAACGCAGACATGACGCCAAACCACCAGTCCTGCAGGCGGCACCACCGAGCCTGCACGCGAAAGGGCTCGGTGCAGGCACCCAAGCAATTGGACTCGAGCCTGCAAGACCCGTTCTCCTGGTATCAATGCCAGGCTGCTGCACGTCGTATCCCCAGATCTACTCGGAATTACTTGTCACGTAGGAGCCCACTGGTCTTGTGGAACCGTAGATTACAGGTGGGTGCTGCTGGGAATGAATAAAATGCGACCCGGGAATAATGAGGATGCGTCGAATCGCGCAGCTCGAGGGGGAGCACTGAATCGCTGTTTTGGGCAGCAGCCTTCCCAAGATTTCTGAAGTCGGGATGCGCACTTGCTGCGCCGCATAGCCTTGGCAGCCTTGATGGAGTCTGGGCCAATTTAGCCCCATCTCTGAATAGCTAATTAAGGTTATTTGTCTTGTTTCGGAAGCTGCACAGCACAGCTTGTTTGTTCTACAGTATAAGCTGTCCATGTCGCATTGATTGCGTAGGTGTAGGCACCTGCAAATGAATGCAAGCTGATGTTATCGGGAAGCCTATAATTCTATACAGAATCACATGAAGATGTATGAACGCTGCAATCTGTCATATTTCATAGTACTCATTTCTACATGCTCTCTATGTAGGCGGTGGTTAGATCAGAGCAGAACTGGTTTATTTCTTCTTGTCCGCGGCAATTGCCTCCTCTCTGTCCTTCTTAATCTTCTGGGTTGCGGGTCTGTTTACAACCCTCTGCCACCAAGCCCAGTAGGTTGGCAATTCTGTCTGAATCTCCTTCTCGAAGTCGGGACCCATGGCCATCGGAGCAAGCAAGTTCCATGGGATGAACGAGAGGTCAGCGTAGGTGTACTTGTCGCCAACTAGGTACTCTGCACCGGTCTTCTTGAGGTGAGCATCGAGGACACCAAAGACACGCTTGATCTCTCCGCCATAACGGTCAATGGCAGACTGGACCTTCTCAGGGTGGTACTGTGATGACTATGTCAGTCTCACCGGTCATTTTCAACAACTAATTTGGGGAAAGACATACGACAGAGAACCAGACGCGCTGGCCGAAGTACGGGCCCTGTCCAGAGACCTGGAAGTGAAGCCTAAATTTTACCATTAACATGTGCCAAGAATTGCAGTCTTTGACACAACAATACATACCATTGCTTGAGCTGGTACTTCTCGGGTGAAGAAGTGTATGTGAACTTTCCCTCCTTGTCGTAGGTGTCGATGAGATACTCAACAATGGCACCAGACTCCCAAAGAGTGAGTCCAGTGTTCGGGTCCTCAATGGTAGGTGTGCGGCCATTGGGGTTCAGCTTCTCATAGTCGGGCTTATGGAGGTTTGCGAAGTCCCAGTACTTGGTCTCATATGGGACGCCAAGTTCCTCCATCATCAGTGCGACCTTCCATGGGTTGGGGCCCTGGTAATTATTGTCAATGGCATTGTATCAGGCTGTGGCATGTGTACACTTACGCCAGCATGGCCGTGAAGAGTGATAGGCTTGAGAGACATTGTGATTGTTTGGTGCTATTGAGTGCGTGTGTAAGAGTAGACTTGAGAGACAAAGAATATGTAGGAAGAAGAGGGTCACTCTCTATATACCGACAGATGATGCGGTCTTAATGCCTTAGCCTACCTATGCTCCCCGCTCTACTTACAAATCTATGACCATTCGCGGTCCTCTGCCGAATGGACTGACAAAGTTCGATCGACACTCACAATCTGTAGCCCCACACTACGAACAACTGTCAACTTCAGCATATAAAAGTCACTATAAAAAGTCACTGTGGAGTCTACTATCTCGGTATGTCAGAATCTTGACGTAGCAAGTCACTTAGTAATCTAGCAAATGAATTGAGCTTATGCGGCTGCTGTGTCTTGTCGGTCATAGGACATTCTGATTACAGCTAGAAGGGTACGGAGTAACACAAGGTGAATTCGTGGTCTCTTGTGTGTACTACAAGCTTCGCTGCCCCGCTCCCTCCACCGGAGATAAGGTATAATATCCTTGTACATGCAAGATTGTCGGTTAATATTGTACAGTACCTAGCTTACTAACAAGTACCGTATATTGTTGGACGGAGAGAATGGTAACACATCGATCTACTGTGCATATCGGGACCGCTGAACGTCACTGTAGAAGGCTAGTGGGTCCTCATACAAGAGTTCTGGTCTTGTGGAAGCGGTGAACAGCGATCGAATCTTATAAGCAGCTTGAATTACAGTGCATCATTGGCTGTAATCACTGTGTGTCTGCTCTTGGCTTCTGCATGTGCAGGATTCAAGAACACAGTCGGTCCTGATCTAATGCATTTATTGAATCTACACTGGATTCTTCAATGATTATGTTATACAACGTACATAGATGGCTGAGGGCGGTCTTTGTGGCTCTCCGGTGCTATTCAAAGCCGTAGCGATACGTCGACGACATATAACTCAATCTGCGGAAGGGTGGCATGGATGAACATAAATCATTACAAGATTAGCGTAGTATTTATTTACATGCTTTTGTGTCGACCACACATCAGCGCCTGACGCTGCTGTGTTGCACAGCTAGGTAGTCGCCATTTTATATAATATTAAGCCTCCGTCTCGATACCAGTCTGCCGTTCATGATGATCAAAGACACCACTGATTTTATCGTGGACGTCTTCGACCTTGTGCTTCATCCACCACATTGTCCTTGCACTTTTGAATTGCATGACGCCCCGATGGCGGCGATGCATCTGCTTCGCGTTGGATCGATACTCCTTCCACGAGCTTCTAAGGTTCCTTTCGCCGTCGTTCTGCAAAGCCTGCATTTCCTCGTTGTTCTTCTCTTCGCGACGAAGACTGCGAAGACTGTGGTGTCGATGGTGTCCCTTGGAGCCCTCGTCCTCCTCCTCATCAGAAGACGAATCATCTGAATCATCATGGTCATCTTTCAAAGCGGGCCGTTCCTCCGTATTCGATGTGTGGACGGAAGTGACTGCGCCGACCTCTTCTTTACTGCTCCGTGTCTGATATCGAGATGTTTCGATGATTTCCATAACATCGCGGAGGTGATGGTCTTTACTTGCAAGCTTCTTATGGGCCCTATCGAGTCCCTTAAAGAATGCCACTTTCAAAGTGATCTGTCCGACTTTCTCTCCACACTCGCGCAGATAGCATGTGGTGGCGCGTTTGAGATCGCCCTTCCAAACATCGAGTGTAATCTCGGTCTCCTCATCGTCTTCCAGATCAGTCAGCCAGAGAACAGCGAAAGCAGCGGTCTTGTCAAGAAAGTGTCGATCTTTACGAAACTGGATCACAAGCGGAGAACTGTAGCGCTTACGAACGCCAAGATGGATGGTTTTATCCTTGTTCGTGGTCCAGCGATGATGATCTGAATCGCTTCGATCTCTCCCATACATGTGTGCTATCGAGACAGAAGTCTGCAACTTCAGTCTTAAGCCATGCAAGTCGCTCGAGATATTCTTGCCCGTGATTTCGGAATTGATGACAAGCGTACCGTAATCCCATCCGATCAGATTTCGAGGCGCCTGCAGATTGACAGCACGGAAGACCAATGATACGCGTACTCGTCCGTATCCAACACCCCCATGAAGTGGATAGGTGTTGTTGATTTGAGACTTGTCATTGAAAATGTCTCCAAGCGGCAGTCTGACCATGCCTATAAGTGGATCATCTTCATGCACACGCGAATCTCTTACGGCGATGTGAACGACAGTGTTGCGCCAATCACGGATAAACCTTTCAGTGCCGGCATTAAAGAACGGTTTTTGATTCTTCGGTTTTACGCGAGTGCGATAGATCTTTTGATGGTTGAGAATTATGTTGCAGTAGCAAGAGGGCAACTCCTCGCTTTGCTCTTCCTCGTCACTATGCTCCTGATCGTTGTTGTGACGGCTGGCATTGTGGAGTGCTCGGACTTCGACACCGGTAGCTTCGTGAATCTGGATTGCCAGAATACCACTAGGAAATTCTGGTAGCGGAGGTGCTGAGATGATCATGCGATCTTCGTACTCCTTGTATTGCTGGAGACGCAGTTGTTCACGCTCGCTCGTCTCGTCTTTCTTGGCCTCACGAAGCTTTCTTGCACTGATCTCGTCGATGTGGCGGTCAAAGACCTCCTGAGTTCTTATGTCAGGCTCGGCAGTCTGCTGTTTCAGCTGAACATCGTTGATGTGTGTCTTTGGGAAATACCCAACGCTCCATTCGAGCTTTCCAGGCATGCCTTCTCCTGCTTTCAGAGCCTTGAAACCATCAACTCTGTCGCACATCTTGCCTCTCGTTTCTGGGCTTCGCATCACTTCTTTGATGTCCATTTCGATTCTTCCAAGGTCGTCATCAGCGGTCACACGATCGGAGTCCCACAGCTGAACACGTAGTCTCTCGTCCACGTTAAGCTCATCTGGCGTCACGAGAAGGAACGCTGTTTCTTCCCAGTGTGGCTCCATTTCGGACAAGATGACGCGAGTTGACCATAGAGGTTTGACGAACTTGGCCCATCCAACAGTAACGTATGGATCAGCCGATCCCTCGCGGATTAGAGGGATGCCAGGGTCACCCTGCTTGAAGTCAAATGCACGCTTGATCTTGCAGACGATGACGCCTCTTGCCGTTGTGTCTTTCTTGAAGTCTTCTCCTGCGAGCATATCTTTCAGATCAAGAGTCATGCTCTTGGGTGCAACATATTCAGCCATCGCGGCGTCGACGGCACTCTGCACAAAGCGAGAAATCACCGGCAGGTCCATAATATTCAGGCCCTTTTGAGTGAGAGGTAGGCAAGCCAGATCTACCTTTGGCTGGCCTAAGAAGGTGAATGTCATCAAACTGAAGAACGGCGGGTCTGGTGTTAGTTGCAGGCGGATTCTTGCGATACCAACGATACCTCTCAAGTCAACATATACAGGTAGCTTGATGCGGCCAGGCAGATAAAAGGCGATGTAGAGGTGTGCATGTTTCGCGCGCTCGCGGAACTTCTTAGCAGAGGAACGTGTACGATACGAGAAGGCGACCTCGAGGTTTATAAAATCGCCCTCTTCGGCCTCCATTCCCTCGGCAACCTGTGTCTGATCCTGCTGATTACCATTCTGGTTTTTCGTATCGGTTCCTTGAGACTGCCCATCGTCCTGGGCTGCATTCTGATCGACATCTCCTTCTCCGGGCACAGAGCGATCATTGTGGTGGTCCTTGTCTTCTCTCTCACTGAGTTTACCATCCGAGCCAACAGAACGAGCTGCTGCACCAGTCGGCAGCCATCTAACACCTAGGATGCGAACAGACTCGCTGCCTTGCCCAATGTCATCGATTGAAACCATCCTGACTATACTGGGAAGACTAGCTTGCATGACGTCCTCTAGTGTATCGGCCAAGCTTATGAACAGATCGGGATTGACCAACGGCCAGATAGATGCTAGGATATTGTTCAGCCAATGAGTGCTCTCCTGAACCTCGTTGTCTCCATGAGAATTGTTAGAAGGCGCTTTGGTGTCATGCCTCTGAGCATGCCACAGCTCCTCCTCCCAAATCGTACTGATCCTATTGTTCATCCATCTGCGCACAGCTGCAATGATGACGATTACAGCGGCAACACCAGCCAAGCTGATACCAGAACCCGTCACGTAGACACGTAAAGTATCTCTCCCGCCAAAGCCTCTCTCTACAGCAAGTAGTGTGTATCCAATTACAGCCATTGAGACCAGACCGATGACAATACCTCTCGAGTAGACGCCAACAAGCTGTTGCTTCACAGCTTCATACTCTGGAGGAGGAAATAGATTCTCCATTTCATTATGATATCGCTGGCCCTCGGCGGTCTCAGCCCTCAGCTCGTCATCGTCCTTGGTCTTGCCCGCCAGACCCGTCGCAGTCCTGAAGTCAGAGCCAGGTGGAGCCAGGTTCTCCGGAACTTTTTTCAAGTCCGAGGACTGGAGGTCGTGTATTCTAACAGGCAAGTGCGTGACCGGGTCTGTTACTTCTCGCTCTGCTCTGGATCCTCGGCGCTTACCCAGCGTTTTGCGGCGCTGTTTGGGGGACAGCGTGCTGGTGACTGCCTCTGATGTGTCTTCGGTGATGCGACTTTCTTCATTATTCTTGCTTTCCTTCCCTCCGCTATTAAAAGGAGTCCTTTGTCGGCGAGTTAATCCACTTTCTTTCTCCTCTACACGACTTTCAGGTTGGTCTGGCCCTTCGTCTTCGGACGCATTTTGGCTGTGCTCATTAGACCATAGGTAGCGGTTTGCAGCGTCATCACTCTCTTGTTTTGACGATGAAGCGCGCGGCTTTGCATATTGGCTTGCATTCTCTTGCCTTTGCTCCTTCTCCTGCTCGTATTTCTGTATAGTAGGGATCGGACGATGGGAAGTATAAGGCGCTTTGTAGCGTCGCTGATATTCCTCTTCCTGATCTCTGCTCCACGTCGTCATAACTGGGGAAGATGCACGTCTCGGACGCGGAAAGTGATATAGGACCAGCCTACTAGAAGCATATGATGATGCCAATGGCAATTAAGATTGGATGAAAAGAAAGAAAAGAGCAACATGCATTCAGCTTCCTCGACTCGCTCGAGTACCTAACTCATTTTGTAAGCATTCTGCTGCCTACTCCCTCCCCCTCTGGAAGAACCTGATTTAATTAGACTATCTGACGTAACACGAAGGAGGTCAACACTGCAATAGTTTGTCAGCCCTATCCTGCCTTAGCCGCCCCTGCCTTACTCCGGATTGATCCCCTCCAGCCCAGCTTGATCAAGTCAAGCGTTGAAACACGCCATCCGATCATCTCTGGTACGGATGTACGGAGACTGTCCCTGCTTTCGGTTCTATATCTCCAATAAGCGCTATAATTGATTGATATGACTGAAATAGATGCCTTCATTCTTCTCTTTGCCATTGGCACCTGACGTGTCAGGCGTACACCACCTATGCATGCATGATAATATAAGTTGCTGGGTGCCGCGACACTTTCGGATGTGGATTGCCGTCTTGACCCGCCAGAAGGGCGTTATAAGCTTCAGTCGCACAAACCAGACTCGCTCTAGTAATGCCAATGTTGTGACTGTGCAATAGCTGATTCTTGGAACTCTTGGCCTGTAGCAACCTCGACTCATGCTTGCGCGAGGTTGGACGTGCTTACTGTGGGCTCCACAAGCTGCCCGGACGGCGTCTGGTAAATGTACTAGCGAAAGCATTGATAGCTGTAGTAGACTGAGCGCCTTGACTCGGTGCTGTCTGACCACTTTCAGAAGATGCCGGTATCCGGACCACATCGCTTAGGAAGCTATTCTATCCGGCCGGGTGCTATAGCTGTCTGTTCATTCATCTTTGCGCGATCACTGTTTGTAGACTCACGCCATAAACATGTTCAGGTAAACGAGCCACAAGAGGGTGGGGTTTTAGCTGCCCTATCTACCGTCTCGGCCAAGACTCTACGAATATCCCGACCTCGAGTCGATGCAAGATATCAGTTACTGAAGGGTGAATATGAGAAGTATTAGGCAGTTCAGCTATATCTGATGGTGTTTCATGAGGTGCCGTTCGTGAACATTGCCCCGTTTTGATATCCTTAATATCTACCATTTCGTGACGAGCAGAAACACAACTCTCCTCACCTGCATAGTAATATGGATAAATCGGCAAGGATAGTGATCGTAGGAGCAGGCGTATCCGGCTTGACCAGCGCACTGCATCTCTCTCGTAGAGGTTACAAAGACATTCACATATTTGACAAACAGGAGTATGACCGGAACGGATATGCCGTCTCGCAAGGCTGCGATGCAGCCAGTGCAGATGAAAACAAGATTCTGCGCGCGTCCTACGGCAAAGAAGAACTCTATCAGGACATGGCCTTTGGCGCTATGGAGGAATGGGACAAGTGGAACCACGAAATCAGAAATGCGGATGACCTCCCCGCGACCCTGTCCAAGGAGGACAAACTGTGGGAGAACTGTGGGTTCCTTCGCATTGGCAACAAATGTGATGAATTCGAGGAAGAGACACAGAAGCATTTCCCTGAGCACATAAAGCATACTCAGTATCGCATCACAGACCCACAGAGAGTGAAAGATGCCCTCGTGCACGGAATCCCGGCAGCCAAGATTGATCCCTTCAGACGTGCCGAACGTAGGCTAGAGACAGATGGCATCCTCGACACCACCGCGGGCTTCCTTCTCGCAAGCAAAGCATGTGCGTATGCCTTGCATCTGTGCGTCAAAGCCGGCGTCCATGCGCATCTTGGTCCCAAGGTGGGAGAATTGACTTCATTGATCAAGAGCGAAGACACCGTGACCGGCATCAGAACAGCAGATGGGCTCACCCACCATGCAGATCTCGTGATCATAGCAGCAGGAGGATGGACACCATCTCTTGTACCCCAAGCAGACCGCCTCCTCGAAACCACAGCAGGCAGCATTGTCCTCGTCAAACTTCCCGAAGATCGACGTGATCTCTGGGACAAGTACTCGCCGGAAAAATTCCCCGTGTGGAGCTGGAAGATACAGAACTACGGCCCGGCAGGCACCGGCACCAGCACAGGCGGGCTGTACAGCTTCCCTCGTACTGCAGACGGACTTATCAAGTTCGGCTTCAGAGGCGTCAAGTACACGAACTACGCGTGGCCACCCACCCGTGACCCTGAGGGTCGATTGATCTCGTATCCCAAGACTGATCTCGATGTGGTTCCGCAGAGAGCACTCGAGGCGTGCCGGGCCTTTTGCAGGGAGAATATGCCTGATCTGCTTGAGCTAGATATGCAGAGAGGGCGTTTGTGCTGGTATACTGACAGCGTGGATAACTCGTTCCTGATCGACTATGTCCCTGGCGCCAAGGGCTTGATGGTGGCGAGTGGAGGCAGTGGACATGGCTTCAAGTTCTTGCCTGTGCTGGGCGAGCACGTGGTTGATGTTGTTGAACGTAGACAGACGGCGTATACGAAGAAGTTCGCATGGAGGGATGTGCCTGAGGGTAAGAAGAACGGGCTCGAGGAGGGGCCTGAGGGTAGGAGGACTCTGGACAAGCAGAAGCTGGTAGGCAGGCGTGAGTGGAAACTTTGAATTATCGTTACATTTGGTTAGATGATTAAGGATATATTCGACTCTCCAATAATTGCATCGAACGCGCACACTGTCCCGTGCGGGTTTAAAAAGGTGCACCAAATAAGTCCAACAAGTGCTATGTTTCTCCTCATTCATAGCATTACGCATAATACTGTTCCGACCCTTTCTATTGCATGACATGAACGTATTTGATACCGGTCCACATAAATTTCGGCAAGCAAACGCAATCAACTCCCAATAATGCCAAGAGCCCCTAAATTACCACAAGTAGAAAGTAAGCGCCCTCCTTCTTCACGTATGAGCCGGAAATGGTTCTCATGCAGCGTGGTTGTCAAACACCCAGTGCTCATGCGTGGCACAGAGCCTGTCCCAGGTGAGAAATTCCTCGTTGTCGCCCATGGCTCCAGATCTATCACCGTCCGAGCCTGGCGGCAGACCGTTCACCCACACTTTGCCGTTAATAGGCTTTCCACCATTAAGGGGACGCTCCGGAGCCGCAAGAGCTGCCTGTCTGAGAAGACGCGACTCGGCCTGGAACCAGATCTTCTCCCACCAGATAGCTCGGAGACCCTTCTCACCGGTAAAGTGAAGAGAGACAGGCACCTGGTTGGTGATGGTGTTGATGCATAGTTCAATATTCTCCCACATACGTGATGCCAGACCGGCTTGGGCTGTAGTCATGGTTCCGTTGTAGGTCTTGAGATCAGCATACGGGCTTGGTGAGTCAATAACGTCCTGGGGCACTTCGAATTTGTAGCGTTCGACACCAGGGTATTCGCCTGCTACTGAAGGAGTCCAGGAGTGGTCTGGCCGCATCCAGGTAAGGAAGCCCTTGTAAAATGCAAGGGTTTGGAACAGTTCAGATAGATAGTCGAGGGTGACAAAGTATTCAGTCCTCTGGCCAGGCTCGATGACGGAAGCAGCTCTAAAATGTGAGCTCTCTCTTATCCTAGACTCCTGAGGATCAATGATGTCCATTCGCTTCTGTAGGCGCGTAGGGTCAGAGCTGAGACGGGCATATTCTTGGTCGCCCCAAACGTTAGCGAAATAGAATTGATCTGAATCGGTGGTATGATTCTTCTGCGTCAGATCCAAGGTCGCTTGGAACATATCCCGCATGTCACCAAGAGGACCCATGATGGTTCCAGAGTTCAACCAACGTGGCATATTGTGATCTTCCGTGCCCGCAGGTGGTCCGAAAGCGCCTCGATCAAGTGGCAAGTCAGGAACAGCCCAGCAAGCCGGTCGGGAGAAATCAATAGGCCAGCAGATCTTGTCCGGACCGAAGCTGAATGAACATTAGTGAAATGGACATAGCTCCGGTATACAAGATACACCTACAGAACCGAGTGGCGAGCCGGATGGCCATACAAAGCCTCGGACCGGGCATTTGTGTCATCGATGACCTTGAAGTAACGCTTGATCAGTACTTCATGATGTAATTGCAGCCAGATGTCAAAGCCATCGAGAATCAAAATCAGATCATCGTCTGCCGCAGTTTTCGTGGCTTGCAGTTTATTGAGATAATTGAGAATAGTCTCGATTTTGGCAAGATGTTGCTTGTACGCATCCTTGGCCTCTGGTGCTCCCCAATTGATGAGAGCTGGTATCGGATAATGAAGGATCTGTCCAGATACGAGGAGCTTGCAAAGATCGGTATTGCTACTCGTCGCCGGAATCAAATAGTGCAGCGCTCCTTGTGGCAATGGATGCAATGTCTGGGCGCATCTGGTCAGTATAAGAGGCCTGTTCGACAGCAGTGGACGTGTACATACTCCGGCAAAGAGATACCAGAAAAGAAATAAGACTGGAACAGCTGCGAAGAGCGCAACAACTGGCCTACTCGCATTGCGCAGCAGCGTCGCTGGGTGTGCTAACATGATGTATAAGGTACGGATCACTGTTAACTATTATGGACAATGCTGAATAGAATTTCGTATCCAGCCAGCGCGTGGAAGAGCCGTGGTCAATAGATCATGCGCGAAATCAGGCGCTGATGTGTTTGATATTACACTCTGTACTGCAAGATCAAATTGTAGTAAGGGTTCGATCCGAGCATGCCACTAGAAGGAAACTCTTGATGCTGTAGACTAGAGTGGCGTTTAATCGTTATATATCAGGGGCCCCTCGAGCATCACCCGCGTGCCACGAGATTGGATGTAGAAGGCTGGTGGGCACGGATGTCAGATGCTACTGTATTGTTATCCACCCTGGTGTGCACCACATGCAGCGCCGTCAAAAATAGGAGGTCAAGCGCGAGAAGGCTAGATCGGCATCCTTCAGCTTGCATGATCCTTTTAGAAGCACCAAGTGGAGTTTTATCAGATTCTCACTGCACGGCGTCTCGGCGTTCTTCCATGTAATACCAGGGCCTTCTTGCCGCTTTTCGCGATCGCCCTAAAATACTTGGCAGGCGATATCCTGGAAACGGTCGCTAAGAATCCAGGGACGATCACCTTCCACAAAATCACTCTATGTACTTTCAATGTACTTTCAATGTGGTGCGGAGTATACTTGTACATCAGATCAAGAGCTGTGGAGCGTTCGCCCCTAAGTGAATAGAAGGGGGACGTTTATCAACGTTGCGATCAAGAAGCAGCTGAAGTCCCAGTTGGGGGTTGAGTCGCAACGTCTCAGGACCGTTGGCGTAATGGAAATCAGAAATCGATAAGGAGCTGATGATCTTTTGCCCTGCTCGATAGCGGAGGTCGTTGCCTGTCGGTATCTATGAGTCCCTGCAAGCGACGTCTATACAGCCGTTTGTCACTCACCCAAGAAACTCCCTGACCCCTAGATTATCCTTGGTGGAACTGGTGTGACTGGAATGCGTAATCATCGCTGCCGTGTCTATTGAAGCGGAACAATCCACTGAAGCTTGAGTGATCGAGATGAAACATGAGGAGGCGAACCTTGTCAAATCCGCAATCACCGGGATGTTGGGGTACAGTATCTCAGAAAACCCATGAGCAACATGATTTTCCCGTCCAATCGTCACGATCTGCCTCCGGACTCGGCGTTTGATTACAGAAGGTCGAGAACACATTCTCGTGTCAATGCGTGATAGACCCATTTTATTATATTAGTTCTATATCAAACATACAGTAACACTATGAGCATGAATTAGCTAGTAAGTGGACACTAAAAGTCCATAGATGACGAAACACAATCATCGACCCGCGGAAGTCGCCCTCTTTGCGTCAATCTCAACTTTGCTGTACCATGCCGCACCCCCTAGTGCGACCATCATTCCGACTCCATTCAGTAAGCCGACGTGAACATTGAACAGTAGCACTCCAAGTAGTACAGTGAGACACTGCTTGACATTTCCGCAGACTGTTAATGTGAGAGCGCCGGCCATCTTGTTCGTCTGGAAGGAAGTGATGTTGAGTAAGAAAGCGAGGAATCCGTTGCCGAGCAGAGCTATGATCATGCCCGCTGTGAGTCCACCTTCATTGGTAAACTCGACGAATCGGCCTACTTCGCCAGTAGCGTAGGCCCAGAAAAGTGATTGGACCGCTGCAAGGGGAGCCATGCGCAAGAGGACTTCGAGAGCAGGTAGTTTAAGAGATCCAGTCAATAGTCTGTTCGTCGCGACAGTCTGAAATTGAACATGTTAGCATGTGTAAAGACTTTGGAACCCTAGGGGGTGGCATACCTTTACAGCAGCGAGAAACACGCCGAAGAAGGTGAGGGATGCGCCGAGCAACGTGGCATAATAGTCACCGAAAGTGCTAAGTCCTACACCTAGGATGATTGGCACCAATGCAAGATAAGTCGCAGTCGAGTAGCTGCGACCCAGCCACTTGTATAGTAGGACGGTAGCGACAGGTGTCGTTGAGCGGGCGATCTGGTGGAAAGGCACAGATACCATAGCGCTAAGGCGATGTCAGCGGATGCTCCGGCCATAGCAAGATGATCGGGAGTCATACAGTGAGACATTCGAGATGGCGATGTTGATTGTGAAAAGGAAAGAGAATGCTATTAAAATGTAGTTCTCCCGTCTGCTCAGTCTTGTGAGCCTTAGATGGTGGGGCATCAAGATCATGATCCCTAGACATCCGAGTGACGCGAATGCTGTATGAAGAGCCGTGAGAAGCCATGGAAATTTGAACTGGTCAAGTCAGCAAGAGTTGCAGGAATGGCCATGGGATCGCATAACATACAGGGCCCAATACAGCTTTGTTGTATAACGTCAATCCCTACTGTCGTTAGTCTTCGTGGCACAACACTGGAGTTGCAAAAGGACATACCAGATTCAGTGCAAAGTAGATTGCAAGAAAGCTGAGCTTTTTGCGTGTGGATACTAGATATTCGGCTCCTTCCTTGACACTCTCTGCCTTGACTTCTGCTGGGATGCTCTGTTTCTCGACATCTTCAGATAGCAGTCCGAGTCTCTGTTCGTCTTGCTCCTGGTCGGTGATGTTGAATTGTTCTGAAGGAGACGGTGAGACAGCTTCTTCACTGATGTTGTAGCCATCTTCTCCCTTGATGTTGTGTGTCGTCATGTTTGCTTCGTATTTCTGCTAACTCCACTGGATACGAAGGGCTCCGGATTTGAATTTCGAGCAAATCTAGGGTGTTGGTCTATAGTATACAAAGCAAAGTAGGAGAATGAGAGTTCATGCACACGATTAAAGTCCGGCCAGCATTTGAAGCCGACAACGCCACGTCCGTGTTTTTAATTAGTCGTCTAGTGCACAATACAAGTATTAGACCATGCCCACTTTGGTGCCGTAGCCGCAATCCGACTTGGCCGGAAGTACTTTTGTTATCTCCCCATGACACGATGCGCTCCTGCGGGGCTGATTACTTGACGCAGGAGTGATCATAGGAGGCGACCAAGACTAAGAGCCGTTCAAAACCAATGACCGGTAGGACGCGCATACCGTTCCTGTGAGACGTCCCAATGTGAGCCGGAAAGGTGGGAGTCGAGCCGCTATGATTGGGCATACTCGGCAAAAACCAGGGTGGAAAGTGCTTGACGAGGTTGCTGCTTGCGGTACCTTGGCAGGCTTGGCCGCTAAGCAAAGCGACTTCCGCCACGGGATCCACAAATCTCCAGGTCCTGGTTCCGCAAGATCCTTCCCTGGCTTCACAATGCCATCCTCTCGTGCACCAAGCGTCATTGCACTCAAGAAGGCGCCGTTAGCATTTCAGGCCAAGTCCTTGGGCCCAAGTTTAAATGCAGGGGATAGAAACGGGAATTTCACCCTAGAACAAACGCTTTGATTGCTCACGGGTGAGATGGGGCTATAGATGTGTATTCAGGGCTCGAATCAGCACGCGCGAGCGCAAGGTGGGATGATAGTGTACCACCACAGTACTTGTGCCGTCAAACGTTTCCCTCATCTGCACGTCTTCCACAACGGTTATGTTTAGGGGAGACCAATCGCATGTTTAATTTGCATTGCTTCGTACACTTTGCCCTTTCACCTATTAACTTCACTCTTCGTCTACAACTTTGAGGAAAGGATATCTTAGCATATCGTGTCCAACTGCTTTCCGTTGAGTTTTCATCAAACACACTCGTTTTATCCTCTCTCTCCAGAAAAAGAACGACTAGCAATTATGAGTGATATCAAGAGCGTGTGCTTCGTTGGCGCAGGTTTCGTCGTAAGTTTGTCTCCGCATATGATTAGCTTTCTCGGGCCTCGACTGATAGCATCTCTCGTATTAGGGTGCTCCTAGTGGTGCAGTGCTTGCATTGAAGAATCCTCAACTAGAGGTCAACGTTGTCGATCTGAGTGTTCCTCGTATTGCAGGTTCGTATATTCTTATAGGTGTCGTGGTGCTTCAGTCCGCGGGGCTGACCTTTTGTTTTCACATATAGCATGGAACAGCGACAAGCTTCCTCTGTATGAGCCTGGACTGCCCGAGGTCTTGAAGATTGCGCGCGATGGACACTCTAGAAAGCAGAATCTCTTCTTTTCTACCGATGTCAGGGGCGCTATCAAGAGAGCTGACATTGTGTTTGTCTGTGTCAACACGCCAACCAAGGTTGCCGGTACTGGTGCAGGTAGAGCACCTAACCTGGCATACTTGGAGTCAGCCACTCGCATGATCGCTGCTGAGGCAGAGAGCGACAAGATCATTGTTGAGAAAAGTACTGTACCCTGCCGGACAGCGGACATTATGAGGGAGGTTCTAGAGAAAACGGGAAAGCCTGGTCAGTATCCGTGTCTTTTGATGTCACCAACCTTCAAGCTGACGCGTATGAAGGAGTGCGATTTGATATCCTCTCCAACCCTGAGTTCCTTGCCGAGGGAACCACCATCCCTGATCTTCTTCAACCCGACCGCATTCTCATCGGCGCCCTGCCTTCCGGACAGGCTGCCGCCAACAAGCTGGAGGACCTGTACGCCAGCTGGGTCCCCCGGGAGCGCATCCTTCAGATGAACCTATGGTCATCTGAGTTGGCCAAGCTCGCCGCAAACGCGCTCCTCGCACAGCGCATTAGCAGCATCAACGCGCTCAGCGCAATCTGCGAAGCCACCGGTGCCGATGTCAGTGAGATCGCCCGCGCTGCTGGCTCTGACACCCGTATCGGTTCGCGCATGTTGCAAGCCTCGGTTGGTTTCGGTGGCTCATGTTTCCGCAAGGATGTTCTGAACCTGGCGTACATGGCCGAGAGCCTTCATCTTCCCGAAGTCGCAAACTACTGGCAATCAGTTGTTGAGATCAACGAATGGTAAGCGGGCCTCCATGGCGCAGCTTTTTGATCGGTTGCTAACAATCTCGCAGGCAGAAGGATCGCTTCTCCAAGCGTATCATCCGTTGTCTCTACAACAACATCACTCACAAGAAAATCGGAGTATTCGGTTTCGCATACAAGAAGAACACCTCAGACACGCGCGAGAGTGCGGCAATCTCAGTGGTGAAAAGCCTCGTTGCAGAACAAGCGCGCATTGCTATCTACGATCCTCAAGTCACAAAGGAGCACATCTGGGAAGAGTTGGAAATCGCTGGCTGTGTTGATTACAAGGAGTACGTCACAGTCTGTGACAACCCATACGACGCTGCAGAGGACGCGCACGCTGTTGTCATCCTCACCGAATGGGATGAGTTCTCGAACAAGAGCAAGGCCGGAGCCGCAGCGGCGACACCGAGCCCGCCCACCGAGGCTGAAGACAGCGCGATCGAGATGGCTGGCAAGGGAAGCCGCCAGGACTCGGTCTTTGCACACGGAACGCACATCAAGAAGGAACGCCGCCTTGACTGGTCGCGCGTCATGGGACTGATGCAGAAGCCAGCTTTCGTGTTCGATGGCAGACGTATCCTTGATGTGGAAAAGTTGGAGGCTCTTGGATTCCACGTCGAGTCCATCGGAAAGAGCAACATCCTCTAGACGAGTGATGCCTCATTTTGTTCTTAATTATATAATGATCTTTTGACGTTTTTAAAGATTGGGCGCCTTTGATTTTTTTTTTTACATACTTCATAAATTAGGCAGATAGCTCTGTATCATTATATTTCCATAACTTGTTTCCATAATTCGTCTATACTCCTTGGGTAACTTACGCGATTCTTATCGCTGGCGAACATCAACCGAAACATCTCCCCACATGCCCCTCCATCTAACTTTGTTGCCATAGATAGGCACGCGACCTTGATAGCTTCCCACCAGACCTCGTATCTTGACTCGCAAAACTTGCCTTGGCAAAATGACCAAGCTATCTACCCAAGCTTCTCTATTACTCGAGGAGTTTGCACCATCAGCTAACAGCAAGCACAACTCGAAGACAAACCCATTGAGCGGCACTGCTATCGCAGCTCGGCACGGTGAACACTATCGAAAACAGCAGAGTGATATGCTCTAATTAATCGAAACGCTCGGAACGTTCTTGGCCGTTGGAAAGGAACGGGCGTCCCCTTGCGCTACTGTGGGAATAGCTTCTGCTGGGCGAGGCGTCTTTGCTCTTGGGCTCTGTCAGGTCTTAGGCTCGTCTATCCGCCCGGACGCCTCAGATGCATAGTGCAGTAAGCATATCATCGGTTAACTCGGGGCTACCAGGAGTCAAAAGATTCTTGGCGAGCGAGTCGAAGTCGCTAAAACGATGAGGCCATGTGGGCTAAAGGGGTTTCAGCACAACGCCGACGCGACGAAGGGGGTGGTTGTACTTGTACGCAGCTACAATACTGGACATTTGTCCGTCAGCCGCAAGCCCACCCGTTCTCTTTTAACCCTTATCTGAGATTAGGGAAGTCCAAAACATCTGGGCCCCGTTGCTGCTTGTCTATCCGTAAATTTGTCTTTCTCTTGTTGGCGATATACAGTTTCAACAAGATCGACATCGGCGCCTGCTTTCTTGAAGAAAGAGGTTGTTCAGGTTTACCGAGTACGACTAGCGACGACACTTTACATTCTTTTACTTCTGTCGGTTGCGACAGGTGATGTTTATTGCGTTGACTCTATAATATTTTCTGAAGCTTGCTATACGACGGGAGCGCCCTTTTTGGCTTTCTCTGGACTAGCACACTATACTTATACTTGATATACGACCATGGAGACTTGGAGCAAGATCAAGGAAGCCGTGGGATCCAGCGGTGGTGACAGTCCTCGCTACCAGCTCGTTGGTGCCAGTAGCGTTTTCACTACACTCAAGGACAAAAGTTCGAAGACTCGTAATATCATTCTGGGAGCAGGCACGGCCGCTTTCTTGCTGTTTTTGTACCTTCTTGTGAGTCCATATCTTGTTAGTCGTTTGGCGTTTGTGTCTTTGAGCGGATCTTTTGGTTTCTGGCTTGCGCGGGCAGCATGGTAGAGAATACGAGGAAAGGGAGTGATATGCTCGGGTCAATATTGGTGGAGGCAGGACACGCCACTCTGGATGCCGCTTCTGACAGCTAGATATCTAAGCTGTCTGCAGCAGCTTGTTCCTGTACGCTGTCATGTGTGTCTGAATGCACATGATGTTTGCTATCCATCAGAGACGAAGAGACTACATTGCTCTCGGCAGCTTCGGGAACCGAAAGATCTTCCTTGCCAATTGGTCCAGAGTCTTGCGCACAGTAACTAACTCTACACCTAGGGCCACTCACTATCAGGCTCATCGGGCCATGCAGTCATAAGCACAGACAGGTTGCCGCCGAGCTTTCTACATTTGCTATCCTCTGCGCCAAAGGCAGACTCAAATCTATGTAAGAACATAGTGAGCTCAGGGGCTCTGGGCTATACCAATCCGTCGATCCTCGGGTGGGAGGAACCTGCCAAGGGACACGAAGAGGGTCACAAGTACTCTGCTAGCGACCGAGTCGCACATGTGCAGAAGTATCTGAAGAAGCGCGCGGATCAAGACGTAGTGCTTATTGTTGATGGATACAACACTGTGAGTAGCTTGCGTCTCATATAATGATGCTCGTGTGATAGGTATACAGACGGCTGACTTGCATTTTCAGTGGTTTCAATTGAGACCGCAGACACTGTTGTCGCGTTATTTCGACATCAACAGCAAGGCAGACGAGCGTATCGTCAAGCAACTAGGCTCAGACTCGTACCACATCCACCAAGAGATCGTCTTCGCGGCGCAAAGGACCTGTGACCCCTGGACGAAGGAGGAGGCAGCTTGTTACGCAGCCCCTGAATCCATCTTGCCAACATCAACCTACGGCTCGGACACGGACAAAACCCCGCAGACCACTCGTCCGCGATATCTGAACTCTGACTTTATCATCGGCAGCGCAAAAGCCCTGCGTGCACTATACGCCCAGGTGGCTCACCGCATGCAACAGAACGGCGACAACCAAGACATCCACCGCATCATGGGACAAATCTACGGCGACCAAGAGATCCACCGAGAGCTACTGCATCAGTCGTCAAGGTCCTGGCTCGGCCGCGCTTTTTCATCTTCTTCGTCAGCCAAAAGCTCAGCATACAAGCCCGCAGACATTGCATCCGTGCAGACGCGCAACGTCACATCGCTCGAGTTCGGCATCGGCCTAGACTACGAGAGCAAGCTAGCGTACGTCGCGTCGTCCCCATCAGAGACCACAACAACAAAATACGGCGGCGAAGACGGCACGCTATCCTGGATCCCACTAAACGACGCCTCAAGAATCTACACGGCAAACGAACACCTATCCATCTCGCAATCCTCATCACCTCTGAAAATCGACACGCCCTCGCCAGACATCGCCACAACCGTGCCCCCGTTCTGGACCTTCAGCGAAGAAAACCCGCTGCCCCGCTCCGCCAAATGGAGCGAAGTACCCCTGCTGACGGACGTCGTGACGGGCATATCCCCCGTGACTCTGATCCTGCCTCGCGGCGGCTCCGACGACCTCCGCCGCAAATGGTGGGACAGGATGTGGTTCCAGAAACACGCGCGCACCCTCTTCACAGCGCAGATCTACGCGCCCATGGGCGTCGTCGCCGTCACGAGCGGCACCTACCCCGTGACGGCCTTGTCTCCGCCCAACTCCACCGAAACAACAGTCTCTGTCGTCGACGACTTCGACGCCACCATGCCCGTCTCTGCTGCCGTGCCTCTGCCAGCCCAGCCACAGGCGGCGTGGGAGTCGGGCGTCAAGCAGTGGTGGAACCCAGAGGACTGGAAGGGCGGCGCGCGCACGGTGATCGAGCGGCGCTGGTTGAGGTATGATGATATCTGCGATGGTACTGAAGACGAAGTGTTCAGGGATGGCAAGGGCAGGTGGCTTTTGCCTAAGAATCATTAGCGCGCCCCTTTTTTTTTTAATATACTTGGTTTTGATTGTTTCTCATACTTGCTTTTCTGTTGGAGATTGCGCTGGTTTCGAGAGAGAGAGAGAGAGAGAGAGAGAGAGAGAGAGAGAGAAAGATGAAGGAGAGACGAGATGTATATTATACTATTATTGAGTTTGACGATGAAAAGGACAGAGAAATTGGAGCAACGCTGTACCCAAGCACACTGTTGTTCTTGGGGGTCAATCTCACCAGTATCTGTGTGTATGTCTCTACGAGGATATCGTGCGCTGACGATATTGACACGGGTAGATGAACGGGAGTCATTGGTCGTGACATGTTGTATGATCATGAGATACAATAAAAGTAGATGAAACAGACAAGAGACGGGCGGGGGTATCTATCCATGAGAAAAAGCCGGAGCGAAGAAAGAGAAAAGGTATTTCCAACTGGACTGATGACCAAAGACAATCGAGGAAGAAGAAGTGACCAGAAATGCAAAAAGAAAAGAAAAAAAGCATCAGGCCGTCGCTTCCCTCCCCCTCCAGTAATCCCATAACCCTCTGCTCTTGAGCTCCGATGGGTCACCCTCACGGGGAAGCTTGCGCCTCTGGGCGTCGACGTAGCTTAGGGGGTTGTTTTCGCTTGGTCGGACTGGGACTCGAGGCGTCTGGAGAGGTGTCGTCTGTGGTGCCACCGTTGCTGCTCCATGATCCGCTGGAGGATCCACTGCCGCTCGAGTAAGGACTTTCAACTTTCGAGGAGACTTTTTTCTTTTCTTCTTCGGGTCTTGTGTCCCGTCCTGCTCTTGTGTTTGTGACGGCTCGAGGTTCTCGCGACTGTGATTGTGGTTTTCCATTGTTGGAGATGTTGGAGAGGCCGGAGTGCACAGAGTCTCTCCTGACAGGTTTGTCGCGGACGAGCTGGTATCGCTGTGTGCCGCCGACGACTCGGTTGACTCTGTCGAGTCGCGGCGGCGGCGGGAGTGGTTGCTGTTGCTGTCGGCGTCCGTTGACGAGCGGCTGTGGCTTCGACTGTGCAGAAAGACGGGCTTGTGGTCTGAGGGATGGGTTGGAAAGGTGATTGCCGGGGCGGATTCGGTTGCCTTTGTCCTGCGTGACAGAAAGCGCTTGGGCGGGCTGAGGTGGGGTTCGAGGCCTGGGAGATGGAATCAACCGACCTTGAATCGTCATTATCGGGATGGAAGAAGGGACAAGGTGGAGAGATGGGAATGAAAGTCAGGTTTTACCTTTGCCTTTGATCGAGGTTGTGGTGGTGGCAGCGGCAGCGGTGGCAGTAGCAGGAGCAGGCGCAGGCGCAGGCGCAGGCGCAGGCGCAGCGACAGAGGCGGCTGTGACCATGTTGCAGCGTTGGCCTGGCGAGTGGTCATGGTAGTCGCACCGATTGCCCTCGGTGGGGTCGTCGAACAGCACACCGCCAGCGCCGGCCTTGATGGCATTGACCAGGTCGACGGCGAAATCGGCATTGTCCTCGAAACACAGGCGGTAGCTCTCGGCGTCCTTTTCCGTGTCGGGATCCATCATCTGGCGGGCTGCGATGCGGGCCATGAGCTTGCGGAAGGGCGAGGCGGCAGGGGCGCGACGGTAGATGTCGTTGATCTCTTCGGCGTCGGGGACGAGCTGGGCCTCTTGGAGTCCCTGACGGTAGCGGTCGATGGCTTCGTTCTTGAGCGGCAGATGGAACTTGTCGCAGAGCATGTACAGCTTGTGGCATGCGACGGAATAGTCGTATTTCTTGTCGTCGGTCAGCCCCGTCATGTCGTCGAGGCGCCCCTGGTACAGCCATTTGACCAGCAACTCGAAGCCGGCAGGATCCTCGTCGGGCAAGTCGAGCTGTCGATGTTGCTGGGCCTCGTCATGCATGAATTCGGCATCGAAGTAGGGAGAATGGTAGCAGAGGAGGTTGCGATGGATGGACCATTGTCGGCGCTGGGGACCGATGAAGAAGTCTATCGTCGGACCGCAGACGAGCCTTTTTGGGAGGTGAGTTTTCATGTTTGCTTTCTTGCAAGAGAGGAGTCAAGACATACTCGGCAAAGGAGCGCGCTGGAGTGTCGGCGATGCTGGTAGTCGTGGCCATGCGCAAGAGGACAGGCACGCTGTCCGCGTAGGCAAAGTCGCGTTCGAATACTGGAGGCAGGCGACGGCATGTGTTGTTGCTGTACGAGTAGCCCATGCGACCTGACCTGATATATACGCTATGTATCTATAACGTCATGGACGGCAATGACAACAATGGAACAACAATAACAACAAACACGAGGAATGCACTTGTGGCTCAGCTAGGGACTACAAAGGTATGCACTAGCCAGGTAGCTCAGGTACCTAGGACAGGCAAAGGAGGAGCAAGGGCGCAACGGCTGCTGCAGCGCATGGCATTCCAGAAGAAAAGTCGAGTGTTTCTCGGTCTCTGATCTTAAGCACTCGACGAGGACGAGAGCCAGGAAATGCAGAGGAAATATAGAGGAAATAGATTGCATTACGGAGTACTCGCACAAGAGATAATCAGAGTGATCCGGCTGGGGAAAAGAGGGAAAGAGCCCCGTGCCCGACAGTCAAACCTGTTCGGGTAATGTTTCTCGTCGATCCCGCGAGAGCCTCAGACGCGAACACGTCGAAAAGTCTTGGCGCTGCTCTGGGTAACTGTCAAATGTCACGCTTCACTTTCGCTATATCGATATTCTTGCACGACTCTTGCTGTACTCGACGACTTGTGGAAACAGATCTAGACAAAAATGACAGCGGCAGATGAGTGACCACAACCAGTTCCCAGACAGCGTCGATCCCGCCGAATTATACACTGCACCACCCTCCTCTTTCTCCGACGACACAGACGCCTTCCACCAACAGGAAGCAGAGACCGCAGCACACAAGAAGCGCCACTTGCATCTTCGTTGTGTAGCTGTATAGCAGAGAACTGATGCCAAGCACAGTCCTGCCTTCCAGCCAACCCGTCAGGAAACAAGAAGACGAATCCATGATGCCAGTGCCCTTCGTCTCCTCTCCTCCAGCCTACCCGCCCTCCTCTTCTGCACCTCACCCACACGACCGAGTCACCTCTCCCTTGCGCCAGATCGCTCCCAATGCCGCTCCCCACGCCAGCGCCTTCCTCGAGCTCTCGGACGCGCACGATTCTGACGACGAGGCCGAGCAGGCGATGAGAGAGCAGGAGCACTACGAGGCGCTCAAACAACCCACAACTCGGCAACCTCCTGCCCTGGGTCCATCCATCTTCGCTCAACCTCTGCCCACAACCGCTCTACCTCGTCAATCCTCTCCTTTTGCTGCTACTACTACAACAACAACAACAACAACAACAACCACCTCAAACGCCCCTCGAGTCACCGTCAGGACAAACTCCGGCAAGACATATCCCCTGACACATGCACAACCCACCGAGTCTCTCTCTTACGAGCAGACAATCGCCGCTCGTTCGACAGTCGTCGCCGGCAGAGCCCAGAGGAGCTACTACGGCATAGACATTCACAATCTGATCAACGAGGCCAGAGCAGAATCCCAGATTGACGCTGCCCAGAGACCCTCGAGACAGCAAGCAGCGTTACCCTCTGTCGAACTCCCTGCCCCTGGGCAACGGCAACGCAGGACGCTGATGTGGACGGAGAAGTACCGTGCCCGCAAGTTCACCGATCTGGTCGGAGACGACAGGACGCACAGGTCCGTCATGCATTGGCTCAAGCGCTGGGACGACATTGTCTTTCCCGGGTCCGCCAGACCAAAGTCGAAGAAGAACAAAGATCGTCAGGCTGCGGAAGAGCGTCCTCGCAGAAAGCTTCTTCTGCTGACCGGCCCTCCTGGTCTGGGCAAGACGACCCTGGCCCACGTCTGCGCTCGTCAGGCGGGCTACGAAGTCCAGGAAATCAACGCCAGTGACGAGCGCAGCAGCAACGTTGTCAGGGGTCGCATCAGAGACATGGCGGGTACAGAAAACGTCAAGAACGGCTTCGACTGCAAGTCGGCCACCGGAAATGTCACCAGAGCCGCCCGACCTGTCTGTGTCATTGTCGACGAGGTCGATGGCGTCGTGGGTGGAAGTTCTGGCGGTGGCGGCGGCGGCGGCGGCGGTGGTGAAGGCGGCTTCATCAAGGCACTTGTGGACCTTGTCCATCTCGACCAGCGCAACTGCTCCGACCTGCCTTCTCAGCAACAGACCAACAAGAAAACCAAAAAGGGAGATGATTTCCGCCTCCTGCGCCCGCTCATCCTGATCTGCAACGACGTCTACCATCCCGCGCTTCGCCCTCTCCGACAGAGTACAATCGCCGAGATCATACATGTGAGGAAGCCGGCCATCAGCAACGTCATCGCACGCATGCAGGCCATCTTCGACAAGGAGCGCATCCCTTTCGACACCGACGGTGTCCGCAGACTGTGTGAAGCCGCCTGGGGGATCACCAGCAGGAAAGAGGGCGGCGCCGGCAGCAGCAGCAGCACCAGCGAGGGAGACATCAGAGGCATCCTGGTAGTCGCCGAATGGGTCGCTGGCAAGTTGAAAGCCACCGCTGACCCCACAGCGAACTCGATGCAGCGCCTGACCCGTCGGTGGATCGAACAGACCGTCCTGGCAGACCTGGCCCACGGAGGCGGTTCCGCAAGAGGTCTCGGTCGCGGCGGTCCCAAGGAAGTCGTCGAACGTGTTTTCCAGCAAGGAGCAGGCTTCGCCAAAGCCGCCTTGACTGCGCCGAATCCCACCATTGCCGCTTCGATATCTGGCGTCAAGGGTGTTGCAGAAGCACAGAAACGCCAGACAATGGCCAGACTGGCAGGAATGATCAGCACATCAGAGTCCTCGGATCGCATCATGACGGATTGCTTCACGGCCTATCCCTCCCGACCCTTTCAAGATGACACGTTCTTGTCGAAACCCGGACAGGCTTACGAGTGGTTACACTTCGGCGACACATTGTCGTCGAGAGTCTTTGGAAACACAGAATGGGAACTGGCACCTTATCTCTCATCGCCCATTCTCGCCTTTCACAATCTCTTCGCCACGCCCACTCAGTCTCGTTTCGCCATGGGTGCAAGCTACAGCAAAGACGGCGAAGACGCAGACGAAGACTCGGAACCGCTGCCGTTTTCGGGACCACAAGCGTCATATCAAGCCCACGAGGCACAAAAGCAGACTACTGCGCTGCTCGAGTCTCTACGGTCAAGTCTGGCACTGCCATTGACTCGAATGTACCCCTCGCCCACCGACCTCGCCATCGAATTCATCCCATACCTGGCTCGACTGCTGTCCCCCAACATTTCTCCCGTCCTGGTCGGCGGCTCCGGGTCCGACAGAGCGACAGCCTCGGTGCGCAAAGCGAGCGAGAAAGCCCTCGTGTCACGCGCAGTCAACGCAATGCTGGCTTCAGGCGTGCGCTTCGAACGCTCCAGAGTCGGGTATGACGTTTCTTTGTCGTCGGCAGGCCCCGCTCAGCACGGCGGGTGGATTTACCGCATGGAGCCCGCCTTGGACGAAGCGACGTCGTATGGGACTCTTTTGTCGTCTTCGTCGACGTCCAGCAAGGAGACTGTGCGGTTCGCCGTGCGGCAGGTGCTCGAGCAGGAACTGAGCCGAGAAGAAAAGAGGATAGCAGAGGTGCAGAGGAAGAACCGAGGCGGGCTTTTCTCTCTCGGCGACGACGAGGATGGTGGTGATGGTTCCGAGACTCTGCCGATCCTCCCCGACTTGAACGACGGCACGAAGAAAGCAAAGAAACTCAAACGAGACTTCTTCGGCCGCGTCATCGCCGCTCCGACGATGTCAGTGGATCAGAATGAAGAGGACGCAGGAGCAGAAGGCACAGATCGGGAAAGCGGAGCTAGCAAGAAGAAGAAGACAAGAAAAAGACAAGAAGAAGAGGAGAACGGCAACGAGGGCAGGATATGGATCACGTTCCACGAAGGCTTCAGTAATGCCGTGCGCAAACCCGTCAGTCTTGCCGAGTTGATGAGGGGCTTTTCTTGTTCGTAGTGGATTTTCTTTTTCTTTCATGTCGAGGTCTGCGGAGTGGGGTGGGTTGGATGCAAGTAGGTCGTGTATATGGTTAGACATACAAAATGACGAAAACGCCACTAGATGCGCTTCTTCACGCTCCATCTCGATTACTCTAGCTTATCCAAGTCTAATCACATGTAGAAGATGATGCGACTATCATTACATTTCCCGTCTCTACGTTGCTGCTTGTGCTGCTCAGATTGAAATAATGGCCTCTTCTCTCTCTCATCTGCTCCTCTCCTCGCCGAGTCACTCTCTTTGCTGCCTCACTGACCCTCTGTCTTCCGTATCAAGACCTCGACTCACCGACTCTGTCCCTCGCGCGCTCAATCGTGCATCCATCATTCGAGGAAAGAACAACGTAAATCGTCCAAGAACGGTGCATCGGCGGAGACAACATCGAAATGGAGAATATTGTGTCGAGGTCCGAGTGAACAATATGATTGTCGGGGGTTAGATGGATGAATGGGGCATACAGATCAAGGCCGCGGAGTCGCGAAGTCGAGTCTGAGCAGTCGTGCCGTGTCGGCTCTCTCGTTTTTTTCGTCTTGAAAACATCCACCCAAATCTCTGATCGATGGTCGATCTTTGACCTCAGGCTGAGAAGAACAACAGCTGAGGGAAGCTGGGAGGTCCGTCGACGAGATTGAGCAAGTGCGACATTCATTCATCCATAGTCGTCGTCGTCGTCGTCGTCGTCGTCGTCGATCTCGCATTCTCAATGCTCTTCGTGGTCGATTCATGTCTTTGCTAGAGCACTTCGGAAAAAAAAACCCCTTCCTTCAGGCCACAGCGCGCCGACTCTTCCACACGGGCGAGGCATCCTGCCACAGCTTCGTCTTCTTCAGCAGCGTCACCTGTTGTTGTTGTTGTTGTTGTTGTTCGTTGTCCTCGACGCTCTGATCGTCTAGCATCATCTGCGCGACAGCCGGGTAGAACTCTGTCATCAGCGTCGAGATGGCGACGCGGAAGTAGCCCGGGTACGATGAGTCTTTCGTTTCTGCTGCTTCTGCTGATTCTGCATCGTCCTCGAAGTCCGTGTCGACGGCCCAGACCCACGGCTCCTTGTTGTTGTTGTTGTTGTTGTTGTCTTCTGCAGCAGGACGCAACAACGAGTCCATGGCTTCCCTGTCGACGGCGAGACAGAAACCCACATCGACGCCCGGCGGCACCATGTCGTTTTCTCCACAGTCGTCGTAGAAGCTTCGTACGCCTTTGTAGTCGACGCCGTCGAGCTCCGGGTCGTCGATCATGGGGATCATGAGTTTGTTGATCATGTCGTTGTCAGTCGCTGATGAAGAAAAAGAAGAGCAGTCCAGGACGGACTTTTCAACAATGTTGCTGAACTCGTCCGCCCATAGCTCCCATTGCTCTTCAGAGTCTTTCTCGCCGTACCCGCCTGTTCTGATCACCAGGAAGCCAAAGTCCGGCTGGTTGGCTGAGGTTATCACTTGTGTTAGGGTTGGGTTTGACGCCATTTTTATTTCCTTTGTTGTTGTGTTTTGATGGTTGAAGTGCAAGTGAGAAAGAAATGGGTCGGTCTTATTGTTGCGTTGCTATGACGGTTTCTTCTTTGCTTCGTCTAGTTAAGCTGACGTTGTGTACTTTTCGAGACGTTCTCCCCGCTTTGCCTTATTCAAAGGAAATTCGCCGATGGCATGTCAGGAACGGAGACAGAGAAAAGAGACAAAGATGCTGCATTACTGTCGCACACACCATCGACAAGTTGGATGCTTGACTGATTCTTGTTCTGTATCCCATCTTTCTCTGCCTTGCTCGACCCCTCCGCACTGCTGTCCGTATGGTCCGAGCTCGCCTTTATACTGCATCTTACAGTACCTTGAGCTACAGTACACATCTTACCTGCTCCATGGTTGCAACCAACATATGTAGCTCGACCAAGTCCCGTTGCTGTCAAACAGAAGGGAGATGACTCTAGTTTGTCCTCCTCGATCATGTCTTGAGTCCGCGTGGTTCGGAAGGCATAGCAACATATAAGTAGCTTATTGTTGTACTGCACTATAGTAA
This sequence comes from Neodothiora populina, assembly GCF_041146345.1. Lineage (NCBI taxonomy): Eukaryota > Fungi > Ascomycota > Dothideomycetes > Dothideales > Dothioraceae > Neodothiora > Neodothiora populina. The sequence continues at coordinate 1,054,209 of NW_027191408.1, read as the reverse complement.
GAACGCTTCGTCGGCTCAACGGAGATGCCACACTACTGCAGCTGAGGCACTCAGGCCAGCATAATCTTCGTCACAGGCAGATGAAGCAGAAGATACTTGTACTCGTACAAGTCGGATGAAGTAAATGTACTGTAATGCGATTCGAGGTGATCTCCAATGAAGCAATATAAAAGCACTCTCACGCGTCGAGTCGAGATCCTTGGGTCCTGTGAGCTGGTACAGTACCTTGCTGCATGAAACATGGCTCGTACAGTCCGTACCGTATTCAGTGACTTGGACGGAACCACTCCGCAATACTTGCTGTGACACTCGATATCCTGTCTCTTCTGCACGATACTCTCACACATCTATTGTTATCGTAATCCTCGTATAACTTCACAGACACTGGCGCATCCAGCCGAGCGCCCTCGAATCCTCGCGTCGACTTACTCGAGTCGAACATGCTGCCATCATCACCACAACCACTTAACCTTCATATAGTGCGACTTCGAAACACACCCAACACAATATAGAGGCGCACGACGCAGAAACGTCTCGGACGTCGTCAATCTTGTCTTTCTTTCCTTCTGTCAACATCTATACATAGCCTTCTCATCGTTGCGCGCCGCCGCAAACAAAGTACGAACAATGTCTCATCTCAAAGCTTATCTGCCCAATATAGCGGCGGCGGAGGCCCGTATACCACACCACCTGCTCGTACGACGACGACCGAGTCCACATTATTGTCTGATCAATCCCCACACCGCCGCCACAGCCCCAAAGCATCGAAGACTGTCCAGCCACTCTGTTGTGCGGACCAATGCCGACTTCACTCATGCCGTCATTGGAGGTGGTGCGGTCGGATTGGCCATTGCGCGCAGACTGCAGATGCACAATGGTGGTGATGGTGCCAGCACTGTTCTCATTGAGAAACATGGTGCTGTGGGCACTGAGACGAGTTCGAGGAATTCAGAGGTATCTTCTTGATATTGCACTTGTCTAGCTGTCACCCGTGAGGCAGTCTTTCAATGCATCCATCGATTGTCATGCTCTCCATGTGCAACATTACACATAAAGACAAAAGCCACTTCGCGCCTCTCAATGAAGTGACTGAATAACTAACAGCAAAGCAGGTCATCCATGCGGGTCTCTACTACGGGCCCGACTCACTAAAGACAAAACTATGTCTCAGAGGCAAAGAAATGATGTACGACTTCTGCAAAGCCCACAACGTGCCACACATGAATTGTGGGAAATGGATAGTGGGGCAAGACCAAGCGCAACTCGACGCTCTGCAGAAAGTCTACGACTTTGCCAAAACAATGGATATCCCCATCCAGTGGCTGACCAAGGGAGAAGCCCGCCGCAGAGAGCCCGACGTGCGATGTGAAGCCGGCGTCCTCGAGAGCCCCTCGACAGGCATCGTCGACAGCCATGCGTACATGCAGGCCCTACACGGCCTGTTCGAGGAAGCAGGCGGCGACACCGCGCTCGCGAGTCCCGTGACGCGAATCGACCCCCCAACCCCAGCCTCCCCCCACTGGAAAATCTACACCTCGCCACCGGACCAAACGACCCCAGAAGACTCAAGCTACATCACAGCCTCAACACTAATCAACAGCGCGGGGCTATACGCAGTCGCCGTCAACAACATGATCATGCCCCCGCACCGTCACCGAACAGCCTACTACGCCAAAGGCTCCTACTTCTCCTACTCCAAGTCCCACCCCAAACCCTCGACCCTCATCTACCCGGCCCCCGTCCCCGGCCACGGCGGTCTAGGAACCCATCTCACCCTCGACATGGCGGGCCGCGTGCGCTTCGGCCCAGACGTCGAATGGGTCGACTCACCGACGGACCTGGCGCCCTCTCCGAACCCCGCGCGCTTCGAAGCCGCACTCGCCGAGATAAGAACCTACCTCCCAGACGTCGACACGACGGCCGTGGCGGCGGATTACGCCGGCATCAGGCCCAAACTGGGCAGGTTGGGCGCCGTGTCTGCCGGCAAGGGCTTCCAGGACTTTTACGTTGTGCAGGAAAAGGGGTTCGAGGGGTTTGTTAATCTGTTGGGTATTGAGAGTCCGGGGCTGACGAGTAGTTTGGCTATTGCTGAGGAGGTTTATGGGCTTTTGCATCGGTGATCTTTTTTCGAGGTTTCTCTCTCTCTCTCTTTATGGATTCGTGTTGTAGCAATCGTTTTGGTGGCGGTGGTGGTGTAGCAGGTCTAACAGTAGGCCTTCTTGAGTACAGTGGAGTCGAGGAATCGATTGTTCAGACGGCGAAGGCGATGAAGTGGCCAGACGACAGATAAGACAAAGCGACAGGATGACATGATTTGATCATTTCTCGAGAGACGACGACGACGAAGGACGCGGTCTGACGATCAAGCAGATAGTGGCGGGCGACGAAGTGGTTCAGAGCTCGACAAGAGATAGCGACAAGGAACAACGTGGCTTCGATGAACACTCGAGATTGTAGATGTGTCACTCGAGATTATAAATGTACATAAACATCACTCGACGTTACATACTGTACATAGATATGTATATAAGTAGATATATCTGTATATACAGACAGACACGTAAATCTATCTATATGCACGAGAACGATCAAGTAGAATATACACGAAGAAGGAAATGGCCATGCCAGACATGATGACCAACATAACCTTATCATGGGTCATGCATCTGTGAAAACACCGTCCGTGATTCTCCAAGCGCTCAGTCAGCATTCGCTTCCGAAGATACGAGAGAGAGTGGGAGCCTGAACTTGAGCAAGAAACGATGCATGTAGCGGGGATCGGAATATCATTGTTGTATTGGTATCGAAAAATCCATTGAATCTTCCAAACAGACGAGCGTCGACTTCATTTCACTCGCTCGTTGATAGAGAGAGAGGGAACGGCAAAGCGATAGGAGATAATCAAGAAGGCACGCCCTCATACTCCCACCCCCCGTCCCCCCTCCTCTTCCTCTTACGCGCCACACGCCGATTACCGGCACACTTGACAAAAACGATGACGATCGCGATGACGAAGATAATAACCGCCGCAACCGTAGGTACGACAACATGTTTCGTCGGATCCGACGCGTTCTGCTCGACATACGGACAAGTGGCATTGACCCCCGTGACCCAGCACCCGCGCTCATCGACGTCATTGAGATTGATCCAGAACAGGCGCGAGTCGTCGTCGGAGGTGTCGAGGTGCGCCGTGATGGCCTGGCGCAGGTACGAGTTCTCAAGCGGGGTGCGCGGGACCGAGAAGTCGTAGTCTGAGGACGAAGAGTCGTCGGGGGCCGTGTTCGAGCAGGCCGAGGGCATGGTGTCGTACCGCCCGCTTTGAGACGTGAAGGTCCAGTTGTAGGGCGAGTCGGCGATGCGGCACGCTCCGTAGTGGCTGTCTGAGCAGTCGGCGATTTGCCAGCGCCCTCCGTTGCTGAGGTTCAGTGCTGCGCAGTGGCTGTTGCTGTGGTCGGCGTCTGAGCCTAGGCTGTTCGAGTCGCGCGGTTCGTTGAGCGCCCAGGACCAGATCAGTTGGTTTAGATAGGCTGTCCATGGCGCGATGTCTGTGTCTGCGGTTGACGTTGTGGTTGATGTGAGTAAGGGCGAGATCCCGCATGAGGTTAGGTTCCCTGCTTGTAAAGACAGAGAGTATATGTCTTGCGGACTCGTGCCTGTGTTGTTTGTTATCGCCCATGATGAGTTGACCTCGGAAAGGCTGGTTATGTTGGATTTGAAGATGCACTCGGGTTCTGCAGCTAGATCTGTGGATGAATAAGTCGCGTTGATGTTGTTTGATAGATATCCGGCTGGAAAAATTGTGTCGGCATCTGCTGTGAAATTGTACCCAGCTATCTGAGCATCAATGGTTCCAAACCCTGCGAGAAGCCGCAATGCTCTCAGAAGCTCGACGAAGCTCTCGCTGGGCCACCCGTCGTTGGTCGAAAGAATGCCGTCGGGGCGAGCTTTCATGTCATAGTACTGTGTCAGCGGACGCCACTCGAAAGGCACTGTGAACCATGACGAGTTGAGGTTCGCTCGCTGAGTCTGAAGTGCTGCAGGAGTGTAGATGTAGGCAGAAAGGCTCGAGTTGAGCAGCTCGCTGACATAGTCGCCAGCTTGCGGTAATGAAGTGCCTTGTGGAGTAGGAGAGTCACCATCAGATGCACCTGCTACATGTAAATTGTAGATGAGGTACTTCAAGGTGGCATTGAGGCTATTCTCCGTAGCCTTGAGATGGCCAGCTACAACTTCATGCAGGGCCTCGAGACCGAAAGTCGCGTCGCAGACATAGGGACCTACTTGATACAGGTTTCCGGCACTATTGGAGAGCGGAGTCGGCACGCCGGACACAATGTCGCTACCTACAGATGTCGCAAACGTATTCGTTGAGCCAGTTGCCTGAGTTTCAATTTGTGTCGCACTAGCATCACTGGCCGTGGCCGTAGAGCTCGCTTCTGCCTGTCGCGCTTCAAAGCCACCTGTCGTCGTAGGTGGCTCATGCGACCTTGCACTCAAAGCAAGAGATACTCGATCATCGTTAGTCGAGATTGCGAAGCTTGCCAGAGTCAAGCTAGCTGGCGCGCTCGTCGTTGCTTGCACTTCAGCTGTAGAGCTCAGGTCTGTTGTCTGTATTTCGAGCTCTGCCGGACACAAACTCCATGTCGATCTACTGGTGTCCCAGTACAAGTCTATGACAAATCTATGGAATCCAATGGCGAGCAAGTTTGACAGGCATTTTTCTGCGCGCGTGGCTTCGAAGCGGTTGTCCGAGAAGCATGCAGCACTCAATTCTACACCTGGGTTGGTCACAAAGTTGATGGGCACTCTTAGACCGACATCTCGCTGCGACTAAAACGATGGTCAGATTCGGATTGTGAGAACCCATATTGCTGCCTCGTTCCTTCCATCCTACATACTAGTTGCGCACTCGACAGGCGGCCTATCACGGTGGCGGAAGTGTCCGGATTGTACCTAGACATTCCTTCGGCTCCTCGAACTGGGTCATGTGGCCATGCGATAGATTGTCGGAATATATTATTCCTTGTCTTGTGGTTTGTTGGAATCGCTCTCTGGCGAACAGGTTTCTGATGATGTTGTTATCCACCCACCGCAGTGTGGCACATAGAATCAGTAAGCTGTATCGGGGTCCTGCGCTGTCCGACCAATCGGCAAGCCATCCGAGGCACAACGTCGCGGACGATCGACATTGCAGGCAGATCACTGCCTACCTAGTTTTGACCGTATGTCGCGCCGCTCTTGTGTCCGTAGCTAGACGAACACACAATAACACTTCGGTCAAATTGGGTTGGACAGGACGCTAGTTAACCAAATTCAAAGCAGCAGTACAGTCGTCAGGGTCGCTTCTGCTCACCTCATTCAAGCTAGCCAAGGAAAGTGCAAGGGCTGGCGGAAACTTGCATGCTCTGCGCCGCAATGTAAAAAATGCACCTGGAGGAACAAGCAAGCCCCGGTTACGCCTGCCGCTGTGGCCAGCGAAAGGAGGCATGAGTATGCAAAGGCGTTTCGAGGATTCGGAGCTCCTCCTTTTCTGCGTCCTGCAATGCCGTTGACCAGGCCTGAGCCCGACCTGTTGGTTTAAACGTCAACCCTAGAAGCGATTGACTTTGATCTCGAAGAGTACTGCTCCCTATCCCACTGTCACAAGTCACGGACCATTTCTTTTATGCTGAACATTAGCGCGATGCACAAGTGAACCTCCACGGAGAATTGATGTGCGTGAAAGTCCACGGGCTAGCATCCATTAGACGCCACCTACTGTAAGTCGATTCTCGTCTATAGAAAGCCTATCAAAGGGCCCGCCCTCGGGCACTGTCTCTTGGGCCCCATCGCCGAACCAGATATGGCCGCTTTCTCTCCGCGTCTGTCAATCAAATGCTCAGGCCAGTAGTGTCACCTTCCCCTGCCACGTTCTGAGCATCACAGTGCGTGCTCAAGTGCACTTGCGTCTTGCAGGATTGAGCCCCTGGCGGTGGCGGACACTCCCGCCGGCGAGCCATCGCGTGTCCTTGACCGGTCAAGTACTTGCCTTACTCACGCAGTCTGAATCGCGGACTTTTAGCAGTCCTATTGCCGAGCCGCTCCATCAATGTACAGAGTTGCGGTTGATGTACAGTACTTGTACAGTGGGAATAACACATGGATGATCTTGCGAGAAGTCGCCGAGACGCGTATCCTTTGGGAAACGCGCATGGGATCGGCTTTCCCGAACTTCATGTACAGTCCAATCGCGTGTCTGATGTCTCCACAAGTACGAAAGATGATACAAGTGACAGCGATCTACATTGAGGTAAGCTGAGCGACGGGGGACGGGGAGGGAATTACGAGATTCAGTCAGAACCTCAAGGGTCATTACGGCCGTGGAGGGCGTAGGGTCACTGCACTTCGCGCCTGTTCAAACTAGGAGCCAACCCCCTGCCCTGCATTTTTGTTCTGACTCTCTACCTTTGACCTTTTGCCATGATTCTCATAGAAGAGAGAAACTTTACGCTGAAAGGAACAACCTTCCCTCCTATGCTTGGGCCTGTAGAACTCACCCCCTTTTGTTCCTGCATGCTTTTTTCCACCATTATCCTTCTACGACGCGAGCGGGAAAACGGCATTGGACGCTCGGCAGCTTTGAATGTACAGTTTTCCCTGTTCAATCTGCCAACGACTGCAATCTGCCAACTGTCCTGCGTTTTCGCAACAGTCACCTGCCCTTCCCTGCAAGGTACATCCGTCAAGTGACGATGAAGTCCCCTCAAGTGGCGAACGTCGATGTTACAGCGTAAGTCGTAATCTTACTTTTCACTACTCAGCTGCGCACACAGAAAAGAAGATACCAAGCGTGGAAAATCAATGAAGTCTATGAAATTGTGAACGCCAGGAAGCTACAAAACGTCCGCTGTTCAGGTCCCACAGCCGTTGTGTTGTTCGCTCATATGGTTTGGGATGTTATGAACGATGGTGTAATCTGGCCGTCCAACAGTCATCAACATCATAACATTAAAAACATCACAAACATCAAACATCAACAAGAAACATGTAAACAGTTCCTGTCAACAGTAAACAGTACAACAAACTCGGAACGGGCAAGGGAAACGGGTGGATGGAAGTTGTAGAAGAGTGGAGAAGTGGTGGCGAAACACGAACGGTAGACAGCAGATATGTGTAGGATCTTCATTATGAGGTGTATGTGACGAGACTCGAAAGCTCGATTTGTCCTTGTATCTTTGTCTATCTCTCTCGTACGTACGATCCCAAGTCACATGGGAGGCGAGAATGAGCGACGGTTGTCCAAATGTGGAGTCCAAGTGAGAGCCAAAGGGGAATGATCGGGCATCCAAGTAATGCCCAACATGTGGACAACTAGACCTGGTAGTTCGTCGAGTGTGCGAGCATGGAAGACAGTCATTTTGCCAAGTCCATCAGTATCTTCAACATATTTGAGGGCAAGTCACAAAGTCACAAACAACAATAAAAATGGAAGATGGTTTGAAGTATAGAAGTGATAATATTGTATTGTAAAAAGTGTGAAAATTGGGTATTGTAACGATAGAAGACCCCCTCCCAAAAACCAAGGAAAGAAGATGGATATACCACAGTCAAATCATTCCACCTTTCGTGCCAAAGTGTACTTGTACAATGCACATGACCGCCAAATGGCAGTCTATGTTTCCTACGCAGCTGAGCGCGGTCAAGTGAAATTATTAGAATATAAAGAAAGAGAAAATAGTCCCAGCCCATTACGCCTCATGCATCATACATATCATGTTCCTGTCGTTGTTGAATCGATAGCCTGTATCTACCGTGACACGATCGTTGAGAGACTCATCTTCTCCTTGGGAGAGTCGTTCTCCTGTTGAGGAGAGTCATGTAGCTCAGGGTCGAGGGGTGCCGCTGAGGGCATGCTTGGAATCTGAATCGAGGGCTGTGCCCCTGCCATCGAGTGTGCGTACATGTGTTGCTGAGGGGCAAGCTGTTGGTGGACAAAGGGAAGAGCGGATGGCTGAGCATATTGCATCTGAGGATAGTCTTGGGGCTGACGGTACATCATAGCCGCTTGAGAGTGATAACCCTGAGCCATCATGTGAGATCGCTTGGAACCGTCATCGGACTGGCTCATGCGCATGGGAATGTAGTTCTCGTGCTGGTGGTGGACTACTGATCCGGGGACGGCAAGGCGTTGGTTTGCGGTCATGTAGGAGCTGGATGGACGACGGTCGTCAGCGCCGAAGCGAACATCCTGTGCAAGTGGAGGAAGCTCAACGGGTGAAGTGCCATGATGAGGAGAGCGAGTGGAATAAGAGGAGTGGTCAGAAACCAGAGAGGGAGCGACGTCTGAATAGGCGCCAGGTGATGGGAGGGGACTCTCGAAAGAAGCATTGCGCAGGGTACGACCAATTTGAGGGACGCCAAGGGTGTGCGCGTACTGAGGATATTGGTTTTGAGGCTGATACTGAGCCATGTGTGCTTGCTGCTGGTAGATTGCAGGGAGCGCATGCTGGTCAAAGTACTGCGGTCGCTGGAGACTCGCGCTGTTGTAGTAGGAAGCAGCATCGGGAAGGCCCTGTTGAGACATGGGCTGGCCCTGGGGCATCTGCTGTGTCGATCTGGTCTCCATCTCTGCGCGTCTCTGGGCATTGCGTCTGCGGCGGTTCATGCCGCCGTTCCACCAGTTCTTGACGGCATTATCACTGCGACCACGGAGGCGGCGGGCGATCTCAGCCCATCGCTTACCCATCTCAGCGACCATCTGCTCGATCAGCTCACCCTCCTCGGGTGTGATGGGGTCGTGGTTGAGGTTAGGCTTGAGGTTCTGGTGGTAACGCTCTCGGCACTGCTTGGGGGAACGAGTGCCCATCATGCTAGAGATGCGCACCCAGTTGTGGGCGCCCTGTGAGTGGACGAGACTCATGAGGATGTGGTCCTCCTGTTGAGACCAAGGGCCTCTCTTGTGTGCGGGCATTTTTGCAAGAAAGTGTGGTTGATGAAGAATAAGAGAGGATGAGGCTGTAGAGCGTTAGAAAAGACGGTTTTGGCACTTCGATGGGCGGATGGAGACAAGATTATAATCGATGACAGAAAATAAGTCGGAAGTGGGCAGCGGGCAGCAGCAAGGGCATTTCAAAGACCATGTGACGTGGTGAATGGCTTCAGATGGTTGGTGCGAACTTACCGAGCGGGTATGCAAAGCTTGAGAGAGGAAAAGGACTATATGTTTCTACTGTGTAAGAGGATCTAGGAAGATAGAGAGGAAAAGAGAGTTGTAGTAAGACAGCGGAGACAGGCAAACGAGGTCGTTTTTGAACCGATGCACAACTGGTTTGGATGTTGTACGACAGTTGTTGCGAGGAGATCGTTGTATTTGTATCAGACTCGATCTCGAAACGGGGGTCAAGAAGTATTTCCCAATCCGTCACGAGCAGTTACACTCCAATGCGCTTAAACAGCCGGAGGGGTAGTCTTTTTCTCAGAAGAGATAGTGGGATGAGGGGCAACGGCGTTCTGGCTTTAGACGTTAGCTCTTACGAAAGAAGATGGCGCCCGTTGAGCAAAAGCAGGAGACAGTCAATTGCGCAACGGTCCGAAAGAGTCGTAGACCCAGGCTCACTTGTTCCAGAGGGCAAGAGGGCAGAGAGAGTTGAAGGAAGAACTAGGACTAGCAAGACTGGCCGATGACACCCACTCGCCCTTGGCAGATAAAAACTAATGTGAAGTGTCAGAGCTTATCCAGATCTTCGGATACGTGATGCACGGCAGGGGTATCAAAGACGGTATGGCGCGTGGTGGGACCTTGCCCCCCTCCCTCTCCCCTTCTTGCCAGCATTCGGAAACATGCGGCGACAGGCGGTGGCCCCTTACCTCTTCCTGTCAAAGTGTATCCTTTTTTTTACCAAGGACCACACGCCAAAACGCATCGCGCGGCGCCTTACCCATACTAAATCTGCCCATAGTCCTGCCATACTTTCAGTCTACTGCAGGTCATACGCCGTTGCGCTCCCCTCCCTGTGGCCGTTGCAAGCAGCGGGGCCCGATCCGAGCCTGGAAGGAAAGCGCGTCATTTCTCACGCCGTTCGACAGTTTTTGGGAGACGTTGGCAATTATGTGAAACCGCAAATAGTGCCAACAATAGTTATGCCCTTTTATGATTATCACCATGGTATCGGAACAGGTGAGTGCTGCTTATGGCCTGGCAACCAGAGCTTATGCCATTCGTCGCATTTTCTGCACAAAAGTCCGTCGTACGAGTACGAATGCGCCGAGCGTAGATATGACGAGCGCTACTGAAGCATGCGCTGATACGCGATTCGAAGGGCTGGCGGCATGCATGAGAGGGGAGTGGAGATCTGCGCCCCGGACTTGGTGTAGCCCCCCTGTCCGGCTATGTCGCGCAATCAAGATCGGACGCGGACGCTCGACCACGCCAGATTTGCTCGCATCCTCGGTGTGGCCCGCAATAACCTTGTTTACGGAGCCAGAAAATGGTCTGCCCCTTGCATCGTGACCGTTCCTCCCTGTCAACTGTTATGCCTCCCTGTTATTTCGCTTACCCGTACCGTTCACAACTGCTCTGCATGTCGACATGTTTTGTTTAATCTTACATTGATATAAGCTCTACCTGCTGCTGGACTTCATTTTACTGTCCCTCGATCTTGTCTGTGTGAATGCCATGTTGTTCAACTTACACTTTCCTCAGAGCCGCCATGCAGCCGCCTGTCGACCATCACGCATCGTAATGATTTTCTTGGTAAAGCTCCGTACCAGTGGCACAGTCGCTCGCGTTAGCCTGCGCCATGGCGTGAGAAGGGGCATTTCCGCTTCGGTCGACCATCTCCTAAACCCCATCTTAGTTTTAGTGACGGCGAAGCAGGGAGAAACTCGCTGTGAAGTCCTCAGACTTGTCTATCCTGTGCCCTACTTCGGACCATCGATTGTCTTATCCGTCAAACCGGTAGAACGCTAGGAATAACTGTACTTTACGGAGTACAGTACGCTATGCTACTTGCTTGATCTCGCCTGCAGCTTGCGGGCAATCCAGACCTTCTCGCCGTGGATCCGGTTATAGTTGATCAATCATGGTCTTCACCAATTTGTAATACTACCTTGCCTAGCGCCTTAGTCCTCAACTCCACTATTCCTCTTCCAGCCTTACCCTTTGGTTATTGCCCTTTGCGGTTAATCAATCGCTACATCTGTCTCTACTCAATATGAATCAAGATCGGTTTATGACAAGTATCGCGATCGCCTGCACAAATGCATATCTTTTCATTATCCCCAGGGCCCACGCTACGGGCACACCGAGACACAGCATCTAGTCCATGTCAATCAGTATCAATTATTCGTAATGCTCGTCTACTGTACAGAGAACGACAGGGTCATCTTATCTGGCTCAGAGAGCACGCCGCAGCTTGATCATCATGACTGTCCACTGTCATCATCATCGTCCCCTTGCTCGGCTCTTATCCTCTTGCGCAGGATTTAGTTCTTGCTTCCGTAGCTCGACTTTGACGCGATAATAGTTTAGTTACAGCGCATCCCATAGCTTCCCTGTGTCTCTCTGCCCATCCAATCTACTTGTCTCCGGACGCTGCCAATGCGCAATGCGTATAGTTATCGACGCGTCTCAATGACAAAAAGCCAGGATGGACCTGGGATCGCCGTTACATATGAGTCCTGGCTAAACCTATCTGCGGTCCCGACTAAGCTTGCATGCTGCAAGACCACGACAGTGCATGGCTGGCATGGTCAGCTAGACCTGAACAAGCAAAACTTAGCGACTATCTCATGCAGCAATTCTCAAATCATCCAGCAACTTTTGAAACAGATATTACATGACCAGAAGCAGATCAAGAACGATCGGAGTAGAGTGACAAGCCCACATGATTCAAAGTAATCGACTACTAAGGGCAAGATGAATAACACATACTGTCCCATGGTCGAATGTCTACATTGGGTGGATCGCGAAGCAGTTTCGTAACGTCGCGGCCCGCTGCCATTGAGCCTTGTGATTGCTCCAGAATGTCTCACTTGGCATTGGCTATCATTGGCTCATAGACTCGGTTGCGATTGCAGGCTGCCCGTGGGTTTCTCGGTCAATATTAACTTGTGTCACCATCGCACCACCGCACCATGCTATGATCGATGAGGTGCAAAGCTCTCGACAAGTATGCGCTTCAGATCGAGCGAACGACTGCTCGTAATGTGATGCGCGTCTTGCTTCCTGACGACTACTTTCGACACTAGTGGGGAACTCATAGTGCTATTCAGGCGCTGGTGGCGCAGTAAGCTCGTCAAATGCCTGAAAGCAGGTTTCTTTTAACCATAGTGAGGACGCCTGCGCCCGGGTGCTGTCAGGGCATATATTAAATGTGGATTCAGATTTGCACTGCATCCGACCATCATGCAATGATCATCAGGCTCCAAATATTAGCTGCTCGGTCTTGCTGTAGCCATCACGAATGCCGACCGTCTAGCGAGCCACTTGCTTCCATAAGGTAAGTTGCAGGAGTATGGTCAATTTGGAAAGTCGTCACTTTTGATCCTTTGTACCTGTAGTGAAGAACCCGACCTGTACCTCACTCGCTAGTACCCCACCTAACATCCACCTTTATCTTTATACGTACGAGTAATGGCTTTACAGCATACAAAGAACAATGCCTTAGTATATGTTACCCACTCTTGTTATATCCCTACATATTTGCCTAGGTGGCTTGATCATCCTCTGCAGTCTCTGGAGAACAAGTGTGTGGTAGACAGGCCAAGTTGTAAAGAAAGACCCAACCAGAAGGTACAATATCGGGTGTGGCGCATGCGGTGTGCCCGGCACGAGCCCATAAGGAAGACTGCATTTTTTGACAGCTGCATGTATGCGTCTGCTGAACGAGCAAGCCTTCACACTTTCTTTGGTCTTTCTTTCGCCTCCTAGCTTATCTTTGAACATTGTATTATAATCCAGGAAATGTCATGAAAAGGGTGGATATATGATCGACAGATTAGCGTTAGGGTTCACCAATCGCGTCCCGATTCTGCTCGTCAAATGACAGAATGTCTAAGCCAAAAGGTACCTCACCCTACCCTACGAAGTACCAAATCTGACAGGGCCGATCTACATGACATGACTTTTACAAGCATCGTGAGCCATCCCGGTTGGCTTACTGCTTCCTTGACATCCGAAAGGCGGAAGATTAAGTACTCGTACCTTGTATTGAAGTCATCATTCAGATAGATACCTCACTGAGCATCCCTCGTCAATCTACGCCAAGAGGTGCCGCGACAGGTACCATCATGATGTACCTGTTCGCTTAAGGTGGTATTTGTATTTTACATGCTTAATCGCTAACACGGCCTCAACCCCAGCCATACATCTATGTTTCACTGTACTAAGGATGTGTATATTAGTTTCTCGTCTCTCCAACAGATTTCTATCGAAATGCGCATCAGGTGACAAGATCACAAAAGGCGCAGTGACTTTGCTGCACGTGCAATAATACCAGGACTATAATGATGCCTGTCACAGCACTAGATTTCTCCGTCTTGAAGTCTATGTGACATGGTCGTCTATCCTATACAATATCCTGAAATCAGACAAAACTCCGACCCGGAGCGGAATCTTATTGAGATACTCTACCGTTGTGGAGTAGATGGCAACTACTCGGCAAGGGTCTCAGCAATGAACCCTCGTCCATGCGCGGTTGTAAAGTGGTATAGAGTAAAGCAAGTGTACCAAAGCTTCAAGGTATTCCATTCGTATTTACTCATACCGTGCTCTAATCTGATACACACATGATAGACGAAGGGCACGATATACCGACTATGAGCCGACAGCATGGTAACTCGATACATTACGCTTCGATAGAATGGCTTTAGTTCTCATCCATCCTGCCATCCATATTCCTAGCGTCAGTGTTGGCAGGATTTTTACAGCAATTCTTCGTCCATCTGTATGCTATCAATAGAAAGGTCGAATTACCAACCTCAGAAACACATGTCTTACTGTTCATCGAATCATGAGGGTTCAATATTGAAAAGCCGTTGGAGTTTAGGCTTATTCCACACCGGCCCGTCCGAGAACGTCAACCATTATCCGCTATAGAAAGATAGCGCGACCATTGTTTGAGAGTCGAATGTCTTCAACTCCGTCTCAATAATTTCAGGGCAGAAGCTTGGTGCTGTCAGATGGGGAAACCCTCTTCATTGCGGTTGTGGCGGACGTCAAACCAGACTATCGCTATGTCCTATCCAAGATTTGCCAAACTCTGCACTCTAACCACTGCTCTCGATCATTGAATCGATCTATATTTGTATGACTACCAGGATGTCGCTCGTTCCATCGTCACGAGTGAGATTGATCTGCTAAGTGCTGTTACGATTCTTTTGCACATGACACTTACACTACAGATTGAAGCATTTCCTATCTTTGTTCACTGAAGGATCGACCACATGATGCTACCGTTGTCTCACTATACTTGAAAGGAAGATCTTCGTGCTTGACTGAGCCCTAGTCGAGACATGTTCCGATACTCTAAGAGTATCCACGCCCTTGATGTCTCAGGGACTGCTCACAATGGTCTCTGGTTCGGCAATGCTCCGAGGGATACCCTGAGAGTGTAATGGAATGGTATGTTCCTATTGGCTGAGTAGCCTGTCGATACCTAAATTTCTTCGAGTCGGGCGGCCTAACGGATCAGTGACCATATGCTGTTCTTAGTCTGGCATATGGTGTTTCGTGCTTAAAGGCGTTGCGATATAGGTCTGTTACGATAGACGGGTTGCAAACGGATTCTCGATCGATCTCGAGCGTTGTCTCCGTTCCCTCTGACCTCGAACAGTCATGACCGTTTGAAGATGCTTCTTGTTAAGCTTAATACTGTAAACAGCCTGAGCACTCGCTGGATGGTTAGATGTAGCAATGCCACACAAGCTTTGCTTCGCTCCAATCTACGGGATACGGCATTTGTCCTGATGACATTGATCAGGGGGCAAAGCAGGTCCGCGGCTACGACTCTCTGCTCGCGCCCGGAATTGATGGCCGTGCAATTGTCGCGATGTCATACCAAAGTGCTTTTCCCTATTTTCGCCGCACCCTTCTTTGATGAACGTCTTCCGATGGTCAAGCATCACGTCGCAGCTGGCTCGCCGTTGAGGTCCGGACATAGGTCGATGACGCTTTTTTATGCCCAGAGGAGTAAAGAATGGCGAGTAAGACCTGCGGAACTCTTCCGGTCACGGCTCGCCTTACTATTGTTGTAAAGCCGGAAAACCCCCTGAGGATTTGTCTGCGGATGTACCAGTAATTGTTCGGAAGGCATACCATTATCCAATCTCTAACTTTTATAGCGTACGGACGTAAGCTCGCTTTTCTATGTGTTGGAATCAAGCGGCCTCGTCTCGATGACTATGGATTTTGAAGACTTCGTCAACCAGGATGCTCTATTGGGTGCGATTTCAATGTGTCTCAATGTCTCGTCGATGTTTGGTTGTCGCAAAACAAGATTCAAGCCTTAGAGAGTGATGTCAGAAAGTCATGTGTCTCTGAATATCCTTGGTGATGATTCACCACTGGATCGGAGGAAGTCGAATGCTTGCTGCAGCATTGCGTACGGCCCTGTTTAGCCATCGGTCCTCGTGAATCACCAAGCATTGTCCAACATAGTACAGCTTGGCCAGGAGTCTCGACCATACCAGTCTACAAAAATTGATTCACATATTCAGCCTCATCAAGTTGAGCCAATCTCTTGATCGATCAAAACGCCTGAAACGATTTGGAATCGTCGTCAACGGCAGCAGTGTCTGTGCCTCCTTGGTGGTGTTCAAACGTGCTCGTTGCAGCCTAATCTGAAAAAGACGGAGATTTTCTCCGCTTGTCAGATTCTCCGTTGTTCACAGTAACAGTCGACCGTTTGCTGTGGGTAAAGGTAAGACGTCGTTAGACCGCATACTATGGGGAAATGTCTTTGTATGGAGGGCGACCCTGTCCGCATCTTCGATGTAGTGGCCCACATCTGCGTCTGACCAGACCGCGAACATCGTTTGGTGAGTTAGTGAGGTAGATTAAGTTGGGTATCTGAGACGTCTGCATGTCAAGCGTTGGTGATGTGGTGATTTGTGCGACGATATTCTGGTCTGTGGCCTCGTCTCGGGTCACAAACTTGTGTTCGTCGAAAGTCTCTGCCAAACAAGTAGTCTTCCTATCCACTTCTCACTCAATCTAACACTTCCTTGTCAAATCTCATCCAGCCAAAAGTAATGCTCAACGCAATCTCCCGGTGGAACTCAAGCTCGTCCTTGATACGTATATACAGATTCAGAAAGGCGAAACAATTGGATCCAGGCCTTCGGAGGCGTAATGGTTTATTGAGCACCTTGACGGCGACCCTGTCCAGTCTTCATTCTGCACACTGGATCCATGTCGATTCGGGTCATGATTCAAGAACGCAGGAGCCGCTGACACTTCGACCGTCAATCTTTTATCGCTCTCAGTATCCTTGGATCGTAGTTTGTCAGGCTCTATTCGTGGTTCCCAGGTATCCCAAGCATCCCGCTACCATTTCGATCAATGTACCTTCCCGCTCTCTTTCTATGTGTATCTTTCTCCTCTGCACTTTCGTGATTGCTGTTCTTTTCTGACACATTTGGCTTCCCGCTTTCTTTATTTCTCCATAGTTGAGTCCTGTTCCCCTTGCTATCCGGCTGCATTTCATCCTAGTCTTTTGCTGCATCTCTCTGATGGAGCCATGGCCTCAAACTGGTCAGATATCTCTTTCTCCTGCTCCTGTCTCTCCCGACCTGCTATTCTTCCTCACGTTCCAATTGACGATGTGGCACCGTGGCCTAAGAAGAGAAGGTTTTTCAATTTCAAAAAGGGCTCCGTATAACTATACAATAGCCGCACGCCAATCCCATCGCCAAAAGAAGTGCTACAATTGCCCATCGATCCAACTTCATTCCTTTTCGTGACGCCATAATTACTATTCAATCCATCATTCGTCGCAGAAGAAGTGTCCATGAAGCGTCCAGCGTCTTCAAGGGACTTCTGCAGTCATCGTCTCCATCGATCATTACCATACATTGTTGTTCGTCAACTTTGGTGGAAACTCGAGATGCGTTGAATCACGTGTGAGCGTGACAGATCAGGGAGTCAAGGCATCAACTTCCCGTTTGTCACCCCGTTCAGATGTCAATACCCATTGTAGACTGTCGGGATTACTCTGTAGAAAGTGATCATGTTGTAGAGCCATACGACAATCAGGCAGTTCCGCTGACTTCTCTCTGTCTCATGGTGCTGTTCCACCACGAGCTTCTTGTACCAGCCATACCCTCCTCGGCGATCTTTCCGCTGACGTGTCTACTTCTTGTACCAGAGTTGTCAAGGTACATGACGTTTGCATCAACAAGATCGACACCAGTCCTACTGACTACCCGACCACCTACTTTCACATGGCCCATCTGCAGGTTGTGGCTGCCATCGTTGGTATCATTGGATTGTCCGCGAAAAGGAGATGTATGGGTGTTGGTGCTATCATTCCCCACAGAGAAGCCACGGATGACCTTGGTAGCTTCTGCCAAATTGCCGTAAGCCTTCCGCTTCGGACTAGGAGCGCGGCTTAGATCAGGTGTACTGCCTTGGGAATAGAGAGACGAGACGGCGGATATGGCAGACGTGATGGTCAAAGCACGACCAATAGTGCCCTCCGAGTTGCGTAAGGAGTTTGCTTCTGATCCTGACTTCATTGACGCGGCATCTGAGGCATGTGAGTTACCATATGCATCGAGGGCTGGTGGTGACATGGTCGTATCTGAGAAGTAAAAGGCTTCATCGTTGGTGTGTCCACCTCCTTCATGTGCAAGAGTGGCATGGGCTGGTGGGGTGGGAGCGTGAGTCTTCAAGGGCTCAGGAAGTAAGCCCTGCTCACCCCTGTTGTTGAGCGCAAGCCGATCAGCTCTTTGCCTACATGTTTCATGATCTTCGTCCAAATTGCGGGCCCATGGCTCTACAGGTGTACGGTGGGGGGATGAGAGATCCCCGTACTCATCATCGGCCATGACGTACCAATTGTCGCTGAGCAAAGAGTCATGTTGATGGCTTTTGGCTACGTTCGCTGGAAGAGATGTTTGATGCTCCGAGACAAGCATACCAGAGCCAGAGGGCCGCTCATAGGTGGGCAAATAGCTTGATGGATGACTTGGCATCGGCTCTTGGGCACCAGATTGAGAAGTTCTGTTATGGCTGGCGGAAGAACTACCACCGTGGGAGCGGGGTCTTGATCTACTGCGTGACTGTGAATGGTAACGAGCTGCTACTGGCAACCCATTGACCTCTGTGTGAGATGTTCTAGCGGAGCGCGACTGTTGATACATGTTGTCTCGAGATGCGCGTGCGGACTCTTGCGTATGGGCCGAGTATGTTTGATCGAGTCTAGTACGCGATTGGTAGAAAGAGACTGGTTGAGCAGAAACATCGGGCATCTTTTCTTTGCCGATATTCGAAGAAGTTGGCGCGCTTAGTGCCAGGGTACTACCGCTCATGTTGGCGAACTTCTTCTCCGATGTCATGCTGAGGTCAGAGTTCTTGTATCGGTGCTTGGTGGCGAGACGACTGGTGAGGTTGTCCTCCAGCGGGTTGACATCAGGCGGATAGCGGGCGATCTTGCGAAAGATGACGACCAGATAGACGTCAATACATGCGCTGATTAGATGAAGGCCCCCAATAGTGGTCGCAGCAATCCAGGTCACAAACAAGAGCGTCTCGGTAGCACCCGTAGCATGGAAGAACGAAGACCATCTTCCCTCGCTATTCGGGACCATTTGTCTGTTCTTCTCTGCATAGTATGCGGTAAGTACCATGAAGGGGATGAGGCCCAAGTCCATGAACACGCAAAAGGCATGGTAAGTTGACGAGGACATAGGAGTGCGGGCCTTAGCGGGGCGAAACAGATGAATGATAGCGTATGTAGCAATACAGACATCCCACGCGGGAGGGATCCTCATTATCCAACTCAGCGAATCACTGATGCTTCTGATGCATATGACGCAGGCCAGCAAGCCCAGAGCGCCGATCAATTGAACGATGCGTAAGCCGAACTGGACCCATCGTATCGACACGATCCATTTTCTTGTGCTTGGTGAGAGAGGGGGAGCATCGTTGGTACCATAAGGTAAAATGACATAGCTATCGGGGTGTTTGTTGAAATTTATCAGAGGACCGCTTTGCTTAGGCTTGGGAGAGGAAACACTTGTCCAGCTAGCCCGGGTGACGGCCTTTGGATCGAAGTCGTAAGACGGGTCAAAAGCAGAGCCTTGATGCGAGGGAGGTTTATACATATATGGTGGGGATATTCCCATCTTGCACGGCGGCTACCACCAAATGAAAGTTGATGTGCAAAGGGAAGAATGCCAATCAGACGCGAATATTATGCTCGATGAGCAACGGAAATAGCAAAACGGACGGATTGTGGACTGAAGTACGTTGACCCAAGAGATGAAGACAAGAAACGTTTTTCTCTCAAGGACGAGGACAACTGAGGTAGGTTATGTACAGATGCATGGTAGCTATGGACATGGTTGGTTGCAGCAAAACAAGCAGGTCTGCCATAGCAACGCTATCGATTGGGACTTTTTGTGGGGGGACGTTGAACCTTGAGGTTTTTCTAGGAGCAATACGACCCCTTACATGCAGGGCTGTATCCGGTCTTCGGATAGACCGGATTGCGACATAGGCTGAGAACCGATGGCTTGAAGTCCAGGCAATGTTGACAACCAGATTGAAATATTTGTATGGCGTATCGCATTGAACCTGAAGCAGTAGACCGGTAGATGTGGTGCAAAGGACAAAGAGGAGTATGACGGAATGTGGAGAAACGACCTCTTATCCGGGCCGCTTATCGGAATGGTCCAACGACATTGCCGATCGATTGGCAGTAGCTCTTCCGCCACCCACTCTAACGGAGAAAATCTTGCCTCGAATGCCACAACTACTTTACTCTCATCCCAAGTCGATCGAGTCACATATACAATGCGGTCACTAGCGTACAGTCGTCGGACTGTCAGTCAGCTCAGTGACACTTGCCTTACATATGGGCGGAAAAATGCCGGCAGGAAACCTTTTCCGTGGCAAGATGCAAGGCGGAACTACAGCACGCCAGCATCAATTGACAGACACTTCAGATGTGCAATCATTGGGTCAGGGCCTGCAGGCTTCTATGCCGCATATCGTATGCTCCAGCGTATTCCGAACGCCCGTATAGACATGTATGAAGCCTTGCCTACACCATATGGTCTTGTACGATTCGGTGTTGCACCTGACCATCCAGAAGTAAAGGTGAGGCTCATATCCCTCCTCATGAGAAGAGATCGCATGTCACATGCTGTAGTAAAGACTAAACTGATACAGGTAGGGAAATAATAGAACTGCATAGATAAATTCACCGAGATAGCGAATCACCCTTCTTTCACTTTCATAGGTAACACACGTATCGGTAACGAGCCCCATCAATTGCCACTCTCTACTCTCGCACCACATTATAACGCTATGCTTTTTTCTTATGGCGCATCCGAAGATCGCCAGCTGCATATACCAGGCGAAAGCCTGAATCGCGTCCTCTCTGCGCGTGCCTTTGTAAGCTGGTATAACGGACTTCCTGAATATGCTGATATGGCCCCCCCTCTATCTGAGAGCGAAGAGGCTGTCATTATTGGCCAAGGAAACGTCGCGCTCGATGTCGCTCGTGTTCTTCTGTCTCCGCTGGAACAACTCAAGCAGACCGATATGACCGAGTCTGCTCTCGCGACTCTGTCCCGATCCCGCGTCAAGAGGGTCAAGATTGTTGGTAGGCGAGGCCCCTTGCAGGCCCCGTATACTATCAAAGAAGTCCGGGAGCTGTTGCATTTGCCATCCGTGTCCTTCCCTGGCATTGACGAATCATTACTTCTCACCTCAAACCTGAAGAAGTTGCCCCGGCAGCTGATGCGGGTGGCTCAGCTATTGCAGAAGGGCTCACCAGTAGAGAAGTCCCAAGCAGCGAAAGAATGGGAGCTCAAATATATGCTCTCACCTGTCTCTTTCTCTCCCTCTTCCACTGATCCTTCGAGCCTTGGAGCTGTCGACTTCGATCAGACAACCTTCTCGGACGACTTGAGCAAAATCGATCTCTCTGATCTCAATGCTTTACGGTCAATGCGTGTGCAAAAAGCACACGATTCGGACGCGGTCAGCTTACCAGCTGATATTGCCTTCAAGAGTGTCGGCTATAAAAGCACTCCGCTCTCAGGCTTCAGCGACCTGGGTATCCCATTCGACGATCGCATGGGCATTATACCCAACGATCGTGCTGGACGTGTTTTGTCGCCTGCCCTTGGTCCTGGCGACATGACTGCTGGACACGTACCTGGCATGTACTGCGCTGGTTGGGTCAAACGAGGACCGACTGGTGTAATAGCTAGTACTATGGAGGATGCTTTCACAACCGCTGAAGCAGTTTCTCAAGATTGGGCTGATAGCGCTCAATTCATTGGCGACCGAGAGCAGGACTGCATGAAAGGGGGTTGGGAGAATGTCAAGAGTGAAGCAGATCAAAGAGGCATCAGGAGTATAAACTGGAATGATTGGGAGATTATTGATAAAGAAGAGAAGAGGAGAGGGCAGGAGTCTGGGAAGGAAAGAGAAAAATGCAAGAGCGTGGCAGAGATGATAAAGATACTAGATGGGTAGATAGATGATGTGTACAACACTTGCGTTCGGGATCATAATCACATTACCCTTCTCGTCTGCATTGCACATACTCCATACTCAATGGAGTATGGAGTATAATAACAGTCGCTTGTTTGCTACGCGGTCAAGAACAAAATAACGCAACGTACAACAGCAGGGATTCCCACGTGGTCACCCACCGTAGTACTAATCTGCCGGTCAACTGCTTATGTCTGGCAGAACGGACGGGATGCCCAGTTCTCAGCTGCCTGTGGTCGTACGTGAAACACACAGCGTTGAAGATCGTATATGTACGTTGAGATAAATTGATCATCTCTTGGCCGTGCATCTCTTTGCTACAGTGCAACATGTCGGTAGAGAGACTATGAAGACAGGTTGTTTAAGCCACTAGCGTTCAATCATCAGTCGTACAAGGCTTTAACCTCCTTGCACATGTCGAATAAATCACTGGACATGCCCACTGACTATTGCGCGCGCAGAGCTGAAGTATCGACCTGAGTGTGCATTCCAGCTTGGGTGTCAGTTCTCGAGTCTACTTGGACGAGTTATCATTCGCCTTGTCCCTTGGTCATGCTTTCAAGAAGTCTCAAGACGATGGCCAGGGCGCTCGACATGACGGGCTCTACTGGCCGACACTACCATTTCAAGGAGCTCATACAGGAGAGAGAAGACTTCGGCCGCGTTTGGCTAGCAACTACCGGGTATCAGGGCTAAGTGGACTGTCTCCTTGCACACTGACACTCTTACAGATCTGGACAAGATCATAACATTCTGAAGGATGTCCCAAAGAATATCTTCACCAATTCCAAGGAGAACGTACAACCTCGACTGCCCCACAGCCCGCACATACGAGGGCCTGTTGACCACATCCCGCAAGAGAACATACTTGTCTACAAATACTTGACAGATGACTTCTATTTTCTTATAAAAAAGCAAATCAACGTCCGGGTCAAACGGAGAATATTGAAGGCTGCTTTCAAGGAATTGCCGAATTACATTCTGAAGACATCGTTCATCTTGGTAAATCTTTAACGTCGCCTTCTTGTAGCTCTCGAGACTATAAATGATAACACGAGGTAGATACCAAGCCTGACAACGTTCTGGTCGACTACCGACACGATTCACAGGAACCGTTGATCGAGAATACCCAAATCACTGACCTTGAAAATGCAGCATATCTTCCCGTGGGAAGATGTATCAAAGGCATGCTGCCAGGCAACGACAGCTGGCGCAGCCCAGAAGGGCACTGCAAAGGCGAACTTAACAAGCCCTCTGATATATTCTCCTTCGGCATAACAGTACGTATTGCTTCCATGAGACGGAGGTCTGCTTACTGACAACCTCTGTGCATCTATGCCATTCTTGAGCGCGTCATCTTTGCCATCGATGATGACTTCAAATTTCATGAAACACAGGGCGCCCTCCCTGCTTTGATCCACTTGCAACGACAAGTCTCTTACTTTGGAAATGGGGAAGGAGTTCATGGACTCATGAAGCATATTTGCGATGATGAGATCAGCTGCCAAGTCTTGCAAATGCTTTGGGAAGATCGAAATGACGAACAATGCCATTATTCGCCATTCTCTGACTGGCAAGAGATCAAAGACACAGGCATTAGAGATATCATTCGAGGCATGATGAATCTTGATCCTGTGAAGAGAATCACAGCGGTCCAAGCATTGAAGCACCCTTGGTTCGCAGATATTTGATGTAAACATTCGACCGGAGTCCGACCAGATTGCTCCTTGTAAGTGTGACTTTTACAATTAGTCATGTTGTCAATAAGTAGGCAACACATTGACACAAGATCTATTGCGGTCGCTCTCTTGAGCCATCTCCATTACTGTCAAAGTATGAGGAGTAGACCCATGATCACTTGAAGTAGTGCAAACATTATCAGACAGGAGTACCCACTCTGCGCCGTGTATTTCCATCCAATATGGTGATTATGTCTACCTTGGAGCAATTTTGAGGCTATCGAACGAGAACAAGGAGGATATTCGTGCACATAGAGTATATTTACCTCTACTGCTATTCACACACCAGCATATGAAGCGTGTCCCTATTTTGTTGATCCTGCTTGATTGCGAAGGTCTGTCGTTCTCCTCGAACATCAGGGTATGCACGCAATTCGAGACTTCGTAGATCAAGATCTTCAATCATAGATCACTTGACTCCATACTTGGATGGGTCATAATCGTGGCGGAACGGTGAATCAAATACCTTTAGGCTACCTAGATACAGAGATCATGATAGCCTTCGTATATACTGATGTACAAGTACTTCCACATCGGAGTCGTCGGTGCCCCTTTTAATCGGAACATAAATGGCGTTGACCAAAGCAGGTGCTTATGACAAGGTCCTCGCCCAGCATGTGGCTTGAAAGTGATCGTGACTGCCTTGACCCGGATATAAGCGCCTCTCTCTAACTGCTGAATAACGTGAGCTCGAGCAGAAACCGACCGAGATGACGCGAGCACGGAGAGGACCCTGATGGGAAGATCAGAATATGATCGGCAGGACACAGTGAGTGAGAGTGACAGGGATATAAATGGCATTATAGTAATGACCCAAAGCTGAGGTAAGACATGCACACACTTTGCGAAGCCAGGATAGCATAGGAAGCTCACCAGGATCATGTTGTGAGGACGAACTATCTCATAAGGTAGTGTCGCATATATCACAGACGCACGTGTGAGGTAAAGTAGTGATTAAAGTCGTCGTCTGCACAGCACACAGAAGACATCCAAGGCTTGGATCATAATCGAATGTGGTTATTACAAACAAACTTTCTAGATGTACACTCAGGCCTGGTCACCGACGATATTCAATCGATATAGCTGGGCAAGCAGTAATATGGAACAGGCCGGGCTATGCGACGAAGACTTAGAACATTTCATACCTTGCAGTTTAATTCCTTGTACATCAGCCATAAGTACGCGTTGACCAAGTAAGTTAGAAATGACCCACAGCGGAAGAGTTGCCCCGATGTAACATGCTACTCGTATGCATGGTCCCGTATACAAAAAAGCACAACAGCAGACGACTCCATCTTGCACTCCTTTATCAAATCCAGGCCTCCCGTTCCCCATAGTGCCTGTGTCTCGGAACCTGACTCTCCGTGTCCGGGTCCCGGATGTGCGACATCAGTCTTACTCTGATACTTTACTAGTGCATCGTCGCTGCCACTATACTAAGGCAGCTCTATTTGGTGATTTTATTGTTACAACTCACCTACTCGAGCGTCGCAACTTTTGTCTGCCTACGGACGTCGTGCTTGTATCATTCCGCCGAAGATGAGTGAATCTACACTAGTACCACCGAAGGCTCCTGCTAGACTCAATATACCCAAATCGAACAATGCCGTAAGGATATCGATTATCGATACGTAAGTTCGAACTGAGTGATCGATTCGATATGAATGCCCCCGCATCACAAGTTGTTGACGTGATGAGATAGCACTTCGCGCTTTTCCTTCCCGTCTCATCTATTTCATACACCAACATACAAGGGAACAGAACGCCTCAGCGGGCCTAGCTTCTCTTTCCTCATTGAGCATGATGGAGAACGCGTACTTTTCGATCTCGGAATCAGGAAGGATTGGGAGAACCTGCCACCCGGTATAGTCGCACTTGCCAAACATATTGGCGCCACCTTCGATATCAAAAAAAACGTCAGTGAGATTCTGGAGGAGAACGGCATCCCGGTTCGAGATGGTGCTGTTGACACCGTTATCTGGAGTCATCCCCACTTTGACCATATTGGAGACTTGACTACTTTCCCCACCTCCACGAAACTCGTGGTTGGCAAGGGCTTCAAAGAAGGTTTCCTGCCTGCGTATCCGGAAAATCAGAAGTCAGACGTCTTCGCGCATGACTTTCAAGATCGTGAGCTGCACGAGATTGATTTCAAGCAAGGCTTGAAAATTGGCCGATTCGACGCTCACGATTACTTTGGCGACGGCTCATTCTATCTGCTTGATACACCAGGCCACATGGTAGGCCACATGTGTGGTCTGGCTAGAACTACAGTCTTACCGCCAACTTTTGTCTTCCTGGGTGGCGACGCGTCACACCACGCGGGTGAGCTGAGGCCATCCGAGTATCTTCCTATCCCGACCAATCTCGTCCCCTCGCCGATCCCGCACACTGTGGCAACAGTATGCCCTGGTCATCTATTCGTAGATGTCCACTGTGGTAAGAGTGCCAATGCGCCTTTTCTCAGTATGAGCAAGGACTTCAACCACGATTTAGAGGCGGCCAATTGGAGCATCGCAGGACTACAAGAGTTTGACAGTGCAGAAAATGTACTGATCATCATTGCCCATGATCCTACTGTAGAGGCAGTGCTCGACTTCTTCCCAAAAGGTACCCTGAATGACTGGTATGAGAAAGATGCCGGTGCAAAGACCCGGTGGAGATTCTTGGGACAATTAGAGCAAGCAGTTCAGGAAAACAAGAGACAGTAGAAGAGCCTGCGACTGCAATAACGATGAACAGACAATCACCTAAACAGATACGAGTGCAGAGGTCCTCTCTGAAAAATCTTCCAACTTCCAACTTCTAAAGCGGAGTCCTGTTAATGATTAGTGAAACTGTATAACATAGATTGTTCCTGCAGATACTGGTTCGAGACCGTGAGACTAGTTCCTGATCACGCAGCCCACCCACAGCCATCTGCGCATCGGCCATCGAGACATCTTATTCTCTCGAGGGGATCGAACTGCTCAATCCTCGATAGGAGCCAGAGGAAATCGCCCA
This sequence comes from Neodothiora populina, assembly GCF_041146345.1. Classification (NCBI taxonomy): domain Eukaryota; kingdom Fungi; phylum Ascomycota; class Dothideomycetes; order Dothideales; family Dothioraceae; genus Neodothiora; species Neodothiora populina. Next base: position 1,027,758 of record NW_027191408.1, on the reverse strand, counting down.
TGACTCAGACGCGTCAGAAATTATCGGCACGAGCATGGACTTGGACATTTTACAGCAGCAGTGCAAAAAGGTGCAAGCACTCCGGCTTAGCGCAATTCACGGTCAGGATCCGCTGTGGACCACCAAGTCAGGAGAGTGCAAGATTTTTTGGTACGAGCGTGAAGCGATCAAATGAATATGAACATGGCAGCTGTAGGCCACTGTGGTGTCCGGTGTTCCCGGGTTGACTGCATGGGCTAAGCTCAATTTAGATCAGACATCAGCCACAAGATTATGTTTGGCCAAGGCTCCGGTACAGCTTAGGACGTCTATGGCTGTGCGTGCACAGTAGTAGCTCGTAGAACAGCGTCGTGTGACCGCAAAATTTCAGCATTCTTGTGGGACAGAAGAAATTGTCAAGGCAGTAGACGGTCATGGAGCCTCTCCTCAAAACTCAGTGTGACGATCGTTACTCATAATGTGATTAACTGGGGGGTATATACAAAAAATTCCGGGCTGTCCTCCCTTCCTGTGGAGAGAGGTAGCTCCTGTAAATCGCTACAAATGAAATCCCTGTCGTTCCGGATGACCGCTTGTGGTTGATCAGGCTGTCGATGGGGCTCGAACTCGGCTCTATTGATCCTGGTGAGAATGTCAAAACATCAATTAAACGCATGTCTGAGAATCGAAATCCTGGCTGGCGAAGCATGCACCGCATGCTGGGTATCTTTGCAGGCTCTGCTTCCTCCAGCCAGTCACTGAATGCAGCAGGGGTCTGCATGCTATAGACACCTGCTTGCTGTAGAAATTGCGTGCACCGAGAGTCCCTAAGCGAGGGACCGCTTCCTCCCTCTGCCCTCTTCGAATGCGTTTCGCAAGGCCACTTGCTGATGGCCTCGATAAAGCCCTCTCATGCATATGAACTATGTGGGTGCATATCCTTCAAGGGTATCTGCGAACCATTGGAGGTTCGTGAGGGGTGGCGCTCCAGTGTAAGGTCGTGACCATCATCCCTGCTCATCTTTTTGGGGTTGTCCATCTTTAATGAGTCTCCATCTGAATCTTGGATGTAGACTTGGACTTCTCTTTGCCGCGTGATTCCTTTCACATCATCTCTATCGGCTTGGTCCTGCGCTGATATTGGTGCATGCGCTGCTTTGAAAGTCGATGCTTGACCTGGACCATAGTCATGCACACCGCTGTGCATGCCCGGTGGCACCTTCGAACCGCCAATAGTATTGGTATCTGGCAGGCCTTTTGGTCCAGATGACATATCGTGAACGTCGATTTCTGAAGAACGAGCAATCTTGACAATAAGGTCTGCCATCGACATTTCGATATTAAGTTTTACCATGTAAGCGACAGGGTGGAATTGAATATACACAACTTGATTGCGCAAAGACATCAAGCCGATAAGCATAATCTAGGACAGGAGTCAGCACGCGCAACAGGCAAAAAAGACTTAGAAGGACTTACATCCATACAGACAGAGATGACTCCCAGACGTGTGTAGTATCTGATGAGGGACTTGTATTTCTTGAGTCCGTTGTGTTTGACAAGTCTGGTGCTGACAACGTGGACAAAGTACCAATTGAGGCCGGCGTCGACAAGGAGAATGAGAACCTTCGAGACACGATCCCAGTATACGTTGATATGAACAAGTCTATTGGACCGTTAACAAGGGACCACAAGAGACATTAGCTCCAGTGAACCTACTTCGCAGATGGAGGAGGGACCATATGCGCGGGTATCCATATGCAGAAAACCACAATGTTCACACATGTGATGAAAATGGCAGTTCCCCATTTCATGTAGGTAGCAGTGCTCCTACGCTCGGTGAAGATTGCGATTCGATTGATGATAATTTGAAGTAGCAGTTGCACTTCGAAGACATAGCAGAAGAGGATCCAAAACAACACTATTGCACTGTGACTATCAGTATGATGCACTCGAAGAGTCATTGACTAACGTACGTCGCGCCTAGCACCTCGTGAAGAAATAGCCATCCGAGGATACCGATGATGAGGTTGGACAAGATCTCTCCCCAGAGCATATAAACGTATACACTGCGTAAGGGTGACTTGTTTTGCCTGGTCTGTTTAATAGCCTTCCAGACCGTCAAGAAACCAAAACCAAGTGTGAAGCCTGCAGCAGCAGCGGCAAGTTGGTAATCTCCAGTCGTAGTCGCCATCTAGAAGAAATAGATGGGACGATAAAGAGCATGCGATGTTACAGAGGTGAATGAAGGCAAGGGAGAAGAAAAGCAGCACTGTCTCGATCGAGTCAAGAGGAGCCCGCCTTATGTATATCTATCGCCCCAGCGGCTGCATGGCAAGCGCGGAGATGGCACTCAGTTCGAGATCTCACAATGTAGAACCAGATCTGAGTCTACGAAAATAAGCCGATAATTATTTCATTTCGACCACTGTCCTGACTCGACATGCAACACGGGCGTTACCCCAGATCCTCGTGTGAGACGATGCCAATGAACATTTTTCAAGCGTACCAGTGATTCTGCATCCTTCGCAGGCTTGCTAGAGCCGAGACGGGTTGTGTCAACGTAGCGAAATGGTCATGGGCAGCTTTGGTATAGAATTTGTGTCTTCCGCTATACTGTGCATTCGAGAAGGGCCAATATCCGGTGGACATTCGGCTTCGGGCTTGTTCCCACGTGGGGGATCGGGCCACGCCGCTGCTGATCGGCGTTTCGAGTCTAGAAAGGGTTCCTGTATGTGTTCGATCCGTCCATGGGAATTCACGCAGTGTTCAGAACATGGACACGGCAATTGCGCGACCCCTATTATAGTGTGCAATGAGTGCTATAAAACGGGGCCATTATCAAATCTGAGAGGTTGTCTGGCTGACTAGCCGTAGCAGGTGACAGCCGTAGCCACGCTACGGAGGCATGTCCCACGAGGCGTAGGTAGGATTTTAACTGTACGCTCGTAGGATTTATGCTTGCATCCTTGGCCTCAATGGTGATCGGGTTACATTGGTGACATCCTCCAAGTGTTTCGAACCTTGATTTTCCCAGCAGCTTGGATGACAGGTGTCTGGCAACGGCTATATCTCGTACAGGGGGCTGCACCGATTCCCGGGCAGCATGCCGTGCTCATGCCCGTCGTATATCCGAGGCGTCCCTAGGGCAAATATGGTCAAGTTTTACGTATTGTGATAGAGCAAGTGACATGTATAGACCACAGCTCTACACACGTCCCGGTGTGCACATTCGAATGCACATGCAACGGCACAGTGGGGATGAAGGGTTGCGTACGGAGACAGCTGGGTCATACTTAGTATGCAACTGGACGTTATCTTTGAGCAGCCTTCTAGTGCAGGCCGACTGGCTACCTTACTGTAAACAACAGTCCAGTCTCCTAGCCGAATGCCATGATGAAACTTGAAACTCGACCACGTCGTCACTTCAATGACTCTTTACATCATGATCACACCGTTGTCAAGGTAGTGGGGTCTATGTGGGGCTTTTTTTTTCTAGTTGCAAAAGTGTTCCGTGCTGCGACAAGGCTTCGGCTCGCATCGCATTGGTACACCGTACAAGTATCTGCACAACGACTACAGCAGCATATCAAAGCGCAGGTCCTAGATCGTAGGCCACTGTGGAGCATATACCTACAGTAGCTTACCCTTGATATTGGACTGATTAGTGAACTCATGCGACTGCCCTTTTTGGTGCCCTCCCTTGTGTGCGAGATCCTACTGCCTCGATTAATGCTTCCCCTCTTAAAAGAACGTTGTAGACTGATACAGCTTCCACAAACACCAACCCATAAATTCTGCGCGGTACGGCATTGAATAGTCTATGATATCATACGACCGTGTGGTATACACTGGCTCATGGAAATATGGTAATAATTGCATCTTCCGTGGTGTGCAAGGGTGTCGTAGGTTTCCATGCTTTTTCGATGTCAATGTGTCATGCCCTTGTAGGCGGCGCAAAGTTAAAGGTATGTGAAGATCAGAGCCATCAGCCCGTGTTTGAAGTTTCTCCTTGCGGAAACTACAAACTCCGACGAGATCACTTATCAAATCACTTCGTGCTCTAGCACAGTCATGGACTTTGCGAAGCTTTGGGTTGCAGTAGTAGACCGCTACGTGCGACTTGTCAAAATCTTGAGATTTACATTACCTGTTCTCCAGGCCCTGGATACAACAGCTCACGGGTCCCGCTACTTGACATTCAGCCCAGCGAATGAGTGAAGATGAGACACAACGCGTGAATACTGATATGAGCTCTTTCCAGGAAGTCGGCCGCTGTGTTATTATAAACGCATTGGCCTCCAGTTTGTCTCATCCTCCCTAGTTGGGCAACACCGCAGTGTTGGGGCAATTGTGCATACTTGCAAGAATGAGTACAAACACCTGATGATACCTATATCATCAGATTCTTAATGAAGCTGTGTACTCTGCAGAGGAGTATTCGAAGCAAGGCGCCACATTTTCAATTTCCGATAAGAAAGACTCAACATTATATAGTTGTGCTAATCGCTCGGACTCCTTTATGTGTGACTTGCTGGCAAAGAGTACTGCGCAATCGTGTTAGTGCCAGTACGAAAGGCTGTCCACACCGACGACACGAGGATCTGTCTCACGAATGAAGAGCAAGCACTTCTCGAACAGGATATGTGATGCGAACGAGCTTTGGGTAGAAGTCAAGGCTCACGCCCGAGCGTCCTCCTGCGGCCATCAATTGATATCTTTCGCATTTCCACGAGCATCAATCCCATTTCGCGGAACCCTTCACATGTTCGTGCAACTGATAGATATAATATTGACGTAGGTGAACAGGGACGCAGCTCGGCATCTTCATGTCATGTCTGTGCCTTGTGCATTTTAGCAGTACGCAGTTTTGACTCCTATTTCCTGGCCCTCGCCTTGCTTACGGCATCTAACAGAGCTCAACACCAAAATATATCACATATAAAACAGGATGTACATTGTACGATCTTAGGTGACCATGGTGATGTGGAACGCGCCAAGATCTGCATGAACTTGCTGCACGAAGACCTGTAGCTTCACATCGCATCAATTTGTACCTTCCGGGGCTTGAATGGTAAGACTCCGTTGTTGCCTACAATATCTAGTCTCGGCCATTACTCTCTTCTTTCGGAAGAGATATTCCACTTTGGGTCTGTAGCTGATAGTTGTGTTACACCCCCAGACTACGGAACCTCAAGGTCAGCTATAACGTACCAATGAGGTTGAGAAACTCAGTCTTGATCATCAAACATCCTCGCAATGACGACAAGATATCCAATCGGCTTTCAGGATGACACGATTATAGCACAATGGTAGGACTTCCTAAAGCTGGAGGCAAGGAGATACCCGGCCAATGAAGTCATCGTTACTTGAGATGTGCTCGATGCCTAAGGTAAGTACTACAACATTTGATCAACTGTACCGTAGGCTGCAACATGCTTGGGGATGACACGCACCCATTCCCATGGAGGCCTCGGCTTGCACCCTAGTCGTAGGGTGGATGCAATATTGCCAGGAAAGGAAGCCTTGAGGAAGTGGTGGTCAAGAATGTTTGCGCAGGCGCTTGATACAGAAAGAAGTGTATTTTCCCGATACCTCGCAACATCCACCATCTGAGAACAATAGCATAGAGACCAAGAATGTTATCAAAGCAACTAATGTGCGCTCGTAGACCGAACAGCGGATCCCTCGTAAGTTGCGAAAGTGAGCAGGTGCTAGGCCGGGCAAGCAGAGACGGGATGACACACAGACAGGGTTCCCCTCAAATCCACATTTTGTGTATGTCAGATAAACCATAATTCCTTCTTACATGCAATTGCCTATACGTCCAATCTGGTCCGATGTGGCACCTCCAGAGCATTGAGCATACAGCAAGGCGCAAAATTCGCAACCATTCCAAGCGGACAAGTTCGATATCCAACCTGACTAATGGTTCGTGCCTCGATAAATTTTCATGCTTCGTCCTTTATCTGCTCGTCTAAGACATTCATCTGGCCCATTATGTATATGTCGAGTGGGCGAGAGTGTAATATGCTGTCAAAAGTTCGCAACACGTTTGATTGTTCCTTACCTTTTGAGTTCAGATTCCTGGAATCTCTTGTTTGCAGCTCTAACTCATTGCTGTCGTTCGTCGCCGACCTTGTTACGGGCCAACAAAAAGGTCTTAGGGCAGGGATGGTGTTTCACGCAAGGGCGACGGCACCGAAGTCATGGGATACATGAGGCACGAGATATATGATAATAGAAGGGAGCAGTATGGTAGTAATGCTCAATTGATTTGGAATATCGCCGGCCTTATGAATGTTCCTGATTAGTCTCAAATACCTGATTAGGCCTATCCATGATCATTCCATAGCGATGGTGCAATCCTCCCAAGATCCAAGCGATAGACACGCATGTTGTGCGAATCCGTTGAACCATTCACCGGTATCAAGGGGATGGATATACGCGGTTCTGCCTCGTTTCACCACGCCTATTGGAGGATTCTGACAAACTCTTCATCTGTAGTCATCGAGGTAAGCAAGCGATTTTCATCATAGCACAAAGTCGACTTACAATCAATACTTCCGTCGCCGTTCTTGTCAGCTTCTTTGATCATCTCATCAATCTCGGTCTTCGAGAGATCCTCCCCAAGAGCTTTCATGACTTGGCGAAGCTCTTCGGCGTTGATGGTTCCGCTCCCATCACGGTCGAAGATGTTGAATGCCTCGCGCAGCTCGGAATCTGTGTCTGACTTCTTGACCTTTCGTGACATGATCGCGAAGAACTCTGTTCCGTGTTATTGGGTGCGACTTCAAGCAAATCTGACGTGGCTACCTACCTTCGAACTCGATCGTGCCTGTGTTGTCGACGTCAATCTCATTGACGATGTCATGTAGGTCCTCATCCGACGGATTGAGACCTAGCGAGCGCATGACTTCGCCGAGTTCCTGGACAGATATGCTTCCTAGAAAACGCCCGGACAAGTCAATAAACAGGTACACCACCCAGTTACAAGCGATTCGTGAAGTTTTATGGATAGGTCTATTATGAGCGCTTCGTTCTACCATGACATGACTACGATGATCCAAAGAAACACTTACCATCACCGTCTTTATCCTACTGAAACGTGAGCATATGGTCGACTCTGAATCTGAGGGAGTACACATCCTGACGTACGAAAATTCTGAAAACCTCCTTCAACTCCTTCATCTGCTCTTCATCAAATTGTTCAGCCTAAGGGACAAGCGCGTCAGTAACCGAACCCCAATGCCAAGACCACGTATTTTCATCATTACCATCTTTGGTGTCCCTTGCTAGACGGACTACGACGGGGTTCAATGAGAGTTATAGATGTCAGATGTAACGTTGATGCTCCTCTTTAGTACTGAGAAGTGTTGCACAGAATGGTCGCCTCGTTTTTTCTGTGCGTTGTCCCAATGTTACGATTCACGCGTCACTGCGCCAAGAATATGATTCAGGGCCGGGGCAGGAGCCACGAGGGGTTGTCCGAAAACGACAAATCCAGCAGTACGTACACAGGAGGTAGGCAATAGGCACCTCTACCCCAGTACGTAAGGCAGCATTACCATTCTGATTGAAGTCTTCATTTTATTCTTTCGTCGAGCATTGTCATGAGCATAGTAAATAAATGGAGAGTGCCTGTTCGCATAGTGTGCAAGGCTCACGCGTCGCAATTGAGATGGAGATGACACCAGGACTGTGTCGGTCGAGAACTATTGAACTCACTCGCAGGTACAAATGCGGCATCAATGGAGTGCAGCTTTCTACGGCCACACGCTGTAGGTTTGAGCATAAAAATGAAATGTGAACATGTGTCCCTATGATACACATTGGAGGCTGACTTGGCAGTTTTGTCACTTCTTGCGCCGCGAACGACGACAGATACACAGTACGGAGTAGATAGCGCTCAAACAAGAAAAGGTATGAGCGTGTCTCAGTGGGGTAAGTAATCTACTTGACAAACCTGGCATGTAATCGTCTACGCGTAACCTCTCCACAACTGTCCTGCAAGTACAAGATATAGAGGTTGCTCGTCGCAGCAATTCATATGCCAGGTCTATATATAGGCAGCGATTTGCGCACCTCTCCAATCATTCAAAGGTCCCAACATAAGATCTAAGCCACTCCTGAAATTTAGCATACTGGCGAAGTCGCTTCTTTCACACGTGGGAGGATAAACCCACAACACATCTGTGCGTGGTGATACACATTATGAATTGCATCTCCTGAACATATCAATATGGCTTCTCAGTCCCATGGCACAGGGTGCATATAAAGCGGAACTGTCCCCATTGAGGTGTCTGTGCGCCCTCCTAGATCCGGAAAAATACTTAATGTAGATTGATTTACCAACCAAGATGAAATGAAACTGTTGACTGCGAGAGCAATATGTTCTTGATGGGTCCTCGGTGCTGCTGCGCCCTTCCGGTACAGGCACTCGGACGATATAGAGTCGCTGAAAAAAAAACGCACCTAAGAAAATGCGCATAGCAACGATCGCGAAGAAGTGAGAGAGGCATCTGAACAGCTTGAGCAGTGCAGGACATGCGAATTTGATCGTCGTGCTGCACTGGATCATCCAATCGCCCGATCCGAAGCCCGAGCATGCAAATCCTAGAGGACCTGCAACGATAAACGATCATTACTAGCTCGACCACTTGCATGTGCCTGTGACGCAGCGGTTCGAGTTGAGCTGATAATATCTTTAAAGACTCAGCAAAAGTGCCTGCTGTATGGATTCCTGCACTGCGGACTCGATTCAGCAACAGATGTTGTTTTCTGGTATATTTGCATATTACTGAAAATTAACGGCACAGGTCATAAAACACTGATATAATCCGATGAGAATGAAAATCTGAAAGTGGTATCTCGTAAAAAGGAAAAGGGGCCGCCCGAAAATCTGTTGAAAATGCGAAAGGTCTCGCGATACGTAACATCAAAATGCCTACCCGCTCATGCCGATCTGGAAAAATCCTTGTATTCTGTCCTGTTGTCTCCGCTTGGAGAAGTCTTGTGCGCGTTGATGGACTTCGTCGAATTATCATCGTCACTGACATCGTCTAGGGAGGTGGCCGTTACGCGAACATCGGATGCGAATTTGACTCCTTTATCGTGGGTCTTCTCTGATACTGTATTGGCCACAGTACCGATGATAGGATCGAGGCTCCCAGTCGGGCTATGGCTGGATCGTTCGAAATTATGGTAGACTGTCTTGTCCACATTTCTGCCACGATGGTCTTCTTCATCATCCATAGGGAACTTCAACACATGACCGGTCACTGTGACAGTGCGTGTCTGAGTGATACCACCTGGCAGATCAGAGAGACTGACTTCCCCGCTCTTACTGCTCTCTTTTCCGTTAATGTGATGTCTGTGACTGTGAATTGGTTTGGATAAACCACCGGCCAAAAGCGTCTTGCGTGTCAGAGTGTACAAGGCAGCGTCAACGAAACCCGAACTGGAGAGAAGCGCTCCTGCAACACATTGATAGGTGTTCGGTAATTCTGTACCCTTATGAGCCATACTCCACATCCGACCTGCGGACAGCGGGAGGGTCAAGATGATGTAAAAGAAAGGATATAGAACCATGAGTCTCGCTGCATGATCGACTTTGGCGAAAGTGTCAGATTGAGCACGGATACTAGGCACAATGGCCCTCATGGCCGTTTTGAGTTGAACCAGGACAGCAGCGTATATGATGATGGTTCCGAATTGGACGATGAAAATCCATATGTAATGCAAAGCCAGTCGGTCCTTCTCGTAGGACGGACCTGCCCAACACCAAGCCCCAGCTTTTACAAAGTATTTGTTACCATGTCTGGAGAAAGTCAGTATCAACATATAGTGTACGAAGGAGAAGACATACGCTATTGGTCCAACAATACTCAGTACGAGAGCGAGACCCCACGTGGCGATGACAGACCACATGAAATGGTTGTGCTCTAATCTGCGACCTTTGACAGCAGTGTAGAAAGTGTGAAGTGCAATCGCCATGACGAAGAAGCCTGATGAGAGGTCGCCGATGTTTAGCAGAAACCCCTGGGAGATGCAGGCCGTGCTAGGCGCAAGCATGGCGTCTTGTCGAATCCAATGAAAAGAGACCAAGAATGAGATAGCTTGGATCAAATCCGCGAGAAGAAGATTCATGATGAGAACAATATATTGGTTGTATCCAACGAAGCTATTACGGATTAGTCCTCTGGACATGTGAGATACATGCTCTAACATACGTCCGATAATGTCGTTGCCATGTTGTCATTCGATAGACAATAAAGGAAAGGAGGGCAACGGTTCCCACTGTAGACAAGACAGCCAGTAATCCAGGAGCATAGAGACCTCGGCGCAGATCGTCAGGCAAAGGCTTCTGGCTGAGAGGGTATGGGAAGTATTGAGGCGGCACCGTCATGATGGCGACCAGACGCTTAGGTTCCCTGTGTGATGCAAGAGCTTTCTCGAGTAGTCCCAGTCCAGCAGAAAAGCAGCAATCGAGTTAGCTTCTCCCGTACAATGACTCTGTATCCGGAAGCCCAGGGTCTGCTGAACGAATGTGCTTCAGCTGGTGGGACAATAGGCACAGGACCGTGCAGGTATGGCGAAGGGAGTTCAGTGTGTTGAGACAAAAGGAAGGGAGTGCGAAGCATAAAATAGGTGATGCGTTGTGGGTTCTATACATGTTACAACAATCAACGGCGAGAAGCATGGTGCATAAGTAGTCCAGTGGACTACATTGCTTTGCAAGGAACCCATCCTGATCTAACTCTGTCTGAACCACCATGACCGTGCTCACCACCAGAATCCTGTTCATCTATTGGCGAGGGAGCTAGTCAATATGCTAGTATTCTGGGGTATGGTGATCAAGAAACCCTCATCATCACGAAGGAGCCGCTTTTAGTAAAAATCAACCAGATCTACGAAGCCAGCAAAGGGTTGACTACTTGGTTGACGAGTCATCGCCCGCGTGCCACATTCGCTCGTGCTTCCTGGTGTGAAATTCAGAATGAAGGTCTTGAGAGTTTTGCTATTGTCTGCACCAGTTCCTGTAGTTAATTCGAGATCGTCGTTCAACGTCCCCGCCTTAGGGCCACAACGTGGAAGCTGTGTGGAACAATAGCCCAAGTAGACTAGTCGGGGTATGCCACTTGAACCATGTCGATAATGTGGCTCAACATTGGGTGGAAAGTACCACGCAGTAGTTGTCCCGGCCACAAGTACTTGTACATCTCCTCATCTAGTCCGATTGTTGCATGCAGGTTACCTAGGTATTCTGGATGGCGAACGCTACCAGTCAAGCACAATGTGACGGACTTCGAGGCAACGCAAGTTTCAGCATATCGGCATTTGCCTCTTCGACGGACAGGCCTGACTTCATGGAACCTGCATTCGAGGACGGGGAATTGGAACTACAAGCGCAGCTATCTCACGTCTGTAAGATTGTCACTGTATATTACCGTAAGCTGGATAGGCAAATATCCGCAGTAAGACTGTAGGGTTTCCCACAGCACTTTACCATGCATCGGATCGAGGGTTTGAGAAGTGGAGGGCCGTCGTCGTTGCAAGCTTTGAGGCTCAAACGCTTCTCGTTTGAAACCGCGATCAGCAGGGGAAAGAAACACTGCGTCATATGATTGGCTGGCCCTGCAGCAGCCCCGCACACACCACTACAGCACCTGTAATAAACATTCGTGTCGCGCTCCCACATTAATCCACCATCCGACAAACAATTTGATGGCCGATTCCAGAGTCATTGCAAGCCCACAGAACCCTTATCGGCGCGATATTGACCCATTGCAAAATCACAGGCTGCTCTTTATGACCAAAACCATATCGCCTACGGTACCAAAGCTTTGAGTTTTAGATAAAGAAACTGAGCAGATGTGTAAATTGAAGTCGGCTTGCATAATACGCGCATTCAAAGGAAGGGCTGACATTGTTTCGCTATCCTTGTTGTCACAGAAGTGAAAATTAACGCAGTCTAATGCTGCTTAAGGTAAGCACCCACAAGCCTAAGGTCCTTAGCTTTACGTCCGAAGCTAAGCATGCATAAGCATTGTCTTCTGTAAGGAAGCAATTTTTCAATCATTCATACTTCTACGATCCATGCTGATCAGTCGTGAAAGAGCGAGTGATAGCCTAGGATCGCTGGGGAAAGGCGATGTCACGAATCAGAATGTACTGATGGTCTCGGATGTCTCTCACTCGACTGTCTAGGAAGGCTTTGTTGAGGACAATCCGCGTGACACCCTACAATTCTGATAATCTTAGGAGTGTGAGGATCTGCCCGAAATGATACTAGACTCTATCACCGTACCAATGACCCAGGACTCGGTGCGATATTGACGGGACATGATCATCTGTCACCAGAAACGTAGAGCGAAGGAAGGCGCTGGAATATCTCAAGGTGGCTAGTTGATGATCCGCTATCGAATTTGGTTGGTCATATGAGATTTTAGGCATAGTGACAAGCCGCGATTCCGGCTCAGTCATTTGCTCATGACTCGAAGAGGGTGACGTTGCTTTTACAGTCTGTAAGAGGCTGTACCTCAGTATCTGTCGCATTCTCCGTTTTCATCGATACCGCCATTTTCTTCTCCCGTCTTCGTTCAGTTAGACCTGGCGTCTCGGCAATTCCCTGACAAGTAGGAGGCGAAGAGGGCGTATCGTACCCAGTTCTCAAGCAGCGCCACATGTATCTAGGGCCGCTACTTTAAAAGCTTGTCGAGGCTGAGCTGAGTGGATCCTGATGTGTGCAGGTAAACTTTGGGTGGTCCCTATAAGAGAACTCGGACTGGAAGTCCGGACTCTTCACGGGGCTTAGCGCGCAGTACAAGCAAGTACCAGGCCTTCGTGATTATCTGTGAAGTACGTGTTGCGCTAAGTATCGACCCGTCGCCGGTCCGAAGTTGCCGCTTGAATCTACTGGCCCTGCGAAACCAGACGGACTCGTAGACGGAGCTTCATACTGTGTTGTCATTACGTCCATATCAACATTCCTTGGAGGACCCTGCGCGGTTCACAGGATAAGGTTCATATAATTAAAGTGTATTTGCCCGGTCGACCCGACCCGACTGAGACTGCTCTTCTGCCGTCGACTCACAGTACAAAACGCTACAGAACCAAGTCCGGGCCAGCCTACACTTACATTGCACTCCATGGTGTACCAAACAACGTGAGTCGCGACATCAGGGCAAAAGTCCGGCAGTCGTCGTCTCTGTCCCCTAGCCTTTGCTGTTCAGTGACACGACTCAGTGCGAATCGTTTGGCATGCTGTACCAATGATATAGACCAGCTGATGTGGGTGCTAAACCAAGGATGCTGAGTCCGAGAGGCTTATACCACGCTGTCATGTTTTCCCAGGGTCAACAGACATGATGGCCAGAAAGCTTGCAGGGAAGATGTTTTGCATTCATACAAATTGGTAGGCACATCACCAGGGCTGCACTGGATTTCTGTGGAGACTTCGCAACAGGAAAGCGCACTTGTGCTTGTGCTTACTGTCTCTAAGCTTAGAATGACTCGAAGTACACACATCCTGACGCAGAACAATTCGGCCTGGACACATGATTGGACTGACTTGACCAAGTTGATCTCGTCGTTATTTGAGAGCCTGACTTTGTTATTCGACGATATACAGACATTACCATGTCGATTACAATCGCCAGCTGATATGACAAAAGGCAATGTGTAACGGATATCAGATGGTGATCTCGTCGCTCCTTTCCTATCCTTGTACCCGGTTCCAGGTTTCTTTCAAGACAATGAGGTATGGTGATGTCCGATTGAAGCATAGCGTCGTCTGTCTGGCTTCTGCGCAACATGATTGCGTAGAAAAAAACAGTACTGCAGTACCTTGATCCCTTCTGACATATTTTGAGACGCGGGACCATAGTCAAACCGCGAATGCCAGTCAACTTACCCGACTCATGACCACCTTCTATGTCGGGATTTAGATTGCACGATGCATGATCGGCTCCGCTTGGGGATACTAATACTATTGCTCGACTCCAGTCACAGCACTGTGTCTCCTGCACTGTGTCTCCTGTGACGAAGGTATAAGTCAACATGAACGTGCGTGGCCTGCCGAAGAGCAGCTGCTCCTTGTTCTTAGAGCCACTCGGCCGTCAGCAGTTGCTACCTGCACACTGGGCTATGAAACGCAGGTGTGAAACCTCTCTCATCGGGCTCAAGAAGTATGACCGACATTAGATCGAGGCTTTCACACGCCCAGAGCACATTCAACTCTTTTCCTCCGCACTGACAGCTCAAGTCCATCATGCCCTCAGATACGGAGTTTTCTTTTGCCTCATTAATATCAGATGTTCCAACTGCAACGAGGCCGCACAGGTTTTCCTCGGCCTCGACTGTTCGAAGGCTCGCTCCAGACGTTTCTCCCTTTCAAGAAAGAGGGGTCCACACTAACCACTTTGCACCCATATTTCATTTTATTCAAGCTCGTACCGCTCTCCACTTCACCAAGCCTCTACTCAATCCTACCCACAGAATTACTATAACACGACGAGAGACAAAAAGTTGGGCGCAAAACGATGCCAATATGCATGGTCTGGCCTGGCCTGGCCAGCCAGTGAATACGTGATTGATTCATAATGTTCCCCGACGTTGACCGCCACTGCAGTGTGCTCTCTTGATCCAAGATCAATCCCTCCCACGCGACCTACCGATCTTGACTCATGCACACGGGACGACTGTGTTCCTAGCTTGGACCCTGTGAGCAAAAGCACGTACGTACGACAAGATGGGGCGTAGGTGCAAGAAATCTCGACCCACGGATGACACAGAACTTGGCTCGGTCCTGCTTTGCTGTTGTAGCCATCTCTTAGAGGACGGGCAATTTGCATTTCTATATGCCACCGCTGAGAGCAACTACATCAACAATACCAGTGAACCAGTAGGAGAACATTCTTGTCGTCGTAAGCAACTATCTACTCGAGCCTCCAACGTTCAAACATCCTTGCCGTGCAAAAGAACCGAAAACATTAAAAAAAAGCAAAATACATGAATAACCAACATATTAGAAAAAGCCGAACATTGGCAAAGCAGACGGAAAGATATCACTATTCGACCCCACGACTAATCATATCCAAAGTATAATAATTCCCCTAACATGTTGTAAACTTACGTACGGCCACAGGCAGCTGAGAACTGGGCATCCCGTCCGCTCTGCCAGACATAAGCAGTTGACCGGCTGATTAGTACTACGGTGGGTGACCACGTGGGAATCCCAGCTGCTGTACGTTTCTCTTTTTGTCGCTTTTCCGTCTCCTTTGGCGTCTGGTACTGTTGGTTTAGTGTTGCGAGCGTATCACCGTCTCGAAGTGCCACTGTTATTTTGATCGCTTGAAAGCCGTCTGCCCTCGACAGTGCGCTTTCACTTCTTTCGTGTTCATATTGTATAAGATCAAAGATGTATTGTTGATCCTCGAAGGAAAATAATATATATATATATTATTAAAATTAGAAACTCAACTCCTCGCTGATGCGTTTTATGCACGCCTTGGATACTGTTGTTTCCTTATTCCCCCGTCATACCAAGCCTTCTTCTTGAGAGAACGCCTTTTCCAAAGATCCAAATTAGTATGTATGAATGTATCTTCTCCTGCAAGCACATGATAAGCATTGCAATATTATGGCCCTTTGCTCCCATGCCATGTCCTACGTTTTTGTCGACCGACCAATGGGAAACGTGAACAGAAAGAGCTGCTCCCACCCCATGAAATGTCTATGCAGATCCCAAAATGCGATCATAAGCGTCCTCGACCTCCTTAGCAATCTCGAGCAAGGTGACAATGACAATCTGATGCGTGACGTTTGGCAATCGATCCCTGTGCAGACCGATCCACTCGAGCGGCGGCGTCGCCTCGCCCATGTCGCGCAACTGCGGCGTTTCGATGACGGGTGGCTCGAGGGCGTTGTATTCGTATTTGCTCTGCGGCACGTTCACCACGGCGGTGATTTTGCCGTCTTGTTCTGCTGACGCTAGTGCTGCGTCCGCGCTTGTTTCTTTTGTTGATGGCGCGGCCGGTGGTTGTTGGTGGTGCTGGGGGGCTTTTGAGGCGTCGACGTCGTTGTCGGATTTGGTCGCCGCTTCGTCGTCGCCGCTGTCGGGCTGCTGGGACAAGGACGGCGAGCGGATCTTGACAGCGGACTCGGGGAGCGCTTTGCCTAGTCGAGCGGCCAGGGTCCGCGAGTGAGTGTTCCACATGGCACGGATCTGCGAGATGCGACTGTAGTTCCAGCCAACGTCGACTTTGCCCTCGAAGAGGGACTTGAAGATGAAGTCGATCTTGTTCTCGCTGGGCACTTGCCAGGTCTGCATGTTGGCGACGACTCGAGGTACGCGCAGGATGGTGCCGCCTTTTGCGCCGGTCGCGTTGACGATGACTTCGTCGATGGAAATGTCGCCGAGCGTCTTTGGCACACTGACTTTCTTGACTGAACCCAGTGCTGCTTGTAGCTGTCCCAGTGTCATGCCGAGATGGCTGTGGATACGGTCATCTTCCAAGCCTACTGCAAAACGTGCAGCCACGTCGGAAGCCTCGAGCTTGAGTACTTGATTGTCAAAGAAGGTTCCGGGAAAGGCTCCGAAGGCTATCTGGCGCAGCTTGACAACGACATCCGAGTGGAGTGTAATGGGGTATTTCGACTTCGATTTTTCGTCTCCTTGTGGCAACGATGGTCTCGACGGAGTTGGACTGGGAGGTCTCTGGTGGAACTGACTTACGGACCTGCGCTTCAATTGATGGGCAAGATCACGCATCGACTCCTTGTAAGCAGTCTGCTTTTCTTGGACAAGACGATCAAACGCTTGGTAGAGCCCCAGTGCCTGAGCTGCACTGGTAGATGTGCAAAACGCAAAGACCTTGTTTCCATCCAAGATGGCCACAAGACGATCAGGCGCATTGCTGCGGTCTCGAATATTGTACATCAGCAAGTTGAACTCCTCGACATCGACAAATCCAAAGGGCTGGTAGTCAAAAGAACTCTTAGCTCTCAGTCTTCCAAAGCCAATCGAAGCCTGGACAAGTGGCGCTTTGTGTATTGTAGAGTCCGGGGTTGGCCACTCGATCGAAGATCGCACTGCAATTTGTTCGAGTTCGACGAATCCACTCATTCTTCCCGTGCTGTTGATGCCGACTGCGTCTAGACCTATGCACAGGTCCTGCTTCCAAGTTGAAGACTTCTTCGAACAAGCCCACATGTTCTTGATTGTGAAAGAAGACTTGCCAATGCTTTGTCCCAGGTCGAGGTCGACGGCCAAGTCGGCGATAGAGATGGTAGCACTCCATGGGAACGCTGCAGCCGCACTGACATGCTGATACTTTTGCACCATGATCTCTTCTTGCGCATGACTTTGCGATGTTCCACTGAAGGCAGATGCACTACGCAATTCGTCCGGGAACCAGATTTCGCGGAACAGAAGAAGATCCTGAACCTGCCGTGCATTCAGAGCTGTACGTGTAGGCGCAATCTTGAGCACTGCAGAAACACCACTCGAACCGGCACCGAGGTGTTTACTGTTCATCAAAGACAAGGCAATAGACTCCATCTCAAAGCTGAACGTAGACTCTCGCGAGTAAACGTGCTGCACTGAAGCTCCGAGTTTCGTGAATGTGGCGGACAAAGCAAAGAAGTGGCCGAACTGCTCAGAATTGATTGTGTTCATGGTGATGTAGATGTCCTCCAACTGAGCCTTCGCGTTGACACGAGCGATTGGTTGGCAGCTTAGACCAAATTCTTGTTGGCATATCCGCAAACCAAGATTCAGCTGGAGCTTACCTATCAGCGCACTGGGGTCCTTGGTCAACAAAGAGTCCTGGCCGATGATATCTTGCGCTTTTTCTTGTAGAACGACCTGCGAGGATTTACGAGTAACTTTCGCATCCTTGTGCGCTTCTGCTTTGCGCACGACTTGCTTGACATTGTCGGAAATTTGAAGCACAATGGGCACCAATTGTGGATAGACTGTGTTACTAGACGCATCCACCTTGATCTCGCCGTTGAGAACCGACGACTTGCCAGGATGATCGTCGGAGTTGAACTCGAGCTTCACGGCGATGCCTGGTACTCTAAGAGAGGTCTCAATGATAGGTCGCGAGCCTCTTCTACGCCTGCTCTTGACTCTAGTCGGCGTGTCAGGTGGCTGATGCATCGACGCGTGGAATTGAGGCGGAGGATCTCCTTGTATGCGAAAATGGGCGCCATCGAATCTCGCATCTGCCTGTAGTTGGACCAATCGTGTGTCGCCGAAAGGATTCTTACGAGAAGTTGTATCGCCGCTTGATTCTGTCTGCCACGTAGCGGCAGCCGCATGGTATTTCGAGATTGCTTGCGACATTGATTCATGTATCAGACTTACAGGAAGTACGAACCCAGCATCCAGTCTGAGGTCGAGAGCTTGGCCGCTTGCATTAAAGGCGACTTTGACCCCTTGACTAACAGTGGCATATCTGACAGTGAACACAACTTCTGGAAGAAGGGCCGAATTGTCTGCACGATCAAAGCCAGGATGGCTCTTGGGTACCACTTGGAGCTGGAAGTTCTGAATAGACAGTCGTGCTTCATTCTGTTTCTGGAGCATGAGGCTGATGCGAGTGAAGGAAAGCTCAAGGTCATGAGCATCTTCCTCTCTATACCCAGGCGTGGTAGGTGTGGTGACCCATGCGACTCTGATCTTTCTGAGGTCAAGACTGAAGTCTGTCATGGGTGGTGGAGGGCTGGCCACTTCTATCGAGTGACGAGACGCTGCGTCGGCATACTGGGAAGCCGCATCGTCAAGATCGACACGTCTACGCTTCTCCCTCGAATGGCGCAGGCGGCGTATGTACTCTACTTCCCTCGACAAGTCGAGGTCTAGGATCTTGCGCTGAACGTGAGTGACGATATCGACGACGGTGCATGCCGTCTCGGCGAAGATGTTGACTCGTAGGGCATCGCTTCTCGCCTTGACTTCTCTGGTCAACCGCCCTGATTCTTCCTCGTGCGTCGAGCAGTCGATACTGATACCCAGAGAGATATATCCGCATCGATGTCGCTTATCGTTCTCGACCAAGGTAAGCAAAGCCCCAATATCCTGGATCTGAACGAACACGTTCGGCATGCCTCCACTATCTTTGAGCCCAGCATTTGAGGCTACACCTCGTACGCTACCAAAACCAAACGAGAGCTCCGCGCGGGCTTTGCCAATGCTCATTGCTGGTGCGCTCGCGACCACCTTCAGACCGGCAAGTGTGGACTTGACATCGTATATAAAGACCTTTTCACCTTTGGCTGCAGTATGCGGATGCGGCTCCTTTTCCGGGAAGATATCCGTTACTCGTTGTTGCACCTCGGCGACTTGGTTCTTCATGGCCTTGAAGACACTCTGCACTTCTGGACGATTTATTATCGACAGTGCACTCTGCACAGAAGTGGCTTCGAGCATGATTCTCTGTATAATGGCAGTGACGGCAAGATCCACTTTGTCCCCGGAAATGTTGACGCCAACTAGAGCAGACGCTGTCGGGGTATGGAAGGTAGCTTTCTGACCGGTGTGTCCGTCCTGCTTACGGACGAGAGCATATTCGATCTCTCCAAGATGCGCTTCAATGTCAAATGCTGTCTCAGCGCCCATTTTGGGTCTGATTTTGAGATTCGCAGTCTCGCCTGTAATGGAAAGATTCAATGCTTGAAGCAGAGCAATTGTGAATGCAAATTTACCAGCCATAAACGCAACATTGAAATGGAAGGTTTTCTCTGGTTTCTTCGCTTTCGGTTTCGATGGTGCGTAGCCATGCTGCTCCACCACTCTCTGCTGCAAGCTCTTGATATAGCTCACTTCATCTGCCAGCACAGAGTCTGCTGTCTCAAGCAAGTCGAGAATACCTTGTTGTAGACTAATCGTCATTTCTTTATAAGAACCGCCAAGGTTGATCTCAATCGCATCACTATTTAGTCTTTGCCTGTAATCAAAGTATATGTTGGGAGCAGCGAGATCTGTGCGGTAGATCTTGGAATACTCGCTGCTCAATTCTGTAGACGCATGGCCAACAGTAGTAAGCAGGCTTATACACGATCCGTAGTCCTCAGATGCTCTGCTCGTGCCGATCAAAGACAACTGCATGTTCTCGCCTTCTGAGACATGTCGAAGATTGATCGTTTCCAGTTCAATGACGGTACGATCGTTCGAGACCACGATATGTATGTCTTGTCTGAATATGTTATCATCAGTTTCGACGTTATTTGTGCCTCCATCATCGGGCAATATGTCCATGGCCGGCGCGACTTGTGTACAGTAGATGTCGATAAAGTCCTCGGCCTGGTCAAGAATCTCCCAGTCTAGTCGAATCATCATAAGTGCAGTGTGAGCTTGCACGATGGTCTTCGTACGCAAGTTCTCTTCGACAAGCATAAGACCCGACGGGCGACTAGGCGGAACAATCTGCAGTCCAAGGGAAAGACCACCTAATGAAACATCACTTGACTTGTGTCCAGATTCTACCGAGACATGCAAATTGCCCACGCGTAGCGTAAGCTCCATCGGATGTACTTCGTCTACTGGTTCTCTAGCATCAGCATCACCTAACAACATCCTGAAGACATGAGTCTTTCCGATGTTGGGTATATCCCAGCTACACCATTCCGCCCATTGGTCCAGTATGGCTGATGGTTTCATAGTACTTTCCCAGCCTTTAAAGATTGCGTTCTCAAGCTCCGCACGATCACGACGACCTAGACCGTCGTAGATATGCCGAAAGCGTGCGACGATCTTCCATGAGTCTTGATTTCTGAAGTGATCCGGAAAGGCTCGTAATACAAATGTCATACGCGACAAATATGGAGGATCCGCGGAGACACTGGAATGACCGGTCAAGTAGTCTGTTAGATACCTTAATCTTGCCTTGGCTGTCCTCTGAATAGCATCTGCGCGCTTCTGTATTGACGTGCCTATCACAGCGTACTTGGAGAACACTGCGGCGAGATAGGTAGACTGTTGTCCAGAGACCATCGCAAGAAGATCTTTGAATGATACGTGTATGGATCTGGTCCGAGAAAGTACGAGCCAAACGAGAACATCACCAACACCAAGGCGGATGGCATCTCCTTGGATGAGGTTCGCGGCCGAGATATTAGAGAGCTTAGTCAGAGCAGACTCAAGCGTTAGGTGTAACGAGAACATCGAGTCAACATCTACCTTTGCGGCTTGACGGCGCTGTCTGAGAGTCAGATTTAGATAGCTCAAGTTGACATCCAGCTGATCATGAGCCATGTCTGATGGTATTGAAGCCATGTCTCCTTCTCGGTCGTTGCAAAGACGGATGTCGATGCTAGGTATCACTAGGTTCAGTTCTGTCATGGTGCTTTGGCTGCTCCTTTGTAGAAGACCCAATTCGACCTGGCTCATGACGTCTATCTGAAACTTGTCCATCACATCGATGGGACGTGTAGGAAGGACGGCATCGATGATGTTGAGCACTGGCTCACTGATACGAGGCTCCACATATACACGTATGCCTGGATGCAGACGAATCATGAGTGTATGCTGGTCCGAGTCGTTGTTCGCATCGAAGTTGTAGCCGCCGTCACTTAGCGAAAGCAGGGATACGTCATCTTCGTAGTCCACTGTGTTTGTGAAAGTGGGAACTTGGCTGAGGTCCACATCAACGTGAGAGAAGTGATCATCAGGTGCAGCGAACTGACTCCATAGGTTGACAGTACTCAAGTCAGATGCCGTACGTCCACCGCTGTCAAACGCCGGATGTTGTTGGTCTGCCTTCGTCCCTGGACTTGGAGGTTCCGCCACAGAATATGCCATGGGACCTGTTGCCGACTGAGACGATATTGTACCTGCTCTTTTGTTGGCACGGGATATCGGGCCAACCATAGGCAACGGCAGTCCTGGGAGAGACATGGAGGGAGGCGGGAGGTCCGAGCCGTCAATTTCTTGATCGAAATTGTCAAAGATACTGTTGCCATCTAACGCTCGGTCTATGAGGAATTGAGCACGTTTGCTACGGCTGTCATGACGGCGAATGTGCTGCTGCTGTTTGCGATATTCCTCATGGAAGTGAGCCTTGCGAGAAACAGTGTTGAGCTCGATGCTTGTTTGTATGTAGGCCATGCACTTCGCTGGCTCTTCATTTATCTTCAAGTGGTGGCGAGATGCAGAGTCGGCCTCCACACAGGTAGCAGTGAGGTTAGGTATAACGAGGCGCATGCGAGAAGAAAATAGTTTATCAGCACGATCATTCTGCGACAGTGCGATCGGATCTGTGCAGATTCGCGTCGCAGCCAATCCATCGTTTATCCAAAGGCAAACACTCCCGGTCTTCAAGCTCAAAAAAGTGATACTCGGGATGGGTGGAGTCTGTGCAAGGGGCAAAGCATTCTCGCTATCAGCGAGAGCAAATGCAAATGCTCTGCCAGCTTTGGCAAGGTTTTCTACAAACTGCAACGAGCAGTCGCCAGAGACGCTACCTAGTTCTACGGCCCAGGTGTCCACGTATGCAGGTTCGGTTGGGGGTAGTCCGAAGAGCCGGTGGCCCACAATCGATGCATAATCAATCAGAATCTGAGGCTTCGAGGCATCAAGATCAGCCTTGCCTGAGAGACCTGACCACGAGATGGCGATGGGACTGATATCAGTCTGAAGGTCTAGATAATAGTTTGTGACGCGCAGATCGGCCGAGGCGATTGGCAGCTCTGCCCTCACATAAGTTTCTGCTGAGTAGATATTGGAAGGAAGCAGAATGGTAGGGCGTGTTGCCTTGATACAGAGGATAACATCGAGGTCATTGGCCGGTCTGTAGTTGTGTCTTCCGATAACGTTTGCTTCGGTATCAGCTGCGGAGCCGTCGCTGTGTTGATACTCCTCTAGAGTCTTGAAATGCAGAAACTCTCCGAAGTAATTTTCCTTGACATTGACAAAATAACGGATCAGGAAGCCAAACAGACACAAATGGAGTTCGTGGCCGCCAATGTCCATACGTAAGACATCGCAAAGGCCGGGAGATTGTTCGGAGTAAAAGGTCTGGGTTCCGTTGAGAGTAAGTTTCTTCAATGTTGCCACGCGCTTATCCCGGAGCAGGGTGTGGAGTGTCATCTTGACGGAGTTACTCAGATCAAGCGACAGATCGTGGGCTGTCACATCAAACGTGACTCCACTCTGTGCCGGACGATATTCGTCGATCGGTATGCTGAGGGCGCAGTTCAGCTTCTCACCGCGCAAGATGAGGAAATTGTTTGCTTCAAGATCCGAGGGATCGTTGACTATGTTTGCATCGTTGCCGTTGAGGAAGAGATTGAAATTGTTGAAGTTGAGATCGAGACCATACTCATAGGGTGTAAAGGTATAAAAGTCCGGAGGGGGACCAGCAGCCCAATCGGCGATGAGGTCGGTCATGAGAAACATGTGGTCCCGCAAGATGAACAGATCCAAGTCATGGCACGTCACCTTGAAGAGCCATTTGCGCAAGGTATTCCAGCCGAGGGGATTTGACAAGTCTGCTTGCATTGTGAGATTCCCCGCGCGCCATAGCAGAGCGTGGTTCACACTAGAGAAGATCTCCGTGCCTTTGACATCTAGATCGAGAAGGTTGCAATATCTGTCTTTGCGGGCATACATATCCATGTAGTAGTTGACAGTAGTGTCGGCAAGCACCTTTACATCAATCCAACCAAACGGTCGAACATTTGCACCCGCAGCTTGCTGCTGCTGCTGTTTCTGCGCATTCTTCTTGCCCTTGCCGGCTTTCTTGCTTCCCTTTCCACTCCTCTTCCGCAAGCTAGGTTCTGATGCACCGTCTTTGCGATGGGTCTCGGTACGTCCTTGCCAGTGCCAATCCTTAGACGATTCGCGGGTTGGAATCCTCAACACGATGTCTTTCTCCAAACAGAGGTACAGTTTGAAGACGGTCGCCAGTCGGATCTGGTCGGAGGTACGTCGCTGAGCCGGACGAGCATCACAATAGCTGACAGGAAAGAACATCTGTTGCAAAATGACCCGCTGACGGTCAGCCCATGGCCCATAAGTGATGTTGCCGCCCTCAACAAAAAGGTCAAGTCCGTACTCTGGTGGCGTCGCCCCGTTCACGTCATCGGATTGCTCCAATGGGCTCCGTTGCTTGAGTACTGGACCCGGGACATCCCAGTAGAAGTTCATCTTGACTTTGGAGCAATCCACAATCTGTGAAGATCTGGCATACTCGACGTCGTCCCATTCGTGACTCTGGTTTGTCGGATCGTCATCCAAATAACGCGCAAGGCCCTGCCATTGCGCTTCCCCAGGGAGCTTGGGAGCTGCTTCATCGACGAGCTCGTCGTTACTCAAGAGTGAAGCTGTCCGGATGGACCGATTGGAATCGCGATGCAAGGTGAAGAGTCTGCGAAGAAAGGACACCGTCTTCCGGATGCGCCTGTGGATGCGCAGGCCGAAGAAAGATCGCTTCTTCTTCTTGGGGGTCGCAGTCACGGACAAGTGATGCGCAGCTTGCAGCTGGTAAGTGTGGAAGTCGGCATTAGACTTGAAAGCGACGTTGACATTAGAGAAATCGAATTTGAACAAGAGCTTATATAGATCCAAGGAGCCAGCTTCGTCGGCATCGATCCGGCCTATAGCATGGTCCAGCTTGGCTGTGACAACACTAGGGGTGTGTTCATTGCCCACTGCGGCAGCAGCTTTCTTGCATTCAATCTGCACAGGGAAGAGTCGCAGGAACGCCGGGATAGAAGAACGATCGCGCGACGCGGCAGAGGGATCCGGACGCTGGGACTCGAAGCTAGTGCGGAATTGTTGACTGTCCATGTGCCTCGAGCGAGTGTAGGCCGCTTTTTCCTCATCCTCCGGTGGGGATTGATTACTCGAGAATGTGTCAGTCTCGACGTTGTCAGCGGGAGCGTTCGGCGCAGCATTGGTTTTGGGATCTCCGGTGAGGTTGGCGATGATGGTGTCGTAGATGGGAGTCTGATTGTACAGAAAGGCCTCGACACCGGAGACTTTGACCTCGATGCGACACGGCAGAAGCGGACGGGCTGGTAGTTTTCCTGCCTCTGCCTGACCCAGACTCGAGTTTCTGCTCCTGCTCCTGATCCTGCTTCCGCTCCTGCTGTCGCTCGGGCTGGTGGTCGAGTCTCCACGCGCGCCTCTGCTCCTGCTCCTGCTCCGGGTTCTGGCTGTGGAATGTCGGGCGGAGGATGCTGGGACCGGCTCGTCCAGACTATCCGTCGAAGTGCGTGATGGCGATTTCAAAGGCCGTTCACGCTGTTTCATAAAGATCTCGGCGTCCTGAACCTGCCTCAACCAGTAGCGCCAGGTGATATATCCATCGTGAACCAGGACGGTCTGATTGTGGCCGTGATAGCGGATACTTTTGAAGAACAGACGTCCTCCAAGCAATGATAGTTGAAGCGAAGTAATGTCGATATAGGCGCGATATGCGTGCCATGTGTAGGCACGTATAATGTAAGATACAATTGTCGCAAATGCGCGATTCCAGTAGAATAAGAAGAATAAGGCCAAGACCAAACAAACAATCACGTCGATGAGGAAGACCCAGTTAAAGCCCGCCTGCTGACCCAGCTACAAAGAGAGATCAATAGGTGAAGGGGAGAGAGAAGAAAGAGAAGCAAATTACCGGTTGAGCGGTGAGGCCATTCGCCATGGCTGCGAAGATACTCCTGACCTGGTCCTTATCCGTGGTCTCGTTGTGTCTTGTCCGTCGACGCAATTCATCGTGGCCAGAAGCGTGTGTCGCGGCAAGAGCGTGGCAATGCGCGACTCTGCAAAACACACGTTGACACTGATAGAAACACGAAAAGGGGAGAAATATCGGGAACAGACGCTGTTGTGAACAACGTCGCTGGCTGTCGTAATTCAAGAATTAAAGGTAACACTACAGGTAGAATGCGGAGTACCTTATGTCAAAGCGTTCTAGAATTACCTTAATTATGACGCTGTCGAAGTTGTGTGCTATTGAATATACCTACTGTAAACGATGCGCTGGCGGCAGGAGAGTATATGAACGATCGATGGAGACTTGAGTGTATTGCAGACACAGTAGTACAGAACTGACCGTCTTCAATAGCATGTGCTGCCTGTACATGACTTGTCTCGAACGAGTAAAAAGCCCCGCCATCTTGGCTTGGTACAATAATGGTCCTGCTGCTGGACTGAGGCGCATTTGTACCGCGACTCGACTTGCAAAGCACAGATCTGATTACAGAGTCGAGTGACTCAATCTAGAGTCAAGTCTCTCCCCCGCCTGGTGATGCCCACGAAGACGGTGAGAAAGGGCCGACAACTCAAAGGTCTCCAGTGTGGCAGTGGAATGGAAGCCGAGTAGTGAAGGGGAACCGCACAAAAGGCGGAGACTCGTTGGAAGGCAGTGCTCCGCTCAGTGTTTAGTAAAGTAGTGCAGTGTTAGTAGTGTGTTATTCGTACGCCCGCGGTCACGCTTTGACTGCTTTACTCGACTGCAAGTAGAGAGCCTTTTACCCTGATCCAAGTCTTTTGTCTTTTGTGTTTATTCTGATGCCTTGACTGCCACCACCACCATCACTGTCACAATCAGCACTACTAACCTCCTTCTTCTTTGGTCACTGTGTGCATCGTCTCCTCTATTAAAAGGCACATTGCGCCCACATAATCATCGCAACATGATACTCCCTGTGTCGGCGTAGAATAAGTTGCTTCCTCCTCAAGAAGGATCGCATACCTCAAAAACATCACCATGGCAGGCGACCAGACTATACCGTCTGGCACAGGCAGTCGCTTTGCGAGCCTCGTCACTATCCTCGCCGGTGTGGCTGCGCTCTCTGCTACCCTGACGACTTTTGTGTAAGTCCTCTGTCAACGAAACATGTATAACGTCATTCGCTGAACCTCTATGCAGCGCAGTATGGCTTCAAACGTAGGCGCAATTGCAGTCTGTGAAAAACAAGAGGCTCTGGTATTGAGATTGTGTTGCAGGAAAAACTACAGGAAGCCCCTGTTGCAGCGCTATGTCATCCGGATCCTGATCATGTTCGTCCCTCCTTCTGACACGACTTGTATGCAACAAAGCAGCTGATGACCGACACAGGGTGCCAATTTATTGCGCCGCGTCATGGGCGAGCTTGATATCCATGAGGGTGGCGTTCTGGATAGATCCCTTCCGGGACGTCTACGAGGTGTGTTGCCTCGTGAGACATTGGCCTCCCTGTCGACTGCTGATACGTGTGCCAGGCTTTCACCTTGTATGCTTTCTTCCAGCTACTCATCAACTTCCTCGGCGGTGAGCGAGCTCTCATCATCATGATGCACGGCCGCGCGCCCGTGTCCCACCTCTGGCCACTCAACCACTGCCTGGCCAAAGTCGACATCTCCGATCCTCACACCTTCCTCAGCATCAAGCGTGGCATTCTACAATACACCTGGATCAAGCCTCTGCTTGCTGTCTCCACAATCGCAATGAAGGCCACCGGGACATACAGAGAAGGCTACATAGGAGTCGCCTCGGGCTATTTCTGGAGCAGTCTGATTTACAACGTCAGCATCTCCATCAGTCTGTATGCACTCGCCCTCTTCTGGGTCTGCATGTCCGACGACCTGCACCCCTTCCGCCCCATGCCCAAGTTCTTGTGCATCAAGGGTATCATCTTTGCCTCATACTGGCAGGGCTTCATGCTCTCCATCCTCGTCTGGCTCGGCGCCATCCCAGACATCAAAGGCGGCTACTCGGCGGACAACCTCGCTGCCGCGATTCAAGATGCGCTGATCTGCTTCGAAATGCCCGTCTTCGCTCTGGCGCATTGGTATGCTTTCTCCTGGCACGACTATGCCGACAAGACCATCTCCGACGCCCGTATGCCCGTCAAGTATGCTCTGCGCGACGCCTTCGGCCCCCGCGACCTCATCGAAGACGCCAAAGAGACATTCTACGGCACACAGTACGAATACCGCTACTTCGATGCTGACGACAATGTCATTGCTCATGAGCAGTCCAGCTCTCGCGAAGCTCGCATCAAGGAGGGTATGAGATACGGAAGAGGAGGCAAGGGGAAATACTGGTTGCCTGAACGTGGTCATGCCGACGCCAAAACGCCATTGCTCGGTCATCTGGCCAGTAGCCGGGCCAGAACAATGAGCCCCGGAGGAGGCAAGTCGCATTCGCCTCCCGTCAGTGCAAATCGCTACGGCTCCCCCGGCCCGCCGGAAGAGCCCATGCTGGATCCCGAGGAGGAGCGGCTGTACGATAACGCGCGCGCCCTTGAGTTTGGTGACTGGAACTACCCTGTCATCAACACTCACTATGCCACCAAGGCCGACGGACTCGGCGCGGCCCCGGACGTCATCACCAGCTCGACCAATCGCAACCTCCTCCAGCCTACCAAGGGCAACAAGCAACGACGCAAGAGCAAGATCAAGGAAATTCAAAACAACGTGAAGCACGGAGAGGATGCGTCGCATCATGGAGAAGCGTCCAGCAGTGCTGGCTCACACGCAAAGTCCCGTGGGAAGCTCCCCATCATTGGCAAGCTGCTGCGCCAGGAATCCTCGAGTTCTTCGGCCTCTTCCAAGTCTGGGAACAGCCAGCTCGTCGATCTGGTCGTGGAAGACCATGAGGCTGAGGAAATAGAACGTGTCAGGGCTCGCAAAGAAGGCGGCCCTGGCTGGAACGGGGTTGAGCAAAAGCATTTTGTGTACGTCTTCGATAACCCTTCCAATGCAGACTGGAGCCGTTGCTAACAACCAGACCAGTGTCACGAACCCAGACGAAGGCGAAGTCGAGGAGGTGCGTCACGGCTATAATCCCGACGAGCCCGAGGGTGCCGCAACGGACCAGATGCACAACACCGACATGGCCTTTGCAATCGGCGAAGACGAGGACGAGGGCGAAAACGATGACAACGACGCAAAGAAACCCCTAGACGAGCTCGAGCAAGAGCAGCCGTGGGAGCATAGAGACTATGGCGATTCATCGTCGTCGTCGTCACAAGAACGTCAGCGGACACCTGAATACGGCAGTTTCAACGAAGAACGACACGTATGGGGTGAAGATGACGGGAAATGAATTGTCTGAAAGATGAAGTCCACTCCTGCTCCTTCTGCAAAAGCAAGGCTGTGGCTCTCTACTTGATGAATGTTGGATGTCTTTTTCTGTAGTTGATAGCAACTTTAGCGAGTCTTTTTTTCTTTCTTTCCGAGTACCTCACCTAAAATCCAATGACAATCTCAGCACTAACATTTCCAAACTAACAGCAACGACAAAGTAGTAAAGTAACTAACGCAGGATGGATCACAAAACAGAGTTAATTCACTATATCTCACCATTCCCATTCTCTCTCTCTCTCTCTCTCTCTCTCTCTCTCTCTCTCTCTCTCTCTCTCTCTCTGCACCTCCTCCACACTTTACAATCCTTTGTACAGTATACTACTACAGACCAAGAGACATACGGCCTTGAAACATACATACAGGCGAGCAAAGAACAAGAGAAAGGAAGGGGATCCACGCGCAATGTTCAAGGTCACGATCTGAGTCAGAAGACGGGGTCTCTTCTATAGAGCATGTTGGTCGTCGTGGTGGTGTAGAGTAGCGTGGCTAAGGCACAGTACATACTTTCCTCTATTGTACTGTATAATATAAGTAAGAGTTTGATACGAGCTCGGAGAACTTGTTCACATCACTTCGTGTTATGACTTTAAGATATACAGTATTTGTTGTGAGGGGACTTGATATGTACGCATGTGTATGCACGTGAAAGAATCACGAAAGCGAGAGCCGGAAAGAAAAAAGTGTCTTGTGGACTTTAGCGAGGATACAGAGCAGCAGCGGTAGAGTTTCACATTCTGAGCGTGGGTTGACGGATATACGGTCGATCGCCCATCTTGCTGTACTTGGTGCGCCGGCCGAACTAAGGTATGATAGTCCCATTTTCTCAGCTCGTACTTGTACTGTAAATGCGTGGGTTTGGCGTTCTCGTGAGCTCAAAAACTTTTAATGTTGAGCTTCGAAACAGATGAGAGAGGACAATACCGTAGGTAAGGCACTGCATGAGTAGAGAAGTTGGGATTATTGTAGCTAATAGGCACTTTTAAAACTCGTTTGATATCCGGTGAGGATCGAGGTAAGCGGATGGAGGTGAACTTCATCTGTGATCAGGAGACAACTCTACATATTGCTTTGCCGTCTTTGCATTCTCTCGCTCCGCTATGTTGAACACGAGAAGGAGATAGAAGATCGTCATTTTCTGTTCGTATTGATTCCGTATTCGGCATACAGGAGAGGGACGGGGTCCTGCATATCCGGTACTATAGCAGTATTAGATTCGAGGGGATCCCTTGATTTTATCGTTGTAACGGGCACAAAGCGAACGGGGCATGCATGCATGCGTGCATGTGGTTCGCATTCGAGTCACGTCCAGTAGTAGGTACCTACTATACGTTACTCTGTGAAAGCGATATTTGCAGAAAGCTGAGTACTGTACGGGATAAAACGAGGTGTTGGAGAGAAGACTGGCGGATAAGATTGTTGAGAGCCCCTTCATCAAACTAATTGCGCCAGCACCAAGAAAACATCGCGGATAAACTTGGAAAATAAATGATCCATCGTTGATTGTACAGCACTTTGGATCCAACCCTTTACCTTATCTTGGGGCTATTCTTTACTTGGTAAATTGACCTAACGCCACACGAACGGTACGCCCGACCGAACGACCTGACCCGCCCGTCGCGCCCGTTGTTGGGTACGACTGTTACGGGCAGGTAGAAGGTGAAGCAGAAACTGGGCCTTAGCCTCAACTCAGCTTGGTTTTCCTTTCGTCCCAGCATGGTCGTACCGTTCGGTCGCTTTGCGAGACCAGACGAGAGAAAGGAAAATGCAAGGGCGCGCGGCGCTGTCTTGTCCCGTTTCCCTGCGCAATGAGTGACTTGAGTCGGGATTGAAATATGCTCGTACACTACTACGAGAGCACAAGAAGGGTGAGAGGGCTTTAGAGTAGGAGACTGGCTTTCTCGACATATTCTATACTGGGCCACGGAAAGTCAGCTACAGTAAGGTGAAGTGCCGTGATGGAATGCACTTTGCCTTTTCTTCTCAGATACCCAACAGAGGCTCACGAAAGCATGGCACTTCAAGACAATTATTTTGGGTAATCTTGGCAGTAGAGGGAAGTCGATCGGATCGAAAAGATTGGCATGCAGCAAATGTCTCTCCCAGTTGCGCCTCTGTCATCAGCGGTTCTTTGTAGCCTTTGGCCTCGGCAGGGCGACATTTTGTTTCACTTTAGTTCATCGTTTCGCTGCTCCTCCATGTCTGATCCTTACAGATAGCGGTCGTGAGCCGTCTCTTCTTGTTTCCGTCTGACCCGTGTGTGTCCCTTGTCCCTTCTCAAGTTGTGATCATTATATTGTCAGAGAAGGTGGGTACTTTACCTCATGTACAAGCATGTACCGTGCTACAAGATCTATTCTAATTGTTACTCCAGATCTGCACGCGTCAGCACTCGGTCCGTTAGATCCCATTTCTTTGGAGAAAAGCGCTCGTAGCCCCCGCCAACCTTTCCCCTCCCCCAAGGCCGCCCCAGACAGCACCCCACAAGCTTGGCGGATGATTGACGTGTAGAGCGGTGGACTACCAAGGCCATTCCCAAGCACTCAAGGTTGCTAGTCCCGTGTACCTGCCTTACCTGCCAGTACTCAACCCATGTAAATTGCGCAAGCACCTTCCACCTCTTGCGACTCTTCATTATCGGTCCAAAAAACGGGTGCAACACAGGAGCAGAATCCATTCCACTCGAGTCTCATCTACTGCGTCCTGCTGCATTTCCGTCGCATCGCAGCCACTTCCAGCACCTGCAACTACAAATATCCACCCACAGTCGCTACTTCCTTGTAGAGAACAAAGGATCTTCCTCTCCATATGTCGCGCGAACTGTATTAATCCCTCCCGCACCCACGTGCATCCTGTGCGGCTAGCAGCAGCATCAGCATCTCACGTTCCTTGCACTGTGCTTTTACTGCGTCTGTTAAAAAGAAAGAATATAATACAAAGAACCACCTACCATTATGGCTCCGGCACAACCAGAAGCTTCTCGTCTGCACTCACAGACCGGAGGACTCACTAATGACGGGGGAGACTCTATTGGCCAGCAAGCTGGTAGATCATCCACTAATCTTCACGCCCAAGCCTCGGCCGCCTCTTTGCGACGGACATCCAGTCAACAAGGAATCTCGCCGAATATCTTGAAGAAGAAAAGCAGACCACGAAGTCCGGGAAAGGGAGAGAGTACGCCTACGGGCTCTCCGCTCGTAACAAGGACCACAACGCCTCACTCACGCATGACTGCGACAAACTCACATAGTTCGCATTCCAGCACCTCGTCTCACCCGACTCCGTCAAGTCAAAGTGATGACATGTACGACATTACTGGCTCTCGCACGAGGGAGTCGGAAGCAAGAGCAGTTGGAGCGGCTATTGCGGCAGGTCTCCCACCTCCGCCGCCCATACCTGCATCCCGTCCTGTACAGATGAGTCCGTACTCGTCCTCGAATAGCATTTCTCGAATGAACTCACCGAGATCTGTGAGAGATCTTGGCCAGGATTATGATCGATACTACAATCCTTTTGCGACTCGTAACAACTCTTCCACAGATGTGACCTCGCTACTGCCGCGGTACAACTCAACGACAGGCGCTTTCAGCCCACTTATCGGTGATGGCTCGACAACAGGCTCGAAAAGAAATTCTGATCCTTTTGACGATGAAAACAATCAATCCAGTACCAATCTCATGGATTCTGGCACATCCGCAGTCCCGCCAGGCGTGGCAACTGTGGGACCGAAAGTCGGCGTGACGACGACGGCAGAATCTGTCGCTGCAACTCCAAATGCTACTGCGAATCATCAGTCAGAGACGATGGGCTTCTTTCCTGTGTATCTTGACGACAGATTAGGCGCGACAACCATCGATAAACAAGGGTACAATTTCCCTCTGTACTGGGACGAAAAGGAGCCGGATGATGACATGCATATGCCTATGCCTGATGACGACAAGACAATGGCCCCTACATTCCGGGAGCATTTCGCCAAAGATACCATTCTAAGTACGATAGGTTTGATACTAATGGTACTTGGTCTGTTGACTCTTTTCATCGCTCTTCCCGTGCTCAGTTCTACCGGTATCGACCTTCTGAACTACAATGCGGAAACACCGATGGATCAATTCGGAAATGGGGACGAGTCGACGATAACCTGGGCGACAATTGACCCGAATAGGACCTGGCCATTGTTGAAGAATGTCAGGACTGGTCTCATCGACGGAGACACTCCCGCAAGTGCTCGCACGAGGACCGCCAAGGACGGTTCCGAGTATAAACTTGTGTTCAGTGATGAATTCTCCGACAACAACAGGACATTCTACAAGGGTGACGATCCATACTGGTTTGCCCCCGACATCTGGTACGGTGCGACGAGAGATTTGGAATGGTATGATCCGGATGCCGCGACAACTTACAATGGCGCTTTGGAGCTCACACTGGATGCCTTTCCCAACCATGGCCTGCAATATCGTTCAGGAATGTTGAATTCATGGAATCAACTATGTTTTAAAGGAGGTATCTTCGAGGTTTCCGTATCGCTTCCTGGCCCCGGCGGTATCCACGGATTGTGGCCTGGCGTGTGGTCGATGGGTAACCTAGGCAGGCCTGGTTATCTTGCCACCACTGACGGAATCTGGCCTTACACCTATGATTTGTGCGACGTCGGTGTCACGCCGAACCAGAGCACTACAGATGGCTTGAGCTATTTGCCCGGTCAGAAATTGACGAGCTGTGGTTGTCCGAACTCGGACCATCCGACTCCTGGTGTCGGAAGAGGTGCGCCGGAGATTGATATTATTGAGGTGTCTGGCGACTGGGGTGTAAGCGTTCTTGCGTAAAGGTGCTGATCGTTCACTTTTAGCTGACAGAAGCATTAGGGAATGGGCGTTGCTGTGGCCACCCAATCTTATCAAGTAGCACCCTTCGATATTTGGTGGTACCCCAACTACGACTTCATGGAGACGCCGGACTACGCTACTTCGTTCGTCAACACGTATACTGGCGGTCCATTCCAACAGGCTGTCTCCACGACAACGATGCTGAACAATTCTTGGTATGATGGGCTGATGTACCAAAAGTACGCTTATGAGTACACGCCTGGTGTGACTCTAAACTCAAGTATCGCGTGGTGGGTAGGTGATCAGATGACGATGCAATTCGATGCTCGAGCTATTGGTCCTAATGGTAATATTGGGCAACGCATCATCAGCGAGGAGCCCATGAGTTTGGTGATGAATTTGGGTATCAGTGAAGCTTGGGTCAACATCGACTGGCCCGCGTTGCACTTTCCAACCACGATGCGAATCGACTATGTGAGATGGTACCAAAAGGAAGGCGAGGAGATGGTGACATGTGATCCGCCTGGGTACGAAACGACGGAGTATATCAAGAATCATCCGGAGGCATACAATAATCCTAATTACACGGTAAGTCGACAGTGTCTTCTTGGGAATGCTAGAGAACATTCATGCTAATATCTCATGTCACAGCATTGGACGGATATACCAGGCTACACATGGCCGAAGAACAAATTCATGCACGAGTGTTAACTTTTCTCAATGTTTTTTAGATGATGGTAGGATGCGTACGGAGTGCGGTTTACCAAAAGGGTCGACGTCGGCCAAGAACGAGCGCGTGGCCCACGCTTCCCGACTCCACCTTGAAGCCCTAGCTACCTTACCCAAGGTACCTAGACATGGGCGGGTGTTCGTTTCTTACATGTACTTGACGGTTGAAAGACCTCAGATGCGGCGTTTAGGAAGGGAGTGAGTGTTCAGTTTGGATCGTCTACTTGAGACATGCCTCCTTTTCCGCTGTCTTTTTCTACGACATATACAGCCCAGAGATGGGGAGCAAGACGCTCGAGGAGACACTCGAGGAGAAACTGATGTGGCGCACGAGGCATCTTAACGATGATGACGATTACGCCAAAAAGGCTCAATTATGGGGGTTGTCAACGTTCATACGTACTTTAATCATGGAAGATTTTGAGTAGCCAAACAACACGATGTGCTGGGAGAGATGTGTCTGCATTAGACTGTGGCATGTTTTGTTTGAACTACTTCTGCTACCCATATAGCTACCTAAGGTAATCATGTGTTGCTCTGGCACGATAATGCTATCATTCGGTAGACCGCGATGAGTGCTCAGGTCCTACTTCCTGCTTTAGGTAGCACTGAACTGTAGCAACCGGTGGATAGAGGCTGGCAGGGTTTCGGCGCTTTCCTGCCCTTGGCATTTCGACTTTGGACGTTGCAGTGCTGACTCGACGTTCCGATGCTCGGAAGAAGCTACGGTTTGCATCACGAAGTCGACTATCTGAATGTTGTAGATCGGGGAACAGGCTGTACTTGTACATGGGATTCAAATGATATCGATGCAGATTTGTCTATGAAAACGAAATCGTACTTGTACCGATCCCACTGGAACAAGGATAAGGTAGGTTGGAGGATCTACGTGTAACGTACCTGGTGGCTTCTTTTGGGGTCGGTCGGTAATTATCTGGTCTGTCCATCCCCGCTGATCAGGGATACTTGCTTAATGCACGACACAAAAAAGTCAGGCTGGCAAGACTGCAATACTGTTTACAGCTCGGCGCAGAGACTACTTGGTTCAGGAGACATAACCGGTTGAGACTCGCAAAACTCTTTTGCGAACCAAAGGTCAATGCTTTCTAGCTATTTCGTGCAAATGGTTTCATCGCCCGGTTCCACTCCTGCAGACTCTCAAGATCGGGCATGGGTCCTGGTTCGATAAGGTAAGGAGAGGGGTTTCCAAAACTGTGCGATGACGAAAGCGGGGCACGCGCAAGGCGCCCGCCAATGCGCGTGCAAAGTTGCACGCAGATTCAATCAATATCGTCCTGCGATGTGCGACTAAATTGTAGCAGAGTAAGGCAAGGTACTTTAGCAGAGAAAGAGGGAGCGAATACAACTTTCTGCAGGTCCGCTAGGCTGACTTTGACCCTCCCAAGTGTCGCAGCTAATCGCTGGGCATTGCGTGTTGGTGGTAGTCGTTGATTCAAAAGCAGGTTCTTGCATTCGATAATCTTGGTGTTGCCTACTTGTATAGAAATGCCTTAGTCACCTCGTTATCTACTGTACCGTATCCTCTAAGTTCTCGCTCCCCCTCTTTTCTCCCGTTTCTTCCCATTGACGTGTGTGCGAACCAGCTGTGCTCTTTCCCCTACAAGATACTTTCGTTTTCCTAAGTTGCTATAGTGAAGTAAGGTACCTTTGGCTACCTGTTACCTGACCTTATCTCAATCCTTGCCATACTCCGGTTTGACTCAGTGTTCGAATTTAGCCAAGCTAATCCGCTATTTCTCTTGAGTGTGCGATCATTATTCCGCTCTTGCACCACTCGATCACCATCTGACCGCATCGGTGTATTGCTATATCATACACATATCCAGATCTTATGCCAGCGTCAGCTGCTACTGCGATCAAGGCAACCAGAAAGAAACTCAGCAATAAGTTACGAGAGCGCGATTACCCTTGTGATCGCATCAGTGAAAGCGATATACACTACTAGCAGTGTTGCATACCGTTCACCATGGGTCTGATAGGCAGAACCAGCCATGTCGACAGCGGCAGCGCAGCTCCTGGCCCCTCAGGCGGAGAGCCCACTCGTGGCTTCGCTGAGAAGCTCAAGCATCCCTTCCCCGAACTGAGGGAGAAGTTGAAGGATACCCATCTCTACGACCTCAAGGTGGGAGCCATTCACATGAAACACAAGATCGGCAAGTTCGAAAACTTGATCAACCCGAATCATCGACACGACGAGGAGCACGAAAAAGCCACGGACGAGAAGAGAACTCGAATCGGCGAGGGCCATCGCTTCCAGAGCTTCGCACCCGAGAGAGACGGCAACAAGATCAAGTGGTACATTGACGGTCGTGATTACTTCCATGCTGTCAGTGTCGCGCTTGAGAGAGCGAAAGAGACCATTTACATTGCCGATTGGTGGCTCTCGCCCGAGCTCTTCCTTCGACGTCCTCCATACTTCAATCAGGAATGGCGTTTGGATCAGACGTTGAAGAGAGCCGCAGAGCGGGGAGTCGAGATCTACGTTATCGTCTACAAAGAGGTATCGCAAGCATTGACCTGTAATTCTGCACACACCAAGCACGCTCTCAGCGCCTTGTGTCCAAAGGGTTCGCCTGGATATGGCAAAATCCATGTCATGAGGCATCCTGACCACAACGTCTTCGAGAATGCTGGAGACATGACCTTTTACTGGGCACATCACGAGAAATTCATCGTCATTGACTACGAGCTTGCTTTCATCGGCGGTCTCGATTTGTGCTTTGGACGTTGGGACCAGAAGCAGCACCCATTGTCCGACGTCCACCCTGCCGGTGTAGAGAACGAGCTCTTCCCTGGCCAAGACTTCAACAACAATCGTATCATGGACTTCCAAGACGTAAAGGATTGGAAGAGTAACGAGTTGAGCAAAGCCGACTATGGCCGCATGCCATGGCACGATGTTGCAATGGGAGTCATTGGCCCTTGCATCTACGATATAGCAGAGCACTTCGTTCTGCGCTGGAACTTCTGCAAGCGTGACAAGTACAAGCGTGATGAGCGCTACGACTGGCTGACCATACATGGCCGCACAGGAGAGGATGAGGATCTGGTCGGAGTCCAGAGGCCTAAGCATCCCGTGGGCGAATATCTTTTCCATCCCATTTCGGACATCTCTACCAAGGCCGGCAGGCCTGATGCCGACAACAACCAGGGCACTGTTCATGCCCAGCTTTGCAGGAGTAGTGCGGATTGGTCGAGCGGTATCCTTGTCGAGCACTCCATCCAGAACGCGTACTGCGAAGTAATCAGGAATGCAGAGCACTTTGTCTACATTGAGAACCAATTCTTCAGTAAGTTGGTCTTGTTTTGACGTCGATCATCTAGTTTGCTGACAGCTCTTCAGTCACTGCTACTGGTGAGGACCAGTCGCCGATCCACAACCAAATTGGTCGCGCCATTGTCGATGCAGTCGTCAAGGCCGGTAAGGAAAACAGAAAGTTCAGGGTCATCATCCTTATTCCAGCTATCCCTGGTTTTGCTGGTGACTTGAGAGATGACGCTGCAGCTGGTACTCGGTATGTGACCGCGTTCTTTGACCATATTGTGCTCTCCAATTCTGACTATATCATAGCGCCATCATGGACTACCAATACAAATCTATCAGCCGCGGCGAGAACTCCATCTTCGGTCAAGTCAAGAAGGAGGGCATTGACCCTGAGAAATACATCTTCGTCTTCAATCTTCGCTCGTATGACCGCCTGAACAAGACACCTGCAATGAAGAAGCAGGAGGAGGAATCAGGTGTCAGTTACCAAGAAGTACAGCGTGCCAACGCCGAAGAGGTCATGGGCTCTGGTGTTCACGGAGTCGACGGTGACGATTCAAGCAGCGATGGACAAGGCGACTCTGACGGCGAGGAAGAGAGGGAACGCATGGCTGATCGCAAGCGTCAATTTGAGGCCAAGAGAGAAAAGGTGGGGCTTTCAAGGAACGGAGGTGACGACGACGAAAACAATGTTGCCAGTGTCGACAGTGTAGCTAAGAGTGCCATGCTCGGTGAAAAGAAGCTTGTCGACGAAAAATGGGGCGATGGTGATTTGAGCTCGGAGAAGGAGAACTGGGTGCAGGAGGAACTGTACATCCACGGCAAAGTACTCATCGTGGACGACAGGATCGTCTTGTGTGGAAGCAGCAACATCAACGATCGCGTAAGTTCTCATCTGCATAGACTGCTTTGTGGAAACGACTGACTTTGTGCTAGTCTCAACTCGGTTTCCACGACTCGGAGCTCACAATTGTCATGCAAGACACAAACAGCCTCGACAGCACCATGAACGGACAGCCCTTTAAGGCAGGCCACCACGCCGCGACCCTCCGTCGTATGCTTTGGCGCGAGCATCTAGGTCTTCTCCCGGCACAAGATCTCGACGCCTCGGACGAGATCAACGCCATGCCACCAAACGATGGCCCCAACGAGTGGTTCGAAGGCGACGAATATGACCAACTCGTGGCCGATCCTCTGTCTGATGAGCTCTGGGAGCTGTGGACTTCGCGAGCAACGACAAACACTGACGTCTTCCGTCACTTGTTCCATGCCGACCCCGATGACAACATCCTGACCTTTGACGACTATCAGAACTTCTTACCGCGTCGTGGCAACATGAAGCAGGGACATCTCTACGATGAGTTTAGACCTGCCGAGGACATCAGGAAAGATCTAGACAAGATCAAGGGTCATCTTGTCTGGATGCCGCTCAGGTTCCTGGAGAATGCTGAGATGGCGGAGAAGGGACTGCAGGTGAACGCATACACGGAGAGTATCTACACTTGATCGAACAGTGCTCCTTGGATTATGCAGGTATGAGAGGTATTGAAATTATAAAGTTTATGGGTTTCCTTCGTCACGACCGGGGTGGGTTCAATGCAGGGATATGAAATGTCAGATCTGGGGGATGATGGTTGGGATAGGTTCTCGCGTTTTGTTGACGCGGTTTGTCAATATACATACCTGAGATATAAGGTAGTAGTAATAGGATTATCAATTGCAGGACAGCGTCAGTCTAAATGTGTATCACTGTGTATCGTTTGTGTACCTTGTTCTTCAAGGTACCTAGTTGCACTACAAGTACATAGGCACAAGCAGAGCGCAAGCAGGGTGTCGATTGAGCATACACCAGTACTGCTTCTATCACTATCGCAAAGCGCATGTAAAGAGCAACATAATGCTTCACTACATTATGAACAATATATCACCTGAACCATGAAACACGAAACAACCAATTGTCTGCAAAAGGTACTGTCGCCCAACGACATGTACAAAGTACCTACCGTAACGGGCTTGGCGCCTATTTCAAGTCAAGCTGGCAGCTCCGAGTGCTTGGGTGAAAACGATCAGGAGCTTCAGGGTAGCTCGAGTACAGGTACTGCAGGAAGGTACAGTATGTTTCTAAGCAGGGGATCAAGGGAGCAGCAGTGACAGCAGCAAATACGAGATGAGTCCAAGATCATTGAATTAGAGGCAAGTGGTCATTCGATCCGTGCCTTATCATTGACGACTCCGGACTTTACGGTTTCAATGGTGGAAAAGCAAGGTAGGCAATATGTGTGATGCGAAGCGAACAGGATTAGATCACCTTTTTTTTCTCCTTCTGCTCGCTGAGGCAACGCCAGCGTGGCATGAGGGCAGACAGGGCAGGCAGGCTGGGCAGGTGCGGGCAGAAAAGCAGACAGCGACAGTTGAGTAAGCGGAAAGAGCTCGGATAAAACTGGTTTAGCGCGCCCACTCGAAGTGGGGCAAATACTAAAAATCGAAAGGCTTTCTTGCTGCCCACCCTCGCCGCCGCCCTCTTCTCTCACCGACTCCATCGCCTCATTTCAGGTCAGTCCTTTCTTGTGCTTCATCTCTTCACACACACAGTCTTCTCCTGCCCCTCTATCCCCCTCTCCTGGTGTGTAAACTGTTGTGCGGGTCGCTTACTTGTTTTTCTTCTCTTGTCACAGGCAGGCTCTCTTTCAATCCAGCAAATTACTTGGTTGTGCTTGACGCGCTTCCAGCATCACTGAGAGCGGGGTTCTTTTTTCTGGAATCCTTTTTTGCCTAAGAGCAACCTGAAAAAAAGTTCTTTTCAAAAGACAACACCGCAAAGATGGTCAAGTGAGTGCATACCCCTCTTCCAAATGAAAAAAATTAGATGGAAATGATGGCTTTGGAGGTCGTCTCGGTAGCGATGAAGGATTTGGGCAAAATGTGAAGAAAAAGCTTGCTGACCAGGTTTCTGCTTATAGCTTCACCGTCGAGGAGGTACGAATCATTTCTCTAACGCCCTGCGCCATCGGGTAGCGCGCAAATCAACCATGATGGCGACCGTGAATGTAATAGCTGCTAACCTCGTGCAAAGATCCGTGGTCTCATGGACAACCCGGCCAACATCCGTAACATGTCGGTCATTGCCCACGGTAAGCAGATCCCTCTGATTCGATAAGATGGAGCAATCTACTGACATCGGGCGTGCTCCAGTCGACCACGGAAAGTCCACCCTTACCGACTCTCTCGTCCAGCGTGCCGGTATCATCTCATCGGCCAAGGCCGGTGAGGCTCGTTTCACCGATACTCGTCCCGACGAGCAGGAGCGTGGTGTCACTATCAAGTCGACTGCCATCTCTCTCTTCGCCCAGCTCTTGGACGAGGAGGACCTCAAGGACATTCCCGTCAAGACCGAGAAGAACGAGTTCCTGATCAACTTGATCGACTCGCCTGGTCACGTTGATTTCTCTTCCGAGGTCACTGCTGCTCTCCGTGTCACCGACGGTGCTCTCGTCGTCGTCGACACCGTCGAGGGTGTGTGCGTTCAGACCGAGACTGTGCTCCGCCAGGCTCTCGGTGAGCGTATCAAGCCCGTCGTTGTCATCAACAAGGTCGATCGTGCTCTTCTCGAGCTCCAGGTTTCCAAGGAGGACCTGTACCAGAACTTCTCCCGTGTCATCGAGTCGGTCAACGTCGTCATTGCCACCTACTTCGACAAGACCCTCGGTGATGTACAGGTGTACCCCGAGAAGGGTACCATCGCCTTCGGTTCCGGTCTTCACGGCTGGGCTTTCACCATCCGTCAGTTCGCCACCAGATACGCCAAGAAGTTTGGTGTTGACAAGAACAAGATGATGGACCGTCTCTGGGTAAGAAAGCCAGACTGTTTTTTCTATTCACAAACAACCAGACTGACAAGTTCCTCTTCAGGGTGACAACTTCTTCAACCCCAAGACCAAGAAGTGGTCCAAGAACGGTGGTGATGACATCGAGGGCACCCGTGCCTTCAACCAGTTCATCCTCGACCCCATCTTCAGAATCTTCAGCGCCGTCATGAACTTCAAGACTGACCAGATCCCCACCCTCCTCGAGAAGCTCGAGATCAAGCTCACCGGT
This sequence comes from Neodothiora populina, assembly GCF_041146345.1. Taxonomy (NCBI): domain Eukaryota; kingdom Fungi; phylum Ascomycota; class Dothideomycetes; order Dothideales; family Dothioraceae; genus Neodothiora; species Neodothiora populina. Next base: position 985,769 of record NW_027191408.1, on the reverse strand, counting down.
GACGAGAAGTCGCTCGAGGGCAAGCAGCTCCTCAAGGTCGTCATGAAGAAGTTCCTTCCTGCCGCCGATGCTCTTCTTGAGATGATGGTTCTCCACCTTCCTTCTCCTCTTACCGCCCAGAAGTACCGTATGGAGACTCTCTACGAGGGTCCTCACGACGACGAGGCCGCCATTGCCATCCGTGACTGTGATGCCAAGGGTACTCTCATGCTTTACGTCTCCAAGATGGTGCCAACCTCCGACAAGGGTCGTTTCTACGCCTTCGGTCGTGTCTTCTCCGGTACCGTCCGCTCCGGCCTCAAGGTCCGCATCCAGGGCCCCAACTACACCCCTGGCCGCAAGGAGGACCTGTTCATCAAGTCCATCCAGCGCACCATTCTCATGATGGGTCGTTACACCGAGCCCATCGACGATGTTCCCGCCGGTAACATTCTCGGTCTCGTCGGTGTCGACCAGTTCTTGCTCAAGTCTGGTACCCTCACCACCTCCGAGACTGCCCACAACATGAAGGTCATGAAGTTCTCCGTCTCCCCCGTTGTGCAGCGCTCCGTCGAGGTCAAGAACGCCAACGATCTTCCCAAGCTCGTTGAGGGTCTCAAGCGTCTGTCCAAGTCCGACCCTTGCGTCCTTACCTTCATCACCCCCTCCGGTGAGCACGTCGTCGCCGGTGCCGGTGAGCTCCACTTGGAGATTTGCTTGAAGGATCTCGAGGAGGACCACGCCGGTGTCCCTCTCCGTATCTCGGACCCCGTCGTCCAGTACCGTGAGTCGGTTGCCGCCGAGTCCCGCATGCAGGCTCTCTCCAAGTCGCCCAACAAGCACAACCGTATCTACATGATCGCCGCCCCCATGGCCGAGGAGGTTTCCAAGGACATCGAGTCCGGCAAGATCGGACCCCGTGACGATTTCAAGGCTCGTGCCCGTATCCTCGCTGACGAGCACGGCTGGGACGTCACCGACGCCCGTAAGATTTGGTGCTTCGGTCCCGACACCAACGGTGCCAACTTGCTCGTCGACCAGACCAAGGCCGTCCAGTACCTCCAGGAAATCAAGGATTCCGTCGTCTCCGGTTTCCAGTGGGCCACCAAGGAAGGTCCCGTTGCCGAGGAGCCCATGCGCTCCGTTCGCTTCAACATCATGGATGTCACCCTCCACGCCGATGCCATCCACCGTGGTGGTGGTCAAATCATCCCCACCGCTCGTCGTGTCCTCTACGCCGCCACTCTCCTTGCAGACCCCTCTCTCCTCGAGCCCGTCTTCATGGTCGAGATCACCGTGCCCGAGAACGCCATGGGTGGTATCTACTCTGTGCTCACCCGCAGAAGAGGTCACGTCTTCGAGGAGGCCCAGCGTCCCGGAACTCCCCTGTTCAACGTCAAGGCTTACCTCCCCGTCAAGGAGTCTTTCGGTTTCAACGCCGATCTCCGTGCTGCCACCTCTGGCCAGGCCTTCCCCCAGATGGTCTTCGACCACTGGCAGATCCTCCCCGGTGGATCTCCTCTTGACAAGGCCACCATGCCCGGTCAAGTCGTCGAGACCATGCGTAAGCGCAAGGGTCTTAAGCCCGAGGTTCCCGGATACGAGAACTACTACGACAAGCTCTAGAGGATTTCTATCCCTCTTGATGATAGACTTCTTCTCCTTTCTTTCCATGACGATCATCACCATCCTCTCTCCGGCGCTCGACAAAAAGAGAGCCGGGGTCCCTTTGAGTGCGCGCTGCCATTGGTGGTGACGCACTGAAGGGGGTTTCTTTCCCTAGACGAATGAATATTGGATTTATACACGGTGATGGGCTACGAAGATTTTCAAAGATATGAAAGCAACCAAAAAAGACCTCAAAAATGACGGCGGCCCAAAGATGATCCGGATTCTTTGGGTTTTTGTTTAAAAAATACCCTTGGGTTCGGATCAAATGTCAAGTGTCTGTTTCTCGGCAGCATTCTGACACACGTGTGGAAGGAAATGTGGGAGTTTAGAAATGAAAATGTCCCTTTATGTTTATAAACCTTTCATTTGCCTGTGTCTTTCTGCCTGTGATGTATGTGCGACCGACATGTTCTGTCAAAAGGTATGGAACGTCCCGAGTAGTGACCTGACGTGACGCTATGCATGTTCATATGCTCCTCGCGCAGCGAAGGTTGACCCATGTGTCTGAGCATTGCATTGTAGCGCATACCGAGATATGCTACTGCTGTTTCGCATTCGAGATGGCTGCTAAGTCGTGTCATTAATCTGTATATTACCTTGTGTACGGGATTAAATGTATCTATAAAGATCCAAGTCACGAATCACATATCAGGCTTCCCGAGTCAAACTACTGTACTCCCATAGTGAAGTAAGGTAATACAGTAGCTCGTGGAGTCGAAGCCATCCAAGTCGCGTCTTCTCTCCCCCGCAATAATTGAAACTACAAACAACAACAGCGACAAGAAAGTCCATGATAGCAGGACATTACACTATCCTGTATAACACTATTCGCGCCGCCTTTGATTTTACGACCAATTAGCTCTCTGCAGTCACGTCACGAATTACACGAGACGATTTCCATCCGAGCTCGCGCTTCTGTGGGGATTGGCGATTCGGGGAAGGCACGGATTGGTGCAGGGCAGTCACGAATGCGATCATCTACCCTCGATCAGCAGGCATAGCAGCGACGACCACAAGAGCGAAACAATGGCACAATGAACACGCTCTTCGACGCCTGAACACGCTCTTCGACGCCGGACTGGTGCGCTCGACGACGACGATGAGGATCAACGACACCAGAAACAACGCCTACATCAAGTGCAAGAACGACGACATGGAAGATGGTAGCATGAGCACATACAACCCCTTCGCGACTCGGAACCTATGGCAGAAATCCAGATTCTTCACTTCGTTTGGCGGAGTAGACGATGATCAAGACAACGGTGGACAGTCTCCTCGCGGTGCTTTTGATCCAAGAAAGAGTCTGTTCGCTGATGCCATTAATGAGGTGGTCTGTTTCCAAGGCGACGGAGATGTGAAAAAGCTGAAGAAAGAGAAGGAGGAGGGTCGAGAGGATGTCATGAGGGGCAAAGTAAAAGAGGGCATGTATCGGCCGGGACTCTTCGATTCTCTGTCTCTGTCTTTGGATCTTGATGTTCGGGGCTCAGAGGCGGATGAGAATGAGTTGAGGCTTGGACCGGGACTCGTCGAGGACGATATTGGACTCGGTGGGCCGTTTGAGTTCGGACAGGGACTCGGGCTTGATGCTGTGCCTGGCGGTGTCAGTCCCCCCGAGTCTGATCATGTCGAGGGATTCAGTCTTGGACACACAGACCAAAGAGAAGAGGAAGGAGATCTGTGGCAATGGGCTATGAAGCTGGACAATGACATGCCGAAGTTGAGGACGTGGGATGTCTTCCTTGCTGAAGAGAGGAGAATGCAAGGGACCGGTAGCGACGAGAACAGAAACGAGGAAGAGAAGGCAGAGTCGAGCATCAAGTATGTTTCTGAAGCTGGCGACCGAGTATTCGACGGTCTGCTTGAGAGACTGTACTCTAAACCCTCGAGTAACAGACATGGACGGGGGCGACAAGGTGCGGGAGACGTGTTGCAAAGTGCCTTCTACCTCAAATGTCTTGCTCTTCTCGGCTCCGGCCGCTCGAGCGCGCTGTTCCAGTGGAACGAAAGCGACAAGAACAAGACGAAGAGACATGGTTACAATGCTACTTTCACACAGACACTTCCAAATGTCAGGTTCTCTGGCGTGTCGCTCATGGCCGCCGAGGGCATCGTCGAACAGCTCGGCCGTATAGGTGGTTTGTTCGTCAAGCTGAGGAGGTTTGTCGATGGGACATATGCATCAAAAGACCCACTCGCTGCTCGAGTCGCCCTTGCGAGATGCGTACAGGTTATCCTCGAAGTGCTGGAGCAAGAACTTGCCAGCAATGTACCTGGTGCAAAGAGCACATTGCAGCTCGTCAGCCATTTCGAGACTACCGGTGTTGTTCTCCACGATCTGAGTGTTTTCGTTGACAATATCAGGTCTGCAAGATCAGATACCGAGGCTATTCAGCTTGTACAGAAAGACGTCTGGGATTTGGAGAATTCTTGCTCTCCGTACTCCGCAGTCTATCTCGATATCTTGCATAGGGTCGGTCGACCTTGGATGCAGGACATTAGTGAAAGGGTTGGCTTGTCGATTCGCAAGTCTGATAACGTGGGAACTGCACCGGAATTGACAGGCATGGTGTCAGATGAGGACCAGGAAGTTATCGATGACTTAGTCACTGGACTTGGTATACTCCACGAGTCTGATCCAGACCATCCTTTGCTGACCCCTGCTACTTGGGGCGTGCAGCTTCCGGATATTGATGCTGCCGCATACCATCTTACCGCCGAAGAAGTTCTGGGAAGAGTCAACAGGTATGAAGAGGAGCTCAGAAAGGTGATTGGAAGATATGACGCAGGTGCGAGACAAAGTGCAATACCGAAGACTCCCGAGACAGGTGATTCAGATTTGGGTGATGATGATGAATGCATGGCGTGGGAAGACAACGAGCATCAACAAGTCTTCTTCGCCAACCTGGGCGATCGCTTTTCACAGATGCCTGATCAAAGACAATCGTCCTCAACTGATCAGTCCGACTCTCTTCGGTCCCGTGTCACTTCTGCTATCCAACAGAGTCAATCGTTGCGTGCAGGCCATAGCAATAACGACCTTCTGTCTCACACAGCAGATGTTTTATCTTCACAAGAATCGCACAACAGATATGCCCTTCTCGGGCCCTTGCAGCCATATCTTCAGGCCCAATCCAGCATCCTCAACATCACAATCATGCGTCTCCTGTTCGGGACTTATGGTCTACGGCACCACTTGAACATCCAGCACTCCTTTCATCTCTTCGGCAACGGCCTCTTCACATATCGACTATCGCTCGCGCTCTTCGACGCCGACTCGACGACTGCTCAAAGACGTACGGGAAGCGTCATAGGCAAAGAAGGCGGCGGCGCGCCGTTGGGTCTACGGCTAGACAGCAGGGGAGGACAAAAAAAAGAAGATGTTTCATCGTCGTCCTCGTGGCCGCCCGGAGGTAGTGAATTGAGACTTGCTCTGATGGGCGTACTATCCGAGTCTTGTCAGCCCGCATCCGTCACCAGCAACAATGGTATCGTGTCCGCTGCCACAGCGACAACAGAAGTCCGGAAAATCGACAACTTTCTTTCGTTCAGCATCCGCAACATCCCCACCGACGCCGAGATTCAAAGAATCCTAGACCCAAACTCGATCCACGCGCTCGATTTCCTGAGACTGTCGTACGAGGCTCCTCGACCACTAGACACTGTCTTTTTCACTGCCAACATAATGAGCGACTACGACGACGTGTTCAGGTTTGTTCTGGGAGTAGTCAGGATGGTGCACGTTGTGGTCGGGCTACGGAGACTCGTCGTTGCTTCGCCCTCTCTTTCTCCTTCCTCCCAAGCAGCAGCAGCAGCAGCAGCAGATGCAAACACGACAAGCAAAGCAGCACAAGCCTACGCGATGTACTCTCACGCCTTCATCACGAGCCTCGCAGCCTACATCTTCGACATAGGCATTGCCGAGCCCTGGGGGGACCTCATGCGCGCAGTCGACGAGACCGAGTCTTTCTATCTCTCTTCCTCTCCATCTCCCGATTCGAACATCGACGACGAAACCCCCCACCCAAAGAGAAAAGTAAAGACAACCCTGTCCGACCTCCAAAAACTGCATCAAAGAACCCTATCCGCAATCCGCACGCGCCTGTTCCTGCGCTCCAGACACAGGAAACTGCGAGACGCGATAGAGAGAGTATTCGCGGCCGTTCTCGAGGTATGGAGTCGACTGCGCTCTTCCTCCTCCCAGCCTACCTCTGCCTCCGCGACGCGGTCTCGGACTTTCTCTTCCGCACCTACAGGAAAGAACGAACCGAAAATCAACAGCGAAGACATGCACGCCCTCCGCGGCGCCATCGAGCGCTTCATCGCAGCGCTAGGCAAAGAAACGGCAAGAGCCAAGACCGAAGACGGGAGGAACGACGGGAACAAAGCCCGAGAAAAGACCAAGGCGCCAGATCAGGATGCAAGTGCACTGGAGACAAAGGAGATGGGTCGGGCCTGGGAGATGTTGATGCTTAGAGTTGGATTTTGATCTTTTGAGCTCTGTTTTACGGTACTGATGGGGTGTATGCTGTGTATGTATTGTTCTTGACACGGAGGGAGAGAAGCGTGCGGATATGTACTGTAGATATAAGAAAAACGAGGGGATAACGCAGCGTGGGCCATGTAGTCGTTCGTCGGTACCCGGCCGACAGACAAGGGAGAAACCGTAAGGTAGTCAAGAAAAGTGCAATGGTGATACCCTGTTCGTGTGGTCTAGACTTTCGAGAGATGTATAAAGGGCACGGCATCAGCTCTTCGTGAATCGACTTCTATTCGTGGTTCATCGAAACTCTCTATCAGCGCATGGGATGAATGAACAAAGGAAGGACAGGCAAAGACGAAATAGACTGATAGTTTCCCATATTGCTGCATTTCTTTCTACTTTTTTTGCTCTAAAGAAAACACAATTCTTCGAGTTCATCGTTACGTGATAATCTTTGGACAGCTCTTTTTGCTAAGAGCTACCTGCCGGATCTCTTCTGCTTCTCCTTCTTCCACTCGTCCGTTCATCCACTTCACGTGCGTTTCCCCTTAGTTGACGCCATGCTGGTATGAACCCATAACAAGCCTGCGTTATTTTCTACATCAGCGTTGGTTGTGTATGCGTGCTGAAAGACGGGTCCATGTAGTGTCACCGTGTCGGGTCCTCCTCTTTCATCCCTCTACGCCCCCTTTCGCCCGGCTACGATGAAGAAGAAGAGATCAAAGAAGATGAAAAGCGGGTTTTGAACAGGAAAAGAAAGGCACTTTTTACTTGTCGGCAGCGACAACACCGTCGTCAGAGTCCGAGTCGTCCTCGTCACCGCTGACCTCTGCGTTCTCGCGCTCCTTCTTGTCCATGAGAGCCTGCAGCTCGGCGTCGTCGTTCTCGGTGACGGCCTTGGGTGCCATCTTGACGACACAGTTGCCTCCGGCAGCCTTGATGTTCTCGGTGATGTCCTTGATGGCCTCCTCGAGCACGTCGATGCCGACGTTCTTGTCGAGCGTCTGCGAAGTGAGCACGTACAGCGGAGGCGAGACGAGCTTGACCTTGACCTGGGTGTCCGGGGTGTTCTTTGCCTCTGCGCAGCGCAGAGCGTTCTTGACGGCGTCGATGCCCTCGTAGCCGAAGCAGGTGACTTCGACGTCGGCGCGCACCTTGGTGGGCTGGGGAGTCAGGCGCTTGCCGATGTACGAGGTGAGTTCTTCCTTGACGACGTCGTTAGGGAAGGCAATCTCGGACCAGACGTCGGAGTTGGTGATGGACAGCTTGAAGGCGTCGACGGCGTGGCCGTACTTCTTGTTCAGCGGCCAGCCGATGGTCTGGTACAGTTCCTCGATCGGGGTGTTGGTCTTTTCTGCTACGTGGCGCATGATCGAGTGCACCATCTTGGACTTGTTGTATCGCTCTTCGCACTTGACAATGTCCTCGGGCGACACTCGTCGCTTTGACAAATCAATGTAGCCTTTTCTTGGAAGTCAGCTTCTTATCCTTACTGCTTTTCTGTCATGTGATGCCATACCCTTCTCCTTGTCCACTCTCAGCACGACGACAACCTCGTTCCTTCCCACTCGGATGAGCTTCTGGATACTTCTGATACGTCTTCTGGAGAGCTCAGACAACAGAATCATGCCGTCAATGTTATCGTATTCGAGCAACTTGACGTATGCGCCCATCTCTGCGATCTTTTGTTTTGGTCTTCAAGTCAGCGCATGTCTTCTCGTCTTGTCCTTCTTTTCCATCTTTATTGCATTTTTGCTGCTCCTCTTTCCCCCTTATCTCGGCGCGCCACAACCAGCAAAAGAACGCACCTGCTTGACGTTCACCATGACGAACGAATCAATCTCTGGGAACTTTTCCTCGTAGAAGCGGCAATTCGTGAGAGACATGATGGGCGATTTGTTCCTGTCTTTTTCTGTGTTTTGTTTGTTTCCTTTATGCTTGTAGATCCCCTTCTGGCTGTGTAAACCTGGGTCAGTTGGATGTACGGGTGGTGATGTCTAGCGATGCTGTTGTGGTAACTTTGTCCAGCTGATGTGTGACTGATTGCTCTTGACTGACTCTCTCGCTCCTGCCGTCACACTTTCTTCAAACTTTCCCGAATGTTGAATAGGGCTGGCGGGGCAAGGCAAGTGCTACCCTTGGTGGCCGCAAACGGAAAGTGCCGCTGCTTCCTTCTCCACATGGCGGTGTTGCACGTGACTTGGACTTTCACTTACATGGTCTTCACGTCGACATTCTTTAGATTCATGAGGTGTATGAGCCGTGCTTGATCGTTCGAGCAGTATCAGTGTTAGTGTACTTTTCTATACAAGTGGGTGGCGTCTTATATCCATAATTTCGTGTTTTCCCATCCGAGTGCCGCCATAGCTACAAGCTGCTCCAGCGCCCTGTCTCCTTTCCTTGGTCCCTATCCTGGATTGTGCTTCATATTACTCGAGTCCAATATAAGCCCCCTTATCATGATGCCTCATTCACCTGAGTGCAACGGGTAAAGACAGATGTGTCGTTGCACCCATCTGTCAGTCTATGCTTGCCATACAACTTCACGCAGTCTAGAATCAAATCTACCCGGGCGCTGACGCTCTCGATCCATTAGTACCTCGAGGTGTCTCGATGGCTTCGAAGACCGCTTCTCCTTCTTCGGGAGTCAAGATGTGGTCGAGCATAGCGTGCGCCGCATCCACAGTCTCTTCTTCGATGCCAGCTTCGTAGATTAATTGGTCGGAAAAGGCAAGTCTTGTAAGTGAGACCAAGAACTTGTGATGCCCGCCAGGGATGATACCAAACTTTTCACGAAAGTTGACAATGTCCGCGTGCTTGTGCATAACGTAGTACAACAGGCGTACGGTCATGTTGATGGCCGCGGTGGTAAGTTCGTGCATTCGGCTTTGCTGCGCAAGTACCGCCCCCTCAGACTCTACGAATGACGTAAAGGGAATATCGTACAAGTTGATGACTTGTATGTGCGTGAACCGCATCAGCCTCCCTATTGCCGTGCGGTGTTGTGCGATACTCGTGCTGCCATGTTGTGTGACCGCTATAGCTGCAAGCGTCTGCAGAATGTCGATGCGCAACAGTCCAAGCTCGACATCCTCGTATTCTTCCTCATGCGGAGGTGCCTTGGGCTTCTCAAACAACAAATTCGTCAATCGATGTATCGTATGTATTTCTAGATCTTCTTGCTTCTCGGGGTGAGGTGAGATGACTCCAAAAGTCTCGGGGAGGACCGACGCTGCTATCATCTGAAGCATCAGCTGCATGTGGGGGAGTTCTTGCGGCACGTTGAGAAGCAACAATGCAAAGTCAAACTCGACCTTCTGCCAGAACAAGCGATTCGTCTCGGCGGAACGGCTGGCTGTTAGTGACATGTCATGCATCATGCTGAGGACATGGTCCATATCGACACATTCAGACAAGTCTTGAACAGACCCCACACCGGTCTGAATTTTGGTTGATGAGGATATCTGCGAAGGTCGTGCTATCGGCATGGCGATCAAGTCTATTGTTTTCATGGCCACGGGGACAAATTGATCGATCAGTGGACTTGCTGTAGCCTTCGGTCCTAAACTCAGCACAAAGTCCATGAGCTCTGCGAGAGGGCGTATTGGGGCGTACTATTTCCACAATCAGTGTCAACGTATCAAGACATGCTTGAAAATATATTGGCTCACATAATGCTCCTCTATACATGCTGCCCAGAGACCGAGTATGGTGTTGCATATATGCAGCGATAGATCTGGACTGCTCCTTGACGGGAGGTACTTCGCCAGTGCTTCGCTGATCGTAGCTGCGATTGATTTTCCTGATGAGGAAGGCAATGAATATCTCGTGAGCATTTCGTAAGTACGTTCACAACCAGGCGCAACTCGGTGATTCAGCACGTGCTGGATAGTCTAGCCAAGTCAGTAACAAGACACGTGTGTACGGATCCAACAAACCACTGACCAGGAAGCGAGACCCATCCTGAAGAATTTGATCTTGCGGTTGCCGACCGATCGCAGAGTCATCAAGCTCTTGGACAGTAGGAGAAGCCTTGGCGGCGACGGTATGCAGCTCAAGAGGCGGAACGGGGCTGACGTCGACTTTGCGTTTGCGCTTGTTGCCCGCTCGTGGAGTCTCTGCCTTTGGTTTGTCCTTTGCCTTCGACGGAGACACGAGCACAATTTCATGATCGTCAAAGCCGTCGCGATGTGGTAAGTCGAATGTTCTGCTAGACGAAGGAGCTCTCTGATCGACTTGCTTCACACTTGTATGCTTGGCCGTAACCTTGAACCTTTTAGAGCGCTCAACCTCCTCAGCAAGATCATGTTCCAGGAAGCGGTTGTTCGTCTCGATCTTCTCGCGATCTTTCTGCGCGGCTTGCGCTTCAGCCCTGTGCCTGGCGGTTTCGTCTGCGTGCAGCTTCTGCATGACAGCTATGCGTCGCTCGTACTCTTTTGTATCTTTCTCGTGCTTGGATCTCAGAATGGCTATCTCCCCGGCTTTCTTCATTGCGATCTCTTTTTCCATCTGTATCCTCCGCTCAAACTCGGCTCTAATCTGGTAAAGCCCGATGGTGGTCAGTGGGCGCTTTCCTGGGCATGTTTCTCGGTTGGAAACCTGCTTACCTGCTGCAGTTTTGCTTCTGAAGCAGCGGGGGTAGCATCTTCCGTTGGCGCCGCAGGATGTGACAGCTCGCCGGTTTGTGGATGGATGGGTCCATTCTGCTGGCGGCCAACGCCATCAATGGCATGATGTGAGTCAGGACTTTCTGTTCTCATGCATGTTAGAGACCCATCAACACAATTCAAGTGGGAAGAAGAAGGATGAGCTAACCAAGTTCATTTGCCAAAGTTCGAGTCGGGGCACCGTACACTATGGTGGAAGAAGCGTCTCTGTCATCCAGATTGATGACATCTTCGTCGTCAAGGCCATCAGATGCGTAGTCCGAGGAGGGAGGGTCCTCAGGCAGTGGAGATGCATGGCGAGCTGGCGCTGGCAGGTGCCATCTCTGGATACGACTCGGAGGATGGAATGGTCGTGACACTTGGCTACGTCTTTGGCTCTGCAATGCCGCTACCTTACGCTGAGTCGATACGAGCGCATCATGTTCCAGATCATTCAAAGTGGCCTGCGGGACAAACTCCAGTTCCGAGGTATAGAACTCATCATCCTGGTCGGCCATCAGTCTTTCTATAAGCTGGAGACCATGCTAGGACGCGACTAGATCACTGTACAGCACTCTATCAGGCTTATAGATTACAGTAACATCAATTGCCATTCAGGAAGATGAGATGATGCAGAAAATATGAAAGAGAGAGAGAGTGAAAGAGGAAAACACCAAGTCGAGCAGACTGCAGAGACTTTGGCGACGAACTTATGTTCTGTACAGTGATTGATCAGGAACTCACTTCCGCTGTTGTTTACTGTGTATCGAGATATCAAGGTTGATTATCACTGTATCTAATCACTGCATCTGAATGTCGGAGTAGGTACTTCACTACGTAGAATGGATGCGGGCAACGGAGCTTTAGTCGGACCGCCCAATCACATGCATTTGCCAAGAAAGTGTACAAAAGCACGGAAAGCAGGCAGGTGTTGACGTCGTTTTGGAGGAAAAGGAAGCCGGGAAAGCTGGTTCGGGCAGGCACTGACCCGCAGAGCTTACCTGACAATCCGGCGGGCAGGGCAGTGTCGGAGGAAAGACACGGAAGATACAGCATCTCTCTCGACATAGGTGTTCAATGTCTAGGTACCTGACCTTTGCTTAGCTATCACTGAATCTGTGTTGTGATTGTCGCTTCAGTAGTCCTTGATTCCTACGTCACCTGCGAACCACTTACGTCTGAGTCGCTAGCTACCATAGCGTATCTGCGTAGGATCAGAGTCGCTACATCATCTGCCGCACGCGGAGACGCTCAGATACCCGAAGAGAATAATTCGACGCGACAGTGTGTTGTAAAGCTCCTCGACCTCGTCGATCTCCATGAGCACACTCTAGTCCTGCCTTATACGACCACTCCGTGCTTGCCATTTCAACGAGAAGCGGCAAAATGACGAAGCCAAAGAAGGACGTCAAGTTCCAATACAAGGATGGCCTAAGGAAGCGAAGGGAATCAGATGTCGCTTCCAATCCACCACACACTCCTACCCGTAATGGACACTCGTCGCTCTCTAAGTCTGAGTCGTCTGAGCCTCATGATGCGAATTGGACAGATGATGAAAAGGCGAGCACTGCCATCTTCACGTGCATATCTTTCTGTACGAACGCTGACCCGGAAACCTGCAGCCTCAACTGCCTCCTCCTCAAACTGAATATGAGAAGAAGAAGCAAACGTTCATCACGAGAATGATTTGGACTTTTGTCATGATTGGCGCTTTCTTCGCTGCCATGTTCGCTGGTCACATCTACATTATCATGATCGTTACCGCCATCCAGATCATCTCTTTCAAGGAAGTCATCGCCATTTCAAACGTCCCCAGCAGGGCTCGAAAGCTGCGTTTCACTAAGACACTGAACTGGTATTTCCTGGGAACCACAATGTACTTCCTCTACGGCGAGAGTGTCATATACTACTTCAAGCACATCATCTTGGTCGACAAGGTCCTGCTACCATTTGCGACGCACCACCGATTCATCAGCTTCATGCTCTATGTCATGGGTTCGTCGAGTCATCGCCATATTTGTTCTTGCTCCTCGCTATAGCTAACTTGCCCTTGATAGGTTTCGTCTTCTTCGTCATGTCTCTCGAGAAGGGCCACTACAAGTTCCAGTTCACCCAATTCGCCTGGACTCACATGGCTCTTTACCTCATCGTTGTGCAGGCCCATTTTGTCATGAACAGCGTCTTCGAGGGCATGATCTGGTTCTTCCTGCCGGCATCTTTGGTCATCACCAATGACATCTTCGCATACATCTGTGGTATCACGTTTGGTCGCACCCAGTTGATCAAGATCAGCCCAAAGAAGACTGTCGAGGGTTTCCTAGGCGCATGGGTCTTCACCATCATCTTCGGCTTTGCCTTGACCAACCTTCTCGCAAGGTCCAAGTACTTCATCTGTCCTGTCAATGTATGTTACTATCTGCCACACAGACAAAATTCTTGCTAATCGGTCTAGGACTTTGGCGCAAACCTCTTCACTGGACTCGAATGTGACGTGAACCCAGTCTTCCTGCCCCATACATACCAGCTGCCTTTCATCCCTCCAAACTGGACCCATCTGCCTACCAAGTTGAGCATCTGGTAATTTTTTTTTTCCTTGCTGTGACAATGCATGTCTATCCCTGCTAATGGTTCCTGATAGCCCTATGCAATTCCATATCTTGGTGTTCGCGTCTTTTGCTTCGCTCATCGCTCCCTTTGGTGGCTTCTTCGCCTCCGGTCTGAAGAGAACCTTCAACATCAAGGACTTTGGCGACTCTATTCCTGGCCATGGCGGCATGACCGACCGTATGGATTGCCAATTCATCATGGGTTTCTTCACCTTTGTCTACTACCAGAGCTTCATCGCCGTCTACAAGGCTTCTGTTGGCAGTGTCATCGAGACTGCGATTACAGGCCTCACTCCGGAACAGCAAATGGAGGTTGTGAGAGGGCTGAGCAAACACCTTGTCAACCAGGGTGTCGTCAGTCCAAAGGTCCTCGAGTACCTTGGAGAGCAATTCAGACGCCGGTGAGACGAATGATTGCCAATTTCGCAAGGGCATCTAGCCAGCTTTCTTCTTCCCTTCTGCTTCTTCATGATGGGTTGGCCATCTGTGCCACCAAAGACTTTGCGCAGTACAATAATGATGCCCGATTTGACCGGTACCTGTCATAGAATGTTATACCTGTAAAAAAAAAAATCATTCCCACTCAGCTACCTGTTACACATTTACGCGATTTTGTGGTCATTTGTTTCTGCCTTCTTTTTTTTCTTGAACTGCAATCATGGACAAAATCACAATAGCCATTATCTGGATGATATATTGTGTTATGTGTGGTAATGGCTTGAGGCCTAAACCTTTGCTGTGGCTTGCCTCGTTGTGAGGCGCTGGCTGGGGCTTCCAATACATAAGCGCTGATCTAGCGCCGAGTCTCTATCACACCTGGTATCTGTGCACCTTCCTGTAAGACAGGTACAATTCTACTGGACTCGGTCTTCACCTTGTCGGCTGATTCTCACAGCAGTCTAACACTGCGTGCCGGTCACTATTCAACGGATGCCTTATTACTGGGGGAAGAAAAATTGCATAGCTCGTCCCGAAAATGCTACGGCTTTAATCTATCCCCAGGCGAGATGGCACATTCTCTCGCCCAGATGATTGGGAATGCTTTCTGATACGCCAGAATCATGTCCTTGTATCTAGCATAGGCGCCTAAATCACCTAACCGCCGGTCTACATTTCCAAGCATCCATCGGATCTATCTATCAAGGCGTAAAGGGAATGGTTCAAGCACGTACTTTGGCATCAAACAATCCCGCGGTCAAATATAGATGCGCGCATGAGTCTACAACATACAGCCAGTGATGCAAAAGACAGATAATGCGTTAGCCGCTCCGGTGCCTTTTGTCTTCCTTCGGATCGATGGCTTTAATGCAATTGAACTGGCATGGTATCTGCCCCGAGTACCTTGTCCACATGTCTCACAATTCCTCACTTACCTGACATGCGCTTCCTCTTGTAACCTTCCTGGATGGATACTCTCTTGGTCTTCACATTGGAGTCAGAAGCAAAATGGGTTCCAATGCCCTCAGTACCATAACAAGTCCCATGTCGGCTATCTTCACTCCACCATCTTCGTGTTCTTTACACTGGACCTTTGAGCCTGCATCTGCAAATAGTATGTCAGGAGGACTTCTTCTGCAGGACGCGCAATTTGATCGCCCTGACAAGCCTTGTTATCCACCGGGTTTTGGTGGCTGGGGTCGAGCACCATCATTCATCCAAGTCTTCAGTCCAGGCGCGTGTCCATCAGGTTATACTACGGCCTACAACAACTTCAATATCAAAGTGACCACAGCAGTATGCTGTCCCAGGTACTTTTCTCTCTTGTCAGATGATCTTCGAGTCTCACTGACCATATCATAGCAATTTCGTCTACACAAGCTCCATTGGCGGGGTGAATGAGGACCAAGCCTCTGCAGGATACTATGGATGCACGAGCATGTACAGCAATGTGGGTGCAACGACGGTATTTGCAGAAGTTGATGGCTTCAGCTCGATATCTGATGGCACAGCGACCATGTTCGCACGAGTTACTGGTCCAGTCACCATGTGGGCGCAACCCATCACAGTGGCTTTTCAACCGCCTGACCTCTCTCTGTTCTCGATCACTAGTACTGTCTCAAATACGGCGGCGTCAGCGTCAATATCATCATCATCATCATCACCTATGACAACAACAAAACCCAGCATAGCATCATCCACCGCAATATCCTCTGCTGCGTCAACATCACCCACAGGCTCAAGCAGCAGCACTACATCTTCCTCGTCACCATCATCTACACCACCCACGACGACAACGCAACCTCCCAACCCAGGCCTGTCCGTCGGCGCAATAGCCGGAATAGTAATCAGCGCGTCCGCCGTACTAGCCACCATAATCGGCGCCGCAATTTACTTCCGCAGCAAGCGAAACCCGACGACGCCATCCTCATCAGCAAGCAATGGCCGCAAACGAAGAACTCGTCTGGGCTTCCCAGATCGAGGCTATTGGCATCAACACCCGGATCAAAACGAAAGTATAGACAAGCTTCCGCGTCCGCTGTATCCGCATCATGAGCTTTATTATCACTTTCATCAGCGCCATAAACAGCCTGAGGAGTTGGATGGCAGAGAGTGGAAACAGCTTGCCGAGCTGCCGTATCATGGTGATCGCTTATATGAATTACCTTCATGATTCTGTATTTTTTTTACTGGTTGCTCCTTATCAATAATAGCTTGCTGTCTATATGGTCCGAGATCCTGTAGTTGGAGATCTCTTGCGTCGTGTCGTTTTGGTTGATATTAGCGTCATTTGGGAACAACAGAAGCAGCAGCAGCATCAGCGATAACAACAGCAGTAGCAGATGTGAAAATCCACCCATGTGAAGCTCTTGGCCTCGCTGTGTGACCCATCAACTTGTCGAGTCTTGTTCCTGTGCCACTCATGCATCCCTCCTTTCTCAAAGTCCTTAGTGCTGCGTCTCAACGAACCAAGGACTGGCAACTCACATTCTTCAATCTCTGGTTTTCATTGGTCGTTTCGTCGAACTTTATACGTTTATATCCCCTATGCTGGGATGCTCAAGGGGTCAGATATGTAGATGTCAGATACAAGATTTCGGCGGAGCTGTTGCTACACTGAAGAGTTTGGATTTGCTGGTCCACAATTTCATTTTGACAGCTGCGCCAGAAGTAAGTACTCCAGGCTGCAGAGTTCATTGACAAGACTGCAATATCGCCAAATAGAGCAAGGACGTCGTTGGAACTCGGCGACAAAGATGATTACATGTATACGCATATTCAAGAGTCTATTTATGTGTTCATCTCTACACTGGTGGACCCGCGACACGAAAGGGGTGAGCCTCGGTATTGAAGACCCAAGTATTTTTCGCTCCGGAGCGACTATCCTGGACTTGAAACCGGGTGTTATGATCCTAGACGACCAGAGTAAGCATTGATTCTCAAATATCGCCCGGGAGAAAAGTCAAGATTTACAACTACTCACCTCTAAATGGATCAGATACACGTACTTCATCACTTCGGCAAACACAAAGCTCTCTTGCACGTCTATCTTTCCGCCGCCATCTTCCGCCATGACGTCCCTGATGGCGCTGAATCCAGACTCCGTCCGACAGTGCTGATTGATGGCGCTGAACGCGCTCCACGACCACTCTCTATACTTTGGGTCCCGCGTCGCTCGGTAGGCGTAATACCACGTCTCCAGCACCTCGGGTCGCAGTCTGAACTTAGTATCGGAGCTGCGGAACGAATTGCTCGGGTCGCAGGTGGATTCGTCGGCGTTGCCATCGTCACAGGAGGACGCGGTGGTCCATGCTACGAATTCGCCGCCTAGGCCTGTCGCTGTCATGTTGTATGCTGCGCCTGCGGCATCTGCTATCGAGAGTCCGTAGTCCACTAGCGTTTGGTTGCGCGTTACCATTCCTCCGAGGATGAAGTTGCCGCCTGCGAACCAAGATAGAGACTCCATTAGGTTTTTGGAGTTTGCTCCGTCCCAGTAGGGCAGCAAGGTCCACTCTGGGTGGCCGTAGGGGTGCGAGCCGATGTATTGGATTGTTGAGTCTGCTGCCGCTAGCCAGCGCTCGAGGTAGAATTCATACTGATCGCTGTTGTACAGGTATGCTTTGAGGAGATACTCGTAGAAGGCTGAGTTTCGTAAGTCTGCCATCGTTTGCTGGATGTACGCTACATAGATTCCTTACAGTCTGAGAAAGCACCCCAGCTTCCTTTGGAGTCCACTATAGATCCGGTCGCCACACTTACAGACGAGCCAAGAAGTCCTGGATATGGCTCTCCGACTGCAGGACTGGGTCTGAGCAGGTAATCCTCTGCCTTCTGGGCCAGCTTGACGTATGTGTCGTTTCCTGTAATGTCTGATAACCTGGCAAACTCAAGTATCATTGTACCAACCCCAGCAACAGTGTTCGTAGTGCCCTGGTCAGTCTCACACAACTTGGGGTCCACCCAATCACGGGGAACACCGCTGGGAGTGTTGAAAGCGCAGCTTAGTACATCCCCTAGCCTGATCATCTGGTGGTATAAAGCTTGCCGAAGATCCGCGTCCTTGGCAATACCAGAAAACGGCCCATTGAGCAAGTCCCAAGCCGATATCATGCCCGCAAAATGTCGGATCGTAACTTCGAAGACCTGAATCTTAGTACCTCCCTTGACCACATTGAAGTCCAAAGCGGCGATGAATCCAAGGATCTGCAGGACTGCGTCTTCGTTACCTAGCATGATGGCTGTTGGCAGAGAATCAATGGCGGTTGCGCCATATCCGCCAAAGTCATCCTCGCACGTGTTGGTCACGGGACGCAAAGTGTCGTGGCCAAAGCAATAGTTTGAGTATCCTGTCCACGCATGCTGGAAGGCGGCAGCAACCTCGGTTTTCCTGGAAATCTGCAGCTGTGATGGTATTTCTACATTGCGATCCTCTCAGTCCAGTAACGATGATGGAGTGGGGATGGGGATTTGGTTGTTCATACCAGTTGAGAATCCAGGCAGAGCAAAAGAAGAAAGTGAGTGTAAGTGGCCGAGTATGAGGATTGCACCAAAAAGTACTCCAGCCTTCTTAACTGTAGAGCGTGAAATATACTCTCCAAGTCTCGCCATGATCCAGTGGCTCTAGACCGGAATAAGGTGTTATGACAAATATAGCAGATGTAGCTTGCAAACCGTCCTTAGGCCAGGTCTCGAACTGTGAAGCCCAGCAACTCTCGCAGGATCACCATAGAACGTGGACTAAAAAATGCTTGCGAAGGACAGATCGAGGATTGGTGTAAGGATAAATGCCGGGCTTCCTCAGTACTATGAAATCGTCCGGAGCATCACAACAAAGCGAGAGACGGCCACTTGAAACAACAGTCGAGAAGTGTCCCTAGGCCACGGGTTGGAGAATGTTATATGCATGGCAAACGGCCTGCATAATTGGACTGTCTTCGCAGCCGCCTTGCTGGCCATAGTGCTGAGCAGATCAATTGACTACTCCAGAAATGATACGCTGCAATGTCTCCCCACATCCCCTCGTGCTACCTGCACAGATATGATATCACAGAGACTTATTGCTGTGGGTAACACATATATGAACCTGCCAAGGATGTTGAATCATGAGATGAAAAAGCTGGCGCTTTGGTTGCGCGTTCGCGTTCGCTTCGTTATGGAGGTATTGAAATGCTTCCTCCAATGACAGACGCCCTGCACGCGCTCAATATTGGGAGTTTCGAAAATTGTGGGCGCGATCGACCCTTCGTCTGCATGAATTCCTCATTCGTGCAAGTTAAGTCGTATTTGACCTGTGGACATATTCGATCGTCGTCTTTTTATAGTCGATATCTCGATGACTTACCTGCCCCATCAGGACGTTGGCGTAGTACACTTCCAAGTTCTCAGTAGAAGTGTTGCTTTACTGTCCATATTATTGCGCGTAGAACGGATCCAAACGCGACACGCTCAACAACACAGGCAGCATTGTGCTGCCCCGTGCACTATTCGGCTCAGCCCACTCCGCAGTTGCGTACCTTACTCTTGCTTCTGGGTGGGAGCGCCAGGATCCACATTGTGTTGATCCGTTTCAATAGCTATATCAAGGTAGGGAGGAATTGCTGTCGATATGTATACTTTCTTCTTTCGCGATTACAACGAGAGTTGTCCTGTAACATATAGCAACGTTGTATGAGTTGCGAACACAGCACATTGATCCAGTGTATGCTATTGCGTTCAATGGTCCCGGAATCATTTTCCACCGGACGCTAATAGCAGATCCAAGAAGAGCTCCCAAAGTGAAGAGTGATCCGATAGTCCTAAACCAGTCCAGTCCTTCGTGCTACTGCGAATCTCGTTACCAGACTGCCTCTGATACGGCAAAGTTGTACTCTCATACTTCAAGGCAAGTACACCATGGTACAGGACATGTCTCGCTCGAAAAGAAGCTGGCAAAAGCAACCCTCTAGGATGTAACAGCGAATGGTGTACGACTTTCCATGAGATCGTATAGCTTTGCTAGCTAACGCCTTTTCGACGCGTCTGCAGTGGATCCGTTACTCTCGTCAACGATGGTATCATCGTTGTCATCATCCAACACATTGTCCACAGCTCTATTTTCATCTGCACTGCTAGGAGCCTGTCGTTCACCCCCCTCGTCGTCATCGTCATCTTCTGGGGATGCTAACCGACGTATATATCTTCCCATGCTTTCACACAGTCGATCCAGTACGAACTCTGCCTCGCTTTCCTGTGCCATCATAGGTGAATCTTCGCCGATCCAATCCCATTCCACGAGACCTTCTTCTACCGATTCGTCTTGTGCTTCACCGTGGCCTTTATGTGAGGTGAAGCGAATGAGTCGAGTAAGTTCAACCCACTCCTCATAGCTATACCTACGAGGCGGGTCAGCACGCAGATCGTTGGCGGTGCGCCGAATTGCACGAGCAAGTCTTCGCGCAAGATCGAAATCACTGGGCTTTTTCACTGGTCCATTCCCGTCATCGTCCTCGGCAGCTAAAGTGGCCAGCGTAGGTGCTTCTTCATTGAGACCTTCATCTGGGTCTTCGGGATCAGGGCCAACCTCAAAGCCCCGCTGAAGTCTCAAGCGGGCATCTTTGTCCGCGCGTCGTCGGGCTATTACTCTGAGAAGCCAAGGCTGTCTGTCTAGAAACCTGTGCCAGACTCCACGTTCAGGCAATACGGTAAAACCTGCGACACCCGAGGTCGCCTTCTTGAAATCACCAATGATGGTATCGCTCATCTCAGTGATGAGGATGGTCATCGTTGGTACGGCAACGAGAGACCATACAACGAAGAATGGTCGTCCGGCATTACTCCTAGGAGCTAGATCGCCATAGCCGATGGTGAGAAGAGATACATAGCAGAGATAGAGTGACTGGAAATAGGTAATGCCCTGCTCACGCTTCTCTGCCTGCCAGAAGGTGACTGCGCCGATGCACCACAAGATTCCAAATGCCATGACGGACAGAACAAGCGAATACCATCGTTTCCACTTTGCTGTGCTTCGCTGGATGTTGCGCATGGCATCGAACCGATCTTTCTCCTCTCGCAGCAGTAACAATCGCGATTTCTTTGCTGGTTTGAACGGTGTGAGCTGTCCTGTCATACGTCGCAAGCCATGTCGCAATTGGCTATGCGAGGGGACTTGCTCGGCTTGTTTCTTCAATTCTTCTTTATTGTCAATGATCCGGAGCGGTGTACCTTGTTGAGGTACAGGCAGAGGGCCTGGTATGACTGGTCTTGAGGATAGAACACGTTCGCGTTCCTGAAGCTCAATCGAGGTCGTCACAGCTCTGCCGACCGTTCTTGTCCGAGATCTCTCCACATGCTTCTGCAGTACCTTGTCCTGTCCCAATTCCGAAGCGAACTTGGTGATGCTCGAGATCATCAGACCTAGCATAACAATACCACCCACTGAATATGGGAAAACCAGTCCGCGTCCTGTGTCGCTGGTTGGGTACAGATCCCCGAAGCCGACGGTGAGGATAGTAACGTCGCAGAAATACAAGGCATTCACATAAGACCAAGGAATGTCACCATTGCCATATTTGGTCTCGATCGTAGAGAACACACCCGCGCCTCCGGCAAGCCAAATAAAGAACAGCATTGTCTGGAGGATCAATGTTCGCTGCGAATCTGTGAGATTGAATTGTTGAGGATAGTGTCCAAGAAAATAGCCGAGCATGTTGATCATGAGGAGCATAGAGGCGACCATATACAACACCGCTGCAATGACAGCATACCAAAAACCCTGTGTGTACGTCTGCTGAGGGCGCATAGGAGCCACATAGACATCCATTGATATTGTAATTGCCATCAACTGCATAGGTATTAGACCGAAGCTTATCAGTGTACATGGAAGAGCTTACAATGCCTGTTGCCAGGTACCACGACAAAATGGTGACAGGCAGGGAAATCATGTATCTCACTCGGCCTGTGAAGTTGAACAACAGGAATATGTTACCCACAAATCCTGCAACCAGAGATACTACATTCAGGTCATAACACCTGACTCAAGATCAGTTGTGTATCGGTCCTGATGCAACTGCGATGGCTTACCACTTGGGATCCTCAAAGGTATGTCCATATAATTCTGCGAGCAATGTATCAACCCCGATCGATGGGCATGTCGCAGGATCTACGCCATCTATCAAACACATGCGCCAATAAGTAACAAGTGCTGCTATTGAAAGCACGTTTGCGAGAGGTCCCAGAGTTGCAGCGAGCAAGCTAGTCAATGGTTAGCTTTGGCTTATGAGATGCTACGAGGTATCTGATTTACGGAATCGCCGTTCCCGCGAACCACCAGTCTCTCTCCTGATCATCGTCCCAGGGTCGAAGCTTAAACTTCCACAAAATTTTGCTCGATTCCCGGGTCAGAGACGTCCTGCGCTCTGTAGAGCTTCGATAGGCTCCTACTCCTGACAACCCAGGTCTCTCGGTCCACGCATGTCGCACAGAACCGATGTCACCTATATTGAGGTCATCTTTGCCTACTATCGCGGTGCGACTAGAGTCTGAAGGGGGAGGTTGACAATCCATAACCAATCTTGGTATATCACAAGTGCTTTGCGGCATTTACTAGGCCATAATTGAGCTTTCTCATGGTGCCTTTTGAGGAGAGGATATATACGAAATTGGGGGTTATGACATTGCGCAGATGTCTTTGCTAGATTGCGAATATAGATCCAACTGTCAGAGAAAAGCTCAACGTGAGAATGAAGCGACCCAAGGCAATCGTGGCCGCAGAGCTAAAGATCAAGAGAGTGGTGATGACAAGTACAAGGACAAGGAAATCTAGATGAATGACCCTAGGAACACCAAGATCCTAAGGAAAAAGAATGAAGAGTACCTCATAGAGTTGGACGGTCTCGGTTCTTGCAAGCCGTGGAGTGCCGCGTCACAATGTTGTTGCAAGGGCTCCAAGGGCTGTGGGCAACGTAGAATCGTTCGGTCATGACAATCTTATTTCAACGTCGCTTCCGGACGATAGATACAGTAAGTCTTCATGATATATAATAACCTGCTAGGTACAAAGGATTTTACATAGGATGATGGCAGGCCAGGTTGTATCGTGGGGTAGCTGATCTGAGATCGTCTGGTGTGGTATATTATTACTTCGATACGGCTTTCGTCCTCCTCATACTGTAGAGCGGTCGAGGCCCATCGAGTAAGTTGGACCCTGGGCGGCTTGAGAATGTTGAGAAGCCAATTCCCGCAGCCATCTCTATCGGCGGCACTATATAATTATTCGGGGTAGTCACGGCATTTAGGCCGAAGTTGCTACGAGCTCACGTTCGCGCTAACACAAGGCTCTCCGATATTTCTCTTCATCCGGGCGTGATTGAACCGTAGTCGGCGGATCGCAGCGTCATAAAAATCTTTCAAAGTCGCCAGTGGTCACGCCACGGTTCTTTGACTTATATATTATAGAGACAACCGTCTGCTACACCTTCAGATTAAGTGCTCATAGCATATCGACCTACAGAATGCAGACCAAGCTCCGTTCCGGCACAGCGCGCGCCAGTGGTGTGGACATCGACAATGCAGTCAAGCCCACAAACCAGCTGCAAAGCAACTTCGAGGAGACATCCAGCATGGATTCAGACGAGCGCTACTTGGTAAGGGCGACATGAAAAGGGATCCCGAAATGGCGATTTTCGTTACCGGCAAGCAAAACATCCTTCCAACGCGCTCAATCGATGGCACCTGGTAAGTAGGCCATGAAAGATCCAAACAAGAACAGCAAAATACGACAACCAACAACAGTCATTGCACGCGGGCGTCTGAGCTAGGCATCGAGTTTTTTGAGAAGAAGATTCGATGCCATGGCAAGGGCTGAGAGAGTACCGCTTGAACTTGATCGCTTTCATGAGCGCGGAAGGAGATGCCATGACTGAATTATCGACCTTTCTTGATTTCTCCCTTTCCTGTGATTGATTAATTTATTGACACAGTGCAGAACGCACTCGGTTACAAACAAGTGAGTGCGCTTAATTGAGCATTTCAGAATGCCAATACTGATACAATGTAGTCTTTGCATCGGCAATGGAAGTTCTTTGAAAGCTTCGCGGCCAGTTTCGGTATTTTGAATTTGCCTGACCTTATTCGTTTTGCGAGCTTCGCATACTGATTTTTCCAGCCGCACTCTACTTCGTTGGAGGTATTCGTGTGACCTTCTCCATCGGTGTTGGCGCTGGCGGACCAGCTGCGTACTGGTAAGTCTCTGTTGATGATGCACTCTCAAGCCATACGCGAGGGTATTCCCGGGGTGCACATAGACATGTTCCTGAGCTCTATTGTGCTCTAAATTGCAACATGCCCAATCAGTGTTATTGTGATCTCAGATGCTGACCCCCAACAAGGTCGAGCTACGTCATTACGTGCATCTTCGTCTTCATTACTGCTGCAGTCCTGGCCGAAATCTGCTCTGCACTACCCGCTGCAGGTTCCATCTATTTCTGGGCGGCCGAGTCCGGTGGTCGCAAATTTGGTCGACTCTTTGGATTCATCGTTGCATGGTGGGCCACTACAGCATGGACCACATTCGTCGCCTCCAACTCCCAAGGTGCTGCCAACTACCTGCTCTCCGAATTAACAGTGTTTGGCGTTGACTTTACTACCGACGTAAACGATGTCAAGTTCAGAGCAGTGCAATGGATAGTTGCCGAAGCAATGCTCTTCATCTCCATCGGAATGAACTATCTGAACCCCAAGCATTACAAGCTGATCTTTCGTATTGCGAGTGGACTCATCATGCTTGACTTCTTCCTTAACATCATCTGGCTACCTATCGCGGTGTCCAAGTCGTATGGCTTCCAATCTGCCGAGTTTGTTTTCACTCAGACCTATAACGAGACTGGAGCCCCACCGGTATGGAACTGGATGCTCTCATACTATGTGACAGCCGGTGTACTGGTCGGTTTCGAAGCTAGCGGACACATCAGCGAGGAGACTCAGAATGCAAGCACGACAGCGGCTCGCGGCATTTTCTCGTCAGCAGTCACCTCTGCTGTGCTTGGATTCCCAGTTGTTATTCTTTTCCTCTTCTGCATGCCTGACTTGGACGTTATCTATAATCTTGCCGCACCACAGCCATTCATCAGCATCTACGCGATGTCTATGGGCCAGGGAGGTCATGTCTTCATGACGATTATCTGCATCCTCGGCCTCATCTTCAACACCACAGTAGCAGGAGTGGCATCGTCCCGCCTGATCTGGGCAGTAGCGCGCGACGGTGTCCTTCCTTTCTCCGGCTGGATCAGCAAAGTCAATGATCAGAAGATGCCCAACAACGCTGTCACTGTCATGCTCACTGTGTCAGCGCTGCTGCTCTGTACGATCTTGCCTTCCCCCGTGGCTTTCGCCTCGCTTGTCAGTGCTGCCGGTGTGCCTACCATCATGTCCTACGCCCTTATCTGTTTCGGAAGAGTGTTTGTCACTCCCAACGAGTTCAAGTCAGCAAGCTGGTCTCTAGGACGTTGGTCTCTTCCCATGAACTTCATTGCCATGGTCTGGAACCTGTTTCTTGCTGCCGTTCTGTTCTCGCCACTCGAGTTCCCGGTCACTGGCGAAAACTTCAACTACTCTCCTGTCATTTTTGGTAGCATCACCATCTTCGCAGTCTTGACCTGGTGGTTTACCCCTGAAGAGAAGTGGCTACCTACCGCCCGCTTGGGTAAGCTCAAGGGCCTCGAGGAGGAAATGAATGCAGCTCGCACCAATCGAAGCTCTAGCATCTCCATTCCTCGCGATGAGGCTGGCGTGTCCGCTGATGCAATTCCTACGAAGTAATGCGACACATGATTGATACATTATTATGAGGGAGTCCTTCGAGTTGTCTCTCAGGGCCCTGTTGAGGAGCTCGCGCAGCAAGCGCCTCCTCATAGCAGATTTTGTTGATCGGACGGATTAGACGAGTAAGCAGCACTCCGATCCTCGGCGCGCACGCGACACGAAGGAGCTGTGAAGTCGTGAAACGGGACAGACGGGATAGAGAGAAGCTAGGTCACAGGATGGGCTGAACATCGAGTATATGGTGGGAGGAGGATATAACATTTTGTGTATGGAAAGAGTTGGGAGATTGTGACACTGATACGAAGGTTGCATTTACGAGAATCCACGTATTCTATTTGCTCCTTACTATGACATGTTCTCGCTGTTGTGGTTTCACTTTGTCGTCCAAAAAACAGTAAAGCATGCAAACAGGCCTAGGTGGAAAGTGCTCCAGAGTCCCGCTCTTGCTGCCATACAGCAAGCGATCGCAGTCTTTGTATACATCGTCGGCGTTTACGGAGTTTAAGAACCATATATGACGCACTAAACCTGCTTGCATGGAGCTGGCGCCAATGAACCTTGAGGTGTTTTCCCACTGCCAACATTCCCAGTTTCAAAGAAAAGTAGATAGGCCGGGCAATCCACACCACCGCTTTCCAGATTGTTTGGCACTTACAGATCCTGGAGGTCTGCCAATTGGGTCGTAGTCTTCGATTGTGCTATAATCGCCTGAGTGCTCATCAAGATGGTGAAATGGACAAGCCTCTTTGACTTTGATAGTCGTCGCGGTAATGGCTCTAGGCACTTAGCAGACGAAGTCAGCGCGCGTAAGTAAAGAGAAATCCAATGCTTTCAAACTGTAATTTTCAGACTTGCTACCTCCCATGTCTGGTCAAGTGCTCTGTTACTAAACCTCCTCTCACTCTCACCGCTTGACTCTACCTGATTCTGACACCACTTCTAGTGCTTCCTACGCATAATGATGATAACTTTCAAAGTGCAATCCCGGCACGTGAAGTCACGCGCATAGCTCTACGTCTGAAGCATCAGATCGAGCAGGTTGTGCCATGTGAGCTGGAAGAGTCGCGCGTCACAGCGGCGCATTCGAACATCATCACTCCGGCGGTAGTCGCGACAGCCAAGTCAGCAGGCAAACTGAACAATCCCGGAAACCTTGACGCGTCAGACAATCCGGATTACAGTGCATGCGTGGTATTCTGTTTGCTCATCTGCAAGAAATGGTTCAAGAAGCAAGCGATGCTAGAGCTGTGGGATGCGGACCTGCATGCTGTCAGAGCGGTGGCTTGCGAGGTCCTCGCCAGAAAGATCATCGAGGAGGAAGAAGACATTACTTATTTGCTGAGAGATGTCTTGTTGAAGCGGTATAGCATCGTCGTTGATGGGGAAGACACACCGCCCGCGAACGTGATTGAAAGAGCAGTTGACCTGCACGTTCTGCCTGTCATTGGAAGCTCCGGTATGTATCTCGTATTCCAAATGATGGGCTAGCAACTCAAAGCTGACTATGCTTTCCAACAGGCTACCAGAAATGTATATCTTACTTATGGCGCGGCTGGCTTGTACAAGACGAGGATGATCCAAGTCGTTTTATTGACTACAAGCACAAGACTTCGGGCAACTACTGGGTTCACTTCGATCCGGATCGCATGCGTGTCCCGATGTATCAAAACTTTGCCCAGGTTCTGTTCAGTTTCATTTTCCTTGCCCTCTATACCGGTGCCATCAACACCATCAACCCTACTGGTGATCTCGATGTTGTCGAAGGCCTTCTGTACATCTTTACTCTGGGTTTCATCTGCGACGAGATCGCCAAATTTTGGAAAGTGGGCAGATACTACCTCGGATTCTGGAACACGTTCAACAACACGCTGTATGCTTTCCTGACCGTGTCTTTCATCACCCGCATGATTGCCCTCACACACCCCATTGCCGACGATAAGCGCATCTACTTCAACACATTGAGTTATAATTTCCTCGCCTTTTCGGCGCCAATGTTCTGGTGCCGCCTGTTGCTTTACCTCGATAGCTACCGCTTCTTCGGTGCCATGCTCGTCGTTCTCAAAGTCATGATGCAAGAATCGCTTATCTTCTTCGCGCTGCTCATCGTCGTGCTCGTGGGTTTCTTGCAGGCCTTTATCGGTCTAGACCAGGTCGACTCGAGTCTTGATGATGTCGGTTTCGTCAGTCTGCAAATGCTCAACGCCATGCTGGGCTCTCCCGACTTTGACGGCTTCGACAACTTCGCTCCTCCTTTCGGTTTGATCCTCTACTATGTCTTTAACTTCATTATCGTCGTCAGTAAGTAAACAACCAATCAGTCTCTCTTGGGGGAGGTCTACAAGAATTGAAACGGAACCAAACTAATCAACATGGGAAAACAGTCCTCCTGAACGTCCTGATCGCGCTGTACAACTCGGCCTACGAGGACATCACCGACGACGCCATCGACGAATACATGGCGCTCTTCAGCCAAAAGACGATCCGCTTCGTGCGCGCGCCCGACGAAAACGTCTACATCGCGCCCTTCAACCTGATCGAGATCATCTTCCTGGTCCTGCCCTTTGAGTGGTGGATGAGCCGATCGACGTACGAGCGCCTCAACGACGCCGTCATGGGCTTCATTTACTCGCCGCTGTTGTGCGTCACTGCGGCGCTCGAGGTGCGTGTGGCGCGCAAAGTCAAGTGGAACAGGAACAGAGGTGAGGAAGACGAGGACACCGTCGAGGAGTGGGAGCAGCTTGAGGGAGAGTTTGACTTCGAACGCGATGGTTGGGTCAAGAAGTGTGAGGAGTCGAAGCCTAACGTCGAGACTGATGCTACTCTTATTGAGGTCAGGGAGTTGAGGAAGGAGGTCGAGGAGCTGAAGGACTTGCTCAGGGCTATCAAGGAGGCTACGCCCGGTGCGTGAAACTGAACATGACGAGTTTTTGCTGAAAGAGGATGAGTACAGACGGAACTAGTCAAGGAAAGCAGCGGGTTTACACCCTTGAGTTTTGGTGGTGTATGTAATGTATATTGACGTCTCACGAACGCGAATGACAATACACTCAAGTGCAATGCCCCTAAGCTTCAAAGCTCAATCTCATCAAACTCGCTCCAATCAGGAGGGTACCCACTGACAATCGCCCTGTCCACGAATTCCCCTACATACCCAACTGCTGCTCCCTCGGACAGCACCAGCAAGCCCTCATCACCCGGAAACAACGCCCGTGTACGTGCAGTTTCAGTCTCACTCACGCCCGCAAAATCCTGCGGGATCCAAATAACTGCCGGACCACCCTTGACTTTTGCTCCAGGGTGTCTATATGCGTTTTCAATGAGGATGCGGCGCTGTTCCGGCTCGAGATCTAAAAGCGTGACCGGACCATCGAGTGAAGAACCGTCACTGTCTTCAGTATCACCTTCACTATCGTCTCCTATGGTAGTTGACGCGATATTGTTCGGGTTCTCTTCTGTGGGCTCCTCCTTGGCTTCTTGCGTTTCTGTACAGTGCTCGAGCAAGGCGTAATCGATCGCTCTCCACGACTGTATGTGCTCGATTGCTGTTCGTACAAAGACCATCAATAGAATGACCAGTGCGATGTGTCCTGGTGCCCAACGTTCACCGCTCGCGTCGTTGGTGAGCCCGGCTATACTTATTCCGAGCGTAGTCAGGAGTAGGTACAGGCCTACGAACACACTTCCAAGTGCGGCTCTGAAGCTAGCGCCGTTGGTGTCGTGCTCTGTCGCTCTAGTGTAGAGGACCGAGTACCGTTGGCTCATTGACACCATGAACATTGATACGCAGGAGACGGGTAGCATCAACGGGGTCGAGAGGCCTAACCACAGCCCAACAATTAATGGTACCGAAACAGACAGATATGCAGATGTCCATTCGACCCGGACTATCCGCGTGTTCTCGCGAAAGACATTTCTCGGCGTCAAAGCAGGAGGCGCTACAAGGCGTATCAAGAGCTCAGAGGGCTTAAGACATATATACACTGTAGCCTGCATTGCCTGGACGAAGAGGTAGAAACAAGCACCATTACCAATGATGATCAGTCCAAGCAGCATCTTCTTCGTGTCTTGATGCAAGCAGATAGATGGACTTTTACCTGTTCCAATCGGTGAGGCGAGAGTCCAGAATAAGACCATCCACTGCGCTCGGACGTGTAACTCAGCTCTGGATGCTGGTATGAACTCGCCAGGCGATCTGAACTCTAGCAACCACTGTAAGAGTCTGCTAGTGAATGTGATAATTACGTTTATGTAGAGGTTCAGGCCTATTCCCCAGATGGGCGAAAGGGGTGACACAAGCCATATTGGTGGGTGCTTGATCCTCTTCACAACTATCTCGGTTATTATCGTGTCGACCGCATCAGCAAGCCAGGCAAACGACTCAAGTGCCAGATACGCATGGATTGTGAGACGAGGCCAAGAAGGCAGTATCCGACACGCTCTGTGAGCCACTGCGTACCATCGAACGTCCTCTGGATGGGGTGCCATCTCTACAGTGGCGCATTCCATCGTGGCCGGGAGTCGTTTAGCGTTGGCTATGATAGCATGTTCTGGAGAGTCGAAAGTAACAAAACATTGGGGTACCCTTCTCGGATACTCTAACTGAGACGACTTGATTTGTTTGTTCACGAGTGCAAGGCTCTTGCGCGGCTTCAAGATATGTCTGATGTAATGCTGCCTGCCACTACTGCTTAGTCTCAGCGGGAGTGCTGTAGGAGGTTGGCCGAAGTCCGCTTCAAATTCTTGGTAAGAAACACTACGAGTTTTTGGAACATCCTTCAGAGAAGCCCGTGAATGGCTTCGACGAGCTGAGGTGTTGCGGGTATTCGGTGTGCTCCAGACCTGAGGAAGCAACTTTTGTTGTAGATTCAACTTCTCGACCAGAGCTTCGAAGACAAAGGACCAGTCGCCGTAATCTATATCCCCTTCAGGGTCGATCACGTTGCCAAAGTAGTCAACTTGGCGGGTATGCTCCTTAGATGGTCCATATGTATACAAGTCTCGTGGCGAAGCTACATTGCACTTCACTTGTGCCCTTCTCGATGCATTCACAACCTCACTTTTGTATCGCAACATATCCATCGGCTGGCTCGTCGATCTTATCGCGAGAAAATTCAGTAAGGGACTGTGTTGGGCTGGTGAGCTCCAGCCGTCAACCCCATGATGTGAAAGGGACCTGCGGTAAAGATTGACCTTCTCGTGACTGTGAAGATGGTTTCTACATCTTCCAGGTCGGGTGGCCCAGAGCTTAGGATACCCATAATGCGCTCTCAGTGGACAATATGGATTTTGAAGGGCGTAAAGAGCAGTTTCTTCAGTTCCATCGAATGTCCTGACACAATAATCTTGCTGCATTCCTTGGTGATAAGCCCAATGTCCATAGTTGAGCATTTCGTCACTGTGCTTGTGTCGTCTATGACAGCCGATGCTTCTAGTGCTCTCAATCTTCGATGATGAGGCCATGGAAAGTGATGACCATGACTTCCAATGAGGATTATGTACTGTAGTAGACTCAGACTCATGTCCATGATCCAAACAGCGTCTCTGGGCTCCGACCATTGAGGGCTGCGACTGCTTGTCTCCGCGAATAAGTTGATTGGCATTGGATCGTCTTACTTCTGACGAAGCACTATCAGTATAGCTTCGTACAATATGGCTTGACGTAGCCGTACCGGACGTCGCTGGCTCAATTTTTGCTCTGGCGAGTTCGTTCCATTCGCTTGCTGACTTGAGATGTGAAGTCTGATATACTCTTTGCGCTTCTCCAATGTACCAGAGCTCGCCATATTCGAGCTGCGCGACCAGTCGATCTCTTATCTGCTCAAGCGAGTGAAGACGAGAATAGTCCTCGAAAAAGGTTATCGTAATGTTGCCAAGTCTTCCGGTCGAAACACCAAAGACCGCCCTGAGCGCTGAAGTGGACAACTGATGATCAGGTATATCTCGAACTAATATAGTCCGAGAAGAAGGTTTGATGCGATAATATGGATTAGCAAGAAGCGCTATTCGGACCCGGAGGTAATTGTTGCGTTCGATGCGAAGTAAGACGCAGACAAAGAAGACGAAAAGGGTGCCAATGGCTAGAATTGCAAATATGAGTGGTCGATTCCGGGTGGAGATGTTGATGACTGTGAGTCTTGCCATGCGTTTTTGTTGGTCAACGTTAGAACCGAAGTAGTACATCGGAATTAGAACGGGCGTTCCTAGTATTGTGATGGGCAACATGATCCGGTAAAGCATGTTGACATAGCGTATATACAAGTAAGTGTCTAGACCTCGTTGCTGGAGGACAATATCTGCGTCTGTGAAAAGTGGCTTGGCCCACTGCAAAATGCCACTTGGTGTACACCGGCCAGGCTCAAGCATGAATAGGGAAGGATAGTATAGCATAGGATATTTCTTGAAGAGGCAGAGAAAAGCAAGTGCATGGGCGACGAAGAAGATGAAAACACCACACAACCCAGACGGTGTCGTCAATGCTTCATGGAAACCAGCGAGCATATTTGGATAACTTACAAAGTGACTGGGAGTCGAGAAACGTCAACACGCTGGAGCGTGAGATGTTCTAAGATGTGATATATTTTATCGAGAGATATGATGAATGACAGCATCGAGCTGCAAATGTGGAAGTCGCGATGCTAATTGCGGCCGGAAACGTCTCTGGGCTTGCGACGATGTATACTGATGCACACCTCTTGTTTACTTCTAGTCCGAGATGAATTGCTTCACGTACATCACTTCATATCTTAACCGACTGTTACAGCCTTGCCACCTCCGAACTTCCCTTGCGGCCCATCCAAATGAGCATCAAGAACAGCACAGGTGCCTGCCTTGACCGCAGCGATAGCTTCAGGAAGCACCTTTTCGAGTTCTTCGACAGTAGATGCCACACCAGCCCAGCATTGGCCGCCGGATGCAGCTTTCGCAATTCCGGCATAATCAGGCGTGGGGGCAAAAGAGATATTCAGTTCTTCGTTGGACACCTTGGAACCTTCGCCATCTGGGTGGACGAGGAGCAATGACTTACGAGGAGCATTCCAGCCTGCGATTTGTTAGTACAACTACATTGTGACAACATCATTCTCAGACTTGCCCTTGTTGTTCAACACAATTGTCAAGATCGGGATATTGTAGCGTTGAGCGATCCAGTACACTGAGCCAGGAACACTGAACAGATATGTACCGTCGCCTACGATCTGGCACACGAACTTCCCCTTTCCTTTTCCGTGCTCATTGTCGCTTGCGAGTTTTATTCCCAGCGCGCCACCTCCGGACCATCCGAGGCCTCCGCCTCCACAGTTGATCCAGCTTCCAGGAAGAGTGGCCTGGATCTGATCGGCGACGAATGCCGTGTTCGTCACAGCCTCAATGGCCCATATTGTGTCGGGAGGACAAAGACTTCTCAAGCGATTGATCAAGAACGAGCATCCGTAGCTACCATCCGAACCTGGTTTAGCCAGGCTTGCAATAGTATCGAGCCGCTCCTTGTGAGATGTCTGAAGCTTAGTCCATCGCTCCTGGTGTACTTCACCGTTGAGTTTTTCTCCAAGGTTCGCTTTGATGAAGCTGCTCAGTTGTGCAAACGCAGTCTCGGCATCGGCACGGTATCGTGCCATTGCGTCAATATAAAATGTTGGCATCTGCTGTTTCAGCGGGTCCACATCAATATGTATGATTGTGGCGTTCTTGTCAGGTCGACACTGAGTTGGGATCCATGGAACATCGCAGTCGACCACTAGAATGAAATCCGCCGTCTTGATGTTGTCCTCGATTCCGTAACGAAGGCCCAGCCAAGCGGGATGGTCTGCAGGGAAACACATGTCACTGCCACCCGTGTCGAGGACTCGTAGTCCCTTGACTGTGTCTGCAAGCCCGACCAAAGCTGCTACTGCAGCATGGTTTCGACCACTGTATCCGGTCACAACGAGTGGCGCTGCCGCGCTAGAGAGCAACTCTGCGATGTCTTCCACTTGTTTACGGGCAAGCGCGGTTGGCTCCACGGGATTCCAGAATCTCTGATCGAGCTTGTAAGGCTCGATATCCTCCTCCATAGCTTCCCGTGAACCATAGAGATAGACGGGACCTCGCGGTTCGCTAGTAGCAAAACTCAATGCTCTGTTTACCATTTGTTTGACATTCTTGCCCCGCTTGATTTCGCCCGTGTAACGACAATACTGGGCCACGATTTGCTTTTGATCGGGGACATCCTGGATCCAATGGATGTATTCTGTCCTCGAGCCACGATACTCGCCTTCGAGAGTGTACGGAGAGAGACCAGCAAAGATGAGTACTGGGGCTCTGCCGCAAGATGCGTTGTGCACCGCAGCGCCCAGACCTTGAGTACCCACATCTACGTGGACGATCACGCATTGAGGCTTGTTCGTGAGTCTGGCGTACCCGTCTGCCATTGACAGTGCGACCATCTGTATCGTTCTTCAGCACCCACGGCTGTGTCTCAAGTGAGATGCAGATGTAATGGGAAAAGGCATACCTCATTTGGACACGTTATGATACGTGGAAACTGGCCCTCCTTCTCATTCTGACCTTTGACAATAGCCTCGATGATACTCGGATGATCAGATCCCAGGTTGACGAAGCAATGCGTGATGCCGGCCTAGATCGCACAGCGTCAACATATTGAACCAAGATCGACTGCTTGTTCGATTGTGAGAGCAAGTGATAAGCAAATCCGCTCACTCACCTCCCAGATAGCCTCAAAGAAGGCAAAAGAAGCAGTATACACCCTATAACCTCCAAGTCAGCCCAACCAGTCCCACAGAAGCAAGGACAATAAGCAAGCAACAAACATCTTGACGATACACTATCCCAATCTCGAATTCGTCCCAAATGCAGTTGCACAATTCACACTATCACAGACACCTTTTAACAGAACAAATCCCAGCTCAAGAACCACAGCTGGCGGAATATGTACGAACACAACAACGCAAGCAAAGAAGACAAAGATAACCGAGGTGTCAAGACACCAATCACTTATGTAAGAGTGCCCTACACACCAAACCGATCTCGACTGACGTGCCTACCGATTCGAGTACGATACTTGTACATCACATTAACCCCACTCAACCTCCGT
Source organism: Neodothiora populina (assembly GCF_041146345.1). Lineage (NCBI taxonomy): Eukaryota > Fungi > Ascomycota > Dothideomycetes > Dothideales > Dothioraceae > Neodothiora > Neodothiora populina. The sequence continues at coordinate 951,065 of NW_027191408.1, read as the reverse complement.
CCAAAGACCATTCCTTGCACTCGGGTATAAGCGGCCGAAGAGTCCGAACCTAGTGCGGGGGAGGAGGAGTAGGAGGAGGTGCTTGCTTGCACCTCACTTGAACTGTGGAGCTGGAGGTGGGGGTTTGGACCCGGAAACGCCACGGTGATTAGGAGCAGTGACTCGCGCGTGTGAGTGCGTTGGGAGATTCGGGTACCTGGTAAATGGGAACATCAATCAAAGGCGAGTCACTAGCGTTAGTGGTTTATAGAATCAGCGGTGGACAATCTCGCTGCATCTTTATCTGCGCGAGTCTTATGCATAGCGAAGTGAATCAAGTAAATGCATGGTTGCATGGCTGCATGTGTGCTTCTTGCGATATCTATTTCCGGAGACTACAAGAGTCCTGGCTTTCCGTGATGTTCTCAAGCACACTGACTCTAACCATACATACCTATTCGATACATTCCATCTACAGACAAACGTATCATTGAAAAACAGCTTGCTTCAACAATAGATCCCCCTTCCTCTTCCGCCGAAGCAACAAGAAATACTCTCTCGGATGACGCGAACTTAGCTTCGGCTTCACAGACAGGGTCCCCCTCGAGTAAAGTCGAGGCTGTAACCAAACAGAACCCAAAGAAAGGAACTACATACACGCGGTCTTTGAGTGCACTGTTCTAGAACAAGTCCCATGTGAGATCTACCAGAAACATCAAGGCGTGTGATTGCGAGTCTTTGTATTAGAAAGGCGGTACTGGTATGCTCAGTCTTTTACTGCGAGGAAGTGTTTGTGTAGACATTCTATGATGAATTATAACGACAAGGTATCTCCCCTCCATGACGAAGAAAGCAAGAAATCACTGGCCCTACCCACGCTACTTCATCGCAATGAACATGTAGGATAAATAGCCCATGGACAGCAGAGCGGCCTCTTCTGGTAGCTGGGGTTGAGACCAAGGCAAAAGGCATGGGAGGTAAGAAGTGGAAGAAAAAATTAAGCACGACTGCCACAATGGATTACAATGGACCAACTCCTACGCGGCTATCTACCTCTCATGTCTGCGAGAGTGTTATGGCATAGGAAAAAAAAGGCCGAGAAAAGAAAATAAGTTTCAATGTCCTCAAAGACCGCAGTCATCAATGGACTCATGCCCTCTGCAAATCTTCTCGTTGATTTCTACTTTCGTCTGTGGGGGAGAGAAATCATCATCCCTTCATTTTTGGTTTTTGTTTTGTTCTGGGATCTCACTCGATAGCCTCGAAGACGGTATCGGCGTGCTCAAGCAGTGCCTGCACTGCCATGCGCTGCGCCTGCATGTCCGACATCTCGCGCTCGATCGAGAGGGGCCGCATGATGGTGGGGGCGAAAACAACGGAGAGGTTGAGTGGCGTCATCTGATAGGGGAAATGGTCAATTCGCCGCATGCAAACGAAGGGGACAAGTGATGCCGAAAACTTACCAAATTCTCCGATTCCATCTTCACCACTCTGCATAGATGTTGTACCAGGAACTCGAGGACCACACGATGTGCCTGGGGTAGAGCATCCATGGCAGCCCTCATGGTCGTGGCTTGCTTTTCCTTGTCAGTGATTTGCGCGGCATGAAGCACTCCGTCATAAGCCTCATAAGTAATGAGCGGATTCGGCAACTTCCTGAAATACTGCTTCAAGGCGGAGGTCACTGCGTGAATATCGAGGTCCGGGTCCGATATATCGTAGTTGCCATCCTTGTCAAATCCTTGCTGTATGGTTTTTACTTGACCGCTACCACCGGATTTGCGATAGATTCCCTCCATGTCCATGCCCCGTAGTTCGACTTCCTCAATGCATCGGGTTACGATAGCTGGGATTACCCGTTTCTCGTAGTCACATCGATCTTGCAAATCGGAGCCAAACAATACTACACCAAGGTCAGTCAAATTGTGGGATGGAGCGCTCGGCCTGGTCAACTTACCGGAGGCGGCTTCCGAGGGCAGATTCGTCGAACTGCTGTTCTTCAAGTTGCTGCCCGTGGTGCCGGGTTTTAATCCGTTCTTCTGTCCGGACGAGAAGAATCCAAAGCCTCCCTTGCCGTCCTGCTTCGCATTGAGTGCTGAATCACCCATGACAGCTCCGGGTCCGGCCTGCATCTGTGAGTAGGGCATCCCATTAAGATCGTACGAGCCAGTGTTGATAGGCATGCGATCACTGCCACCAGCAAATGCGCCCTTGAGACCCTTGGTCACAGACTTGCCAATGCCGCTGGAGCCCTTTTTCCAGAATTTCTTTGGTTGCGCCTTGCGAATATCCACGACTTTTGGTGCAGTGAGGATGGTGGCTGGTTCTGCGTCTGCACCTTCGGGCAGGAGGTTTTGTAGACTCGAAGACTCTTGGAGCGAGCCAGCTTTCAAGCTGTGGAAATCTGCGATATCCGCTTTGCCGGCAGCGGTGTATATTCCGAGTCCGTTTGTCAATGGCGAACGTTCGAACCCAGGTGCGTTTTGCAGGCGACCGGCGTTCGCTCTGTACATTTCTTGGATGCTCGTGACAAGCTGGTTGTTCAACTCTGCCAATTGATGGTTCTTGGATGACAGGTTCTCGAACTCCTGTAAGCCCTTGTCCTTGACTTGGATAAGACTACCGATATCGTCCGTAAGCTCGTTCCGCTTGTGCACCAGGTCTTCGACCTGTGCTCCAATAGAATCCTTCAGCTTTTGCAGGGATCGGGCGAAATCTTGTAACACGTCGGACTTAAGAGCTTCGATATCCAGTGGTCGGTTGGTATCCTTGGCCTTGGACAGGTGATCTGTCATGACTTCGAGTTCGCGCACCACCATCTCGCGCTGAGTATCAAGGAAGGCCATGGTAGAGCGTTTCTCACGAAGCTCGGTGTTGACCTGCTTGATGTCTGCAGAAGTGGTGACTTGCTCCTCAAGCCCGATCTTCTCCGCTTCGAGCTCTGCGATTTTCTGCTGAGAACGACGCAGCTGGGCTCGGAGAGAAGTGATCTCATCCCTCATGCCTCCAGAAGAAGCGGGACTGCCCAGGTTAATGGGACTGCTGATCTCAATGGAGCCGAGTGTCGGCGTCTTGTGGTGAATGGGAACAGATCTGTCGCTGAAGCTGCGTCCATGCTTGACAGCATTCGACACACGACGAAGCACCGAAGTGCCGTCGCCATCCTCCCTCTTCTTGTCTTTGTTCTCGCCTCGCAGGATTCGTGCCATCTCTTCTTCCATGGAGAAATCTCCTCCAGCACTGTGCTTTGGAAGGTGACCACGCCATGACGGCGGGGGCGGGGATGTGGCGGTGTAGGCGGATCGATCGATATCGCTGTGAGAGGTGCTGACAGACTCGTTGCGAGGACGATCAGTAGACGCTGCTGAAGGGGGTGGCGGAGGATGTCTCGGTGCGATGAAGTCGTCGTTGTTGCCTACAGATTTGCTCGGGGCTGAGGGGCGGCTGGCTGCTCTCGGTGGTGCGGTCGGCCCGTCGATACTGCCGCTCTTCAAGGGAGAATCAAGAGACGGTTGGTTGTTGGATCGACTAGCTTCGGCCGGGACCTCTGCTGGAGCGTCGACGTATTGAGACGAACTCGCGGACTCATTGCGTTGGTGCCTGGCATCAAGGGAAGTCGAGGGAGTGCCGTTCGGGGAAGTGATCCTGGATGTCGACTCTGCTTCGCGCTCTTTCTTTGCTGCAGGTGGTAGCGAGTCCTCGCGCGCCGGGAGTCTTGTTGCCGAGGAGGGGCCCGAAGTAGCCTCACGCAGCTTGGGGTCATCGAATGGGTTAAACGAAGAGCTCGGGGTGTCCAGTGACGCAGGCGACGAAGAGACGTTGGACTCTTCAGGCGGCTGATAGCGAGTTTGGCTGAGGATTTCCAGAGTGGTGTCAGAGCGATTACCGACGCGAGGGCTAGATCTCGGGACCTTTCTATCCTGAGGCACTTCTTGTAGCTTGAACGGCTCAGAAGAGCCGCCGAGAGTGTACGAGGCGCTGTTGAGGTGAGGTGGTCGAGGACGTTCTTGCTTCTCACTGGCTTGTGTGGGTGGCACGGTTGATGAAGCCATGGTGGAAGGCGAGGGAGTGCTTTGCTCGGATATGTCCCGTCTTGTTGATGGCCGCGACTTGTCTTGATAGGCAACATGCGGGCTGCTGCTTTTCGGACGAGGAATGACTCCTTCTCTTTCAGTGGAAACAGATCGTGACGAGGATGGTCTGGCAATGCTCAGTCTATCTCGGTGATCAGTACGAGGAGTTTTGTTGAAGTAGTCCCTCGGCGAGAGATTCTCGCGTGTGCGAGGGGTGTGTTGGGTCTCGTCGTTGTGCTGCATCCTCCTTTGTGACATGGGAGGCGGGCCAGGAGCGGGATTGGGATCGAAGGCCATTGTAAGAAAGCCTGCTTGGTCATCGTCGTTGTCTGAGGCCGTCGCAGACATGACGGATGAGACAAGCGAGGCGCGGTTCGCTTTGTAGGTGCTGGCGGGTAGCGTGAGTGTTTCTGACAGGGGAAGATGGTCAGCAACAACAGCATTGACAATTGCAATTTCGTGTCTTGACTTACCCTTCCTGCCGTCGTCAGACATTGGCGAGACATCCCTGCGGGGAGCGTCTTGTCGGTTCGTGTTGAGGAATCTGGAATTGTTTCGGGGAGAGTGTTCGCCGGGCGTGTCTGTATACGAGTCTGAAGGCGGCGTTTCCACCGAGCTCTGTAGGGCGCTTTGTGGTACCGCACTCGGAGGCAGCGCTGGTAGGCTCTTATCCAGAACCATGGTATTGTGATGATTCGCGCTTGCAGCAGCGGCGGCCGCAGATTGTCTTGACTGTTTCGCCTTCTTCCGCCGTCGAGCCATCAGACTCTCATGACAATCCATACAGAAGATGCCTTGGCTGGTGCGCGCATAACGCAAGTTCTCGATCTTCTTCTTGCAGTTCCGACATTTGAAGCAGGTGGCACAGAAGGCCTGGTCGCCCGTGAGGATGGCGAGATCCTCGATCTTGTTGCCACACGAGCTGCAGCTGTATGTGCAGTTGTTGCAGATGAGGGAGCCGTCGCCCAACAGCAGCAGATTGGCATCCGAGTCGAGTAGCGTTCCACACGAGTGGCAACGGAAACAGGTAAGATGCCATCGGTGGCCAGCTGGAGTGGGTCAGCAAGTCAGTGGAAAGGGAAACACAATGCTGCAGCAGAGCTATGGCATCAACGCATACCTAGTTCGAATGCTCGACCTTGCTCTAGTATCTACGCATCATCAGTTCACCATTTGGCGACGTGGACCATTCGATCGCATTGGGTGGTGATAGCATACCTCGCCGCAGCCTTTACACAGAAAGATCTCATCCTCATCGAGTGGTGACTCTGGATAGCCGGTGGGGGAGAGTTCCGACTCCATTGCGCACACCCGTCAAAATCGCGACGCAGCTCAGGACAAGCGTGTCAGTTGACTGATGGGATTGCGCGAGAGTGGATTGATGCAGTGTCGCAGACGCTTGGACTGCCCAGAGCAATAAGCAATGAGAAGTACAGGAAAACGAGATGAGACTACAGAGGGATTATCGGCTTGACTTGCTGTTGATTAATGGCGTAAGAAAGTGATCGTGGGCCGCGCGCCGCCCTTGTCACACTCGAATCCGAGCGATGCTGATGTGTCCAGGAGATTGAGAGATGGAGATGGGCCACTCCTGAACCTGAAGCCGGACGACTGCGAGAACGACGACAGCGACAAGCGATAATGATGATCGAAACTGTCTAACGGGGCATTGGCAGGTCGTCGTGAGGCTAACTACTCCGTACACTGACTAGACTGTACTGCATGAACAGCAACAGCAAGGACGTGCAGAAAATAAGGGATACTATGGTGAAGAGGGCGGTACAAAAGGGTAATGCAAGGTCATAATAGAGACTCCCTAGACCAACAGATCAACAGATACGACTGTTCACTCAAAGCACTGCACGACTCGCTCCTTTCAGACGTTCACCATCCATTCGTAGCCTTTCTCCGCCCCTCTCTCTCTCCCCTCTCTTTTCTCTGCCTTACTACTCCTGCTACACACTACGGGAACCTTACTGTACCGGTACTTGTAGCTTTACAATACTGTACCTTAGCTGGCGTTGTGCCCCGAACACTCCTTGGCGCAATCGTCCAAGCCTTGGTGCATTTAAAGGAAGCCCTTGACTCGTCTGCGTTTCGCCTAGATTGTGAAACGTGCTGCAACGTGCGAGTCCGTTAGATGCATCCATTAACCAGTAAAGGGACTTATTCCGAGCAAGCATACAATTGTGGCTGTGTATGAATGACTTTCCCACCTCTCTGATCATCCATATCTTGTTGTCATACGAGGACGTTGGAAACATGATTAAGAGTGCTGAAATTTCACAGCTGCCCAGATATGTCTCTGCTATGGCCCGATTTAGCATCCAACGCCACACCGCGCGCCGTCGCTCCTTAGCTTACGTGCTCTTTTTTTTTGTTTTATTATTTTTCCCTCGTGTGCCCACTGCTGCACCCAATGAAGTGAGCATGTCGCGAACGGTATGCTCGCAAATTTACCGAGACCCTTCGGCGAGGGTAAGACTCCTCTGTCTGACACCTAGAGCACGTGGTACCTAGATTGACGAGCAGAACATGCACTGTATATGCGTGCTGTGGAACGATTGCGTTGACCCTTGCATTTGCTCCGCGTAGACTAAGTCTCCGGAGAAAGTAGCGGACACTACGTGTGCAGTCTTAGCGGACATGAAACTCTGTCTAGTTTGCTCAGACCGACTTTGGACATCAAGACCCCTTGTCGCAAATTCTGGCCGGCCAGCGAATCCGACGGACAACTTCAGCTACAAGGCAAGTGTGCCGCTATTCGATGCGGCCTGCCGGGCGGCCGATCAAGTCAGGTAACCAAACAAGTTCAACAACACAGGGTTAGTGGCGTAAATAAGATCTCTCTCTCTGATGACCCTGAAGATCATGCGAATGGCATATTTGCAATCCACGGATTTCCCCCAGCTGGCTGTTAGATATATAATATACGTAATGCAGATCATACAATGGGACAAGATGCTAATACTTTCGAGCGGCACGGTAGGTACAGTAACAGTACACCAGATGTCGTCCAAGCAAAGTTCTCCCGGTATACTTGTGCTTTCTCGGGGTATCGCTAGAATGGCGAACTGGTTTGGTCGCGCAAGCCGACGATACTCTTGTTGTCCCGTTTCCTCACTCAGAAGTCGTTGCCGTTTTGTGTTACCTTAATCAAAGTGCTTACCTTGTCCCCGTTGAGCCACAACCGCGGTATTGAGAGTCAGGTACAGGTGCAGAGCTGAGAGGATATAATTTCCGAGTGCTGAGGTACAGTGGCCTTGACAAGAGTCTCGCGCGTTGTGGTACAGACAGATGGGGATGTAATCAACAACGGTCCTCGAGTACACATACATCTGGTTACCTTACCTTCTATGCCCATTCGCCAACAGATATCTTTCTCGACCAGGGTTTGAGCTGTCTAGTGCTGCTGGTTCCCCCCTTTGTCGCGCAGACGCGCAGACTGCTGCTCCATTAGCATGTGGTTTGGTGCTACGTCCCGCTCTATCCGCGGAGCAAGTCTTGGGTGAGCGCATGAAGGTCCCTGAATCCCATCTGGGGTGTCGTGTCCTACGTCTCTAACAATATCAATGATTCCAGTGCGATGGTACGCGCCATGTTAGCTCTCCCGGCCAACCTACTCTTCCTTCCACGTGTCGGCGTGTCGATTTGTGGTGATATGCTGGGTAGGTACAAATCCCTACTGTACTACGACTAATTACAATCCTTGACGTGCCGAGTCTCGTTGTAACATGTCACTCAGCTTCGAGAATCTTGACCACCTTTCCAGGCGCTGCACAGTCCCGGCGATCTAAAGCTCTTTCATGCTGCATACCTTCTTTACTAGTGGCGAAGCCGAATAGTATTGGTGAATGTATATGTATATACCTCAAGCGCGACTACCTTGAATGGATATCCAAACACCTATAACGCGAGCTTGACACGTGACTACGCGAGAAGACGTGTTGACATGACGTCACAAGGACCCTGATTCGTCTGGGGTGAACCTGGTCAATTATTTATTTTAGCTCTCGTTTGCTGCATAAGCACTACCTATTGTACTTCTATTCAATACATCGTAAACACAGACATGTTTGGATATCGTCGTCGTACCATCGTGTTTCGACGTTTCTTGTACGTCTCTCGAACTTGTGGAGAACGTACCGCAATATTGAAAGACACATCCACCCATCCATGGGCCTAATCGTCCAAACTCCCTTGATTGGAGCTTCGACAATCGAGGCCATGACCGCCGGACGCCTTGCAATGAACAAAAACGATTATACTAGATATTTTCATAAACACAGCCATACAAGTGGTATACGCCATCTCTTACATAACCTCGTAGGCTGAGGTCAATTGCGGCGAATCAATTGCATCCTCGGCGATTAGTGACGCGGCTTCTTCCAGTAGTATTGCTAGTAACATGTCAGACTACAGAAAACCGAGCGGTGAAGATGGATGAACAAGAAAAGATGGGAGACACGACATACCTTGTGTTGTTTCCTGGTTGCTCTCAAAGGCGGCTTCGCGATGCTCACAGCAGCACGACGGTGCTCGTCAGTGTCCATCTCTGGGACATAGTAGAACTCATCCTCCAGAGCCTTACCAGCAGCGTCCTTGCCTTGGCGACGAATCTCACCTACACATGGGATCCTATCCATCATGCTCTTGACGTGCTCCGCGGACAGTGCCGGCAGGTTGTCAAGCTTCCTTCCACCTTTCATATCCGACGGCAGGTTGTTGAAGATGGTTGACAGAGGTAAGGAGTGTACGCGAGAAAAGGCCAGTTGATTTATCACATGGTTCTTGACGGGCGACGAATCAAGCATAGCCTTGACGGGCGATGCGGTCTTTTGACGAATGGTACTCAATTCGGACGGCATGATGCGTGGTGAGGTGTTGGCATTTAGTGAAGTTTTGAGGGGATGGCGACGTCGATCAGGCGAAGTCGAGGTGAAAGACTCAAAACGCGAGAGAAGGTTTTCACCAAAGGGGCCGAACGAGTGCACGATAGGATCATTCTCCTCGTCATGTTCGGAAAGCTCCTCCGGCTCAGCAGAGCCACTTGTTTCGACTGGGACTGCTCTTGGGGTTTTGCTAGGGGTCGAGGTTTTCGATTGCACAGGAGATCCTCTGCTGATCGGGACAGGTGTTCGCATTCCGGGAAGCTCCTCCTCGTACTCCTCGTCGTCCTCGGGCGTCGCATGGTCTTCATAGACCTGTACTGGCGTACCACTGATGACACCGTCGTCGTTGGCAATGAAGGTTTCCTCGAAACTGGCATCGATGTCGTGGGCATCAGGCGAGGGCGAAATCGGCGACTGCATACTCGGCAGCAATGGTGGTGGACTCGACGCGATCCTCTGGGCAGCTTCGGCACTGGTTCTATTCGTCGGTGAGGCCTCTTGCCAACCCCAATCGGGAGTATCCTCATCGGACGTCGACCTCGGCCAAGCCAGCAGAACACGCGTTTCTTGGACGTCGACCATGATCTGGGTACCCGGCTTCTGCGAAACGAAGCTCTCGCCCTTAGCGAGCTCGACGACAGAACCTTGGTAGTGTATCTTTGCTCCATTCCAACCCACACACTCGACGACGACTTCACCTTGCAATCGAGATCCCTCGGGAGCATGGTAGGTTGCGCGGACATGGACGCGGGAGATGAGACGATTTGCAGACAATTGATAATCGGAAGAATTGCTCGAACGTCCCATGAGAACAGGGTCACCATTGGTGTGGAGGCGGAGGGTTGGAACAGCCCCAAGTGGTGCACGCTCGGATAGGCTGGATACGTCACGTTGAAGCTTCGGACGCGTGACACGCATGTCCGGCGACGAAGGAAGAATGCCAGTCGAAGATGTCGGGACTGGGGTGGGGTAGTATTTTCGGGCGTTGAGCTTTTCGATTATTACCGCGTCGTCTTGGTCTTCTTCGTTGTGTTGGTCGAACTTGCGTTTCATGGTTTTTGGTAGACCGACTGGGGAAGACGACATGCAAGGTTCGAAAGCCGGGAGCAGCGAAGGCCGCCTCGCCGGCTGCGGCTTTTGCTGCTGCTGCTGCTGCCGCTGCTCTTGAGAAGAGGGAGCGCAAGAAGAAACAGAGGAAGAACACGTAGGGAACATGCTTCCTCTGACTCCTCTTCCATTGTCAAGCTCGTCCATGGTTGGCTTGGCTTATGAAATACCTGCGAGCATGCGTGAATCGTGAGTGTGTACGCTTGGTTCCGTTCTGCTGCTGCTGCAACTTTGGACACAGTCGCGTCTTTGATTCCTGCTACGCCGGATCTGCAAGCTATGATAGACAAGGCAGGTTGAGCGGTCAAGTCAATTAGTTCCTCGAAATTATATCCCCACCGCCTTTCTCGATCACTGTGTCCGGGCAGGAAGTGCACACACACGCGACGGTGTACAAGACGGGGAATACTCGTCAGCGAAGCAGATCCCCGAACTGAAGGATATATAAGGAGCGTGCAAGCTTCTCGCCCTTGACGGTCAAGGACTATGAATAAGACAAGAAAGAAAGATACTCGGTCCTTCAGACGTGTAATAAAAAGAGGGAAGGGAAAAAAAGAGAGAGTGTTCAATGCTTTCAATCTGGAATGAAACGAGGTTTCTCTCTCTCTGGGCCCTCCCAAGGCCCGCCCAAAAGTCGCGAATGCGTGAGCGCGTCGCGCGTTTTACCCTTTGCTTCTCACACACACGTCCTTAAAGGCAAGCCCCGGGGCGGGTCAGCGGCCGTACTGTATTTATGAGCCGTGACGATCGCCAAGGCAAACTTTCTTTTCTCGAGTAATATGGTTATACAGAACAATCAATTCATTCATATATGTAGGAGCTAGACTTGCAAGAAAAGCATATGTATCACTATCTCATGGCAGCAAAGTGAGAATATAGTCATTTGTTTCTTATGAGGGCTTTAACCAATCGCTGCATGAAACTGGTTAAACAAGTCTCGGGTTCTGCCTGCATGGGTTAATGCAAAGCACAAACCCTTTGCATTAGTCGAGTCGGCTTTCACCAGCAGAGCAGATGCGAAATGCCGCTCACCACCAGCGAGTAAGCGCTGGAAGACCCAACGAACGCATTGCCGATGTCTATTCGGAAAACCATTCATACGCGCTGTGCCCTCTCTGTCTCCGGTAGCAATATAGTGAAATGCAATCACAGAAATGGAAAAGGGGCACGTCGACACGATCGAGTCAAAAGAACCTGTCGGGGGAACACGACTCGGCGAGTCGCGAAAAGACTGTTTCTAGTTACCTCAGTTACTTGTCTACATCACGTCACCCACTATTGGCGTTTCTGCGAACAAAGTCCCCGGCCTACTGTACCTTGCTGTACTCGACTGCTGTTGGCTGCTGGTTGGGGTAGTTGTACAGTAGTATCATCGATCCTTCTCACGCGTTTCTTGACATCTGATCGAGGGACTCGCTCGCTTGTGATTCCGATCTTTTTATGATATCACGGCTGGCTTTGGATCGGCTGATGGACCTTTTTTTTGGCTGCTACTGTATGACTACTCAAACATTGTTCACCTATTCTGAGTAGAAAAGATACAGTAGCATGCACAATGCCTCCCCGTCAACATTCATTTTCGAATGAATAAAGCAAAGATATGAATTTGTAATACAGTACATGCATTGCATTCATCACACCTCGATCTTACCTTGCTTCACAATCTATACCTGACCTGACCGTACCATATACAGACCTTCTTCTAGTTATCCTACAGTGCTGTGCAGTATGATGCTGCAGTGTGATACCCTGTGTCCAAACCTGCTTATTCTGTTTCCTTGATCCACGAGTCCACTTACGCCAGCTATCCAGCCAGCCAGCTAGTTGACTAAGATAACCAGCCCAGCACGCAAGCCTAGCAAGCAAGTCAGCCAGCTAGCCAGCCACCTCTCGCTTCGGCTTCGCTTCAAAGTTGGGGCAAGAGAAAGCCCATTTGTAGTCCTTAGTCCTCTTATCTTTGCTTTGCCTTCCATTGTTTTACTTTGCATTTCTCCCTACTATTCTTTGATGGGAGCATAGCGTTTGGATGTCATAGAGCTTGGAGGGAGTGTGCGCTCAACGTTTTATATAGCTACGGTAGCGATCTGTACTCGCGCCGTAGTAGTCGATGTAGTCGATGTAGACCAAGGCAGGCAAAGTACGATACGCAAGAGAAAGCTACACGAACAGCGCATATCACCCTCCCTCTCTCCATCCATTAAATATGAACCATTACCCTTTGCAAGTAACGAGTTACTCAGTTGCTCCTCCTTCGTGCTCGTCTACATGAGAACCGAAGAGCTAGTGACCATCAACTATTTGACCTGCTCGAGGTTTCTCGTCGTCGCGTACCTCGTAAAGTTGACATGGTCGATACGAATGATTCAGCTATTCATTCTACCGCTCGATCACACAGTAGTTCTCGTTCGCGAGCGTCGCATATCTTACCAACTATTCCATCACGTCACTGTATTTACCTTATCCAAAGCCAAACACGAAACAAGCGAGTGAGTGGTAATCTCATAATATTGCGCCGGTGGGCTGTGCGTGTATAATAAGTAGCGGAGACAGAGACGAGCATTAAACCATGGAGGGTTGTGGTTGGTTTGTGATTCGTAGTAGTGGTAGACAATGGGGATTTGGGTTTGGACGGTGGGTAAGGCCTTCGTCGGTGTAGTCGTTTGCGCATAGGGTAGGTTTTTTTTTGCTGTGGTTGTGGTTGTGTGGTACTCTTGTCGCAGTTTGGGCAGAAATTGCAAAGTATTCAAGATTAAGCTGGGCGACTCGTCGTAGTGATCGGGAAATCCAATGCGATCCATATGCACATTCGTCACAATCACCAATGGACAAAAAAGAGAAGAGGATCATCATCTTTTTTTTTGCTTCTTTTTTTCAATCAAAGCGGGAGAACGTGATGACATTTCTGATGAGCTAATAAAATCACTACTCTCAGATCATGAAACTTTCCCAAACGCCTTCTCCCATAACCAGCAGCAGCAGCAGTGAAACGAATAGTTTACTTGAGCTTCTTCTTGGGGCGGAGCTGGTTGGTGTGACCGCACTTCTTCTTGCGGCAGTTGGTGGCTCTTGGGGGAAGACGGGCCTGTGACGGACAGTCAGGATTTGAAAAACTTGATGCCGCATTGGGTTTGCGACGGTGGCCTGGCGAATGATAGGCTCGCCAATGAAATTTAAAACTTACGTAGCACTTGCGGCAGATCATCTTGTCGCAGTTGTACTTGGAGGCAAGGGCCTTGAGCGAAGGTTCAATGATACCACCACGGAGACGGAGGACAAGGTGAAGGGTGGACTCCTGCAGAAGGGGAACCACGTTAGTCTAGATTCTTCTTTCCTTCGACAGCGACCCGGACAGATTTTTTGGTTTTTCCAATCCGACGTGACCCATCGTTTTCACCAACAAAGTCATCTCGAATCCCGTCTCTTTCATCTGCCTTGTTTTTCGTCTTTCATCTCCAATGCGGGCGGCGTACCTTCTGGATGTTGTAGTCGCTGAGGGTACGGCCATCCTCGAGCTGCTTGCCAGCGAAGATCAGACGCTGTTGGTCTGGGGGGATTCCCTCCTTGTCCTGGATCTTGGACTTGACATTGTCGATGGTGTCGCTGGACTCGACCTCAAGGGTGATGGTCTTGCCCGTAAGGGTCTTAACGAAGCTGTGAAGGGATTGCTGTCAGACAGAGATTCCTTGAGTGTCAAGGGGCGCAAATATTCGTTCGACCGCTGTCGGGACAAGTGGGTTTTTCGTCGGTGGGGATAGGCTTACATCTGCACTGTTGGAGAGGATACAATGTCAGCGATAGTCGTCCATGATACGTATGCGCGCTCAATACTCACTGGTTGCGGTTCCTCGGGTCGTCTGAAGGTCGTCGGTCACGGATTCACAAAGAGTGTGTCTGTCGAAGTTCAAAATCAGTGAAGTGGGAGCTGGTCCAAGCGTCCGCTTAACGAGTCCGATTCTCCGTTCCTGCACTTCACGCACCCCACTCACGTCAGAACCCTGACAACAGCCTACCTTAGGTATTGTATTGTACTGTAATGTACCCTACCGTCACTGATAGAAAGATACTAATAGGTTCAGAGATATTGCATGTTCTTCAGATAAATGTTCAGATGACTCATGTTGAGATTTCGATTTGCACAGTAAGTACTGCTTGACGACTTGGATGCACTGGTCCAGTCGCAATCACTACTAGATTTGATTCGTCGCATTGAATAGTGTAGGATCTCTCCTGTGATGTAGTTCCCATCACGCACAGAAAGCCAATCAGATGCGAGACACAGCATCGTACAAGTTCCTTCCTTGACAAAAGGGCATTTTCTCTGACAATACTGTAGTTGCCACTGGCTTTAGATATAACAGCACCATTACCCTTCCACCATATGAGAACTCTGGTCAGCTTTGCGAGCTTTGGCCTCCAAGTCCTCGATCCTTTTCTCCATTGTGAAGACCGCACGAACAAGAGAGTCGAGCCCAAGTCCGGACACCTTGGCAGCTTCTTTGTAGAACTCTTCAGCGTAACCCGAAAGTTCGTTAACCGATCTGAAGCGCTTGTAGTGACTGCCAGGCCGTTGTATGACCTCTCCATCTCTCATCGTATCGCCATCCTGTCTGACCCGTAGCGGCTTCAGCGCAGATTGGACCTCCTTGATGCGATCTCCTCGTAAACGAGTCAAATCATCCGAGACCTGTTCCTCTCGAGCCTCTTGCTCAGTTTCACCTGGCGCACGATCTATAGGGAAGTAGCGAAACATAGCGCGCCTGAACTCTGCTTCTTTGCTAGCACGTCCATGCTCGCGAACATGCTCAACGGCGAATGTGCTTCCATACCAGTCCATGTAGTCATCAAGCTTGTCATCCGACATCTCCAAAACATCGCTTTCTGATATCCGCAACGCATCTTCATAGCCAAGACGCTGCGTGTCTTTTTCCGACTGCTCGTGCTGCTCTCGTGATGATGTCCAGATGGACCAGTCCATAGCTAGTGCCGCGAGTTCTGTAGGCTTTCTAGGATACCGTTTTCCCCCGTCCATGGGAAAGAGTAGCTTCGTTGCGACCACGATCAGAGACATGAGCTTGGCCTCGGCGAGTCTCAGCACAAGAAACCTTGCTGGTCTCCGTTGACCTTCGACCTCGTAGTCGAAGTGGACGTCGATCAATTTGGCAATTCGTAAGACGGCGGCATACACCTCTAATGGTAGTGCCAAATCGCCCATCCATCGATATAGTAGCAGAATATGGTTCAGCGGAGGCACGCGCATGCCGAAACTTGAGCTGTAAGCGGTAATGTTATCTATGACAGCTTTGTGCAGACTGCTAGCCTTGAGGATGTTCTGAGGATCTAGGGCCTGACTGAAGTTGAAAGGCAACCTCAACTTCATGGAAGGCGAGAGCGTAGTCACCGCTCTATAGTAGATCAGATCGCCGCTCGCGATCCATTGGTGATAATCATTGACGGCAACTGGAAGGCGAAGCAACAGAGATCCAATGTAGCACAAGCTAACAGCATCGACGAGCTGAGGGATTGCATCAATCTTACTCCTTCGAGACTTCCGTTTGGTGCTGGCATCGGTAGCTTCGGCTTCAGATTGAGAACTCCATAGCTGGGAGCTATGCTCTGCTTCGCTCTCGGACTCGTAAGTTGCTCGTGACTGCAGTGTCTGAAGGCGTAGAGCCCAGAGGTCACGAACCATAGTCTTATCATATTAATTCGTCAGCGCAGATCACCTAGTGGATTATATAGGCTTTTGCACAAGAAATACCTCAAATTCAACCGGAAAGCTTTTCACAGATATCAACCAATGGACCTGCTTCCAAAGGACAAGCTGAAAGCACAGCAGGTAATGCTCGAAAGCGCGCTTGCCAGTCAGAGCTTTGTGCAAAGAACAATCAGCGAGTATTCACAAAAGGCGCAAGTCAGTTTGATGATTGTTTAGCTCACCTGTATCTATCGCCTCCTCTTCTTCTCCTAATCTCCTGGCTTTCCGACCGAATTGCGGCGCGCCTTCATTCTCTTCGGCGAATTGTGTTCCCCTCTATGGAAGCAAGATTTTGATCAGAACATGATTCCACAATGAAAAGCCGCAACTTCGTATGTCTTACAGAAAGCTGTCTATGACCCTCGGAGCAATAGGTGTAACCATCATCGCCCACGCGAAAAGAGGTAGAGCCGCAATTGCCCGACTCGCACTCAAAGTCCATCTATGTCTTTTTCAATGCTGCGTGATTCATGATGGAATCACGCCGTGTCCAGTCCGACTGTGACGTGAGACAAGCTGGTGGCGGGGTTTAGATGGAGTGTTGTGAACGCTGGAAACGTGCCAGAAAATATCATGTGAGAAATGGGGGGGTTTGGGCTTCACATTCAGTCAACGATTTCCCACCGGATGCGCTACCTAAGGCATTTCACAAGTACAGGCACAGATCTGTTTTCGAGACAACGTAAGACGAGTATGAACCAATGGCTGTGGTCATGCCCGCTTGAGCTTAGACTACTACGTATCTTATGGAAATTACCCCTCACCTCGACATTGATGTGCAGAAGCTGTTTGAGGTACAGTCGGCACAGCCAAGTACAGCGGAGCTATAGCTTCTTATCACATATCATATCATGCACGTAGGCACGCAGAGCCTCACATATACAGAGTGCCGTCGTACGAGCTTGGTATAACACCAAATAGGGCATGTCTATTGGGAAAAAGGATCTGCATTGACTAGATTTTATGAACCATGGCTTCGTGACAATATATTGTCTGAGCGAGCACGAGATTGGCTCGCTGTGAAAAAGACGGCAAGGTGAGAACTACCATTCAACCTCGCCGAGATTGAGAACGAGAGCGAGATCAGACGCTATTCTTCGCATCACTACAAAGAATAAATCGCACCCAAAAAGTCGAGACTGGGGCGATTGTCCGAGGATTCTCGTTCCGCGTAGAGGCAATGGCGCAAGAGCGTTTTTTGTCTCCAAAAAAGAGATTGTATGCAAATCATCTAAGACTTGGGGGCCTCCTTGGCGTCAATGCAAGCCTCCTCACCCATGGCAGTGAGAATGATGACGTCTGTAGAGTCAATGTTAGCTATTTGGCTGCTCTTCTTCTCGGACTGCATGACTTACTGGTGTCCTTCTCCTGCTCCTTGAAGAGCTTGTTGATGCGCTCGCCAATCTCACCGTCGGGGATCTTGACGTCGTCCTTGGTGGTGCCATCGTCGTGCATGAGCGAGAGGAAACCGTCATCGGTAACATCGAGCTAGATAGGCAGCGTGTCAGCGAATTCTGTCTGCGAAAGAGTAGCTTCTTCAGTAAACACTCACGAGCTGGTACTCGCGACGGTAGACGTTGGGGACATCCATGTTGTGGGTGGAGGGAGAGAGATCTTCAAGCTTCTTGCCGGTGAAGATGTCGATGGCGACCATGTGGACCTTGGCGTGACCGTGCTTGCCGGTCTTGGAGGTGGACATGTCGACAATCTTGCAAGGGCGGCCCTTGATGACGACGTGACCGTTCTTCCTCAGAGCAGAACACTGCATGGGGAAGGTGGTGGAAGCGCCAGCATCGGCGGAGTCGAAGGTGTGCTCGTGCTACAGAGATCGCAAGTTAGTTGGTGGTGCATGATGGTGATGGTGATGATGGACATGTCTGTCGCTTCTCGATGGGTCTGGCGCTCGATGAGATGGGAAAGGGCTGAGTCGAGGCGAGGCGAGGCGGTGGTGCGTGGTTGCGGTGCGGTGAGTTACAGTGCGCAGCAGCGCCGTGGCGCCCAATCTGGCCGTGTCGGACTCGCACCTCCCCTCGCAAAGACTTGAGGTGGGCACAAGACAATACAACATTGGCAATCGAGCGCATTTTGGACGAAGACAAAGGGGGGCACGAGATATAACATACCTGTGCGTCGTCGGCCATTTTGAAGATCTCTTGAGGGGTTGAAGAGGGGGTTGAAGTAGAATGGGAAAAAACTGGTTTTAGCGATGAAGAGAAGTTGAAAGGGCAAAAGCGTCGAGATCACAAATTTACTCTTCTGAAGCTGTGAAAGTGACCAGTGCGGAGCATTGGAAATAGCGAATGGCAAATCTTGACCCCACCTTGAGTTGCCAAGCCCCAGGCTGACACCCGAGATTGTTCCGTCCTTGCAATTCACTTTTACTGCATTCTGCGCTTACCCTGCAATCCCTCGCCCTTACTGTGGGCCATTCACTGCTGTGGTCCAGCCTGGGCTAGCTTAGTGTAAGCTACAAGTAGCTTTACAGCTTGTTGTACAGTGCCAAGACAGTCACTTGTACTGTACTGTGCGACAAGCTGCGGACTCGACTTCGGACTCGACTGCGTGGAGCAACAGCCAGAGCCAGAGCCAGAGCCAGAGCCAGAGCCAGAGCCAGAGCCAGGCTGCACTTGGCTAAGAGGGCGGGCTCGAAGGGGGTACAGTACCTGGTGGGGGAACGAAGCTACTTGTACTGTACCTCATCATTGTACTGTACCTTGCACTCAGGGACCGACCCTTTACTCCAGCAGTAGTGGTACCGTGCTATCGTACGTGCTGTGAAGCATAGATGCCCCCGGACTGGCGTTGTTATCATCTCGCATCTTCGATCCCCTTCATACCTTTGTTTGTAAATAATAATGCCCACTGTACAACTGTACGAAGCGACGTCTGATCAGAAAACGGAAGACCCCGTGATTCATAATAGATCTAGACATCTCACACGACAATACCAGTAATCAACATAGACGTCAATATATAGGTTTACATACATGGCATGTGGTTGAATCGCTACAGTGGGCACTCGTCGCCTGCGACATCAGCCTCACCACTACCACAACGACGACCCAGTCATCTCGGCCCAAACTCCTCTCCGAACAGACCAGGACTCTCGCCGCGAGCATCCACCTTGTCGCTTCTGACCAATGGCTCGAGCGACAGCCTTCCCCGTGAGGCGAGGCAGCCTAACGCATCTAGCTTGAGGAATCAATTGGATGCGCCGACCACTGACGCCTCTCCCGACCCTGTGGATGTACTCCGAGATATCCTTGGACCTTCCTTCGCCGGCAATGCGCAGGAGGATGACACTCGCTCCGAATCGCAACAACGTCAGGAGCTCATCGACCAGATAGATTTTGGACAATTAAGCTTGCAAGAATTTGTGGACACGCAATCTGTCACGGCCCCTGCGCAGCAAGACGAGCCGGAAGATTCGCAGTCTTT
The DNA here is from genome assembly GCF_041146345.1 of Neodothiora populina. Classification (NCBI taxonomy): domain Eukaryota; kingdom Fungi; phylum Ascomycota; class Dothideomycetes; order Dothideales; family Dothioraceae; genus Neodothiora; species Neodothiora populina. The sequence continues at coordinate 931,821 of NW_027191408.1, read as the reverse complement.
TCAAGAGTGTATGTACGCGACCATCCTTACCCCTTGCGAATTTCCTACTCAGAATCCGCCCAGACGAAAAGGAGAAGAGCAAATTTGAGGACCTGCACCAATCCATCTCAGCGTGCGACGAGGTCTTGAAGTCGGTCGAGACGTATCTGCACAGTTTCCAGGCCGACCTCGCCGCTGTGTCTGCCGAGATCGAGACGCTGCAACAACGCTCCGCCTCGCTGAACACCAGACTAGAAAGCCGCAAAGACGTCGAAAAGCTGCTAGGACCCGAAGTCGACTCCCTAAGCATCGCTCCTGCTACTGTTCGCAAAATCACCGATGGACCCATTGATGATGCATGGATCAAGGCGCTGGCCGAATTGGAGAAGAGGGCCAAGATAATCGACCTCAAGACAAAGTCCGGCGCAGACTCCAAAGGCGTGTCAGACTTGAGGCCCTTGATTGGCAACCTCAAAGACAAGGCCACCGAGCGTGTCCGGGATCATGTTGTCACGCAGATCAAGGCTCTACGAGCTCCAGCAGTCAACGCCCAAGTGTTGCAGCGTAATGCTTTCCTGCGCTACAAAGATGCCTTTGCCTTCCTGTCCCGAGATCAGCCGCAATTGGGCGAAGAGATCAGCAAGGCTTACATCAACACTATGAGATGGTACTATCTACACCACTTCACGCGGTATAAAAGCTCGATAGAAAAGCTTCGGATCCATGTGATTGAAAGAACCGAAGCATTAGCCAACGATGACGCCACCAAACGGACGGGCATGCTCGGAGGGTCGAAGCCAGCCACCGCACCGCACGATGCCTTCTCGCTCGGTCGTCGGATGGATATACTGCGCAGCACGGCGACACATGCTATGACCTCGAGCGTGGCGGAAGAGGACAGGTCGACGCACTATCTCGAAGTGCCATTCCGCGCCTTCAATTTGGCGCTCGTTGATAATGCCTCTGCCGAATTCTCGTTTTTGACGGAGTTCTTTGCAAAGCAATCTTTCCATGCAGTCAATCGCATGTTCACTGAGATATTCGAGCCCACACTGGCGCTAGGTTACGCGTTGACCAAGCAGCTCATCGATCCCAATGCAGACGCTCTTGGTGTGCTGATATGCGTGCGGCTCAATCAACACTTTGCATTCGAACTACAGCGGAGAAAGGTGCCTTCACTGGAAGGATACATCTTCGGGACAGGCATGTTGCTATGGCCTCGCTTCCAGATTGTCATGGACATGCACTGCGAGTCGCTCCGACGTCACACAACTGCCCTGGCCGGAAAGCCAGTTGGATCAGCGTTGAGTTTGACGAGCTCTGCAAACCCACAGTCGATTGCACCACATCCCATAACTCAGCAATTCGCAATCTTCACTCAAGGTATACTGGCGCTCAGCGGTGAAGCCGGTGACGACGAACCCGTGCATAACAGTCTCGGCAGACTACGTAATGATTTTGAGGCGTTTTTGCTCAAGATGAGTAAAGGGTTTGCAGAGGTCAAGAAAAGGGAAAGATTCCTTGTCAATAATTATTCGCTTGTCAGTGCGATCGTCGCAGACACGACGGGAAAGCTGGCGGAAGAGGTCAAGGGCCATTTCGCACAGAAGTGCGCAGAGTATTCTGGTCAGAAATAGGTCAGAAGAGTTTTTTTGTTCTATCACTCAGACCATGCGTCAGCGTTCAGACAACAAATCTATTGCTACCTTAGTCAATATACTATAGCTATATACCGTACACGTGTAGTATGAGTGTTGTGCTGCTGTATTCTGTGCACAACAGTCCTCAGTACTCCACAACCATGACGTCCAGTCGCATCGCGTAATAAGCCAGCCACGCTAAGGGCGTCGCGTGTCTTGTTCGGTCATAGCGGACGCCTCCCCATTAGTGCAGAAGGAGGCAAGCGAGTAATGTTATTTGTAGCTGTGCTTGTACAGTAGCTCAAGTGGCTAAAATGCTGCAAGCCGACGCTGAAGTTGCACACTGTAACAGTGGTGAAGACCATCAGCCGAGCCCATTCATGTCAAACAAATAAGCTGAGATTCTTGTCCACTGCTGAAATACGGTATATTGTACTATAGTAGAAGGTCTGATACAAGGTCTGATGAAGGGTACAGTAGAGAGGTGTGTTTTCTTGATCAAAGTGCGCGGTGGATGGATGATGAAAGACAAGCTTTGATCGCTGGCGGGCTCAGAAAGCGCCAAGAAGCTCGCCGTGGACTCTTCCTTCTCTCTCTGTCCGTCGTGAAAGCCACCAACCACGCAAGTCGTAAACCGTCAAAAGAAGCAAGCGCGTACCATTTTTTGCATTCAGAACCGCATCAGCAGGTCAACTCCAGCAATCCAGAAGAAATATCCCGTCTTCATTCAACAAACTCGCGTCAGGTTGGAACAAATTTCCAAAAAAAAAAAAACCAAAGACAATCGTATCAATCCACAAAACAGGCTTGTCCATTTCCGCAAAGAGACATCGACAGCAGCTTGACTTGAATTGAAATGGCACCCCCAAGCACATTCGCCTCCGCCGCAGCGGGCATCAACTCACCAAGTACTCCCTTACGCCCCGAGATCAGTGGCGATCGGTATGTACATCTGTTTTGCGTGAAGCTCGGCCTCAATTTCCCAGGTCCTTTGCTGCGCTCATGTCTCGTCGCCTTTGTTTTTATTCTCCCCCCTCCTTCCTTGTGTTGCTCGAATTAGCCCCTTCCGAATCGAGACATCACCAGCCATTCCGCATGCGTGCGCTGGCTGAGAGCTTCTTGATCACTTATCTCATCGACCCTATTTGCACATATCCACGCAACTCATGACATGCTCGCCACTGCCATCATGTACATGACATGTCTAACAAGCTCGACAGAGCACCTCGCCGAACGAATGGCCTCACACAAACCTTCCGCCGTCCGTCCCTCGCCACAACCGCCCCCAGCTCAAATGCGCTGCCTCGAGAAAGCAACACCACTACCACCACCGCCGCCTCCTCTACCAATGCGCCTGCCGCTGTGTATGTTCCGCCGCATCGTAACGGCTCCTATGTAGACACGCGCTACTCCAAGAACCAATTACTCGACCTCTTCAGAGCTCAGGCGGACGGCGCAGGCTTGGACGAACTAAACCCACTCTTCATGCCCGGCTGGGAGCCCGGAGTCACCAACGGACAGTCGTCGGGAGCCTGGAATCGAAGAGACGACCAAGGGAAGGATAATGTGCCTGGTCCCGAAGTATGCTGGGATAAAGATGGCTCTGTCGCGCCTATTGGATTGGTAGACATGGACGACGAGGAGAAGGAGGTTTGTCTTGATCATGCTTTACCTCTTCTCTTGCAAAGAAGCCCTCCGGGCTAACTGACACGCATAGGTCTTTACATCTGTCAATTCTCCCTTGAAACCACCCACCCAGGCCTCCAAAGAGGCCACTGCAGCAAGAGAAGGAACAAACCGCAAGGTCTCCGTGTCTCAGGTCACCACCCCAGGCGCATTTGGAGTCAACTCGCCCAGTACTTCGACTCGTCCCGGAGCTCGACGACAGCAGACCCAGGAAGCATATCCCTTTCCCAACTCGCCTTCTGTCTCCAAGACTTCCCGCGATGATCCTCGCGCCGCCTCACCCCCTCCTGCTCTTACCCGTAGCAGGACAGATTTCAAGGACCAACCCGCTGGAATCAAGACCGACACTGCCGAGGACAGGCCTGCCGAAGAGTCCACCGATGCCACGCGCACGCCCTTTGGAACGCTGAAACGGGCGCCTACCGGTCCCTTGAGTGCAGGTGTAGGTGGTCCGTCATCACCCTGGGCCTCCAGTCCGCAGACCGGTGCTGCCTTTTCTCCAATGGGCGCTTTTGGCAACTTCGCCGTCGGAGCCAATGTGCCTGGAGCAGGAACACCTACCGACAAGCGGCCTGGCTTAGCTGGTGGGAGAGCTGAGAGCCGCTTTAAAGGTCTCATGTCTAAGGAGACGGCCGACGAGGGGCGCTCACTGACCGAGAAGCCATCTCTCGGCAACATTGGAGGTGCAGCCTGGCGCGCATCGGATCAAGCCCAGACCCATCTTCCAGAGGAGCCCGAGGAGGACGACATCCCTACCGGAAGCGCAGCTTTAGGTGGGGGCGACGATTCCCCTGTGCACGAACGCGACCGTCCCGAATTTGGAAACATGGGCACTCCGAGTCGCCAACCCTCGCGTGACAAGTTTGGTTTCGGCGCCTTTGGTATGACTTCGGACCCATCTACCTTCCGTGGCCTTATGCAGCACCAGCAACAGCACGAACAATACCATGGTACTCCTCAGCCCCGCGCCCAGCAGCACCAGCAACAGGGTCAGACCGGCAACGAACCAATGAGCCCAACCGACACCAATCCTTACAAGAGCCCCGAACAGCATGGAGCGGATCCGGACGATCTTGACAATGGCAGTCCAGACATGAAGACTTCGCACTTGCCGGGACTTGGTGGTTTCATGGGCGAGTCAATCTCTTCTATGGGCGGCTTCAGTGCTGGCATTCCTAACCTTGGTAGGGCTCCGGCCGCGCCTCCCAGCGATCGCAGCCAGACTTCCAGTGTTGGACCGCAACGAGGCTTTCAGGGTTTGAGTGGCTTGGGCGGTTTGGGAGCACTGCCAGGTCTGGGTGGATCGTCCACATGGGGCTCGGGTCAGGGCTCCATCGGCACTCCTACCCGCGAACGTCCCGGTCTGGCCACCAACTTTGGAGACAACGTCTTTGGCTCGGGTGCGGAGATTCAATCGCCAAGCTTGGCAGGTCTGGGTCACAGCAACTTCTTTGGCAACACTCCTGGCGCCGGTCGCGGACCTAGCAGACTCGGCTCCTTCCTCCCTGCTGGCATGCAGGAGCAGATCAGATCTGCCTCTAGCATGCAACACTACGGAGAGGAGGGTTCGGAGCACGGAGAATACTCCAATTCAGGCGGACCTGCCCGGGACACAGATAGTCCATTCAGGGCGCAGGCTGGATCAAGTGAGCTTTACAATACCTTTCCTGACCGAAATCGTGCTGAACTTCCAGATATCCCATTCGGGCAATTCGGCACGTCAAACGCTCAGACTCCCTCCATCGCCTCGGCCGGCCAGGATCCGATCGGCGCTCGCTCGATCCCGCCTCCAGCAGTCAGCAGCTCTGCGAGCAACCAGCCACCAGCTGCTCAACAGAAGACCATGGTCATGCCGGATAGGATGAGATGGATCTACCGCGATCCGCAGGGTAACACTCAGGGCCCGTGGTCTGGTCTGGAGATGCACGACTGGTACAAGGCTGGATTCTTCAGCCCTGAGCTTCTGGTCAAGAAGTACGAGGATCCTGACTATGAACCTCTGGCCCAGCTCATCAGGCGTATTGGTAACAGCCGTGAGCCTTTCCTCGTTCCGCAGATTGGTATTCCCCACGGCACTTCTACGGTCAACCCACCCGCTGCATGGAATGGTCCTTTGGCGACACCAGCCTCCGGAGCTCAGCCACCATTCGCAAACAGCTTCCCGTCTTTTGGCACTACCTTGACTGCTGATCAGCAAAACGCTCTCGAGCGCCGTAAGCAGGAAGAGCAGTACCTCATGGCGCGTCAGAAGGAGCACCTTGCTCAGCAGCAGATTGCACAGAAGTTTCAGCTGCAGGGCCAGTATGGTATGTTGCCTCAGCAGCTGCACCACCACTCGAGCGCGCAGAGCCTCCACAGCCAGCCCAGCTTTGGAAGTATCACTTCGCCATCGTCCTATCAGCCCGCGGCTCACCCTGGACCTGCGCAAGGCTCTCAGAATGTCCCTGGTTTCTTTGACAACTCCTTCCGCAATGGTCCGATCGGCGGTCTTGGTGCTGGTATCGGTGGCGGTCTCAGTGCCGTGGGCGCCGGTGTCGATATGCTCGGCAACATCAGAGAAGAGGAACTGCCTGGTATGCTTGACAGACTGAACATTGGTAGAAGACAGCAGGGTGCCTTTGGTGGCATTGGGCAACCGTTGCAACACGATCAGCAAGTAGCTCAGATGTTGAACGACCGCCAGAGATTGCAGCAAGAACAGACCCAGAAAGATGCTGCTCAGCGGGTCCGTCAAGACCAGCCTGCCGGCAACGAGAGATTTCAGCAATTCCAGGGCCTTCAGCCTGAAGCTCAGGCTGACCCTTTTAATGTCGCATCCGAAGGCGTTATCGGCAAGCCTAGCGCTCCACAGACTGAGCAGCAGCAACAACAACAACAACAACAACAACAGTCTGACGATGCCCAGAGCCAGCAACAGGCCGAAGAGCGACAAGACGAACAGATCGCCAAATCGATCGAGTCGGCGCTCGGTGCGGAAGAGTCTCAGACTGAGCACACTCAGCAGACACACCAGCCCCAGGAGCAGCTCTCTTTGACCGAACAAGTTCAAAAGGCACAATCTGCCAAACAGTCACCTGTTCCGCAGTCAGTATGGGCAAAGGTCGACACCACTCTGCCTCAGCCATTCCCCCAACCATTCCCTCCCGCTCCTTCGCAGTCTCCTCTTCCGGCTCCTGCTGCCCAGCGCAATCGCTCTAACATGGCTGATGCGCTCCACGCTGAGTCGAGGTCGCGCTCCCAGACACCTTCGGTCGACACCCCGAGCGCCTCGATCGCACCCTGGGCGAAAGAGCCTGCCGAGGCTCCCAGGGGACCTTCTCTCAAGGAGATCCAGGAGGCCGAGGCCAAGGTCGCTGCCGAACAAGAAGCTGTCGCAGCGGAAGCCCGTCGCGCCGCTTTGGAAAGAGAGCTCCTCGCTCAGGCTCAAAACATTGCACCCGCACCTGGTCTGCCATCCAGCTCGACCTGGGCGAGCGCCAATGCGTCTCCCGCCACTCCTGCCTCTGCGACTGCATCTGCTTGGGCCAAAGCAGCGACCAAGCCAGCTGCCACGCCAACATCAACCAAGACTCTTGCTCAGATCCAGAAGGAAGAGGAAGCGCGCAAGAAGCGCCAGCTTGCAGTCGCAGCTGCTGCTGCTCAGGCCAACGCTACTGCCACTGCTGCAGTCCATCAGGCAGCAGTGGGCAAGCGATATGCCGATCTCGCCGGCAAGACAGCCTCTCCAAGCCCCAGCCCAGTCATTGGTGCACCAGGCGGTGCCTGGACCACAGTAGGCGCAAGCGGCAAGGTCAAGACTCCCGCTCCTGCGCCCACACCTGTCGCATCACGAGCGGTTAGTGCCGCTGGTGTTCCTGCAGTCAAGAAGCCTGTAGTCACCAAGCCCACCACGAGCGGATCTGGCGTCACGGTCAACGCAAACGAGGAATTTAAGAAGTGGGCTGTCAACGAGCTCAAGCATGACCTGCAGAAGGGCACTCAAGGTAAGATTTCCCTCTTTCTTCTCTATTTCACTTGACTAACCATTCTCTCCCAACAGCCGAAGATTTCGTAGCCAACCTTCTCGCTTTGGGCAACGAAGCGGAAATCGTCATGCACGCGGTGCACTCGATGACATCGACCATCGACTCTCGCCACTTTGCAGAGGAGTTCCTGCGCCGCCGCAAGCTCGCCGACAAGGGAATCGTCGACACGACCACCAAGTCCAGCAGTAGTCCTGCGAACGCCGGTGCATCATCGACTGGCGGCTGGTCTGAGGTTGCCAAGAAGGGACCTTCTTCCGCGAATGCTGCAGGTGCCGCTGCTGGTGCCGGTGGTCTCGGCGGCGGATTGAACAAGGGCTTGGGTCTCGATGAGGGTGTTGTGGCAGCTGGGAGCTTCAAGGTTGTCGCTCCCAAAAAGAAGGCCGGCAAGAGATGATTGGATGGCTTTCTGGCTGAGTCGTGCGTTTGGTCTGTAGATCCCGAAGGGGATGTGTGATTAGATGATGCAAGAACACGCTCATTACTGAAGAACAATATTGTGCCAAGCCTGTGATCCCACCTTCTTCATAAGATAGATGAAAGCAAGTGGTGGAAGCTGGAGTTGAGTGAATTATCGCTCATCATTCAGTAATTTACTAGTATGAAATGGATTGCTATTTCCATTAGACCTTACAAAGAACAATAATGCACGTGAAAGAGAGAAGAGACAATGTGCATTGAAGGGAGACTTCTGTTAAATAAAATAAGGACGGCGACCGTAAACACATTTCCAAAAAGTCGATCTAGCCTCGAATACATAAAATGGAAGGAATGAAGTGCATGAAGGAAAAGGGTATGTGGTCGACGATCTGCCGACAGATGATGAAAAACGCCCTGGATGGAAACTCCGCCTAAAAAAGGAAAAGGAAGCCTCTCAATCTCACAAGCTCGCCCAGAACAAATCGGCGTAGAAAAAGCGATGGAACTTGGGATCGATGTTAACGACCGTGACATGTCCGCCTGTGCCCGTCGTCGATGCAGAAGTAGCAGGCTCTGCATGAGCTTCAGCAGCGGCGGCGGCGGCGGCATCGCCATTATCCCGCCTCACGACCGCGCGCCTGACCTCCTCCTTTTCCAGATCCCATTCACACTCGATGCCCAGCGAGCGATAAACCTTCAGACGCAGCACGTTCTCATCCTCCCTGTCCCGCGTCTCCTGATCGACGAAACTCCCGCCCTCGACGCCCTCGTCGTCGAGTCTTTGTAACTGCTGCTTCAACACTCTGCTCTCGGCCTCTAGACGCTCGGCCTCGATCTCGGCGTCCGAAGCCGCTTTTGCGATTCTGAATTTCTGCGTGTCGAGCGACAGGATCAGAGAGGCGTGTGCGGCTGGGTCGTGGGTTGAGATTGAGGATTCGTGCTGGGTGCGCTTTGAGGCGAGGGTTCGTTGGAGAGAGGAGAGGGTTTGCGTCGCGGATTGCAGACGCAGGTGGCGCGCGGTCTGGAGGGTCGAGAGGGAGGATGTCACGCGGCTTAGGGAGGATAGGTCCGAGGCTGTGTGGAAGTTGTTGGTTGTTTGGCGGATTAGCTGGGCGCGAGGATTAGTTTTTTCTTTTCTTTTTTCTTGCATCTGGAGTGAGAGAGAGAGGTTTACGGTTACGGGGTCTTCGTCGAAGAGAACCATGGTTGCGGTGATATAGAATTGCGATTGTTTTGTGTTTTGGTTGCCGAGTGTACTTGTGGTCGCGAGGTCAGACACTTGTCTTGCGCGGGCGGGGTAATGCCAGATTTGAGATTTTCCGAGTTCTTCTGCCGAGGTTCCCTTGGCTTTTATGCGTGTATCACAGCGTGTATCACAGCGTGTTTGACGAGAGGCGAGAGTTGTGGAATGGTATGGTGATTGTACGGTATACAGAAAAGTAATGTTTACTTGTGCAAACTCGCGGGTAGCAACCAGCTGTGCACGGGCCGCTCGACTCCAACGCAGCTGGACCCTGGAAATGATCTCACTGCTCTTTCCTCTTTCTTGTTCCCGGCGGGCGGTCGGTCGGGGAAGAGGAAGGAGCAGCAGCAGTCGAGGAAGTAGTATCCAGTATCACATGCAACTTGTCTTGGTATCTCAGACAGCCTTTGCCTTGTCCTAAACAGATTGTGGTCACCTCCACTTACTTTCTCTACTCTGTAATAAGAACATTCACAAAATCAATCATGGGTGAACATCTACCATGTAAGCACTCCCTCGCCGCATCCCCTTGTGCAAGTCTGGAAACTAACACTGCAATCCAAACAGACGCCGCAGACGCCGAATCGTAAGCGCCACCCATGAAATGACCATAATAATGCTAGGCAGCAAGAGTCGCAAGCAAAAAGAAGAAAAGCTCTGACTAGACTGTTGTCACAAAATAGACCACTCAAGCCCGCCGAGCTTCAAGTGCTCCGCTCACAGTACGAAAAGGAAGGCGAATATGTGTCGCTACAGACCAAGTTCAACTACGCCTGGGTGAGTTTCTTTGCTAGCGAGCTCCCGAAGTGAAGCTGAACACAACAAGGGTCTGATCAAATCCACACAACGCTCCGAGCAACAAGAAGGCGTGCGCCTCCTCACAGAAATCTTCCGCTCCTCCCCCGACCGCCGACGCGAATGTCTCTACTATCTTGCACTGGGCAACTACAAGCTAGGCAACTACTCCGAGGCGAGACGGTACAATGAGCTGCTGCTGGATCTTGAGCACAACAACCTGCAGGCGCAGAGTCTCAGAGGCTTGATCGACGACAAGGTTGCCAAGGAGGGTCTCGTGGGTGTCGCTATTGTCGGTGGACTGGCTGTTGCTGCGGGTGTTGTTGGCAGTCTGTTGTTCAAGGGGGCACAGCGAAGGAGATAGGGGGGTTGAGGCGAGATATGACCATCAAGTTGTTGATCAGGTCTTGTTTTCAACGGAGAGTTTGTTCTTGGATATATATGAATCACTCCATTTCTTCTCGATTTGCCTTTCACTTCTCATGACGTCTTTATAGGCTGTCCTGACTACATTACCCTACGGCAACGACTATAGCAGACACAGCAGTGATCGAGTATATGTCGATCACGAACGAGAGCTACAGCATGATATGATAGACAGGGTCGCCCTCCCCCGCGAAATGGACTTGCATGTCTGGAACACGTGTGGCTGAAGCACTTGAAGCAATATCTAGTGGCGCAGCAGCAGCAGCAGCAGAAGAAGCAAACGCGCCCTCGGTAAAACGTCAACGTCGTGTTTCGAGAGTGGGAGGCGGATCGGGGATTACTCTTATTGCGTGTGAGAGGTGGCTCGGGTGGATACCGCTGTTGGGAAAAACCCTGGGACGTCATGTGCGTGGCTTCTACTTCTATTGTATTCCCTTCACTCGGGAGGGAGTCACTCTGCGGCAGGTGATTCATATTCTTACCACTTTTATTATGATATCCCGATTATCAACACCACCTCAAACCTACAGAGTGTCTGCTGATGTGTGATACCTAAGCTTTATTTTTATTTCCCCAAGGCTAACCGCATAGCTCCAACCTCTCGTCTTTCCCTTTTTTCTTGTTTCTGATTGTCCTTTATTACCCTGCCTTCCAAACAATAACATCATCCCACAATCTACGTAATCGGTCGCGGGGTCAAGCTGGCTGTGGCTACCACTTTAACTGATCTCCGGAATTCGAATATCTTCCACCCACCCACTGCGCGCGGCGTGCAACCTCGCTTCTTTCTCTCGCTGTTACTGTAGTTACATCTCGCGTCTCGGGTTTGATTACTTGATCCCTTGGAGTTTATTTGTGAATTCTTGAATACTCAAAACATTCCGTTGTTGACTCGCGAATCACTAATTGTTACTCTCTTGCATTTTAAATCCGAGTGTGGGCGAAAGTTTGGTATATAAGCAGGATAAAAGAGTGCGACAGTAAGAGGCAGCCACACAGGGATCTCTTGCAGTCCGTCCATCATGGATCACGCTGCTGGTCAGCAACAGCAGCAGCAGCAGGCGGTCGCAGGCCAGCGTGACATGGTCTTTTGCCACGAATGCGAAAACGAATGGTATAGAGATGAACATGGTCTGACATGTCCGGACTGCCACTCTGACTTTACCGAAATCGTACGCTTCTGTCTTATTCTCTATCATCAAACCACGACACATCATGCTGACCAAAAAACAAAAAGATCGAACCACAACATGACCCCAGAGAGGAAATGTTCGGCGAAGATGATAATGAGGACCAAGACATGGCCTTTATGCAGGACATGCACAACCACAACCCATGGGCGACCGGACAAGAACAAGACGCTCCCGATCCGGACGAGGACGACATCTCTAACCTGCACTTTCCTGCCAACGCTCCCAGGACGATGTCCTTCCAGTTCTCCCGTAATATCCCGATGAACGGAAACGCTTTCGCTGCGTATCAGCAAGATCCCGCCACGGCAAATAATCCCATCATGCAGAGCTTTGCCACTATGTTGAATGGAATCATGGGAGGCAGACCGCCGCCGACGGGTGATGCAGGAATAGATGCACAACAACAGCAACAACAGCAACAACAACAGACAGGACAGCGCCAGGCAGGTGGACAGGAACAACAACAGCAGCAGCAGCAGCAACAACAACAACAACAGGGAGGAGGAAACGGTACACACTTCTACCAAGGTGGGGGACCTGGATTCACATGGACGGCATCGACTCGCATCTTACCTCGGGATGCAAACAACGCGCAGCCCTTTGGCCAACCCTTTGATGATCTCCCGACTTTTCTCAACCGCATGTTCGATCCAGTAGCCGCTGGTGACCCCCTCACAGGCGGTCCACGCATGAACGGCGGCGCTGCCATTCCGCTCAACCTCTTCGCTGGCCTGTTCAATCCTACAAACATGCAACACGGCGACGCAGTTTACTCGCAAGAAGCTTTGGACAGGATTATTTCCCAACTCATGGAGCAGAACACTTCTGGCAACGCCCCTGGTCCCGCATCCGCAGAAGCAATAGCAAACCTACCGCAGCGACCAATCATCTCATCAGATCTCGACAACGAAGGAAAAGCAGACTGTTCGATCTGCATGGAAGCAGTACACCTCGGCGAAAAAGTCACCGTATTACCCTGCAAGCACTGGTTCCACGGCGAATGCATCAAGCTCTGGCTGGGCGAGCACGACACCTGCCCGCACTGCAGAAGCGGTATAATGCCCCAAGACGGCCCTGCAGATCCGTCTGTGCCGAGGACCGAAGATCAAGTGCCCAGACATGACCCGCATCGTGATCGCGCTGCCGAGTCGCAGCGGTATCAGTCGACTGGCTCGTCATCTTCTGATTCGTCTTTTGCTTCTCCTCCTCCTCAAGCACACCGACGGACTAGTAATTCAAGTGCTGGTGCTGGTGGAAGTGGTGGGTTATTTGGACGCATGCGGAATGCATTCGGAGGGGGAGGGGGAGGCCAGGGAGACACATCAGGGGGCCCAGCATCATCATGATCATGAACATAAGATGGCAGGCAAGCATAACGACGAGAGAGAGAGGGAACAGGCGCAGAATCAATCGGAGTCATTGGACGAGAGATTCCCACATTTTGTTTTCTTTGGATCATTGATCAAATCTTTACTGTCTCCCATAGCGCCCTTTAACCTCCTTTTTTTGGGCTATTCTTCTGGTTCTGGTTTCTGGTTCTCCCCTCTTCTTCCATATGAACTAGTCAGATCCAAGACGATGAACGTAATCCCTGTTTTAGACATGTTTTCTTACATGACGATTTGGCGTCTTGTCCATTCGTTTTCTCTTCTTCTTGATGCTCTGTTTTCTGTCTGCTTTCCATGCATTAGTTTAATCCGACGAAACGACAAAACACTAGGACGAATGATGATTTGCATGTTACGAGATGACCCAATCTCTCGTAATCAATTTCTCTTCTTTCCATGAATTATAAAAGTCAAGCGACGGGACATATGACGATCAGTATTCAAAGATTTATTACATCACGAACCAAGCAACCTCTTTTTCGATTCTTCTTCTCCGTCTTCCTCTGTTCTACCTCTTGCTGTTTGCGTAATGTTGCTTGAATCTGATTCTCTTTTCTGAACACCCAATGAGAGACAGACAACGACAGACCACCAGAAATAGATATAGCGAGCCAGCGAGCGATCTGGTGATGCCAGTGTGTACAGTCAATACGATATCATATATTTCTATATTTCACGTAGCAGTGACGCCCCGTTCATATATCCTTATATACATTGCATCGATAGCTTTATATATACAGTCTCAAGCGCAAGGACAACCTCAGTGAAACAAGCCCTTATCGGCCGAAAATCACTTTGCTTCTAGTTCTTTCCCTTCTCCCTCTGCCTCTCGGTCCGTCGTGATGACACTGCAAGAGAAAAAGGAAGAAGAAGAGACGAGACAGATCTTGGTATACACTTCTCTTGATCCCCTATGCAATATTGTCCCATTTGCCTTTCTGCATTAGATTGTGAGGACACCGAAACCGAGAAGAGGAAAAACGAGAGAAAGAGACAAGGTGACGGGATAGATTCTTGGTATATACATACACATTCTTGCGTCTTTGGTCTCCGTCTTGGGAATGAGCACGGACGATATATACGCTATATACAACGAGATATCAAATAGCCTCTTGAACGCCCGTGTCGTAGCTGCCGTCGCGGAGAGCCTCTGTTGGCTGACTTGAGACGGGATCGATGGTATGTAACTTTGTACAATTGAGGAAACGATGACTTCTCCCGTCGACTAACTCAGCGATGGAAAAGGTGAGAAGCATCCCTCGGGTATAGCGACAGAGAAGCAAAAGGGAGTAATGAATGAACAAGACGAATCAAAAGAACAGAAGCTCGTCGTCCTTCCACCCCAGCTCAAGCAGAGCAGCGTGCGCACTCTTCTCCAGAGCTTCGGGTCCACAGATAAGGACCATTGCGCCGCCCTTTTCTGAACCAGCCTCGACGTCGACGCTCAAGGCTTCCTTCGTCGAGTCGTTGCTCAGTAACATTTCCTTCGTGGCGTGCTCGGCCAGTAACGGCGCGGCGATCCGGCCTCGAAGCCCCGTCCAGTTCTCTGGCGCTTGAGTCAACGTGTACAGAAGCTTGCACTTTCGCGTTTTCTTGATTGCGACAGCCTCGTCGCCGACCACATCCACCACTGCTTCGTCTTCTTCGGCGAACCCGTCGAGCTCTGGCTTGCACAGAATGTCTTCGACGAGCCTGTTGCCGTCCAGGATCGTGCAGTGCGTCTTGTCGTCTTTGTCCTGCATGACGGCTCTGAAGACTTGGTAGATGGGTGTGATGCCGCTGCCGCCGCAGATCATGACGAACCGGTTGATTTTGCGCTCGACGCCGTTGACGGCGCAGATGCCTTTGCCGAGATATGTGAATTTGCCTATCGGACCTTTGAAGTCGACGGCGTGGCCGACGGGGAGTGAGTCGAGAGCTTGCGACATCTTGCCGCCTGCATTGGAGGATGATTTGAAGTAGATCTTTACGAGGACGTCCATGTAGCCTGGTTGGTTCGCGGGAGATGTCGGCGTGTATGAGCGGATGATCGCTTCTCGCGTTACGGGATCCCGTAGGCGCATCATGATGTGTTGACCGGTGGGCAGTCCGAGGGTTTGCTCTTTGTGATCCAGTCTGAATCTAAACACTCGCGTGTCCCAGGATACGCTTGTCTTGGATTCTAGGATTGCTTTCTTCCACGTTCGTGAGTCGAGGAACGTAGGAGCGTTCGTGGTAGCTTCTGCAGCCGCCGAGTCGCCTTCGCCGCTCAGAGCTGCTTTGCCTTCTTCATCTAGTGAGCCAATGTGGTAATCTGGCATCATTGATTTGGCTGTCTCGCTGTGGATCGCCATGAACTCGTCCGTACTGTCCAGTCCTGCTGCAGAGACAATACTCGACGCACCGCCTGGGTGACCCTCGAGGAACTTGGTACCGTCGTAGACTTCGCCATTCACAACAAACCATGGCTCGTTTTCCGTGTCGTGCTTTCGTAATTCGTCTATCGTTATCGTTTTGCTTAGGTCGGGTTTCGTCATGGGAACCTCTTTCGCCGATTCCTCGAGAGGTCCGTCTTCGTTGTTGTCTTCGCCGCCACCTCCGAGCTTCTCGCCCCAGTAGCCATTACTCAGGTTGCCACCTGCCTTCTTTACACGCTCCATCCATCCACCCGGTATCAAAGCGGGTTGTGTCGGATGCTCGAAACGCAGATAATCGCCTTCTTTGGCGATAGTCACACGGAACCATGGGTTGTTCATCATACCGAGGACACTCCAGTACATATCGCGAGGTTGCACGTTCATGCTCTCATCCATCGCTCGTACGAGAATATCACTCGCATCTTTGAGTTCGTCAACAGCGATGTTCAGGTTCCAAAAGCACCAAGAAAAGGAGCTTTCTCTCCATTCCATGTCGAGCTTGCCACCGTATAACATCACTGGCCCCGCGTCTCGGTACTTGTCTTCGGGATAGTCGATGTTTGCTAGTTTCCACGTCTTGCCTTTGTCGAGGGTGATTTCAACCCGAGTGACTCGTCTACCTCCGCCCCCGTACGCATATCCTTGGACCTTGTAAGTTTCCGGAGCGCCGACAAGACAAAGCTGCTCTTCGTGTGCGGGGTATGCAGTAGCGGAATTGGTTGAAAGGTCATAAATAGCGTAGCGTTCATCCATCCACCACGCTTGGTTGTTCGCCGACTCCTCAGGCGACACAGTTGTCGGCAGAACTCTGTTATCGTAAATGTGATACCAGTTATCGCTCGGCGCTGCTGTGACTATAAGCCTCTTGAGCCATTTGACACTTCGTCCGCCGATTTGTCCTGGGATGATGCAACGAAGAGGTTTGCCATGGTCCGGCCTCAGCATTTCTCCGTTCTGCTTGTATGCGAGCATCATGCCTCTGTTTGGATCGAGCGCCCAGTTAAGCTTGACGGAAGTACCGTAGTAACCGTTCGGCTGCCACCTTTGTCAGCATCGTTCTGCTTTCAATATTGCATAAAACTCACCAACTTATCGGCACCTTCCATGCAAATGTACTTTGCACCACGCTTTAACCCCGCTCGTTTTAGTACTTCACCCATGGCTACACCGGTCCAGAGCGCATTCGACACTCCGGCAGCGCCCCAGGAGAACCCTTTTGTCTTACGAACGACGTTTTGTTCTTTGCGTCTGTTTCCAGCACAGACAAGCGTTACAGGGCATGTGATTTGTTCATATTCTGACATGAGTTCTTTCAACTTGATGGTAATTGGTCTCTCAACCAGACTGTACTCATAATGTCAGCCTAAGAGAAGAAACAAACAGTCTTGAATCACGCACCCTTCGACGGTAAACTCCCAGTCTGGGATATCCTCGTCTCTCACTTGTGGTACAGGACCATGGTTCCTGACATAAAATAGCTCTGGACTCGTCAAGAAACCTTCATTGTATAGATCGGATAACGGAGCCTCGACGTTGAACGGGTGCACTCCAGTCAACCGAATCAACCTCGAATCTCGAGGAAGCCACGAGTCAGGCGTCTTTCTGTCTTGCTCTAGCACCTGTGTAGGAGGTGATGACTTTGGTGGGAGTGCAAAGTCCACATTCTCTAGGTCCTGTGATGATTTCTTCTCGCAATCACTGTGCTCTGAGTCTGGAGGAGTAGGAGGGAAATCGCCCGACCCTCTTCTGCCTCGGATAGTAAGATCACCTATATGAGATTGACCAGTCGTCATATTGAAGCACTAGTCCTCCTTTCCCCGTGATAACAATAAAGAAATATTTGATGATAAGAATAATTATAGTGATATATGAAAGGACGAGAAGCCCAAACAAAGGAATAACTCTTCCAATTACCGGCCGTGAGGACTCGCGAGCACAGGGTAATCAGGAAGATAGACCTACTTGTACACAAACCACAAAGGATTAGGAAACAAGTGGGTGGGGGCTCACCGTATACTGCGAGTGGCACTTCCTAGGCCAAGCCCAGAGTATCTAATGTGATCCCGGGAGATTATAATTCGTCATTGATGATTGTCGTAAGTTTTCTGGCTTCTCGATCTATCCAGTCGGAGATGCACACAAAAAAACAAATTCCCATGACCGGAGAAGAGAAAATCCAACGCTCACTTGAGCCGCGGAAGTGATGTTGCGTGAGAATGCTTAGACTGAACGGGGCGTACTCGATGCCGTGCAAAGATCTGTGCACGCTCGTTGGTTGGACTGTTCTCTTATCTTTTACTACCAAAAAGGGTAAAGCGCGTCGAGGATAGATCGTAAGACTGTCCCAAATGCTGCTTTTTCCTACATCTCCGTACAAGTTGATGGTCGTGAAGCATTTCTTCACCAAGCCGATACCCACTCGGTAGCAGCCTTTGTTCAGCGAGGCTTGCCATGCTATGGTCAAAATGTGAAGCAAATCCACGGTTGATGACATGAAGTCGAAAGAGACTCAGTCGCGTGGCAAGATGTCAGTAAATATCTGGACCCTTCATAGTTCGATCCTCACTGCCAAAAGGAAAAACGTGAAGTTTATTCCTCGCAAGCATTCTGGATTGACTTTGGACTTCCTTATCAACATCCGCGCGCCAAGACTCTGATGCAGAGCCGCCGGTATGATCAATCTGGGGAATGACCACCGAGGAGATGCACAACGACGCCGTATACACACTCTCACCCTTCAACTCCTACGTTTGTCACCAACCCACCGTACCAGCCGCTCACATCATGGGTTTAGTGTGGTCATCGCGCGAACCGTCAATGGTCCAGCTCCCAACCCGCGTTTCCCCTTGTCTCATCAGACATGCTTCTCCGGTCCCCGCGGTGTTTTCTTATTCTATCATATCGTGTTACCATCAGTAATCTTGGCGGGAAATAGCATTGACAGGTCGGGAGTTTAGATAAGTAATGTCGACAGCTATGATATGATTGTAGAGCGTCATATACCCTCCTTGATGCCCTTGTGTTTTCTTTTCTTCTGTTCCCTTGTGATACCCTCTATTTGTGATTTTACTTTGCGATCTGCCACGTGCTGCTACTGTGCATAGAGATCCATATTATATCTATGGTATAATCGATACGCAGCACTGTAGACAAGATGACTTCGTGGGGCCAGAGCAACAGCACCTGGAACGATGCTGAGGCGAACAAGCTCCCCGAGAAGGTGGATAAGCTAGAAGAGAATGGAGAGCTTCCCAAGCCTGCCAACAGGAAGCGGATAGTGGTTGTTGGACTAGGAATGGTTGGAATATCCTTCATGTAAGCAGCCACTAGACTCTCGCTTATGATCACACGCATTTGCTGATCATGATTACAGTGAGAAGATTATGAAACTCGATGTCAAGAGACGAGAATACGACGTTATCGTTATCGGAGAGGAAGCACATCTCGCATACAACAGAGTAGGCTTGACCAGCTTCTTTGAGCACAGAAAGGTTGAGAACCTATATCTGAACCCCGAAGAGTGGTACACGTCCATGCCGGAGGGCTCACTCAACTACCACCTGAACACACTCGTCACATCGATCGACTCGGAGAAGAAGATTGTGGAAACGTCACAGGGCACGACTGTGCCATATGATATCCTCGTGCTTGCCACTGGCTCAGACGCCGTACTCCCCCGACATACACCAGGGCATGATGCTAACGGAGTATTCGTGTACCGCACTATCGAGGACCTGGAGAAGCTCATTGCCTTCTCCGCAACGCGGACGGGCAAGATCGGCGCCGTGGTGGGAGGTGGTCTTCTCGGTTTAGAAGCAGCCAAAGCCATGATGGATCTAGAGGAGTTCAGCAAAATCAAGCTCATTGAGAGGAATAGATGGGTCATGAGCAGACAATTAGACGGCGATGCTGGCAGCATGGTTGTCGAGCAAGTCCGCTCGCTTGGAGTCGACGTTCTTTTGAGCAAGAGGGTTGGCAAGATCAACACCGACTCGGAGAACAATATTGTCGGCGTCACATTTGAAGACGGCGAGAACATGGAATGCAGTTGCATCTGCTTTGCGATCGGTGTCAAGCCACGCGACCAACTAGCTCGCAAGGCTGGGATCAAGTGCGCCGACCGAGGAGGTGGCATCATCATCAACCCCGACCTTTCCACATCCATTCCCGACATCTACGCGATCGGTGAGTGTGCAAGCTGGGAGAATGAGACCTACGGTCTGATTGCACCGGGAATCGAAATGGCCGATGTCCTGTCGTTCAACCTCACCCAGGCTAAAGCACACTCCCCCCGTGTGTTCAAGCGACCAGACCTCAGCACCAAGCTCAAGCTTCTCGGTGTAGAAGTCGCGAGTTTTGGTGATTTCTTCGCCGATCGCGACGGACCTAAATTCCTACCCGCTGCATTGAAGCGCAACGCAAAGAAGGAGGCAGCCAAGAACGAAGAAGACAAGATCAAGACGCTGACGGACGGCCTACCACCGCCCCCGGTCAAGGCTTTGACCTACAAGGATCCTTTCAACCAAGTTTACAAGAAGTACATCTTCACCGAGGACGGCAAATACCTCCTTGGTGGTATGATGATCGGCGACACCAAAGACTATGTGAAGCTGGTGCCCATGGTGAAGAACCAGAAGGCCCTCGAAGTCCCTCCTAGTGAATTCATCGTTGGCGCCAACAAGGGCGAAGACGATGGCGATGATCTCGCCGACGACACGCAGATCTGCTCCTGTCACAACGTCACCAAGGGCGATGTCACTAAATCCGTCAAGGACGGCACTTGCAAGACCATCGGTGACGTAAAGGCATGCACCAAGGCTGGTACTGGTTGCGGTGGTTGCATGCCTCTTGTCCAGACGATTTTCAACAAGACCATGTCCTCGATGGGCCAAGAAGTCAAGAACTTCATCTGCCCTCACTTCGACTACTCTCGCGCAGATCTGTTCAATGTCATCTATGTCAAGAAACTGCAATCGTTCCCCGAGATCATGAAACAGTACGGCAAGGAGCCGGAATCCGTGGGCTGCGAATTCTGCAAACCAGCAATCGGGTCCATCATCTCATCGTTGTTCAACAAGCATCTCCTCGACAATGACCGTCACGGACTACAAGAGACCAACGACCGCTTCCTCGCCAATATCCAGCGCAACGGCACCTTCTCCGTTGTCCCTCGTGTGTCTGGAGGCGAAATCACCGCGGACAAGCTCATCGTCATCGGCACCGTCGCGAAGAAGTACAACTTGTACTGCAAGATCACTGGTGGTCAGCGCATCGACCTGTTCGGCGCCAAGAAGCAGGACCTCCTGCCCATCTGGCAAGAGCTCATTGACGGCGGCATGGAGTCGGGTCACGCATACGCCAAGTCTCTACGCACCGTCAAGTCATGTGTGGGAACCACCTGGTGCCGTTTCGGCATCGGCGACTCTGTGGGCATGGCCGTGCGTCTCGAGGAACGCTACAAGTCCATCCGCGGACCTCACAAGATCAAGGGCGGAGTCAGTGGCTGTGTGCGCGAGTGTGCAGAAGCACAGAACAAGGACTTCGGACTCATCGCCACAGAAAAGGGATTCAACGTCTTCGTCGGAGGCAACGGTGGAGCCAAACCTCGCCACAGCGAATTACTCGCCAAAGACGTTCCTCCAGATGACGTTGTCCCGATCCTGGACCGCTACCTCGCCTTCTATCTCCGCACAGCAGACAAGCTCCAGCGAACAGCACGATGGATCGAGAACCTCCCCGGCGGCATCAAGTACCTCCAGGAAGTCATCTTGCAAGACAAGCTGGGCATCTGCGCGGACCTCGAGCAACAAATGCAAGACCTGATCGGGTCGTTCTACTGCGAATGGACCGAAGTCCTCAACGACCCAGAAAAGCGCAAGAAATTCTCCCAATTCGGCAACACATCCGAAAACATCGAACCAGCAGTCGAGAACGTCGAAGAGCGCGGGCAGCAACGGCCGACGTACTGGCCCAACGACTCGGTGAAAGAAGACTTCCGCGGCACGGAATGGACCTCGCTATCATGGCAGCCGCTGGCGCGAGTGGACCAATTCTCCGACGCGGCAACCGGCAGCTCGCTCGCGGTCAAACGCGGCGACACGCAACTCGCGCTCTTCAAAGTCAAGGGCCAATACTACGCGACGCAGCAAATGTGCCCGCACAAGCGCACTTTCGTGCTCAGCGACGGGCTGATCGGCGACGACGTCAAGACCAATAAGCTGTGGGTCAGCTGTCCGTACCACAAGCGCAACTACGAGCTCAAGGGCGAGGACGCGGGCAAGTGCGGCAACGACGAGAGCGTCAATATCGCCACGTTCCCTGTCGAGGCGCGTGAGGACGGGAGCGTGTACGTCAAGTTGCCGTCGGTCGAGGAGCTTGATTCGGTGCTTGGTACGAGTAAGTTCGTCGTCAAGAAAGATGAGAGCTCGGATCCGTTTGAGAAGTTGGATGGTAAGCTCCTGAAGGGCCAGAAGGGCAAGATCGTCGGGGCTATGAAGGCCATCGATGTCACCAAGACCAGGGCCAACGCTATCCTGGCTGGAGGCGAGAGGAGCGTGGGCGGTATGGATTGGTAGAATGATGATGAATGTCACGGCTTTGTATGTGTTTTGTTGTTGTAGATGATGGATGTTTCAGGTGGCGCTCTTCGGGCATGGGCACCCTGTGAAGATGTTTCATAGGGTTTGATTTTAACATGTGAAATCCTAAACAAGAATCTCCTCATTACTTTCTCCATGTTTAGATGTCCTGCTGTATATCGTTGTCAATATTTATTTAGTTGCATCACGGCCGATCCCAGGTATTACTGCATGCAGGTGACTGCCGAAGCATCTCATTGCTTGTCCTTTTCAGAACGCATCTCCATCTTGAGCTTAGTATCACCGAATCTCTCACCCAAGCTCTCCATTTCCTTTTCTTCCTCCAAGCGCTTCTTATACCTCGTGTAAAGCACACCGACCTCCTCTCCAAAAAGACCAACCCAAAACTTTCCCTCATCATACCTCTGGCCGTGCAAGGCCTGATTCAGCCTCAAGATGCTGCCTTGGCCCTTTGTCCTCTCTATAAAATCCAAGAAATAGGCCGTGTTCTGATATCCGCGATCCCAATCTCCATTTCCATCCTTGCGCCAATGAGGCGGGACGAAGCCCGCGTTCAAGCGCACCCAGTCTGCTATTCCCTCGATCAGCCCTCCAGGAGCAGTGCCCTTTGCGTTGAACTGGAAGCAATGCACGAGTTCGTGGCAGACGACGCCCATGAGTTCTTGACGCACGAGATGCGAAGGCTTGCGAGGGTCGGCGCATACGTGGGAGATGTAGGACAGCGACAGGTGGATTTCCTTGTGGTCGTTGTCTAGGTCGCTGCCGGTCGTGTAGGCTACGCCGTCGAGGTCGCGCAGGATCAGAGTCACGGAGCGGGTCTGGGGGACTTTGGGGTCTGGCGGCGCAGGTCGGGATGATGAGGGTGTCGTCGTCGTCGTCGTCGTCGTCGTCGTCGTCGTGGGGGTCGCGGAT
The DNA here is from genome assembly GCF_041146345.1 of Neodothiora populina. Taxonomy (NCBI): domain Eukaryota; kingdom Fungi; phylum Ascomycota; class Dothideomycetes; order Dothideales; family Dothioraceae; genus Neodothiora; species Neodothiora populina. Next base: position 909,122 of record NW_027191408.1, on the reverse strand, counting down.
GAGGGAGTGGTTGTGTCGTCGTTTATGGTGTAGAGTAATTGCAGCACTCGATCGACGAGGTAGGCGAGGTCTTTGGAGGCGCGGAAGTGCGTGAGGAAGACATCTGTGCTGTTGTGCGATGCATCACGGAGCTCGAGACGTAGTTTGGGCTTGGGGAAGTGTGCGTGTTTGGAAGAGGACTGTTCTGTGTCACTGGATGGGCGCTGTTCAGTGTCCAATAGGGAAGGAGGCGGATTGGAAGGCTGAGGTGCGGCGGGCGGAGCATTCGACATTGTTTGGAAGTACTGCGGGACACTGCTCGACTGCGCCGACATGGTGAATTGTGATGATGATGATGCTCTGGAGGAGGTAGTATGATTATGTATATATCTGTATTCAAGGACAAGGGGATGGTGTTATAACAACAACAGGCTTGAGGTACTATATAGGTACTGTATTGTTACCATAACGTGTTTCCCAATCGGGCGAAAGCGGTACGCAGCTACTGTACAGTACACTGCAGTACGCGCAGAAGTGACGTCCACTTTTGGAGTATCCATCTCTACAGTCACTCACATCGAGGATCAATGTCCATGTCACATATACCAGATCTGCTCGAGTATGATCTCTTGACAGAACCGTCTAGGTCAATGATCGTGGCACCTGCCAGACCTTGCAGAAACGCCATGTATCGGCGGATTTGTGACAAGGCAGCGCTGTAGACATTAAAGTGGACCTCGTGTTTGGTTGTGTCACGAGTGGCTCTTCCGCCTGACCACTTCCCAGAGCTTCTTGCGCGGATGATACGGACAGGATGCGACCCACCTACACTCTGCGTTCCTGATGTTTCCATATTGAGGGCCACAGGCCGAGCGGTGTGACGTGAAGAGTGAAACGGGTCGATTCCTCGATTGTAGCAACTCCAAGGAAGAACAGCTTGTCGATGACTCTTTGCACCCAGATGCCCCTGCTACGGCGGCAACACACACACACACACACTGCAGTCAGGAAGCTATGATACACATGGATCCCCGACTCCAGCCCGACACGCACCGAAATAAGGTACAGAATAAGGTGCCGACTACCATTGATTGACTCGAGAGGCGATCGACGTGGATGCATACTATCGATAGCCCAGGATAGGACCAGACACTAGTGACCGGACATGTCACACCCGGACAACAATTGGTGATGATTCGTCATGATTGGTCGCGCTAGAGAAAGTCGTTGTTGACACAACCCCGGATAGAGCGAGTCTTGGCAAAACAACGGAGACACACGACAAGCTCTCGTCAACACGCCGACAAGATCTTTTTCTGCCCATCGACACGACATCATCTCCTCTCACAGACAAGCAGCGCAGCCTCTCACCGCGTCCGCCTCGCCTCGCCTCGCACAGTCTATCTGACCATGGACCAGCAGGCCGCGACTCTACTGGCGACACTGCGGCGCACGTCTGCAGCGTCCGAGTCAAAGCTGACCCTCCTCAATACCCTAAAGTCTGATATCAAACACCACCGCGTGCCCGAGAATGCCCAGCCCATCATCTTCGACTGCCTGAAATATGCAATCTCCCAGCAGTCGTCGAGCACCATCGCCACTGCTGCCCTGACCACTCTGAGCCATCTGGTCAAGAGACTCAAAATCCAGGATCCCGAAGGCGCCGCCATCGTCGCACATGCGCCCAGATTATATTCCGCACTGCAGGACCGACTGGGAGACCTGCGCGAGAGCCATCGCGCTGGCGCCTCGCAGGCCCTTGTGGATCTGTGGCCCTTCTGCAACGACGACATTGAAGATCTCATCCGCGACGACTGTATCGCAAATGGCAGCGTTCGCGCCAAGGAAGCCGGCATGCAGTGGGTAGTCAAGGTATGAAGTGCGCAAAGTCACGCTCTCGTCAGGCGCTGACTCTGTCTGTCTCAGATGAATCGCGAAGCTGCATTGCCCTTCAAGGGCTTCGTCCCTCACATGGTGCTCAATCTGGAAGACTCCGATGGCAATGTGCGAGACGCTGCAAAGACTGCGCTCATTGATCTGTTCAAGTACGTTCGCCTCCCTGTCTCACAGACTTCTCATACTGACTCTCTAACAGACACGCGCCGGACCGAGCAAAGGCTGACCTTAAGAAACAACTAAACATGCATAGTGTGCGTGCCGGCATCGCCGCTCAGCTCCTCAACAACATCGAGTCCAGCGCCCCACCTCCCGAGCCCGAACTGACCATGACGGCCTCTACCCGTACCGTGCCCACCTTCGATCCTCGATTCACCGAGAGTATCAACAGCGAAGCCGCAAAGCCCCCTCCCACCGAGGAGATCCCCATGGACCCGATCCATGTGCACTCGCAACGCGAACTGGAAGATGAACTTCGGGACATGCTTCCTGCATTCGAAGGCAGGGAGAGCGAAGAGAACTGGATTCTCCGAGACAGAAGTGTCACCAAGCTGCGTCGCATCACCAAGGGAAACGCCGCCACCGACTACTACAATGCCTACATGGCCGGCATCAAGCAGTTGCAAGAGGGCATCATCAAAGTTGCAAATTCCCTGCGCACCACGACTTCGACCAATGCTTGTCAACTTGTGCAGGAGCTGGCGCGAACCCTCGGTCCGGCATTAGACCCCATGGTCGAGATCTATGCACAAAGCTTCATCAAGATGAGCGCCGCGACTAAAAACATCGCCGCCCAGAACGGCATGCACACCGTTGACACGCTGTTCCAGTACGTCTCTGTGAACGCGCGTGTCATGCAGCACATCTGGTTTGCCGCGCAAGACAAGAACATCCAGCCGCGTAGCTTCGCAGCCACGTGGCTCAGGACTGTTCTGTCGCGACAGGCCTCGTCCAAGAGTCACTTTGAGCACATCGGCGGCCTTGAGCTCGCCGACAAAACCATCAAGAAGGGTCTTAACGATCCTCAACCCAAAGTCAGGGAAAGCATGAGGGCCACGTACTGGACTTTCGCCAAGACATGGCCGGAAAAGGCAGCCGCTATCATGAACACCTTGGACGACAAAGCGAAGACTGCGCTCGAGAGAGATTCTCACAACCCCAATTCCTCGTCCGCCACCCTGCAGGCAGGGAACCTACGCGCATCTACTACAAGTCGAGCGCAGTCCCGCACTTCGGTCCGAGATGCCATCTTGGCCGCTCGCAAGAACATGGGCAAGTCGCAGGGCGAGCGGCCAGTCTCGGCTATGGCAGCACCGACGCTTTCGCCTGCAACTTCTCGTTGCAAGTCATCCAACAATCTTTCTGCGCGCCAACCGTCTGCTTCATCCACTTCGTCCCGTACGCCTTCCACCCACTCAACAACATCTACCGGACGGTCGAATGAAAGTGCATCCTCGTCCACCTCAACCGTCCGACCAAATGCGCTTATGTCTGGCGCTGCACGACGACCCACCAAGAGGCCGGAACCTCCACGCCCAGCAACCGCAGAGCCTTTCGCCTCGCGACGTCTACTGCGTCCAGAGACACCCTCAAACAAGAGTCCAGCAAATAGTCCTCGACAGGAGGCCGCAGCCAGCCTCGCTCGCACAGCCGCCGGATCTGCGGCGCGAAAGAAGCTTGAGGTAGACAGTCCTGTCGCAAGCCCAGCTAGACAACCTGCTTCTCCTCGCCATGTAGCCCCAGCACCGAGACTTCCCTCCGCATCACCTGCTCCCGCGTCGGCTGCTGGATCGAGACCTACGAGCAAAGATGGTAAAACACCTGGCTCTGATGATAACAGCTTTGCCAGGGACGAGGAACTCACCATGGTCATACCTACAGCGAGCGTGACGAGAAGCAGACAAACATCACCTGTTGCTACCCGTCAAAGACCGACCATAAACAAATCCATGTCTGCTCAAGCTGATTTTCAGTCGGCTGCAAGGGACGAGTCTTTCCCTGAAGTTGTGCATGAAGATGCCGGCACGCCACAACCTCGCTCTCCTCTGCCTCGCTATTCGCCGCGCAAATCCATCTCGGAAGAAACGACTCAGATTCCAGCCCCGACAAGCCCGCGTTCTCCCATGTCTGGAGCACGAAGATTGTCAGGTCGTGCCGTTGTCGAAATTCCTCAGGCCCGAGCGCCCAGTGTGCCACGCCAGAGTAGTCCTCTGAAGACGTCGACGAATGCACCCGTGGAAGAGTTTCAGATCCACGAAGACTCTGTCAATGGACGTGCGCTGACTCCAGAGTCTACCACGCCCCCAATGGCTGAGACTAGAGTCCTCAACGAGTTGCCTGTAAACGAATCGTCAAATCAGGATCCAAAGAGCCCTACGCCAGCCGATGGAGCTCGCCGGAATGGCGAACCCACGCCGCCAATGTCCCCTGAGAGTAAAGCCGAATCCGTACGATCACGCAAGTTGTTGCTTTCGGGTATCGAGCGCATCAAGTCCCGCACTCTAGATGCCCATGGCTTTAGAAAGGTGCTTGAGCTGGTACGATCATCCGACTCGGGTGATATCTTTGGGTCTGTCGGCGAGGGCAAAAGATTCGACGATCTGTGTCATGGATTGATCGACTATATTGTCGACACCCCCACTGACCTTGCTGGAAACAATGTTCGTCACTCGCACGAACTCAAACGTCAGGCCATTAGTATCCTATGGGCACTGGTCAACAAGCAGCAGCCCACTTACAGAAAGTGGTTGTCATCTGGCAGATGGTGCACACGCACCTTGGCCGGTGTGTTCGACTCCAGGAGAGGAGTCGAAGGCCAAGGCCTGCTTGTCAAAGACCTCGAAGGTCTGGCTGTAGAGATAGCGGGCCAAGTCCATCCGGAAGAAGGCGAAAAGGCCGTCTTGACTTGGTTGGAGCAAGACAACGAACAGAGCAACCACGTCGATGAATTACAGGACGACGCCATCATGGCACAACGGCACTCGGCAGAGGCAAAAAGCAGAGCCAGGGCTACAGCACTCGCACTACGCACTTTATCGACCATTCTCACCAACCACAAGACCGTCCCGGTTCTGGCAGAAATCAGCACACGCATCGCGTCAATCACAGCCATGTGCCTCAAGTCCAATGACGCAGAGGTCCGCAAAGCAGCCGTCGAGCTGGCGCTGGAATTGCATGATACTTGGCCTCCCGTCGCCGCTGCCACAAATGGTGCTGCCGCATCCCCCGCCATTAACGGCAACAAGAGCAACGGCACCGACAGCGAGACGAAGAGCGATTATTGGTCTCTGCTCGAGAGAAGCGGCATCCCTCTGGACGCGAGGAACTTGATTGTCTATTTCGTCGCCAGGAGAGCCAGGGGAACTTGATATCCTCTCTAGCCATCTTTAGTTCATCGAGATTGGATGGCGATTGGCCTGTGGCGTCAGGGGAAAAGGCAATGATGAAAGAGATGACTATTTCCTTTTCTTTTTCTCTTCTCGTCTGCTCTTGCTTTGCTCGCAGTCCAAGGCTCTGTTTGACTATAGACAACACAGCTGGATGGTCACTTCTGGAAGAACTTGACTGTTTGTCTTCGAAGAGTGATTTTTGTTTTCTTTATTCTTTTGGTTCCAAGGAAGGAGGAAGAGGGAGGGGAAAAGCAGGACCGGCGAAAGGAAGGGCGTGTTAGGATTGTGGCAGGAAGGGTAACTCAACAGAGAGGGACAGCAAGGGTTAAGGCAGGCGTTATTCTGATCGAGTCTCTTGCTTTTGGAAAAGCAAGCAAGCAAGACAAAAGGATTTTGTAAAAACATACAGAGGTTTGTTCTTTTCTCTATTCTCTATACCCCCGCTTCTTCTTTTTCTCTATACCTATCAAATCAATTCGTTGTCTCTGTTTCTTTTATGACCAGGGTAGCAACTCTTTCGTCTTTGGTAGTCACAAGAAATTAATGGACAGTGTCGACTCACCTTTCTCTCTTTTTTGAGACAATATCGAAACTATGATTAGAGTGCACAAGGAGCGAAGTGCAGGACAAGGCAGACTCGTGTGATTGCCTCGGTATTGAAATTGCCGTTGTGACTCTTAACACGGCCTTGCAGTGTATTGTAATTCACTTAATCAACACTTTTGAATACATAAGCATACATTCTAGTAGCATAGAGAAGCCTGAGGTACTTTGACTCAAGGCACAGTCGACTTAATGTTAGCAGGTACTATACATGCTTTATTCACAGTAGTACGCCTCGCCACCTCGCGAGCATTTATACATCACCCTCCCCTCCTCTTCTCTTGGAAAATCCAAGGCCTCGTTTCCAAGTCCTGTATATCAGCTTCGACTTCACTATATAGCAGCAAGCGAACCAGACAAGCAGACGCACTAAGAAAAGAGGGACGATCCGAGCCCGGTGACAGGGGTAAGCGAAGGCTAAGGGCAAGGAAAAGGCGAGGCTAGGTACCTTAGTTCAGTAGAAGGACGGATATACAGTATCGTTCATGCAGCGGAGACAACAGGGATTCTTCTTACTGCTGCTGTACTACTGTATGTGCAAGTACTGTACTGTAGTATAATCCCCTAGGTAGCGATATTCTCTTACTGTGTTCGCATTAACCGCGCGTCCGGTACAGTGCTTGCTTAAGGTGAACACCGTGTACGATGAGGTACCCTATGGTCTTCTCTTGTTTTGTTTCGCTGAAGTCTTGGAAGGAGCCGCAGAGACAAGCCGCAGAGACAACATACCGTGAGGAGGGGCACAGTAAGTCTAGGCAGTCGCTTTCGAGCCGCGATGATTCGATTAGTTGCTTCCGAGGTACAGTACACTATTATACAAGTACCTTGCTGAAGGGAGGAAATGAATATCGACTAGGTCACCTGAAGGTACTGTATTGTAGGCACGAAGGAATATACATTTATAGGTACTGTACGAGAAGAACATCGTGAGGCGTCTCCAGTCTCTGATTGGTCACATCTAAGACAACGCACGTTGCGAAGCGGGTTGCGCAGTAGTGGTGTATGCCTGCGACCTCAGAGGTTTTTCCTTAGTTCGGTGGGTGGCCTATGTCAATCAGTGCAATCAGTGGCCAGGATTAGTGGATATAAAGGAATAAGCTACGCGATGGTGCGGTATACGGGTGTATGGGGCGAGGACAGATGGATGCCTTGCGCCCTGGGGTTGACTAATTCTCTTTACAGTTGGTTGCGGTGACTGTTTTGGTCTCCGCTTGCTTGGTCGCTCGCTTGCTTGCTTGCTTATGGATGACTGTGTTGCCTGTGTTCCTGTGTTGAAGTGTCACGCGGTGACTCAGAAGAAGGAAGAGGGAGAAAGGGTATATAGATGGATGAATCTCTGCCTGGGTTCGTTCTCACATCTTTTCCGTTTCTTGTTTGATGTATATATACTCGAAGAAAAGAAAAGACTCGAGCTGGATGTTCTCGTGTGAATACTACATAAAACCAAAATACCAAAAGATATATATTGCAGATTGGAATCATCTACTGTCTATCACTATACACTTATATCATCACGAACACAAGCAATCGAACGAGGAAACTATTCATACTCAACATGCCACTCAACTTCTTCTCCAAAAAGAAGAGGACTTCTTCCTCCTCGTCCACTTCCTCATCGCCTTCAGCGCATACATCCCCCAATGCCAGCGTAGAAACCCTGACACCAACCTCGGAACAAAAAGCTACTTTCAACAGCGACGCCGCCTCGATCCTCTCAGGCACAACAACGGCATCATCGACTGTTCTCGACTCTGAACCACAACAAGCCAACTCAAATGCAGGATCATCTTCTCAACCAGGTCAAACGGCCGAGACACCTCTCACCAAAGAAGAAGTAAAGCAACACAGAAAGGAACTGAAGCGAGCAGAAAAGGAGAAAAGAAGGGAAGAAGAGAAGAACAAGACGCCGGCGCAGAAACAGCAGGAGAGGCGAAAAGATAGGATGTCCGCTGAGGCGCTTGCTGCTTGGAGTGCTGTGCGATGATTTGACCGGTATTGGTGTCGACGTTTTGCGGTATGCTGTGCAGGTTGTGCCTGCACTAAAACGATGCTTAGGGATTACAGATTAACGTGAAGATATCAATAGATGGATGGGTGGATCGGGTCGAGTCCTTCATAGCATGATAGCGAGGATGATTTTATCGTCCTTCGATTTCATCTTCATGTTTCGATGTACCGGTAGTGAACACGTATTGACGTAGACCCGAGAATACAGGAATCGGCGCCCGTAGTTTCGCTATGTCAAGCACCAGAAGTACAAAAAAGCAAAAGGTTGTGTATATCCGGGATGGCATGTGGTGAGGGTAGAGCGCTTTACACTCCGAGTAGACCATAGAAACCAGTTCTCTCAAAAGGTATCGTCATCGTCCCACTTCCTCCTGACAACACTGGGGCTCATCTCCGGAACATCGTAATCCGGCCCCTCGATCTCGTCTGTTCTATCCGCCCCAGCAGTCGCCAACAAATCGTCAATGATCAATTTACTCGCCTCTCGTGCAGGCGTCTGCAACAATCTTGACTGAGGAATGTGGAATTGCATCGTCTTGGGGGGACTAGCTCCCAGATCGTCGTCATCGTCATCACTATCAAAATCCCAGAGAGTACGCGAAGTTGCGTTTTTGGTGTTGTTTTGGTGGTCCGTGAAAAGGGATCGTCCGATGCTGGTAGTGATGTCTTTGGCTGGCGTTTGTACCGAGACACCAGGTGTGCGAGGTGTAAGTCTGGACTTGGACTTCTTCTCAGGAGAAAACAATTCGGAGCGCAATTGAGGAGCTGGGATCTCCGGACTGCTCATTGGACTACTATCCGGCATGAATGATGTAGTTCTAGTGGGTTGAGTCTGGTTCGTCGTGCCAGGTGTTTCGGCCTGCTCAGCAGCGGCATAGTTCGCATGCTTCCTGCGAGAGGTGAGAGGAGTAGCTTGCACACGATAATTACGGTCAAGAATGCGATGGTGCATGATAGGATCAGGATTTTGGCGTTGAGCAGTAGCGGGCTGGAAGGCCGAAGGAGGCTCAAAGGGCGAAGACGAAGTCAAGTCCATTGGATTGCGAACAGGCGTGCCAACGTCATCTCCTGGTGATGCAAGGCCTCTGGTATACGACTGGTTGAAGGCGCTACCCCGTGCTGGAGACGGCGAAGTGATTTCTCTGCTCCTTCCCTTTCCAGCTGAACCGGCAAGACGTGGCGTGCTGTGGACACCGGTGGCATTGGAGGGAGAGTCAATGATTGATGTTTCCTCTTCATAATCTTCCTCCTCGAGCTGATCGTCATATTCTTCTCCAGTAATAGTACCATCATGGTCGTCATCCTCATGCGTTGTCGGCGTCTGGAAAGTTGAATCATGGGTGGTGGTCGTTTCCGTTTGGGTCACATCTTCATCGAGTGCAGCTTCTTCGTATCCCGACAAAGCCACATTGGCGGATGCCTCGAAGAACTGTTTCCAGAACTGAAATGCTCCTTTAGCCAGAGTTGTTCTGGTGCACAGAAAAATTTATGAAGCTCACCTTGGTTCCTTCCCAAGCGTCTTGTGAGTGTTGCGCATATTGCTCCACAACCGGAAGTATACTCCCAGTCACGATGCGATGAGCTTTGCTGAAGTTCGAATCAATCTCTACACCCTCTCGTCAGCTTCATGGTTTTCAATGACATCTAGTCAACGGCTTTGTTTACCTTGAAGAGTCAGAGTGATGGACTGCTCAAGCCTTTCCAACTCCTCTGTGAGGCTGAGATTACGATTTGGAGCTTGACTCAATCTAGACATTGTGTTTATACTGATCAAGTAGAATGCAGTGATTGGTTGCAACCAGACAGAAAGGGTAACTTTTTTTCCTCTCTCAAAAGTGCATGCATATATTGTTGGTACGCGTCCGCTACGCGCAATTCGGGCGTCTAAACAAGCGACGTTCAATTTGAGCCTCGAGTGTCTTCCGCCGAGCAGCTCTTCTCCGCATTCTGCTTTGCTACTATGAAGTTCCCCGCACCTCACTATAAACCACCACCCAGCGCTACGGATTACCCCTCTCAGCTACCTCAGCTTTCCTGATCGAGCACATATTCGCGCCGCGTATCTGATGCACTGTAGGTAGCTTACCATAAACCCGAGGACCCGAGTGGGCTGTACAGTAGATGACAGCATCTGTGGAGACTGCTCGCTCAAGTTTGTACAGGCAAGGCAAGATAAACAGTGATGAGGGGTACTGTCCTCATTGATGGACACTCACGCGATACCATATACCCGTCTATATATATACCCTCTTTGTTAGTTCCCACTTCCTACAATCGATCTCTTTCTCTCTGTATGATCAGTATATAGCCCACTTCCCCTAGATTCCTTCTGTTCATTGTTCATTCTCACGATTGCAAAGATGCTCAACAAGCTAGTTTCACAAAGTGTCCGGCAAGCAGCTACGACTTCGTCTCCCAGAATCTACAAGGCCTCGGCGTCAATTCTTGCACAGAGTCGAGCATTCTCAAGTAGTCAAGTCCGGCGCGAGAGCAAAACCGCCATCGTCACCGGTTCAAGCCGTGGTATGTGAGTACACATGCTGAAGCAAGAAGCCTACCTCCCATTGCCAGACGATCAGACATCTAACCATAATGAAACCGCGCAGTGGAAAAGCCATTGCTCTACGGCTAGCGCGCGACGGATACGACCTTTGCATCACAGATGTGCAAGCGAACCAGAAGGGCATCGACGAAGTCGTTGCGGAAGTCAAGGACCTCGGCCGCAACGCGGTCGGTATTGTTGGAGATGTCACCGACTACGCGCAAGTCGAGGAGGTCGTCAAGACGAGTGTGAGCGAGTTGGGTCCGTTGAATACAATGTAAGTCTTGCTGTAGACTTTGCTTTCATATCATTCATGCGGTTGCTATCAGTGCATGCAACGCTGGCGGTTGGCTGGCGTGCGGTAATATGGACCGGCATAATCGGCCTTCGGAACATCAATCCCCCGTGGCGCAATTGGCTAGCGCGTTCGACTGTTATGAACATCTCGCCCCGCGAGACACTCGTGCGATCGAGAGGTTCCTAGTTCAAGCCTAGGCGGAGGAGCGATTTCGGTTTTGTTTTTTGTATCACTATTGGCATGGTTCCTTTTTGATATATGCTTCAACAGGCGCCAACAACTAACAAACACTTTTCTCCAAACTACAGGGTAGCAAATGCAGGCATAGCGCAAGTAAAACCCCTTCTAAGCCTGACAACAGCCGACTTCGAGCGCATGTTCGCCATCAACGTCGTCGGCGTGCACAACTCGTACTCCGCAGCCGCAAGGCAACTGATTTCGCAAGGCACAACCTCAGCGGAGAAACCAGGCCGTCTGATCGCCGCCGCCTCGATCGCGGGCTTCAAGCCCTTCCCCATGCTGTCGCACTACTCGGCGTCCAAGTTCGCGGTGCGAGGCCTTAATCAAGCTTACGCGGTCGAAATGGCGGAGCATAACATCCTGTGCAACTGCTATGCGCCTGGCATCGTGGGAACCGCCATGTGGGACCTCATCGATGAGGAGATCGGTAAGCAGCGAGGAGAGAAGCTGGGAGAGCTCGTCAAGAAAGGCGATATGATGAAGAAGTTCGTCGATCAGATGATCGCGCTCGGTAGGGTCAGTGTGCCCGAGGATGTGGCCAAGTTGGTCAGTTTCCTGGCGAGCGATGATGCTACTTATGTTACTGGCCAGTGTATGGTCGTCGATGGCGGTATCCATTTCTCATAGTCTTTCTCTGGGTTGGTTAGCTATCTCATAATTTGTTCCATACCGCTTTACTTCTCTCTGCAGGTACTGCAGTCTCAAATCCCTGTCATTCTTGGATCGCTTGATGCTCTAGAATGTCCATGTTGAAGTTGTTGTACTACTCCCTTCGTAGCATGTATAGTAAGTGTTGAGATTCGCGGGGATTTAGCTCCCGATAATCAGTATGCTCAAGCTTTTAGCTGTCAGTATGCGAGACATGTGTGAAAACAAGCGTGGACACGAAGCACGGCACACGACGCGCAAAAGGAGGTAATGGGGATATGTGTCTGGCCATTCCGGTTATCGATTTCCCGCGGACTGTAGTAGTATATCTGTGTCTCTTCTCGTCGCTCTTTTCAACCGCTCACCGCCTCCTCGTATATAGAGCAATAGACTGATCAATAAAAAAGAGTCAAAACAACAGCAAAAGATTTTGGTATATAGATGAAGAAATTCTTTGATTGTTTGCAAAAAGCAGGGGGTATTCTTTTTTTGGTAGGAGAAATCAAGAAGACGAAAAAAATGCCAAATTTCATCGAAGGCAAAAAACAGGTAGGCAAAAGCACACCAACACTGAGCATGTGAGAATAAAGGCAGATGCGTCGGAACATGATGCAAACTTCGAAGATAAAAACACCGACGCTTTCGAATCAATGCTCTTACTCCCGTCGTTTGCACCGCGGCCAGGGATCTTCCATTCCCATGAACTTCAAGAAAGGAACGTCAACGGTCGGGGAATCGTGCGAATGTGCCGGCGAAAGCAGGCAGAATGGGAGAAACAAAAAGCCATGAAAAGGCGACAGAAGCAACAAACAAACTCCGCCCTTCCCCTTCTCGTAAGTAAGAATCTCAAAATGTCAACGCGGAGGCCCTATCGGGGCCGGGTATCCAGAAGCAGCAGAACTCGAAGGACGCGAGCCAACGGCGCCGTGATTGACGCTACCATTCACAGGGGTGGCGTTACCGTCAGGTCTGATTGTGGTGCTGGCGACATCACTAGTCACGCCGCCAAGCCCGGGTATCATAGGTGTGTTGTTGAGCGAAGTCGTAGACGCATTACCCACGGCGCCAAAAGGAAACTTGCTTTCATAGGGAGTCGAGGTTGTTAGGGAAGCAGATGACGTGGCAGGGCGACTGCCAGCCGCTGCGAGGTGAGCCCATCCGTTAGTCTGGGCGTTATCATGCTCCAGGTCGATGCCAGAATCGTTCCATGGGTTGCGGTAGCCTGATTCGCGGGACTCCAGGCTGACGAGCGAAGCCTTGGAGGCATTGTTAGAAGCATGCTTGAAAAGAGAGCTCGGAGAGTTGGATCCGTTCTTGCGTCGCTCAAGGAAGGCAGAGAAAGAGGAAATGCTACTTGGCTTTCTCAACTTCTCAAGGAAAGAGCGATGATCTCCAGTGACTTCGCTGCCGAACGCCGCACGCGTGGGAGACTCGGTCGAGACAGGGGGTTCGGCTCGTTGCAGAAGCTTGGAATCAAAGTAGGGCATCGAATCCTCGAACGAATCGGACTTTGGACGAGGGATTGCGCCCTTGACAGTGCTTGCATTCAGACCGTGGGAGACAAGACCAAGGATGAGGAAGTCGATGGCATCCTTGAGGCCACCAGCATTGTTGCGAGTGTAGGTCAGCAGTAGAGTCTCAACCACGGTATCGACACCGTCGATTTGCTCGGTCTTCGGTTGTTGGATGACAAGCTCGACGACATACTGATCATTCAGCTTCTGCAGGATGTCGCCGCCAAATTCAGCAGACATGAGATATTCGCGGAGCTCAGAGGAGGAAGGGAACGAGATATCGTGGCTCTCCGGAACCATGCCCTGTTCACAATCAGTTTGTGTGCATTAATGTCTGTCAATTCCAAGAAACGTACCAAGAACTCATCCACAGCCTGCGGGACCTGGTACTCGGGTCCTGACACGGTGATGATATCGCTAGCTTGCTCGGTACCTGGAAAGGTGACCTTGCAGTTCCACTTCTTCTCCAGATCTTCGATCTCTGGCATACGAGCAATGAGCTCGCGGTGGTAAAGTCTGTCCACGATGACATGTTCAGAGACGTATTCGGCGTCGACCTTCTCAACCATGTCCATGATCTCTTGCTTGACAAGTTCGAGGTTGTCAGCGTTCCTGGCCGGAGTGCGACAGATGACATTGTCTACCTTGACATCATCATCGTCCTTTCCGATGCCTCCGCGGTCCATGGCGTTGGAGAACTTGACGAAAACCGAATACTTCTTCATGATGCGTTGAATGTGCTGACCACCAATGCCGATGATGCGCTTGTGGTATTGATCGGGTACATGGAAGGAAATTGACGCGGGCATCTCGAGTTCGACCAGGTCTAGTCCGTTCTTGGTAGCTTCGTAGTGTTGTCCTCGAACGTCGATGTAGAAGTTGTACTCGTTGAATCCATCAAAGACAATCTGGACATTGCTCTGACTCATGATCTTGTTGATTTTGCCATTTTTCTTTCCACTGACGAACTCCTTGTGCTCATTGGCGAGCTCAACCTTGACTCGGAGGGTGGAGGTGACCGCCTTTCTGACGAAGGGCAGGGTGTTGATGATGGTCATGGCGGCCTTGACGGAGTCGTCGCTGCCATTGATGTGGAAGTTGAGTTTCTCAAAGTTGATTTCGGCTCCGGAGTTGATGCAAATGTCCGGGAGCATGGCGCGGATCTCAGCAGGTGTGGGGGCTCTCTGAGAAGGAACGTCGATTTGAAGCCACCACGATGCACTATAGAATTGTCCAGCCTGTGTGCATGTCAGTAATGGTACGAGGGAATTGTTGCATCGACGATTGTACATACCAAGGTCATGATCTCGCGCACAGTGCGTTCGACATTGAGGATGTCGGTGGCTTGTACGCGAAGAAGTCCGCTGTGGTTTCCCAGGTGTGGTAGAAGAACGTATGAGCCATTCTGCTCGACGATCTTACGAATCTTGTCCAGACGCTCCAGTAGAATGTAGTCGACCTTGCTGGTGGTGATGGCGACATCTTTGACGAAAGTCTTGGTGGTCAAGACCAGATCATGGAGTCGTTTCTTCGCTTGCATGATGTTTTCCTGGCTCTCGCCGGTAATGATGATCTCATCTCTTGAACGAGCGAATGCTCCTGCGGGGCTGTAGCCGAAGACGGTAGGGAAGAGCGGCGGGAAGTAGATGGCGGTGCTGGTGCCGGACTCGATGAGCTTGATGTTTCGACGGTGTCTGCCGCAGATCAATGTGTGCAAGGACAGCTCGAGCTTGATTGTGTCGACTTGTCGGCCAAGCTATGGTGAAGATTATGATTAATATACTGCCGAGGACAAGGAACATGTGAACAGGTCTGCAACTTACAATCTGGTCGATCATGATCAGCACTCTGGTCTTGGCGTGTTCGCAGACCTCCATGTCTCCATAGATGACGATACGAAATCGGTTGTCGATGGAGCTTTCGAGGTTGCCCTTGATGCTCGCCGAGTCCATGTCGAGGGGCTTCGGGTTGCAGAGAAAGATGTCGGCCTTTGTTCTCTCTGCAATGTCATCCATGTGTCTCAGAACATCGGCTCTGAGGCCCAAGGTGCCATTCGCGTCGAGTCCAGTGACGAGTTGGGTGTCGACGTCGACGGTGGCAGAACGCTGTCGGAAAGGTCAGTCTCGAGTGCTCGATGAGTCAGGAAAGCGAACGGCATACCAGCGTGATGGGCGTCTCGTTGAGGATCCTGGCCCTCATCTTGTAGACAATGTCCGAGTCTCCAGAGATGCAGACATTGGTGACAAGAGTATTGAGGGGACCTCTCTGCATACCGGGCACGGGCTTTGGCTTGGACGAAGTCACAGTGGCCTGGATCTGGCCGTTGCTGGTGTCCGTGATGACTTTGCAGATTGTCCGTAGCTTCTCCACATTGTAAGTATGTACGGGCAGCTCGTGGTTGGGGAGGGCAGCCGCCCCGTCAGGCGCGTCCTTGGGGTGAGTCCATCGCTCGAAGGCTCCCGGACTGGCGTAAACGACCGTGTCTGCCTCGGGGCCGGCGAGATTGGAGGCAAATGGAACATTGAACGACAGATTGACCTGATGACCCGGCACAGCTGGGTTCGGCGTCATGACATGGGCAGCAGCATGAGTGTGAGGGTGGGCCTGGTGCTGCTGCTGCTGCGCGTTGTTGCCAACAGACCGCTTGAGCGGGGGCGTGGGAAGCATGGGTTCATGTGTCTGTGGCCTGCCAAAACCCATGTTCGGAGTCATCTTCTCCCAGCCATGTCGAGCTTGGCCGGTGAAGTTGTGGATCTTGTGCATCGGATGTTGGCCGTGTCGACGCGGACAGGGACGTGGGCTTGGAAACGAACGTGAAGGGAAGGGCAAAGGTAAAGGATAGAAATCCGGCGAATCCCTGCAAAGCAAAATAGAGTCCGCTTCAGCCCGCCAGTGACCGAAGAGAATCGAATAATTATGGAATACTCCTGACGGATTTCTGACGATTGTAGCTAGTGGTAGAGCTGAACGGGGATTAGGTTGGAAAACAAACCTGAAGTGATGCTCGTAGCACTTGATGTCACCACTACATATCACTACTTTACTTCACTTAGTATTTCTCCAGCAAGGACACAAGGACATTGCTCCCTCGTCTCGACAGCCAGAGCCAGAGCCAGAGCCAGAGCCAGATCCGCAGCAGTCACGTGTTGTGGCAGTAGCAGCGGCGGCAGCAAGCCTTGCCTTGATCCGTCGAGTCTGTGCGGTCCTACTGTACTGAGGTAGGTGTGGTGGTGCACAGTGCTTCTTTACTTGCTTTTAAACGCTGACTGAAACTCCTGCCGAGAGGGCATCATCATCAGGCTCGAGAGGGCCTGCGAATTCCTGGTTACGGCCATGGCCTGACCAGTGAAAGAGAGGGAGTGGGCGAGCCATCAGGATCGCTCCAGACCATTCGAGTGTTAAAACTGGATCCTCCAAGTTCATGCAAGTGTGTGAGATCGACAGGCACTTTTGGGTGTACGCAATCTATCATATGGCACGCTATGATCCATTTGGTCTAACATAATCTACATTGTGGTGGGAAAGACGTATTAAGGAGAACCCTGCACCGTATTGGATCACTTGTGCTTTACAAAATATTGCCTTGCCTCTGCTTAGCCACCGTCCACCTCACCCTCCGAGCCTCGTCGGTCTTTACGTGCGAGAGTTGATCTTGTTTCATACTCTGAATATCACGTACAAGCTATAACCATCGTCAATCGTCGTCAGCAAATCCGGATTCATCTCCCCTCTGTCGTCTATTGTCCAGGCACATCGAGAGATTTACAGTGGGATCGGACACTTAAAATCAAGCCGCACGCCGTTTTCTCTCCGTTGGTCGAGCAGGCTTACCCGAGTCCGGTCGTGCTTGGCGGAGGTGTCGTCTCTGATCCTTGTTTTTGTGCATGTGGATTCGAGTTCACGTTATGCATGTGATTTCAGGGATTCATGTGATTCGCACGTCAACCACAGCAGTAAGGCAAGACACCTCACCTGCCTACTTGCGACACTAAGAGAAGTAAGTGCTGGCGTAGGCGTAGGCAAATTGTAGTTCTGGTCATCTCCATATCAGAATTGTTCAACCAATCATCTATTTGATCAACTCTATCAACGCTATCAAGGCTAACAACGCGGTCTTGCCGCATTGATCGTCCCGACCGTCGAGGTCGTAAGCAACATAATCGCTCGTGTCAACCACGAATGTTGATGTGCAAACTTCTCCAGCTATGTTCTATTGCAATATCAGTTCGCTCAAAAAGGCACTGCCATCTAGTGTATTTGTATAGAACGGACGGCGACGCAGGCGATTCGTGGACGCTGCAGGAGTACAACACCCGGTATGACCATCAAGTCTTTGGCGAGACCAATTGGCGAGACCAATTGTCTGGACTTGACTGTTAAGCTATCATAATAACAACAAGCTCCGGCTCATCTGTGCTGGGCTGGGGCTGCGATTCAGTCTTGCTCATGCGCCCCATCTATGAATGAAAGGCAACAATTGTGGCATGTTTCGATGATAGCTGCAGATCTTAATGGACACCGTTCGTGTTACCATTGCTACCGTTGCTTGCGGTAGAGACGAACAAGTGAGGGAACAACCCTCTCAGCTGTTCCAGATCGCTGACTTTGTATTCAGAAACAGGTGGTTCCGGAGCTTTCACTTCCGGTTCAAGGTATTGTACTGCTGTCCAGCCGAGGGAGGTTGCACCCTTGATGTTTATGGCAGAGTCATCTGCTCCACGTCAGCCTGCGTTCGAGTAAAAAGAAAGATGCACAAGCAACATACCGACAAAGTAGCAGTCTTTTTCGGACTCAACACCTGCCTCTCTCATGGCTTTCTGGAACATTTTCGGCGCTGGCTTGCACAGCAACTGCTCCGCACCGTAGTCGCAATAGGTGATACCCTCGAAAAGATCATCAATCCCGAGTAGTTTCACCACTCTTTTGCCATGAGATACATAGGCATTGGTGAACAACCACGGCTTGACCTTGGTCTTGTCGAGGTCCTCAATGAGCTTGCGCAGTTTCGGGTTCGGTTCCAGGATATCCTCCAACGGCAGAGCATCATCTACCACGCGGTTGTACTCTAAAGGGTCGACTTTGTGGTGGCGCACTAGCCCCTCTATAGCAAGACCATATTCCTTGTAGTAGCGTTGATGTAGTTCGTTCGCCTCATCACGAGAGAGTGATAGATGTGTTTCGAAATATTTGTCTGGCTCGGTGTTAGTATTTGGTATCCCATGTCGCCACCGATGCATACCAATCAAGTCGGACATCAAGTCATGTACTCGCTTGCTTTTCGGGTACAGCTAAATAGTAGAAAATCAGCGTGAGAAACCAAGAAGTTGTTGCCACGATGAATGCATACGCAATTATCAATATCAAAGAAGAAGACTACTCGTTTGTCCGCCATCTTGTGTCTATATGTTGTGACGAATCTATGTGATTGACGGCCGGAATTCCTCTGTAGACTACTTAACGGCGGTCTAGCAGCGCAGGATGATGGTTTTGTTATTGTTGACACAAAAGAACGCGAAGTCAACATGTAAAGATATTAATAAAAGGATAATGGCCACCGTCATGGAATGGACCTTGACCAATGATTGAGTCATGCTGGCTCACAGGTGATAACCTTCGGGCCGGCCAAGGCTCCGGCATCCGAATATTGTCCGGGCGTCATTACCTTTTCTTGACCGACGCGTGAACATCAATGTGAACTTTCTACTAAACAGCTTCACGTGGTCGCCACGTCTGCCACTCACTTCGACAGCTGTTCTTTGTGGTGCACACGAGATCGGCGCTGATAGTCTTGCTGTGCCTGACTGTCGCATACTGACGATAAACAGTGTCGGCAGTAGACAATGGCCCAAGCAGCCTCAGCAACACATACAAATGGCTTTGCGCCAGCGATTGTAGATCACAAAGCCCAGGCAGCTTTCTATGAGCAGTTGCTACAGCTGAGAGATGCGGTCTTGTCAGACAGACATCCGCGCTTCAAGTTGCCTGCAGCAGCGAAACAGAAGCTAGATTCCCTGTCGGGTTCGTCGGCATCATCGCATGGAGCGATCTCTGGCTCAGCAACTGACCAGCAAGGTGGAGTCCAGACAGCAACGAATACGCAGCATTATGGAAAGCAACAGGACGGTGTACAGAATGTAGCGGCATTCGAAGCCAACCGCTCTGCACACTCGAGCCAGCCCGCTACCGTAATGTCGCATCTCAGTGGTATTGACCCTGTGCTTCTCACCAAGTCAGACGACTTGATCAGAGCAGAGATCCATCTGAAGCGGCAGCGTATAGAAAAACAATTGAAGGAGAGTGTTGACCAGCGAAAGTCGGGCTTTCGCCGAGACACGGATACAGAGCCTGCAACGCTTATAGACCTGCCTGAGATTCTACAGAAGGCTTGGGATATTGTGAAGCCAATCTCGGGATTGAAGCCCCTGACTAACACGCAGACCACAGCGAGTGACTCGTTTGATGAGAATTCATACTATTCTAGCCAAGTGAACGACTGGTCGTCCGAATCGAGTGCAGATAGTAGGCGAGGCGCAGCGGCAGCAGCAGTCACTGCAACGACCTCGGTGCCAAACACGGTGCAAAGCAATGATGTTGGCCTGGCAAGTAAACCTTCCCTATCAAAGCATCGCCCATCTGAGCACGAGAAGCAGTATGACCAACAGGCGCCTGTTTCCGCAGAAGAAGGCCTTAGCTTGTTTGCCAATGACACCGAAGGCGCTTACGATGCCGAGAGGGAGGACTCTGAAGAATACTCTCCTCCCGCCGCAGAGGCTTTCAGTGGTGCAGATGGCGCCGACGGGGACGCAATGGACCTCGACGACGGTATGTACATTTCCTTGATCTTCGAAGAGAAAGACTAAGCAGGCTTTGCAGACAGTAGTGAGTTCGTTCCTGAGGAGCCCGCGATCCCTTCGCCACAGCAGGCTCAAGTCGTTACGAATCTTCTTACGCACATAGCTGCGCCACAGCCGGCACGAGTCTCGCCACTGGCAATGGCCAAAATCCCAGCTATAGGCCGATCATCGCTGAGATCACAAGCATCGCAAAGTCTGGGAAGTCGAGGACATGCAAGAGCTGTATCCGAAGACTCGACCACTTCTCCCCGCAACTCCGGCGCTCAAAGCCCCAAAATGCCCTTGTCGAGGAAACAGAAGACCAGGCAGAGGAAAAAGAGACGCGAAGAGGTTGCCACGGAAAAGAAGCTCAAGCGACAGGAAACGGCAGCGTCTGCAAAAGCTGCGCCAGCTGCAAGATCGCCAGAGCCTTATATCAAGCCCGAGCCTGTATCTCCGCTGCCATTTGCTGACATGTCTACTCTTCACGATACCAAGTCTCGAGCGCAGTATGAGCTGCCACCCGATGTAGAGATTGTGTCGCCTCGTGACTTCAGGCCTCGTCCTCCTCGTGAGCCATACTACCAGGAGCAGGCGCAACCGCAGGTGCAACCGCAGGCGCCGCCGCCGCCGCCTCCACCTCATATGGCATACGAGAGTCCGGCATCACCCACAGTGATCAGAGTGTCATCTCCATCGGGCTATCAGAGACCCAGGAGGGACGATCAGGATCTGCGGCGCGTGGCCAGCCTGCATGCAGCACGTCGACCCATGTCTCCCGTATATTCACCTGTAGCGCCATACCGGACAATGTCGCAGTCTTACACGGAACAGCCGAGCCCGGCATCGTTTGGCAGCTATCAACCAGAAGTTGCCAGGGCACCAAGCCGATATATTCGCTCTGAAAGGTCCATGTCCCCGCCTCAGCTTCGCGCAGGACGAGAGAGCTACGTGCAAAGATTACATTCGCCAGCTATGATGGCGCCACCGCCTCTTCCACCAGCCAGGAGAATCATTGTGGATCAGTATGGCAACAGATATATTGCGGCTGACGATGCAGGCCCGATGTCAGCCGAAGCATCTTTGCCGCCACCACCGCCGCCACCACCAATGGCCACGAGAATGTCGGTCGCTCCACCAGCAAGGTACGAGGGAGAAACTGCGTACGAGCGCGCACCGAGTCGAGCGTCTGTAGTGTATGCGCCACAAGCTGGATCAGGTGGGTACGACGACGGCAGGATGTTCGCTCCCCCACCACCACCACCACCATCGGCATCAATGAGACGTGTCACTGTGCAACCTGAAGGTGAGGGGGTGGATTACAGGGCATACAGACAGAGAGAGTACTCTAGACATGCTGAACCACAGTACTATCGAGAGGAACCGGTGTATATGAGAGAGGCGCCTCCACCAGCAAGTCATCGAGCCTCGGCGTACCCAGCGGACCCTGTAGCACCAGGGTACGCAAGAGCATACAGCGTAAGACCAGAAGCAGAGGCGGTCAGGTATGTGTCACGAGCGCCCAGTGTGATGCCTCAGCCAGAGTACGTCAGAGTGGCGGACCACAGCAGCGCAGCTCCAGCGCCGAGTACCAGGGCGGTCAGCGTGGCGCCAGGACCCGAGTATGGCGGTGGTAGAGAGGCAGAGGGGCGTTACGGGTATGGCCAGCCAATGCCTTATCCCATGCCACCACCGGCACCGCGACGCGTGGAGATTTACGTGGACGAATACGGCAGGGAGATCAGAAGAGGACCAGCCTATTAGTGCTGGCGTAATAGTACCAGCATAATAGTACTACAATTATTGTACTAGTGTACAAACAGTAGCCAGACAGGCACAATAAAGCAGAGTGTATTGGTTCTAACAAATGTGTAAAGTCCAAACCTCCGGGTCGACGTGTGGTGAAGCCGAGTGAAGCAGCGGTCCGGAATGTTGTACAACAATAGCGGTTGTCACTGTATTCTCGATGCACTGCAAACGTGCCGGTGTTCTCTGACAGATGCCACACCGAATCCGGGACTGCAACATGGCCTTGCTACTTGACAAGGGCCAGTTCGCACAAGGTACAGTGTCGAAGAAAAGGATCAATGTTTGTGGGAAATGGACCAAACACAGCCAGGGTCACCCTCTGGCGACAGAAGGGGAGAAGAGCTATGACTCCATCGGCCGCCAAGACATTTCCCAAGCGCAGTGGCATCGACGTGAAGTGTTTCAACACAAGGCGAGACTTCTTATTCTCTCTTTTCTTATTGTTTTCAGAACAACGCGACATCGAAGAAAAGGGGAAGAGGAAACCCAGAAGAAGCGCAAGAGAAAGGAAACCATCAGGAAAAAACGATGCATCTCGAAGATGCAGAGGCAGAGCAGCTCAAGACGTGGATCGTCGCGAGGCTCGAGGACATTTCAGACGCAGATTCAGACGTCTTGGCCGACTACGTCCTGGCCCTCGTGAAGTCGGACGAGAGCGACGATCAAGTGCGACAGAACTGTCAGGAGAACCTGGATGATTTCCTCAAAGAGCACACGACTGCTTTTGTGGATGATGTGTTCAGGGTGGTCGCTACAAAGTCGTTTGATCCCGCGCGCGCTCAGCAACAACAAGCGCCACAGGCACAGACGAACCCCTTCTCTGCCGCATCGCAGCAGCAGCAGCAGCAGCAGCAGCAACAGAATGCCGTCTCAGGCCTTGGTGCACCCTCTGGCTTCAATCCTCCAAGTGGACCCACGGGATTCGCCAAGGACAAAGGCCAGCAGTCGCGCAAGAGAGGCTTCGACGAACGGGAGGCAGGCGAGGGCCAGAACGGCTACGGCGCTGCTCAGAACGGACGTGCGATGAAGCAGATGCGAAGAGGAGGCCGTGGAGGGTTTGACCAACAGCGTGGTGGTGGAAGAGGAGGAATGGGAATGGGAATGGGCATGGGAATGGGAATGGCTCCGCAGCACAACCCGGCTCTGGGCCAGCCGCCGCAATTGCCCACGCCTCCACCTGGAATGCCTCAGTTCGACGCCAACAATCCTCTTGCCACTCTGATGGCCATGCAGGCCATGGGTATGCCTCCTCTGCCGGGCATGCCAGCCATGCCAGCCATGCCTTTCAGTCCCTCTCAGTCTGGTGGCTTCGCCCCGCCCTCTGCTCTGCCGCCCAAGCGACCCGGCGAGAGATGCAAGGACTACGACACCAAAGGCTTCTGCGCCCTCGGAGCATCGTGTCCCTACGAGCACGGGAACGACCATTTTGTTGTTCCCACGCAGCAGGACGAGTACGACCCGGCCAACTCGAGTCTCCCTGGTCACGCAGGTCAAGAGTCACGGGGCGCTTACGAGCGTGCGCGAGGAGGACGCGGACGAGGCCGTGGCGACAGAGGTGCGCATCGGGGAGGTCGCGGTGGTCGCGCCGAGTTCTCCATGGCTGGTCCCAACCATGACCACTCCATCACCTCGATTGTCGTGGAACAGATCCCCCAAGACAAGTTCGAAGAGCAGGCCGTGCGCGACTTCTTCTCCGACTTTGGCACCATCGAAGAAGTCAAGCTGCAACCTTACAGGCGTCTCGCCATCGTCAAGTACGACAGCTTCGACAGCGCCAAGTCCGCAAAGGAAAGCCGAAAAGCAATCTTCGACGACCGCTTCGTCAAGGTCTTCTGGTACAACCCCGACAGAACACGCAACCAAGAACCCTACCGCAACGGCGGCGGCGGCAGATTCAACAAACATCAGCAGACGGAGAACGAAGACGTCGAAATGGGCCAAGAGGCGCAGGAAGAGAAGATTGACCCCGTCGAGTTTGCAAAGAAGCAAGAGGAGGCACAGCGCGCTCACGAAGAGAAGATGAAGAAGCTGAAAGAAGCAGAGGCCGCGCGCGAGGAACTCGAGCAGAAAGTCCGAGCCCAGGCGGAAGAGCGAAGCAAACTGCTGGCCAAGCTGGCCGCCAAAGAACGCGCCAAATCAGGCACCCCAGACATTTCTTCAGCGCCGGCGAACGGTGCAGCAGCCGCGGATGGCAATACCAACAAGCCGCCCTCGGCGACAGAAGCCCTCAAAGCCAAACTCGCCGAGCTAGAAAAGGAGGCCGAAAGCATGGGCATCAACCCGAACGAAGACTCTCAACCCTGGGGAGGATTCCCTGCTCGCGGTGGCGGCGCAAGAGGAGGCTACAGAGGACGAGGCGGGTTCGTGCCTCGCGGCTCATGGCGAGGAGCCGGCGCAGCCGCAGCGGGCAGAGGAGGATTCGCACCCCGAGGCGGCGGCGCAGTAATGAGACTCGACAACCGGCCGCGAAACGTCGCCGTCGTCTTCCCGGACGGCGAAGAAATGGGTCCCGAAAAGGACGAGGCTCTTAGACAATACCTCCTCTTCGTACGTTTTTTCTCTTTCCCTCTATCATCTACTGTTCACTAACACGCTGCAAAAAGAACGACATGATGGAATCCGCCCACATCCACCCCCACCCTAGCCGCAAGGACGCCGCACTGCTGAACTTCAAAGCCCGCTACCTCGCGGAGAAATTCATCGGCCAGGCGAAAGAAGTGCCTCATATCGGCCGCGTCGAGCTGTCCTGGGTGGCCAACAATGTCGTGCCCGATATTGCCGATTCTGCGTCTTCTGGCGCTGCTGCCGTCGGAGGAGCCGGTGGCGCAGGTCAGGATATCAAGATGGACGATGCCTCGACGACGAACACGGGTGCTACTGCTGCAGGAGGTAATGGTGCAGGGCAGCAGGACTCGAGTAACAGGGAAATGATCGATTACGACGTCGCCGACGACGACGATAGATGGTTGGTCGAGTAGAGAAAAAAAAACCCCAGGATTAATGTAAAACAGGGCAGGGTAGGGTAGATAGCTCTTACCTGCCGATTGGGATGAAAGAAAAAGAGGAGAAGATGAAAGCAGGAAGAAACGAAAATTAAATGTATCGTTTTCCCCCTTCTTGTATATCTGCTCTTTCTCTGTTGTTCGTTGACTTCAGATGAGATCATACCTCCCGCTTCAGCACTCTAGGGGAAAGCGGAAGAGAAGAGATTGTAGAAACACGTACGCGACCGGCCATTGTCTCGCTCCTCAAGAAATTCGAGGTGTATCTATGTATGGGTGTGTCTGTGCAATACACATTCTAAAAACAGGATAGTTCGATACCAAGTCTCTGGAGCGGAAGAATGGAACAAAGGTCGAATCCAGTAGATCTCCTGGACCCAAAACAAGAAAACAGTCCAAGAACCGAAATGGTCAATATCAAGATTCACTGATGGTACAAATGAATGTCTTTCCTTTGCCTCTCCTTTCCATTCTTATATCCTCCGCACCCTCCTACTCCCTAGACCCGCCCTCCAACCAGAAAAACAAAGCCAGAAAGCCCCTAAGCAGCAGAAACGGGCACCTCGACCTCCTCCTCCCACTCCTCCCACTCATCAGCTCCCAAAAACCTGCCCACCGCCGCTCGCTCATCCCTCGCTTTCTGCGCATGTAACATGAACCGCACCATCGAGTCTCGGCTTCTCTCGCCCACTCTGCTGCGGGCGCCCGTCACTGCTGATATGGGGCCTAGGGTTGTCGTTGCTACTGTGCGGTCGGGAGGGGAGAGGTGCGGGTGTTGCGGCGTTTTCGAGTCTGCTGTTGCTGAAGACGGGGAGGGGGAGTTGGGGGATATTGTTGTTGTTGTCGTTGTTGTTGTTGGTGGTGGTTTTGTCGTGGAGCCATTTATGGGATGATGGGAGCCGTTGGAGGTTGCTGCTGATGTGCTGCTGGGAACGTTGGGGTTTGTCGATAGTAATGATGATGCTGAACTGGTCCATTCTGTGTAGCGCGCGTGATGCGCCGACGTGGATTCTTTGTTCAGCGTTATCCGCGTGTTGATGAAGCTGTCGATCGGGTACTCGGTGCCGACTACTGTCAACTTCGGATGATGCGTGTAGAGATCCAGTAGGTCGAGAACGGTCTCCAGGACCTCCTCGCGACTCGTCCACCACCGCCTGTACATGTCGCCATTGTCGCCACCGCCGATAAAGACGGTGTCGGAGGCCACACCGCAGACTCGAGCTGCGAGTTCGACACAAGCTAGAGCAAGGGTAGGCGCTGTTTGTTTCAGAGGCGCAAAGGTACGGTAGATGTCGATGCACATGTTATATGCCGTCTTGCCCACCGTCCGCGCGTCGAGGCCACTGGACCGAATCATCTTGATCACATATCTCTGTGGATGACGGTTTCGGAAGTCGAAGCCTGCGGACTCGAGCATGAGGCGCTCCAGACCCACTATGGTCTTCGAAGGTCCGTCGAACATCTGCTTTATTGTCAGGACTGATTGCACTGCACATTGCACTTTTGACATGTGCCCAACACTTACCTGGTCATCTGGACTCAAATGCTCTGACGGAGCGGCTTTGAGGTTGAAAGCAGCGCATAATATCTCGCGAGACTTTTTCAACGTGTCCTCGATTTTGCATGCTGTGAAGAGAGCCGCAGCCGCAGCGTCCTGTAGTGAGAGAGTATCAGCTTGTGCACTGTGACAAAAGAAACTTTGCTTGATGACCTTACGATGAACATGTACTCGTTATCAGCATGCACCAGGCGAAACTTGTGATAATACACCACAGCCGTGTTGAAAGTGCGAATAGGTCTGATTGTCAAGTCAGTCATTTATACCACGACAAAATGCATCAGAAAGCAAACAAACAGAACTCACAATTGCAGCGCTTTCCTCACACTATCAATCCATAGCACACCTTGCAATCTGATATTGTCCTCTTTTGCTTCACTGCTGCCAAGCGCAGTCAAGCAACCCTGGACTTTCTGCTCGAAAATATACGGATTGGCGACCTGAATAAACGAAGGATCCGGACCTAGGACCGCTGCACTCCCTGCGCCCTTGAAAATACTATTATTTTCCCTTGGGATGGCGGTCGTGGCAATCGGTGTCATTTCATCAATGGTTCTATACTCGCTGCTGCTCATTGGCGGCAGTAATGGCGTCGTTGCTGTCCTTGTGTCTGAGGGCGTCGTTTTGAACAGTGGTGTTGGTATGGCTTGTGAGATCGGCAGCGGAGTTCGAAGAGACTCTGCCGACGCCGCCGCCGCCGCCGCCGCCACTGTCGCAACTGATTCTGCTGCTGGCCATGAAGATGATGCATGGAGAAGATTGGCGCTTGCTCCTGCGCCAAAGATGCGAGCTGCTCTTGCTGGATTCACGTTGTTCATTGTAAATGGTTTGAGATGACGGTGTTGTAGAATTCAAAAATGTACTTGAACCCCATATCTTCAATTGCGACCTTGTGTTGTTCAAGGCAAGGCGCATAAGCGGAGAGGTGGAAGAGACAGAGCGCTGCGACCACATTACGAACAGACAACAAACGGCTTGTCATACGTGATTGTCAAGCGAACGGAACAACATCGCAAGGCTTGAGTGTATAAGATAGAAATAATAAAAACGTGGTATCCGCAGAAAGATGGTACATGTCAACACAACTCCAGAGTCCAAAACCCAAGCAAGCAGTAAATCTATCTCTCGATCAAACGGCTCACTTCCTCGTGAGCGTCTCGCCAGCCATCACTTCTCTTCCCGTGTGTGCCATTGAGTATCTCAAACCAAACCTCACCCCTTGCGTCCTGTCTGAACTTGAGGCCTACATCCCTGCCGGCCCATCTGAACATTTTCCAGACGAGGCTTTTGTAGACCAGCTTCCAAACAGCATCGCTGAAACACGCTTCATCATTGCGCACGATGATTCTGTCAACACTTTTGAGGCCTTTCAGTGTCTCGCAAAGGATGTATGCCAGTGTATGCGATTGACTCAGATCCGCAATCTCGGCGTAGTTGGACTCGTGGTTTTGAGGACGTCGAGGTATAATGGTCAGTGTCTCCAGATGGAGATTAGGGTTATCAAAGGGAGTGCCGTTCCAGCTCTCGTTCATTGCACGCATGTTGTTGATCCTCCCGGTCAGCGTGATGTGTCTAATGTGCTGCACTTGACATGTCGACAGAGGTCTCACGGCTCTGGAGAAATATTCGGGACTGGCATAATGACCCGGCAGGCTGAATCGAGTACGAGAGAGATAAAGGAAGTTGGCTTCGGCATTCAGCGACTTGCAAGTCTGGAGCAGGCCACAGAGGTTCTTGGTCGTTACAAACACGGCAGCTTGATCAAGAGGAGATTCACGACCAAAAGTGAGCAACGAATTCGATCGAGACCCCCTTGTCGAATGACTCGGAATTAGAGGTGAGTAGGGTGATGGCGTGACGAACAAAAGGTCATATATATTATTACGGATTTCAGGTGGCAGAGCCAGGAAGGCCGGCAAAGGCTCGAGGTCAGTCATTGCGGTAAATGAGAGGACGAAAACTGTGAGACTCTTATGGAGTATGTAGAATTGCAAAAGGAATCATGGAAAGATATCACGCAGTCACAAAAGTACCTTGCACGAGAATACACCGGCGCTCAACAGACGCAGGTACAGCACAGGTACATCAAGGTTGAGTGAGTGAGCAGTGCCACGACCGGATAAGTCGACGATAACGAGACCGGATCGGCGCGAGTCAAGAAGTCACAACGGTCAGACCACCTGCACTCAGACCACACCACCTGGACTGCACTCACAGACTGTAAGCATCACCTGTGCACGGGCACGGCCGGTCCCGAGTCATCGTGAAAAGCCAGAGCCGCTGACGTTGTTGTTTGGACAGCTGTGGGGAAGAAACAAGAGTGGGAAACAAGCTTTATCATCAAGCACTGCCACCTCCAGTATTTGGAGCAGGGAAAAGGGTTTGTGATTGCTGCACCTGATGGCCCAAAGACTAGATGTGACTGCATCATCGTTTCTCATCATTTTGAAGCTTGTTCGTGAAGTGTCAACATGTTCGCATTGACTTGCTTGCTTGATACTTTCCCGTCGTTATTCCAGCTGGCACTTTGATCCATGCACCCAATAATATAATACTCCAGTCCACAGCCAGCGCCAAATTAAGGTATGGCTTCTATTTTGCGACAGATAGTCGCTGGTCCCCGCGCACGTCATCCGGAAGCCGGTCTTGACCTCTGCTACGTTACAGACAACAGTATGCCACTACGATTGTGTTCATGGCCGCAAAACTTGTAAATCTAGTTAATTCTTGTTCAGTCATTGCTACCTCTGGTCCATCCGGCACATACCCACAACTGGCCTACAGGACTCCGCTGGATCAACTCCGGAAGTTCCTCGATGAAAAGCACGGAGATGACTGGGCCATCTGGGAGTTTCGCGCCGAAGGTACAGGATACCCGGACTCGGAAGTCTACAATCGCGTCTACCACTATCCATGGCCCGACCATCATCCGCCCCCGTTCGGGTTGATCCCTCTGATCATGGGAAGCATGCGCAACTGGCGGCAAGATCCCAATATAAGCGAAGAGCATCGGCAGAAACGCGTCACCGTCGTCCATTGTAAGGCTGGTAAAGGCAGAAGCGGCACAGTAAGCTGCAGCTATCTGATCAGCGAAGAGGGTTGGACCAAGGAAGATGCTCTGAAGAGATTCACCGAGCGTCGCATGCGACCCAACTTTGGCGCCGGAGTCAGTATACCAAGTCAGCTACGCTGGGTGGGTTATGTCGAGCGCTGGGCCAAGACCGGTAAAGTATATGTGGAGCGACCTGTCGAGATACTCGAAGTGCACATATGGGGCCTCAGAGATGGAGTAAAGGTGGCCGTCGAGGGCTTCGTGGATGACGGAAGGACCATCAAGGTCCTTCACGTCTTCTCCAAGTCCGAACGGGAAATTGTAAGAGGTGGCCTGCGCAAGTCTGCTGGCCTAGCAGATGTTGTTGTTGAGGCCATGAAGATGGGCAACAATAACAGCAACAACAAGGCGGTCCACACGGCGTCCATGGAGCCGACAGATGAAAGGGCCATGGCCGAGTCCAACAAAACCACCACGAGAGCACCCTCCGACTTGGCCGACGGCAAGACTGGCGATGTTGTCTTCCGTCCAAAGGAATCACTTGTAGTGCCCACAGGCGACATCAACATAGACTTCGAGCGTCGCAACAAAGCTGGGTACGGTATGAGCATGGTTACGTCTGTGGCACATGTTTGGTTCAACACCTTCTTCGAAGGCCAGGGTCCCGAGCGCAACGGCGAAGCAGACGACGCGGGAGTCTTCGAGATCGACTTTGATGCCATGGATGGTATCAAGGGCTCATTACGGAAGGGCACGCGAGCCTTCGACAAGATGGCGGTAGTGTGGAAGAACGTCCCAGAAACACGGACGAGAAGGAACAGTGTGGTCATCAAGGAACCCGAACTTGGAGAAGAAGTTCACCAGACCAAGGCTGCTGACTGGAAGGGCATACCTGATGCGAGTCCCGGTCGTGGGAAGAAAGGGCTTGGCCTGAGAGCAGAGACACCTCACAGTGCGGATGTGAGCCGAGCGAGCAGCGTCAGAAGTCACAGAGGCGACGATGATACCGGAAGTGAGAGCGAGGGCGTCACGAGCTATGGCATTGATGGACAAGTGAATCAAACCAGATTATCTGGGGAGACTTCGAGGTCTATTTTGCCCACGAGCAAAGACCTACCCGGACCTACTCACTCGATCGTTATTGATGATGGCAAGGTCCTCGAAGACTAGGAAAAGTCGTGGAGTTGACGATGCAACGACGGTCAGCATGCGTTACGATACCTACTATAGAAAGAGTCAGATTCCCACATGCAGAGAATGCAATTACCATGCACCCAAATACCAATGTACGGAAGGTTTGTATGTCTAAGGTATGTTGTCTAGTAGTCTATGATCTCGCATGAGCGATAAATCATCGAGAAAACGATATATACGATAACGCGGGTGGAATCGGCATCTACTTCCCTTGGTGTAGTTGGTTATCGCGTCCGACTGTAATTGAAAGTCGTCTCTTGGTTCACCAGAGATTCGTATGCCATCGGAAGGTCCCTGGTTCGATTCCGGGAGGGAAGAGATGTTTTTTGGTTCCTGCTTCCATCTCGAGTACGGATGACTTGTTGTACTGTATATTATAAATATTATAGATCTCCTGTCGTCAAGGGGGTTAGGGGCAAGTCTCCTGCAGCGTACTCACCAAGTGGATGATGATGGCTGTTTTGGAACGAGATGGTCTAGTTCTGGGCCTCGTGTATTGGCCGTATCCTTGCTGGTGTTATTAACTTCCCACACAACACTGGCCGTATCGATTTCTAGCTGACTTGCAGCTACAATAGTCAGTGTCAATGCGAAGGGTCTAGACCCTGAGGTAGCACATGGAGTATTCTCGTCAGCTTCTGCCCTTGGTTTACCCTATACTTGTATAACAGGCGGATCGACTAGAATCGGTCCGACTGGCTTCATCTAGTTGTACTTGTACGTCAGTGACTCGCGGATTCGGGCTGGTCCTTGTATCTTGTAAACATCTTGCCTAACACTGTTGACAGCTTGCGACAATAAACTTGTCTTTCTACGATAACATTCCAAGTAATCTGCTGTTCCGTTCCACGCACACAGCTGTCCCTGCATTTGTTGCTTGTATAATAACCGCCAAAATGGTATGCGCTCTTGACGAACTTGTATATTCTCACGAGGTCTGAACACTAACGTGTAAATGTAAAGGCATCCTCAATATTCAACTCCGCGCTACGACAATCGAATGCCATTCGCAAGGATCTCGATGCCTTCTCCGAATCGCAAACGTCAGATGCTGCTCTACAAGGTGCGCACAACCTGCTCGATTCACTGTAGACGAGTCACTGTAGTCCAGCTACTGAGACAACATCTCTCCCTGACCAGGTCAACTCACAACATCAATCACCGCCTTATCCCGAACACTAGACCAATACGCCGCTTCCGCGTCCGCAGAGCTCGTGCCTGAAAAGGCGCAAAAGGCGCAAGACCGGCTCTCCTCTTTTCGCACCGACCTGCTGTCCTACCGCGAAACCCTGGCTCGACTAAAAGCCGAAAAGGAAGCCCAACAAGCACTGGACAATCGCTCCGAACTACTTGGACGACGCCCACATGCAGCACACACGCCCGAGAATCCTTACGCCGACGCCGCTGTCGCCAGCGGATCGAGAGAGAACAATCCTCTGTTTCGAGGCGGGTCAGGAGTGGCCTCTGCTCCTGGCTCGAATCCTTATTCTTCGTATCGCTCGCCCTATGCTCTGAGTACAGACAACGCCGACAGCGCACGAGAGTCGCATGCTCTAAGGGAGCAGTCTTTCTTCTCAAGCACAAACGCCACGCTGGACGAGTACCTGGAGCGTGGAAGAGCCGTGCTGGGTGATCTGGGCGATCAGCGAGATATGCTCAAGGGAACACAGAGGAAGTTGTACTCGGTTGCTAATACTCTGGGCATATCTGGAGATACTATCCGCATGGTCGAGAGAAGAGCCAAACAGGACAAGTGGATTTTCTGGGCCGGAGTCGTGGTTTTTGTCATATTCGTTTACTTCGTGCTGAAGTGGTTGCGATGAGACGGCATCGTCGATTCGGGACCAGCGACCAAGAACGCACGGTCTGAAAGGAAAGAAGGCCGAGACCATGCTACCGTGGCAGGAATTGAGGAGGACGAGGGCGTAGAAAGGAGGAAGCCTACCAGGATCGGGATCCTTCATGTTTCCAGAGTGCAAATTACTGCTATCTTAGCGAGGCGTTGGGTCGGGAACAAATGACTATAAAGTGTCTCAAGAGAGCAAAGGATTCTTGCTCCTCTGATGAGCCTTGATCACTCTCGGTTATGATGCATGAAAACAAGTCTCGAGGCGATCATCTCACCAATCCTCGAGTCACTACTGGCATAGAAACAATGAGCCAACCAGGGTGGTACCATGTCAGATCGACTGGATGTTGTATCTGGTCATTCCATCTCTACCTCCTCTTCGACGAAGCAAGACAGCAATGACATCAGAGTCATTGATGATAGCACATATCAAGACAATTTTTGCGACTTCCATACCGCACGTACCTTAGCATATTAGGGCAACCCGCACTTCTAGAAAAGCATCCTGTATGTACGAGTATAGCTTCTCTGTGCGGTGGTTGCGTCAGTGTACTTGCATTCGCACGTAGACAAACGGAACTATGATAGTGTTTATCAAGCTCTCATGGTAAGGCATGTTTACGCGATCATTCACCGTTGACTTGTTCGATGCCATCAAATACTTGTACCCTGATTCGTTGTTGTCCCGGCTTCCATCCCTTGATCCACTTCTTTGACAAGCTGATCACCATGTGAGAGAGATGAGTAAGGATGATGTCTTACTGCCCTGTACTGTATGTCATCAGATATAGTGAGGTTGCTACAGTAAACGATCGTCTCCCCTAAAGTGCCGAGGCCTCGTCAAAACCGCGTGGACGATCATAGGGTCGTCGGTCGTCTCTTCTAGCATCTTTTGCAGGAAGAAACATACTTCCTGTGCTGCATTAGACGTTCCTCGCCACCCTGTCAACTAGGAAGTGTTTTCAAAACCTTCCTCACAAAATACCAAAAGCAGCGCCAAGGTTGTAGCATTATAGGACGATCACCCCCAGGTGCCGAGGCTGCCCTTGTAAACTCCATTGTTTTCCCCGCCCTGCAGTACGGTGACTGCTTGTCATTCTGGATCATACTTCCGGGTCGGGCAAATGCTCCACGTTTTAGCAAGGAGAATTACGGGTATTGGGGACCTTGACTGTGACCCTGTACCTGAAGTAGCGTATATGTTGCTCCCATAATAGAGGCACGAGACGTCGTTGTCTAGTCAGAGGGTGCGTTGTGTCTGCCTCGGTATCTTAGCTGTCAGCGGATCCAGAACATGAAGGTCATGCTTCTCGTTCCGAGTTTCCACTGTCTAGTAGTGGATATCATGTCGTTACCGGAGATCAGTAGGCGTGAGATCGACATGGTTGTACAGCTAATGGGCAGGTTGGTGGTTTTTGGATTGCAATAGTGTCCGTGGGGGTTGGACCATTCAATCGAAAGAAGAGGGGATTATCTTTGCTCCATGGGCCTTGGAATAGTGGGTCCAGAAACTCTCTTCTCCTTTCGTTGACTCAGGTGGGTTTTGACAAGGGATATATATAAAGCGCGAAATGTCTTTCGATATCTTGCTCTAGACACAGTCTACAAAGAACATCCAATCAATCTACCACACTCCCTACCAATCA
This sequence comes from Neodothiora populina, assembly GCF_041146345.1. Classification (NCBI taxonomy): domain Eukaryota; kingdom Fungi; phylum Ascomycota; class Dothideomycetes; order Dothideales; family Dothioraceae; genus Neodothiora; species Neodothiora populina. The sequence goes on along the minus strand of NW_027191408.1, from coordinate 875,063 downwards.
ACCAACAGCAACCATGCACTTCTCCAGCATCCTCCTTCCACTCCTGGCAACAGCCAGCAGCGCCCTCCCAGCTCTGCGCGGCCCCTCCCTCCACACCCGCGCCACCATAGCATCCGACCTCGCGACAAAAACCCTAGTCCAAGACGTCGACAACATCAACACCGGCGTACTGGCCCTGACGTCCGCAATCGAAGCGTTCCCAGGCTCCAATATCGGCACCGCACTCGTATCAGGCGTCGAGGTCCTGGCCTCGGGTCTGGATATCCATCTCGTCAACAGGAACGGCTACGTGCACGCTCTGGCATCTCCACAGCTCGACGCCGAGCAGTCGGCGCGCGTCGTCAATGAAGTCGTGGATACTGTCGGTGTGTCGATTCCGAATTCGGTGGATTTGCTCGTGAGCAAGAAGGCGCTGTTTGAGCAGGCTGGTTTGAGCTCTGTGACGCTGGCTAGTCTGAAGCTGCTGTTGAATGATCACGATACTTTCTCTGCTGCTGTTCAAGCGAAATTCGATACTGGCGATGCGGAGGTTGTGGCGAGGGGCACGGAGGTTGTGGATCGCATTCATGATGCTATCCAAGGGGGTATTGATGCGTTTTCTTCTTGATCATTCTTTGGTGGAGCGGAACAGCGTTACTGGAGATTTAGTCGTCAAGTACTTAGTTCCCTGTTTGGTATGATTTTTGAGGTACTTATTGTTTGTATGTTACAGGATTTGTGAGTCGTTCATGTGCTCCGCCTAAAGGGACTGAGCGACTGAATGCTTACAACGCAGAAATAGACGACTGCTGACGACTACGCGCTCGCCGCTCCATCTCCGCCTCCCAGCCGTCATCTGCGTTATTGTCTCCTGCCTTAGAGATCGTCTTTCGGGGCGTCCTGGGCTTCGGGCCCACATCGCTGCTGCTAGGGCTGTCCGTGTCGCTTGCATCCTCCATTTCAACATCCCCGTCCATGGCGCTCGTTACCATTCCCGGTTGAGACATTAGTTCGCTATCATTTGATGGTGAGCCTTTGCGTGATAACGACCTCCTAAATCGAGACCGCTGCTTAAGGAAGTCATCGGCAGTAGCTGTGCCATGAGATCCGCGAGACGAAGCGATAGATGGCTGTCTCGAACCAGCGGGATCTGCTTGGCGGCGAGCTGCCGATGGTGATATTGTAGTAGCTGCCTTCCTTTTCCGAGCTGTGACGAGCTGATGTGATGGTTGGATTGATGGGGCACGTGCGGATTGTGCGCGAGCTAGAGGCATTGGTGGCTCACTTATAGAGCTTTCGAGCATACCGGGCATGGCTGGTGATGGCCAGCTGTGCTCCAGGATAACGTCGCTTGCTTCTCTATCATCCTGCATCGCTACACTTCGAAAGTCAGTCTCTCCGGTCTCGACGGATTGCAATGACCTCATCCCGTGAGTCGCAGTTGGTGACCAGATGACCCCATATTGCTCCGCAGGTTTCAGTGAAAGTGGCGGCTCGGGAAGCCCTTCATCGTCTTCCTGGTCCTCTGAAGCTACGTCGTGCCGTTTGTGGCCTATAGCTAGCCTTTGGGACCTTCTGTCTTGTAAAACTTCGTCCTGCGTGAGCCTCCGTCTTTCCCGACTCATCTGGCCCCTTCTCTGCATGATCGAGAATTGCTCGTTGTTCACTGGACACGTTGCCACTTCCCATTCGGCTTCATAATCTACAGCCCGTCGCCAGTCCTGGAGATCGCGCCGAGATTTCCGCTTTGTCGGAATCAATTCTGCACGTGGAAGCTCTTCTGTCTTGACTTCGACTGGCGGCGGGATATTCAGAAGCTCGCACAAGCGAAGTTCTTCCACCCTGCTCATCTGCCGGTCATGTGCATCAGCTTCGACGTCCATCTGCTTTTCTAAAGCTTCGGGTGAGAGCTTTTTCACAGTCTTGGGAATCACATCAGATTCGTTTTCATTTTCGTCTTCAGAAGGTTCAAAAGTCCTATCTTCAGGCGTATCATCATCAGAGCCGGCCTCCTCTGCATTAGTTGCAATGTGCTCATCCTCGCTCCCATTTGAGACTTCAGTCCACATATCGGAATCATCAGCGAGACTCGCATGTTCGTACTCATCCTCGATAACATCCGGGGTGGTCCTGTTGCCTTGCTCGTTTCTATTCATCGTGATGCCGAGCTTGGCCTCTAATTCATCATGACTGATGTTGTAGAGATTGCCGTAATGATACTCCTTTGCTGGGCTGCTCTCACTCCGCTCTCGTTGCTTTGACTTTTCTTCTCGAACATATACACGGAGTCCGTGCCTACGAGGCACCCTTCCCCAGAACTGCCATCTGTCCGCTGTGAGGTTCAGCATAGCCGCAGCCGTTCGTACATCGGCAGCATAGACCATAGTGCTCGGAGTAGTCCGATCGCGGGCCCTGATTCGAGACTGTGCTTGAAATATGCTCGCTTGAAGAAGACGTCTGGTCAAGCTGATGGTAAGATTGTAGAAGTCCTGAACTGCAGTATTGTAGATTGCAGGTGTTTCGTCGTCTGTAGTCACGAAGTCGGTCCAGTTCTCGGTACTGCCTTCGCCTTGCCACATGAATAGTTGTGAAATCTCCAGCCAATTTGATAGGTTCAAAAGCTCTCCAGCTGGAATAGGCAAATCAATAGGCCTAGTCTCGGCAGTAAGTCCTTGAATATCGCCATCTTCACCACCTGGGGTTTCCTCCTCGATGGTTGAATTCGCTGGAACGTCCTCGATAAGGTGGTCTAATTCATCTGCCACGTGATCTGTGAGGAGCCAGTAGTCGCCATACTTTCGTGCTTCCCGTCTTCTCTCCAGCCTACATTGTTCTTCGGAAAGAACATCCGCAGCAGCTTCGAGAGCAGCTTCAAATTCTGTACCAATTTCGTATGCTGCAGGGATGCTTGTGGGCAAACACACGTCCAGAGTTTGAGTGAGATTGCCTTCTACAACACCTTCACTGAGAAGCTGGATATACCGACGAACCTCTAGCTCAGATTTGCTACCGATTGCAGCAGATATGACTTTGATGTTGTCACGTCCGGTTATCGGCAATTGTCGAAAGAAAATTGCTTTCTCTACGGAGGTCCATGTTGATGCTCCGATTTGTGACGCCTGCTCAAGCCCTCTATCGGATAATTCAATTGATTGACCGGTGATTTCTTCAAGAGTACTGTTAAAGAGCTCTCGATAGGCCTCTTTATTTTCTAGTAGCTTCCTGGAAGGACGTTTTGCCTTGTCACGACCACTTCTGGTGCTAGGCCGAATTCGAAGTGGACGTTCATGTGAAGTTGCGCGACTTTGCTCACTAGACTTGCGCGTTGCTATTGTACTCGACACGCTGTTTTGAGAGTAATCAGATGCAGAACTATCGTCCTGATCATTGTGAGCCTCGTCGCTCTGTAGTCCCTCTTGACTCATGCCATACTCATGTATCAGGTGACCGAGCAATTATGGCATATTTATGTTTATCCTACGGGCGCAGAGCAAACTTCAGTTCGCAGTATGCGATATGGTCGCATTTGCCACTCCGGTCTTGGCGCTTACATAAGCACTTCTACTCAACCTCACATCAATCGCGTAAGGTGTCAGACGTATTGAACATTGGACCCAATATCGAATGTTTTGGAGGGTAGGCTCGACTTTGACAAGATGTCGAATATGTCCATATCCGAGACATGGCATACAGGAAACCCGTGACCATGTATTCAGGAGGCTTCATCAGCGTCTTGCCTCCACCGTCGCTAGCTCTACACCTTCATCGCCTGAGCCGCCCAGATTACAGCTTCGGCCTTATCAAGAAGAATCAATCGGGGCGGTATTGAAGTATCTGGCCCTCGGGCGCAGAAGACTGGGGATCTCTCTTGCTACAGGCAGTGGCAAAACAGTCATCTTCAGTCACTTGATCGGTCGTATACCATGCCCGACTGCGGATGCGACACAAACTCTCATTCTTGCTCATCGGCGAGAGCTGGTAGAGCAAGCGGCAAGGCATAGTCGCAATGCGTATCCGGACAAGACCATCGAGATTGAAATGGGCACGATGCATGCATCTGGTGCTGCAGACATTACTGTTGCTTCGGTCGCGAGTGTTATCTCTGGTGATCGTCTGCAAAAGTTTGATCCACGTCGTTTCAAGCTGGTTCTTGTAGATGAGGCGCATCATATCGTTGCTAGAGGCTATCTAGACATTCTCGAGCATTTCGGCCTTGACGAAAACACTCAGCGCAGTGACAACAAGCCTGGTGTAGCTCTCGTAGGCGTATCCGCAACATTCTCCAGACATGATGGTTTGAGACTGGGTGCTGCAATTGATCATATTGTGTATCATAAGTATGCTTCAACCCTCTCGGCTCCCCGCACACGCTTATCCGATTTCAGGGACTATCTTGACATGATACATGACGAATGGCTTTCGAAGGCTTCCTTCACTACGGTACAGTCTGGCGCAGACCTTAGCAGGGTCCGAGATGCAGGCAGAAAGGTAGACTTCCAGACAGCTGATCTGTCCCTCGCTGTGAACAACGACCAGATCAATCACGTCACAGTTCAAGCTTGGCTGGCCAAGGCTAAAGACAGAAAGTCGACTCTGGTTTTCTGCGTCGACTTAGCACACGTCACAAGCCTGACAGCTATGTTTCGCTCATTTGGTGTCGACGCTCGCTTCATCACGAGCGACACCAAGAAACAAATCCGAACAGAACGACTCGATGCATTTCGGAACGGCGAGTTTCCGGTCTTGCTCAACTGTGGCATCTTCACCGAAGGCACCGACATACCCAACATCGACTGCGTCCTCCTAGCCCGCCCTACAAAATCTCGCAATCTACTAATCCAAATGATCGGACGAGGACTGCGACTGCACCCAGGAAAGAAAGATTGCCACGTGATAGACATGGTCGCGTCTCTTGAGACCGGAATCGTAACAACACCCACCTTATTCGGCCTAGACCCGAGTGAACTCCTCGACAACGCCACCGCCCAAGACATCGAAAGTGTACGCGGGAAGCGCGAGCGCGAACAAGTCCGAGAACAAGAAGCATCGAGCACCCTCCCCCAAACCCCGTCTCGATCACCGTCCGAAATAAGCAGCATGACATTCACAGACTACGACTCCGTAAGCGACCTGATAGAAGACACGTCCGGCGAGCGCTTCATCCGCTCCATGAGCCGCAACTCCTGGGTGCAAGTCGACGACGACAAATACATCTTATCCAGCAACAACGGCGACTACCTGCGCTTGACCAAAGACGAGCAATCCGCTCAATACACCGTGACGTCGCTCGTCAAGCTCTCGGCCTCCGAAACCGGTAGTATCGCATCGTCAAAAGCCCCCTACGCTCGTCCGCGCAAAATCGCAACCGCAGAGACATTGCAAGACGCCGTGCACGCAGCAGACACGTACGCCTCGATGCACTACCCTCACTATTACATCAACTCTCGAGCCACATGGCGCAGATCCCCAGCATCAGAGAAACAAATCGCAAGTCTCAATCGTCATCGAGTCGATCGTCAGAAATTGACACCGGTGACAACGAACAAGGGACAGGCGGCTGACATGTTGACGAAGATGATGCATGGGGCCAAGGGGAGGTTTGGAAAATTTAGTGCGTTGAAGAAGAGGGTCGCGAATGAGGAGCGGAAGAGGATGGAGAGTAGGTTGAGGAGCGAGAGGGAGAGGATTGTTGTTGGGCCTGTTGGTGTCTGAACAGTCCGAGACTACGGTTGTCGTCACTATGCATCACTTTAATTAGTCGATACGAAGCTTCGTACTTGTCTTGCGTGTTTCGCACGGCATGTGATCTTCCAGTGAAGACACAAGACCAGAAAGCAAGACAGGGACAAGAGACGAAGAAGAAGAGAATTAGTCATTATGTATATACAACCACTTGGGGGACGCTATCCATTAGTCCGTCCGTTCCATCGATCCCTTCATCCACAGATGGTCCCGCCCTTCCCTGAGACGGAGAACCTTCATTACCCAAGGTCAGCCAGTTCGCATTCCCATGTATCTGTCTGTCCAAATCAGTGTCCGTCTCTTCTCATCTCTGCGGCCTTCCAGGATTCACATTGTGCAAACAGAGAGAGAACGCAGAAACACAAGCAAAATCCAAAGAAGCAGCGCTGAACAAGAGCAAGCTCGCTTTAATTTTCTCGTAATGGTCACAGCAAGCGCATGCGGGAAACGCAAAAAAAGAAACGGACATTCAATAGCTAGGCAAACGCAGCACACGGCAAGCTATACAAGATGATGATCCACATGAGGGCATGCGTGAATAGCAGAAGCCAAACAGAAACACCAATGTCCACAACGACCCTTTCCTTGTTTGTGGAGAGGGCGGGGAAGAAGCAAAGTCTATACCAATGGACGGAAATGTCACGGTCGTTTCTTGACATGCCCTTGCCACGTGGATGTCACGGTTCTGCCGCTTCCGCTGACAGCTGCCAATAGTCTGCTGGGAGATATGATAGACGATGAGCTGGTGAAGTGGATCACAGCAAGCCAAGCGCAGAATCCGTTAACCAATTGGTGTAGGACGTAGGCGTATGTGACTCCGTATACTGCTGCATAAATGGCAAGAGTAAAGAGGAGAACGTTTGTAATTAGTCGTAATCTATCGCAATGGATAAAACGTTAGCCATTGAGACTTGTGAAAGGACCGAGGACGTCTCGGTGAGATATGGAAAAGGAAGTTACTTACCGTCCTGTAATTCGAGGGATCATGTGTCCCGCGCTCATGGTCTCGACGACAAGTATGTATGGCATGATAGAGAGAATGTTGTGGTGCGATGAGAAGGGTGTGAGCCAATGGACAGCAAGATTATGTATCCAGACGACGAGTACAGGGAGGTTGATGGGCAGCACCCAGAGCATGAGCACCAGCAGCGAATGAGTGTAGTTGTAGAAGTTGTAATTGGTTCCAGAACGCTAGGCGATCTGATCAGTAACGGTAGCGTATCATTCGATGCCCCTTCAAGGCACTCACTGTCTCTCGCGCTAATCTCAGAGCACGTGTACACGTCGCAAGGTGTACTAGGCAGAGAACCATGTACGCAAATTGGTAAGGTATTATTGTTGCGACCATTAGTAGTAGAATGCTAGTTGTGACAATTCTTTGTATAGGAGAGCTAACAGCGAAAGCTGTGGAGGTTCGTCTGTAGCCTGTCAGTTCGAGTCTTCGTTGACCACAGCGCAATACGAAACTCACCTTCCCTCGTCGTTTCTCAAGGTCACAGATCTAATGCGTGAGTACAGAACTGCAAGTAAATGCGTCAAAGCAAGCACAACGTAATTCGCAGCTATACAAACTCCAACACAGATTAATCCGAATAGAGGAATCAGAAACCAGAAAAAAGAGTCGTGAGAACCAAGAAGAAGTTCATTCTTGGTAAAGCTTTTCAGGGATTCAGTTGCGTTCTGCTGCTGACCCAATATCTCTTCGCCAATCGCACTGTGACTGGCCTTAGCAAGCGACAGGGAGAGAAAGGTCAGAGCCAAGAAGAGGACCGGTAGGGATGTGCGGATGCACTGATCCATACCCTCGGAAAAGCTCATGAAGATACCAGTCGCATCGTAGACCTTGAATTGCTTCCGGATGACCAGGGCCACCACCAGCAGGGGAAAGGCAGCAAAGACGGTCCTGTAACGCATGACCAGCTTGCCAGCACTTCCGAGAACGTCGACATGCAATGACACTTCCATGGAACTTTTGCACGTTGGATCGGACCAAATCTGCAAGAAAAGTCCACCCTTCGTGCTCGAAGTGGCCGGCGGAGTGACATAAGGCGAAACTCCGTGTAGGTTTATGTTGGCATGCTTGACATCAGGAAAGAACTTTGACTCATAAGGCTCAGAGATATATTGTCGTAGAAGAGGACGGAACAACTCAGAATTCGATGCACACTTTTGCTTGATGTCAAGCTGATATGCAAGCAGACTGGAATGCATCTTGGAGATATAGATCTTGTTCACCATGGGCCTCGAAGCACCCAGGACGAGGTGTGCGCCAGACGTGATCAGGCTCCGAAGGGACTTGTCAATGCGTACGACGGATTCGGCATTGCTGCTAAATTCAGCAACTACCCAACCAGCGGTGGCCTCGTTCGCTTTGTCTATGACAGCAACGAACTGGTAGTCGACAATGTCCTCGATGTCATATTGTAGATACCAAAATGGTTGGGTGCTGTCAAAAGCATGGTTTGACTCTTTGGTAGACGCAGGTAACGCGATCGCATCCGTAGCAGCGCTCTTGCAAGCCAGGCGCGTCGCACCAGCGGCCTTTCCAGAGAAGTCAAGGTTCAGGGCGAAAAGGTTACCAGACTGACCTGCCTGGTGGGGATACACGCTGCAGAAATACACCTCGACAAGGCCTTGTCCATTGAGGGCTTGATCAGTAAGTAAAGTGAACTGCTTGGCCTCAGCAGAACCTGGAATCGGGATCGGAAGGACGTGAGCCTCAGATTTCCCTGAGCTGCCCAGTGAGACAAGACTGAGGCGCTCTCCCTGCGGTAAGATTGCAGTGGACTGGTCCCCCAAGGTCAGCAGCATGGTCGGTTCCTGATGCGCCATCTCTTTCACTACCGCAGGCTCCATGCCCGTCAGGAAGTGCTTGCGGAATCTACGCATACGCTCGGCACGTGGGAGAATCTGCGAGGGTATTGTAACATCTACGACATCGTACAAGGCGCGAACAACAGCTTTTCGGAACTGGTCGCACCACATGATAGCAAGATGGTCCATTCCTGTCCAGACGTGAGGAATGGTCGAGGTGAAAACAGTAAAACCATGAGACCCCGGGACCAGGGAGGTCAGACTCGCGTAATCGGAGGGCACGACAGTGTCCAGACCGCCTCCTGCGATGGAAACCAGAGTCAAGTGTGAGAGAGGGTTCTCATCATCAGGCTTGGAGTAGGAAGCTCTCCAGAAATGGTTGATGGTCGCATAGGTGTCGACGATCTCTGCATCGAAGGAAACAGGGGCACGAGCATGCGGCGCGGAGAGTGTCAAGATGGTGTTGATGGTGTTGGCCTGATAGTTGGGCATGGTCAACATTGTGCGAGCAACAATGCCACCCATGGAATGGCCAATAATTATAACCGAAGTGGGATCGGGCAGCGAGGCATCTCGAATGGATCTGTGAGGATTATGGTACAAAGCCAGGATATAGGCAATTGCCTCGTTAAGGTATTCGGCCTGGTCCAGTAGGGTCTGGCCGTGGAAAGCAGTGATGTCTTCATTGAAGTCAACAGAGAAGAAATCAAGAGCGCGCTTTCCAGATCGCAAAGCATTTTCGTCATGCTGCAGAAAATCGTGAAAGTAATAGGCCGCTTCTGCAGCGATTGGTCGGACCTGTTTATAACTGCCGGCGTTTCCAGGAATAAACAGAACGGGGATTCCCTTGACCCTCGTATCCTCATCAATGCCTCCTTCCCTGTACAGGTAGAGCGAGTATTTGCTTGCGAAACGAGTGTGTTCGGTGTCGAAGTCGGTGAACTTGGCAAAGGCAGCGCGCATATACGACATGGCGCATCCTTTCGGATCCAATTGGCGCGAAAGGAAAGACTGGACTATGACAAATAAGAGGAGAAGAGCGACTGCGGAACACGATAGAGTGCTCAGTGAACACGCCCAAGGGCTCCGTAAACGCGCTCGGCGCTTGCGGTTGAAGTCGTTCATTTCCTGTTTTGACGTTGCCTTCGTCGTGCCTTCCGTTTTTGCCTTCTTTTCCAGAGAGTCCCAGGTAGTCGTCGTCTTTTTCGCCACAGTGATTTCTCGGTCGTCGTCGTCGTCGTCTTCCGGCCTAGACTCGTCTGAACTGCTCTCCCTACTCGACTTGCTGTCCTCGGTGTCCATCAGAACATCTTTGCTCTTTCCCGCACTGCCGTCGGTGCTGCTGTATGTCGTTGAGACTATTCCGTCATCATCCTCGGCGCCGGATCCCGAAGCCCTTCTTCGCATTTACTGAGAGCGCTCCAGAAGCGAAGGTGGTGGTGGTGTTTGTCGGACTGAGGCTTAGGGACGACAGAACGACAGGGCGGCAAGGCGGGCTGACGTCTCTATGCGCTCAGTGCGATATGCAGAGACCCACGGCCGCCGTGACAGAGGACCCTTGGTTGTATACAAGAGCTAGCGACAACAAGCTGACCAGGACTTTGGTTGTCGTGCTTGCAAGCGAGGGTGAGCACGTCGTGAACTGTGTATTGTGTATAGTAGATTGTGTCTTTGCCGGCGGTTGCGGTAGAGCACGGTACTACTGCTACAATACAGGAGGGTGACGCTGGGATCAAAACTCAGGCAGGTCTGGAGTCGGGTCTCCGGCAGTTACGATCATTACAATATGGCAATCACCAAAACGAGTGCACAGTGGATAAAGAACGACTCGGCGGAGCTTGTTGAAGTGGGTCTTTGGTTCGAAACTAAGGTTAAGCCTTCGAGTGCGCAGCGATGCTTCAGAAGGCTTACTGTACAATGATGACCTGCGGGCGCACGGTGATGCTATTCCTCATTGTGTCGCCGTAAGTTGTCTCCATTCCAAGCCCTGCCCGTTGTTCCATTCTTCCCATACCACATTTGACCAAGCAAACCGCCCTTTCTGTTGTGGCGCGCGGCAAGAGACTGATGGTGCCAAGTGAAACCGTCCAGCCCTCGATCAATTCCCCGCACTCCTCATCACATGCTCTGTTATCCTGGATGGATGTGGTCGTCGAGGAGGCTGGGAGCACTCCATCCTCGGGACCTTCTTGTCGCACCGGATATCGCCAGAAGCAGTTCTAGCCTGGCCTTGGCGGGGGACGCGCAACACTGGAGACTCCATCTTTCTCCTGTTCCGCCGCAAAGTTGCCGCTCGCTTTCGCTAAGCTGGAGTATCGGAGATCAGTCAATTGCGCGTCCATCTTCACTCGTGGAGTTGAACCGCCAAAGCCAACGTCCAATCCACTGAGCCATGCTAATTCTACGAAAGGAGGCCGCGTGGTCAAATTTCACATCCGAGCATGCATGTGAGCTACCATCCTACCGCGCGCTGTCGTGCTGACGTGCTGCGCACATCCTCCAGGCCCTCAATATATTCACACCCGCCTTTTATTTTATTGAATGGATGCAGTTTTGTTCAGCTCGGTAAAACCTTCCCCGAGTGCGTTCAGCCCCAGATCTGACATGCTGTGGTTCCTTGTCTGCTTCGTGCAATATTGAGACATTATAAAGGTAAAATACCGGTTCGTCTCTCCAGCTTCTCAAGCCATCTTCGTACACCTGTCTCAGATCAAGTGTCGTAGAAGCATTCTAAGCATTCATCGAAGCTGTCTCCGAACCGAGCAGGTCGTCAAACGTTTATCCCAATAAGCTGATAAACAGAAGTTGGGGCAACCAACGCCGGAGCTACACCTCAAAACATAACCAGTACTCGGTGATGCATCCCTGTTAATTTTGCATATGCTTCGCTGCACATCGGAACGCTACATAGAACCATGTGGACGCATACCCACATGCTACAACCTTATATGCTGTAAAGACAATGATATGCAGCCGCGGGGTCGGGAAAGTTGCTTGCATGGTGATGGTGACACTTTCTGCGCCATTTCGGCCATCTCATAGCTTGTCTGTGTTCGACATCCTTGTGTACGATCAATCCTTGACGATGTCTTGGGCTTCTTCTTGGATTTCCGACGTGTCGTCACGAGAACACATAAGCCAGCAACAAGCGCAACTGATCCTGGCTTCGACTAGCATGGCAAGGTCTCGAAGCCGCAATAATTCATACTGAAGATGCGCGCTAGCAGCGATACACAATGCAGCTTTCTAGCAAGCTCTTCTACACAGAGATAGAGACCATGATCAGCAGGTATTGGTCCACTTCACTGTGTGCCGGACCTATGAGTAGAAGAATAGCTGCCGGGAGTTTACAGCATGTATCCTACTCAGCACCAGCTGCAAATGCGCATGACATTCACGGTCAAGCGAGGAACCATGGTCTGGTTCAATGGCATTGAAACTCGAAGTCTGAACACCTCGAATTGATGCAAAGCCACAGCTGATCAAGATCATGTCATTAGCATAGAAAGGCTTATCTTGAGACAACGTGCATCATTGAGAGATGACAGAAGATATCAGCTCTTACAGAGAACGAACACGCTAGATATAATACATTGAGTGTACAAAATATTGCTATATCAAGCTGTCCCTTATATCATGAATCACAGTCGGTCTCAAAGCAAAACTTCCCCCCTTTCGGGGGAGGGGAAGAAACCAGCGCGTACAGCACCATTTCCTCGTGTAGGAGTCCACGCAACCCGGGTGGGGTCCGGTACGCCCTCTTCACACTGCAGAGAAATGGTGGCATGAGGAATTGCGAAAGTCTAACACTGGTTTGTCGGAGAGCTATCACGCGGCGGTGGCTCGAACCAGGTAAGGCTTCGGATGCCACTCCACCAACTAAGCCGGTGGGTAGTGGCGCCTTGACTATAGGGCGGTTTGAGGGGGTTTATATGGGCTGATCTTAGGGGGGAAAGGGGAGGGGGCACTCGCATGTGTTCATGTCTTGAATGCAACATGCGTGTGGGCTTTGAACAATGGACGATAGTAAGACAATCATGTCTCAACCTTGAATTATACAGATTCGGAACGCGATAAGGACCAATAGGCACGAAAGTCACCGAGAAGAGCGCAACGCTGGCCTAGCTACCTCGTCCAGCGTGTACAGCGTGTACAGTGATACTAGCACCATTCAACGTGTGCCTGGACGTTGACCAATGGTCGTATATTATAGCGATTCGACGGTAGGAGGAGTGAGAAAGGTGAGATTGAAAGGTTACCTCACTCCACACATGGAAGCTTGGCTCAGCACCTTCCCCGCTCGATCTCACTTGGTCCTCCACTTTTCGACTGCGCCTACCCCAAAACAACACTGACATCTATATAACATGTCACAGGAAGGCTGTTGCGGGCGACAGCAACCCCTTCTTACACATCAGCTGGTCTGTTGAGAGGAACTCGGTACGATGCTGTCTAGACTGTACAAGTTTTTCGGTCTTCCATTGGTGCTGTTCATTTCGGTTCCTATCGCGACTTTTGCAGCGTTCACCACATGGCTTGCTTCAGTGATCCTCTTGATTCGTCTTTTTATTGTCTACGTTGACCTTGGGATCGCTCTGATACACAGTGCTATCACTCCTACGCCGTCAACGACAGGATCTTCTTCAAATGCGACGTCCACATCACCAGTCTATGAAATAACGAGAGCACGACGAAGACAAAGTTTTGTTGGGACCTCTACGCCTCCACGGTCCAACTTTGCAAAGACGTCGAGTTTCGCATCATTGACTGGTCCCAGTGGGAATCGAGACTACGAAGGCGTGGGCGGATGGCGAGTTTCTGGCAATGACGAAGATGAGGCTCTTTGGATGAATCTGAATTCTCGGCTCGAGCTTCCTGTGGTTTCTTCGCCTGTTCGTCGGCATAAGCGTAGTCTTACTGGCGGTAGCCAACGCAGTAGTCCCGAGCAGGGCCGGAGTCCATCTCTGTATCGCTCCAGAACACCAGGGACCGCAAGTCCTGAAGGGTATTTCAGCGTGCAACCTGTTGGCAGCGTAAGAGATGTCATTCCGATGGGCTTGTCACGTGTGAGTTTCGACACGAAAAGCACATCTACGAGCAGCACCGACTCTTTCGCTTCCAGACTGGGCACTAGATGCATTATCAAGACTCCTGGCCCATGATCAGGCAGCTGAGACGGCAATTTTCATTAGCTTCCGCGGCATCGCAGAATTGATGTCTGCAGATGGAATCACTATGACAGACGACAGGGAACTTGAGAAGCAGAAAGCTATTAGCTGCGGTGCTCGTTAAATGCACTAACATTAAGTTCGGCGTCTTCGATGAGCGTCGGAATTTTTTGCTTGTACATCGTGTGCCCTTTGCTGTGGCCACTGTACTGTATGTTGGAGCGCGCACTGGAGTGCTGTACGCTTCGTAGCACACAGCACTTATACTGGAAAGAAGACTTGCGAAGGGAGGGAAGCATTAAGTTCCACTACTACAGTTGTGGACGGCTCTACTTGTTAGTTGGTGGCTCGATCCCTGCGGCTCGACTATCCGATGGTCGCCTTCCGAGAAGAGATGAGAGTGATGCGTGTACCGCTATCTAGGATCTATCTGGAACTTCTGCAAAGCAATGCTGCTGATCTGGGGTTGAGAAACACAGCTCTATTCTGCCTGACACTCTTATGAGATAGGTATACAGGTTCCCTTCGAAGCAGCTTAGCTCAGAGTGCAACATACACACGTTTACCAAGATTTCCAAACTAAGGCATATAAGCGATATGCTCTGAACTGTCTGATAGAATTGGAAGCGTACCATTAGTGTGGAGGATGTATGTGGCTAAATTGGCTGCACTGCAACCTCGGTCTATAGCTAGTAGATTTTGACCATCACTCTGTGCACCTGATGGACATGTTACAAGACTTAAATATAACTACAGTATACTTGCGGTGCAAGGGCATTGATCGACCAGATAGTTGTGTTTCATGATATTGTGAAACAATCAATCAGGCGGGCGACAGAAGCCAAACGCGCAAGCAATCAACGCGTGCCATGAGCTTCAGCTCCCGCCGGGGCTTCACTTTACTGTATCCGTAGAGCATCCAGCAACACCAAGAGAGTATCTGTTTCTGCTGTCGTTAATCGATACATATTTTGCACAACAACACCAATATGGCGAATCGAGGATACGATGTGGTGGTAGACGTCGATGCAGAGGTAAGTTCCTTTCTCGCGACCACTCAATGCCCCCGGCCCAGCATGTTGACCAACTCAATTATAGGGTGACCTTGGTCATACCGATCTACAAGAAGACTTGGAATTTCACTCCTCAAGTGTGTGACAGCGCCATTCGCAAGCAGATAAAACCACTGCAGAAAAAAGTGATCATAGTCTAACAATGCAGATTTTGAAACCAACCCGTCAACCCGCGGCAAGCTCCCGGCAGGCAACAACTCCTTCCTGCCCACCAGCGGCAGCGGCTCCCAGTCCGGCTCGAAACACTTCCTCTGGAGCCTATCATTCTACGCCCAATTCTTCGACGTCGACACAAACGAAGTCCTGCGCCGGTGCCGCGCGGTCGCATTCCCATACTCCAATTTCCTGGACGTGCTAGACGGCAACCCGGACCTCTACGGGCCCTTCTGGATCGCCACGACCGTCGTCGTCATTTTGTTCCTCACGGGCACAATCTCTCAGTATCTCGCACGAGAGGGCAAGAACCACTTCGCATATGACTTCACGCTGCTGTCCGGCGCAGCAGGCTTGATCTACGGATACACGTTTGTCATCCCGAGCGGTCTGTGGGGCGCGCTGCGGTGGTTCAAGGCCGAGAGCGCGAACCTGCTCGAGTGCGTCACGCTGTACGGATACGCGAATCTCGTCTGGATCATCGTCGCCTGCGTGTCGTGGTCGCCCTACTCTATCATGAACTGGGTCTTTTGCGCCTGCGGATTAGCGTATTCGCTCTTCTTCCTCATCAGAAATTTGTACGATCCTTTTCTTCTCTTATTCCCTTCTCTATCTTCCCCAACAACAACACCCTAGAATCATCACTAAACGAAAGACACATAGATACCCAGTCCTCAACGCAACAGACATGAAAACCTCCAAGATCCTGCTCGTCGTCGTCATCGCATTACACGTGGGTTTCGCCCTGGCCATCAAGATCCTCTTCTTCGCGCATGGTAGCCCCGCCGCTAAGAACAAGGCTCCTGACGCCGCTGCTCCTACCGGTGGCGGCGCGGATGCTGGGCCTGGAAATGGAGGCGCGGACGGGGATAAGCCTGCGTTTTTCTTCTTCTGATATAGAGTAGGCAGGGCATTAGAAGAGGAAGGGCGAAGGAAAGACATTAAAAAATGGGCGGTCTGTATGGGAGAATAGTGGCTCTCTGGCCTTTTATTTGTTCTCGCATGAGCATCGGGGGGGCTTCTCGAACTTAGATTGTTCACTGTATGCTTATTTTCTTCTGAGATGATGGCGATCTTCTTGTTTGCCACCTTACACGAGACTATGTGCGGCTGGTGTTCTTGATGCCCATGTGTGCTGTTTGGCAAAAAAGGGACTACGAAGAGAGAGTTTTACGAGTGCGTATGGCGAGCCATGTGGAGCAGCTGTTCAGATCATTGCATGAACCTCTGACGCGCAAAAAGGTGGGGAATGTTCAGAAAAAATGACAAGAGGTAGAACAACGGACGAGCAGAAGAAACATCAAGTTCAAAGCAGCTTTCGCGAGCACATCAATCCCTCACTGCCACCATTACGCCTATTACTGAAAGCCTCCCCTCACCGCGCTCTTGCATGGGAAAAAAGGCAAACCACCCCAACAGCCTCACAGCCCCCCTCCGCCCTTTCCTGTCTCAACGAGCCTAGATGAAAGACCTGAGCACCTTCCTAGGAGCGTTCTTCCAAGACAACTTCTCCTGCTCAATGACCTCTCCATCTTCCAGCTCCTCGATGTTCTCTCTCAGTCCCGTGAGCACGTCCATGTCCTTGGCTCTGATGAACAATATCCAGTCGCGAGTCCATAGCTTCCAGCCGATGTATAGCACGAGGATAATGGGAGCTGCGAGGTAGGACTCGAAGAAGGACTCGGCGTTGGGGGAACCGCCCAGTGGCTATGTGGTGTGGTTAGTGAATTGATTTCTGCATTCGGCCGCAAGAAAAGGAGAGGGGATGAGAAGAGTTTGGAGCGACGGGAAAGACTTACGAAGAGGGCGACGTAGAATGACGCGATCAGACAGAGAATGTTGAGAGTGAGACCGACGTAGCTGCCCCATACGCCGAATGCGGCCTTATATGGAAGCTCATCGAGCGAGTGACCCTGGAGTCTCCAAGCGCGACGGAATCTGATATGACTGAGGCAGATACTTCCCCTGTGGTGAACGAAATCAGATTAGCCATTCTGCAACGATCAAGGATGTTCGTATTTTTCAAGGTGAGCACTTACCAGACGAAAAAGTTGGCGAGACCAGAGAGTGCAAGAAGCCAGCTGAAAAAGGTGGTTCCTGCTGTGGCTTCATTGACGAACGCCAAAAGTCCGAAGAGCAGTTGGATGATGATGCAAGGAAGTGGGCGTCCTGACTTGTCGATATACATCAGGAATTTAGGAGCCATGCCGCGCAGTGCTAAAGCTTGCATTGTACGAGTACTGGCAAAGGCACAACTGTTCGCGACTGACAGCACTGATAGCGTGATGACCACGTTGAAGATGCTGGGAAGAGCCTTGATTCCGGCAAGGTTGATCGCGATGACGAAAGGCGAATACTTGGTGTTTGCGCCGGAGGCGTTCAGGAGGTTCTCGTTATCCGATGGAACGACCAGGCCGACCATGAACAGACATACGACATAGAAAAAGGTGATTCGCCAGAAGACTTGCTTGGTCGCCTGAGGTAAGGCCTTCTTGGGGTTGGCCGCCTCAGCAGCGCAGAGACCGACCAGCTCTGTACCGCCAAATGAGAACGAGGCAGTAACGAAAACGGAGCAGAAGCCCTTGAAACCTGTAGGACAGTACGGAATAAGCCATCATGCACACTACAAACACTCATTGCTTGAAGCCGTTCTTCCGTACCATTGCGAAATGCTCCAGGATTATGCCAGTATCTTGCGCCAATGTAGCCACGATCATCGGTTGGGACGCCACCACAGTCAATGATAGCAGCTGCATCCAAGTCAGTTATGGGTGGATCCCTACCAAGCGTCAACAAAAATACCTAATATGATGAACCCAACACAGGCAATGATCTTGATGACAGAGAGGACAAACTCGACTAGACGAGAAAGTCAGTACAGTCTAGTGATGGATGCCTTCTGATTCCAACCTTCGCCATAACCTCGAACTCCGAAGATCTGAATGGCCGATAGAGCCACCAGGAATACGGCAATCCAGACACCAATGTTGACCTTTGCGCCTTCTGGCCAGAAACTTATGGTGACACTATTGTTGATAGTTAGCAGTCACTCGATATTGCGGCGGGAAAGTGAAGACGTGCCCAGCTGCAGTGATCTCAAAAGGCAGAACGGTCAACCACTGGATCGCATAGTCCCAGCCCATAGCGAAACCCCATGACTCAGAGATGAACCGGCAGGAATAGGTGAAGAATGCACCGTTGACAGGATAGAGGACAGCGAGTTCTCCCAAAGCTTGCACAGTGAAGAGAAGCATAACACCGATAATTATGAAGCAGATGACCTGTAACACTGTTAGAACACACGTTATAAACGCTGAAGTGATGGATGTCGATAGTCCCTTACCAGGCTGCCGGGACCACCATTGGACAAGGCACCTCCAGAACCAACTACAGCTTCGGTCAGTATTGCGTGCCCATCAATGGAGAAGTGATCTCACTGACCGAAAAGACCTGCGCCAATAGAGCCACCGATTGCAATCATCTGCATGTGTCTGCCCTTCAGCTCACGCTTGAGCGCATTCTGTTGGCCGTGCTCGATTTCATACTCGGTGCGCGGACTGTCGCCAGTAATGGTGGTATGCTCCTTCACTCCACCTAGTTTCGACTCCTCCATCTTCGAGAAAGTGTGCCAAAGAGAAATGTGAAGAGGGGTTGCCGATTAGGGGCAGTAATACTGACGAGATAGGGAGACACGAGAGATATATATGCTCTAGGAGGATCAGATCGACCTTCTAGAATCAGGCAAGTACTATCAGACTAGTACGAGATAATGTCTTTAGTACGAGATATGGCTCTTCCTTGGCACATGTGTGGAGGCGGAGGTGTGGAGGATGAGCGGTTCGAGGCGATGATCAACCCTGTAGACTGGAATGGAGTTCCCGCTAACTGTAACGACTCTCAATATTATACCTACTTCAAGGTGAAATCATGCCTGCATAGCATCCCAATAAGTCATCTACCCGGTCAGAAGTTTCACAAATGCATGGAATATGCACCGACGAGATGTAATTGCTTGCCTCATTTCGGCGAAGTCCGCGCTGTGAAGTGTGGCATGGTATGCCTTCAAGCCACCCAAGGAGCGATGGATACACCGGTCGTTGTTGTGGTCGGCCCTACTTATGTTGTAGGAACGTCCATGAACCGGTCATTACATTAGCGCCGTTTGACTCTCTTGACCCTTTATCGACGATAAGATGGTTGTGTGGTCAGTTAGCAGAAAAGACGACCAGTCTGTGACTCGCTAAAGATGCTCTCGCCCCACCGAACGGTGTAAGCGGCAATTTCACTGCAACGTCGTATGGTACAGTAGTCCTTGGCCAAGGCAAGCCATGCCGTCGGGAACGACATCGCGGTCCAATAAGAATGTTCCAAGCAATACGAGCCGAGGTTGCTAGGTTTCTAAATACAGTTCCTTATCGCTCACTTTAGCTGATAGGAAGAAACACTCACAAAGCAAGAGGAGGTCGCAATTGCATTCACATCTTCATCAGCAGTATAGCATTTAGCACTTTCCAGATCTCAGACAGTGGGGATTGACGTTACGACAAGCTTTAGATCTCTCTTGTTTGTGATGGAGCTCATGGTCCTAGCTTCTGTGGAACCGTGGGTGAAATTTGTGGAGAAATCTGAGTACTGTAGCTAGCATAGATTCTACCAAATCCCAATCCTCCGACAAACATACGCAACACATCGCGAAAAGGGCGCGACTCCCGGGTATAAACAAGAATCAAATTATAGGATGATGGTGGGCGTGTTCGGGATCAAACGCGGCTGACAGCATCGCTGTCCGCAGAATACTGTCTGTCCTCGTAGTGTTTGCCCTTCGCAGCCTTTTCCAGAGCCTCGTGACCAGCTGCTTCTTCCATATCATTGTCATGAATAGCAGACATGTCGCGGCCAAGGAATTCGGGTCCGACGAAGGTGAGAAGGACGACGTAAGCGTACACAGCGCCCAGGAAGATAACGATGCTAGAAATACACGATCAGTCATACGGTCATAAATTTTTAGGAAGCCTGCAAAACTTACACTCTGCCGTAATCATATCTGGCAACACCCTTCTTGGGAGGAAGAGGATACTGCTCTCCAATTGTTGCCTCGATGGTAGAACTAGCGCTAGAAGCCAGGTTGCCGAGTTGGTAGGCAGTTCCGACAACAAAGGTTCTGAAAGATCCTGGAGAAAGCTCCATCAAGTGGATAGGAATGACACCCCAAGCACCCTGAACACAGAACTGCTGGAAGAATGCCGCAGCAATGACTCCGTTGTTGCTGACAAAGCCGTAAGGGTAGAGAATAGCACCACCGACAATGCATACAACGATGATGGTGAAACGACGACCGAAGATAGAGCTGCAGTAGCCGACCACGGAACCTCCAGTGATGGCGCCCAAATTTGCGACAACTTGGGTCACGGTAACCTTGTTCGGGGAGAAGCCGTATTGACTGGACAGCAGAGTAGGGTACAGGTCTTGCGAACCGTGGGACATGAAGTTGAAGCCAGCCATGAGCAAGACCATGTAGATGAGAAGAAGCCAATGCTTCTTGAGCGCAACCTTGCCCTCCCTGATGAACGTCTTTCCAACATTATCAGAGCCCTCACGGACAGCCTCGCGTTCTCTGTAAGCCTGAGTCTCTGGGAGAAACATACGGAAGATGATGAACAGAATAGGTGGGCAAGCACCGAACCAGAACAGAGGTCTCCAGCCGTGGCTAGTAGTGTTGACGAGAGCTCTCGCGAAAACGACAGCGAGCAGATAGCCAAAAGCATAACCTTGCTGCAGCATGCCAGAGATCAATCCACGAGCCTCGTGTGGGCAATCTTCCAGGGCGGTAGCAGCGACGTTTCCGTACAGACCACCCATGGCGATTCCAAAGAGAGCTCGGACAGCCAGGAATTGCTCGTATGTTTGGCAGAAACCTGTACCCAATTCCAGTACGATGAAAAGAACGTTGTTGATGACGAAAGGCCATTTCCTGCCATAACGATCGGCTGCGATACCGAAGATGGTTGAGCCCACGGACCTGAACATGAGCACAAGCGTAATGCCCCAGGTGATGTCTTTTTTGGTCTTGCCGAAGTCTTCAGCAAGATCCTCGACAGTCAAGGAGACGGTGAAGAAATCGAATGCATCCCATGACCAGGCGGCGAATGCGATTGCAAAGAACAGCCATTGTTCCTTGTTCAGCATACGTAAAAGCTTGATCGGATTGGCCACTTTGTTCATGGGAGGCTTCAAAGTGGTGATTCGGGTGGCTGCATATTTGCTTACGCTCATGTGCTCCACAGGTTCACCTGAGGATGGCATATAATGCTCATTCTGCTCGACGTAATCCTTCTCCATGATTGGGAAATACAGCTACCTATTGTGGCCATAATCAGCATACTATATAGTCAAGGTCTTCATCATGAACCGAAGAATTTCAATCTTGGTGTCGTGAGGCGTTGAGGATGCTAATGCAGAGCAAGCCTTACTTGGCGTGCCCAGGAAAAACCAAGACAATGAAGCCACAGCAAGCTTCGCACGAAGAGGGGAGAACGTACCTTGGCAATTGCTTGGTTATTCAAGCAAGACCTGATATGTTGGCCTAATCTCAATTCTGGCGCACAATTGAGTAGGAAGGGAAGAAGTTGGTCCCACGAGGAATGATCGAGGATGAGGAAAGGAAACGATGTGGTAGCTTGGGGGGCAAACCATTCTTTTTATGTGCGAGCGACCCACTGTCACACTCATCCCGCAATCCTACGGGTATAGCCACCACGCCCGCTACGTATCGGTGTGCCGTTCCTTTCGGTGTTGTCACCGGATCACTGACTCCCATCTCTCACGAACAAGTCCACAAATCAGGTAGGGTGTGGCGCCTGTCCTCAGCCAAATATTGGCGCGGCAAGGCGCTTGTTCCATGCCCCGCTTGAAGCCCGGTGCATTAGCTCCACGCTTACCCCGGCCGGGGTCGTGGTGCACGGTCGGCCGGTAAGGGGAAGTGCAAGACTTCTCCGGACTTGGAAACCCGATCGCATGGTTTCTATTATGTGTGATAGTTTCGTTGACGATCAACATGCGGCCAAGTTCAACAATGGCAACTGGTCGAGTGTCTGAGATTATCGTGCACGACCTTTCAATTTCTGTGCTGAACATTGCCGAGTCACCCCTCGGCGCGGAAACATTGGGAGCAGCACATTGTCTTTTATCTCTTCATACATTCTTAGTTTTTCCACAAATTCAATGGAAATGCGATGAAGCCAAAAGCTAAATCAAACGGCTTGCGGTCTTCGCTCGGTGATCTCGGGTATCAGCTCACGAAGTTCGCTGCAAGAGGCTGAATACGGTACCGTAAGCCATTTTTGCTTCGCTCTTTTTTCTAGTCCCGTAAAACTGCCTCCACTCTCTGCACAGACGGGGAAGAAAATGCAATGATCTACCATTGCTGCAAGTGCAAGATTAACTCTAACTGTTCTCGCGTGGTGGTCCACGAGTTTGAGCGATCTCGCATGATCATTCGTGTTCTGGAGTAAGAACTAGGATCTTACGTCGAATCCCTCGGATTTGGGAGATGTCTGTCATCAAGTCATCGACATATCTGGCATGTTTCTTTTGTTGTTAGGGATGTCCATACCAACCATCACCAAAGCAGATGCGATCTCTGATCACCACCAGGAGCCAGTGACGACTGACGACTGCTTCGCAAAAGAAAAAGACCCAACGAGAAGATGATCGGCGCTGTCAAAAGATGCTTCTGCTGACCACTCGCGCGCTTGACTTGCATTCGCTACGCGCCCCACACCCCTTCCCCCTCCCCCACAGGACATGATATACGATGCGGGGAGATCTAGCCTCTCCTCGTGTTACGAGAAGCTATGGTAACAGTTGGCACTAGACGAAGTTGATCTCCGAGGAGTAGTGCGGGGCGTGGACTCTCTTTGCTCTATTACTATTCCTGCTCTTCCCGACCCCAGGGACAGACACTTTCTCGCGCTGATTCAACACCGTCTCTGATCAGGCTAATAGGACAGGTCACTGGCTTTTTGGTTCTCGTTTATTTCCGTCGATGTACTTGGCGCTTTCCAAACGTTGGGCCATATACAGTACATGCTTTCGGGACTTGTCATAGCTTTTCTCCCGCCAACGGTAGCCAGAGTACAGTACTGCACCGTACACGGACAGAAGGCCGGGGACCAGGGGCCGCAGGCAAAAAGAAGAGCAAGAACATTTATCGGGATCGAAAGGATTGAGTCCTGATGTCTGCGAGGAATACTCGGGATCACTCACTCGGCATCAAGCACAGACTTAGGGCTGAGTGAGTGCGTGGTTTCTACAAAAAGAAGTGCTGAGCTACTACTGTAGGATATATACAGCATACAAGCGTAAAAACCACAAGTCCTGAATAGAAGTGAGAGGGAGAGAGAGAAAAGGGATTGGAAGGCTTGTGTGATGACTGTAGGTAAATCGCTGACGGTCGTGAGGTCGCTAAACAGGGTAGACCTGTGGATATGAGCCTCGAACAGATGGCTCGAACAAACGACCATGGCAGAAATCGCAGTCAGGTATGGCCAGCGCAGATGGGCAGGATACAGCACAGATCGGCGACCTATATCGCTGCTGTGAATCAATGTGAGCATGCGGAAGGGAGGGGGGGGGAAATATATGCTCTATTCACCATATCCTCTTCACAGTTCCGTCACAAGTAAAGTAAAGTAAAGCAAGTGACCGAAGTATCCCATACCTTAGGTAACCAATCTGTCCAGTTCAGTCCAACGCAAACAAACCAAAGCGAGCGCATCTTTCCTTCCCATCGTCGCAAGACCAGAGCATGCGAAGACCCACCCACACAACCACTGTCCTATCCTATCCCATCCCGACAAACCCTTTTGATCTGCCTTTTGCTGTTCTCCGACTTCTATCCTGTTACATGATTCCTGCGGTCTTCCTTTGAGAGTCTCTTGATTGATTGACAGATAGCGTCATATAAACCCGCGTGGGTGTCTGAAGATAATATATCGGGTTTACTTGCTAGGAGCAGGCGTGCATCTATTTGCTTGACCGAGGTATTCACATGTCTTGCACTTTCATAGACTGGGTGCTTTTCGTGGATTGGAGATGTGTGTGCGGAAAGATGCGTACAAGAGTGCGAATTGTGCGACACGGAATAGGCAATTCTACATTTCTTTTGTGGCGATGGTGGTGGTGGTGGTGGGAAATATGTAGGAGGATAGAATATAGATGGGAGATATGCTATCGGTTACTTTCTTCTTCTTCTTCTTCTTTTTTGTTTCTTCTCATGGCGCCCCGCTTTCTGCAAGAGTGGATACATCCTTGACTCATCTCTTTTGACCCAGTCGATGGAACATGGACCCATTTTCGTCCGTTTACCACTTGTTAAACCATTTCCCCCAGTCTCTGTAGGTTTAGCTCGTGACCTAGGCTCGGACAGGTATGTCCCCCATCTTCGTCTTCGTGTACATTCATGCATGACATTTGCATCATCCCACGGCCTTTACTCAATCCAATTTTCTCAAGAAAAGACGAAACAATCAAGACCTAAACGACATCGAAAAGCGGCTTGAGGTGCTTGGCGATAAGCGTCCACTCCTCCTTGCTGACTTCGTCTCTGAAGTACTCCTTGAGACAGTCGATACTGGCTCTCGACACAAGCGAGTAAATGGTATCGAGGTTCTTATCGTCGAGTTGGCGTCCGTACATGGGCTGGTTGCCGCTTTCGATCTTGACGGCCACTGAGGGCTGGCCCTTTTTGCAGATGGGGATTTGCTTGTGTTCGCGTTCGATCGAGGTGCTGTGGTTTTAGGTCAGTGGTTGTTCGAGAGGTGGTTAGACGGAAAAAGAAAAGACTTACACTCTGCCGAGGTTGATGACCTCCTTGGCTCCAGTCACGGCGTTTTGTCGTACAACTGCAAGAGGAGTGTTGACGCGGAGGTTACCGTCAATGACATCGACACCGATGACGATAGGGTCGGTCTTGTTGAAGACAGAGATAGGTCGGAGCACGCAAGGGAAGACAGCAAGCATCTTGCTCTCCTCCTTTCTCTGCTCCTTCAGTGCAGCCATGTGCTTGGAGAAGTCGTCGAATAAGTGGTAGATAATCTCTGCCGTGAAGATCTTGACACCGACGTCGTTGGCGTACTGTTGGGCTTCCTTGTCCACCTTGACATCGAAACACAGCATGATTGCGTATTCCTTGGCCTTTTCCAGCATCGTCGAAGCGGTAATGACATCACGCTTGTGGACGGGTCCAATGGAAATGTTGGCAACAGGAATCTTCATCTGCTTCAAGAACTCCAACAGAGCCTCGAGAGATCCAAGAGTAGATGCCTGAACAGTGACACCACGTCCAGTGGTGGAAATCCTGGACAAAAGGTTCTCGAGATCGCCCATGACTTCGTCTTCGAGGTCTTCCTCGTCATCCTCGGGTCCGACGACAAGCAGACGAGATCCAGCAATGGCGTTGTCGAGGCCGTTGGCGGCAATCTTGACACCCAGAGCGGCCTTGACCTCCTTGTTGTGCACGTATTGAGACTTGACACGCAGCTCCTTCATCTCTGCAGGTGTGAGTAATGCACGGATATCTGTCGTGATGGGTCCGTCCGTTCCGCACAACACTATGCGATCACCTTCTCGTAGAACACCGTTGGAGAGCACGACATCGATAGTGGTACCCAGACCCTCGATCTGCTTTACCTCCAAAACGGTACACTCAACGACATCAGACAGATACATGAGCTGGCCGGCCATCCTCTCTTGCGTAAGACTGACGAGGAGCTTGATCATGTCGGGGATACCCTCACCAGTGTGGGCGGAGGTAGGCACAAGTGAAACATTCTTGGCCAAGGACTTGTTGTCGTAGAAGAGCTCGGAGTTGAAGCCCTGCTCAGCAAAGGCAACCTTGGTCTTCTCCAGTCTGTCCCTGAACTCGTTCTGAACGCCCTTGGTCTGGAAGGCAAGAGACTCGCGGAAACCGTTGTTGTCAATCTTCTTCCAGCCGTAGAGACGATCGATCTTGTTGAGTGCGACGATGAAAGGAGTCTTCCTCTCTCTGAGCAATCTCATCGACTCAAGGGTCTGAGGCTCGAGACCGTGCATGATATCAACAACGAGAATGGCAATGTTACAGAGGGAAGAACCACGAGAACGGAGGTTGGTGAAAGACTCGTGACCAGGGGTATCGATGACCAATAGACCGGGAACCTTGAACTCGAAAGAACCGTCCTGGTTCACAACTGCAGTCTTCTTCTGAAGAGCATCGACGGGAAAGTAAGTGGCACCGATTTGTTGGGTGATACCACCTGCTTCGCCTTCCTGGACGTTGGTCTGACGAATCTTATCGAGAAGCTTCGTCTTACCAGTATCGACGTGACCGAGAATACAGCAGATGGGCGAGCGGAGGTTGTCCTTGGAACCCTTGGCACGGGCGTCCGCTTCCCTCTGCTTGCGCTGCCGGGAGGCATCCTGCTTCTTCTGGAGAGCGACGCGACGAGCGTTGGTGGTCTCTTCGTCTTCGGAAGACGAGTCGGAGTCGGAGTCAGATTCGCTGTCAGAGTCGCTGTCCGAGTCCTCGACAATCTCGGCCTTGGATCCCTTAGCGCCAGCCTGGACAGGCTTGCCGTTAAGCGCAGGTTTGACGAGCTTGTCATCGGCCTCGTCACCGCTCTCTGCATCCCAGCTGTCCTTGACACCACCGTCTGCATCAGACTCGAGCTTAGCGGCCTCGGCCTCCCAGTCCTCGAGCTCATCCTCCTCTTCCGCCTTCTTGGACTCGGCGTTCTTCTTGGCCTCTTCAGCAGCAGCGGCAGCGGCCTGTTCTTTCTCTTCGGCGACGCGGAGTGCTTCGAGCTTCTGTCTGGCCTCCTCCTCTTCTCTGGCTTTGGCTTCGGCGGCAGCCTTCTCCTCGGCAATCTTCTTGGGGTTCTTCTTTCGTCGATCCTCCTTCTTCACCTTCTTCTCCTGCTCGTCGGCGTCGCCGGAGATACCGGAGACAACCATGCCGCTGTCGAGCATCTGTTGCAGGCGCGCTTTTGCCCTCGCATCGGCTTCTTTCTGTGCCTTGGTCTTGTACTTGCCCTCCTTCTTGAGCTGCTCGATCTTCTGCCTCTCTCGCTCTTTCTTGGCAGCCTTGGCCTCGATCTGGCGCTGTTCTTCCTCGGCGGCAAGTCGCTCCTCCTCCTCGATGCGAGCCTTCTCTTCGGCAGCCAGACGAGCCTCCTCTTCCTCACGTCGACGGCGTTCCTCCTGTGCTTTCTGGAGAGCGGCGAGGGCAGGGTTGAGCTTCTTCTTCTTGCCACCAGTAGTGGGCTCTGGAGCGGCGGCGACGGGCTCTGGAGCAGCGACAGCAGCTTCGGGTTTGGCAGCTTCGGCCGTAGCAGCCGGGGCTGGTGCCGTCTTCTTTTTGGCGGCAGCCTGTACGAGAAGCGGTGGTCAGTATGGTAGCATGATGGTACTTAGAGTAGCAATAAGACACACCTGTTCCTTCTTTCTCGCCTTCTCGCGCTCCTTCTTGAGCTTCTCCTTCTCCTTCTTGGTCAATATTCTGCCGCTGCCGTCGTTGTCTGGGTCGTCATTGTCTTGCTCCTCGGCAGGCTGCTGCTGCTGCTGCTGCTGCTGCTGCTGCTTGCCACCCTTGCCCTTCTTCATGGGCTGTCCGAAGACGTCCTCGTCCTCCATGTTGCCCTCCTGGGGCGCCTTGTCGGCAAGGTCGACGGGAGGAGTGGCGGTGCCATTAGCAGCCTCAGCATCGTCTGCAGCCGGAGGATCTTCGCCTTCGACAAAGTCCTCGACGGGCTTGCCCTTCTTGCCTCCCTTCTTGTCCTTTCTCTTGCGCAAAGCAGCCATCAGGCCGCCAGCACCACCGGTGGCCTCGCCATCATCAGCTTCAGCATCCTTGGCTGCTTCGGCGGCTTTTGCCTCCTGCTCGGCCTGCGCAATGGGGTCGACGGTCTCGCCGAGCTCGGCTTCCCAGTCGTCCTGCTGCTTCTTGTTTCCCTTCTTCTTGGGCGCCATGTTGTCGAGTTGTGTCGTGTGTAGTGCGTGTAGACGGGAATGGACCAGAGTGACTAGGTTGTTGCCTGGAGGTTTGTCGTCGTGGAGAAAGACTTTTCGGTCGATTTTAGACGGGGGTTCAGGTGTTGCGCTTTATGATCAAAACCAGCATGCTATGTGTAGATTCGACAAAGTTAATGGCCAAATCCAGATGCTGATTGATAGATGGAGCGGATGATGATGGTGATGATGATGATGGAAATGGAAGTCAACAGCAACTCTGAGGTTGAGGTAGTCGCTACTCTGAATCTCTAACACGAAACCGAATCAATCCATTTTGTGCCCGGGGCAAGAAATATGCCTTTGTGCATTGCCCCGCTCGCTGACGCCATGCACTCACCACCACCAATTTGTGTGCTTTCAATGGATAAACCACCTACAGTGAAGCCACATTGATCCGATCTCTCATGATCATATATAGTGTGACATTTTTCGTCTGCTGTCGAGAGGGCCTGCTGCACTTCGTCGACGGGCACATGAGTGTAGACAGCAGAATAAGTCAACTTCAGAAACCTCCACTATGATCTGAATATTATACAATTGCAAGCTGTGGCTGCACTTTCCTATGGCATGGCTCATCTTCATATCCGAGGTTTGCTTTGTTTCACTGGAAAGTCGAAGTAGCATTATCGTTGCGACTCTTTAGTGTGGCGAGAAACAAGATCATGGCTCTTCGAAAAGACGTCTTCATCCCATTACCTTCCAAAGCCGAACCAACCCTTCTTCTTCGGAGTGTCTTCCTGCGGCTGCTCTACTTCTGCGCCGCCGTTCGCCTGCGCCTTTTGTTCCACCTCCTCCTTTGCTCTTCCGGGGTAATCAATGTAGTTCCACGCAATGTCAAAGAACAACGGTTTGACCGGCACTGGCTCGATCTTGGGCGGGTAAGTCACAAGATTCTGCAAGTCGACGTTGACACCCGGCGTCGGGTATTCGGTGAGCCGTTGCACGAGAGGCGCCGCCGATGCCATGTTCTTCGATGCTGCAATGGCGGCATTGTCGTGGAACTTGTCCAGGTCGACAAGTGCCTGCGTGCGATACACTAGGTACTTGAGCTTGGTCTGCAACTCCTGCGCTTGAGTCTTGGTGAGATCTAACGTTGGCGCCGTCGTGACCTCTGGTGCGTCGGCCGGGATAGATTTGAGGCTTTGTGTCGCATACTCGAATCCGCGAGCGACGAGTGCGAGAGCATTGGCGTGGTTAGACATGAGCTCGTGCGAGACGGCAATGTTCAGGCATCTGGACGAGCATCAGTAAGAGATGCTGTTATTTGGACAAAAAAGAAAAAAAAGAAAAAGTCAGAAGACATACCGTAGAGCCTGGAAATAGGCGCGCTTGCCGTCAATCTCTTGTACGAAAGACTCGTCTCTCATGGCACCTCGTAGTTCCTTGATGGATTCTATGCTCTGAATGGTGGCATCGTAAAGCACAATTCTCTCGCGTAGACGAGCAAGCTTGCTACCTCTAGCCTCCTCCTTCGGTGCCTTTTCTTCCGAGTCGACCTTTTGACGTTTGGCGCGTTTGGCTTTCTTGTCCTCGAAAGATATACCATCATCGCTGCCGATCAAGGCGCGATTGCGGCCCACACGCCAGCTGACCAGAGCATAGTTGACAGCAAGACTGGTGACGCGAAGGTCCTGCATCCTGGCATCGCCCTCGTCGACGCCCTCCTTCTCCAGCTCTTCGATGGCGCGGCGGGTGGCATCGGCGGCATCTTGGCTGGCGATCAGGACTTCATCGTAGGCGGCAGCCTTCTCTCGCGTCGCTGGCTTACTTGACGAAGATAGGAAGGAGTTGAGTTTGGGCTCGGCTGCGGCCACAGTAGCAAGAGCCTGACCGATGGAAGCGTCGACAATGTTGGCAGTCCTGCCTCGCCATTGGATGGTGTTGGGAATGTCGCCAGTGCCGAGATTTTGGGGTGCTGGAGATTGTCAGTATTCGACGCTTCCACATTGTCGCAGTGAAGAAGGCCATCTCACCTGCAGCAGAAGTCTGCTCGCTAAGGGCGTTCGCATCAACGCTCTGCAGCAGACTCACAAGCTCGGTGCGATCTCTGGGGAAGAAGCGCAAGGCGACTGACGAGACGGCGACGGAGCGGGGGAGACGAGCCTGGTATGCGGCATAGCGAATGGTAGGATCGACGGTGCCCGCAAGAATCTCACGGAAGATATCTTTGTTTGTGGCAGTGAACAGTGTAGCGTAAATGACGCGGGCGACTGCAAGCTCACGCAGACAGATGTCCCATCTTCCTTCAGCAGCCAGCGCCTCTTTGGATCTCTGACCCTCGGCTTGCTTTTCGAAGTGCTCTGACCCAGAGAGGTATGCGCGATAGGCCTCGGCCTCGAGCAAGTCCGTGTCAGTGGCACCAGAGACAGAGCGATCCCTCAGAGCGTCAAGGAAGGAAGCAGCGATCTTGGCTGCCTTGTTGAGTCTCGAAATGATGTGGGAGCGTGTCTGGCCTGTGATTCCCTTGCCAGCATTATCCTCCGAGTGCGAAGACTTGATCTGCATGGCATGCGCCCAGGCACGCTCGGTGGAGAGCAGCAGAAGGTGGGCATCCTCAATGTTTTTGGATATGTCGTCAGCGGTCACCGTCGTCTTGTTGGTGTATTTGGCGCCTTTGGCAGTGGAGCGACCCAAACGTTTCCTCACGGCCAGCAATTGACGAGAGAGCTGCTTGCGATATGCATTGTAGTCGCCAACCAGCAGGGCGGCATCGCGGCTGCCTATGGTGAAAGAAGTGATGTCCATGTCTGACTGTTCGTGGTGGTTGCGAGTAGTCAGTGGAAGGACACAATAATTATTATTATATTATATTGATGAGCTTGCTGCTGCAGTACAGATACAGCAGGTACAGTACAGTACTGTACAATATACCAGTTCAGGCAGGAAGCGACTTGGACAAATGGTGGGGTTTAGGCAAGAACTGGAAGTTGCGGTCATCGGTCATGCCAAGCCTTGTTTCCGCTTCGGGGAGACAAATGGTCGGTCGTGATTGCCCTTGCAAGTGTAAAGCTTCAGTGCTTCCTTCTGTTCCAGTGCTGATGTCAAAGAAATTGTACTTGTAGCGCCTCGAATCTCGTCCATTGCATTCGCCTCCGCCCAGAGCATGTGTCTGTCGCCAACTTTTTATCACTATTAATATTTAAATATCTCAGGTCGTCCCGTGTCTCTGTCATTCACCCTCTAGCGAGACAACGAATTCCAGCTCTTGTCCATGGTAAAAAGAGGCCAAGGGGAATGAGTGCAGTCAAAACATCACCACTTCCGTCTCTGTCACTCCTGTCACGGCGTCAATAATCAATCTCCGCTGCCTCTTGGCCGGATCCTGGTCATCTTCACTGAATTGATCACTGCACTGCGCACACTTGGGCCCGGGAAGAAGCATTCCGCTCGAAGCAAGCGAATCCAAGGGACGCCGAACAAAGTTTCCTCAAAAGCAGGCGGCGTCTTGGAGGGAGTAGCTGAAGTGGACGAGGAAGAGCAAGACAAGGGAATCGTGGCATGCTAGAGCGGGCGTCAGCATGTCTCGACAGTGGAGTACGCCTCTCGCTGCGCGCTCAGAGACGTGCGCCCAAGAGTCGGAGATTGTTGCACTCAAACTTCTGGCACCACGCCGCAGGTGACATTGATTTGCCCGCCTTCTTTCTCTCCTCCACCTGTCCTCCCTTGTTGCAAGACGCAGAACAACCTGCCGTTCCGCCGATAGAGCCGCCCTTCCTGGACTTTCTCTATCCGGCCCAGACCCTGGCCTACATGAGCCGAGTCTCCGCCTCTCATCTAGACCGCATATGGGACCGGAGAGCCGCTCACAAAGCCTCCACCAACGGCCTACGCACTTACTCCTCCATGACCGCCTCTACGCAAGTCAGACCATCGCCCATGGACAAGATGCATGTGTCACACTCATCCACGGAGTCGTCCCCTCCTGAACTGTCCAACTTTCTGGCTTCACTTGCTGCCGCTCCGGACTCCGAGGCTACCGCTACAAGAGCTTGGGATTCTTTTCACACCCTCAAAGAGCGCGAGAGACAGAATCCGGAGCTCATTGCCCGTCTGCTCATATGGCTGAGTCAACTGCCTGCTGCTGCTTCCTCCCAGCGATATATACTCCAACTTTTTTCTCGTCTACCCACCGAAGATAGATCAGATGAAGTCTACCGCGCTGTCATCTCTGCATATATCGCTACTGGCCACATGCATGAAGCTCAAGAGCTGCACTCTCAGGCCCGGATGCTGCTCCCCGATCGCGTCTGTGGCGCAGATGTCATGATGCTTCATGCCATTTCCAATGAGCGGTGGGACACGGCGCTAGAAATCCACGAATCCTTCCTGCCGTCGCCGCCGAAGGCACTATGGAAAAAGCTGGCGTCAGACCCATCTCTCGACTCTCATATACTGGCCTTGGCCAAATATCACATGGAGCTCTCGGATCCCGACCAACGGAGAAGGTTCCTGGGCATTATAGAACCCATCTGGCGCGCCAGAATCCGCTTTGCCATACAGAGTCCAGCTTTCATAGCCTCGGGTCAACAAGGCGCCTCTTTCCGATCATCTCTCCGTAACCTCTTCCGAAATCTTCTTTCCTTGAAATTGCCCTCGAGAAGCATATACGAGGACCTCATCTTGCAGCTTGCCTGGACAGGAACGAGCGCTGCCATCGAAGACGTTTCGACACTGATCACCTTCGCCTACAAACGCTACCAGGAGTCTTCCGACTTCAATCCCTCTCGATATATGCTCGCCCGCTTGATCACGTTCTGGAGGGACCAAAGATTAGCCATCCGAGGACGTCTTTCGGGTTTCAAGTATATCGACCTCAAGACTTATCAGCGTGACATGGAGCGCTTCCATGAGCGAATGGACGACAATTCTCTTCTTGTCGTCATGGATTGCATGGCCAGACTGGGCCACATGGACGTGGTAGAGCAGTATGCTCAAAAGTACCTGGCGCTGCACCCGGAGGGACTCAAGGACTCTGGAAGACTATGGCCGCTCGTCTATGTTCATGCCAGATTTGCCCGTCCGATAGAAGCTGCAAGACAGCTGCATCGCATCAGAGCCGACTACGGCGTTGAGCCGGATCTACGCTGCTACAACATTGTCCTTCATGCTTACGAGGAAGCTAGCGATCTCGCTGGAGCTGTCGAAACACTTGGAGACCTATTGCGCAGCAAGATCAAACCGGACGCCTACACCTTTGGCCCGGTCTTGAATCTCTATGCCAAGCAGGGTGACGTTGACAGCGCCACGAATCTGATCCAGACTGCTAGAACATACGATTTGAAACCGACAGTTCACATGTTCAACAGTCTTGTCGTTGCCCATGTCAACAATGATGATGTTGAATCGGCAGTCAAAGTACTAGAGGAGACAATAGAGCTTGTGGAAAAGGGGGAGGCTGATGGACCTATTACCATTTGTTTCAATAGCGTCCTCACGGCCCATGCCCTCAATCGCGACATTGAGTCTACTATGCTGGTCTACCGTCGCATGAAAGATGAAGGGATCCCGCTAGATGCGAACACGTACGGCGCCCTTATTCAAGTTTTGTGTTTTTACCGACAGACCGACGCGGCTCGAAAGATTGTCCGCACCGTCATGCGTAGCAATAATGTTCGTCCCTCTGGCTTCCACTATGCTATCTTGATGGCCGGTTACGTCAATCAGGGCATGTACAGTCACGCTCTAGACGTCGCCAGGGACATGGGATCCGCAAGGGTCAGGCCCACTGGTAGCACAAGAGCTGCCCAGCTGAAAGCAAAAGCGCTGCACGAGCATAGCATGAAGGGCGGTGACTTGAGGTACGCTGGTTCAGATGTGCGTGAGCCCCTGACAGATGTCATGAAAGACTTCGAGTGGTTCTGCAACTCGGAAAGGTCACCGCCTAGCATCGACCACCCAGGGCATGGCTTGAGAGGACAGACCCCTGTCTCTTTGTTGAGTGCCGACTTCTTGGTATTTATCCACGGTAAGAGACGTGCATTTGATGCAGCCAAGTCGATTTGTGAGACGTACATGTCAAAGCGGGCAAAGCTGGAAGGCGCGACGGAGCTTGCACAACCTGTCAGACTCATAACCGCTCTGATGTCGGTGCATTTCCGGAATGGAGAATACGCAGAGGTGGACAGATATTGGCACCTTCTCAGATCACAAGCGGAAGCGTTGCGAAAGTCGCACGCTGACTTGGCCAGTCCGAGACCAAGGTCTGCTGCTGTCAAGTCAGACGCAGATGCTGCGCTTGGACCCAAGATCCCGTCTGGATCTCGATTTATTCTCAGCCGACCTCTCCGCTACTACCTAGCGTCGCAATTTTCGCAAAAGGAGTCTGCGGCCAGCTCCACGACAGAGCTGGTCTCATCGCTTCTATCGCTGGGCTACCAGCTTGACAACAGGACCTGGAACGCCTTTGTCGTGCACCTGTGTCGCACCAGCCCTCCACGAGCTCTCCTGGCCTTCACTCTGATGGAAAAATATCTCATCGACAACTGGCCTGGATGGATCAAAGCGCGCTTTGGTGTGATTTCAAACAAGAGAGTGGTGCCCAAAGACAGTGCGCTCCGGGAAGGCGTGGAATACCTCCGCGGTCGCACCGGTCCGACGCTCGAGGATGGCGAAGAGGAGCAAAACACATCACCGACAGACTCTCCCTCACGCGAAAACGACGACGACGACGACGACGCCACAGCCGCCCCGCGCAGCAGCACAAACAAGAGCATTAGCACACGCTACCGCGCTCCAGGAACGCTGATCCCTCAATACAAGACGATGGTATACCTGGCCAGCGCGCTCCTCGAACTGCGCAGTCTGGAAGCCAGCGGCTCGACAGCGGCGCTCATCAGAGGACGCCAGACAACGCTCGATGCAGCTGGAAAGGAAGAGGCGTTCAGACACGTGGGCACTCTCAGGGAAATCAGAGAACAGGCGCCGAGGACTTGGAGGGCGGCCAGGAGTATGCCGAAGGTGTACGATCGCTTGCAGCAGAGGTTGATCAGAGGCAAGGAGTAGAGGTCAAAATAGGACGAATCGAGGAGAGCACGAAGAGCACAAATAGGACGAGAGAAGAGAAAGCAGAAGTGTGTATATGTATATATGTAGTGACTCGACACGACGACGACACCACTCCAGAAGACGAAGAGAACGAGGAAAAAGAACGAGATTTTGTTCTTGCCTATCTCTTTCAGAGACAGGGACCATTTTGTAAATTATACGCAAAGAGAAAGGAATAGAAATAGCTGTATATATCTGTACCACAGTCCAAGTTCGGTTCCACCAGTCATGCCTCTTGTACACACACATACATACACACTTGTGAAGTCATCGTACTGCTAGGTCCCGAGAGAAGGAAAAGGCGGTAATGGCAAGAGTAAGAGAGTATGCTCTGCTCATACATGTATGTGAATGCATCTATTTCGTCTCTATACACCATAATACCCAAGTGTTGATTAGTGGCAATGCGACATGCCGTGAGGTAGGTACCTTTTCCAGTGACTGGCTGGCCTCTCCGTCTCAAGATGATCCTGCGCCGCCCCCTTTTCGGCGCCTGGCATCTTCCCACCCACGGGCAACCCCCGTGATAGATGGGATAAGGAAACCTAGTCGTTCTTGCGTCGCTCCGAACGGCATGGTGGTGGAAAGACGTGGTCTATCAAGAGATTGGAACAAGGAAAAAAGAACCATTACTTCAAGAAGCCCAAGCGCCTCTCCCTGACCTCGACGTCCTTCATTTCGCCCTCCATGACC
Source organism: Neodothiora populina (assembly GCF_041146345.1). Lineage (NCBI taxonomy): Eukaryota > Fungi > Ascomycota > Dothideomycetes > Dothideales > Dothioraceae > Neodothiora > Neodothiora populina. The sequence goes on along the minus strand of NW_027191408.1, from coordinate 839,350 downwards.
TGATTGAAATGGTCCGCGCCATCAAGATAAACATGATGGCCCGCCTTGCTGATAACGACGACTTTCGCGTCTCCGTTCTCCCTCTGCTTCTCCTCGTCGCTGGCGTTCTGCAGCGCTTTGTTCTTCTCGGAGAGGATTTTTTCCGCCGCCGCGTACCCGCCTTTGACGTCCATCCAGTCGTTTTCGCCGTACATGAGCACGACGGGGACGCCTGTTTCGCGCGCGCGATGGGCGAGCGCAGAGGCGGGCACGCGGTCGGATTGGTCTGGTTGTGGCGCCGTGTGGGGCGCGGCTTCGCCTGAGAGCCATTGCCGGCCGATGCCGTGGATTCGGCGGATCAGAGGGCTGCGCGCGAAGGCGCCCGGCGCGAGGATGTAGGCTAGTGCGTACTCGCCGCTGCCGCGCTGGCGGAACAGAGAGTAGCTGTAGTCGTGCAGGGCTTGCGATTCTTCGGCTGGGAGGTGCGAGAAGCGGCGGCTTGTCCAGCCTGAGACGAGACGGGGGCCTAGCGGACCGGACCAGCGGACGAGGGAGAAGGGCGAGATGTTGGCGTCCCAGAGGGTCGTGAGCCACTTGGGCATGGGCTTGCGAGGGGGCTTGCCTGATGTTTCTGCTGCTGCTTCACGCTTCGAGCGGGCATTCAGGAAGTTGTTGTTGTCGTCGCCGGTCTTGGCCGAGGAGGGCAGGTCGGGGTTCGAGGAGTTGACGACGTCTTGGTTGTCTTGGGTGAACTCGTTGACCATTGTCGACTCTCCTGGCTCGGGCATGTCTGCGTTCACTGCGTACGGGTCCTCGGGAATGCCGACTGGAGAGGCGAGGACGAGCTTGTTCAGGTGTCCGGGGTACTTGAGCGCATATGCCACCGCCATGTAACCTCCCATGCTGTGGCCCAGCAACGTGAAGCGATCGATGCCCCTTTTGATTCTCCATTCCTCCAGAGCATCTATGAACCAGTTCTCTGCCTCTGTGATTTTGTCCTGTCGGTCCTTGGCGTGGATCTTGAAGGAGGGTCGTGATGAGCGTCCCATTCCCAGCATGTCGAGAGCGTACAACTTCCAGCCAGCCATCCTGCTAAGACTCTCAAAGTTGCGATAGAAGAAGCCAAGCCCAGCGCCATAACCGTGCAGCATGACAAGATTGTTGTCAACCTGCTCACCTAATCGCTCGACGGAGAACTCGTTTAGAAATCGGTCCTTGCCTTGCAGCTGGACTAGATTGGAGTGCCATTGACGCGGTCCGTAGGGGTCGGAGACACCCGAGGTTGTGACAGCGGCGGCTTCGCGATCCGGAGAGCTGTTCACATGGGCAGAAGAAGCAGAAGAAGCAGAAGAAGCAGAAGTCGACGGCGGCGCAGAGCCGGTTTGCGTGTGAGTCGGCGGCTTTTGAAGGTAGGGGATGAAGGATAGCACGTGGTCTTCGGTGGAAGCAGGTGTCAGGCCCGCCCACTGTTCGTGGCCATTAGTTCTAGCATCCTTCAAGACAACGTCGATTACTCTCTACTGACCCATTGGCTGAAGCCTTCCTTGTAACCCAAGGGGAAATAGGCGGATTTAGGCAGCGACTTGGCGCCATCTGGGTTATCTGCTTTGGCGCGTTGGGAGGCAAGCATTGGTTGTTGAGTACGGCCACGGTACTCTGAATCCGAGTCGGCGGAAGCCATTGTCGCAGTCGTGGTTGAACGGAAGTGGAAAGTGGAAGGAGAGGGAGACTTTCTTATGGCCGAACAGAGTGGTCTTGTTCTTGTTACACCAGAGGCAGGGAGATGAGCAGCGCTCAAACAGCACGGATGAAGAGGGGCTATCTTGACCAGCACTTGAGAGATGAACAGAAGGAGAAGATACCTATGTTGGATACAGAAGGAGAGGAAAAGAGATTATATCCCTAGGCAACAGTATTGAACCAGCACGACAACCTTTTGAACCATTTCCAAGGTGGCGTTTCGAGAGGATAAATAAGGTATACCTTTAGTTCACACAAAGCACAGTACAGTACAGTACATGTTGGTCTGCGACACGCCGGCGATTATGACGATGCTTGTACTGTCTGTTCTAAACTCCGGCCCGATCCACTAATGTCCTCCCACTCACTCGGACATTAGATCGTCCGTGTCCCGACCAGTGTCTGTTCTGCAACTGATATACACGAAGATACGGTACATGTAGATATCATACTGATGCCATACAGTAGCGTCCGGCACGGCGGACTTCATATGATGACACGCTGTAGTCACCATCCTCTGATTGCCATGCGCTCTGTTGGTACATGACACCCTTCACCATCCTCTCGTGCCAGGCGCGCCCTTGACGCCTTCTCTCATCACATCCTTGGTCATCCACCCCCCGTAAAAGTCCCCCGGCTGAGGCTCGACCAGCTCGCCGCCGACATAGCATTCCCATCGTTCGTCCGCGTAGAAACACACCCAGTCCTTCAGATCTTTGTATTTGTTGCTCGGCTCCTCATAGGTCCAAGCTCGCCGCTCCACTTTCCTTGCCTCGGGCGTGACGAAATCAAAATACGTCGCCACCCCTTTCCACTCGCAATAGCTTTTGTGCGGTGATTTGGTCAAAGGAATGGAAATGCTTGAAGGTGGTATGTAATAAGTGGGTGGGTGATGGGTCTCTAGTATCCATTGTGCATGATTCGTAGACGCTATAGTGGGTCCTGTTGGACCGCGGAACTTGATCAGGATCTGTTTGTTGATTGAGGCGATGAGGGGCGGTCGAGGGAAGGTCAATGGGTTGAGAGTCATTTTGTCTGATTTGTGAACGTCCTTTGCAGGAGAAAAGACCATTACAGAAATGTCTTGTGGATCGTGCAGTGCGATATTGTACATGTACAGCATCTGTGTCAAGAAAGTTCTGAGGGTGATGATGACGTCTATATCTATATTCACAGCTCCTTGTACACCATACAATGGATTATGCCAGCTGCCTTGCCTACGCAACAGTTACAGTAAGCCTTAGAGACGGGGTATGCACAATGTGATGCATATTATGCTTGAGCAGCTCGTATACCCTGCGGCGGTTCAGATCTCGACCACTTGATGAATGCAGCGCTTAGAACAACCCGACCTGCAGTATTGTAGGGCCAAGTGACCCTATAAGGTCAGCCTGTAATTATAAGCATCCCCAGTGCGTCGGAAACACTGTACCTTAAGGAACCGTGGCTTGGGTTGCCCCTCTTGTGAAACCTTCCAGCCAATGGCGATCCATCTTTCTCCGTGTGACCCACCGTCGCGGGACCTTCTGACTCTCTCACAGATCCCTTGTTCGAATGGATTGAGTTTGACGGAAGAGAAGAGTCTATGCCTGTTTTCCTTTCGACTGATTAGTATTCATTCTGACTCACACCGCTGAACTCGCGACCAACACAGACGTGAGCCAGGCGCCACGACCAGGACCAGGAGGAGTACAGTAGGTGCTTGTCTCCGTACAGGTACCAGAAACGGTAGGTGCGCATCAAGCCCCCGGCGGCGGGCAAAAGACGAACAAACCAGCGCCCGAAGAAATAATTATTACAATCCCAAAAACTTGTGGGGGGGAAGAAGGAAATAATATACAACCCGCATATCTCCATATCTTTTTCTCTCCATCACAACCTCCGCCTTGCACTGTCCCAAATCGGCATGTTGATGTCAAATCCTGTCCTCTGATCTTTTCGTCTTATCATTTCCTAAGTTGTGCATCTCGTCTGCTTCTAGTCCTCGTCCAAACCCCTCGCTGAATGCGACCCGGAGGATAAGAAGAAGCCCAACAACAGCAGAAATGCCCGGCTCTCCGTCGCAAGGGTCGTCGCGAACGACGTCTCCGCGATCGCATGCTCACGCCCCGCTACACCCCAGTGGTTTGCGCGAGTCACACACGCCTTCGTCGCCGGAAATGACCAGAACTGCCTCTTCGCCGTCGTCTGCCAGCAAAGACGTCGAATGGGATACTCTACCCCCACCGGCTGGTCTAGACACTTCGTCTGGCGCAGACTCGGATCGGCAATCGGCCAAGTCAGATAAATCTTCCGTCAGGGGCATCATACCCACTATACGCGCCAAACTTTTCGGTAAACACTACCGCAGTCTCTCCCAGGATGACAGCGAAGGCTATTCCTTCTTCCGTCCTGGGATGTTACGCAACTATGGCAGCATAGCGTCCATGGAAACTTATGATTCTTCAAATGATGGATTCGGAGGCCCCCTTCTGGATGATGCTGGCAGCGGCAGTGTGAGCCCGCATGCTCTGCTCGGCGATGCTGTCACGGACGGACTGCTGGGCGGTCCTGGGCAACACACGAGTACCACCCAATGGCTGGCCAAGAGACATGGAGTCAAGCATGACAGAGCAATGTATGTATATAGCCCTCCATTCAGTCAATGTCGATTGTCTTTGCTTTTCAAACACCCTGGACCAGAAATCGCAGGAGGTACTGATCGCGTCATTCAGGTATCTGAGATACTATCTCCCTGTGACGAATTGGATTCGACAGTACCGCTGGAAGTACGTTCGTGGTGATCTGATAGCAGCCCTAACCATGGCCTCGTTCTATATCCCCATGTCACTATCATACGCCGCAAACCTTGGTCACCTTCCTCCCATCAATGGCCTCTACTCATTCGTCTTCAATCCTTTCGTATATGCCGTCTTCGGTACTTGTCCCCAGATGGTCGTTGGCCCCGAAGCAGCAGGATCTCTCTTGACAGGCCAGGTCGTACGAGAAAACATCAACCGCGGCAAGCACAAGGACTGGGACATCGATGCGAACACAAAGGTTGCCGGCATGGTCACAGGCATCTCCGGCGCGATTATTCTCTTGGCTGGACTTTTCCGGCTGGGCTTCCTAGACAGTGTATTGAGTCGTCCGTTCCTTCGAGGCTTCATCAGTGCCATCGGAATCGTGATTCTGGTCGATCAGTTGATTCCTGAGATGGGCCTCAGCGCATTGGTAGAACACGCTGGAGGAGCAGCTCACGGTAGCTCAATGGACAAGATCATTTTCCTCGTCAACAACGGCTCTCACGCTCATCGTCTGACCTGTGCCGTGTCTTTCGGCGCCTTCGCCATCGTCATGGTGTTCCGCGAGCTCAAGCGTCGACTCCAGCCGAGATTGCCCAGTGTCGCCTACTTTCCCGACCGCTTCCTTGTCGTTGTCTTCTCTGCAGTACTCGCTTGGCGCTACGAATGGGATAAGAAAGGCCTTGATATTCTCGGAGACATTCGTGCCGAAGGGAAGCCTTTCAAAGCTAGCTTTCCGTTCAAGCCATCAATGATGGAACATGTCACCGATGCATTCTCGACCTCTTTTCTCATTGCTCTCCTGGGTTTCTTCGAGTCCAGCGTCGCTGCCAAGAGTCTCAACACTGGCCCAGGGAGCGTGGTGAAAGTACGGAAAGAAAATGGAGAGGAAGAAGAAGAAGAAGCCGAAGAGGCAGATGGAATCAAGGACATGACAGTGTCTGCCAACCGCGAGCTCGTCGCACTGGGCGTGGCCAATATACTCGGTGGTTTATTCATGGCTCTTCCTGCATTCGGTGGGTACGGAAGGAGTAAAGTCAACGCCAGCACTGGCGGCAAGACTCCCATGAGCAGCGTCTTCCTGTCGCTCATCACCGTGTTCTGCACTCTGTTCCTATTGCCCTATTTCTATTACATTCCGGTGAGTGCGCATCTGCCGCCATGATCCCCTTTCCTCGTGCGTAACAACAACAACAACAACCCAAAAGCTGACAAGACTCATCACCAAAAACAGAAAGGCGTGCTCTCCGCCATGATTTCAGTAGTGGCCTACTCGCTGATAGAAGAAGCGCCACACGACCTACACTTCTTCTGGAAGATATCAGGCTACTCGGAACTCGCGCTGATGTTGCTGATCTTCCTAACCACGTTCTTCTGGAATCTACGCATCGGCATCGCCGTCGGCATCGGCCTCTCCCTCCTGCGTCTCCTGCGCCACTCAACCCGACCGCGAATCCAAATCCTCGGCCGCGTACCAGGCACGAATTCCGAATTCGAAAACGCCGAGCTCGGCGGCTTAGAATCCATCCCGTACTGCCTGATCGTCAAGATCCCGGAGCCCTTGACGTTCGCCAACACAGGCAGTTTAAAAGACCGACTGCGCCGGCTGGAAAACCACGGCACCAGCTCCGCGCACCCTGCGCTCCCCTCGGTGCGCAGCAAAGAACACAACCGCAACGTCGTCTTCGACGTCCACGGCGTCACGGGCCTAGACCCTGCCGCGAGTCAGGTCCTGCTTGAGATCGTGCAGGGGTACGCCGACAGAGGCACGCGCGTGTTCTTCAGCAGACTGCACTCGAGACGAGGAGGAGGCGGCGCGGCGGGACGAGGACGACCCGAGGGCGAAGTATGGCGACTCATGCGCGTCAGCGGAATCGTAGATTTGGTCGGCGGCGAGTCGCATTTCGTGTCGAGCGTCCAGGAGGCGCTGGCACTGACCGAGCGCGCCGAAGAGGATGAGCGCGGCAGTAGTAGGGATAGCAGTGGGGTCAGCGGAGAAAGTGGCTCGCGAGCTGTTTCCAACGAGGACCCGTCTTCTGCGCAGGCTGCAGGAAGTGGAGGCGAAGGAGGCGAAAACCTACAGCACAGAGGCATCGCCGAGGAGGACATGGCGGTCAGTGAGCATCGCATCGGCACGACGACGTAAAGTCCCAGTGCCCCCAGTTTCGGGCTCTTGACTGGCGGGGGGTGTACAGGCGGAAAGAGCTAGTATTATTTCCATAACGAGATCCCGAGTACCAATGTATGTAATCAGCGAATCAAAAGTAATGTACCTAGAACGTAAAAAAAAACGTGCCTCTTCTGTCCTGTTGCAGCACACGTAGGGAGCGGAAGAATTGGACAATCGATGGAAGAAAATTGATTATGGAGGGAATACTCTTGGGGGGGTTTTGGTTTGCAGTTGTTGGTATTGGTCTAGTCGTGGGATTCGTTGGATGATGATATGATGAAGAAGGGGGAAAAAATGATTACAACGGGTGTATGGAATGGAGTCTGAAACATGAAAACGACGAGCAGGGGCAAGAGAAGAACCCAAGATCATCAGCTGAAGTGATCGCCATGCTCCCCATAGACCTTCTCCTTGGGCTGCACCAGCTTCCGCATCCGCGTGCGTCTGCGCATCTCCGCCATGTCGTCTTCCCTCTGGAGTCTCTGGCTGCGTTTGCGCTCCCACACGGCGCGGATCGTGCGCTTGGTCTGCTCTCTGCCTTCTTCGAAATTCGCCCGCGCCAGCTGCACCACCTTGTCGATCTCGCCGGTCGTGTAGACGAAGTTCCACGTGCTCATGAAATCCGAGGTCATGGGATCTACACCGCCGACTTTGGGGTTGGCGAGGAACGGAAAGTAAATCACTGCGATGCCGGCGTCTTCGCGCTTCACTTCCCATTCTTGCTCGACGGCTTTGGGCGAGGGCAGGGGCTTGCTGCTGTCTGTTTCTCGTTCTTCTATCGTGCCCACCCAGACTGTGCAGTAGCCTAGCTCCGAAGGCTTGGCTGTCTTCTGGCCTTTGTCGATGGACGCCTCTTGCGCGGCGTCGCTTTTCCTCTGCGCTTCGCTGAATCTGGCGTCGACTTCTTGCTCGGTTGTGGCCTGCGCATTCTCGAGATCTTGCTTTATGCTTTCCTCGTCTTCCTCCGCTGGCGGCCAGCCCGCGCCGATTGGCCAGCCCTTGATGCCGCGCTGTTTGACGTATCCGTCTGTCACTTTGATCCAGTTGTCCTTTCTGACGTCTGCTGAGGCGTCAAAGGCAATGACGACATCAATGTCCCGGCCGGGTCGGAGTAAAGGGTATATGGGCAGATTGTTGCTCATTCCGGCGTCCATGAGCTGTAGGTGGGTAGCGTCGTGGATACTCTTCGGACATGTCGACGGCAACAAATCCTTCAGGTTGGCGGCAAAATTAGGTATGCTGGCTGGGTCAATCGGATGTAGTTTGGTCAGATCTGCATCTTTTTCGATGACCATCGAGTCGATGGCACCGAATCCAGTCAGTCCTCTGACAAGTGGGCGGATCTCCTTGTAGTAGTGAGACAAGGTGGCACAGAATGCACTTCCCCAGATACCCAACAGTAATGGAATGCGCACTTCCGGGAGCGCCAGACCGGTCTCCCTCCATACACTGTGACCTCGGTCGAAACGACGACCAATGGCCCAAGTTGGTATGCCGGCTCCCATCTCTTCACAGAAGAATTCATACGGGGTCCATTCGAACCATTGAAAGTATGCTTCCGCCAAAGGCTGGTGGATAGCGCCATCTGCTTTTTCTCTCTCTGGGATCTCGTGACGGACTGCGGTGTATATAGGTAGAGGATAGGCGCCATTGTCAATGTATCGTCGCTGATTGGATAATTTGAGGTCGTAGTCACTGACTCCGAGCTCCCCCTTTGGCACCAACAAGCGAGCAGTGAGCAAAAGTCCATATACATCGACTATGCCAAAGTCGGCGTCTGGAACACCTCTCATCTTCTCCACGATGCTGGAAAGCAAGAATTTGTTGGTTGGTGCGCTGCTCAAGAGGGTCAACGCCGCAGGAGGGTAGGCAATGTGTACATCCAAGCGGTGTTTCAGGTGGTTCAGAAGACGTGCGTGGCTCTGCTGTCCCATGGACGAGTAGAACAAGGTCTGTAGCCAACAACTGCCACTGACTCCAGCCGTGTAAGTCACACAGTCGAACAGACCGGCTTCCTTTGTGGAAAGGTAGGAGGAAGTTCCGGCTACCAGCGCGCGCAACCCACCCCCTGATCCACACATGGCAATAACCGGAACATCGTCAGGATGTATCTCGTGCTCGGGCACTCCAAGATATCGAGCGAGGGCTGTTTTCGTGTAGTGTCTTCTTTTCTGCAAGAAGTTCTGTTCTTCGTCGCACAGTGAGTCGGAAATTCTCACACGCGCATCCCATATAATCTCAGGGTTGCACTCGGGATCGTTTGCCTCGCGCCATATCTCTTCGGCTAGAGACCCAGGCGACATTGAAAGCTCGTCCTGCAGTTTCGTGATGAAGCCGGGCAATATCTTGACCCAACGTGGCACTACGAGTTCGGCCAGTTTCTCCCCTGCCTTTGACAGATCGAGGCTGCTTGCGACAGAGTCCTTCGCTGCTGCGACGGAATCGACAATCCTGGACCAAGTAGACATTTCCTGAGTGGTGAGTTCATGATGGCCCTTGGTCTGCCGAGGCGGTGCTTGTTGACCCGGTCTCGAGTGGTCGGCATCGTGTTGGACATATTGACCCGCAGACTGGGCCGGGAAATCCAGGCGTTCTCTCAAGGAAGTGTTGTGGTCAATGACTGTGGGCTTGCGGTCCCACTCTTCGGGACGCTCCTTGCCCTCGGTGTGGATGGCTGCGTAATAGTCGACAATATAAGTTGATGCGCAGCCTAGTCCAGCAACGGCGATCGCGAGCACAGCCAAAGAACGGCGGAGGTCGCGGCATCGCCTCGAGAAATCCAATGCATGAGCCTCATTGTGCGATCCTCTCGTCCAATATCTGGGGCGAGCAAGGCGCCTTTCAACCCTCAGGTAATGAGTAAGCTCGTGCTCTCTTCACAATACCATTGTTTCTCTAGATACCAACTTACCCCGTTGCGCCGAGGGGACGCGCGAGTGACTTTGCGGAGGTCAGCGGCATGTGGATACAAGGACCTTATATAGTGTGCATTTCAAGAAGAACCATGAAATACTGCTGGACAGAGATGAGAGATCAAGTGAAATGCTGAGCACAAGAACAAAATAAGCCTTCGCGATGATAATTGGCACTGTTTTCCTCTGCCCTGCTGGACTCGTTTCATGCGGCGCAGCTGTGACGTTTGTTTGTCATACCTTCGTACCAAGCAACACGTCAATGCGATGCGGGCGATTCGCCAATCGACAGAGATTCGCGCCAGCCACGATTCAGGAACAGGAAATTTGTGGGACGGAGCCTCTGCCGAAACCCAGTCCAAGTTCCAAGATCAAGTATTACAAAGGAGTTAGTTTCTCGTCACTTGTAAGCCGGCAATTAGCCGTGCTATCACTCACTGGATCTTCTTAGTCCGCTATTGCGCAAGAACTTGAAGGGTGACAGCGAGGTAGATGGGGTCCATTCAGTATTAGTAGAACCGCGCTTCATTCAGATTCATATTGATACAGGCCGTGAACGTAAAATTGTCTAACTGACTACTTGGTAGGAAGGACTATAAGGTCTTAATTTGGGTGTGTTTCTCATACAAATTAAGACGCGGAAGTTGTCCGTCTGCCTGTCTTGTGTCTGTGCGCCGCTTGTCATGCGGGTACGGAGTGTACAGTACGGAGATACACCCTTTCGTGCTTCACATGTGAGTGCCCTGTCCAAGCGTCGGTCAGGCATCCATCACTCATTTACCTGTATCTGCATCTGCATCTGCATCTGCATCTAATTGACCGCCGTACAAAGGCGTCTTAGGTATCAATATCTATACCGATACCAACACTGACTGCCGCGCTGCGTGCAGTGCTGTCTGACTTGGTACCAACCAGCACCTCAGCAGTCACTATTCTACTACCTTACTGCCTTAGCACTCTTACGACAGCCCATAATACCACAGTAAATACCTAATAATCCGATACCCCTTCATTCCACTCTCGCCATGGCAGGTCCCAAGCGAGCAGCATATGCAGAGGAGAGCGCAGAAGTAGAGGTCCTGTATGCCAAGCTGGGCAAGATCAAGAGCCTGAACAAGAAGATCCAATCCTCGATGAACAGACTGGAAACAAGTGGAAAGACGGTCGAGGACGCCATTGGACCAATATATGGCAACACCCAACGATTGCAGACCACCAACTCGAACATCGATCGCGTGATATCCGCCATCGACAAGATCAGAGAGCCTCTTGACATGCGCAACAAGGAGGAGCGCGTCCTCCGCTCCAATCCAGAGCAGGTCGGCCTCGACGTTTACGTTGCTTCCGTCGAACGTACCAATCAAGCACTGCACGAGCTCAAGCGATCTAACCTCAAGTCAAACCAGCAAGCAATCACCGAGCTGAACTCTCTCTTGAAGACGGGGAGTCAGCAGCTAGAGAATGTCTTTAGGGAGATGCTACGGGACTGTGTGCAGCCAGTCGAGCCGCTCCACTATATCACCAAAGGCCTGGACTTTCCACGACTCCCCGAACAGAAAACATCACAACTGGGCGCGCTGAATGCACATGTCTCCTCCTCCTTTGCAGAAATGACCGGCTCAGATGCCCGAGGGACGCCAATTGCGCGCACTTACGCTGATGTCCGTGGTCAATACCTCACCGCGAGTCTGCAGAATATGGCTGCCGCCTGTATAGCTACCGCAAGAAAAGTAAACTCAGACGCACTGTACAAGAGAGGCGACAATGCCATCGGTACCTACGCATCTGGAATCAAGGCCATGTATATCGCCGAGTTCGACAGCATCTGTCCCGTCTTCGCTCGAGAGGAGTGGGGTCAGGTCCTCTTGATGACCTGCCAGAGCTCACTCAATGCCTTTTCCTCTACCTTGCGCGACCTCAACCGTCACATACAGGAGCATCTGACTAAGGACTGCTTTCTGGCTTACGAGATAATCGAAGTCGTGTCATCCATATCGCTGGAGCTCGAGAACAGAACGGGTGAGCTCAAGCTTGCGCTCGGTGACGCTCTAAAACCCGTACGTGAGACGGCCAAGTCATCTCTGTCGTCTTTGCTTGCAGATGTACGGACGCAGGTACAAGGTATCACACAACTGTCAGCCGACGGAGCCGCGCTCCCTTTGACTGCTGAAATCATGGCGAGGCTACAGAACATGACGACGTTCCTGGCCCCTCTAACTTCCATTCTGATCTCTCTGGGAGACGGTGGCTGGTCCACCCCTGGAGCTGCAGCCTCCAGCAGGTCGGTTCCGACGCTCAAGTCCTTCGATGTAGGCGCAGACGGCCAGATCCTTTTCCAGCACTACGCTACCGAGATGATTGACACACTGCTCAATAACCTCGAGTTGAAGTCCAAAATGCTCCACAAAGACCAAGCATCACAGGGGGTCTTCATGGTCAACAACATTGCCATCATCGAACGCATGATCCGCAGCTCGGAGCTACAGCAAGTACTGGGTGGGCTGCAGTCAGGCTTGGAGGAACGACGACGCAAATCAATCAAGTTGTACACCGCCAGCTGGACAGAAGTCACAAAATGCCTGCTTGACGTCCAGCATACAAGTCGTGGACCACGACCGCAAAGCACAGGACAATCCACAGATTCCCATGCATTCGTGAAAGCACTTTCGTCAAAGGAGAGGGATCAGACCAAGGAGAACTTCAGGATGTTCACCGTCAAGTTCGACGAAATGGTGGCCAAGCACAAAACGTATAGGATGGAGAGAGAAGTGAGGCATGCGCTGGGTGCCGACGTCCAAAAGTTGGTCGAGCCTCTCTGGTCAAGGTACTGGGATCGTTATCATGAGATCGACAAGGGCAGAGGCAAGTACGTCAAGTACGACAAGGCTCAGGTGACAGCCATTCTCACCAGTCTGGCTTGATCTCGATTCTCAGTTCTGGGGTGATATATACAGTGTATTAATTCTAGCATCACGTGCATGACACTCGCATGCGGCCGGCGTATAGTGACAGCGCTGTGCATATTCAATTGGCTGGGCGTGTGTCTGGACGGCTGGACGAAAGATAGGCTGTTATACTTACCGCGACCCACTCTGCTGTATATATAGATAAAGACACTCTACAGTCCAGTACAGCGCGATACACCAGTAGCGTTTACGACATGTCTAAATATGAGGTGCTTCAGGGAGGGGCTAGGCGTCTGCTAGAGGGTGCCGACAGAACGCTTTTCCCCTTTCGGCCACGGCATGGCACGAACGCAGATTAGTGATACGTGGAGACAATCCTGCTGTACCAGGTACCTCCGCTTGCTTGGACGCGTCAGGTACGGAAGAGATGTGCACTGCAGCGCCGTTGGTACAAAACAACACGAATTTTATACTGTAGCGATATTGAAAGCCGCACGCACAGCGTAAATCAAAACGCGGCCGACTGGAGGAAGCACACCTAGTGAGAACAAGAGGGCACTTTGCACACCCCACCCCGTATTCTTGACGAGAGTGGAGGCAATTGTCGAAGTCAGAACCGATATTTGCCCTCCAATAGTCCTTGGCCCTGGCTGTGACACTCTAAGACTTATTCGTATCTCCATACATTATTTGACGCACGGATCCCCCAGACCCCTTTAGCTGTGGACATCCAAGGGTGGTTCCTCTCGTTCATCACCAAAGGTACTGTATTGTACTGTCACTTGTTCCCATACTCTGCTGTAGCATAGTAGACGACAACAAGATCGCCGCTCTCTAGTTTTCATATTTTCGTTGTTTCTTTTACCTTCAAACTCGCAAGGACTGCTGTCTGGGCGTGCGCTGTATCTCAAAGGTGTGTCCACGTACCTTGTTCCTGAGGAAGTTGCATGAGTGCCCTTCCCTGTACCTGACCTCTGCCTGTGCTGGCATGAGCCCCCGTTGCAATTCCGCTGGGAGCATGACGATAAACCTCCACTTCTCTTCTTCGCAGCTTCCTTCCTCTGATAAGTTCGTCACTGACACGCGTATCTCAATCCAGAAAGAACGCTCCAGCTGCTCTCGCCTGCCAAATATCAAACTCACCATTTCTCATCATGGGTAAGTTGCACGACTTCGCCTCTTCTTTCATAGATCTCATCATCACCGCGACCAAAAGAGTCTCTGCCTCCCATCAGTATCACCCGAGTCTTGTTTCGGCCGCAGAGTCGATATGAGCACTCGAGTCGAGATGGCACAGTTGGCGCCTGAGAACACGCCGCAAATGGGTCACGTCTCGAGCCCAACGAGCGTGGACACGATGCACAAAGTCAAGAAAAGTACTGACACGGCTTCCTTGGAAATAGCTAGCAACGGCGTATCACCCACTCCGCCATCTCGCGCATCTCCTGTCCCTCAAGCTGGCGCTCCCAATGGCAAGCCATCCTCGCCTCTCGTTGAGCGCAGCAACAACATGGCTTTCGGACCCAGCAGCCCAATTCCCCAGACCGTCTCATCAAAGGACCCCAAGGCAGCAGCGGCTGCAGCTCAGGACATGAGAAACATTGTCCGCAGAAAGCTTACGGGTTTCGTTGGGTTTGCCAACCTCCCAAACCAATGGCATCGCAAGAGTGTCCGAAAAGGCTTCAACTTTAACGTTATGGTCGTTGGTACGTGGACAATGCTCAACCCAGTCATCATACCTTTACCATCTTTCACTCCTCCCTAACACTGACATGCAGGTGAATCCGGCCTTGGAAAATCTACGCTTGTGAATACCCTCTTCAACACATCGCTCTACCCTCCAAAGGAAGTTAAACAGCCAAGTCTCGAGTTCCTGCCCAGCACCGTCGCCATCCAATCCATCAGCGCCGACATCGAAGAGAACGGCGTACGTCTGCGCCTCACCGTTGTTGATACCCCTGGCTTCGGTGACTTTGTAAACAACACGGAGTCCTGGCGCCCCATTGTCGAGAACATCGAGCAGCGCTTCGATGCCTACCTCGACGCCGAAAACAAGGTCAACCGCATGAACATTGTCGACAACCGCATCCACGCCTGTGTCTACTTCATCCAACCCACCGGTCACTCACTCAAGCCTCTCGATGTCGAAGTGATGCGCAGACTACACACCAAGGTCAACCTCATTCCCGTCATCGCCAAGTCGGACACCCTCACAGACGAGGAGATTCTCGCCTTCAAGCAGCGTGTTAGTACCTCTTCTTCTACTTGACGAAAAGCCTCTTGCTGACACTCGTGCCTAGATTCTTGCGGACATCGCACACCACAGCATCCAGATCTTCGAGGGTCCTCGCTACGAGAACGACGACGAAGAGACGATTGCGGAGAACAACGAGATCATGTCCAAGGTTCCCTTCGCTGTCGTGGGTGCCAACAGTGAAGTGACCACTCCCGAGGGCCGCAAGGTTAGAGGCCGCAAATACCCATGGGGCATTATCGAAGTCGACAATGAAGAGCACTGCGACTTTGTCAAGCTCCGTCAAATGCTCATCCGAACACACATGGAGGAGCTCAAGGAGCACACTAGCAATGCGCTCTACGAAAATTACAGATCCGACAAGCTCGAGTCGCTGGGTATGCAGCAAGACCCGTCTGTGTTCAAGGAGATCAACCCCGCGGCCAAGCAGGAGGAGGAGCGTTCGCTGCACGAGCAGAAGCTCGAGAAGATGGAGCGCGAGATGAAGATGGTGTTCCAACAAAAGGTGCAAGAGAAGGAGCAGAAGCTCAAGCAGAGCGAGGAGGAGCTCTACGCCCGTCACAAGGAGATGAAGGAGCAGCTCGACAGACAGCGGGCAGAGCTGGAGGAGAAGAAGGTGCGCATCGAGCAAGGCAGACCGGTCGAGGAGAAGGGAAAGAGAAAGGGCTTCTCCCTACGTGCTTAATCTGCCTCTCGACACGTGAGCTTCTCGATGGTGCTGGTGCTGGGAGCGGGCGTACCGGCAGGAAAAACAGACACAATGTCACTAATCTACATCATCATCATTGTCAGGGTGCTGGTGCTGAACAGGGGACGAGGGTGGGCTGGTTTGCCTTTGCAGCACTTGGGTCGAAAGTTGTGATACCTCAGCGTCTCTTTGCTTTTCTTTCTGTGTCATTTACTCGCTTAGTCTGTATTAATCCCCAAAGACAGGAAGCATTCACTGAATCAAATTCTCTTTTGTCGGATCATTTTTGTCTTGTCTTCTAGTGTTTTCATATATGCATGATACATGACTCCCTACTTGGCACCCTCTTTCGGACGATGTGATCCAGTGACTTGCAACGTCGACAGGGGGAGGAGCGAGCTTGCTTTCACCGTGCAGGAGGACAAGGTGGTTAGATCACAGGCTGCGAGTGTAAGGTATAGCACGCGATCTAGATCTGGATGATTGTAACATGTATATCTACCAAAGCAGGTCTTGTTGAATTGACCTCTTGTAGCATCCGATTATGATACTGTAGCTCGAGTCATAAGGCACAGTACTTTCGTAGCGCATACAGATAACTGGGGAATATGCCATCATCCATGTCCGTGTGTTGTAGCTCGAAGCCTAGCCCAGCTTTCACCTTCGAACCGGGCACGAGAGAGGGACGCTTGCGTCATGGCGTAACGAGTAGGGTTACCATGATTCCTGTTGCGTAGTTGGACAAGTCGCACTTTCCCCCAAATATTAGGTCCTACCTTCGCGCTCCACTCCAGATCGTCTTTCCCTTATTAGCATCATTCCACATTACAAACTGCCTATTACACCTCCGTTTGCTGTGATACCTGACCTGGATTAATCTGTATCGCAAACCATAACAGAGCGCATTAGTACCATTCAGTGAGTGCATCCCAATCATGTGTTTATCCTGTCCTTCTGTTTGCTTCCAGCACCGTCTCTTCCGAGCTCGCCAGCCACCAAGAGAGCGCTGACCACAGGACCCCACTCAACTCACTGCGCCGAGGGACCTTAGTCGACGACAACTGTCTTTCTTGCTTCCTTCACTCTTCATCCACCACAGAAACAACTCAAATCACAGAGTCGTCCATTTACCCCTACTAATTGAGCTTCATCCACAGCGACCCAGTTACGAGTAACGAGCCATGGCACCTCCTCCCCCAGCAAGCATGCCGCTCCAGCAGCGCGTCATGCAGCTTGCGCAGACGCTGCAATTCGCATGGTTTGTCGGCCATGTGACTCTGCTCCTGTGTGCTGTTAGATATGCTCTCTCATACATCACCTTCCACTCGTACACCAAGTGGGCTCGTTTCTCATACCGCACTGCTTTCCTCGCTGCCGCTGCCACTTATGGTATCGTTGTCTTCAAGAGCTTCCGTGCACGTGCTCGCTCTGGAAAGCCCCAAGGCGGCGCTCTTGCCATTGTTGGCGACGAGAATGTCCAGTATCTGGGTAAGCCAATTCTTTGTATATTCTCATATTGAGAAATCAATCAAGCTCACGTGTCCTGTAGCCATGGCCCTCGTCTGGCTCTTCTCTCGCCAGATCCCATTGGCGATTCTACCTTTCGCTGTCTACTCAGTCTTCCACGTCGCTACCTACACTCGCTCCAACCTCCTCCCCACCATTCAGCCCCAGCCAGCAGCTGCCTCTGGCCAGAAGCAGACTTCTGCTCTTGCCGACACCATTGGCAACTTTGTCAAGAACTACTACGATAGCTCCATGACTCTCGTCGCTATCCTCGAGCTTGCTTTGTGGTTCCGTCTGCTCGGCTCCGCCATCCTTTTCACCAAGGGCTCTTGGATCCTTCTCGTCATCTACACCGTCTTCGTGAGAGCTCGCTTCGCCCAGAGCACCTTTGTGCAGCAGGCTGTCAACCAGCTGACTGCCCGCGGTGATGCCATTGCTAACCGCCAGGACATGCCTCCTGCTGTCCGTCAGGGCTGGACCAGCGTCAAGGGCGTTGTCAAGCAAGCTGCTGATGCTACTGACATCAGCCGCTACTCCGGCCAGCAGCCCGCTGCTGCCAAGAAGGCCCAGTAAGCGCTGACTTTCTAGCGATTGTATATCTCATGACAACTCTATTCAAGCGAATCCACATGAGCGATTGAAGGCACCACGGTGCTGACTGATTGAAGCGGTCTGAGTGCAAATACTAAGTGCCATTCCAAAAGAATTTCAAAGTTAGAAGTATGAGTAGCCAGGTAGACGGGGACGAAGCACATCTGGTGGGGTGCGAAAAGCAGTGGAAGTCCAGTATGAAGTCTTGGGGAGATGATGAATGCGGCGCCCGAATGGCCCCTTCAAGTGTCCTGCAGCGAGCGATACCTAAACTTTATTGACGATTTATCTTTCCATTATTATACTCAACACGTCCCACTTTCCACTTCCAGTCTTTGCACTTCTCGTGATTGCGCCCACTTTCGTGTGGAAGTCTGAGAGATTCAAAGTGAGTGAACCTGCTTGGACAATTCATACATGCAAAGCGTTTGCGGATTTCCGATGATTTCCAGGACGTCGGTGCATTATTGATGTCGCCAACACCTATCAAAGGAAGCCACGCCGATCGACCCGGTTCCTGCAGTACTGCTGTTCACTCATTGCTCCGACGCATTGGGAGTTGGGTCGACAGGCCACGCCTCTCGTGTAGCCGTTCGATGTCCCTCTAAACCCCGAAGGAGCTTTCAAGCATTACGGACTTGTTTTGGCTGCGGTGCGTGCCCTCGGGGATTCACTCTGCTAGTATCAAGCAAGGGCGACAAAACACAAAGATTTGACAAATTCTTTTTCTCTTTCAATATTCTGCATCACGTATTTGTACAGAAGCATTGGGGGGGGAGCGAGGCAGGCGCGGCGTCCGTTTGTCTAGATCTGTCACCCTTGGCCCACCATGCGGGTGGATCAGGAAAACACCCTTCCAGCAACACTGGCCGAAGTTTTCCATGCTCAGATCTATTGGTATAGTTCATATGTATGTACAACGTTGCGAATGGGCATACGAGCATACACCTGTCTGGGCCACTCTACTGGGGAACAAGAAAGTCTCCGGAGGGTGTGCGTGTGTGTGCGTGTGCGCATGTGTAGTGTGGGATGAGAATAGAACCTGCGCTATACATACAGGTCTCTCTCGTCCTGCATTGCACTTCCTTGGAAGCTCCCGCATGCAAGATGACATGCTTTTGATAAAGCCACGCAAGCAGGTCGAAGGGCAGCAAGTTAGATCGCATAAGGTCAGGGAAACCCAAGTCTTTCCTTGTGTGCAAGCACAGTATAAGGTGTGGCTTGCACCTGCATGACAGTTACTTACAACCAGGTCGATGGGAGGATGGGCCGATGTGGGAAGATCAAGTCTTTTTTGTTTCCCACCCCCTGCGTTGCCATTCTTTGCTTAATTCACAACGTACGTCCTTGCGCAGGGTTGCACCCGATGCGTCAAACCAAAAGGTTTCCTGGTACTCGGGCTTCTTGCTTCTGCGTGATGGATTCGGGCCACAGGCCTCGGTAGGAAAGTAGTGGTGGCAATCTCACAAGGTCATGGTGATCCTAGATTCACCATTTACATAGTTTAGTTTTCCTTGCGGGCCCCCTCGCTGCTATCGCATTGGAATGGACGGATGCGCAAAGTGACATGTCAAAAACGCCTGTTAGACACTGGTGGTAGAAAGAACGCGATCGGCTTTGGTGTGCGACTAGGTCGCCATTACCACAAGCCTGGCGCTCATGGCTTCATGCATGTAGCTGTATCGGCACGCGCACGGCAACCGCCCCTGGTCGGTCGACGATCTGCTCTCGCCCTGGGACTGGGTAAGTCCTGCTGCAGGTGGCTGTAGGGTATGGCTCACCTGGAATGGAAAAACAGGACCAAAAAAAGTGTTTCACCTCGACATACCTAAAAGGTTGGCTGAACGGACAACGAAGAAGCTCGGCTTGTGTTATTCTGGGGCGTTTCTTCTTTCTACTACTGTATGTTTGCCTCGGGCTGCAAGTCCCGAGTCTCAGATCTGACCAGGGGTGGAGAGTGAGATCTGACTTGCCTCTATGCCACAAAACCCCCCAAGATTCGCCTACATCTCTCAAATATGCTGCCGTGCGACGGGCCGCCAGACAGATGCCGGTGCGCACGCCATTAATATCCCTGCTGATCCTATGCAGCTCCGGCTCGTCGATTCCGGCTACGCCCAACTCTTTTCTCCTGCACGAGCACACCCACACACACTTACGCACACCACGCCATCTAAAGTCACAAGGTAGGGAAAGGAGCGTGGAGCAGGAAGGATGACGGATCTTCCGCTCGATTTGCATGTGCGTCCTTGCTGCAAAAGTAAACAGCACGGTGGTTTACTACTGCCCCGTGCTACATGCACTTTACCTGGTTCACTCGCCCACATCCGCGGGTACGGGATGGCTACGGGATGGCTCGACCTCTCCAGCGCAAGCCCTCGATTCTTGTCAAGCTCTCGGATACTTTCCGCATTGGGCAAAGACGCCCCCTCCATCAAACGGTGACATAAGTTCGTCCAGAGTCGCAGAAATGCGGCGTCTGCACGCCCTGCTGCACAGTTCCACCAGAGCTACCCTCGTTGCTGTTTCTTGCGTACGCTGCAACCTCTTTTGGGGCTCGGGCTTGCTACCGTTTGAGCAAGTGCGCACGCAAAATTCCATTTTCATATTCCACTGTGGATGGAAAAGTTCCATGACAATCAAACATCTCGCGGCAACGATCGCCTCTCGTCTGGTTTGCCCCCTCCCCCGAACCACATTCTTTGACTCCCCTAGGATTATCTGTGTTGTATATGTATATATAAGTTCCCGGTACACCCACCAATTGGATGAGATATCCCAGATCGTTCTATCACGCTTTCTCATCTCTCTTCTCTCTGCAGCCCACGTATACACTGCGTCGTCTTCCGTACCCATTTCCACTTTCTCCTTTGCTTTCCCTCACTCCTGCTCTCTGTGCGTATAGCTCTTCAAATTGGCTCTACACTCGCTTGATCGTATTCTGCAAACTTCTCCATATCGTGAAGGCATTTTGACATACCAAAATCACACCTCTTTTATCCTCCTCTCCGGGAAAACATACACCACTGCTTACCTGCTTGACTCGAGATTTAAGACCTCTCTACAATGGCACTTCCCGGCAACTGCGAGCACCGCTTCAAGTCGATCAAGTCAGATACGACGATTATCATGTGGAACTGCAGTTCTTGTCATTCTGGACCTCACTGGGTGATATTCGAGTGCACCCAGTGCAAGATCAAGAGATGTCAGAGGTGTACCGGCAAGGCATAGGCAACCCTGGGCCGGCGGGCATAAGGGTAGTCAGACCAATGCCATTAGCCGTGATAGGTTGGTCCATCTAAATTGCGAAATCGACCGGAGAACGCTGACCCCAAAAACATAGGTGGCTGCATACGAATCCTAGCGTCGATCATCCGAAAATCCAATCAAAGTCGCGCCATCCAGACCTATAACATCAACCGAACTCTAGCCACGCCTTGTTTACATGTACGACGGTCTCGCTCAATCTATCGCAGCACTCGCGCATACACTACCGTGGCACTATCGACGCCAATCATCAGTTCCACCGAGTCATCGAGCGACAGGTGGAAGCATAATGCCTCGATTTACTATCTTTATTTGTCGATCCACAAGAGGGCCGCCGGCAAGTCTCGTGTAGAGCAGGAGCCGGCAGCCCAGCGGGGGGGACAATCTGCAATAATCAACAAAAATCCGTTTTGGGTCTGTAACATCTTTTTTTTGCCATCTCTACATCCGGAGGGAGTACTGTTTTCTCTTCTTTACTTAGAAGATTTTAAAAGGATACGTCCGCAAGGACACAGGAGCATTAAGGGCAGGGTGGTGAGGAGTATCATTGTATCACCGGAGTTGTTGTCACTGCTGCTGTTGTTGGTTTTCTCTTTCCTATCTACTTAGGGCTACCGGAACATCCGACTTGGCCACGATGTATGTTTTTCCGTCACGATAATCAACGCCCCGGATCGAGGTCCGGATGACATGATACAACACGATACTCTACCTGACGGTGCAAACTGTCACAGAGCCAATTGAATCCACGATTACGTTTATTCCTTTCTCTCCAATCCCCCTGATTGAGAACAGACACGTCATTCTCCCCATATCTCCCATGAGAAACGGTGGTTTTGTTTGCTTGTTTGCTAGGTAGGCAGCCAAGGCATAGTATCCGAAGAAGAAGAATGCGCATAGTCCAAGGTTCTCATCGCCCCATTAGACCTCGATTGCGTGGACTTTTCGCCTCATGACAGACAAGACGAAGCCCAGATCGAGCCAGCCTTTCTTCGCTCTCTCGGATCGACTTGGATTGGAATTACAGTAATTACATGCGCGTCGTCTTTTGGACCTCGATGGCTCTATACCGCATACACACAGATCGGCAAATAGGCTGGTCGACGATCAAACCGGCAAGTCGATGCAATTGCCCCTTTTGAAAGATGGATCTACTGTGTCTGTTGCCGATGGAAGTGTCTATTTTATGTACGATTTATATTTATATTATAGAGTTTGTGTCTCTTACCCTGTTAGCTGCAACTTTAGTAGTAATGAATTGCAAACCAAGATCCAGATGTGAGCCTTGTGGGGATTTTTGGTTTTCCTTTCCTTCTTTCCTTCTTCTTTTTCTGTGCATGTACAGTAGTGCTGCTTCCGGAGGAGGAGTGCGTGCTGTGCTATCTGTCTGACGGTCTATTCGTCATGAAAGGCAGACAAGTTTGAGACTGAAGTGTGAGAGTCGAAAAGTGTGCGGCCTCAATCACTCACACCACCCAGTGTTGCTTCACTACCTGACAATGCTATAGACCTTCTGGGCCGATGCATGATCGTTGCCCCGTCCGTATGCCTCGGTAAACCACCGGACCTGCATCTGACTCTGCCTTATCTCACTCACTTACACAGATACATACATACACTGGACATACATGCATACTACTGTACGTACAGTACATAAATCGACAGACACGACGGAATGACGCTATGTATGCATGCACGCACGGGAAGCCTATGCCGCCGTTTTATGCTTTGTAGCGCTGTGCTGTGCGGTGCTGTGTTGTGCTGTGCTCGGGCTGCAATGCAGCTGTATGTGTCAGAAAAAGAGGCAACGCAGAGGAAAGGAGACCGGCCGCCCGACCACGCACCACGCCCGTTAGCTGCACAGCCGATCGTTCTTCCTCCCTATGCTGTACTTGGGGAACGTCTTGTTTGTCTTACTGCTCAACCTGGTTGCTGGGTCCATACCAAGGAAGAATAGGAGGACGAAGATGTGGGAGACAGGGAGCTGTGTGTGCATGAGTGTTCATGATGTAGATCTTCTGGGCTGGTCGGTCTCGTCTCTTTTGGGCACCGAGATATTTGACGATATCTTGCAGCATGCGGCTTGCTAGGTTGTAATAAGGTGACTTTTCTTTCCTTTTGTGTTCTCTCTTCTTTCGCTCAAGTCACGGGTGTTGACAGACATATGTTAGAGGTTGAGAGGCACGGCGTTCGGAGTTTAGTGGACAGAACAGGAAAGCTTGACAGAGAGGCAATTGATATGGGAATGATGACAATAGCTGTTCACGCACAGTGGACAGACATGCTCTTACCCGGCCGAGTGCAGACTCGGCCTGTGAGATCACCATGGGGAATCTCGGCGGAGGATTCATGCGTGTAAGTCTGGCTGTCAATATGTCTCGATGCGGTCGGCCTTTCGTGATGCATGTAGACGGGTGAGATGTCATGAGGGGTGTGTGTGAGTGTGTGTATGCACTGTCCCATTGACAATCGTCCACCTTTCTTCGCCGCGAGCGCGTCGTCAACTTGCCATGGTCAGATCTTATATCTTCTACCACGGCTTACTAGGGCTGACATGGTGCATGAAGACTACTCTCACAGCTCACAGCTTATCTTCACCAGGCTCGAGGCTGCTGATCGATCAGAGCATGGAATGGTGTCGGCATCGGAAGATACAAGTAGATACGGTACTATGGAAATAAGGTATGGCATGGCATAGCAAGATGGTTGCCGGAAGATTAGGGTCCCGGGACATCTAGCCGCAGCGGGAGCGGCCGGCGCCAAGTTCATATGTCGCAGATTGTTGTACTTTCAATTGTATCAGCAGCGAAGTGCAGATGATCAGGTTCAGATACCCGCTCGCTCTATTTACCCAAGGTATTTGACTCTGTCCAGGTATAGTACGGTACAATACAGTAGGATACAGCTCCCCGGCTCCAGAAAGTACCGTGCAGTTGCCTCTTTCCTGTCTCACCCAGGGTACTACCAGTACCTCCATACATGTGGTAATCTCCGGACTCGGAAACAGTGATATGTCTACCTGCAGCGGCATCTGAATTGCCATATTACTTCCAGAGTGCTCTGTCTCTCTTGCTCTCAAGCCGGGTGACGGAAGCCAGATCCGCGCAGTCGACAAACACGCGTCGAGAAGCTTGTGCTTTTGCTCAGCCCTCTCTTTCTCACACATCTCGCTCGCCACGGACAGTCATGCCACCCAAGAAGAGATCACGCATCTCTGCCGCCGCGTCGCCCATCCCTCCGCCCTCGGCATCGAAAGAGACTCCTGCAGAAACATCACATGAGGACGGAGAAGCCAATGCGCAAGCGGAGCTCGACGCGCTGGTTGTTGCCGATCCGTGGACGGATGAGGAAGAAATCGGCCTCTTCAAAGGCTTGATCAAGTGGAAACCCACGGGCATACACAAGCATTTCCACATAATCTCGTTGCAGCAATATCTGCTCACCAACGGCTACATACATCCCAGCGCGCCTCACACGCGCATCCCGAACATATGGGCGAAATTACGCACTCTGTATGACCTGGACGCTCTCGATGAGCGCGAAAACGCCCACGCGCTGCCCTGGAGCCCTGAGGATGACGATGACGAGGTCGACGAATTAGGTGGAGAAGGCGACGACGAGGAAGGCATGGTCGAGGAGGACTTTGAGCTGCCGGAAGACCAGTTTGGAGTGCTCATGTGGAAACAGCGATTTCCTACCGACGATGATGACCACAGCAACAGGGAGGACAGCTCGGTCGCTGTAGAAGAGCTGGCCGCCAGAGCAGAGAGTCCGCCGGTCAGGTTCACACCTTCGTTCGACCTTGCGCTCAGCAAAGAAAAACCTACACCCTCCAGACGTGCCAAGCCTGCCACTGCCACCGCAGGCTCTGCAAAAGGCAAACCCAAAGCCGTCTCACGAGCGAGCGCTTCCGGGGCCGCAACGCGGCGATCGAGTCGGGTGGCTGATAGTGTGGACCCCGAGGAAGACGCGCCAGACGAAGAAGAGGCAGAGGAGAGCGCAGAGGAAAGCGTAGCAGGTAGTACTGCTAGCGGAACGCCTGCGCCCAAGGGAAGATCGCGAGCGTCGACGCGCAGCAAGCCGCCAAAGGGCAGAGCAAAGAGGAAGCGTTGACGTCTGGGCGGATCACGCATGACGCCAGACCAGCACGACATGACTTCAATGTATTGATACCCCCAAATGTATTATATCACGGCCTTTTTAAGTATACAGTACTTATTATCCCATCCGAAGTGTGATTGGGATGTTCCTCTCCGAGCATAGCATGCCGAGCCGACCTGCAGGAAACCAATCGATTTTAGGCCTACCAGTACAGAACAATTCACTTTCTAGAGGATGCAACAGTTACTGTATGTCGTGTACCTTGGTATACAATAATTACTGGATGCTTAGGAACAGAGAAGAGCTTGGCAGCGATGACTTCCGTGCCTCGGCTCGGAGCTGCCTTCCCCAGGTTGAAGCACGCACCTTCAGAGTCACCGACTGCCTCGGCGATGCTCCTCTGCGGGCTTATGACTTCCTCCGCATGAATGATACTTGAACCTCATCGCCCCTTCGGCCACAAGCAATCACTCAACCACACACCTTTTGCTCTCGAGATAATCAAAGACTACACAATGGCTGCAGAAAGACTTAGCTCCGTGCTCCGCCACATCACACCTGGCAAGAGCAGCCCACTGGACACAATGTAAGTCATCTTCATGTCCAGACTACCCCGCATTATGCCCCAGGTCCTGATGTTATGCTTCGAATAGCACCCAGCAGAACCCGGATGATATTGTGATTACGCTCGCTATACGCACGCCACTCACAAAGGCGAGGAAGGGAGGCTTCAAGGACACTCACCTCGAATCACTGGTGTACAAAACACTCGAGCAGGTCTTGCGGGTAAGCACTTGTGTCCTATGCACGCCACTGGTATCTCTGCTGACTCGTCCACAGAAATCCAGGATTGACCCGCAGATGGTAGAGGACATCTGCCTTGGAAATGTCTCGGACGCCAAGGCTGCCTATTATGTTCGTGCTGCATGTCTTGCCGCAGGATTCCCCAACACGACCGCTGCCTACTCTACGAATCGCTTCTGCAGTTCTGGCTTGAAAGCCACACAAGATATCGCAGCTCAGATCCAGACTGGTGCAATTGAGATTGGCATCGCCATTGGCGCAGAGTCCATGTCAGACGGCGGCGACAGGCTCACTCGCCCCTTTGCAGATGATGTCTTGAGCGCTAGCCAAGAGGCTGTCGACTGCTTGCAGCCTATGGGTCAGACGTCGGAGAACGTCGGCAAGGACTTCAACATCTCTCGTGAAGCTCAGGACAGATACGCTGCCGAGTCCTTCCGCAGAGCAGAGGTGGCACAGAAGGCTGGTTGGTTCGCCGATGAAATCACGCCCATTACTGTCACAGTCAAGGATCTGAAGACGGGCGAGGAGAAGAGCGTTACAGTCACCCAGGACGAAGGTCCTCGTCACGGTACTACTTTCGAGAGCCTCTCAAAGATCAGACCTGCTTTCCCCGACTTTGGTGATCGCAGCACCGGCGGTAACTCGAGTCAGGTCACAGACGGCGCAGCCGCAGTGTTGTTGATGAAGCGATCAAAGGCCCTTGAGTTGAACCAACCAATCGTGGCCAAATATGTCGGTGCTACCGTTGCCGGACTAGCACCTAGAATCATGGGTATCGGCCCCAGCATTGCTATTCCCAAGCTATTGTCGAAGTACCAGCTCACCCTCGACGACATTGACGTCATTGAGTTGAATGAAGCTTTTGCGAGCATGGCGGTATATTGCAAGGATACCTTGAAGCTTGACCATGCGAAGATGAACCCTCGTGGAGGTGCTATCGCTCTTGGGCATCCGCTTGGAGCTACTGGAGCAAGACAGATTGTCACGGGATTGAGTGAGTGCAGGAGGCAGAAGAAGAAGATTCTGCTTACCAGTATGTGCATTGGTACCGGTATGGGAATGGCTGGACTATTCGTCAACGAGCAGGTGTAAAATTGCAGTTTTGGTGTATCTTAATCGAACAGATAAAAAATTCCGTATACAAGGTTCGAAATATGTTGTTTCACATCTCTCATCGCCTGTCTTAGCATTGGTGAATACAGAGCGCTCACAGTATATTGCCGACTGCAGGATTGTGCTTTACTTCAAACGCAGTAAACCTGTGGTTGGTTGTAACGCTTCACTCACTTCCATCCCCACTTTCCAACTCCGGCTATGACGGGACACATTCGATACACACGCTGCGTCGATCGGCAAATGAAAGCTTATAATCATGTAAGAATCTCAAACCTTGGCGTGTGGAGTGACATGCTCCAATGGCAACATCACAGTGCATCTCCGCAGTTTTGCATACTTCAACACGTCACTTACTTTTCCATTTCCGAAGAAGGTCATCACAATGCAAGACACGTCTCCCGTTTGTGATTTGGAACGGCTGGGATCACCGCAGTAATGACGCACTTGTTGTTCGAGATGCCGCCATTGTCCTTATATCTCAGATGCCCAGCATCGATGCTTTGCCAGTAGGGTTTTGTTATCACAAAAAATACTCAAAGGTGGCACGGTAGATACAGTATGAAGTCAATTTTGATATTGCAAGCATTGGCTGCTTCAGCCCTAGCTCAGATCCAGAACATCACGTATGCTACTCCCCAGAACACTACCCTTCGCATCGATAATGGGACGACCGGTCCGGCGATAGAAGAGTTTCATTACTATCAAGACCAATGGCCCATTGGTCTTGCCATATCTTCTACCGGCCGCTTCTTTGTCTCGTACACCAGAGGAGACTATGAATATACTCTCGGCGAGGTCGTCAACAAGACTGCCGAGAGACCATATCCATCTTCCGCATTGAACTTGCCTCCTGATATGCTCAATGTCACGTGGAATGGCATTGCTTTCGGCAGTGGTAATGCGAGTGCTTTTGTCAGCGTACAGGCTCTCTACATCACACCAGCAACTCGCAACGGCAACAGACCAGAGACTCTCTGGGTTCTTGATACTGGTCGCCCAACGGTTCATGATGCGGATGGTAACCCCAGCATGCCATATGCGCAACCTGGTGGGCCCAAGCTGATCGCCATCTC
The DNA here is from genome assembly GCF_041146345.1 of Neodothiora populina. Lineage (NCBI taxonomy): Eukaryota > Fungi > Ascomycota > Dothideomycetes > Dothideales > Dothioraceae > Neodothiora > Neodothiora populina. Next base: position 811,460 of record NW_027191408.1, on the reverse strand, counting down.
TTTGAGTAACGACACAATCTACGAAACTCACACTTTGCCGTCGACGGTGCACTACCCGGACTCATACTTGAATGATCTCCGCTTCGACCTCCGCCCAAACGTCACAGGAACAAGTGGTAACGGTATTGCCTACCTAGTCGACAGCTCCAACGAAGGCCGACCAGGCTTCATCATGCTCGATCTTGGGACAGGCGACTCATGGCGTCGATTAAGTCAAGACCCCTCCGTGCTCCGCGGGCCCCAAGATGTTCCCTCCTATTTCGGCAACCCATTCTACTTCCGCCAGCTTGGTCAACCAGTTCAGTGGCAACAAGAAGGCCTCGACGGAATACAGATCTCCCCAGACGGCAAAACAATCTACTACTCCCCACTGACAACCAACACTCTCTACAGCGTCCCGACAGCCAATCTCCGCGAGCGAGACTCGAACCCCTTAGCAGATCTCTGGGCGCACTCGAACGTCTCGTCGCACGGCCAACGCGGCGGCAACGCAAACGGGTTCGAAGGCGACACCTCGGGCAAAATCTACCAATGCATGCCCTCGAGCAACGCGATCTACTACTTCGACCCATCGGACGGCCAGACGCACTCGTTCGTCCGGGATCCGAGGATCTTATGGCCTGATGGCGCCACTGTCGGCGCCGACGGATACATCTATATGAACATCAACCAGCTGCCGTTTCAGCCTGATTGGAACTTTGGGGTCGATGGTAGAGTTCATCCCGGTGCTGTGCTTAGGGCTAAGCTGCCGGGTAATGGGACGAAGATCAATCTTTCTTGATCCGGAGACTCTTTTTCTTTCTTTTCTCTTTTTCCGTTCTTTTCCGAGATGAACAAGAAGTAAAGATATAAGAGACGGGGCCCTCTTCATACCCTGTACTCTGATGGTTTCTTCTTTCATGAGAATCAAGACCCGACCACACCGTATCTAGCTAGAAAGTACCAGCATACACATGTAATATAACACACACTATACACTAGATGCCACCTTCCCCAACACATGACCAGACGGAAGCCAGAAGAAAGCCCTCCAGCCTAGAAATCCATAAACAACAGCACAAGAAACTCCGCGACCATGCCCTCTTCGCTTTCGATCGATATATGCACACAGCAAGTAACACAAGCATACTTCAACTGCAATACAGAACTTTTCGTACTGCACTGTTCTTGTTTTTTTTTATCTTGTTGTTTCGCTTCATGTAACGAGCAAGTGATTACTCAAATGCTCGTAGTGTAGTGTATATTGCTAACCGGGCACCCACGAGTCATGAGTGGGTTTGTATATTTAACATGAGACCTGCTTGTTTCCTCCCACTACTTCACTGATTCACTGATTCGCTAACTTACTGATCTTGACAATGCATGGATAAAAGAAAGATTCGGCCACAGTCATTTTATACGAGTACGTCGCGCATCGGAAATAGGGGTTGGCATGACATGGGGACGGCGACCCTGTCCCCTTTCTCTTCACGAGGCCGTGAGTGGAAACCGTTTATACTTGGGAGTACAAGGTACCCACGATGGATCACGGATAATGTCAGGTCTCTGCTCGTGTCATTCTTGTCACATTGATATGGTCACTTGCAGGCCAACACCGTGTATTCAGCTCAAAGTCACAACCTCTGGATTGGATGCTACAGGTTGCACGAGCAAACGAATGGTCGGGGAAAAATGGTTGACACTTCAAAAGTATGTATGATTTACTGCTGCTGTATAACTCATACTATCATGACAAGTGCATCACGATATACCATGCACATCATCACCATCGTGTGTGCCTTCTGAGGCTTCTCAACCACTCTAAGGCTTGACAGGCTCGGCGTTCCAGATGGCCTCGGCATACTCCTCGATGCAACGATCGCTGGAGAAGAAGCCCATGCGAGAGACACTCACAATAGCCTTGCGCAGCCACTCTTCTTGATTCTTGAAGACGACATCGATCGAATCTTGCGTCTTGATGTAAGATGCAAAGTCGGCGGAGGTCAGCCAGTGATCGTTGTTGATAACAGTGTTGGTCAAGGCCTTGAACTCATCAGAGTTGCCAAACATGCCTCCGTGGATTGCATCAAAGACCTTCTCAAGCGATTCGTCGAGAAGGACGCCCTGGTATGTGTGCTGGTGACGGATCTCCTCAACATCCTCGGCCAAGTTTCCGAAGAGGAAAATGTTGTCCTCACCAATTTCCCGGGTGATCTCAATGTTGGCACCATCGCAGGTTCCGATGATCAGTCCACCGTTGAGCACAAATTTCATGTTCGAAGTACCTGAGGCCTCAGTGCCGGCGGTGGAGATGTGCTCACTGATATCGGATGCTGGAGCGATGATCTCACACTTCGAGACATTGTAGTCCTCGATAAAGATGACCTTCAGTGCGTCGCCGATATCAGCGTCATTATTGACAACACGACCAACCTCGTTGACGAGGTGAATAATGCACTTGGCCATCCAGTAACCAGGGGCTGCTTTGCCACCAAATATTGACACCCTGGGCTGGACCTTCTTGCGCTCCTCTGGCGACATGGCCTTGAGGGTCAAGTAACGGTGAATCACACCAAAGATGTTGAGTTGCTGCCTCTTGTACTCATGTATACGCTTGACTTGAATATCAAAGAGCGACGAGGGGTTGACCGAGACACCGTTGACCTCCTTGATGTACTTGGCAAGGCGTACTTTGTTTGCGTACTTGATATCCTGGAACTCCTTGCGGAAAGCCTTGTCGTCGGCGAAAGCTTCGATCTTGTGCAACAGAGTGAGATCCTTGAGGAATTCATAGCCGCCCAACTTGGACGCAATCAGCTCGGACAGACGAGGGTTGGCCTCGTGCAGCCAGCGGCGAGGCGTGATGCCGTTGGTGACGTTGGTGAACTTGTCCTCGCCATAGATTTTGACGAAGTCCTTGAAAATCGTTGTCTTGATCAAGTCCTGTACATTGTTAGCGATTTATCATAGTAGTGCGCAGCGTATTAGCACTTACAGAGTGCAGCTCGGCAACACCGTTGACTTTGTGAGAGCCGATGATCGCAAGGAACGCCATGCGAACCATCTTCGAACCGCCTTCCTCGATGATGGACACACGTCGAAGCATATCACGATCCTTGGGGAAGGTTCGCTCTACGTATTGCAAGAAATGCAAATTGATCTCGTAGATGATCTGAAGATGGCGGGGCAGGAGGGATTGGACCAGAGGTACCGACCACTTCTCCAAAGCTTCCGACATGACAGTGTGGTTTGTGTAGCCGAAGGTGTTGACGACAATGCTCCAGGCTGTGTCCCAGTCAAGACCTTCCTCATCGATGAGGATACGTTGAAGCTCAGGAATGGCGAGGGTTGGGTGAGTGTCGTTGAGCTGGATTGCAACGTTTTGTGGGAACTCCTTCCACGCCTTCTTTGACTTCTTGAAGCGGCGAACAATGTCGTGTAAGGAAGCGGCACACCAGAAGTACTGCTGCTTCAGACGAAGTTCCTTACCGCTCTCAAGGTTGTCGTTGGGGTAGAGCACGGCAGAGATGGTCTCGGCTCTCTGCTGGTCGTTAACACTGCCCTCGTATTGGCCACTGTTGAACTTCTGGAAATCGAACTCGCCAGACGAGGACTTGCTCGACCACAAACGGAGGTTGTTGGTTGTTGGGGTGCTATAACCAGGAATTGGCACATCGAACGCGGTCGCAGTGACAATCTCGCCATTTTCCCAAACGGACACTTGTTTTCCGTCATCATCAGTGTATTTACGAACGTTTCCATAGAACTGAATGTCGACCGTGACATCGTGTCTGGGAAACTCCCAAGGGTTGAAGTCAAGCCAGTAGTCGGGAACCTCGACTTGGTACCCGTTCACGATCTCTTGCTTGAAGATACCGTAACGGTACCGGAGTCCGTATCCCCAGGCTGGATAGTCGAGAGATGCAAGACTGTCGAGGAAGCAAGCTGCGAGACGGCCGAGACCACCGTTACCGAGTGCTGCGTCTCGCTCCTGGCTGATGATGTCTTCCATGCGGAAGCCGAGTTCTGCCAAACCCTCTGTGACTTTTTGTCAGTAATTGCCGAGCCAGGTAGTATCGTGGACATCCAAACCTTTGGCGACATTCTTGAGTCCTACGTTCAGCATAGCATTGTCGAGAGCACGGCCCATGAGGAACTCTAGTGATAAGTCTAGATGGCTCTGTAAGAGACAGGACTGCTAAACAGCAATAAAGACATAACATACAGTAAACACGCTTCTGATCAGCATTGGCCTGGTTCTGCTGAGTCTTGTTCCAGTCAATGACCAAGCGGTCACGGAACGCCAGAGCAGTTCCGCCGTACACGGCCCTAGATGTTGTCAGGTCAAATTGCAACTGAAGTGCGGCGGGGGAGAACACACCCATCGTCAAGGTTGTACAGCGATCTGGCGAGGGTCGTCTCAATGTGGCGGACTGCCTCGTTCTGTAATGGATCAGTTCATATGTTGGAAACCACTACGAATCAGTGTTCGAACCTCAAACTCTTCCTTCGTCTTGAAACCTTGTGCGCTCTATTGATGCAGTCAGTGAGCAGTCCCAGGACCCAGCAGAGTCGGCAGACTTACATGTTTCTTCCACCTACAGGTTACGGTCAGTCATGCAGAAGCATCTTCAATCAAGTGGACAAACTTACGCAGCCTTTTGAGAGTCGGGGATCTCTGCCTCGACTTTCTTTCTGTCGTCAGGACTGAGACCAGTGACAGTTCGCTTGTGCTTCGGCCTGGTCATGCCCTCTGGACCGATTGGGCCCAATTCGGCAACAGGTGCACTCGTCGACGGCCTGCGTTGACGTGGAGAGGCAGGTGTAGCCATCTTTGCTGTTATAGTACCCCAAAGGTAGGTAACGAGGCACTCTGGGAAAGTATTGACGACTAGCGGGAAGGTGCGGGCAAAGGAAAAAGTGTGACAAATTGACCTGAACAGAGGTATGAAATGGCTCGAGGAAAGAAGAGGGGAGCTCCAAGCTGTTATGCGAGGCTCGTAAGATCCTCGCAACTTGTTGAGAAAAGCTATCTCTCCAGTTGAGCAAAGCTATCCCTCCACTATTAACAACGGTACCATCACGCCTGTACTCACATACTGTACGTGCTCTGGTCGGAGGTTCTAGCCAAACGGAGCCCCGAATGCGGGGGAGTCTCATGTGGGGTGACAGCTACTTCACTCTTGCGTTGACAAGCCAGCGGAAGCATGGGTCTTGGACCAGTGCCTTGGCAGGTACTACCTTGTGATCGCCAGAGGGTGGGTTGTTGAATTTGACATGCTCACCAGCGGAGCCCCTATCAGTCTATGCATGTAATGTGGTGTTATTATTATGACTTATAAGAGTGTATCTATGGTTGCGTGCTCTGAACATTGGGGTATCAATTCGCTATGCTTCATCATTCCACATCAAGTTTGGCGAAAGCGGGCATGCTTTGGCGCTACTTTCCGACCTCTCCGAGTGCCGACGACCGTCAGCTCCATCACCAGATACCCGCTCTGTGCCGTTACGCAGCTGCTTTGTTTGCTTGGACTGTAGATCGTGAAGATAAAAGATACGATGGCCGCTCCAGGCTCGCTTCTGAAGTGATCATGCCATACCCCATGGCTACTCTTATGTGTGGACTGACCTGCAGTCTGCGTAACTCATCAAGGCATTGGGACTTCCTGGGTGGAGACGCGTGTGCCGCTCGCTCAACCGACCTCGAAAACATCTCGATCGTATCGCTGACCGCTCCAGGCGCCGTGAAGTGGAGGATTTGCCAGTCCAGCTGGGCGAGTAGGAATCTGGTCATAGCTCCGATTTGCTCAGCACTGACAGCACCACCCGCAACTTGTTGACACCAGTACGACAGGCCTCGCGTATGGTCCTCGGTCATAGAGACGGCGATACTCAGCGCAGAAATGATCATGCATGCCTGCTGATGAGACGAGCCAGCGTCTATTGATCCATGGCCATTGAGTATTTTCGCCGATGTGCAGCAACAACAGTCTGAGATATTGGGTGAGGCCAAGACGTTGTAGGCTATCGCAATGGTCTCCGCAGGAAGCTGAGATTTCTCCAAGAAATGTGCAATGGTGGCTGGCAAGACCTGAACCATGGAACAATTGTCACACGATGTTATGTCACAGAGGACCCTTGCTATCGTCATGTCTGTATGCATGATTAGCTAGGTGCTGAGCCAGGCTTTCCTGTGGAACTTACGACATAATTGCGCATCACCAAGGATGGAACCATTCCTACTGAGACTAGCAGCAAGGTATTCATCTCTCCACCGAGCCTCCTTGATATGCGGACTTGGAAGAGCATCAAGAGGTGGAAGACAATCTAGGTATGCGTCCAGATCAGGTGAAGACAGAGTGTCACAGAAGCTTAGAGCAGGAGAGCAATGGATCGACATGGTCTTGGTAGGGGTTGCAATTGTGACAATGTGAGGTAAAGACGCAGCAAATCCTGCTATTAAAGTGGTGTTACTAAAGTAGGGAGAGGCTGGGTGTTTAAATGATCATCGAAACCTGAAGATTCTGATCTGCACCTAGAAGGCTCTCAAGGAAGATCAAGCAGCGAAATACCCAGACATGAGTCGGTCGTTTCTTCTTTGCACACTGTCGCGGTGTGGAAAGACACAAGCGTCATTAAAAGTCTTAGATATGCATGGCGCACTCGAGACATGCTGCAAAGCCGGTAATGGGACAGGTTGCGCCATGTGCGTTGTGACAAAAGGGAAAGACGTTAAGTGCAGTCGCGGACCCTACGCCTATTCTACAACGCTCTATAACGAAGTGCAGACTATATTTGAGTGCTTGCCCCCTCGCTCACCGACATTGTAAGCTGAGTTCATTTATGAAAACTGGCAGGACTTATGACAAGAACAGGTTCGTGCTTCGTCCTGCATTGCTATGAATATTCGTACTGTGTGATCTCTGGGTACGGCCTGGATCAGTATTGACGATCGTCTTCTCGGAGGGCACAAGCCTTATACAACCATTGCATAGAGTATTGGAATGCCGGTTGATCTACCACGAGATGCGATCAATGTGGATGTCTCGGCTTGTGTGGCTTGAAGAGGTACTACAACGCTCCAGACCAGTCCCACAAAGTCAAGACTTTTTCTTACCACTCTACTCGCAGGGCTGCTGCGCTTTGATTGCAGTCTGTGGCTCTACCATTCGGTACTTCACGCGGTACCCGTTGTGTGCGGCTTGTAAGCGTTGCTGTTATCGACTCCAATCCGTTCAGATTCGCATCATTCCCGTTAGGCTCTGGCTTATTTGTCTCGGAAAAACAATTACACATTCCAGTTACGCCGGCACAGGAAAATGTAGCACAGAGGCGAGCACACATGTCATATTCGAGAGCAAGAGCAGTGTTACTGGGTAAGGTTCAGAAGTCGTCTATCCGGTGCTGTCGTGCGAGTCGGCGAATCCTTCGGTCTGTGGAGGCCGCTTTCCACATATCGTTGGCCCTTGCTTTTACTTTCCCTCGCAACTCCAACTCCTGTGTGGGGAGGAGGTTGAAGTGGGCCCTCTCCCCGCACTTGATGTTTACCTGGACCTTACTTAAAATACATGTGACAAGAGCACCATGTAAGGCAGCAATCTGCCGAATGACCAGGTGCATGATGTTGGTGCTGGCAGGCTCAGACCGGGTAAGTTCGCAGGAATGAATCGTTCCTTCCTATAGCATCTTCATGATTGCCTTCGGTGGGAGGAGATTATCTATCTCTCGACATTCTGCTCATACTTCCTTCTTCCTCCACTATCATTACCATTTCGAGCTTTGTTTCTTGCTTACATCCTTCCTCTTTACCCATTGATTTGTGGTTTGCACATTGTTGGCACAGAAAAGCCGCCCCCGCCGACCTTGCCTGAGGAGTCCTCGACAAAGAGAATATACCTACTTGGTCCCTCTCGAGTCGACTCATCGAGATAGCTTGTGAGATGCACTGACTTGACAGTCTCATCAACGCTTGACCAACGCTTACTAAGTCAGCTCCAAGTGCAGCTTCCGTTCCCAGTGCAACACCGTCGTCGCCACCTGCGTCAGAAACTCTAGAGAGGAAGAGCTTTCTTGAGCGCGTGCTGATTCAGCTGCACCTCCTCATCGGCGGAACCATTGCAAAGCTCGAACGTGGAAGGCTCCTCAGTCACTTGAAACGAAGGAAGCAGGAAGAGGGCGAGATCTACGAAGACCCCCCTGCGATAGCTCCAGCAGCCGTAGTCGTTGTTCAACCAGCAACTTCACCAGTTGCAGCGCCTGTTGCCCCAGCAGTTTCACCAGTGGCAGATCCGGTCGCGTCTCCAGCAGCAGCAGCAGCAGCAGCAGCCCCACCAACGGCAGTCCTAGTACCAGTGGCACCATCAACAGCTGTTCCTGTAGCTCCGCCAATCGAATCACTTGCGACAGCATAAGATAAAGTAAGCACGTCTAAACTGAGGGTGATGCTTAGCCGTGGATTACGATTGCTCAACATGTCAAATTGACACAATGCGATACAGGATGACTTCGAACGCCCCAGCAGTGGAACCTTACCACTATCAACGTCCATCAGCTACCGCAACTCGTGCAATCGTTGATGAATCTGCTTCTTCCAAGCCTCCCGGGTTGGTACCAGAGTACCACACGCCAGCATCGCACCCGCCGCACTCCCATACTCGCCCTGACCATCTCCGCACTACAAGCTCAACAAATTACGCACAAGCGCTAGCAGACCGCGCCGTGGGCACGACTACATCATCATCTTCGTCCGAACCAAAAGTTGTTGCAGGTCTGGCTTATCGGGGTGACAATGCCGACGCTACAGCCAACGGGCCCGGCGTACTTGGTAGACAACAGAATTATAATGCCGCCAACCAGAAGCGTGTCAACATGGAGAGGATGCTGAGTTCGGATAGTGTCAAATCCGGCGGTTACACTTCTACTGCTGCTTCAAAGTAGATGAGATGATGATGAGGTACTGCACGGGTCTAGCGAACGGCTAGATGGTCTCATGAGCGATGCATGCTTGAGAAGGGTGCTATGAGACCTAGCTATTGTTAATACATCGTTCCTAATGAATACATGAATTGTCGCTCTTGAACTTTGCCGTATACGTGTCACTCTTTGCTGAATTTGACTGGGGTAAAGAGTGTTTTGGGGATTTTTGTGTGGGAAGACCGCAGCGAGTGGCAACGGCATTTGCTCTTGTGGATATATCTGCATGACCACCAATATCGCTGCTTGGAGTCCGATGTCTAAGGTAGCCTACAGCTCAATTCTGCCGACTTTCTGCCCCCGGGCCAACCACTACGATGTGGTTGTAGAAGCCGTCGGAGACGAGAAAGCTAGCATGGATGATAGTTCTTTCCCTTTTCTTCCTCGCTCGTATCATCCCCTCCCATCTCATTGCATGACTCCTTCCAGAAACGAGTAAGGAGAAAAGATATGCATGCATGGATTGACCAACCCATCATCATCTTCTCTCGTCTCTCGCATAGGTACCTATCCCTTATCCCTCCCGTTTCCTTCTCCTTTCGTGCTTGCTCTCTTGTGGTGTGCAGAGATTGATGTGTTTCGAAAAAGTAGAGTTGTCGGTGAAAGAGAAGAGAAGAAAGAGGTAGTGAGGGGTCGAGCGATGGAATGTGTTCCCCTCTCCCCTGCTCTTGGTCGTTGCGTTGATCTGGTGCAGTCTGATCTGTCGGTCGAGTCGAGCGGAAGGATGCATTAGACTGTCGGGTGAGGAGGTTCATACGAGAACCATTTCCAGACGAATAAGAAGGCGTCGATCGAGGTCTCAAGTCCAGTACTTTCCGTCTTGTCTCAATTTGTCTCAATTTTCTCTTCTGGGGACTGTGTATCGAGTGGTGACTCGAGGTGTCGGACTTATGCGTTCCCTCCCTCTTGAGAGTGTTGGTCGTACCGGTTTCTTGTGGCGTTGTTTGTCATCATGTCCTTCAGAGACTCATGTGAGTGTTAATTTTTTTCTTCTGTCGTTCGCTTGTTCTCAAAGAGAAAATACGCACCAGTCCACATCACTCAACTGCAATTTTCTCGCTCGCTGTTGATTGCGACCCGTGCCGGATTTGTCGATTCTAGGTTGTGTATATGGAGATTGAAGTTCTAGAGCTGCTGTGCCAAGAGGAACAGAGGAGAGTTTTGGTTAGCCTATGTTTTTCTCAGAGGTTTTTTTGTTTTGCTTTTGTTTTGTTGTGATTACTTCTTCCGTATCCTCGGTTATAATAGTGCAGGGGTTCATCAAGGGATCTTGTTGTTCGCTCTTGGGTATCAAGTTGAAAGACTGATGTGTGACGCAGGATGGACTTGACAAAAAAAAATGGTTGCACGAAAAGTGCCAGGTAATGATGAGACGAAACAAAAGAGAGTTGAAATGTGTGATGAACACAAATCACAAAGGCTTCGAGTTCTCCGCCTTCGCATTCCCTTTGGTCTTCCTCTCTGTCTTCTTTCCATCTCGTTGGCTCGCAGGTTTGGGCAGAGGGGGGAACAGAACGTGAGACTCGAGGGGCATCTCACGACCATCACTGGGTATACGAGTGGTTGTAGTCGTCGGCAGGTTGTTGAATCCAACCGACTGCGCATGAGATATTCGCTTTCCACTGTTGAAGCGCGACACAATGTGATTCTTCGATTGTTCTTGGGGCTCGACAACCGTTTTGACGTTTACGGTTGCGGTTTGGGTTGGGACGTAACAAGGGATGTCGCTGTTGCTTTTGCTCACCATCATTAGAATCATCGTCGCGCAGGTCGTAGTTCAAGACCAGGCTCTTAATGCGTTGCTGTTCTGCTCGTTCGGCTTCTTGTTGGTTACGCATTGCCACAGCGAATGTCGAGTCAGAAGGGAGATCGATTGCACGAGTCTATTCGGTTAGAGACGGGGTTCGATCAGTGAGTGTGCTTTGGAGGACAGGAAAGAAATCCTAAGATTGGATAGTAATTGTGACGTTACCTGTTGTCTGTTGCCCTTCTTACTTAACAAGGCAAATTTCATTGTACCAGGGCCCGTGGGCGCCACTTCTGTGCGCTCTTGGGGTGGTGCTTCTTCAGTGCTAAAAGATGGCACATCACGCCCGCGACGCATGGGTAGGGGCACATCGAAGATGGGTTTGCGGTCGAACTTGCGTGACTCGACACTGTCCGCCATCATCCTTGCCAATTCACGGTCGAACTCGGCGTCAGCCTCGGGATCACGTTGGTCCTCGGCGCGAGTGACGACGATTTGTTCTTCTTCGTCGGACATGTTGCCGGAAGGCTCGTCCTCATTTCGTTCGACGCCCTCTTCACCGGACGATTTCTCACCATCGTCGTCTTCGTTCTCTGAAAGATCGTGTCTGTCTCTGGCGTCGTCGGATAATTCTCCCTCCTCTGGTTCGCGCTCCTCAGGTTCGACAGTCTTGTTGGCAGCTGTGTCTTTGTAGTTTTGCTTACATGCTTCAGCAAACGCATGACTTGCCTCCTCGAGAGTAGACGCTATCTTCCAGTTAGGTCGTAGCAAGGCAAAAGTATCTTGAATCACAAAGTCAATATCCATAGGGACTGGATCCTTGGTCTGTATGTAGTATTGTAGGAATGACAAGAAGAAATCAAGCTTCTTTTTGACTGCGCCTTTGTCGAAATACACTCCGGACGTCTCGAGCAGGGCACAAACCAGACGGATGCGGAAACAGTCGTCAGGGAGATCCAAGGGGTTGAGGCTGTCAGGTCTGGCGAACCCAGCCGGATGACCATAGTTGAGAATCTTGTAGAGAGTATCGAATATGAGCGAGGAGTCGACCATGCGGTATACGTAGAGCTCGCTCAGATACTTGACTTCCGCGATACGCTTCTGGTTGTGTTTGAAGTCATTGACCTCAAGACCAACGGTGATCTTCTCCAGTAAGTCATCGATAACGGACACAGAAAAGTCTTGGTGATAGCGGTGAAGAGCGCCCAGAATGACCGCGAGCAGGTGGACGTTGCCAAATTTTATCTTGCCAGGTTTGGTGAAAATTTTGCGTAACAGCTCCGGAACCTCTGGCTCTTCCCAGTGCAGCTTGCGGATTTGCTTGATCACCTTCTCGAGGGATCGCTTGGAAAGATCCAGGTAGATGAGTTTTCGCACATACAAGTCAAGCGGAGTTCTCTCCTTTTGCTGGATGGCGGCACGCTCGGGAGGGTTGACATAGTACATGGCATTCTCGATGAGCATGCGCTCCTGCTGACCAAGATGCTGAGCAGCTTTTTTGCGTTGCAACGTCTCTAAGAAAGAAGCCATGCGAGGTGAAGTCTCCGGATTACGCAAGAGGTAGCGACCGCAATTCTCCAACAAGCTGGATATTATCTCAATGTTCATGCGGGAGAAGTCGTCCAAGCTGACCTTCAGACAGTGGAAGATGACGTGTTCCGGAACCACACCGAACTTGGTGAGCTCGGCGATATAGCGAATGTTCACCATGCGGACTTGGCCCAGGAAGTCTTTGGATTTGCGGCGTTGCAGACTACGGAACTCCTCGTCCAGGTACGAAACAATGCCTTGAGCGACATCGGGCAAATGCTTTCCGAGAGTAGCGACAAGTCTCGAATAAACTGGCAAGAGATCAGTCCTGCCCTTTGGGATGTCCTGGATTGCTTTGACCAAGCGGTTTCGGGAAGCTTTAGAATTGAGGAAGCAAAAGTCGATGGCGAATTGGTCTACCTGATCCCTATTGCTGAGTTCAGTGAGTTGAGAGAGAAGGGCATCGACCTGAGCTCCAATCGTCTTGTTCGCAATTGCTGTAGAGGCGTCGTCATCGGCGGTCTTGGTCCCAGACACCTCCGCTTGCTCTTTGCTCTCCTCGACAGATTTCTCTTCGATGCGCTTGCCCACTTGTTCGTCGGTGTCGGCTTTCTTCTTCTTTCCGTCCTCAAGCAGAATGCCAGGGACTCTGTCCTTGAGATCAACAAGGCTCTCATAGAAACGTCTCTCCTCGTCGTCTTCCCAGATACCGGCGCCGTCTGCTTGACCACGTAAATACTCTCCGGTCTTGACAAGGCCGATACTACCGTCACCATTGCCGTTGGCAGATTCCTTTTCAGACAAATCAGGCATTTCCACCGACAAAGCAGCGGCAAGGATCTGAGCATTAGCGAAGAGCTTCTCCTGGGCCTTCATCTGCTTCTCGTAGTTGTTCTGACGATCCTCGAAAACCTCGCCAGATTTGACGTATGCTTCAGCATTGCGGCGTCCTTGCGAGGTGATTTGCTTCTGGTCGCGCATGATGTGAGCCTTGACATCTTCAAAGTAGCGAGTGAGAATGTTTCGAAAGCGCTGCTGTAGCTCGGGTCCGATCAGTGGTGGGTCTTGAGTAGCATCCTTTTCTTCGTCTTCTGAGGTCTGAGATTCGTGCTTGCCATTAGTGGACGTAGTGGCGCCGTCCTCCATGACCGTCTTGCGCTCGACCTTGGCTGGATTGGCGCCTAGTATATCCCATCCAAAACTCTTGACGAAGAGGACAACGAGAGGCATATTGACGTGTTCGCGGTCATGGCCTAACATGTCCTTGAGAACCTCCAGAGGAAAAGGCTCCGGGTCTGCGGTATCGGGTCGAAGGGCATTAGTCTTGGGTTTAGGCATAACATCGCCAGCCTTTGCGGAGTCTTTGGTCTTGCTGGCGTCTTCTGGTCTCGCGACATCTTCCAGGCTCTTCAACACGCCGACAAGCCATAGCTCGGTGGCAACTCTGAGGAGGATTCTCTGTCTGCTCACTCTGTCCTTCTCTTCACGCTCCCTCACTTCTTGCGCCAGATTCTTCAGCTGCGCGCGGTCTGGCGTGCTGAGGCCCCGGCCGATCAGCCATCCAATATATCTCGTGAACTCATCGGGCCCGAATCTCTGATGCAGCGCAGAGACAACCTCGCCGCCGGCGGCAATCTCTCCGGGAGACTTGAGTTTACAAAGACCCTCGAAGCAGGCCGAGATGATCTCGGAGAGGTACTTGTGCAGCGAAAGGGAGCGGATCTCCTGGAGGAAGGTGCTCTGGCCGGCGGGCGCAATGGCAGTCCTGAGTCGCTTGATAAAGGCCGTGTTCCTCTTCATGGACGAATCCAGGGATGCGTTGACGGGCAGGACATCTGCGAGTTGTATCAGTTCACTGCTCAATTTCTTCTTGGTCTATCCAACAGATCCAAAGGAATGGATGGGGGCAGAGACGGACCCTTCTCCCCAGCCCATGCTCTCAAATTGAGGTCACGCAGTTCGCCTGGATTGTTATGTTCAGTGATGGTCCATCTCGACTAAAGTCCTGGTTTGTTCGGTGGCAAAAGCGTACGTTTCCTCGGTCTGTCCATTTTTGATTTCCTCCTTGTGATTAATTTGTCATGTGAGAAGATGATCTCAAGGATCCGGCGGCATGTGGGGAAGTCGTGGATGCAAGCTTGCTGCCAGAGTCGCCTGCATTTAAGAACATGCAAGGTCAATGTCCCAGAGGGGTTGTGAGCCTGAGCTGAGCTTTTGCTCTCACTTGGAAGAACAGCAAGTGAATTGTTGTGTTGCGGCGCAAGTTCGAGCCTACCAATTACAAATACAAGTAATATGACGGCGGGGGATGAAAGATGGATGGAGGATGGCTGATGGATCCACGCACCTGCACCTGCACCCAATTGCGGACTTTTTGTCACTTGCACCTTCCCGCAATCACTTTCTTGGCACTGCGGCATCCTTGTGCTGTGCCTTGACTTCCTCCGGTCAGGAACATGCAGTACAATCAGTACCTTGCATTCTTTATTGCTATATTTACCTGTACCTCATACGACCCCGTCCGTCTCACTCCACGTCGGGATCAGCATCATGGGCAGGTCGAGTGCATGGGAAAGACAAAATCCAATCACCGTGCAAGCACATTCCAGTAGGCATTTGAGCATAATCTCTATTTACCGCCCGTTCAAGTCCATTATACTGTCAAAAGAGAGCGCAGAAGCCTTCGCGCAACGCCCACGCCATGCTGATTCATCGCACCGTCAAGACCTGTCCGTCCGTCGCCCGTTCCGCACCATCTCTGATAGAATGGTCGCTTCGTCTGGGGGGACGACAGCGCTCGGGGCGACCCGGTTGAGCAATACATAACGCCAGAATCCCTCTCCATTTCTCCGTCCCCTGTCGTCCGCGAGGCAGCCCACGTTCGTGTGCCACTTGCTGCTTAGGCGAGATAACCGAGTTCATCGCCTTCGAGACGCTCGAGGTACTCCTTCTCCAGAAGGATGTCGATACACTTCTTGATGTCCGGTACCTTGGGTACGAAGCGGTTCTTGATCTGTGAAATCACCTCGCCGACTAGCTGAGAGTGTTTCATCGTCTTCCGTGACTTCATCACGCGAACGATAGCAGACTGTTCCTGTGTTAGCAACCCACATGTGCAATGTGATAGACTGTAGCACTCACCTGTATTAACATCTTTCTGTCCTCCTCGATTGTTTTGTGCGTTTCTTCAACCTCCTGCTTCGCCTCGGCCTTGATGGTGATGTTGAGATTCACCTTCAGCTTCTTGTTCTTGAAGCCGTGGTTGAGCTTGTAAGTGGTGCCGCTCTCCTGGCCGGCACCTTCAGGGGAAGCTATGAGAACTTTTGCTTTGAGCATAATGGCTATGGACGGATCAAGTGTCTCCTTGTTGAGCTTGGTGGCTTCGGCAAGCTCGTCATAGCTCACCGTCTCACTATCGTTGAACAATAGGAGGATGGCCATCTGGTAAGTCGAGACCTGGAATGTATAAGGCACCTTGTTCATCTTGACGTAATTCGCCCGGATTTCTCCTTTGCACAGATGCCATAGCCACGTAAGCTTCCGCCCAGAGTGCTTGGTGATGTAGAAGTTCTGGAATCGTTCATAGGTCCTCACAATCTCCTGTGGGGGTGCGAAGGGCGTCGTTGACGGCTGCAATGGCCAGAAACCAGTTCCAAGAATACTGTAGTAAGCGTCAATCGAGTTCTTCAGATCGCCAGCGTCGAGATGCTCGCGGCGCCAGTCTTCGTAGTTGGAGTTGAGGTCCTTGGAGGTCTGCATGTCCTGGAACATGCGCTGTAGCTTGTTGGTGTATTCGAAACCACTGGCGTCTTTGAGCTTGCTGATCATGCTGGTCTCGGCATCACCAGAGGCAGAGGTTCCGGTGACGAGACGCTTGGCTAGTGATTTCGAGTAGAACTTGTTGAAGACATCCTTGTCCTCGATATACTTGAACACCGTCATGACCTGGTTCAGCTGCTGCTCCATGTCGTCTTCCTCCGTGCTCTTGGTTGACTTCTTCAGAAGAGTGTCAGAATGCTTCGAGAGGAGCTCCGGCGACTTGGTCGAGCCGTTCTTGCATATGGCGTTACGGTTGACATAGTTGCGGCAAGCATTATCGAGACTGCGCACAAACTCGGACTCGCCATTGAAAGCCTTTTGAACCAGGTCCGAGTACTTGGTGTGGACCTCGAGCAAAGCCTCGACGTAAGTCTTGGGGTCGATTGCTCCGTTCTCGGAAGCGGCAGCGACCTTGTCAACTGCAATGTTACCGGCTCGGAGCACGTGGCCTTCGAAACGTGTCCTCAAGGGATCTAGTCCGTCAGGTATGCGGGCGAGCAACTTGTACATGCGAGCCATATCGTCGTAGCGGTCATTATCGAGAAGCAATTGGAACTCATCGCGGAGGATTCCGCAATGTTCAGCAATCAATGCCTGCTCGCACGTCTTCATGAGCGGAGTCATGATCTCGTTGAGCAAATACATGGGCACTCGCTCCTTCTCTTCCTCAAGACGCTGCTCCGCCTTCTTCATGTACTCGACCACGTTGTTCTCCGCGAGGAATTGTCGTGACTCGTTGGCGTAGTACTGCTTGGTGGCCTCGAGGTACGGCTTTTCGAAGGATACGCGGTATACGTCCAGATTGGTCTTTGTGCTGTCTTGTTCATCGATGCCGAGCGAGACGAAAGAGTCAACGACGCTTTTGATCTGCGACTGCTCGATAGTCTCTCCATTCCTCTGCTTCTCCACCAGTCTCAGGACAGCATCCATGACGGCATTTTGCGTGCTGCCGAACATGTCTTCCTTCCACCGCACAAGGTGCAGGGTGTAGATGTCGTAGACGTCCTTTTTACCTTCATCGACCTCACGCTTGACCCAGTGACGGTTGAGATATTTGAATAGATGGTTGTTGAACGTGCCAGCGGTGGTGTATCGATTCCATTCTTTGATATAATAGGTAAGGAGGGCTTCGTCGCTGTGTTTGATCATCTCGCCATGAACCTGATGGAGATGCGCTTTGAGATAGCCTTCGAGGCGTCTGTAGAGGTCCTCTCCGAGGAGATGTGCTGTTTGCAAATCAGCTCGATGCTCTTATTCTAAAATGGCAAGCATTGTTACTCACCCCCTCGGTGTGTCGAGCTGAGGGTAGCATTCTGACCAACAGCTTTTTGTGCGGTACAGAAGTTATGAATTGCGGTGTAGAGGCCCATGTAGGTCTTGAGGTCGACTCCGTCTCGCAGGTGATACATGATCTTCTCGACGCCATTCTCTAGGTACAGCCATCTATATGCGCACCCACAGTTAGCTAAACAGGAACTGCACGAAGCTATTGATAGATCATGTTTTCGTTCTCCACCTCGAAACTCTATTTGTTTTGAGCTTCCATCGTGACGCGAGCATGTGGTATCTTCTCTGACCAAGTCGGAAACACAAATGTAGCAATGGAAAGTTCAGTACGTACGTTCCCTGAATATCATCTTTGGCCGGCAAGATCGGCGCAGATGCCGCTGCCTTGCTCATGCTGTACGTCAAAGGAAAGAACGTGTAAAGAGGATGAGAACAATAAACGTCAGAGGATCTCCGGTTCCTCTGGTTTAGCTAAAATATGTGCCTGATATGCACGTGGGGGAGAGACAGAAAAGGTATGTATTGGCAAAGAAGGCACGCGAGTTGCGCAAAGATGAGGGGCTTAAGGCGGCGAACTTCAGCAGCTAGCAAGCAGCAGCAGCAACAAGTCGTCCTTGAAGCGTTTACGGGGAGACGCTTATGGTGGCGCGACCGTGATGATGTAAACCTGATTTACTAAGCTGGCGGCGAACCACGGCAAGGGGGAAAGGAAACAAGTGATGAAGCAAAGGGGTTTTCGGTGAAGAGAGTGATAAGTCACCCGGCAAGATTCTGGGATGGTGGAAAAGGGTGATCTTGACATACAGAGTACAATAGGGTAGGCAACCAACCTTGTCTGCTGCTCGTGCTCTGTCTCTTCTTTCACAATAGGTACCTACTACTAGTCAGGCAAGAGCGCATGGATGGTGAACAACACCCTGCTACTGAATGACGCTGGCACAGGCTTGGCAAGGCAGACACGCCCGGACCCTCGCATCTGACTCTGTGCTGCAACGTTGGAAGGGGATTCGAGGCAAAAGTCTGGGGATTGAAAGTCTATTGTTTAACCCGTGTTCGCCGCATAGTAGATATCTGCCTTATCGTCGGTGATGATGACATCTTAGCTGTTATCGGTGATGCTTTTAGGTTAATTGCGGTGGTAGACTGAACAAAACAAATGTGAAAAGCGCCATATCGGACATCACTCACAGGTCAGCCGGCAAGCTACGGACTACTTGATGAACAAATAGGCTTTACCTTGATATACCATTCGACTCGTGAATACATGATCACGCAGCGTGACTTGGAACCACACATAGGATATTCACACCTCACAAGCCGGGCCCCCATCACCAAACACAGGATCCCTCTCAAACCACTCCAACCCCCCAATCCTACCAACCTTGCCTTCCTCGCCCTTCTTCCCATAGCACATATCCCAACTGCACCCTTTCGGATACGCCCCGACCATCTCGAACCCATCACTCTGACCACCACTCAAATCCTCCACCAACCTATGCGCGACCCCGGCAGGCACAACGACCACATCCCCCTTGCCAACCACAACCTCGACGCGGCCCGGGTTTTCCTCGTGCCCGAAGCAAAGCCTTGCGGAGCCAGAGAATACGCACAAGACCTCGTGAGACGTCGAGTGGAAGTGCGAGGTCGAGTACATGGTGTATCTCCACTGGGGATCCACGACGCCCGTGGCGGACAAGTGGGATTCTATGTTTGATGCTGTGGTGTTTTTTGCGGCATTGAAGGCTGAGGTGTAGATGAGGAGTGGTTTGTGCTTGATTGATGTGTTGGGGATGAGGTTGTGCGCTGGTATTTGGTGTTTGTGTATCTTGACGTCTTTGAGTGGGGTGATGAGGTTTGTAATTGGCGACATTGCTGCTGTTGCTTTTAGGAGTCTTCGAGGGATAGATTTCATAAATTGGGTGATTCGACCTTGGGATTGGTGGAAAGATTTAGTAGTCTGGTTTTGGCCACAACTCAAGGTAGATAGTTGTCAAAGTCGTAGGTGTGACGTGCAGTATACCAGACGCTTGAAGTCGTATTTCATCCGATTCATCTAATGGCAGGGTCCTGTATATGGTACGTCATGGCTGATTATTTCATCACACGCATGTACCGAGTCAAGTGAGTGTGCTTTCAAGCGTGTGTACCAATGGAGGCACTATATAGGATATATCATAAAGAACATCTCAGCAAGGGGAAATGAACAACAAAGAATGACATGGGCGATAAGCAGAACGCCAACTGTGACCGCCCACAAAAAAAAGAAATGAAGGGGACAACCCTGCCTAGTCACCATTCCAACCAAAGCCCGTGGACTACTTTCAACTCCTGAAATTGGGTCTAAGCGCCGTCCGCAAATCCATACATGCCCAAAACACCGCTCAAGCTTATTTTCACGATCTGTTGTCTTCGTGTTCGTTGCTGCGCCTTGCACCAGCCACATCTCGATCTCCAATAGCTGCTTCATACGAAGGAATCGGTGGGTCGTGCAGCAGTGGTCTTGACCCCGACTGCTCGCTGGGCCTACGCGCTGTTTCTCCGTCTCCGTCTTCCGAAGGACTCGAGTAATCAGGCGGAGGCGCATCGGCATGTGGCAGAGTTATGCCGAGATCTTGTGGTATGGTGTGTACCGAAGCAGCCATGCTCGTGCCCTCCCCTGCGTCGTCGTCCTCTCCAGAGTCCATCAAGTTGAGTTGTGCGAGTGATATGTCCGTTGGTGACCTCTGTGGGCCAGGACTTGTAGGTGGTCGTGCAAGACGTATTTGGTTGCTCAAGTTACGACTGTGTGAGAAGTAGCCCTGGCCTTCCCTGATGCCATCCCTGCCCGACTCGATCAGGATACTGCCTTGCTCGCTACCATAAGGAGGCGGCGGTGCCAGACTGCCCGTCATGGGCGCCAGGCCCCACTTCTTGACATTGGCTTCGATGAAGACGAATCCCATCTGTCCAAAGTTCACGTGTACGTTGCACGGTCCGTTGGCGCCGACTGTTGGGAAGAAGTTTTGCGTCTTCAGACCATGGGCGACGTCTTCCAATTTCTTTCCGTTGCGTGTGAAGAAGACGGTGCCTGTGCGAGGCCTGTAGCCGACTCCGACTACATCGCCCTGTTCGTAATGCGGCGCATAATTTGAGCCTGAAAAGGGCTGATTGTACCGGCGTTGTCCGCTAGACGTATAGGCTATCGAGTATTTGTGCCAGCCTGAGCAAAGGTCAGTGTCGGGTCAAGTAAGCGTTGAAGGATGGCAATCAAACATACCAGGAAGACGGAATAGAGGGTATGGTTTCGTCGTTACGCCAATGCTGATGAGGGTGTTTTCGGGCTTGTCGTATATCTTGGCCTCGAAATAGTAAACTTCGTTCTGCTTTGGTATTGGCAAGTTGCTCTGTACACTGCAGGCAGAATCAAAGAATTCGATTTCGGTGCGGGCTTCGACAAAGCAATTGGCAATCTCAAGCTCGGGTTCGAATTCCCAAGCCGAGACTCCCTTCTCTTGTATGGCTAGGAATTGAGATAAGGAAATGTCTGTCTGGACCGATTCAGGTGGATTTGCTTGTACGAAAGCTGGATGGTGACTATGTCAGTAATGCGATTCTAGACAATATCGATGAACGAAATCTGAAGATCAGAGGATGGGAACACTTGACACACCCTTTGCACGAGTATACTCAGCCCTCTGAAAATCATCCATCTCTTCCAAGGCCTGTTCTTCTTCCTTCAGGAAGGCCTGTTCATCATCATATTCACCAGGTCGTCCCATCCGATCCAGGAAGATTTGACCGCGACTGGTATAGCGGAAAAAGTAGACGAGTGCCAGGACGATGGCGACAAGCGCAGCGGATCCAAAAGCGGATAGCATGCCGATGAGAATGCCTTTCCCTGTCGAACCAAGACTGAACTGTCGTACCGTGACATCGTGGGTGGTGTCGGGCGCATTGTGTCCGTGTTTGACCACCCATTCAAAGCTGTTGGCTACAAAGGCGGGAGTCTGCTGTGCGGCGAGATAACTGGTCGACAGCGTTTGAGAGAGATGTGGAAGGGACTCCATTGTGGTAGTCGACTAGAGCCACACTCGCGCGACGGCGACGGGCGAGATGTTGTTGAGCGCTCCCAATTCTCCTAGACGGGTTATGATGCTGAAGGTCGTGAATGAAGCGGCATGCGTCGGGTTGATGATTGATCAAGAAGTCCCTTGCGGTGGCGTTGACGCTCCTTCACGGATATAGGAGACGGACGGAGGAAAGGGCTCAGAGCACGCCGACGAGTAAAGAAATGGCGTCGGCGAGTGTATGGCTAGGATATACGGGGTTTCTGATATCCTTCGATGGGCTGGAGGAGACAAGAACGTATAAGGAAATGGTAAAAGGAAAAAGGAAATTTAATGACAATAGTATGACAGTAGTAGGACTACAGCACAGCGTAGAAGAGTCAGTGTACGGGTGACTTCCACTTCTATATCCTGAGGCGGTACTTGCACTTGCAGGTGGGGAAGATGTGCACAGGGAAGGCAGGTGCGCACTGGAACTCTACGGTCCTTTACCTTACAGCACTCCGTACTTGCCCTGTACGGAGACAGCCTGGAGCCAAGGTACAGCAAGGTACTTTCCTGCGGTACATTGTACTTGTAGTTTGCGGCGATTACGGCAACTGTGGGAGAGAAAGTGCTCGGCCATTGGAGACCGGGGCCGGCTTGGCGCCCTACAAGTGCCACCACAAGTGCCACCACAAGCGTCAATCGTTTTCAAGCCAAACTGAATCTAGGCGTCTGTCAGGCCAAGCGCTCGACGACTTGCGTTTTCTCCCGATCGGTACCTAATTAGTGGGCACCATTTGCAGCTGTCTACCAGTAGTGGATGTAGTGATCACTGAACGTGCATCGGATTATCTTCCGACTGAATCATATGAATTGTTTGCTGCAGGTAAGGTACACTGGGAATTTGTATACATGAAATATCTCTACATTTGTAGCCCTCGCCATTGAATATGTTGAAAAGGCCATGTCAAAAGGGAGAGCAGCGCCAGTGTGCTTTCCTGCACTGCCCTCAGGACGCCCGCTCTGCTCAAGACGCAAAGCAGACATCGCCACAATCCAGTGCACAATTGCAATATGAAATAGCCACGTCCCAAACTAAGGGGGCATCGCACTTTACAGTGAACAGGCGGTGGACGTTGCTTGAGTCGACTGCAGCTTAGCGCGCGCTGTCAATGTCCTTCGAGTATTTATTTATTTATCATCAACAACAACAAGGCATCATGACCACATACTGGATGCGGTGTGCGGTTCTTATGCGGCAAACTCGAGCATAAGGAGTTTCATGCTTCGCTTCATGAAGCGCATGTTTCGAGACGGGATCTATTTTCCCCACGTGGGCTATTGAAGAAAAATTCTGATCTGTAGTATGCCGATACCATTCCGGTGATACGCTGTATGATCCACAGATGCTGCCGGCTAATCCGAGCAGATGCTACGCTAACTACGCTGAATGCAAGAAGTTTCAAAAAGATTTAAAGGAGCAATACTATATACTGCGCTTTACGATACGCTTCATCTATGTCATGTCGTTACGAGACATTTGTTGCTCATTGAGTGGTAATGTCAACGGTGACCAAACGCGATAAGGTCATCAAGAGCCCTCGGAAATAAACCCATTGGACCGACTACCTTTATGATTGGTAGTTGCGCTTGAGAGCTTGCGCTTGCTCAGGCGGGAGGTGACTGATGAATGCATCAAAGTCGGGAATCATACCCTGATACTGTACCAAAGCCTGTTGGAACCCACTGAGTAATTCAGTGTCCTGAAAGCCTTGGCTAACAAGTATCTGTGGCACCATGGCGATCTCTGAAAGGAAGGGCAGGAGGCACTGCTCGAGGCCTTGCGGGTTCTGGAGTACGACTTGAACAAAGCCCCTGAAAGCGTGGCACTTCTCATCGGTCCAGGCAACTCTTCGAATGATCGAAAGGAAGGTTGGCGCAAAAGTAGCCAAATGAGGCGCAAGTTTCTGCTCATTCCCAAGACCCAATCGTCCAAGCGCTATCGCAGCATTTTCATTTAGTGACTCTGGAATCGCACTGTTGAACAAAATGCTACCGAGGCTCTGCAAAAGTCTTTCAACATAAGGATCCATTCCGCCTCGCTCGCGCATTGCGATCTCGCCGGTTGACCAACATGCGTTGTTGATCACGCGGAAAGCCGTGTCGGGATCTTCCTTTGCTTGCTCCAAGTCAAGCTGCTGAATGAGAATCTCCATGATGGATGGAAGGTATGGCTGCAGACGGGGGAAGACGTAGATACTGCAGTCACCGAGGAGGGCATAGGCTGACTGTCTCACGTCGTTATTTGAGTCTCGCATGCAGTATGCTAGCATCTCGAAAAAGTTTGGCTGAGAAGTTGAAACCAACTCGCTGCTTCTTGGCTCATCCAAGGCCTGTATGATTGAGCTTAGGAGATCCAGACTTGTCACCAGGAAGTCTTTATCGGGCTGATCTTGGTACGGATTGCTTGCAGCCTCGTTACCAGCCTCGAGGTTCTCCTGTATTATTTTGATGCAACGGTCAAAGAACGGCTTCGCGAAAGGAGCAAATGCGTGGGCAAGTGCTGTCGCTACGTATGCCAAACATTCTAGCAATGGGAACATCTCCCTGGACTGATCTGCTACTTTCTGCCAGCGAGTGATGAGTGCGGGCATGATGAGATCAACAAGCTCTGGTCGTGCCATTTCAGGGCCAACGTGTTCGGCTAGTGTCTGTACGCAGTCGTAGAGGATGAACATGTTCTTGTCCTTGTATCTTTCGAAGCACTTGACGAACTGCTGGGCAATGACCTGACTATAAGGCGTCAGGGCACTCGTGGCTTGCTCTTCCAGGTTCGCAAATGCGGAAGCGGCCGCTTCCTGGACACGCTTGTTGTTATCAAGCATTCGTTGCAGGATACCATCCATCATGGGCTCGAAGAACTGCTGCTTGCCGGATCCGTCTAGATGTGATGCCCAAGATGAATATCGTCCCAGGCACCAACATGTGATCTGGCGGACGACAGGCTGAGGGTCGTTGAGTAGCGTGATCAGGAATGGGACCAGGTCTGGCAGGTTCGGCTGTACAACGTCCATGCAGCCGACCGAGATGGCGCCCAGTGCAAGCACGGCAGCCTCCCGGTTTGGCCAGTCTGCATGGTTGAGGTTCTCCTTCAGGTAAGGCAGAGTGACTTCGAAGACGCGCTCGTGGAATCTGGTCGCAAACGTATCGAGCGAAGCTGCAGAACATCTACGCAAGTTCCACATGTCTTCGGGGTCCTCGCCGTAATCGTCATCGTCGTCAACCTCACCCTCACTCAGATCATCATCATCGTAGCCATAGCCGTTTCCATCCTGCTTTGATCCGTTGGACTCTTCGATTTTGATGGCGGAAGTACCGGCAGCGCCAGCATTCTTTGCGGTAGCGAATTGGGGCTTAAGATCTTGCTCTCTGTCATCCTTTTCGGCATCGTCCTCGGCTTCAGCCTCCAGTCTAGATTGGTCGTCTTCACTGTAAATCATACTCTCCAGAAGGACGGGCACAATTTTGTCGAGAAGATGCAGGAAACCATCCTGATACTCTTCCACCTCGCAGTTCTCGAAGAAAAACTCTGCCGCATCGAGTGCTAGCTCGGAATTCGGATCGCTCTTTTGCTGCATGAGAACGTAGTCGACGATAGGTCCGAGGTGGGGTGCAATCAGCGACGGTAGGTTTTGTGCAAGTTTCGTGAAACAGCGGCATACGAAGCGTCGAACGTCTTCATTCTGGTCGTTGGCGAGTTGGAAAAGTTGAAGGAGCATCTTCTCGGCGTTGCTCTCCATAGCTTGCGGCAAGGGGTCATCGATGAAGGTGCAGAGGGTACCCAGCGCCTTTGACCGAACCTTTGGGTTTCCGTGTACGGTGAGGTCGAGCAGTTTCGGAACGAGAAAGTCGAGAGGCCTCTGTCCTTCGTAGACTTTGTTTAACGAGGCTTTGTTGTCCTCGCAGATCTTGAGTAGGGCTCCCATTGCGCCATCTTGTGCCTCGGGAGAAACATTGCCACTTGCTCCGTCTAAAAGTGCGAGCAGTTCGGACAGGACTTGTGGCCATCCCAGGATACCTCCTTGACGCACCATCTCTGTGATGACGTTTCCAGCAAAACTGCGAATTTGTGCATTTTGGTCTTGCAGGCCCAAGATGATTGTAGAGCGCAGATAGGCCTTGCTGTCTTCGGAAAGAGTCTTGTAGGTCGTCTTGACGTTGTTCTTAAGCATGACAGCCGCTGCGCTTCTGGCAGCATGGTAGCCCGTCGCATCCAGACCTGGTGGGGGTGTTGAATGTGTACATAGGTAAGCCAAATAGTTGTTGATGTCTGGAAAGGATTTCGCCTGCTTTAATGCCTGTGTGATTGTGTTAATATTCGGGGTGCAGAAAGATATGTCGCAAGAATATCCCTACTAGTTCAGCATTTTTTTGAGCTGATTTGTCGTATGCACTCAGAGAGTCTCTAAGATAATGTGCCAATTGACTTAGAGGTTCGGGTTGCGGAGTCCAATCCATTGTTGGAGGCGAGACCGTAAAGGGACTCCGGATTGTTTGTTGATGTGGAAGAGCACCAGCTTAGGCAGGTGAAGAGTGCGATAGAGACCAAGTAGAAAGCACCCGGTGGTGTTGGCAGCCCTCTTTTCTGTGGGACAACGGAGGGACGTGGTGCCGAATTGCACTGGAACACGTCTTTTGGCCAAGAAGTGCCACTATGTATGATATCGAAGACAGAGACAGTAGTGCTGTCGCGAATCCGAATAATGACTTGCAAATTTGGCTGGAGTAAAGCGGACAGGCTTGCCTGAGGTTGTGCCGCTTGGTTAAGCAGGAAAATCGATCGCAAAAGCTGGACGATGACGCTAGCCCCTAGAATTTGATTGCAACCTCAATCTTGAGCGGGTAAGAAAATGCTTTTGGTTGGTGCAAGCGAAGAAGAAGGGAAGTGAGAAAGCCTCGAGACCGATGTCGACACAGGTCTTCAGCGTCAATCGTGGGACCTTAGTATCTCCTAGATATCTATGGAATAGGCAAATCGCACTGTCTGTGTAAGGTAACGCACAACGAAAGCTGATGAGGCTCGCCTTACGGTAGGGGAATTGGCGGACAAAAAGTGCTACTGTAAAGCAAAAGATAGATTTCGGGGTAAAAGCACCTACACTTGGCCCATGCTGTCTGGCATGACCCCACTACGCCCACCAAGCATCGCGATTGATTGTTGACAAGCATTATTGGCCTGATTGGCAATAATTGGGCTGCTCCAGAGCCAATAAGCGAGCTCTCTTGACGATCCTGACATTTTCGTCCCAAGATCAACACGAGATGATACTACGATAGACGGGCATCTGAATGTGTGCGGTGCAGCACCAGTGAGATTCAGGTAGTTTCATACTGTCACTTTCCACATCAGTCGTCGTCTTGATAAGCCCACAAGTACGGACAGAGCAGATTCAGATACATGTGCGAGTGAAAGTAAAGTACGTGCGGCTGACACCCCGACCGAGATTACTGTCTGCTCTAATACTACTCCAAGGGGTGTCACTTGTAGACGTAACCGCTTTATCCCTGACAACCGAGGTTACGTGGACGGTAAAATCTAGATCCTGCTGAGACCACTCAGTTGTGCATGACGTTAAGGAAGGGCCGCAGAACTGATCAAGGTACACATCGAAGATTATCGGGCGGTTCAGGACGATTGACACACTCTCATAACCATGTCCTTGCAGAGCAGGCGGGGGATCGCTTGGAACCCCCTGTAGCTTTTGTCCCATTTCTAACGTGTATTGTCAAAAGTGCGCGACTCGAAATGTGAGAACATGGCAAAAGTGCCTAACCGCGAGTACCAGCACGCGACACTTTGCCGAATCCCACATGCAAGCAATGAGCCTACTCGCATGGTACTATCCCTGAGAATCGCGGAGCGACGTCTCGATATCACGAACATATCAAGATGACAGCCGGAAGCTTTGTCGCTTGATCGAGGTGCCTCATAATCATCGATGGAGTACACTAGGCTAGTCCAGATGTTGGAAAGTGCCTTCATCCCGATGTTTCGCAGTTGCGTTCGACTGTGAAGAGAACCTCGGTGTCGGTTTCGATGGTTATTTGGTCTTCAACGATATGGTTGCTTGTACTGATTTGGCCGCCCATATGAGTAGGCCAGTCCTGAACATCCCATTCCAGTCCTTGGGTGGTGATATGAGCTGGCCCATACACAGGCAAGATGCCAATGTTTCGCGTGATGAGGCCTTGAGCTAAGGGACTATGGATGACGGTCTTGCCAGCATCTAATATGAATGAGATACTGGACTCGGAGAAAAGCCAGAGTCGTATGCCCGGATGGTGTTTGGAGTGTTGTTCACGATACATTTCGCCTAGAAGACCAATACCCTGATCGAGGCGGCCAGCAATGGTGCCCAAGACAAGGAAGTGGCGAACCGACGGCTGATCGCGTAGAATTTGCTTAATGCCCTTACCGAAGTCCGTACTATACTGATCGGGATCTTTCGTGACCTCTACACCTTGGTCGCGGTAGTATTGTTCGACATCGTTCCGTAAAGAATCAAGGTCGCCATGAATGATGCTGGGCAGCTATGCTAATCAACGTCCGGTCCTTCAGGGTAACGAGTCTTAGTTTCATCTTACAAAGCTGCTCCGCAGGTCCGGCTTGTCATTGAACAATTCATACAGCTGATTCGCACCTCCGTCTGCGCAAAGACGATATCCCGCGTGCTTCCAGAGCCGGCCCAAGACCTCTATGTCTGCAATAGGCTGGTTCAAAATGATGAGGGCAGTCTTACAATCATCGTCACTCTCACGATCAGGCGAGGTCTCAAGATATCTAGTTGGCGAAACCTCGTAACACTGCTGGTCCCGTAGCATAGTGTACCTGCACCTGCACAGTATTTGAGCAACGTCACACAGCAAAATATATGTGTCGCGAAATGTGCGAGTCGACCATTGGGCTTGAAGCGTGGCTCGCAGTCGTGTGGCTGAAGGGTTCCTGATCGGCGAAAGCCGCATCTCGGAGTCAAGCTTGGCCGGAGCATCTCGATGATGAAGTGTTTCTACTTCTACCATAATTCTGTATCTTGCCTTCTCGCCGGATGGGCCCTACTGTCTAATCATTCTGCATTCCCTTTGTCCCGTCTACTGTCGCCCATCATGTTCCGCCCTACGGCTCGTCGTGTCCTCGTGCAGAGCACTCCCCGGAACCTCACGCGGAGCGCGCAAACTCCACGATTTCTAACCACCGCTCCTCCTCACAAGACGTCGCGCAGCTGGAAGAACAGTGCAGTCAGATGGACGCTCGCCGGTGCTTTGGTGTACTACTACAACACGAGTAACATTTTCGCCGAAGAACCAGCTCGTAAGCGCAATCGCAGGTCCCATTGGTGGTTGGAAAGGAAGATGGGCCCTAACAATTCACAGTCAGAGTCCTCCCACCCCCGGAAACACCCATTGAGCCGGACACAAATGTTGTCACTTTGGATGCAGTAGTTGCAAAGCGGGAAGCGCGTGCAAAGGCCGAGCTCGCGGCAGCCCAGCGACAAGCAGAAGCAGCAACGCCCTCCGGTTCCGAGGGTGTCGTTGGCGAGCAAGCAACACCGGCCGACATTGCCGCGTCTGGATCGCCCGGAGAGCTCGAGGATGAGGCAAGTCAACAGGGTGCATTCAACGAGGAGACTGGCGAGATCAACTGGGACTGCCCCTGTCTCGGAGGAATGGCCCACGGCCCCTGCGGAGAGCAGTTCAGAGAAGCCTTCAGCTGCTTTGTCTACTCACAGGAGGAGCCCAAGGGTGTGGATTGCATCGACAAATTCAAGTATGTTGGGGCGCAGTATTCACATCGACTTGCATAAACTAACATCGTCTGTGTAGGAACATGCAAAACTGCTTCCGCGAACATCCAGACATCTACGGGGCGGAGATTGATGACGACGAAGCACCGGAAGATGAGGCTCCGGCTCCCGAGGGTGCAGAGAACGACGGCGCAGCACAACCTGCTGCTGCTGTTGCTAGAGGCGAGAAGGTCGCAGATGGACCCAGCCATCCAGACGAGGCGCAAGGAAAGACAGAGCGGGCACAGGCTGCCCTCAAGCAGGTCAAGGCCGAGCACGGTGAGCCAATCTCGGAAACAGACGAGATAGTTCCCAAGGCATGGCACGAGTCGAAATAGGCGGTTTGTCTTGATTGTAAAATAGGGCTCTGTACACTATCGCAGCATAAAGGGCACACACAAGGACTATACGGCTGAGACAAAAAAGAAAAGCAGTACCACACTCTCCCACCCCTTTTTATGTATCTATAGAGCGAAGAGTATGCTATGGTCATATCTAGAGATGTAGTGCGCTGGCTCTAATGTGAGTCTGTTTCTCCGATCTCTGATAGGGCATTTGACAGATCCCAAAGTGATGGATTGGTGTATCATGAATAGCTCAGAGCATGACGCTGAGTATAGGTGCTTGTGCGATCAGTGGGCAAGCGAGTCATAGAGCAGCGGCTGTTTATGGACGGTACTGTACATTTGGGACCAGCGCCTCAATATGAGGTTGTGTGGACAGGATCGAGCTCCATGAAAGGAAACAAAGAAGCAAAGCGAAGGCTTTAGATACGAAATGATGATGGAAGAATTATTCACACAGCTCTGGATGTTGGCACACAAGGTTACCTCTATTCGCCCATTTGTATGGATAAGGTATACATAAGGCTTCTTGCTACAGAGGACCCACGGTATTTGCTTTACATGGCTCCCAGTGTATTGCTACTGTCCGCTACCCAGCCTGTCATAGAATTCAGAGTGGACCCAGTACTTGTAGCAATTAACAAATGAGATCAGATCCGTAAAGTGCCCTGAATATTGGATGATTAGCCAATGACATAAGCCAAGCATCAGCAGCAGAAGGCAATTGGAGCGGCATTCCCTGCTTGTCGTCAGATTCGGGTTCAGGTTCAGATTTGCATGTGAGTTTCGTTTGCGCAAGAAGTTAAACCGTTAATCCGCGCTTGCTACCTTTGTACTGATAACCGCTGCTACTGCTGTTTCTGCTACTGTACCATTACTGCACCTGCCTACCTTACAGTACCTTACCTTAGCTACAACCCGATCCCGACTCTTTCCACGCTTCCCTTTCCCCCCACCCTTATCTTTCCTTTTTCTGGAATTTCTCATCATCAAGTTTATCCGCAGCTAAACGTTGTGGTTACTTGATACTAAACACTCTATTCACCGTGGCAGACCCATCCTCTCTTCTTCAACGTCCCAACAGCGAGACGGAGAACCACTCGTCACCAGTACCCACCATGTCCTACGCTTCCGTTGCCGCAAGTGGTCCTGAGCAGAGCGAGGAGGAGGTGAGTAATTCGTCTTTGATCTATACAGTGAAGCTATACTGACAATCTTGCGCAGAAGTAAGTAAACACCCCCAAGCCCCGGGTCCTCTCCAGCAGCTTTCAGACCTGTCACATCCGTTCTAATCGATGGCAATCTCACGGCGCATTCGGAAACTATCTTGTAGACGTGCAAGTAGACAGCCAACACGAAGCTAACCACACGACCAAACAGGCGCGCCCCCGCTCCCCCAGAGATCAAGCACACCGACGACGAGGTGCACTCGCTCATCGACGTAGACAGCCCTCACATCTCTTCGGTGCCCTCGGACTTTGAATCCCAAGAGATCAAGACCGAGACGCAACAGCGCGAGCACGAGCTCGAGGCCGAGGCACGTGAGCAGGAAGAAAAGCTCAAGCAGGAGGCCGAGCGCGCAAAGGAGCAAGCCAAGAAGCTCGCCGCAAAGGCCGACAAGAACAAGGAGAACCCTGTTGTTCTGTCCAACGCCATCGGCATCACTGTCCTCGGTGGTCTCCTCGGCTACGGTGCTTACAGAAAGTACTCTGTCGGCGAGCTCACCTGGAAGGTCGCTGGCGCTTGGGCTGGTGTTGTCGGTCTCTTTGCCGTCGCCGACTTTTACACAAGCCAGTAAGTGCTTTGTCGGTTGCAAGACAGTTTTGCTATTTTCGAATATCCTCTCTTGCGCATGAGTCTAATAAATGTCGCACAGATACTTCTTCAAGAAGTACCCCACCAAGAAATAAGCGCCTATCGTGCCTTATCACACCGGCCTGAAGAAGAAGGATGAGCCGACCCATTCCATCACCTCCATGTCATCTGAACCGTGCACGGGACGCAAGAGATCTGGTTTCCTCAACAAAGAAGAAGAGAGAATGAAGAAGGACGAATTTCGATACGATTGATTAACTGATCAGGCTTTCCTTCAACTACCATGACTTCAGGCCTGTTGACCTCTGTTCTCACTCCTCTCACCACACTACCATGCTCTCTGCGAGTCTTTCTGATCCGTCTGTTGGACTTTCCTAGAAGCTCTCCCCGTCTTGTTGCGCGCGAATAGGTGTGTTTTCTCGGGCTGGCTGGGCTTTTTCGTTGTTGATGATGAAATTTAATACTCGCAAGCCTGTACAATATATCAAATCACGACTACGCCGTTGAACCAATTGGAATTGTCCACTCAAGTGATGTGTGTGTGTGTGTGTGTACGTGTTTGCGTAGCTTGTTGGATATGAAGTGAGAGGTCAAAGAGTAGGCACAAGGACCTCTCGAATCGTTCGGCAAATAAGCCAATGACATGTGGCCGAGGAAGAGAGCTTGTTTGTCGCACTCGTGGGT
Organism: Neodothiora populina; assembly: GCF_041146345.1. Taxonomy (NCBI): domain Eukaryota; kingdom Fungi; phylum Ascomycota; class Dothideomycetes; order Dothideales; family Dothioraceae; genus Neodothiora; species Neodothiora populina. The sequence continues at coordinate 779,410 of NW_027191408.1, read as the reverse complement.
CGAGTATGGATGTGCCTTTTGAGTGTTATTCGCCCCACGGCAAGCTGCCGTGTTGCTGGTAGAGGATAATCTGAGTGAACAATCGATAGTGCAGGGTTCAGCGCTCCATGACTCTGCGGAGGTCACAGGCTCTTGAAGTCGCGATGCACATAGCGTTTGGCGCAAAGGTCGCAAGAGATGCGCGTGACTTTTGCTTTCGGGTCCTTGTGGGGTGGCGGCACCGAGGGGCAGGAGTCCAGTTGATCTGACAAGAAGTGATTAGACGCAACCAACGCTGCTGCTGTTAGAAGCAACGAAGCCGTCGAACACAACCAGAGCATGGATCAATAAACCCTCTTACACGTCGCTGCCAGATCCCCAATGAGTCCCAACATCTGCTCTCGTTCCTGCATCGCCAACGTCCTCAGCGCATCAGCCTCTCTGAGCTCCGTCTGCAGCGCGCGGATCCTCGCATCCTGATCCGCCTCGCTGTTGCCGATCCCCGGCAGCACGCTGATGATGTACTCGATCTGCTGCTCTTTGATGACCAGGTCGCGCGCGAGCTCTGTGAGCGCGGATTTGAAGACTTCGGGCGGGTCGGGCGTGAGGCCGTCTGCCGAGTCGTTTTGTGGCTGTTGTCCGTTCTGGTTCTGCTGGTGGGCGTCGCCTCCATTCGCCGTGCCGCCGTTGGTGAGCGCGGAGGGGTTCGCTGAAGTGGAGGAGTGCGGGTTCATGTCTGGTTGGCCTTCGATGGCCTCGTATTGGTGCCGCGTTCGGATGTAGTCTATGCAGGCGAACATTTGTGTTTGGAGCTGGGTCGGGGGTGTTAGTGTTCGTGGATGGGGCATTCACTTGGGAGGGGCGCTTACGTCGTCGTAGCAGTCTTGTAGCTGGGTCAGTCTGTCTGCCATTTTGGGGAGCGGTGTTGCAGGATCAAGATGATGATATGGGTGAGGTAAGATCAATATCAATCAATGAGTATTATTACCTACCTTAGGCATGAACCTCATATTGCGTGAGATAAGTGAGATACGGCGATAGATAAACAGAAGCGGCCCGAGACAGCTGCTAATCAGTCTTGGCACCGGCGTCTCTTGCGCCGAAGAGCCGAAAAGCTCGAGTGAAACGCAAATCAACATTTCATATAAAAGTCTGCAAATCCTTGGTGTGATGCTTGATTGTAAACATCCCAGACGCCGAATTTCCCTTGTTCGGTGGTCGACTATTCCATGCGAGTACAGCATGTCTTGAAACCACTCGAGCGGACAATATGTCCAATATCCCCCTCATTCCTCTGTCATCCAAGCATTGACTTACTTGGGTTGTCTGGCTTTTCCATCCAGGCAAGGCGGTATAGAACTCGAAAGAGTCCAGCCCCGACAGACCAAGATGCGCAGACCAATGCCCCTGTTGCATCTGTAGCTGAGTCAGCAGACCCTACTCTCACGAGCAAGAAGTCTCAAGACTCCTCACTCGAGGCCCTACCACCCAGGCCCAAAAGAGGTCGGAAACCAAAAGCACTCAAAACGGAAAGCACTACTCCCAATGCTCCCGTCACCCTGCTCTCGCGCGTCGTGTCTGCATCTCACAACCACCACGACCTCGCCTCCTTCCTCGCCCACGCCCAGTCAGCCGCACTGTCACCGACGAGCAATGTATACGTCGGCACGCACTACGAATACACCGTAGCAGCCTCACTCGTGCGCCTCGGGTTCGACCTCACACGTGTCGGCGGCGCCTCGGATCTAGGGATAGATCTCCTGGGCCAATGGGCTTTGCCGTCCTTGTCACGTTCGTTCCCTGCAATCGTGCAATGCAAAGCGTCTGCGCCCCAAGCAGTCTTTGTGCGCGAGCTCGAGGGCGCAATGCAGTCTGCCCCGCCGGCATTCAAGGGCCTCGCAGCTATCGGTCTGCTCGCTGCTAGTAAACCGGCTACCAAAGGCGTCAGGGACGCCATTGCCAGGAGTGAGCTCCCCATGGCTTTTCTCTATGTCGCTGCTTTGGATGGCCTGATCAGGCAGTTTGTGTGGAATCAGGCTGCTGTTCAGAAGTGTGGTCTTGAGGGCCTCGGCGTGGCGCTGAGATATCCTAGTGACGAGATCATCTTGACACTTGACGGCGCACCACTGGCGTCGGCAGCATCGTCGCCGACTGATGGCAAAGCCAGCACGGAGGCTTGAAAACACAACGATACATGATTTGTGCTTTTGACACTCTCGTGCTCGCACAAGCAACCCTCTTCCCAAAAGGTATGTTCTCCCTCGGCACCACATCGCCGACTATCATCTTTTTTTTCCTCTTCACATGATGATACTATAAAAAAATTCGATTAGTCTTTAAGACAAAAACAATGGTTACAAAATTTACGCATGCGAGCCTCTCTGATTTACGAAAGAGAAAACCCTTTTCACTGTTCAAGACAAGATATTGCTGTTTTCTGCACATGATGCTAATGGAACTCGGCACAATAGGGACTTCGATCCGATATACTTTGAGGGCTTGGGACAGAAGGGGATGTATAAGGGCGGGTTTATGGCATTTGAGAAACGCATGCTAGGGGAATCGCATCGCATCGAGACGGATGTAGTCTTCATAATCAAGCCCAGTAAACCATACTCTTTCCCTCCCAGCCAAGCTGCACGTGCATACATTATACCTCTTGACTGTTCGACCACTTTTACTGCCCCCTCGTCTTACTCAGTCTATGTCTCTGTCTCGCAGGAAAAGAAGCGCTGTTCTCAGCATCCATTGCCGCACTTTGCGCTTTCGGCCTCTTGTCGTCTTCGCCTTCCGCCCTCACTTGTCTCAATCCGATCGGATGTCCCAATTTCGTTCTCAAACGTCGCGACCCTCAGCTCCCGAGCAGTCAAGGTCAAAATGCGTCTTCTTGTTCTGCTTCCTTTCTTCGTGACAACTACATCCCTGCCATCTACTCGCGAGCGGTCGGCGACTCGTCGTGCTGGCATAGTGACCATCGCATCTGTCGTGGCGTTGCTTTGAACTGCACTTGGCTGTCTGTCCATCGCCATTCTCGCACTGGTACGCTCACAGTCTATGGGGTGTGTTCTCGGGTAGTGTGCAACGCGCAGAGGGTTGTCCCCTTTATGGTCCGACGGCGAAATCAGATGTCATATTGGTGAACTGAGCATGCATGTCTGCGCCATGACTGCTCCTCTGCTGCCGCTGATACATGTTCCTCAACCACCCCGCCGGCCTCTGCGTCGCTTGCCCACGCCGATAGACGCTCGCGTCATCTGGCGCGACGATGCTCTCGACTCTGCGCGGGAGATTGATTGATTCTCCTCCTGTTGAGGCGCAGGTGTAGGCTGAGTCGCCACTGCTGCGGCGCAAAGTATCCGTGTGTCGCAATTGGGTCTCTGCATGTGATGCGACTTGTGGGTCGGGCTGGCTGTACCATCCGCCTGGCATGAGTTCGGCCGCGGCGAATTTTCCTGCTACGGTGTTTGGTGGCTGGACGAGGTTTGTTTTGGGTGATTTGGTGCGGGTGGTTGTTGCTGCTGCTGCTGCTGCTGCTGCTTCGATGGCGGGCTTGAACGTCTCAGGAACCACGTTCAGATCATCGCCTGTTGCCTCGGCGTGTTCGATGGCGGCTTGGGGTGTCGTGGTCATGTTTGCTGCTCCGGCGTCTGCGCGTGGCCCGCCCCAGGTGCGTTGGCCTGCTGTGAAAATCCCATAGACCATGTAGACCCAGTTGAAGAAGGGATTCACCACGAACATGAGTGGGTACAGCATGATTTTGTATCTGCCCAGTTTGGCACCGAAATATAGCATCAGCACCCAGTTCAACCCGAGCGACACTGCGATGAACCCGACTGGTAGGCTCTTGATTTTTTGCGAGGTGGTGATGAGCGAGATGACCATTATGAAGAAGAGAAGAGCCGTGGTTCGGATAGTGTTTTGGCAAAAGCGGACCAGACACAAGAGAGGATATCGCTTCCATAGGCGAATATCAGTGAGCATACAGACTTCGTTCGTTATAAACCCCAAGAACCATCGTCTGCGCTGCTTGAGCAATGATTGATATGTCTTTACGGCTTCGGTCTTGCAGAAAGCGCCGGTGTTCATTGAGATCTGATATCTCTCTTTGGCGCCGATCATGAAAAGATGTGTCAGCCAACGGTCTTCTCCAAGGTGGCATTTTCCATAGTCGAAGAGATCATCACATTGCTCTGCTTTGTCGGCAAAGTAGTATTTGGCCATCTTTCTGAAGGCCGAAAACCGCAGCATGCTGAGCGCTCCAGGCAGACAAGTGACCGAACCACAGCCTGACTCGACCGATCTCTCGAATAGCTGCCCGTGGATATACTCCATGTCTTGCAGGACCGTGATGAGACTGTTCCTTTCCGTAGTCGACGTGATGACGCCGGTCATTGCAAGCATGTTTCGCTTACTGCCAGGTTTGAGCTCCATCTCGAACATGAAGTTCTGGATACAAGCTTTGTCCAGTATACAGTCGGAGTCAATGAAGAGCAAAAACAAATCATCGTTACGCTTGAGATATTCAGCATAAACCTTATCGATCAGTCTGAACGTCCTCTTTTGACAATGTCTTTTACCTCCATGAGGGAACCTAGATACCGTCATCCGAGTACTCCGGTAGGTCACATCGATACTCTTGGGGTAAGTGTTCAGTGTCAGAGGGACGCCAAGTTTTTCTATCGTGTTCAGATACAGGTCGTCCTCTTGATCTCCATCAAATGACAAGAAGACATGCAAACATGACGGTGGATACTCACAGTCCGCAAATGAGTCAACGGTCCGAAGAAGGATTTCTGGTATCTCCTTGTAGCATGGCATGATTATAACTACTTTTGGCGCCGAGCCCTCGTCCAGTACATACTTTATGCGTCTGGCCCGTCCAAAAGATTTTGTCGTGAGTTGATATACGCAAAGCAGCCATGGGAGGATCAGCAGACCTGCGAATGACCAGAAGGCGAACCACTGCAAGAAGACGACCATCTCGGTGGGGAAGTACTTGACTATCTGTGATGGTAGTGGAAGAGTGACTATCATGATTGGTAGGAATACAGCACTGTATGGTGGCATTAGCAAGCTCGTTCGGGACACTTTCTTCAAAGCCACTCACCGTAGACTGGTAAAGAAAACGGCTATGACTATAGCCAGCATGCGTATACTCCAGTCTTCAGCTTTCTGATATACCTTTGCAAGGCAATAGAGGAAAGCAGCGATCCATAGGAACCACTCGAGCAGCGCTGCAAGCATTACACCTCCTACGGTAGCCACATATGCAATCTACGATCCAATATCAGCTTCTTCAAAGGCGTTGATCTTGCGAACTGACGATGGACTAACATCCTTCGCAGGCCAAGAGGCAGCAGTGGTAGCATTACTGCTCGCCATTTCTCGTGCAGACACATGATCAGCACCCAGCCACATGTTACAGTCCTCAGTCCGTGATACCAGGACTTTCAAGCATCCGAGAAGTGAACATAAGCAATAGCTACGAAAAGACAGGTTGACCAGTACGCATGAAGTTCCGAGTCAGGATGTGATGGATGCTGAAGAGGAAAGAACAGTAATAAACGTTGACGCAATAGGAAAGAGTGTCGAACGTGGCCCATTCACCTCTGAATGAGGTTTTCCCTACCTAGAGCATATACCCTTCAAAGAAGCGTAGCGTAGCACCCAGTGGCTGTCCTGAAAAACGAGGAACTAACTGCTACGATTGTGTGCAGCTGCAACGATGAACGATTCTGCGAATGTCGCATTCGATCAAATTCAATCAAGGTTGCACAAGAGTGTCCAAATTATCGTAAAGGGTATGCACTACATCACATCGAGGCGCGTTATGTAGCTCCTTGCGCTGAACCTCATATAGGGATCTATGAGAGGAAGATGTGGTCCACATAACTGCTTCTTATTCTACTCTTGGGCTGCTCACTCGTGTAGCATAAGTTATGCTCCTTAGAGCACATAGCTACTGTAGCCAGAGTTGGCAAAGGACGACACCGTGGGCAACGATGCCAGTAAACCAACAGGAAAAGGCGCTAAGGGGATTTTTTTCAGCATCACGAGTGTGCACAGGTACGTAACATATATATATGGTCGGGAATGTGGACTCTAGTGCTCTTAGGATGCAAGATCTTTGTAGAACTTCAAAGCAAGGTAAGGTAAGGTACTTGTACCTGATCGTTTCACGCGAGTAATTACCTTACCTTCGTACATGCCCTGATGTACAAGTGTGAAGTACTTGTATGTGCTGTACCCCGTGCACGGCCTGCCCGTCATCAGTTTGCTTCGATTCGCTCCAGCTATAAATTAGTGGAAAGGGTGATCTCCAAATTTCCTGGGGAGCCGGCAAGACATCCGCTGCCTGTCTTTCCCTTTGCTGCAGCTATTCGCGACCCCAAACTGCTTCATGCTGATATACAGTATGTCTGATATGCAGGGCTAGAAAACATCATACCACAACAGCATGTCTATACGCGCCTCTTGTCTCAAGATCGATCGTGCAGTACTCGCAGAATATATACTAATCATAATCGATCGAGTCTGATAGTGAAAAGAACTGAAATTTGGATTAAAACCTTGCAGATTACATTGCTATTCCTAACTAGGCTGACTCGCAGCCTGAGAATTGGATTGCTCCTTTTGATCGAGGATATTCCTGATCAACACTTTTCGGTGCTACCGTCAGCATCCGCGTCAGCTCTTGAAACAAGCGGACGACCCCCCAGATCCGCTGTGGGATGTTATAACGAAAAAGAAAAAGAACAAATGAAATAAGGCCCGCCTCCGGATATCAAGTATGAGTGTGTGTGTTTGGATGTGTTGCCTTAACCAAAAAAAAGCTTCCACGGTGTATTATCCCCAGAGTAGCCCGTTCCCCTCTTCGCCGTGAACGCCGATGCTGAAAAGCAGATCGTGACCCGCCCAGTCCAATCCGAATAAGAGATATGAGGATTAATGATGGCATGTATGCCAATAATATGAGATGATAACGAAATCCGTGCGTTCGCCTTTATAGGCTCGAAGGTCATTGAAATAGTTATGTGGTAGTGCGGTCATCTGTCGTAACAAACGCGCTGTTTGTATTGTTCAATAGTTGGATCGAGGGCTTCTCAGAGGATGCCAGAGTCCTTCAATGCGTTCTGTAGGATGGTTTCCTTGACAGCAGCAAAGACAAGGCGGATATTCGAGGTATCGGTGGCTTGGGTGAGACTAAGCGATGTCAGTATGCCTGATCTGACGTGTGCTCTGGCTTCACTTACTGTGGATATAGATTAAGATGAGCACGGTTGACTTGGTTAAACCGCCATAATAGATACTTGGCCGCGCGATTGACGTCGTTGCCGCCAGAGTAGTCAGGGAAGTAATTGACTAGAGGTGAACGGCCAAGCTTTTGCCTAAAAAGATCGACTTTGTTAAGGAAAAGGATGATACTGGTCCTCATGAACCATCGTGAGTTCACTACCGAGTCAAACAGCACCAAGCTCTCGACCATACGGTTCTAGACGACGATAAGCGCATGCATTGTAGACACAACGTAGGGATTGACATACCTGGTCGCTAGCTTCGAGAAGAACCTGGTCGTACTCGCTGAGCGCGACGCAGAAGATGATGGAGGTGACGTTTTCGAAGCAATGGATCCACTTTTTGCGTTCACTTCTCTGGCCGCCAACATCGAACATGCTACAGATTTTGCTTAGAAGGAGACATTGAGGTGACCACTCAAATATGATGACTCACTGTATGCTGAGCTGGCCCATCTGAAATCGCGTTTCATAGATGCCGGTCGTTTTCGTTCGTGCTCTCAAAACATCGGCTTCTGTGGGACAGTAGTCCGGTTGAGCGATGCGTTGGACCTCGTCGAAGAAGCTAGGGGGTGTCAGCGATGGAGTGTGGTTAGTTTGATCTCGCAGATCTTACTATGACGCCGAGTCCATAAGATAAAACTCGCTGGAATGCTCAAAGACCTTGGGCATGCATGGGTCCTTCCATATTGCCGTGGTGGCGTTGGCGATTCGTTGCGGTAGAGGAGCATCCGGATCGGGATCCATTGTGTAGTCCATGATGAAATCACAGTGTTCCATGTTTCCAGGAGCTTCCGGGGCGATTTCAAATTGGCGCATTGCCGCTATGAGTGCTTTTGCGCAATCGACGACGTTCTTGTACACTGTGTGTCGGTAGAGGGCGAGTTCGTCCGCACTGTAACCGTTCTGGTGGATAATCTTCATTTGTTTGACGATGGTCGACTTTCCGCTCTCGCCGGATCCTGTGCGATGTCAGTAGGGGTCGTGGTGGCATTGGCAGGGAGACACAAGGATGACGGCGCATCCTGTTGTTGTCAGACAAGCGACAGGGACGTACCCAATAACAAGATCTTGCATTCTCGCCGTAGCTTTTTCGAGTCCTCTTCCAAGGTGCGATCTATCATCTGACTCCGCTTCTTCTGGTCTCCATCTTCGCCGCCCGTCGAACTCATGCAGTTACCCATCTTCATGAGCAGCTCCTGGTCCTCTCCCCGGCCGCGGCCGGAATGTGTCCGTTGTCGCCGTCAATGGCTTGATGCTCAGGGTGGAAGCAAGGGTCCGCAGCGGGCCGTGATGGTGTCAAGCGTGAGTTCGGCAGTGGCGATGTGAGTGGTTGTTGTAAAGGGTGACGGTAGACGGCGGTCCAAGGAGGTCGATTCGCCTCGTTTCGGTGCTGTCGGTGCCGGGGTGCTGCGCGCTTAAAGCCGCTGCTGGATCAAGTGCAGTGGCCGGGCAGGTCAGGGTGTCGTGAGTGTTTGTGTTGGTTTTGGCGGTCGTGAATGACGAGATTGCCCTCGACAGCAGGGGGGTGAGTGAACGAGCGATGGAATTGGGGGTAACAGGACAATGTCTGGGCTGAAGATCTCCAAGTAAGCGATTTGCGGTGCTATATTGTAAGAATGCACCTGGCAAATGGATGCTTGACGATCAATGGCAATGGCGCGCGCAATGGTCTATGCTTTGGGATGCAAGCCTTCAGCCTTCGAACCTATGAACCCCGCTCCTTGGGTTCGTGGGTTCGCCTCTCCTTGGTCCCCGGAATAGTACGGGGTGAAGAAGATCCTGTGCTGCTAAATTGGAAACACGATCCAGCGTGGCACGTGGAGGCGGGAAGGTAGGTAGACAGGCAGATAGGTAGGGTGGTAGTTCGGTTGAGAAGTTTGGTGCAAGGCAAGGCAAGAGGCAAGGCAGAGGGAGGGCAAGGCAAGGCAAAACCCAAGGCAAAGGCAAGGTAAGGTAGGTAAGGTAGGTAAGGTGGCACCGTAGCCAAGAAGACTCGGGTCAGGTCAGATCAGGCAAGGCGAGATAACAGGCAAAAGGGAGATGGAAGGAGAGTGCAGCAATGCTTGCAGAGCGACGACCTGTCTGTAGTGTGTGCCTGTAACCTCTCCCCTTCCTGCACAGTAGTTGATCTGCCGCCCGATCTATCCTAGGTAAGGTAGGCGGCCCAGCGATAACGGGGGCATAAAGACAATTGGACGTGGTCGAGAGCGACAATCGTCAGCCACAACGGTTCAATACTATGACAGTATACTCGCATTGCACCTGTGCACCCCAGCGTCTTTCCAACAATGACATTCGCGTCCTTGGGCCTGCGACAAGAACAGACATGGGGCCGAGCCTCTAGATCCCATTTGTTACCAAACAACTGGTTGGTCTCTGCACCTGCGCACGACCTTCTTTACTCCGCACAAAATGGTCAAGATGAAGCCACCATTATTGCCGCCCTTTTTCTTCCGGATTCAAGTATAGCGCACGTGGACCACAACGTTCATTACCCTTTTGGGGCTTTGTCGAGTCGCCATGGTCAAGTCGTAGTCAGTCTAGGCGACTGCGTTGCCATCGTTATGCGAGATAGATTGCACCATTGTAGCACGCCGTGAAACAGGGGCGGCCGTCTCCACTGACATGCTACCTGTCTGCGTGTACGAGTTATTTAAGCCATGAGAATCGTCAGAGAGTGGTAAGAAACCGCCGCATCCTGTAAAAAATTCAAAGCTTTTGCATGATGTGACAGTATAATGAAACAATTTGCCTGGTTCGTCATCAGCCTCCTGCGGCGGTGCGACAGCCTTGTAGCATCATCGAAGCCGCCGATTGCCAGCTTCTACATTCGATCGAAGCAAAAGCTGGAGCATATTAGATCTTGTCTTTTTCCTTCCCCTCTCGAATACAACCGTTGGAAATGGCACTCTGTAGATGTGGAGGTATACCAACCAGGACTGCTCGGAATCATCATCATAGTAGGCATATTCTCGGATTGTGCCATGCCTCGTGTTGCGTTGCCGTCGATGATCCATGAATCAGTGGCCTTGCCTAGACGCGACCAATCAATCTACCATCGTTCCACGAGGAATGCATGTCGCAATGCACTCGTCAACCTGTCTAAGGTACTTGTGGACTTTCAACATATATCTACACAATGGCCTCGCGTGCACGTGCTCCTTATACAGTGCATACCCAACATAAACAGGCACAAGGTATACAGTACGTCAAGGACTAAGAAACTTCGATACGATCACAAGTAATACTGGTCAATACCAAACGTATCTTCGAGCTTGCATATGGTAAGTTTCGGTGGCGGATGCGCCCATGACCGAGCATGCACCCTACCTACACCTCCTATGACAAATTATCGAACGTCTATCCTGAAAGCGATCTCCTTTCGAAGTCCACAATATCGACTGTGTACTATCTTCGTCAGATTGTCATGGCGCGAGCCGCAGATAGTACGTGACTTGCCTTGATTATTGTGTTCCCGGAGGAGCCGTATTGAGCGTCTAATTAGAGGATTTGAGTCAGGTGAATCGCTCTCAGATTCGATCGATACCATGAGAAGCAGTTCGATTAACTGTGGTCTGAGCAGACATGACCAGGCATGTCAAATCACTGTACGGTAGCCTTCATACATTTGCGCCCATTGTATTTGAAGGAATCTGCAGGGGCTGCAGTAGCTCCACTACGGACTTAGGAGCTACATTGCCTTCGTCTTGATGATTACCCAGTCCAACCAGCGTGCTGGGAAGGTCAGTTTGCTCACCTCTGTAACCTGCAAGATCGTACTTCTGATCGAAACGTGCTTGCTAGTGGCTGTTGGAACGTTCGGCCCTAATCAATACTCTGTGATAGTATTGCACAAGCTTCGCGGGTCAGTATTTGTACGGCCAAGGTAAACCGGGCAGGACGAGTACCTATCCAGCCCTCTTCCGTGGACTCCGGATATGGCTGATCCTCGATGTATGACATCTGTTGCCTACTGTACCTCAAGACAGTCTTTAGATTCATACATAATTGCTTCAGACGAGGTCGACCGACGTATTTGTATTCCAAGTCGTATGTTACGAAGATATACTCTTTGTGAGGGATATGTATCTATTAAAGCATTCACATTACATTAGCGGGACCGCTGGCGCAATGGTAGCGCGTCTGATTCCAGTCCAGAAGGTTACCTGTTCAAATCAGGTGTGGTTCAATTCCATGTCTATTACCTTCGACATGTTCTTTTGGTCTTGCATCCACCGTCTACACTGTATATTTTGTCATATACAAATAATGAACCTCGTTATCCATGTCTTTTGCAGGGAAAGGTTTATGGTCCATAACACTGTGCAGAGACGAACCTTCATCACTGGTAGTTATGTCAACACATATAATGAGCCACGTAAGCGGCTTCAGATTAGAGCTTGCACAACACTTAGTTGTCCTGTTGTTGGTGGAAGCAAAGCGCCAACATCGACCGTTCCAAATTCGTGTCAGGAGTTTTTCCCTTTTGCGCCGCGCCGCGGAGGTTCGCAGGCAGGGAGTTGCGAATGTCGCAGGTTGAGATACTCATCTCGCACTGTGTCAGAAATGATACGGGTAAGAGCGACATTTCTTGAAACAGCACAGCGGTAAGGCGTGTATGGTACCCGTTTGAGGAAGTGGAATGTTCCTTGCACAGTGCATTAATGCGAATTGCCATAATCTAATAGCACACTAGAAGGGCCATTTCCTTGTTTTGCCAGAGCCGGGCTCGGCTCCGGGCAAATTGGGCAGTGTGGCCCTTCCTCCGATTCATGAACAGGAATTAGGGGCGCTGGCTTTGCAGACCTGCCTTGCCTTGGCCACACGTCGAGATGTCAGCCTCTGAGCCAACCGTGCAACGAGTGTTTCCCTTTTGGATGACAGTGACGGCCTCCCTTGATTAGACACAATGGGTTGTGCCACCAATGTACTGTGCCACACAGCCACACATGAAGAACAATACAGTGCTGTGAGGAATTTAGAATGCAGATCCTCACATGCGACACACGGTGATCTCCACTTGGGTGATGCGGGACGGAGACTTACTCCGTTTTTGAGACACGAGTCGAACAAGCAGCTTGGTGGACAGCAAGGAGCCGGACAATCGAGACATGGATTCTGCACCTATAGCTTATCTGTGTATCGTCAAGACAATGGACAACTCGGTGAGCAAGCACTGTGCACCCAGGTCTTATCCGGCACGGGTCCACCCAATGCAGAATCCAGAATTTAACGAAAATAAAGGCAGAGTAAGGTTGTTGCTAACTAAGTTCTGAGGGCACGGAGCCGCTGACGTCCGTTCTGCCCTGTCGGTGCTCTCCAAGTCGATTTCGAGCCCCAGATCTCGATCTCCAGGGCGGTTGGTGGAGAGCCAAAGAGGGAACGAGGGAAAGAGGAAAGCGCTGGGTTGCTTGGGTGAAGGTGCAAGACACATTCAGCCCGACTCTAGTAATTGCAGTAAACTCGTACTCTTGTACTGCTGTCGTTCATTCCCTTTCTTCCTCGTCCGAACATCCCTGAATCACGTCCTTTCCTTCCAGAAGTTTGCCATCCTGCACCTGCTGTGTTTTGCCGGCTTGACTGCACCTTTGACTCTCTTCACTGCGTGATAGAGGTTGTTTCCAACGAAGCTTGATTGTGACAACTAATACGTCGTCCGCCCGCCACTACAATTTCTGCCCCACCTACGCAGTCCTTGTCCGCTGGGAGATCTTCGACTACTACTCTACCAGCCGTCTTCTCTTCGTCTTCGACTCACACTTGTCCATCCACTCCTCGGTCGCGCAATAATACCAGCAATTTTTGCAACAGCAGCAACAGCAGCATCAGGAATCTCGTGACGCAACGTCATCTCTCCGCATCAGCATCTCCTTCCAGACACTTTGTTGTCTTCGTCAAAGCGCGTATATCGACAGCTTAACCTGAGTCTCGGCGACACTTTCGTTGAACCAATACCATCACCATGGCCGAATTCGTGCGTGCGCAGATCTTTGGCACGACCTTTGAGATCACGAGCAGGTATATTTCATCGTGGATGGTATTGCAATGGTTGTTTGCGGAGTTTGACGGGTCTGCAGATACACCGACTTACAACCTGTGGGCATGGGTGCTTTTGGACTTGTGTGGTATGTGTTTTAGGAGACACTATGCCACGCCGACGCCAGCGGCTGACACCTTTCCGATAGCTCTGCAAAGGACCAACTTACTGGTCAGGCCGTGGCTGTGAAGAAGATTATGAAGCCTTTCAGCACGCCTGTCCTCTCCAAGCGAACCTACAGAGAGTTGAAGCTTCTCAAACATCTCCGACATGAGAATGTACGCCTCGACAGTCATCAATCCGTCTGATGCTCAGGTACTGACTGTAATTATAGGTCATCAGTCTTAGCGATATTTTCATCTCCCCCCTCGAGGATATGTACGTCTCTACCCAACAGTCGCCAGGGTCACTGCAATCTTGCTGACCCCATACAGTTACTTCGTCACCGAGCTCCTCGGCACTGATCTCCACCGTCTTCTCACCTCAAGGCCGCTCGAAAAACAATTCATCCAGTACTTCCTCTACCAAATTCTGGTTCGTCCATGATCATGTCACATTCATATTTCCTCTGCTTACAAGCATCACAGCGAGGCTTAAAGTATGTGCACTCCGCAGGAGTTGTTCACCGTGACTTGAAGCCTAGTAACATCCTGGTCAACGAGAACTGCGATCTGAAAATTTGTGACTTTGGCTTGGCCCGTATTCAGGACCCTCAAATGACCGGCTACGTTTCGACGAGATACTACAGAGCACCCGAGATCATGCTCACCTGGCAAAAGTACGACGTGGAGGTTGATATCTGGAGTGCCGGATGCATTTTCGCCGAGATGCTGGAGGGCAAGCCTCTCTTCCCCGGAAAGGACCACGTGAACCAGTTCTCCATCATCACTGAGCTATTGGGCACTCCTCCCGATGAGGTCATCCAAACTATTTGCAGTGAGAACACGCTGAGGTTTGTGCAATCGCTGCCCAAGCGTGAGCGACAACCGCTCAAGAACAAGTTCAAGAATGCCGACCCGCAGGGTATGTACAAATCTTCTCCTCGAACTATTGCTTGTCTCTAATGCGCGCCCAATAGCAATTGAACTTCTCGAGCGTATGCTGGTCTTCGACCCCCGAAAGCGTGTCAAGGCCGGAGATGCCCTCGCAGACCCTTACCTGGCACCTTACCACGATCCTACCGACGAGCCGGTCGCCGAGGAGAAGTTTGATTGGTCCTTCAACGATGCAGACCTTCCAGTAGACACATGGAAAATCATGATGTACGTTCGGCTGATGCTAACATTCACACTAAGGCCTTTGACTAATAACCGCGCAGGTACTCGGAAATCCTTGACTACCACAATGTTGATGCTCCAGCCGATGAGAATGCTGGAAATGGAGCTTAAACGTTTCAGACTTGCTTCTAACATTCGATTTACTTGTTCATCATTTTCTACGCAGGTTCGGTGAAGCGTAGTCTAGCTCACCAACCAAGTGTCACCATTGTCAGGGCTTTCGAAGTACCTGTATTCGACAACGTACGAATCGTTGTTTTGTTTAGGATTAATGACAACGGAAACTGTCTGCACTTCTGTTGTGCTGACACAGCCTGCTCGTCTCCCATCTTCAGCTTACATGACTTCTGAAGACCCGGGGGCAGACACGGCTAGGAGGAATGATTATGAAGCTGCTCCTTTCCAAAGTAGATAGCCTGAGTAGTAGGATAGAAGCCACAGTACAGCAATGGAGTTCTTTTTGAAGCCTCACTTCCTTGCTGTTATTTTGTCTATGAATGAAGAGTTTGTAGGGATGAGCTCGACCTTTTCTCCAACATGGTGTACGAAATTATGTATACTTCCTGGCCTGGTAAATCACCAACTGCTTCTAGTTGGGCGATATAATGGAAGATACAGAACAGCAAGTGGGGGGGAAGGAGAACTTGCTTTGCTTCATCTCATCAATCACCATAAGGCTCCCTGAGCTGAGCTGAGCTGAGCTGAGCTGGGCCGGGCCGAGGTTCTCTAAACACGTTGATGCCAAGGAAGGTTTCTTCGTGAGGACAATTCACACTTGCAGTATAGTTGTACTTGTCGAGTGGCCATGATAAGCAGCGACTGTAGGGTTTCGTGAAATACTACTCCTTATTCGATTAACATCCGGCACAGACGATGGACACATTGTATTACTATCACTGAGTGCCTTCTTTGTTCTCTGTGCCCTCTGTGCCCTCTTTGCCTTCGGTCTTGGCAAGCTCCGACACAGTCGTTACTGCAGGCCTTGACGGCTCCTCAACACTAGTCTTCGCTGCTGCTTCCTCTTCAGCTTGTGCAGGCGAGGTGTCGCTCTTTCGCCAACCTTGCTTGCGTTTCTCTGCTGCCCAAGAGCTCCAACTCGATAGATATGCTGCTGCGCGGCTGGATGCTGCTTGCACTGTTTCCTGTGCTTCTGCGTCTGGCTTGGGTGCTGTCACGATGGTGATTAATTCTTGCAACCATGTCGACATGAGGAGAGTCACTTACACTGTGGGGGCGCAGCAATCTCGACACTGGCCTTGGCCGCCTCTTCTGCCTGCTGCTCAGCGGCAGCCTTTTGTTCCGCAGCTCGTTTGCGTTGCGCTTCTCGCATCGCTTCAATGTCTGCCCATAGGTTGTTGATCACACCCGAAACGCGCTGCTGTCCGTTGGCTAGGCCCCGGCCTATCGCTTCTTTGCTATTCTTGTATCTCTCGTCCAGTCCCAATTCGTGGACCTGTTGGGCTAGTCTTCTTTGGACATCCTCCATTGTTAAGCCACCTGCGCACGGATGACGAGGCTCGATAATGTCGAATAGATGAGAATCTGTACACCGCTTGAAAAGAGCGTAGTTTTCGGTCAACAGCCATGAGTTCACGAATTCATTGCCGAACTCGGATGACGGATTGCCTTCGACTTCGGATAACAAAGCTCTCTCGTCATTCGGTTTCGCTTCGACGTACTGTCGGTATTTGACACAGGACACGAAAGCAAGAAGATATTCCTCGAACTGCAGACGGATGAAGTCTTCGCTTCCAGCATATCCCATGTCCTTCGGCCGAGAAGGATTATCGGGGTCCCAAGTATCCTGCACCGCCTGTGTCAAAAAGTCGGCCCACCGCCTGTCCGCGTTGGTGAGTGTTAACGCATTCCTCAGGGAGGGTGAGAAGATGTTGATTGTGTTGTCGTCAAGGTTGACCAGAACATCTGCATAGTGGTCCCGTTGCTGCAACAAGAGCTGGTTCGTAGATCCGACGAGATATGACTTGGTTTCCTGGTCTGCCAGAGTATCCAGCAGCTGCAATGGGGTATAAGGTCCGAACAGAGCCCCTTTTCCAAAAATCTGTAGAGGTAAACCCATGTAGGCCAACAGCGACGCTCGTTCACTTGTCCTCAACGAAGTGGGTTGCGAAAGATTCTGCGCATACGAGTCCATCTGCGGGTCAGCACAGTCCTCGAGATGTTTTAGCAGGCCTGGAATCAGCGAGACTAATGAGAATTGCATCTGGCATAGCCGCTCGCATTGTGAGCCGAAGAATAGCATCTGACAATGTTAGTTCACACTGTTATGTTATGTCATGTTCTCTTCACTTTGACGAATATGTACCTTTGGCTGTAATATCAAGCACTTGAATAGTACAAGTGTCTGCCACTTGAAATGATGGACGAGCTCGCGTAGTGATAGGCCTGAGAACAAAGTCAGGATAAATGCGCGAACGATGGAGTATGTGCTACTAACCATAATATTGGTCCCCCTCATTTTCGTGGCCGGCAAAGTCTTTCGACAAACTTTCTTGAAAGCGCTGCAGAACGAATGAGAATTCGCTACCAAACTGTCATCCAGCCAGAACCTACCTGCAATATGTCCAAGTCTGTAAAGTCTCTATAACAATGCATCAGCATAGGCCTAAGCAAAGGAGCACCGAACGCACCTCTGTGAGAACCAAGCTCTTGTGACCACACTCAGTTTCTCCCGGATGGCGCTGAATGTCTGAGGACTCTCTGTAATCACCACCACCGCTTTTTGCACGGTACTTCTAGTCACATCTGCGGCGCGATGTTTCAGGGTGGAACTGTCAAGTTGTCTCGTACACGATATCCCGAAGAGCGAGCGGGCAGGCGACGACTTCTGTACGAGGGTGAAGTATGAGAAATCTTCCGTGGATCTGCGCAGCAATCAGTCACAATCCCCAAACCAAGAACAATTCTTTCGACATGTACTGACGCATGCGCTCCGTCAGAAAGAGCGAGGAAGGGCAACAGGTGCCAGTCATTGTCGGCTGCTGGATCAGACCCCTCGGTTCCAACCCAGAACTCTGTCTCCGGACCTCTGCCATACGTTATGAGCTGCTCGTCCACGTAGCATCGAGAAGTGGTTTATACCGAGCATGGTGGAAATCCACTACGCATACCACAGGCTTGAAGGGCTGCTGCAGCGACGTCATGATCCCGCCTTTGTTTTGATTATACTATGATGTCCAGGCTGCAATTCATTATGTAGACTCATTGACCTGAGATTCACAGTCACATACAGTAAAGAGCGTATGTTGACGAGACGTATAGAAAGTACATTATGTGTGATGCTCCAGTGCTCGAAGTATCTTGTCTCGAAATGATGTATACAGCGAAACCTGGATATAATTACCTGAAGTTGCAGCTCAGATGATTTTCTTGGCGCACTACGAGGCCACAGGACTCGACCTTTTTTGATAAAATGCTAACAGCAGTAAAGTCGATCCTTCTTGTACATGAGCTCGGCTGACCAGAGAGAAGATCGTGATAATAATCCCTTGTGCAAGTATATCTATCTCAACTATGTCGCGGGTCGTGAATGGTCGAGTTACCCCACCGATGTGGCATACGAGCTGGGGCTTGATCATACCTAGTCATCTACACCATTAATTACCTGCAACAAATTGTCGTGCCTGACTTCTTCTTTGCTTGTACAGTAGATAAACGCTCGTGACTCAGACAAAGCAATCTCGTCGGCTAAGTTTCCATCCAGATGCTGCGATCCACGCCCTACTGTACGTGTCAATCCATCAGTATTCTCTCCAGATATACAGTGTCATACGGATACGAAAGATAACAGCCCCAGGTTTATGACTCAGGCCGTGATTGACTCACTGGGGAAGGTGATATCTAAGTATATAGACAACTATAAATACATGCGTGCAGTCATGGCATACAATAGATAAACATTTCTCAATTGCTTGAACAAAGAAGAACTCGACATAAACAGTCCTTCACGAACGACAGTAATCTTAACTATGGATTCCAAGCCTCAGAACGGGACAGCAACATCGATGGAGTGTGGAAGCGAGGCAATAAAGCAACATTTCTGCTTCGATCCTAAATATAAGAACCTGAATCACGGTCAGTGGATCATATGCGGTGGTGCTTGATCGGTAGTGATCTTGGTCTGACATATATGCTATAGGAAGTTTTGGCACTTACCCCAAGCCCGTTCGGGCCGTCCTTCGTAGTGCTCAAGATGAATGTGAAGCTCGACCTGACACCTATATCCGTTATACGTTTGGGAAGAACTTGGACGTTTCCCGAGAGGCAGTCTCTAAGATTGTCCACGCCCCAGTGGAAGCCTGTGTATTTGTCCCGAATGCCACCACTGGTGTCAACACTGTTCTGCGCAGTCTAGTTTATGAACCCAAAGATGTCATCTTCTATTTCGACACCATCTACGGAGCTTGCGAGAAGACTGTGATCTATCTTACCGAGACAACCCATGCCGAAGCTCGAAAGGTCGAGTACACGTATCCACTGTCGGACGAGGCATTGTGTGATGCCTTCGAAAAAGCCATCTCAGAGGTCAAGGCCGCCGGTAAGAACCCAAAGGTCGCTATCTTCGACTCCATTGTGTCTATGCCAGGTCTTCGCATGCCCTTTGAACAACTGACCAAGCTATGCAAGAAGCATGGTCTCCTTTCCCTCATCGATGGTGCGCATTGTGTCGGCCATATCTCTATCGACCTCCAGGAGATTGATCCCGACTTCTTCGTGTCGAACCTCCACAAATGGCTTTTTGTCCCTCGAGGATGCGCCTTGTTGTATGTCCCAGTACGCAACCAGCACCTCATACGTAGTACCCTGCCTACCAGTCACGGATTTCAACCACTTCCTACTGAAGGCGCTGCCATCAAGAATCCTCTGCCGCCCAGCCGCAAGAACGCATTCGTCACGAACTTCGAGTTCGTTGGTACAATTGACAACTCACCTTACATGTGTGTACCTGCCGCGATTGAGTTCCGCAAGGCTTTCACATGGCAAGGTCGCAGCGGCGAAGACGCCATCATCGCCTTTACTGAGGACCAAGCAAAGAAAGCTGGACAGGTGGTCTCTGGTATCTTGGGAACAGAGATTTTGGACAATGAAGCAAAGACACTGACCAAGTGTAACTTTGCAAACATCAGGCTTCCCCTTGATTTCGAGGTTGATGCCAGCGGTGATGGTGATAAGGCAATCGAGATTGCGCAGTGGCTTTCTTCTACATTGAACAATGAGTATGATACGTTCATTGCCATTCTGGTTTACAATAATGCCTGGTGGGCTAGGTTGAGCGCGCAGGTGTATCTGGACATGTCAGACTGGGAGTGGGCTGGTCACACCTTGAAGGAGGTCTGCGGAAGGGTGCAGAAGGGACAAGCATTGGAAATCTAGTTCTGGTATGGTACAGATGCAGACTAAACTTGTGACTGTAAAGTAGTAATATAGTCAAAAAAAATATCGAACAGGTGGGGTTCACAGCTGCTTGCGCAAGTACCATTTGAACGCGTAGAACGCGCAAACCGCGCAGGGGACCACCCGCGGTAGCCATCAAGGTAGTCACTCGTTGCACAACGCAGACACCCAAGCGAGTTGATCGAGTCCCAATACCCGAGAAATTGGAGGAGGCTACCGAATATGCGGACCTTGAAACACATACACTCATCAGTCGTGTCATTTTTATTTCTGAACAAAGCCGAGAGTATAGCCAATGACATCCACGAAGCGTTGTCTCGCAGTCCCGAGTATGCTGTGCAACCCCCCAGTTTGTCCACTTCTACCAAGGCAGAGAGACAAGACTCCAATAAATACTGCAAGACTGACTGCCCTTGCTGGGTGCCGGTACCGATGAGCAAGCTGTCGGGTGCGGATCAGCATTTTCTTTCTCGCTACCTGGCGTTCTATCTCCTCGGAGTGTTTCTTGAGCAACTTTTCGCCCTCCTGCAGCGTCTGGCGCGCGACTGCTGTTGAATCACGTGTTGTCTTGAGAGTGCTGTAAGATGAGACCTTGCGCCACGCACCGAATGGTAGAGTTTCTGGACGATGGTCTTCAAAGAGAGATATTGCTCTTGATACCAGATCTTCGAGATCGAGCGGTTTCGGGAGTTTACACAGGATAGCATAGAGCATCTCTGGCTCATCCGCACCCAGCTCTAAAAGCTCACTTTTGCGGGTCATGATGATCTACATTATTAGATTATACAACAATTGATCGAAAGGTGAGAACTTACTGTTGCATACACGTACACCGACATGACAGCCTCACGTGCGAGTAGAAAGTCGAACAACCTGGCGATTCCTCCATATTCTTCGATGTCATGCGCGTATAATGTCAAGGTCGCAGCTAGTGCGAAGAAAGGCTGCGTTCCGGATAGATGTCTGCATAAGACAGGATCTGCAGCATACAGAATAGCTGGCAGTAACTGAAGATGCGAATTGGTTGCTGCAATGGTTGGTAACATGAAATCCCGAATACGCAGCAAAGAAAGCCTTGCAAGAAGTGAGGCGGCTTCTTCAGCGCCTAGCACAAGCAGAAGCACCTGCGCTATGTCATGATATCCTTGGAAATAACATAGGCAAGGGTGCTGCCGGAGGATCTGCGTGATGAGGCTAGAGAGCTCTTCTTTTCGCCCTTCGATCTGTTTGTTTGATTCACCTGCATCAGTCATCAGTATGGATTCTCTTGGCTACATTTTCTGGCAATAGCACACCCGTAGGATAGTGTACGAAGGCACGATGCACGTCAAGCTTGACTTGTGCTTCGTCATGGTGAGCTGGGAGGTCTTCCCATTTCTCGGAATTGTCATGCTTCTCACTTCGACCCAGTAGTATAGGCCCTAGAAACACAGTCAGTGACGAATCGGGTTGCGAGGATAACGTGTAGACGTGCAAGCTAGACGTCGGACATGATCTTCAACGAAACCACCTTCAGTTGCTGCAAGGGCGATGAGTTGATTCCTATCCTGGTCTCTACACGCGCGCAGTATCTGCGTCACCTTGGACGCCTCATCGCTAGTAAGAGGTTCTTCACGCCATGAGGATGAGAGGGGCTCGCCACTTTTCTCGTCTTCTAGCGATGGTGGCGATGTTACGTCGCTATCAATTTCAGGCATGTCATCATCAGGCTCGACAATAATATGGCCATCTACGCTAGGCGGGTTAGTTGTGGGAGTGCTGTTCATAGCGAAAGGTAATGGCCGAAACCAACGCGCTGTTTCGCGTGTCGTCACGTCAGTGCATCATCCTGCACGGCTAAAGTCTTGTCCCCAAATGGCTGCAATAAATCCATTTTCTTAGTGCACACTGTAACTGCAGGTCAGAATCCCTACCTTGCAGTAGAATATATCTTTAAAGCCCCCAAGAGAGATCGACAGCGCCGAAACACCCTGCTGGTAACGTTCTACTTGATCATTTCGGTCCTTTCGGTGGCGCGAAGCGTAGGGTATGGTACTTGACTTACTAGACTCGGCTGAGTTGTGCAGGTCCTAGCATTGCCCGGCGCGGCTATTGTTTTCAGCGATCGTCTTACCAGCAGGAGTACAGTAGGTAAGGTAACAAGCCAATCCTGAATCCGGCTTCGATTAAAACACGCTGCCTTATTTGAACTACCTTTTTGGCTCGCGACGGCTTAGGCCCAGTCTCGCTTGCTGCTGGCACTAAACCTGATCACTTTTGGGTGAGTGATGACCATTTTCAATTCGACCAATGACATATCTCACAATCTTTGGCTCAAATCCATGATCTCCAAGGGCTGCGAGGTGTCGTGATCATCATTGCGATCCCTTGCAGAGCCCATGTTGTTAAGTCTGTGAATTAATTTGAGATGTTGTCTACTCTAGGCGCCCCTGCAGCATCCACTCGTGCGTACGCATATCTTCCTGCAAAGGGCATCTTTATATACAATATTCACATGCTTGAGAGCCTTTTCGATCTCATGAACTCTATTCAAAAAGATTGTGATGCAACAAGACAATCGCATTACTGAAAGGACTATTACATCAAGTCTCCAGTTGTATTACTGATTTCTTTCTCCTGATCATTTTGATCGAAGATTCTCTCAAGATACGTACCTAATCGTCGACGAAAATACCTCACACTGGTATACCATTTCAGAGTCCTTCCCAGGTTGCCTTTATCGCATGTTTACATACAGCATATTCGAGCTCATCTGCTTTTTGGAGTACAGCATTTCCTTGGGACTAAAGTGACGATGCCAGACAATGGTCTCACCAGCGGACAGGATAGTCTTTTGGAAGAACAAGCTACTCGCCCATCTGAGCAGCCGATACTTGGCTTACTCACAAAGACAATCACTTACAGCCCCGTCATCAGATGGATCTTGCCTGCGCGGATACGTCACAAGGATAAAGACGATCTGATCTTTGTCGGAGAAGATGTGATTCATATCAAGCAGATTCATGATGGCGGACATTTGAGACATGTAGCAACTAAGGCCGATTTTGATTGCAGAATTCTTTCTGCAAAAGTTCTGGGTCAGGTCACATATGAGGAAGACGACGATTCCGATAGTGGCATTAAAGCCGAGAGAAACGAAAACCCTGGACAACCCTTTCCTGAAACAACAAGACTGCCGCCCCAGTGTCTGGTTTTGGTGTTGGAAACGCATCAGCTTGTCTTCATGTATGCTTGTGAAGATGCCATGGGCTCAATAAGCTTCGAAATGACCTCGAATGTACCCTTGCCGGCGTTCCCATCTCTGCCACAGCAGCTCGGCAAGCATCTGGCTGTAGACCCGAGGTCTCGCGCGGTAGCTGTAGCGGCGGCACAGGATAATGTTTTCCTGTATTCTGTGGAACCCATGGGACCAGACGCGCAATGGGGTCTCGGTATGTTGCCTGTATCTCATGAGAGACCATTGGCCCGCATTCGTGGTATCGTTCAGGCAATGGACTTTTTATACCCACCCGACAGCGACCCTGATCAAGTCATTTTACTCCTGATTGTTGTCCGAGACCGCAAAACATTCTTGATCCGGGTGATATGGGACTATGTAACGGGTATACAACACGCACAATACCATAATCCGTTACCAATCTTGAAAGGTATGTTGGGAATACCGCATGCAACCGCATCGCTGACTCATGGTCTCAGGAGCTCCGATCCCGAATCTGCTAATACCTATCCGAAGCTCGGCAGCTTTCATTTTGACAGTGGGGCCGGATATTTGGGTATATACCAATATCTTGACAGGCCATATCGAGAAAGTTCAGCGAGTTGTTTTACCTGAGTGTGACTTGCAGCGTCCAGGAAGCTCCCCGTTGTCAGCTCGATGGGTTGCTTGGGCTCGACCAAGACGTAATGAAGGGCCGAACCAGAAAGAGGATTATCTGTATCTGGCTCGAGAAGACGGTGATGTATTTTATTTTGTCCTGGAAAGACAAGCTCCTGAACGACACGCATCCGCAAGCCATGTCAATAATTTCAATTGTCATATTGATTCAGCCTTTGCTTGTTACGGCAATCAAAATCAAAACGACTTCTTCGCCATAGGCGCTGATATGAGTGATGGCGCTGTCCACGGCATTATGCCCTGGCCAGAGTCTAAATCCGAGATCGGTTCAGAGATCATTTCAACACTGCCTAATTGGACAGCTACCTTTGATCTTGTTGCTTCGAAAATATCGAAAGGTTCTGACGGCCGTGCTCGCCCACGAGATGCACTATTCGTGTCAGGGGGCAGACAGCCGTATGGACGACTATCGGAGCTGCGATCTGGCATTCAAGCCCGTTCGGGGGCTAAGTTCCCTATGTTGCAAGACGTTGTGCAGATGTGGAACCTTCCTCTTGCGGGGCGACAGGAATTATTAATACTGCTGTCGCGGCCAGATGATAGCAAGCTCTGGCGGGTGCCTTTGGGAACGTTCGATGAGCCTCTCGAACAAGGATGTCTTGTTGAAGTTGATGAAGATATTGGCATCGATCTCGACAGTCGCACCCTTGCTGCAGCTATGGTTGCAGACGACTGCATCATGCAAGTCACAGTCGACACCATCACTTTGTCCCAAGGTGGTCAAGTCGGGGTCTTGCGCGAGAGTTGTCCGGTTGGCAGAAACATTACCGCAGCAGCCATAGATGAAGAGCACGATGTAGCTGTGACTGCAGTACGAGAGAACGGAGCCTCGCGCATCAACCTGTTCCGCATTTCGATGAATGGAAACGAAGCTCGTCTACAGTCCATTGGAAGCCCGGCTACTTCAGTTCTCGAAATCTTGTCTGCTGCGATTTTCAAGACTACAATGGGAATGGTGGCTGTCTTTGGAACCTCAAATGCTTCGTTGCTATTTTATGGCTTGACCCCAGATAGAGGAATGATCGAGATATTAACACATACCTTGGTGGAGGAAGCTGACATGTCTAACGCTTGCGAGGATATCGTAGCTTTGACCGACTTCAAGCAGATCAATGACGGTCAGCATCATCGGCTCATGCTACTTTGCGGACTTCGTGACGGCACTTTGCATGCTATCGAGCTTCTCGTGAGCCAAGCAGAGGTCTTTTCCGTGCAATCAAGCCAGCACTTTGTACTGGGCTTCACATCTGTCAAGTTGAAGCCGGACACAACGACTCTGTCCAAGCACAGTCCGCGGTTGATCAGCCTGGCCGCATACGCAACATGTGGTGGTGGGCTTTTCAAGATAACATGGAAAGGAGCATCCACAAAAGATCTGACCATAGCTGATGTCTGGATTACAGATGCAGAAGATCCATCACTCCAACAAGGCGCAGTCACAGCATTTGCGATGGTCCCTTTCAGCGATTGCATCGGCGAAGTCCTACCACAATCGCTGATTGTAACATGTGGAGATACCGCATACATTACAAAGACCGAGGCTAATCGTCAGGTGGTCCCTCGCTCACTTATGGTACAAGGAACGCCAAACCGCGTGATATACTCGCATAGTTATGGATGCTTCATCACCGTGGCGGCCGAGATTGGTGTGCACCCCTCTCAAACACGTCGAGGTCTAGACAGCCGCTCAATTAGACCTGTCATTGAATTCCGAGGGACTGGTTCGAGACCCTGGCGATACGTTCATGAGCTCGAACCCGGATCTCGTATCTATTCAATCACAGAGTGGATCTACAGAGATCCAAGTGGCAAGAAGTACGCATTCGTCGCACTGGGCAGTGGACCTATTGACAACAAGTCGCCGGTGAACGGTGAAATCATACTTTTACAGCCAGTCTTGCGCGACGGCGTCATTGAGCAAGTAAGACCAAGACGACTGCGCACTTTCGACACGGCCGTGTATTCACTGGCACCATATGGTGCATGCGGCCTTGTCGCATGCACAAATCCATGGATCTACATGTTCGAATATCAGCCAAGCGACAGCAAGTTCACTGAAGTATGCCGCTTCAGACCTACCCATCCTGGAGTCTATGTCACCACAGCTCCACCAATGGTCCACGTCTCAACCAATGAAGATTCACTGCTCACTCTGCAATACTCTCCCGACGAGCACAGATTCAGCCTTGTTGGAGCAGACTCTATACCGCGAAAGGCGGTTTTCCATCTCACCCTTGATCTCGCATATCCACCTCACCGCTCCTCCTCACCAGATGGCCACGAGCCGACAAGTAATTTGACTCTCAACCTTTTGTCGACGCGCGACCGTCACGTAGTAGGCCAGATCGCACCCACGCCAGAAACGCGCACGTTCAGCAACGCAGTGACGACCGCCTTCGACGGCATAACATCTCGATCACTAGTGCGATTGAGAAAAGCCAACGTCTTGCCACCGTGGAAAGCAGCGCGAGTCGCCGGCATAGTCGAAGACAGACTGATCGGCACCTCCGTCGACGGCACACTGACGGGGCTCGCAATCCTCGAGGGAGACCTCGCCCACAGGCTTCGATGGGTCCAGCGATTGTGCGAGAGGAGCAAGCGGATCTGCCCGATGGCGCCCCGCCACTCGATGAATGTGTTTGATGGAGACATGGACGAGGACGCAGCACTTATTCTGCCTCCGCGAGGGTTCGATCTCGAGTCAGTGACTACAGAGCGCAGTAGTCCTGTCAAGCCAGCTGATATGCACATCGATGGCGATGTCCTGCAGAGACTGCTTGATCGAGGCGGCGTGGCGCTGCTGAGACAGATGCTTGAGGATGAGGCGAAGAGGAAAGACAGGATTGGGGATTGGGTTAGGGAGAATCTCGATGCGCAGTTAGAGATGACGGGCACGGTCGTAGAGGATATCAGGGCTGTGCTTGATCGCTGGTGGTGATTTTTGGGGCTGATTACAATTGGGTCACAGGGAACAAAGGCCGCTGTAAGCAGAGAGAGGTCTGTCATTAATGTATCGTATCATATCGTATCGAGGGGTATAAATCTCCTGCTGTCCCTGCTGTGCAAAGTCCAGAAATTGTCTTGTGTCTGTTCCCTTTGCCTGACGGTATCACCGAGGTTATAGTATCACCCCTCTTGGTTCATCTTACCCAAAGGACAAACCCCAATCGATGGCCTCGATTTGCATCTATCGCTCATGCTCAGCGGAACAAGCTCCTCAGATTCTCCATCTTCTCTTTCATGCTCTCGCTGCCCGTCTTGCCACCCTGATGAGCCAACTGAGCCAACTCGACCTTCTTACGCTGCAGCTCAACGATCTTCTCCTCGAAGCTATTGCTCATGATGAAGCGCTTGATCTCGACGTCGCGTTTCTGACCCAGACGATGCACGCGGTCGACAGCCTGCATCTCGACCCCAGGGTTGAACTGCGGCTCCATCATGAAGACCTTGTTCGCGGCCGTGAAGTTGAGGCCCTGGCCGCCAGCTTTGATGGACACGAGGATACAGAGGATCTCCGGGTCGGTCTTGAAGCGGTCGAGCACCGCCGAGCGCTGTGGCACGGACATCTTGCCGTCGAGACGCAAAAAGGGGATTTCGTTGTCGCGCAGCGCAATCTCGATCAAGTCTAGGTATTGCGTCCAGCCTGAGAAGACGACGCTGCGGACGGGCGGTTCGCCGATTCCGGCCAGGTCCGCGCTCTCTGCTTTGAAGCGGAGGAGGTCGGTGACCAGGGCTTTGACCTTTGTGTGTGGGCCGCTGTAGTTGCCGCCTCGCTTGGTGCGGTGTAGCTTCTTCTGCTGGCGATGTTCGAGGTCGGCTTGCACGCCGGACTGGCGGATTGGGGGCAGGACGGCTTTGTTGTACTGCTCGCAGGTTGGGCAGATGGCGTAGTTATCCTTGCTTTGGGTCTCCATGAGTTGACGTTTGTAGTCTTCAATGCATCTTGGGCAGATGGTGTGCAGGCATGGTGTCATGTAGCCGATGATGTCGTTGTCGATGCCTTCGTCGTCGTAGTCGTCGGCTTCTCCCTCGCTGACCTTGCCGATGGTTTCGTTACACTTTGCGCAGACGTCCATGTTCGATTCGCGGAGGAGGTAGAAGGTATCATAAATCTGGTCCTCGGTCATACTTGGTTTGTCCGCATCTTCCTCCAGGCCGAGGTCGATGGCTGTATCCCAGGTGCTTCCAGCAAGCACCTTCATGTCATCTTCACTGAGCAATTCTCTACCGTGTGCACAGATCAGACGCAGACGAGTGATGTTGACCAAGACATGAGCGTACGATCTGCCCTGGAGACGGCCGTTGGCACCTTGTCCAACCATGGCATTGAGCTTGCGGTTGGCGTCTTTTGCAAAGGCCTCGTACAAAGCGCTCTCGGACTCCGTGAAGTCGAGTCGTATCACAGACTCGATCCTTCCTGGAAGCTCAATCTTGTCCTTGGATCGGCGAAGTGTCATGCTGTCGACGAGCAATTGGAGATTCGAGATGACTTGGGGATCCCCAGCCTTGAACGGCGACATAAAGTGCTGCTCAAACAAGCCCTTCTGATGGAAAGGGTAGATCTTGAGGAAGCGGATGAGAGCGCCGAGGTCGTCAAGACGGTTCTGGATGGGTGTGCCTGTCACTGCCCAGCGACGTTTCGAAAGCAGTGCACATGCAGCTTTGAAGACATTGGTGTCTTGGTTACGGATCATGTGAGCCTCATCGAGTACTATGCGGTACCAGTTGAGCTTCGACATTGCCGAAAAATTGACGGTCTTCGATGTGAACTCGCTGCCAACAGTAGTGTAAGCTGTGATGACAATGTCATACTCTGCGAGTTCGTCAATGTCCTGTAAGCGCTTCTGTCCGTGGTAGATGTAGAATTTGATCTTTTCCTGGTTCAGGTGCGCTTTGATCTGCTCGTCCCAGTTCGACAGAACACTTTTCGGGCATACGATGAGAGTTGCCTTGGTATTACGCTCTGCTGTAGCATGTTCCTCCAGCTCAGCTGGCAGGTCAGAATTAC
This sequence comes from Neodothiora populina, assembly GCF_041146345.1. Classification (NCBI taxonomy): domain Eukaryota; kingdom Fungi; phylum Ascomycota; class Dothideomycetes; order Dothideales; family Dothioraceae; genus Neodothiora; species Neodothiora populina. Next base: position 750,504 of record NW_027191408.1, on the reverse strand, counting down.
CGAAATCTTTGGCTTCGTCGATCGAGGCACAAATGCGCGAAAGGACACTGAGTGTTTTACCTAGTCCCATCATATCTGCGAAAATGCCACCAAGTGAGAGGTCTGGCGCTTTGAGTTCGTGGCCTGAAATGACGTTGTACCATGTCTTCGTGCCATCCTTTTTATAGCTCGACTTCCACAGATTGCTGGGAGGCTCTCCAGCAGCTGTAGGGATCTCTTGCTTCGTAAGGAAATACAACGCCTGCTTCTGATGAGACATCAGCTCCGTCTTGACCCGATTTTTATCGGCTTCCATTTCTGGAAGCTCTTCAGACTTGATCAGTCGATCAAACATTCCAAGGACGTCTCTCTTGATTTCTTCGGTAGTACGATCCTTGTATCCATATTGGACATTGCGAACGGAACCATTACTGGCCTTTGGAGGGCCCTTGTAGACTGGCACGTGGGGGTTCATGACCTCCCTGCCATTTTCAACAATCAATGGCTTCGAGAGGAACATGTTTCGTTGACTCAGAAATTTTCCCAGTGGGGTGGCCTTACTGGCAGCAGCATAAAGGACTATGCGGCAGTCCATAGACTCCGAGATCTGTTCGCCAGGTCGTTGTCCGGTTCTACGAGGACGCTCGCTGAGATACGTAACAGCACGTAGCTTGTTCATCTGGGTGGCCTTGAGAAGAGGTGAGAGCACATTGGCCTCGCGAAAGTCAAGCTTGCCAAAGCCATTACCCTTGCTGTCGAGGGTTTCAATGACGATACTAGTTCCAGCTGGTTTCAACGAAATCTTGCATGCCGGCCACTTGTCGGTCATCTTTCCAAGCACTTTGTTTGCCGAAAATGGGACAGCATAAGCCATCACCTTTGCGTGCAACATGCCTATGCAAACTTCACGCTCCGGATCGCTTGAAGGATCCTGACCAACAAAAACGCTCTTAGTGATAGAGACGTCGTCATCGGCATCGGCATCATCGGTCAGATCAACGACACGAGAAGGGCCCGCTTCGGCTGCACCTTCATCTTGCTTCTGCTTGATATACTGGCCCAGTTCACCATGGCTACGACCGCCGCCGAACTTAGACTTCTGCTTCTCCGGTTGCTGTGGATCATTTGTAGCAGCAGGCTTCTGTCGCTTTTGCGAAACATGCTCGCGCTCACCCACATTGAACTGTTTCATCAGCAGACTGCTTTGACCCGAACCAGGACTTGAGCCTCCAAGAGCATCATCATCGTCATGGTCAGTGTCACCTTTCAAGGCATCATAAGTGCGTTTCGCTCGAGGACTTATGAGTTTCTTGGGATCGAAACGGCGTGTAGTCGAGTCGGCATCGTCGGTGGGCTTCACTGAGTTTGCCTTGTTTTCTGTATCCACAATCATGTCGTCAACGTCAAGTTGCATGGCTGTACTGCTGTTCTGTAGATCGTCTGTGTAGGGGGATTGGATGCCTTGTGTTGAAACGGCATCATCCATGTTGTTGAAAGTCACTTCTGTATTTTGCAGCAAGGAGGAGAGTATATCGAGGGGTGCAGGAGAGAGTTGAGGAAGGTGAGGAAGATGAGGTTGGATGCTGCGCTCCTGACTCTGCATGATGTCTATAGACGATGCTTATGCGAGTGAGTGAAGGAATGTCAAATGTCTACGTACTTCGTGCTTGCTTGGGATTGAGTAGTGCAGCGCGTTGCGCCGCATTCATTTCGAGGAAGAGTCAGAGTGGCGACACTCGATGAATCAATGTCGAGTCAATCAAGGGTCGTCATACACAGAGGGGGAGCCCTCTAGCCCTTCGGTGAAGAGAGCAACTTGACTATTGAATGCCGCTCGTGAAGGAGAAAGTGAAGTAAATGTGTTAGACCCAGGTTGTTGTGGCGTATGCTTGTAGGAGACGATGACCCTCGAGGCAACAATGAAGGATTTGAACTGAAGGAGAGCAAGGAAATGGTCAAGCCCCACGACGATAGTGACAGTGTTGTCGCTTGGAATATCTCAAGTGAAGACTGATGTTATTGTAAATCATGCGAGTGAGAGATAATTATCGTTATGGTATCGTTAATGATAGACCATTTTCAAGGTGACGCTTACGAACGGGCGCCATATGTGGCGCAACGCCTGTCAAGTGTGGCTGACCACAGCAACACTACCGATATCTACCAGATTATTGCAATGCTTGAGGCATGGTCGGACTGCATCGGAAAAGCTACTAAGCATAAGTGCATCAAAATTTTGACGTGTGATACCATTGGACAGTAATGAAGATGCATCTTTCAGTCGTTGTATAGTACAAATATTCTGAATTGCGCCGGGCCCATGCATCCAAGCCATTTTCCATGCAGTAATCGAGACGTGCATGTCATTTTCTCTTCTAACACCAAGTGAAAACCGGGTTCCTGCCCTTGACCATTTCGAGCCTTTCCACGATGACTTTACGTCTGTTTCCTTCTTGATCCTCCGCAGCGGCGAACCCAAGGTCGCCTTCCTCTTCATCGTTATTCGGATCGTTGAAGGCATTACTGGACTTGCCGCCAAGCGAGAATGAAAATCGCCTCTTGCGCTCGTTGATATTATCGAACAATCGCCGTGGTTCATCATAGCTCAACCTGCTCTTGTTCAATGGTCGCTGTTGTACCACTGGTTTCTTTGCGGTGTCAAATGTGAAGCCTTGCACGCTTGATGGTGAGAGAGGTCTGGCTTCCTCTTCACTTCCGCGTCCATCGTTGGCACCGTTCTGTCGGGAGACGTTGAACCTATTCGGTTGGCTCACGTCGAGATGTAGGCCAAGCAGATCGTGTTCAGGCAGGGGGGCGGAGGCATGGGCAGCACTGATATCCATCTCGTCTTCTTCCGCAATTCCCCGTGCTTTGCTTCTCGGTGCTGCTGCCTTGAAATCTGCGGCTTTACGACGGACATCGTCTGAAGGCGCCCGCATAGGTACGGCAACAGGTATGTCAACAAGATCGTCCCAAACGCAGACTCGTGCTCTTCGAGTCAATTCTAGTGGACCATGATCCGGTGTTTTGAGGGTCTCGACAACGTTCCATGCTTGGCCCTTGATAACAGCCATCTGGCGAGCGAACATCTTTTCTTGAAAGTCAGAGTCTTGCTCGAAACACCGACGCAAGGCGACTTGAGTCTCGCTCCACCACAGTTTCGACGTCAGCAGAGGCAAAAAGTGTTGTTTCGTCTTCTCAGTGAAAGGCTGGCCGATGAGCGACACGGGAAGGAACAGCCAACCAAACGGGAAACTTCTCCAGGCATCAGGATGTTTCCATGGCCAAGATAGACTGTTGTCGATGGCGCCTATAGTGACCTTGACATTTGAGCCATTCGCAGTGCCGTTTGAGCCTGACGCGGTCATGTTTTCCTGTCGTCGATACGGGTCGCTGGACCCATTCGCTTGAGACTTGGGTGTCCTGTCTTGCTTCGGAGGCTCCACGACAATGGTTGCTTCTTGACTCGCCTGATCTATGCGTATCATCCAGTTGTCGAGACCTCTGTCCGTGTTTCGCATAATGTAATCCAGAATGACTAGTCTTTCCAATTGCTCACGGAAGGATAGTTGCAAAGCTTCGGTCCAGAATGCATGGCGTGACCGTGGTCGCTCACTGTATGCAGAAGTATCTTCTAAATCGTCCTCATCGTCGGAACCGGCACCTTTTGGTCGACAGTCCTCGCCCCAACCTCTGAAGCCTCTGTGTCTACGCTTCCGCAGTGCACCGTCGCCTCTGGACCCCGAATTGTGATGATCCGGCCAAGGATGTTCCTTTAGGAAGATATTGGCATCCTTGAAGCCTTTGAGAAAGACCTGGAAACTGCCTTGCTTCTCGGGGAACGGCTTGCCCTTTTTGTAATGCGCGCGTCTGTCCCAGAAATCATAAAAAAAGGCGTTCGAAGATAGAGCGACAACGTCAGTATACGGCACCAGGTTGGTTTTCAGCCGGCAATCTAGCACGTATGCCGCTGCTTCAGACACATAACTCAGATTGGGAATAAGGCACGCTCTGCCGAAAGCAAAAGGGAACAGATTGCGATGGATCCACTTTGTCCACTTGGGGTTCTTGGACGCGTACGGCTCCTCGTCCTTGGGCTTGAAGACTCCGACGACCTTTCCAGCCGGATTCCTGGCAAAGTAGCTGCCGGAGCTGCCTTGTGCGATGAGCTTGGGCTGCATGCCCATCTCTATTGCAACTCTGACGCTCTCCACAATCTCCTCGAACTCGACTTTGGATATTCTATCAGCCGACGGCTCTTCGGTCTCTGCGAGAGTCTCGGCGGTGGCGGGGCGTAACCACTCGGGAGCTTGGAAGACGGAATGGTGGATCTCCAGGTGCTCCTCTTCCGGTGATTTCCCCTTGACCTTGCGTATCTTGAACTTCTGCGCAATCTCGTCTGCCCATCGCTCCAGACGTGCATTTATAGCCTTGATATCGACGCCAGAGTTGGTTCGTCTGCGTCTGCCAGGAGGGGGACGGCGAGATGAGGGTGAAGCTCTGTCCGAAGCATCCATGCGGTCGCGTCGTCGGGTGGGCTGAATCGGTGCATATTGAGTGTTGCCGGACAGGGTGTGTTGGTTCTCATTGTCGTCTTCGGAGTTGTATTGATCGACTTCCTCTTCCTCCTCTTCCGCCTGCGCAATGCGCGCATAACCTGATGTTGCAGGTCGTCCGGGCATCCTCAAGTCTCATAGCAATGACGTTAACTCCATTCACTCCGGCCGCGTGTGTTCGTTCAGTGGAGTCTCGGTTGTCGGGTGTTGGATAGTGCAATTACAATGAAAGGAAAGAGCCAAGGAGAAAGACAACAACCGAATGGCCTCGATCACATGCGGACATACGGTAAGGCAAGGCAAGGCACAAGTAGTCGGTCGATTATTAAGGAGTATCGGACTACATGTGGACCATGGGGTTGCCAAGACCGACATGTGCTTGTATTTGTATAAGTTCAACCACTCCCAACGTGCGGTAGCACAGGGGTTACAGCAGTAAGATAACTCGACTTGATTTTCGGCACGCACAGAGTCAGGGGTGGGCCTCATAAGGTAAGGTAAGGTAAGGTAGCTAGAGTATGAGGAATGCGTAAGCGGGCTCACAATAAGTGGACAGCGAACGTACTGTATAAAATGCAACTCTTGTGCAGCTGACATCAGTCCGTACTTACCTAACAACAACATGGCAACAACAGCACCAACAACAACACCATGCCCATCCGCGCCTGTCTACGTGTCACTCCTCCTCGTGATCTCCATAAGACGTGAGCGGTAGGAGTAGACCGTGCATTCCCCCGTACATTATTGTTCCCATATATACATATTGTGGCAAGGTCAACCTACCTACCTTACCTATAAGTCTATATGCCGCTCCCTGGGCGAGAAGATGTAGGGGCACCTTGTCACTGAGTCAATACCCTTTGTAATCTCTATGGGAACTTGAGTAGTATGTGTAGACTGTGCTGTATGCCAGACTTGGTATAGTGAATACCTGATGAGTCGAGGTCAATCATGTAGTGCAATACTCGATGAATCTGGAGTGATGGAAAGGTCGATGACCAACGGTGTGGGAATGGTTGTTCGATGAACTCGAGCTAGTCGCATAAACAAAACTGGGTATATTCGGAGTGGCTGCCCGGTCGTCACCGAAGCTTCACGAGTGACGGCAGGCTAAAGAGGCTCGGCGAAGAGAAAAAAGGGTTGGTATAATTAGGTAAGATTATGTATGGATTTTTTGGGTTCGTGACTTTCAAGCATTCCTTCCCGCTTGCTTGCTCGCTTGCTCTGGTATCTCTCGTTCATCATCTGATTCGGATGATTCAGCTACTCTATCGAAAACGTCCCCCAACGACAAGAAATGAAAATAAGGAAATCGCAAAAGCCCATGACTTTTCCTTGGTGACAAGAAGAGAAAAAGGAAGCCGTAACGCCCCCGTCGTTAGATGAAGCTACTCGCCCATGCAGTGAGGTCATGCACTCTATGCAGCAGCAGCCTGGACCGGCTCTGGGGCAGCAGTGGTCAATGGTGGAGACTTGCTTAATGAGCGGGACTCTTCGTCATCACGCACAATGTCGCTGAGACGTGCGCGCTTAGGCGCTGGGGGAGCTTGCGACTTGTACGACTCGAGCTCAGATTCGAGCTGGTCGATTCTTCTTTTCATGTCCTTTTCACGGGACAATGCAGCGTCGAGGTCAGATCGGTACCTCTCTGCCGCATCGTGAGCAAGCTCGGCATTCCGGCGGGCAGCCTGCTCGCTCTGCTCGAGTTCTGCGACACGGCCACGGAACAAATCATTGATGACCTCGAGCTCACTGACGCGAGTCTTGAGGTGACTGCTGTTGGCAGCATTCTCGGCATATGCGTGGTTGTTCTCGAGATGATTTCCGTTGAGAGACGCGGTCGTTGGCGAAGGTTGCCGTAAGGCAAATGAAGGCAGAGATGGAGAGTGGAAGTTGGGCTCAGTCAAGGAGACGTTGTCAAAGATGTGTTGGGGTGCAATGTTGGACGTCGGGGCTGACATTCCAGGTGTGCCGGTACGCGACAAGGGCGAAGGCGATCGGTGTGATTCGCCCGAAGGGATACGATCAGATGCACGGCGTTGAGCAAAGGCACTGCCGACGGGAGTCATGGTCGACTCTGGGTGAGAGGCAGGATAGCCATTTGCTTCAAGGGAAGGCTGATGGGCGGTCAGTGTTACGTGTTTTTTTTTCTGTAGGAGCAACAACAAACCTTCTTCTTGGGTGCACCAGCAGTCTTGACGCGATTCCTGCTCTTGATCACATCCGTCTTGAGGCTGATGGGACGTGGGCGACCGTGCAACTTGAGAAATAACCCACACGCGTTGCAGAGGACGGAGCCCATCTCGTCGCGACGCCATAACGGCGTTGTGCTGGTACCGCAGTTCTGACATACGGGCTAGATGCGGAATCAAGTCTCAGCAATTATAATAAAAAGAAAAATAATTGTTGATGGAAATGTACAATCGCCCGGATCGCTCACAAGCCAAGCACGCTTGTGTTATCGATCGGGTGGATGTCGACGGGAAATTCAAATGCCGAAAGGAACGGGGAAAAGCCCAAAAGGACGACAATAACTCACCGGACCATTTTGCTGACCCCCGGCGGTAGCAGCAGGCGCAGATGTCGCGTAGTTCATGTTGTGCATATGTGATCTGAAGTAGACAGTGTCAACATGGAACGACAGGACATGGGCATGGGCATGGGAGAGACAGTGGTGTTATCAAAAGGACGAAGAGAGATAATGCCAATCTCTTATCAGTCTTCGACGTGCAGCCCTGTTGGCGCTAACCGTAGATAGAGCGAATTGGGAAAGCACGGGCATTATTGACTTGGACCCTGATTCTCGAGTCTCCAGCCTTCCGCTCCACACGAGTCCGAGACAAAAAAGGCCACAGGTGCAACATCAACATCAACAAAGTCATGACAGTAACAACGAATCAACGTTGCTCGAGTCCACATAATGATCAAGACGAAAAGCAAAAAGATAAAACTAACCTTTCGTATGCTGGCACAGATGCTGCCGCCAGCGACGCCAGTGTTGCCAATCCAGGCAACTGAATGGTGTGTGGTCCACTAAAGGACCTTTGCGGCACCTGATAGTGTGGTGTGTGTGAGAGTGGTGCTGCAGACAGCGGACGAGGGATGTCGTGACCCGAATGGAAGAAAGGTCGATCCTCTGGGTAGATGGGCGGCGTTAACGAGGTCGGGTAGTAATGGTGGTTCGTCGCCGTGTGGTGTCTGAAAGGCTCAAGAGGGGCTGGTCGTTGGAGCATTATGTTCGGCTGGGTCGAGTTCTTTTGATGGTATACTTTTTGTCGTCTGGTTCGAGTGTCTGGAGTTGATGACGATGTGAGGCGGTGCAAATTGCAATAACTGATACTTGGTGGTCAAAGGAGTGACTGGGTGTCGTTCTGTGGTAAATGATTGGCAAGGTGCTTATGGTAGCAGGCAATTAGTATTAAGGAAAGTATAGGTGAGTTCTACAACAAGAAAAAAAAAGACTGTCAAAAAGGCATTAGCTACAGGCAAAAAGATGTGGGAGGAGTGTGCAGTGTATAATAATGTACTGTGACGACGGTATCGATTATGATTAGAAGCCCCCCTCGCCGAGATGAATAAGATGAGCGGGCATGACAGGCACAACATCTGCGAACTTACGCCGGTTTTATTGGACGTTGGTCATCGCTTGCACCACACCCGTTCGTTCTTTTACATGCCATACTCTCTCGTCCTTCATAACAATCTTAACGAGCCTCAAAACAAACGGTTATCGGCCAATTTCCATACCATGAACGACTTGGAGTTCATCGTAGATTCTTCACAGTCAATTGAAGACTCTTTGTCTGTACGCAATGGTCATTCCGACACATCTACATGCTGCTCAGTGACGACTGAGTATCCACACCTCGTGCTTTGTGCTTATTCAGTGCGTGCAACAGTGCGAGCATATTCCTTCTGATGCCGGCTTCTATGCGCATCACTTCAAATCTCGGGTGTCGATCGTGCTGCGGGAGCCTTTCTGGTTTCGGCATAGTCGCCAGTTACTCGACAACTTTCAAGCTCCTCTGTTTTCTCTCCGTCCATCTTATCTATATCGCAATCTTCTACTGTTCACTTGGCCGACGGTCATCCTGCCAACGGCGGTCCTTTGTTTTGTCCTAGGTCGTTCAAGCGTGTTCCGTTTGCACTACTCGTCAGGCTGACGTTTGGCCCTTGGGGAAACCCTCCATGATACTTGTAAATAAGCTAAGATTGTCTGACGAGAAAATAGAAAAGCTCCGAGCAGTCCTTGGTCTGAGATCTGGTCCTTGCTATCGCACTACGCTACTCGTGCCTGACCGTGATGACCATATGACAGTCCGATCAGCGGAATGATAGCACGCACCTCGACGACTTGGCTGTTGCGCTTACGGGGTCTTTTACGTGGGCTCGTACGGTCAATCTGCCGCTTTACCCCTGATCAGAACGTCGCGCAACATGAATGCGGGGGGGCGAAGAAGTTGTTGGTTCGCTTGGCCAAAGACGGTGTCAGCGATTAGATCATAGTTGATAGAAGATTGTGATCTTCTATCGTGATGATCGTCTTCATCACATAGTGCTTGATTGGGTTTCTAAAATAAGAGGTTGGTCATAATCGTGAAAGGCTGGGGTCTCTCTTCTAGAAATTGGAAAAGACGCAATCCGTCTCACAAAACTGCCGAGTTTGGATAAAGCACAGGAAGATACAAGAGCCTCGAGGGAGACCCGGTTTCCATGTCGATCAAGTCCGTGATCTCAGAAAAACATGAAGATATGAGCAGACAGTAGTGCATTGTGACCGTATCTCGGCGAATGCGTCTATACTTTGACTATGCATTGCGATAGTGTTTCGGCCAGTTTGTTGATATGCTTCATGAGAAGAGTGTATTTGGACTTCTGAGCCGAGGCTAGCTACACAGTGCTAGACCAAAGGGTGACTTGGTCTCTGTATCAAGCAGTTCCGTGATCTCAAGATGATTGTGAATATTTAAGCATGCTATGCATTGCGACAGTATCTCGACAATACCGTCAATACACTTCTGAGAAAGGTGTATCCCGAGCCCCAAATCGAGGCTACTTTAGCTATACGGCTTTGGACTGGAGGGCGACCCTGTCTCTGAATCGACCAATTTTATGATCTCAGGAAAACGATGACAACTTAGGTGTGTTATGCATTGCGATAGTAGTCCGTGAGAATAATGCACGTCTAGTCTTATGTCTGAAATGGTCTTGCAGCGCTCATTCGGGTATGGGTCCTTCTGTGCCTGTCTATACGACATTCCTGCTCGCAGTCTCCACGAACGTCAGCAGAAAGCAAAGTGACCTGTGACTTGCACCAGGACCTCGAGTAGAGCCGTCTACAGGAGATACATCAAGATCGTGCCACTGGAACTCACTCGGGACAAAGTACCATAGAAAGAGAGTAAGGTAATGTAAAGTCACTTCTGATTTAACATGTAGTTATTGTATGGTTAGCTTCGACTCGCCGAGTCTTTATTGTGTAGTCACTCCCAGTTCACGAGCTACTTAATGTATACTGATCTATAATTCACCGAGTCTTCACTGAGTCTTCACTGAACAATCATACTCGAGCCAGGCAGCGATCTCGGTCTCCCTGGGAGCTTATTGAAAGTGTAGCATACTTCTTATGTTACACATTCAATAGGTTACCTTGTGAGCCCGGTTGGGAATCCACGTTTAAATCTAATCCCAGCAGGTAGCGAGCTTTGCCTAAGTCCTTCCATGAAAAAGTCTAAGCCAGTGGTTTCCGAAACCAAGACATAGTTTGTGCTTTGCCGATGATAAGTAGGTCGTCGACATACACGGCTATAATCAAGTCTCCCGCAAGAAACACACAGGGATCGAAGTCGGCATGTCTGAAGTTGTAGTCGATTAGCCAGGTGCGGAGAGTGCTAAACCATTGCCTTCCTGATTACTTCAAGTCATATAGAGCTTTGTGAAGACGGAGGAGTTTTCCAGAGTCGTAACCAGGTGGTGGTCGTACGTAGATCTCTTCTGACAGGACACTGTTGGGGTAGGCCGTGTCAAAATCCAGCTGTATTCTACATCCTGTGCACTGCAGAGCTTGTATGTGATGAATGAAGGAAAGGTCTCTAGATCGTCAGATCATAGGCACACATCAGGTACGATTTGTCTCTATAGCAAGAAGATTACATATAATGCAAGGTTTACCAATCTAATGAAACAGATGATCCTGTCCATCAAGTCTCTCGCCTGGCTGGGGGATATCGCCCAACCAACTCTGTCCGCCCTTGATCTCCAACTTCTCTTTCAATTCTTGAGTTACCTTTTCGACCTCATCATCGAGCTCGAGATACGACCGCAGGAACTCGCCGACCTCGGTGTTCTCGTGGTTACCTCTAAGCTTCTTAGCGACCGTGGCGTCGGAGGTATAGATGTTCACATCGACTGCGCTGTGGCCATGTGTGCTCCAGCCTGTTTGACTGCGACGACTGATCATGTCTGCAAGAACGTAGGGTGCGGTCAAGGGGTGTCCGATCAGCGCATCGATCTCCTCTGAGGAAGCATCGTGAATGCCCATGCTTTCCTCAACAAGACTGTGCAAATAAGCCCTCAGGTCCTTGACTGAGCTGGCAGATGGAGCTTGCTTCGGGAGCGAGGCAAGGTGTTGCTGATACTGCAAGGTCGTGTACTCTGCCGAATGCGAGGCATTTGCGAGTACTCCAGGGTACCAGAGGTATTCGGGGTAGGTCGAGTGTAGTTCTAAAAAGTCAGCAGGATTCTTTCGATCGATTCAGAAACGGATTCTCACGTCTCGCAGAGGCTAGCCCGCCAGTCTCATGGTCGCTGGTGCTAACCATCAGACCCTCCGTATCGTCTTCTTCCAAGAAATCAAGCACAGCCTGTATGGTTCTGTCATAAGCGAGCACTTCGTGCACTTGCGCCGCAGGATCGTTCGCGTGGCCGGCGTGATCAATCCTGCTTCCCTCAATCATGATAAAGAACCCCTTCTCACTGTCCTTGGTAGCATCGCTAAGTGCTCTGAGAGCAGTTTTGGCCATCTCCTCAAGCGAAGGGTAGGTGTCCTCGACGAATCTGCGGTCAATCTCGTAAGGGATATCTCGCGAAGCAAGTAGACCAAGCAATGGCAGCTCCACAGCCGAGCCAAGTTTGAGACCGTCGAAGTCTTTGCGTGTAGAGATATAGTTCCATCCATTCTCTGCTGCCTGGTCGATAAGATCCAGGTCATCTGCTCTGCAACCACCTTCAGTCGTGTTTGGCTGGAAATGGCAACGACCTCCACCGAGGATGAGGTCAACAGTTCTTCCAAGAGGACCATTGCCAATAAGCTGGTCAGCGATCATATCTTCCATCTCGCGTCTTCTAACGTGACTGGCGAAACAAGCAGGTGTGGCATCCGTGATGCGCGTGGTGACAACGAGTCCAGTAGTGTAGCCCGCTCTCTTCGCTGCCTCCATGATACTGCCGCAAGGCGAAAAGTCTGGCAACACTGATATGGCACCATTATAGCTCTTCATACCGCAACTGAAGGCGGTGGCCCCAGCGGCGCTGTCGGTGACAAGCGAAGAACTGCTTCTGGTACGGCTCTGTCCGATGAGGTGCTGATCCAGTACGAGTGAGTCGCTGTAGGGCAGGGCATCAACATATTGCCTAAAGCTGCGAGTCAAGCTCAGACTTGTTGGGCCCATGCCATCGCTGACCATGAAGATCAAGTTGCGCTTTCCAGACGGAGCTTTGCTGCCATCTGTGGGTTTCGTTGGGCCTGTGGTCTGGTGCTGATAGACGACGGCGAGCACGATTACTGCAGTAGTGGCCAGAAGAGCCCAAACAAATAGACCAACTTCTCTCCATCGCGACCAACGCGAGTATTCTGCGCCGCGTCCAGTCGGCTGCCCAGTCAGCAACGCATCTTCTTCTGCCAAATCAGCCTCATGCTCCGACGAGGGTCGCCGTGTCAACAACGGCTCTTGACCTCTGACCATTGCTCCGAATATTGGGTTGTACTCAGGTCTGATATGGTGCAAGGTCACAAGTGTGCCAGGTCAACGACACCGAACCAAGTGCGACAAGCCAGTGGACTGCGATGACGTTGTAACGGGATTATTTCGGCGGAATATTGTCCGATCATGGTATAAACGAAATACCCGTGGGTACCTTATATAGTGTAGAGGACCACTTGACACTTCACGTCGAAGCCACGGACACAGAAGACGGCCCTACGATGGGCGCTCCGGGAGGAGACGAAGAGGACGTCAGGCGGACACGAGCTTGCAGGCACGCGCTAGATCATATGTTTTCCCCGCAGGTGTCATAGTACCTGATGTAGTACTGAAGGAGCCGCAGTATCCTAGCCACAAGATGTAGGAACCAGAGAGTTGATGATACTATAGCAAGCCTAGACACAAGGGCAGGCGAAACGAGTGCAGGCACCAAAGAATTGTTCGATTGCTCTCCAGGAATCGAATCGCGATAGGTGCCTCTGCAGCAAGGTAGTCACGGTATGATAGACATCTGAAAACGAGCTGGGGCAGACGGTACGGTACTAGTGAGCAGCAGGCCACGAAGTCATTGCGATGTGACTGTTGGGTAACCACAAAGTGATGTTTCGGTGACTCCGATATGATGGCCTAGTAAGTAGGAAATGAAACGAGTAATCAATGAATGCTGGCTGAATTCGATTTAACTATAGAGTGATTTTCGAGTGAGTGCAGAGTGAATGCTAAGTGATGGTTAGATGAAAGCTTATCGATCGGTTAGAGAGATCTGAAGATCGGCCGATTATCTAATCTCAAGATCTTGATCTTATCAGTGTACCAGCTTCCACCATCTATGGTATAGCACAACCAATTGCACAAAACAATGTCAACACTATAGCAAATGCGCTCAATTGTTTAAGGAGTATCAAATGGGATACAGAGTACTGAGCGCATCTACTCTGCTATAAAGTATAAGGAGATAGGACTACATCAATCTGCAATGGAGCGATATGTAACTAAGGTAGATATAGCCTGAGGCTCGAGATAATGCTGTAACTGTGATTAATAGGTCAGATCGCGTCCAACTTATCGAACGTTCATCGCATTACTACTCTCGAGATATGCACGATCTACTACATCCTTACTTCAAGTCATTGACTATCTATGATAGTCACTTTTATTCTATTCACAATTCGCTCTACCTCTAGTTTGACTAGTCCACTATTAATCATACCTTGGGTTTAACTCGTTGACCATTCACTATACCGTCAATTCGACTCATTGACCATTCACTATACCTTTAATTCAGTTCATCGACCATTCACTATACCTTCAATTCAGCTCATTGATCATTCACTATACCTTTGATTCGATTCATTGACCATTCCTTTCTGTGTTTCATCCACGGTTCATTATACCTACAATTTAGGACTCGTTCATCATTTGACTCGTTCACTATTGACCATATCTTCCATCTGGACTTCTACTATGTACCGTATCGTCATCTCCAACTTCCTTCTACCTCGTTGAAGATTCTTGCTAACCAGTCTTGTAAGACCAGCAAAGCTGCTGTACTTCGTATGTGATAGGTTAGGGAGCAGCCCCGGGAATAGATGTACACAAATTGTCAGCATGCAATGCATGTCGTTAGTAAATGTCGTACTATTTCGGCATCGTCTATGCTACATGTGGCGCGGGATGAGGATATCTTCTACCAAGCGTTCAGCTATACATATCATTAAATCGCCGGAACGAAGGGCAAGAAAACCCCTTTGGCGCCATAAAGATCAATATCGTTGGACCCAATGCTGGACATCACCACAGACCATTTGGTGTACATCCCTTTTTTGTTTTGCCCCACCTTGTTTTCATGTTCTGGAAACCCCCACTCTTCATGCCTTAAGCTTCTCCGTCAATTCGGGCACCTTTTCGAACAGATCGCCAACTAGGCCGACATCGGCAACTTGGAAAATTGGAGCGTCGGCATCCTTGTTGATGGCAGCAATGACCTTGCTGTCCTTCATACCAGCAAGATGCTGAATGGCGCCCGAGATTCCGACGGCTAGATAAAGCTGAGGAGCGACGTTCTTGCCGGTCTGACCGACCTGAAGCGAGTTGTCTGCGAATCCCGAGTCGACGGCAGCTCTGCTAGCACCGATGGCTGCGCCCAATGCGTCGGCGAGCGGAGGAATGACCTTTTCGAAATCGTCCTTGCTCTTGAGACCACGGCCGCCAGACACAACACGCTCAGCGGTGGCGAGATCAGGACGGTCAGACTTGGCGAGGTCTTCACTGACCCAGGTGGTGGGGCACTCGGCCTTGGGGTCTACACCCTCCTCAAGCGAAGCACTGCCACCTGTTGCTGCGCCGGAGGGGAACGCGGTGCCTCGGACGGTGACAACCTTTGGCGAGTCTGCGGTCTGAACGGTAAGGATTGCGTTGCCGGCATAGATGGGACGGACGAAGGCTATGAATTGTTGGTTAGCTCGGTGTATTCTTTCACACAGATGGCGTGAGATTCATACTGTCTTCGCCTTCAATGTCGGTGATGTCTGAGATTTGCTGAACGTCCAAGAGTGCGGCGACGCGAGGCATCAAGTTCTTTCCGAACGCCGAGTGGCCAGCCAGGATGTGAGTGAAGCCGCCCTTCTTGACATTCTCGACCAATAGAGGAGCATAGTTCTCTGGTAGACCCTTGTCGTACGAGGCGTTGTCGACGAAGATGATCTTTTCTAGGCCCTCCACTTTTGCTGCTTCCTCGGCCACGGCCTTGACATTTCCACCCGCGACAAAGCCGGTGACTGATCCACCGAGCTTCATGGCTGCTGAGACCGCAGCAAGCGACGACATGTTCAGCTTTCCCTCTCTCTGCTCCAGAACGGCAAGGGTCGATAGCAGGCGGGCAAGAGAAGCATTGCGGGAGAGGGGCGAAGTGCGCAGGCATGTGCGGGCCTGCCGTAACGCAGTCTGTTTTGCTATTGAGAACATGTTGACGATGTAGCTGTGGAATATGGTGGATGCTGAGCGTGGAGGAAAAAGGAAGAGAGGAAGAGGGATTGGCTTCGATTAATGATTGTCTCTTTGCTAGCAGTTATTTCCCCGCTTGAAGATGTGCTACACCAGTGCTACAACTGCGACTTCCCTCTACAAGTATCAGCATCATAAGATACAAGAAACTCTCCCGATATCGCCGAGGCCTGGCAGATTGTCGGTTCCACTCCGTACATGCTCGAACAGATCTGATAGTGTTGCCAAGACAATCAACGACAGGCCAAGCCTTTTGTTCAGACGCGTGAAGTGAAGCTAAAAGCCAGAAGCCAGCAAGAACGGGAAGGAACGAGCGAGGTGTAGGAAGGTACGGTATATTCACAATTCATCTCTCTCTCCCTGGCCCCCATCGACTTTGCGCCAGGATTGATTACTGTTCACGACCATCTCCATCACTCAATTTGTTACTCTATCCAGACTCGCGCATTCTCAACCAATCCGGTCATACCAATAGAACACTTGACCATATCCTGAACCCGCGCCTTCTCAGGATCGCGTCGCGGGTCAATCAAGCCCCAGCTTACCTTCACTTCCATCACGATCCATCTCGGAGATTCCTGTCCAGCTCCATCAGCTGCGCATCGCTACCATGGATCCTCTCGCCAGTGAAGATACTGAGCACGCGCCCGGTGCCGTGTCTGACGAGCTGATCCACGCCGAGAATGAAGCCGTAGAGAAAGCCCAGACTGAAGCAAATGGTATACAATAATCATCCAGTCGCCTGCGCTTGTACACAACCCCATATCTAACAATCAATCTCTACAGACCAGGATACGTCAATGGCGGAAGACAGCACATCGGTAGATGCCGACAAGTCGCAAGATCAAGCAGAGCCAGCGCCTGGAGCAGCATCAGATAATCCTCTTGATGCCCCAGACGCGCCACAACCAGACAATGACCAGCTCGAGGCCGAGGACGAGGACATGGCCGACACGACTGATGGAACCAAGAAGGAAGAAGCGAACGCGGACAACGATGCCCCTGAGGCAGTCGAAGATACCTTGGAAGCGCAACCTGCCCAGACCAAGGCTAATGTCGAATCGACAGCACGCGCCCATCTCATTGAACAGGCCCATGCCATCATCCTTCCCAGCTATAGCTCTTGGTTCGATATGCACCAGGTCCACAATCTTGAGCGAAAAGCTCTGCCTGAATTCTTCAATACGCGCAACCGTAGCAAGACTCCGGCAGTTTACAAAGACTACCGCGACTTCATGATCAACACCTACCGACTGAACCCTGCCGAATACCTGACCGTCACTGCGTGCAGGAGAAACCTCGCTGGTGATGTCTGCGCTATCATGCGCGTCCATGCGTTCCTCGAGCAGTGGGGACTGATCAACTATCAGGTACAACCTTGTCCGTCTCCTCACAGCAGAGCGTGCCTACTGACATGCTGCACAGATCGATCCTGACACCAGGCCTTCAAACATTGCTCCTCCATTCACTGGCCACTTCAAGATTACTGCGGATACGCCCCGCGGCCTTCAACCCCACCAGCCCGCTCCTAACCACATCGTTGCGCCTGGACGTGCATATGCTCCTACCGATCGCCTGGCCAGCCAGGGTCCTGCATCCCAAGCCGACCTCAATCTCAAGATCCGACGGAACATCTATGACTCTACCGGCAAAGATGTGACACCTGGAAAGGAGGAGGAAGGTGCCAACGGCGAAGCCAATGGAGCAGCCGAAGATAACCTTGTCGAGGCACTCAAGCAAGAAGGAAAACAGCACTTCTGCTACGCATGCGGCAAAGACTGCACTCGTGTGCGCTATCACAACAGCAAAGCACCTCCGGCATCCGCTCCCGGAAAGACCGGTGCCATGGTCAAGTTTGATCTCTGTCCCTCGTGTTTCATGGAAGGACGTTATCCCAATTCTAGTGGACCGGCGGACTACACCAAACTCGAGAACGAAAAGTACACCAGCATTGCCGACCGAGAAGCACCCTGGTCCGACAGTGAACTTCTTTTGTTGCTCGAGGGTCTGGAGTTGTACGACGAGAACTGGGATTCCGTCGCCAACCACGTCGGCAGTCGTACGCGCGAGGAGTGTGTCCTCAAGTTTTTGCAGCTGGAAATCGAAGACAAGTATCTTGAGGGCGAAGAGGTTGACGGAGTCAAAGACAACCTTGCCTACCTTGGCAGCGGACGCATTCCATTCTCACAAGCGGACAATCCAGTCATGAGCGTCATGGCATTTCTAGCTGGTCTCGCCGATCCTTCCGTCGCCGCAACAGCGGCAGGAAAGACTGTCAACGAGATGAAGCAGCACATCCGAGACAGACTCGAGAAAGAGTCGACCGAGAAACCCCAAGAAGCGTCAGCAGAAGCCACGCAAGGTGACAAACCCGCGACTTCTGAAGGCTCAGATGCCGTCAAAGACGAGAACAGCATGGACGTCGACAAGCCCGCGACAAGCACGACAGTCGCGAAGACAACCCAGAACACCAATGCCTCATCACCTGCGACCGTTGCGCTCTCCCTCACAGCCGCTCGCTCTGCGGCACTGGCGTCTCATACCGAGCGACACATCACCTCGCTCATCTCCGCGAGCACGAATCTCCAGATGCAGAAATTAGAGATGAAGCTCCAGCAGTTCACCGAGATGGAGACGTTGCTACAGGCTGAGCGACGCGAACTTGAAAGACAGAGGCAGAGACTCTTCCTTGATCGATTGGCGTTCAAAAAGCGGGTCCGGGAAACGGAAGAGAAGTTCCGTCGATTGGGCGTCACCCTGCCCGCTCCCGGCGCCGCTAGTGGCAGTAAAAATGGCGAAGAGAACGATGATGGTGCTGTCGAGGGTGGTGATGAAGGACGACTGCAATTGCAACCTGGAGATGGCACGGATGGCGGTGCTGTGCAACCTCTGAGCACGACTGGTGAAGTCAAGACGCTCGAGATTTGAGATATCATCTGGTCTTATCAGTAGGCGTTTTTTTTTTTCCAAGATTCATGAAATCGAGTGGTTCGAAGGAACAAAGATACGAATTATCCTTCTTATTCAGATCATTACCAGCATGCAGTAATGAGGAGTCGATGATTCTACAGTGTGATTATCCCACTCTCAGCATGTGCAGTGGATCTGACGAGCGGGGAGAATGGTTTCCTCAATCTCGCACGCAACGCTAGTATGCAAGAGGAGGAAACCGTCGTCTATTGGGGCAGGGAAACTAAAATCATCTATGGGGACATAAGTGTCTGATTCCTGTGGTATCATGTTTCTTACTCTATGTCTGACAGAACAAGCTCTAAACAGTGTATCGTTCATATTCAGGAAAAGTGACAACGCGCCTCCATCTCACGCAGTCTCTCTTCAGCCACAACCCCATTCCACGTCTCTTTGCCGTCTGCTGCTCCTGGTCCCAGCACTGGCACGCCGACCTGCTCTATAGCGAGACTGGCCGCGACGTTACCCCACAGAGCAGCAGTGTATACATCGCCCCCGCTCCTGACAAGACCGACGGCCAGACCGCCCAAGAAGCCGTTCCCGCCTCCCGTGGGATCTATCACTTTGCTCGAGTCTGTGTGGAAAGCGGGAAACCATATTGCGTTCCCGGAGGTTCGGACGTAGCAGCCGTCTCTCCCTGAGCGAACGACAACGGCAAGTTTATGTGCAGGCGCATTGTTGCCGTCGCTTCTGGTGATGCCCTCGAGTAGTCTCTTGCTGCATTCCTCGACGACTGCTTTGTCAACGTGGCCGTCAGCGGCGTTCGCATCCGCCGCGAATAGAGATGCTAGTTCTGCGTGGTTCGGGCTGATAACATCGATATATTTTAGTGCTTCGATAGTGTTGTTTAACTCTGAAGGAACGCAGAGATCTGGCACGGGTTCCCAGATGAACAGAGGTCGGGGTAAGCCTTGTCCTAGCGCAGATCCCCTTCTCTCCAACACCCCCTCGACAAGCTCGATACTTCTCGAAGCTGAGCAAATCAGATGGAATGACTTTGCGCTCAGCAGTTCCGGAGACGGGTCAAGGTGTGTGAGTCGCAACTTTGGCGTCAGATACTTAAAAGCACGATGCTCGTTCGCGCCATATCCATTCCAGCCTTTGGTCGTTAATCCATCACGTTGCCGCATTAGAACTCCAGTGTCCCATTTGGCAATCTCGGTGCGTATGGAGTCTGGGAAATCGGTGCCGCAGTCTACGATCCAACCTACTCGGGAAGACAATGGTGGTGGCGATAGGACTCGTGCACCGATGGCGCTATATGTTCCTGCACCACCAATGACATTCAGGCGGGGTGTTTGGTCTGCTTCCGATGGAGATGGGTAAATATCATCTGTATTTGATTACAATTGGTCAGAAAACGACATTGAGCGTATGAAACAACATATTTCTTCTTTTTTCGTATTTGACGATTTGAAAAGGAATGGCCGATAGACCTGTGGATCTGATAGACCTAGCAGCAAGTGACGCCAGTCGATGCCACGGTATAAGAAATGTTTAGGCAATACAAGAAATCATGATCCACGTGCAGCTCTGGTCACAGTGATGTTTCGAGTCTTCTCCGAGCTATCAATGTACATAGCACGCAGCGAATCGAAAGACCTACCTACCGATGATGAACATGCCAAGTGTGCAGAAGTCTACCTCATATTCACGAGTTTGAGCCATCTCTGACTTATCGAAAGCAGATCAAACGATGAAAAGCAGAACTAACAGTGGTTGTAGCTGTTGTTCAATTATTGCCGAGGGTGTTCTTATTGACCACTGCTCATCAACGGCAGAGTGGAAGAATAGAAGCGGTGACGGATCGACTGTACCCGTGTAGCCACAGCAGCCCAGCGTATGGAGAAAGTCAAAGGAAGAAAGAAACGGAGTTTCTAGACCAGAGGCTAGAGAATGCTTCACCCTTAGTGAAACCCTGCGTTGGCTGTACTGACCTATCAGCACGCGTGGCGAAAGAATGACCTGCGGTTCCGAAGGGGACGACAATGTAAGACGGCCGCCTGAGAGTATGGAATCCGCCTCGGCAACAGTCATTGGGGCGAAATGGTTTTGCGTGTAGGGTCGTTGTGGTGCACTGCCAGCAGCATACGAGGATGAATCTGATTCGCCTGGATCCGGTTGAGACGCGCTTAGTCCAACCATATCTCGTTTGGCCGCACTCTGGGGAGAAGAGTTTTTCGAGACGTTTTGGGTGGCAGAGTGAGATAAAAGTCAGCGACCTACCGAAGAGACCATACCCATCCATTTCTCATCACATTCTCTTCTTTTTGAGTTGCTTCATCACTTTCCAGCACTTTCTCGAATTTTGCAGTGAATTTTCCGATTGTATTAGCATTTACCGTGGCCAGAAGGAGTGGTTTTCATAAGGCGCGAGTAATTGAGCCGCTAAGGACTGCGGACCCCTTGGCCGAAGAGTGGGCCCCACATTTCGCCACGAAAAAAACCTGCCATATAACAGAACCAGTCTCCCACTTTCGTCTTTTGAGCATCTGCTGCAGCCGACAACATGTCTAAGACTGAGAACAAGCAGAGCATCAAGGTGCTCGACGAGCTCCTGGCCAAGCTCAACATCTCCAAGGAGCAGGACCAAATCAACGGTGCCTCCCAGGAGATCGCTATCTTCATTAACGGAGACATCGAGGAGAAGGATGCGCCCACCAAGTGAGTATAACCATGAACAAGACGATGAATAAATAGAGAATTGCGGCTAATACATGATTTTTCAGGGCCGTCGAGACTCTCGTGAAGCAGCTCTCCAACAAGAAGGATGCTCTCGCCAGAGAGCGTGCCTGCGATGCCATCAAGGCTATCGCCTCCCACAACCAGGTCAACCCTGCAGTTGAGCCTTACCTTGTGGAGCTCCTTCCCAAGGTGCTCGCCGCTGTCGGTGACAAGATGGTCCCCGTGAAGAACGCCGCCTCTGCTGCCGCTCTTGCCATCACCCGCGCCGCCAACGCCAACGCCGTCAAGGCACTCATCCCTCACTACATTCACTCCATCCGTGAGGCCCAGAAGTGGCCCGAGAAGATGTGCGATCTTGAGTGCATCGAGCTTCTCGCCGAGACCTCCCCGGCTCAGACCGCTTACCGTGTCCCTGAGCTGATCCCCATCGTCTCCGAGGCCATGTGGGACACCAAGGCTGATGTCAAGAAGAAGGCTTACGGCACCATGGAGAAGATCTGTGGTCTCATTGTCAACAAGGATATTGAGCGTTTCATTCCTGAGCTGATCAAGTGTATCTCCAAGCCTGAGAAAGTCCCCGAGACCATTCACTTGCTCGGTGCCACCACTTTCGTCACTGACGTCCACGAGCCTACTCTTGCCATTATGGTTCCCCTTCTCGAGCGTGGTCTTAACGAGCGTGAGACCGCCATCAAGAGAAAGGCCGCTGTCATTATTGACAACATGTGCAAGCTTGTCGAGGACCCCCAGATTGTTGCCTCTTTCTTGCCCAAGCTTATGCCCGCTCTTCTCCACAACGAGGGCAACCTCGCTGACCCCGAGGCCCGTGGCAAGACCACACAGGCCCTCGAGACTCTCCGCCGTGTCGGTCACGTCGTTGACGGCAAGGCTCCTGAGATCTCCAAGGACAGTGACGTCGCCACTGTTGCTGGTGTCCTGAAATCCATCATCGGTGATAAGGCTGAGAAGCTCGACACCATCGTCAACTACGTTGGTGCCATCGGTGGTCAGCTTGTTGACGAGAAGGACACTGACGCCACTTCCTGGGCTATCAACACCATGCCCTTCCTCACCATCCTTGTTGGCGATGAGGCTGCCGCCACCGCCGAGACTCTCCGCAAGCGCGCTTCTCCTGGTGCTGCTGCCGAGAACGAGACCGAGCCCGATGAGGAGGAGGGCGAGGATCTCTGCAACTGCACATTCAACTTGGCCTACGGTGCTAAGATTCTCCTGAACCAGACCCATCTTCGTCTGAAGCGTGGTCAGCGTTACGGTCTCCTCGGACCCAACGGTTCCGGAAAGACCACCCTCATGCGCGCCATCAACAACGAGCAGGTCGAGGGTTTCCCCAAGCAAAACGAGGTCAAGACCGTCTACGTCGAGCACGATTTGGACTCTGCCGACACTGAGCAGACTGTCATCGGCTGGACCATGATGAAACTCCAGCAGGTCGGCATCAACACATCTGAGGATGAGGTCCGCAAGACCCTCATCGACTTCGGTTTCGCCGCTGACCAGCTCGACGGTGGCATCACCTCCCTCTCCGGTGGCTGGAAGATGAAGTTGGCTCTTGCCCGTGCCGTTTTCGAGGAGCCCGACATTCTTCTCCTCGACGAGCCCACTAACCATTTGGACGTCAAGAACGTTGCATGGCTCGAGAATTACCTCACCACCTCCCCTTGCACATCCATCATCATCTCTCACGACTCCAGATTCTTGGACAACGTTATCCAGCACGTCATCCACTACGAGCGCTTCAAGCTCAAGCGTTACCGAGGAAAGCTCTCCGAGTTCGTCAAGCGCGTCCCATCTGCTAAGTCTTACTACGAGCTTGGTGCCTCCGAGATGGAGTTCAGATTCCCTGAGCCCGGTTTCCTTGAGGGTGTCAAGACCAAGGCCAAGGCCATCGTTCGTGTCTCCAACATGACCTTCCAGTACCCTGGTACTCCCAAGCCCCAGATCCAGGATGTTACCTTCCAGTGCTCTCTCGGCTCCCGTATTGCCGTCATCGGTCCTAACGGTGCTGGCAAGTCTACTCTCGTCAACGTCCTCACTGGTGAGCTTATCCCCACGTCTGGTGATGTCTACCAGCACGAGAACATCCGCATTGCCTACATCAAGCAACACGCTTTCGCTCACATCGATCACCACCTCGACTCCACTCCTTCCGAGTATATCCAGTGGCGTTTCCAGACTGGTGAGGATCGTGAGACCATGGATCGTGCCAACAAGATCGTCACTGAGGACGACGAGAAGGCTATGGACAAGATCTACAAGATCGAGGGCACCGAACGTCGTGTCATTGGTATCCACTCCCGCAGAAAGTTCAAGAACTCTTACGAGTACGAGTGTTCGTTCGCTCTCGGTGAGAACGTCGGCATGAAGAACGAGAGATGGACTCCCATGATGACCGCGGACAACGCCTGGATTCCCCGTAGCGAGATCATGCAATCTCACCAGAAGCTTGTTGCTGAGGTTGATCAGAAGGAGGCTCTCGCCTCTGGACAGTTCCGTCCTCTTGTCCGTAAGGAGATTGAGGAGCACTGCGAGCAATTCGGTCTCGATGCTGAGCTCGTTTCCCACTCCCGCATGCGTGGTCTCTCCGGTGGTCAACGTGTCAAGGTCGTCCTTGCCGCTTGCTCGTGGCAGCGTCCTCACTTGATCGTCCTCGACGAGCCCACCAACTACCTCGACCGTGACTCCCTTGGTGCTCTTTCCAAGGCCATTAAGTCCTTCGAGGGTGGCGTTATCATCATTACTCACAACGCCGAGTTCACCAAGCACCTTACCGAGGAAGTCTGGGCTGTCCAGAACGGTCGCATGACTCCTTCCGGTCACAACTGGGTGCAGGGCCAGGGCGCTGGTCCTCGTCTCACTGAGAAGGGCGAGGAGGAGGAGAAGTTCGACGCCATGGGCAACAAGATCGAGGGCACCAAGAAGAAGGCTAAGCTTACCTCTGCTGAGCTCAGGAAAAAGCGCAAGGATCGTATCAATAGACGCAAGGCGGGAGAAGAGGTGTTCTCTGACGAGGAGTAACCCATGGGTACCAAGTAGGCGTTAATAGGCACCGGTAGACGATGCCTCGATTATGATAGATGCTAGTTTTCGAAAAGCGGAATGAATTTCAAAGTATTCTCTTTATTATATCTGAGCAGCAGAGCCTTGAATACCTGCCTGTGATATATTACCAGCTTGACACCATGGTCCTGCTACATGTATCGGTATAGGGAGTTGGTATACCATGTTGGCCGACTAGCCTAACGAGATGCGGGAGATCTTGAGATTAGATAAGCGGAAAATCTTCCACAACTTTGTAAGGTCTTGGCTAGGTAGTTCCAGGGTTCACGAACCGTAAAACGTTCCTAGGTACTTGTATCTTGTGTTGACGCCAGCCGGCGTACTTTACTAATAGCTATAGCTGTAAATACAAGGCCTATGATCACACGTCTGTTGTAGTTCTGCACACTCCATAAAGAATGCCACAATCCTAGTTCCGATGGGCCAATTATAGTCAATTGGATTTCGCTTCCGAGACAGCAAGAAATTTCTATCTTCACCTCACTGAGCATTCGTCAAGGCTCCCGAGCGTAATGGCCGAGCCTTTAGTCTGCGTTCACCAAAATCTCAAGCTGTTTCTAATATGCAGCTGATTTGTAGGTCGATCCACGTATCCAGGGACGTCCACCTATCATCGCCTCTGTACTTTGAACTAAGCAGTTCTAACTGTAGACACTAGTATCCAGGTCCAATTCTGCCACGGTTCCATCTTTTTTACAGAAGGAAATATGCATCCTCAAATTGATGATCCCGATATCAGACAATCAGCACTCGACTAGTTCACGTGGTTCCAAATGTGAAACGATCCGTCAGACGCTCGCAAACGTCCACTCCAGACAGGTCGATTCAGAACTTCGTTATTTTTCCAGAATCTCGAATCAGACTCTAGTGCGAAGGGCAGTACACGTTAGGTGATGGAAACTCAGCTCAGGCATCTTGTAATGACCGTTTCACGTGAGTGATGGCCCTAAACGAGCGCCGAGTATTGTCTTACAAACAGTGAAGGAAGCCGGTATATCTTCTCTCTTCTTGTCTGAAAAGGTTCGCTGGTATCAAACTCAATCCCCCTTCCGAGATACATTCTTCGGAGTTTAAGCGCCCAGGGTCTACTGCACCAGAACAGAGACCACAGAGAGGCCCCAACCAAACGCCGTTCCTCGAATTGGTTCTGGTTGACATCAGCATGTCGATGCTGGTAGCTCAGGACCTCTGTCTCTTATCTCACCGAGATGCTCTACACCGCTATATACAAAAGAGGTCAAGGGGAGAGTAGAGGGTAAAGACGCAGTAAAATGCGTTGTTCTCAGGAATCGCACGCGTAGTACTATCCTCGCAGGCACTTTACAGTGTCATATCCAGTGCTTGAACGAGGGTTGATACCGCGCTCTTTCGATCATCATCGTGTGTTACTCACAGTCAAGTATGGTATCAGTAAGAGTCACCTCTTCACCTATAATTACAATCCGATCGGTCGTTATGTATCCCTGTAGTTCAGTGAACATCCTAAAGTGAGTCTCGCTCGGAGCGTGACTCATCGGGCCAGAAGCCTCGACTATCACGGTAGCTTTAGACAGGCTATAAAAAAAACCGCGTCTTCGTAGGCTTCCTCACATTCGTCATTACACCAGGTAATCGAAATTTGATGTCCCACTGGCTGAAGAGAAAGAGGACTCTTGAGTATTGACTTCCCAACATGAGTCTAGTGAGTTCTTAGCCCAGGGCAATCACTTTGCACACAAACATTCCTTTATAAGTGTCCGAGTTGTTGCTGTGTCTGCTGTAGCATCTCATCTTCGGTTTCAGGGGAAACGAACCAATTTCTATGGAAACATTGGTCTTGTATCTATGAAGGCCATGTGTCATATGTACAGGGCTCTTCTTGGCCCATCACTAAGGAATTATTCTGTGTACATTAGGCACTCATGCCTCGACAATTACATATTTTCAGCAAGATAATTACCAAATTTCGAACTTACTCTCTCATCAAGCGTCTGGTCGAAACTTGGAGGCATAATATGATCGTCAGTAATGAACTTCGCGTTTGCTGAGCCCAGAATCCAGCAAGTAAAACATCGTTCTCTACTTGCCATGAACATGCCTTTGTAGTTGTCCAGCATTAATTTGACATTGGCTGAATAACTGTGCTGTTCCACGGTATGCATGCTGTCCCAAGTAGGCAGGTACGCACGAACGTGCGCTCGCTGAATGCATGTACAAACTCGACATGATGGTATTCTACTTGGAGTCATGCAAGAACAAATGCGCAGAATTATTGCGAGAAGTCGATCTTCGACAGTCGCTCAACTGGGTGAAAGGGGATATGGGTATTTAGTCCATTGGGTCTGTTACATTATCCACTGTCTCTCTGAACAAATTTGCTTGGGGACTTGCCTGGGGAGAGGCTGCATACGAGTGTGTAGCATGAGAACGCGGTCTGTAGACCTCCAATAATGCGAGGTCCCTACTCAAAAATTAAGTTCAATGTTTCACGCGTACCTTCCGAGTCCAATTCAATATCAGGTCGAAATCAGAGAACGCGAAAAAGAGGAGGGGAGTCCAGGCAGAAGTTGTGCTGTTGCCAGCATTGGGAAGGAACGATGGGCGCTCCTGACCAAGTCCGCTCCTCAAGACCTAGACTTTTCGTAGCCACAAGTCGAGTCTTCCTCTTCTTCTCTTAAGGTATACTCGAAGATCCGCATATCGAAGGTGAGTATGCATCATTTTACGTGAAATATTGAATTGTTTTAACGTGCTGCAGCAAGCCAACAACGATCTCAGTATACCAAGACATCACGCACAGCGATGTCTTCCAAAATTTCACAAGAAGTTTCTCGCAAGAGACAGAGAAGGGAGCCGTCACAACAGCCTCAGGTTGTGCAGTCAGGTACTGCCGTGGCGGTCGATTCCTCGGACAGCGATGTACCGCTGGTCCGTAGGAACCGCAGACGTCCGACGCCAGCGCGTCTGGTCGAGGACTCTGCGCCCGAGGACGTTCGCTGGAAGGGCAAGGACCCAATGCCAGCTCGTCCAGTGGAGGACGCTCCCTCCAATGACGATATGCCACTCGTCCGCCGCAAGCATCCAACATCAGCTCGTCTGGTTGAGGATCCTGCGTCGGACGATAGTGATGTACCGCTCGTCCGCGGAAAAGGCAGGCGCTCAATACCAGTTCAACTGGCAGAGAGCTCTGCGTCCTGCAGTCCGTCGGTCTCCGAAGCGGAGATTGATGTTGACGACGACCTGCTGCCGTCAGGCATCCAGGATGACTCGATCATCCGTGGATCTGACGAGTCCGGCAGCGAGGTCGGTAGTGACTGTGGTGATGAAATCGAAGACGCTCCATCCCCAACCACATCATCATTTGCCGTCGATTCAAGGGGTCGTTTTCTGGTGAATGGAACCCTCGAGTCGACCGCAAGTGTCGATGAGCGCTTTGCGTTGCTCTTGCGGACGATTCTGAACTACCTCGTAGCACATGCAAAAAGTGTCGGTTCTCAGGAATTCATGAATTCCACTCGAGGGGAGCGAGCCATAACGAGATCATTTTGGTCACTGCTCAGATCCGTAAGTGTGGATATGCTCATGGAGCTTTATCTACCAAACATTTGTATCCAAGTGAAGGGTTTGACTCTTCAAAAGACTTGGTCGGCAGATCAATTTTTGAGTCTGCCCGAAGGTTCGGGCACAAAACGCATAGGTGTTTATGGCAATTTTCCCATAGTGGGTGATGTTGCCTCTGATCCTGACAATTTTGTCATGGATGCCTACGTTGGCAGCGCCAACAAGTCGATGCAAGAGCGAGTGAGGCATCACCTATCCATCTCCAGGATGGATGGAAATGAGCTCCCGTCCGAATGCTCGGGCAGCTGGCACTACCAGGCAATCTCCCAGCCTGAAGTTCAGTGCAAATTCAGAATTCTGGCTCTCTTTGAGCAAAAGGTACCCACTGGGTACATGTTGCTTCTGGAGTCTGTGTTCATGGTTATATTCGGTACATATAACCAATTTCCGGGACGCACGCACAGATATGCCAGCCAGGCATCATACGACCTGGTAGCTCAGTGTAGGGCGAGATGCAATCTCCCGACCCGACCCCAAGGCAATGGAGGTCTCAATAATGCCTGGCCATGCTTCCAAGGGTTTCACAACCATGGGGCAGCAGCATCATCACCGTGCTGCAATGCAGCTTGAGATAAGACACGACAAGGGGCAGCTGCCGAAATCTGTGCGATGCAGGCGATCCCCTGAATGGCAAGTATCTGTGCAGATCCTGTGGAGCCTACATTCGAAAGTACGGCATCCTCCCAGACGATGCCACCGTCGCGAAGTTTCGAGGCCAGCGCAATCTGAGGGAGACTTGCGCAGCAACACGAGAGCGTGCGGATGATGATCCTGCATGCAACATGTGTCACCGGAAGCATTCTGCGCTCACAGACCTCGAGCAGAGGAACAGCGCTCTCTGCAATCATCGATTGTATACAGACAATTTGTTCTGCCGTGCATGTATTTTTCACCTGAACGTCCATGGAACATGGAGAACTCCAGAACAGCTTGACCAGATGCTGAAGGTCTGTGCGCTGCTGGCCCGCCGACGAGCTGGTGGCCAGATTGTGTGTGAAAACTGTGCTGCGCCACAACTGGGAAAGGCAAAGCACACTCGCAGCAAGAAGTACGATGCTATCGTATGCAAAGCATGTAATTCTTTCATGGACGGACAAGGCGTTCCCAGACCACCTGAGAAGCAACGTGACTTAGAGTTCGTCAACCAGGTCAATGCAAAGAGAGAGAATGGAGAGTTTCCAATTTGCTCCGACTGCGGTGATGTCGAAGGGCGTGGTGGTATCACGCCGAAGGATCGATTCATCTCTAAGAAGAACCAAAGGGATGTACTTTGCAGGCGTTGTCACCGAGTATGGTACAGAGAACAACACTGAAGTGTCAGTGAACCATCGGCGAACCATGTGATCTGCGTGCACTACGTGCTAGACATGGAAACAGGCTGCTCTATGAGGAAAGCTTATACTGACCTGAAGCAGGTGTTGCCGACGTGATGTTCGGCACAATCTGAATGCAAGTGCATCATGATTATGAGCTCACTGTCCAGGGGACAGCGCCCGAGAGCATGCGCAAGTGCGATGCTACGAGATACACTCAGTGTATCGCAATTTCTTCATCGCCATCGGGGTTTGAGTACTCTGTGTCGAAGAAGATTATGCTTCTATGCTTGACAAGATATTGATTCGGGTATGGAGTTGCGGGGTTGATGTAAACAGTTTTAGGTACTGTATCGTTTGCTCTGATCACACTACCGCTGAAGAGGGTTAGTGCTAGCTTGATGTAGACACAGAAGCTCGGCTCCTCGGTTTTCTTATCAACGACCTCCCGATAAATAGTCGATGAATATTTCATGAGCAGTCGATGAGTTTCTCATGAACTAGGTATAAATTACAAACGAACAAGCAATGAATTCTAAACGAGTAGGCAATGAGTTCTAGACGAACAAGCAAGAAATTTCAATGAACAAGCAAAAAGTTTCTAGTGAACAGGCAACGAGGTTTTCCAATGAAGAAGTCAATGAATTTCTGATGACTACCTGGTGGACAGTCAATGACTAAAACTTCCTTTCGAGCTCTCATCCCCAATGCTACTCGCACGAGCAAAGCTATGTTCACGCTTATCTTTCCTCGAAATGGACTGTTCCGTTAAAGCTTTCAGCGAAGCTGATATCCTATCGCCGGTTTCAATATTGTTTGGAACCGACTTATCTACTAATTACCATATCCTGAGAGGGTCGTGTAAGAAGGGTCTCTCAACGCGGCTATGAAGGCTGTCTCGGTATCATTCTTCGTGTATTCCGACAGCTCTCTGCAGAGAGGAAAAATAGAGTCGAGTGTCGAAGATTGAGCAGCGGCAGCTCCGTGGGTTAGTCTGAGGCTTGAGTCTCATGAGGACATCTCCCACGCCATTATACGCCTGTCTCTGTTCAGCACGTCCCAAGATCTCTGGAGCTGGCAGCCGAGGCTCACGTAGGCGCAAAAGGATCCGCAGTCGGCCTTGGTGCAGATTCTGTCGTGACCTTCGGAGCAGATACTTGGCTAAATGCGCATAAAATAGTGGCAGTGGGAGCAAGATTGATTGCAGCACCAAAGCCTTGTGAGATTGGTGCAGCTTCGGCTGGCTTCGAGATTTGAGAGGGAAAACATGGATCGCTGGCGCTAGTGTCTATCTTCGCTAAGGCAGCTGTGGTTGCGAGCGGTGAGGAGCTACTTGAGCTGTTGTTGTTATCGTCGTTTCTTACGACAGGTAACGTGGAACCGGATGGCTTCGAAAGTCATGTGTCAGGTATGAATCAAGAGTCTTTATCCTTCATGTAATCGCCCTCCCTGATCTCTTCAAGAAGACCTTGATTTTTGGCGTCGACGACAGCCATAATAGCTTACGACGTCCTGCCTAAAGGCTTAGTTTCTATGGTCTTCGTAGACAAAGTCTGGCGAGGCATGCCCTAATAGGTAGCTTCGGGGAAAGCCTTACCCTTCACTTCCAAGGCCTGGGTATAGATCTGGGTATACTGCACAAGAATAGATGGAGAAGTCCTTTTGTATACTGCATAAGAAAATTACACCGAATCGTTGGCCAAGGTTAACCACTGCCATTGAAGTTGGAACATTATCTCTTTCGACACTTGATAGAGAAGACCTTATTTGGGCTGGACATGCAGACGAACACTCGGTGATTGAATGGTCGGTGGCTCAGTGATATTGAGCGAAGGATGTATGGACATTCCTTCGATACCCATGATGCTGACTACCCTGACGAGTGTGTGAGGCACACATAGTGGTAGATTGTTTGGCAGGCACTCACAAGATATAGGAACTTCATCGTTCATGTCGCTGGATCTAGCCATGCTTTTCCAAAGTACAAATGCAAAATCTGTCATAGTCCGTGACATATCAGACTTGGTGAATGCAGACATAGCCGCAGCTACATCGTAGGGCATCTGTGCCATCACGAGGGGTGCCTGGTTCTAGTAAAACATCACGAAGTCAACTAATGTGTATAGAATTATCATTGGACGAATACTACCTGCACGGTCTTGCCAAACCCTTTGCTACGCATTTATCTCCCACTTGCCCAATGATTATCAGGTAATGAACGTCGTCTTTGTTGAGCATCGATCAGGTAATAAGTTTTGATGTATTGAATGGTCACGAGACAATAACTTTGGCGTCATTGGGGTTCCGCTATACGAAATTGTTCTGTCAATCGAGTTGCATGTAGCACTACGATTCCACTGGGTTTCCACGAAACTTTCGCAGTGCACTCATCATGCACTATCCGGGAAAAGGCTCGGTCCCGGCCATCGCATTCGACGGCGCGGTGTCAGACTGGGGATCAATTTAGGCGAAAGACAATGCGCCAGAGATGCCAGAATTCAGTCCAACGAGCGGAGTTGTCTTGCTCTACGCTGGAGAGTCATATGGAACTACTTCGCTTCGTACAGCTTCTCCTGCCGCAGCTGAGTGACTGGGCAGCGTACTGGGTCTTCGCGGTTGATTCGGCTGAGGAGACAGATCAGTCAGGGCTTCGTTGAGACCGCAACACGTGTTCCAGCTTCGTCTAACGCAGCACTGGCTGACTGGGTCAGCGAAGTATTGTTTCTCGATCGATTTGGCTGTGGGAATTGACTAGGCACGGGCTTCGATGGCTGTAATTCGGGTGCATCGAGAGTTTCGCCCCAGATTCAAATGGAGAAGATGGTGTTGGCGTTGCAACTGATGGAAGTGGTCGGAAGAGCCTGGCTCAACAAGGATCTGTCTTGCTCTCCAATATATCAGGTAGATGGAACTGCCTCGCTTGCACAGCTTCTTCTACTACAACGCTGAAGGATAGGATAAGGGACTGGGCGTTCTCAGGTTACTTGGCTGTGAAAATGGACTAGACGGAGCTTTGATGGCTGTGGATTTGGTGAATCAGGAGTGCCATCCGGAATACAGAACAGAGATAATAGCAGCGGCGTTACTGTTGACAGAGGTAATCCGGAAGAGCCTCTTTGAAGAGCCTTAGATTGATTAATTCATTATTGTGTCCGATCCATCTGGTGCTGAACAAGTAGTCGTATCCCACGACATACGGAGATAGCTGCCGCACCTTATAGGTATCCAAGAAGTCCTTGCTACTTAGCCGTGCTAGGGTTTCTTTGAAGGATGAATAAACCTTGGATAAGCGCTTCTTTCAATGCTCTTAAAAAACTGTCTTTGAAGAGGTTTCCTTGCCATGTCTGTAGTGAAATGCGTAAGATCCCACCATAAGGTGCATAAGGATAGGGCTTGGTAAGGAGGCTTCCTTCTATACATTCAACCAATCATGGTTAGAAGCCATCTCCAACATTATCTTCTACGCTGGTATTATGTCTCTCTTCCTTGAGTGATTAATTGTCTTACCTGCAGATGATCTACGGTTATCTTTTACGACATTGTTCGGATGCGCAAGGACTTTAGGTAATCATTCAGACAGGTACCTTGCATCATCGTTTTGAAGATGACAGTGTGTTCACCCGATATAATACCGCTACAACGTCACCCCAATCTGCTCTGAGGTCGCTCCTTATTCTTGAAACTCTGTGTAGTGTAAGGTGAGGTATATAATTCTGTGTCATATAATATTGCAGTCCAAAGGGGCTTCGGTAACAATGGTTGGAAGTCAGGAGCCACTGCTGACTGGGCGATCATTGTCAGAGCATGAGGTCGATGCAGCAGAAGACGACGTATCACTGACCAGGAAAGCCGACTGGACGCCGTGCTCAATACTCGCGATGGTCAAGATGGCGAGAGGGCGGTATTTTTGTCCAAATAGACTGACCAGAGCACACACAATCTCAGCGCAGTCAATATGAATATCTGCACTTCTGATGCTGTTCACTGCCGCCAGAAAGGAAAGATCAACAGTAATCACGCGAACAACAACTCCGAGAGGTTCTTGCGGTCGTATCTCGAGCTGACCGACGGGGTCGAGAAGGTGACGCATGAAGCAGAGGTCCCCCGCCGACCAAGACATCATGTATAGACATTCCGATTTACCTTGATCTCTTACTCCCTTTCGGTTCGCATGACATTGGGCTGTTCACGTTTGGGCGCGGCTGTCTCCATACCGGACTGCCAGATACAGTACAATGCCTCAGGGAAGGTCTGGGGCCTCAGGAAACGCACATCCATAGATCGAACGCCTACCAGAAGATCATGCCTTGTAGAGAACTATCTAACGCTTCGCGTCGGCAGCCATATCAGCAGTCAAGCCTGCAGTGGTAGCACGACTACTGGCTTCAATATCAAGCACTCGCTCAGAGGACTTAGAGATCAAGGGTGGACTGAGCTGGGTAGACAACGTACCTTAGCCGGGTGAAAGACTGTATTCACAGGATCGTATAGACATACCCGATGTTGTCTTGTTTGTTACAGAGGTAGGGAGCTCTCAAACACGCATAAGTCCCAACGGTCTGGATGCGGCTGTGGGACTTCTTCAGATGCTTCGGCGCTCCTTCCACTTTCGCACCCATTTTCGCACTTTCCACTTTTGCACCTTGTTGTGAGCAAACGTGACATGCAAACTCTGCGGTCTACAGTTTGTATAAAAGCAGCTCTACGTGAACAGTTCTTCCTCTTTCCTTCATTCATCAACTACAACCACATCATGCGTGTACCTACCTATCCATCTGTTCAGAAACGAGAGACTCACTGTGATATAGCCAAGATGAATCTCCCTTTCCGTCCTAAGGGGCGCAAGCAGCGGCAGCGGCAGCGGCAGCAGCAGCAGCATCAGGTACGTTTTCTCACATGTTTGTGTCATACCTGTTCTTTGAGCTAATTATGAAGCAGAAAATCACTAAGAAAACTCCTACCGACCAACTTGTGTCGCGCGCGGCGTTCCTCGCGGAGGTTAGTATCAATTCCAGCATCAAGTATATAAGGTCATGCCGCTAACATGATGAATAGCTGAAAGCTTCCTCCGTCGCCAACGGAGGAGGTCTCCCTCCCGAGTTGGAGAGCCTCCCCCCTCCCCCCTCCGCCGCCCGATGACCGAAGAAGTACGGGGACAAGTTGCCGCCGAGGAAAAGGTCATGGCCGGCACCGCCACCCAGCGGACGGCCCTTCGGGCCAAGGAGAAGGAGATCAAGCAGCAAATTGCTGCAAATCATCAAGTATTTGTGCAGAGCAGAGAGAATGTTTCGGTTCTGAAAAATATGTGGGATGACGAGGCCGCCCTGGTGGCCCCCTCGGGGGCCCTGGCGGAGGCCTTCGATCTGGATATGTAGTTTTCGTAGCTTCTGTAGTGCCTTTGTGGCACTTTCTTCTTCTTCTTCTTCTTCTTCTTCTTCTTCTTCTTCTTCTTCTTCTTCTTCCTGATTCTTCTTCCTCCCCTTATTCAGTGAATAATTAGTGAATGGTCAGTGAAGGGTCAGTGAAGTGTTAGTGAATGGTCGGTGAAGTGGAAGTGAGATAGAAGTGACGTTGCAGTGAATCCTCGATAAAATGATAGTGAATATATAGTAAGTAGTCGGAAAGTTCAAAGCGAATGGTACAGTTGAATACTCGATACCTGATGGCAAGACGGGTTTATGACGAACAAACAATGACTTGGATGCACGCGATTCGTCGCGATTAGGATCAATATCATCGACATATAGATTTAGTCTCTACATCTATCCTACATGATCTCTATCTTGCGACCCCCGAAAGCCGACTTTCTCGCTTGGCAACATTACAGACAGGGAACAAATCAACCGGCGTGCTCGACAATCTCGCTGACAATCTTGCCGCCCTTAATGACACTCCTGATCTGCTCGGGCAGAGGCACCTCTGCGTAATCGTCCTCTTCGGACACAGGAGGCAGGTTGATGTTGATACTGGTGCACTTGCTGGTGAAGAGCTCCGTGTGGAGGCTGTCCTTGCTGAGATAGACGGCGGCGCCATCGACCTGGTCCAGCAAGACAGTGGGCAGGGCTCCGAGGACCTGCAGGGCGAAGTTGGAACATTTGATGACGTCGACCGAGGAGACGAGCGAGTCGATGACGAGATTCGTGCGGGCGCAGTTGTCGAGACTGATGGCGTTGGCTTTGCCGATCAGACGGATGGTGGTGTTCTTGCAGCGCGAGATGAGAATGGACTGCGCCAGGGAGACTTCGACTTCGATTGGTGCTGCGGGGTCCTCGAAGTTTTCCTTTTGATTGTTGTCAGTACACGAAACAAATAAATGATTAGAAGAAAACTTACGATGATCCACTTGTTGCCGTCGAGCTCCTTCTTGCCCTCCTTCTTGGCCACTGGCGATGCGAGACCCTTGCCGCGAATGCTCTCGGGCTTGGGCTTGGTCTGTGGTGCAGGGCTTCGACTCCTGTTGATGCCATCGGCGCTGCCGCTTCTCTGTGGCACAACAGCGGCGGCACGCAATGACGGGTTCTTGTGCGTCATCTCGCTCCTGTCGACCTTTCTAAGACCAGCAGTGACGGCCTCTCCTTTGTTGAGCTGATCAAAAACGGCTCCCATGTCGCCGCCAGCGGCAGCACTGCTAGCAGCGGGTGCTGGGGGAGGTGGCGGAGGGTTGTCAAAGGTAGGAAGTGGTGGTGGAGGTGGAGGAGGTGGAGGGCCTCCGGCGCCGCCGGGGGGTGCAGGTGCAGATGCAGATGCAGGGGTGGGAGCAGCGCTCACGTCCTTGAGAGCTTGGGTGAGTTCAGATCCGTTGTTGTTCCACGTCACGCCCGTGGGGTAGTGTTTGCGGATGTAAGCCTGGAGATTTTTCCAGAGAGAATAGTACGATTGGACGTAGCCGACTTGCTTCTGGTCCCTGAACACAAGATACATAAGTCATGAGACCCTAGTGTTTTCACCAAGACCTGACCTTACTTTTCTTTGTACTCCTTGAGCACTCTGTTTCCGAAGAGCTGGACGCCGCCGAGGACTTCGCCGACGTAATCTGCAGGCTTTCCCTCAAAGACAACCCATTGCAGCGCACCCATGCCCTCGGCGACCATGGCCAATTGATCCTTGAAGGGAGAAGCGCGGTTGGACTCCTTGATTTCTGTCACCGTGCTCATCTCTTGCTGCAGGTCCTTGATGAGGTCGGCAAAGGCAGACGAGGTCATGTCGGGCTTCTTGGCCTTTGTCGAGATCAGAAGGTAGGTTCGTTGTGCGTTGAAGGCGCGGGCGACGGCCTCGGCCTGGTCGGCGATGTTCTTGTCCAGATCCTTGGCCGTCTCCAAAAACTTCTTGAGGTCGCTGTCGGCTAGCTCATCGAGAGCTTCGATGGCCGGGGGCAGGGAAGGCTTCGGTGCTTCAGCAGGCGGTGCTGCGACGTTGACGGGCGGC
The DNA here is from genome assembly GCF_041146345.1 of Neodothiora populina. Classification (NCBI taxonomy): domain Eukaryota; kingdom Fungi; phylum Ascomycota; class Dothideomycetes; order Dothideales; family Dothioraceae; genus Neodothiora; species Neodothiora populina. The sequence goes on along the minus strand of NW_027191408.1, from coordinate 713,913 downwards.
GTGGGTGCCGAGTTGGCCATGGCTGGGAGTTCGGGAGCGCTGGCTGATCCGGCAGCATTTCGAGCGGATGCGGTATCGACACCGTCAGAGGACTGAGAGCTGGAAGCAATGTCTTCCAGTCTTGACGTCGCTGCCTCGAGCCTGCGAAGAAGCTGACTTAGTGGAGCTCCAGGGATTGTGGCAATGGGGATGGGATGTGTTGTTCAGGGTGCAGTAGATCCTCCATGGTTCGCCAGCCAAAACACCAGAGAGCTGGGTTGTTTTTTCACGGAATGGATGATAGATAGCAAAGGAAACAAAAACACACCGCTTGATGAGCGTCGTCAGGTTATGCATGCCGGTGGTGCTTGCAGCCATGATGGGCGACTCCTCTCTGCTTGGGTTCAGGATGATTTCACGAGCACGTGGAGCTGCTGGCGCGCCAGGGGGATGGATAGTGGGTTGGGTGGGCAAACAAAGCTGCTGATCAGGCGTGCCAGAGTGCAGAATGAACTCTGGTGTTTGCCAATGGATGGGGCAAATCAATTTATTCGGCAGGACGCAGGTCACACAGAACAATCACTGCAAGGTCGTTAGTCCAGGCAAGGGGAGGTTTGGTAGAGCTAAACCACCAGTAAATAGGTCGAAGTGGTCGGATGACGACGACGACACTGTCGATACTTGTACTCATTGTACAAGTACTTGGACTGTCCCTAAACACCGTTTCATGACTCGTTGCGCCTCTTGTTCCTGATCCAGCCATCACCTCATCTTCCATTATTCTGAGACATACACCCACAATGCGCTCTGCACATCGCAGTCACTTGAGAACAAGACATCAATTCATCTGAACAGGCAAGGTAGTTATTTTTTGCTTAGTATTTACAGAGTCCTCAGGCAGAAAGTGGGAGGGCCTTTCTGTGAGTGTGGATATGAGAAAACAATGATAGAATCTTTTATGCTCCACCACAATGTTTTGTTCCCTCTTCCACTGGAACGACGGCCAATCGTCCCGACACATGGCTCCATGGCTCCTAATCGTACAAATGATATCCGTGTCTTTTGAATCCCCGAGTTTTGTTTTTCTTGTTGCTCCTCTTTTCCAGTCATGTCATAGTAAATCTACATTAAGTGACAATCTCTCCAATATCAACCGTCTGCGGTTTCCACGTTCTCTTTGCATTGACGCCCTCGACCTCAGAAGGTAATACAACGTCCTCCGCCAGAGGTGTGTATAGATACCAAGACCTCATGGCATTGGCGGCCGCTCTCACTCTGGCCTCGTCCAGACTGGCGCCCTCTCCTTCGCCGAGCTTCTCCTCGCCAGAGTAGACACCTACAATAAACACAGGACTGCGCGAGTGGCGACCCGTCTCGGAAAGCAGACGAGCGACAGGTGACTCGAAGCCTTCACGCTGACATAGACGACTCAGATCGCGTGTGGGGTGCTTGAACGCGAATAGAGAGTGAAGAGGAAGATGGCGAGAGAGAATGTGGCTGGTGTGGAACGACTTGGCAGCCGCACCACCTGCATGTAGGTAGAGAGCGCCGAACAATGCCCTCACAAAGGTGGCGGATGCATCTTGTAAAGTAGAACCACCCTGGGCATTGAGCTGTGCAGGGGCATTCACGTCGCCTTGGGCACCTTCGGTAGGTAAAAGGCCGGAAAAGGGCACAGCATCATCAAAGACACTGTCATTGACAATGCGGGTGGACACACCGCGCTTGTGGGGGACATATGAAGCTCGCTTTTGCTTGTCGCCCCAGCTCTGGCTATCCTTGACCCTCGTCAGTCCTTCGGGGCTCATGGCATTGCCGGCCTGCACTCTTGAGACCTGAAGAAGACCGGCATCGACCTCGGGACCAGGAGCAGCGGCGGCCTCGACACCCCACTCTCGTCGTATGGAATCCAAAGTCTTGGGACCGACATAACCAGCTTGAGCTGCGAATACAATCTCCATGGGCAGACGAGGATAGTTGCAGATCAACCATTCTGCAGTGTAGAAACCTAGCAGATCTTGACCAATGGTGGCGAGGGAGGCATTGTTGTGTTCGGGTCGGGGGTCCGCCGATGCATCCACTAAACAGCGGGCAAGCGTCTGAACAGGCAGTCGGGCGGGGAGGGAAAGACGAGCGTGGAGAGCAGCCAATTTGGCCGACTGTGCTGCAGCGCGAGGCGATGGAGAGTGTTCTTGGGCTTGAATGTCTAGCGATAAATCGTTGACGGATCCGTCTGCCGGCGACTCGGATGCAAGCGTGGTTGCATTTTGCCGTGAGCTCGCCGATAGCGAGAAGCACCTCGACTGCGTCAAGGGTCTGGTGGAAGTGTGGGACAAAGTACGGAGTGACCGACTAGGCTGCTGAGTTCTAAGAGGTAATGATGTCGATTGGTGCTGTAGAAGTGAAAGTCGCAGATTTCGTGGCGGCAGCAATGAGCCTCCCCACCGCGGTATTCTCGCGCCCTTCATGTGTGCCCGTGACTCCCAGCTCTTGTGAAATCGATAGAAACGACAGATCCGCCGAGATCCCTTTCTGTCAGGAGAGAGTGTATGACAGAGCGGTGTTGACTGGTGGCTGTTGTTGGCTGTTGGCTGTTGGCTGTTAAACACACACTGTGGATTCCCTCGAAACTTTTCAAGACACACGACATCCAGAAGGGCAAGAGCAGAAGCAGCAGAAGGCAGTTGCAACAAATCTCGGCAATTCCCGTCCAAATCCGGTCAAGCTTCCGCACCCCGAACCTCCATCCTCTACCTTGCGTCTATGTTGTACAGCAGACTATTGCATTCAGCGCCATTATAGATACCTTGCGAAGAATACAATAAGACTCAAGTCAATCTATAAACGGTTTCTTCCTTCCACAACCAAAACACATCAGTCAACATGGGTGGCGGCGGCAAGATTGAGTATGCGACTCCCGGAGGAAAGACGGTGTAGTCCAATCAACACGCCGCTAATTATCCAACCTCGACTTGCAGTTTCCCAAAGCACGTCTGGTCTCCCGCCGGTGGTTGGTACGCACAGCCCAGCAACTGGAAATACAACACTGCGCTCATGGGTGCCGTCGTCTTTGGCATCGCCGGAATGGCCTTTATCGTCTCCGCCGACAGGGAACACCGCGACAAGATGCCCGAGCCTGGCCGATTCTTCCCTTCGAGATAGTATGTGTCGTCGATCTCTCCCTCAACACTTGCGAACTTATCTCAGCATCATGTCCTTGGACGTGCAATTCAAACGGGATTGATCCCTTTTCAATACTTGCAACGCTAACCTCAAATCACACAGCTGGAGCAAGCAAATCAGAGCACATGAAGCCGAACAAGCCGCCAGCCGGGAAGCTTAGATGTCATGAATTGAGGAAGAAGACGAGAGGGGGAGACGAATCAACCGGAGGAACCGATATATACCAGCGATTCATTGAGGTCCACACGCGGCGCCATGTATTCTGTCGTAAAATAACTGTACACACTTTTTGAGAGCAGATGCCAAGTTCGAAGGAAATCAAATAAAAAAGCATCAAACACCATTCGTCCTTCATACCATATCCATCCTACAGACATCATTCATCTTTTCAAGATCATTTACCGTACAGACATCATTCCCCTTCATACACCATTCAACATCAACCTTCGTGGACCATTGGTTGACCTCACCCTTCCTTGATCCCAACAGCACAACTAGACATTCTTTCCGCAGAATTGACCGAGGATGGCAGATTGTGTTGCACTCGTCCCCCACTCCGAGAGCCATTCTCGGTTCGAAGCAGGTATTTGACTTTACATTGGAACGACGACTTGGCTGGTTGATCTCTGAAAGACATGGAGATGGATCATTAGAGGAAGACTCCATCTCACTCTTTCTGACCTTCTCTCTTTTCCCTTGTACATGCAGGATCATGCTTACGAGGACTCACACACAAACGAAACATCGTAGTAGCCAACACAAACAGCGGTGGTGACAATTTGTAGAGAAATTGCATCTATCTTTTATGCCCGACTACAGCATTCATATACCCAAAAGGCCAGGTATGTAATGCTCGCACCTTAGTGAACCTCCAGTCTCCGCATATCGCCACAGATATGTCCTCAGATCCTCTACCGCCGTTTACATGGTCAGAATGAATCGTCTCAACCACCTTCGCCTTTTGCCCTAGAGCTTTCTCGGCCAGCCAGAGGACTTCGCCGAAAGTCCTCGTGCGAAGACAGCTGACAAGTCCGTCCCAAAGCTGTACAAACGGCAAGACAGGCAACCAGTATGTCAAGGCGAGGTGGACCAGGTCATGAGGAAACCAGAAAATGGTTAGCAGGTACAGCAATGCGAATTCCCCTGACATGAGCATCAACATTCCCAACGTGCGATCCTGCAACTCGATGATGGCGAACCCGTCGCTCGTCTGTAGCATGCTACTCATCACATTCGCCGCCGACTCGTCTGAAAAGTGATGGAACGATAGACAGAATAGGTGGAACATTTTGGTAGCTGACTCCGGGTACGGGCATCGCGACGAAGTCTTTGATATCACTGACGACGGAGCCGTGGTGGCGTCTACTGGTTGAGGGATGAAACTCAGGTTAGCACTGTGTGTGGACATTTCCATCCAGGCATCGATGTGTGGGTGGATGTCTGACACTCGAAATGGTATTGGTGAGTTGTGATGCGCCACACGAGTGGTGTTCACTGCTTTCTCAATAGCTGGTACAGGGCCTTACATCGAAGACAATATTAGTCGTGGAATAGATCTCGTAAACGTAGGGAGATCGAAGACACTAAGAAGAGGAAACAGCAAACAGTGACAGTCACAACTGACCTCCAGCACCAGAGCAAAAGTCTACCACAGTGTAACGTTCCTCGTTGATATCCTCGATGTTATCCAAGGCACGTTTAATCAATTCGGCAGCAAGCTCTGCAGGCGAACTGCTCTGGATGACCGGTAGTTTGTGAGTCCATTGAGCGGTAAGCATGGCCTGGCAGCAATGTTTAATGAACGACGGTGTTCTGCCATGTTTCATGAGTTACTCGCATACAGCACTGATTCATGCAGGGCTACGGACATTGCAAGGTCGCACCATTCAAACAAGTGCCATCTTGATCGTGATATCGCTACATCAAAGACTCGACTTGGTCTCATCGTGGAAATAGAGGTCGAGTCATTCGACGGATCGATTGCACGTGAAGAATGATATGTCGATATTGCATGGGGTGTCGATCAGCGAAAGCACAGTGACCATTTGCGTGTACTTTGTGCTCAGTGCTTAATGGTATGCACTGTGTGAAGGGGTGCGGTGCTTGCAGTGTCTCACAACATGGAGACCGCTATCGTGGATACACTTGGTGACGACACAGAAACACCTGTGCACGTTGAGCTAGATTGAACCTGGTCCACTCAGGTTTGTGCTGTGATACATACTGTATCTGCTGAAGTTACCCTTTCACGTAAGGCTATATGCTCAGGCGCCGTTGAGCAGAGTTGTTGAAGATCCGGTTGCGAACAACCGACGTCATCATACCGCAAGCGATTGTCAGAGTAAATGTACAGATAAGGTGTAGGTACTGTACGACCTAAACTCCTTTTGTTACCTGGTATGCGAACGACATTCACTTCACAGTAACAGAGTATCTCCTCAGGGACCTATTATTCAATGTCACAGAGCATTCGCTTTGCAATCAACAAGCACTCGCATTACAGTCACCGCGCATCCACTTTACTTCGTAAGATGAGGTGTCACTGTCATACTCGAGGTATCTCAGGTATCAATTGAGTGCGCCTTGCCTTGACCCCTCATCAACACATTCAAAACGAGGCAAGATGATTAAGATATCATCTAAATACATTACCGCATCACCAACCCCCTCATACCAAAACGCCATCAATCTCCACCAATAGACTCGACCGAATGGTCAATAAACAACAACAGACAACAAAAGGCAAGGGGAGATACTCGTTGACAGCAACAGAAGCCCGAGCGCGGAAAGTCGGAGTTCCGTAGATCATCTTGTCCAAAGGTCCAGCCCACGCCCATATATATTCGGTCATGATTCGGATTGATCTATGCGGTACTATATTTAACTAGAGATTCGCACATCAACATCGGTGCATCGGTGGTCTCGGGGTAGTCGTCGCAAGAGCCGCCGGCTGCCTGCACTGCGTAGCGTTGCTGTCTGTAAGCACAGTAAGGTACGTATGAGGTGGTACAGCACAGTACACGTCTCACCCATTGAGTGCTTTTACTGTCGTCATGTACTATATAGCGCTTTGCTGCGGTATGTGGGGCAGAGTACATTTAGCGGGCATGCTTTGGATGCTACGGTAAATAGGTACAGTATGTACAGTAGCTCGTTCTTCTCTGTCGCCATTGCTTCCGCTGTAAGCGGGGCTTCTGGGTCTGTAACTCCTCGGCGCTCGTGGTTCTTGCAGTTTCAAAAGAGGAACCCGACTGCCTTGGGCCTCGTGACCAAAAGGCATACCCTGGTAGGATTCTTCGGACCTTCTGATACCGTTGCCACGGAAAGCTACCGCTACCGGATGTTGTCACGCTCGCAATCTGCTTATATGTCCTCTTTAAGCTTTCCTATGCTTGACGGATTTCATGTTCGGGCAAGGATTCCAAAACCGTAGGGCGATACGAACACAAGTCGATGGTCCGAGCTGAAAGACTTCTAACTATACCTACTGTATACGAAAAGTGATTGTGGATTTCGTGGGATCGAGTCGGTGAATGATTTCGAGTGATATGGGGCTCTTTTTTGAGTATCGGTTTCATTCGATTGAGCTTTTCTTGAATTGTATGATGACTGTGGCCACAAACAACATCGTGATCTCATACACTAGTGGTATGCCATGACTCATTGGTCATCATATTGCAGCCTTGGTAGGTCGTGGACTAGCTTCGTAAGGTGTGGTGTGGCGAAGTATGCAAAGCAAGGCTTGTAGGATCACAGCAAACCGTGAAGAATACGAAGTGCGAGGGAATGTCATTCAGTAATAAATAATGGTATTGTTTGACCTAGAAATTTGCAACAAGTAGGTGTCTTGTGCGATACATGAAAAAAAGGAGGAAAAAATAACAGACAAAATGGGTATCAGTGTCGAATGTTAGTTATGCATCAACAACGCCAGAAACAATGTAGATCGAGACAAATGTTTTGTCCAGTGCAAACAATGTCCCGAATGCTTACTCAATTCTCCCTCCACTATTTTCCCTTTCTCCACCCATGTCGTAAAAAACACTCGACATCGTAAATATATCCTAGTAATCTATAAAAAATCATAAAAGTCATACTCGTATCCCTTCATTCTTCGCCAGAGAAAGAAAGAGTCGCTATGAAGACTTGTCTTTCAACTGCTCTCCGTATGACTCATGCTCTTGCACGATGGTTGGACTCGCCACTTCTTCGGATTTGAGAGGGCCCAAAGTCCATACCCACTCGCGCCGTCTCTTGTTCCGTCGAGTGACGGGCGTTGACGGACATGTGTCACTGTCTTCCTCATCTGATGACTCCCTCTTGTCCCCCACCTGTGGTTCTTGTTTTGAACTCGGTTCAACCTCCGCCTTGGTTTCTGTCTCTGACGGTGACTTGGCTTCCTGAGGCTGGTCTTGATCTTGGCTCGTCTCTAGAGCCTTGGACTGCCCTCGAAGCACCAGAGAAGGTGGAGGAAGGTTCAACGACGAGATAGATGACGAAGATGAATCAGTATCGATGTGAGCCATGGTGTACTTGACGGTATGAATGTCTTCAGTCAATTGAGTACGAAATGAGACCTTCTTTGGCGAGGGAAACATAGGTCTCGAACCTGTCATTGACTTTCTCGTTCTGATCCTGGGCAAAGGTCCGTTCGTAAGGATGGATTTGTTGTTGTATGGTAGTCTATAAGGGACCGGGGGAGAAATCGAATCTGTAGAGGATGCTGAGCTAGCAGAAGACTCAACGCTAGTTGACGAGTTGCTCGAGGCCGAGGAGTTGAAGCTGTCCGAGGAGCAAGTGCGTAAAGGCGTAGGTGCGTGACATCGACTGATTGGGGTAGTAGTATGTAATTGGGCGCTTAGCGAGCCAAATGCATTCTGAAAGGTGTTCTTTGCAGTGGGAGAAGCCAGCGACGCAGTCTCAATTCGAAGTCCAGTGTTGCTCTTTCCCACAGAGGTAGGCAAGGAAGTGGTATTTAATTTAAGTTTCGGTCGTTTCGAAGACGAGGATAACTGTTGTGAAGCTGAGGAGACCGTCGACGAGGGGAAAGACAGTGTAGCAGCTGACGGTGACTGAGCAAGTCGAGTGGGGGGTAGGACAGCAAGTGACATGGTCATGGGAGGAGTCGTCGCGTGAAAGTCAGTGATGGGCGGTGATGGAGGCATGAGGGCTAGCATTATTATGCTGGCTTCTTAACAAGCAGAGACAAAGCTTGGGGTAGTTTGGGATCGTGTCTAGCCACTGTGGACGCGAGTCACGGCTTCTGTTGCTATTCTTTCTTCGCCACCATTCCAAGGCGTGGAGTAAGTGGATGTAAAACGAGATGGCAAAGAGAGCGATCCTCTGGTAGTGTCAGGCGGACAAGTGATAGTCGACGAATATCTTGCGGCGCAGTCACGTATAAGCGAGGAAATAAGTTGGAGAGACTTAAGAGAGACGACGCTCTATTGCGTACTCAGACCAAGTGGTCCTTAGCAAATCAGTGGCAAAGGACGGACGGGCCTGTGACAAAAAAGTGTCATGTGGAGCGCGTCGTCGCCGACTAAACCGCTACCTCTCTGGACATTATGAGAGCAACGAAAATGGGCCCTTATGTTAGAAACGCTATGAGACGCATAGGCGCCACATGCACAGGGAAGAGGGAGATCACAGCAGCGCTTTGAGGTTGGGACTTCCATATCCCTGTACGGCATAGTTGAATTGCTTTCCTGAGCGAAGGACCGAGGTGCAATGACTGACCCTCGTCTATAATTACTTAGCCACATACGAGGAGGGCTGTCGCGATCGTTAGCTCATTGGCCCGCCGAAAGGCAGATCACAGAAGCATAGAGGGGGAAGAATGGAAACCCGCTTCGACCGGTTATTGCCGTTGCTATTAATGGCCTCTTCCCGTACGCCTGTCACAATTGCCAAGATACGCCAAACCGCCATGCTTCTGTTCGTACCGCTTTGCCTTGCGTATAGACCTGGGGGCCAGACGGGTTATCGTCTCGTCCCAAGGAATACACCGTGTCTAGAACCCGCGCCCTTCGCATCCGTTTTTTCCTTGCTCTAATAATCATCTCTCAGCAACAACTATACATGGCATGAAATAGACCACACAAAGAAACCCTGTATTCAAACTATGAGACAGTCAGAAGAAAAAGGCGGGCCTGTCGGTGAAACTATTTTGGTCTTTCGGAGACGCGTAGGCCAAGGTAGCATCGTAGATTTGAGGGTTCACTTGATACGCCATCGTCTTTTCCTGAGCTTTTCTCGACCCCACTACGAACAGAAGTAGCAATGTACCTTTGCTAAACTGTGTTGTACCAGTCTCTTTGTAATGGTAATTGACGGTATATGACGATTTGCAGAAGGTGTGCAAATGTCGAAATCTCGCATCAAATTCTGCGTTTCGTGTTATCGTACTGTATGCACTGTAGTGCGGAGAGCCGGGTGTGAATGACGGCGCTTATACTTGTACTGTATATCCGAGGGTTCTGATCAATGACCATAAGGACTACGACGGAGGATTTCAAGTATTGCAAGGTTTAGCGGAGGTACAGCAAAAGAGTACAGCAGAACTCCGCGTCATTTGCGTTAAGGATTGTCAAGGGTGCACTCCGGATCGATATACCTGTAGACATCTACGGTACCAATTTGAACCCCGAGAAAAGTCAACCTCCCACAGGGTTCACTTGACAAGTACCGTCCGCTTCATCCGTCGCGTAGACGAACCCTGTATCATACAAGCACTTTCGTCAGTTCGAAGCGATGATCGATTTCGAATTTCATCGTCCATCAATTAGGTCGTGATCTTCACCAATCTTACTTTGTTGATATAGTCCACGTCTTTTCGTCGCTTTGACCATGCTGGAATGAGACAGGTACCAAGTACAATGCTGGAAGGCGCCGTCAATGATAGCACGGCATTGCGTGGTATACTGTAGCATGGCTCGCATGGTATCGCAGACGGGTGCGGCAATGTCGTACCGCAGGACCACTGTTGCACAGACACCAAGAGTAGGACGTATGTACAAGTACAGTAGGTCCCAACGAGAGCGAATCCTGAAACCGAGTTACGGACATCGGACAATCGTTAGATCTGCCCTCCAATCTCAACTGTGATGGAACTCTCCGCGGGATATCGCACCGAACCAGCGCACTCATGCACATCAAGCCAACCTGACATTAGCATGGGCTCATGTGGCACCATGTCGCCGGATAGCTGCAGTCACGTTTCACGGCAGCATGCCGCGTTGCGCAATGTCAAGATGGACAAAGGCGCAAGGTGGCTTGAGGCTTTCCCGGATAGAGGAAAATCCATGTGTAGAAAGGTAAGCGTACTTATCTTGATGAATACATAGGAGATCGTTTTGATCCTTGACCACTTATTGGGTACTCATTAGCGGTTCACTAAGAAGTCAGTGACTATTCTTCGGATCGTTATTGACCATTCATCGAAGAGAAATTCAACATGAGTCCTAGAGTCGTTGACCAAAAACGAGCCCCTCCGTAGACGTCTGCGGCAAGTTTATTGTCTGTAATCATGCAGTAAGATTAAGAATAGGTAGTGACCTCATCTCCGAAATCTTATTGTCTGAGCCGTCGTCTCATACTCAGACAGCACTTCTTCTTCTCCTCGTCGGGATTATACGGTATACTTTTTGAAGCATATCGTAAAGTCAGATCCTGCTTGACTCAGGACAACCTTACACTGCAGGATCATTCAACCCTAACCCCAACCCTACCTTACAGCAGCAATTGGTGCTCTCCTCAGCGCAGATATCCTTTCCTCACATAATGTAGGAAAAGGTGTACTATTGCAGATAGCCGAACTGCATCCACGGCTGTTTGAAGTATCTCGCGCAGCTTACTTCTCCTACATCAAAGACAAGATACCACGCTAGTACCCTTGATGATAATAATACACCAACCACCACACCAACCACGTACCGGGCTCCTGCCAAGCTCGAAAAGGCTGGACTCCAGCCATGTCAGACCGGAGCACAGCTCCTGTCTATTAAGCCACATGACCGGGCAAGGTATTCCTCGAGGCAAAGGCTCCTCCTTCACTAGACCATGGAGGATTCGCCAGAAGTAGTCGACATTGCTTTAGGAGATCAGGCACGCCATGTAGAAAGATGATCACGCGGGTCCAGCCTTGTCTTGCACGGGCTAAGGTTTTCCCTACCTTACCTTAAGCAGCATATACAAAGTACAGGGTTCTCTAGTAAAGACTGCTCCAGCCGGGGTAGTGGGGGGGAGGGCGAGGATACAGCAGTCGGCTTCTGTACTCTCTACTAGCGCTGTATCTCTGCGATCACCCCTCGCATATTCTTTCTTGTATGCTCGGTCAGATCGCCGTGGGTGCATATACAGTAATCTGGGGTGATGCGTACATGATGGGGTTGTTTTATGATTGGAGGCATACTGAACTCTGTAAGTCGAAGCATGGGTGGTAGCGCATACGCGCAGTGCTTGTGTTTTCTCCTGGTGGACAGGAGTAGCACAGAATCGGACATTGCTTCCGGGCTCCGTGGATGTCGTATCTGTTGATCAGACGCGTCTTCCAGTACCGGTAAGTAGTAGCAGATCCAGAGATCGTCGCTCGCGCCTTGTCTGAGAGTCTTGTCCTTCTGTATGTTTCATCTCTCGTGGTCGATCTATCCTACTCGGTATGTGTTGTATCATACTATACACCATCTCAACCACACTTTATTTATATCCATCCAATACTCACCTTCTCTTATCTACTTTGCCGATCCATACTACATTTCTGAAACATACACATACACCCGGAATTCATCTTCTTACCTCCAATCATGCGTGGTAGAGCGTACACAACTACATACTACAACTCGCATGCATGCATGCGACGTGCAAGCATGAGCTGAGCTAAGCCCAGCATCTCCCTCTCCTTCTTGCCCCTCCTTCCCAGCATTCGTCTCGTCGTCGTCTATGACTGGCACATACAGTACAGAAGCAGCAAGCAAGCAAGAAGAAAGTCCTCCTCCACCTCCGTCAAGCTCTATAAGTCCTGTCTATGTATGTACGTATGTAAGAGAAGTGATCAACATGTCCCCCGCACATGCTCTCACCCCGCATCAGCAAGAGAGATAGCTACGACAAGCGGTGACCGATCATTGTCGTCGTCGTCTTCATGACGCAGTGCTCTCGCGATGGGCTATACTGCGAGATAGAAAGTATGATCAGGTACACGTCACAGCTTTGCATGAACAGACATGCAGCGAGTCAGCGAGTCAGCGACGAACGCATCAATGCAGCCAGCCAGGGAATTCAGTACCTGACCTCGCCTGCACTTTCTTCTTTTCGTTCCGCAACCAGATTGACTGATGGTAAGTAGATTAGATGCATGGGACCACGGTCGCGTTACGCTGTGTGACGGCAGTCAGTAGTCCTGCGGGAGGAAAATGGGTAATCATCTTGAGCTTAGGTAAGGCAAAGCAATGTACAGTAGGGTGCAGAGGGACATGTGCAGAGTGCAGATATCCCCTCCGTCGAATCCGCAAGTACAGTACTTACTTTACTGCATGCACACTTATCTGCAGACCGCGCTGACGGCTCGTAGGTATATTTCGTGTGCATCTTGATTACGCATCATCGATACTATAGTACAAGTATATCACCAGTAAGGCATGTGTGTAGAGCCCACTACTGGGATATGTGCTGTTGGATTTGATACGGATTGCGAAGTTTGACAACCGACAGCACAGGACCTTACCTCAGTCTCTGAAGCAGCCGTTTCGTACGCCTAGCATCGACAGATATTCGAATAGTCTCGCTCCAGACGCGGACAGGGTTCCCCTAGACTAACACTTCGATTCGCTTGGTAGAGCACAGCTTTTGTACGGTTTGATGTGCTTTGATCTCACTTCTCCTTCTTCACTACTTCAATACCTCACTTGACTACACTACGACTACTGCTTTACCGCTTCTGTAGTGCTTGTTTGGGGTTTGGCGACAGTTTCTTGTCATTTACTTCTTAGACATTTCATGTTGAAATCTTGTTCATTTCCCGTTTACTTCTTGTCTGGATTATGATGACCTATTATACGGTTCATGTTTAACTCTGCTTCATCTGTTCCTACCATCACTTCTTGGCCTTGGACTTTGGCGCAGCCTTTGCTTTGCCCTTTTTCGGCTTCGCCTCTTCCTCACTCTCTTCCTCGTCTTTCACCGCCGCCGCCTTCTTCCCCTTACCTTTACCTTTGGGAGCTGCGGCAGCCTTCTTCTTCTTGGGTTTCGCAACGTACTTGTCTTTGCTAATATCCATGTCCTCTTCCTCTTTCTCTTTACCGTCCTCCTTGGGATCGGCGACTTCGGCTTCGTCATCGTCATCGAGGGCTTCTTCAAGATCAGGCTTCTCCCGCGCAGCTTTCTTGGGCGCCTGGACACTGGATGCCTTCATGAATGGCAGAGGATGAGACTGTTGGTTATATCTGTGATCATGATTAGTTGGACAGCCTTGGTGTCTCGGAAATTTGACCACTTACAATCGTGTGAATGTAGCTTTGGCCTGCGACTCAATCTTGACATTCTCCTGATCCATCGTCCCAACGCCGAGTTCCAAGATTGCGTCGAAGTCATCTTTTGTGAGGAAATAGCTGTCCATAAGATCGATGATCTCAGGAACGGCTTCCTTGCCCTCCTCTTGAAGCTTTTTCACAAGGTTTGTCCATAGAATGGGAACATACTGCTGGCGTATCTCGTGCCTGTCGCCGCTGGTACGTAGACGCATGTGTCCTTGGATCTCCTTGATCATACGACTGAGCTTGCCCTGGCTACTGTTCTTTCCGAGCCAAGCTGTAAAGCGGGTTTGATTGCCTGCCATCGAGCCTGCAACGTAAGAAGCTGGTCTCACAAAAGAAAAAACTGCGTGAGCCGGCATCAGAGACCATTGCTGTTGTGAGCCATGTATCATACGGTCCACAAGATCGCCGTCGGATATGCTTTCCGCAGCCTTGCAAGCAAGATCCAACTGCTTCAGGTTCTTCTCACGCTGGTTGGTTGCGCTGCTCGAGAGGGTTGGGTTTGTGCCCAGATAATTCTCCTGAAGCATGAGATAGCTGAACTCGTGATCGTTGAAATAAAGTTCGATTTTGTCATTCAATGTCGCTTTGCTCGACGAGGCGAACATGCCACCACCGAGGATCTTACCAGTGATATCCCAAGGCTTCAAGATGGTGTGTTTCTCCCATGCCTTGGACATCGACTTGCCTTGGTCATAGTCCATGGCAGTCTGATCAAGTTTCGCCGTGGAGACCATGTTGATGACTTGTCGAATATCTGCGCCACTGCCTTCAATAAGGGCGTTGATGACGTTAGGCGGGATCTTCAACCCTTCGCGGAAAGCAATTGTACTAATTCTGCTTCTGATGTTTTCAGCCGTGGGTCGGCGGAAGGGAAGATCATAGGTGACAAAGTCAAAAGGCTTCATCTTGGGTAGCTTGCGATCGTTGCAGATGAGAATCATCGGTATCTGGGTCTTTTTGCAGACGGCGGCGAGAGCACCGACTCCGCCTCGATCGCCTGCAGACATACCGTCGACTTCGTCCATGATCAGGACTAATTTTCGTTTCTTAGCATCCACCTCTTTGCCGTCACCTGAAAAGTAGCCCAGAAGAGAGGTGGTGCTGAGGACGCCCTTCAGACCGCTCTCGACTAGCTTTTTGCTGCGTGTGTCACTCGCATTGCTCTCGACTATGTCGAAACCTTCGAGCTTGGCAGCCAGGTGCGCAGCTGTAGTTTTACCGATACCTGGAGGGCCATGTATCATAACAGCTCTGTAGGAACCGCTGCCATCCTTGCCGGGCAACTTGAAGCCAGTTCTTTGATTTCTGGGAAAGTTCTTCAACCAACTCTGCAGCTTTTCGACCTGGCCCTTGTTGCCACAGATCTGAGCCATGCTAGAAGGTGCGTATTTGACCGTCCAGAGCCTGTTGTCGGGGCCATCGCCCTTGGCAGTAGATGCGGCGGGTCCTTGACTGCTTTTGCCAGCCTTGGCAGCTGCGCGATCCGTCTTGTCCATCTCGGCAGCCATGTCGCGGATGTTCTGTTCCTCCTTCGCCTTTTGCTCGGCCCATTTCGCAGCAGCTTTGCCATCGCCTCCGTTGGGCGGGAGTGTCTTGATGAGCTTGAAGAGACCCTCTTCATTGATGGTCTTGATGTTGTTTTTGCGGATAACTTCGAGCTTCTTCGGACCGGCGTCGTCACCAAGCACAACATAGCTGGTGTTCTTACTCGGCGCCGTCATCACCTTGCCACCGTAACGCTTGACAAGGTTCTGACCCTCTTCTCTTCCGAGGTAGCGCAAGATACCGGTGAAAACAAAGGCGAGACCGGCCAGACAGTTCTCAGCGCCTTCGGGAATCTCAATGGTACCGGCCTCAGGGGGAGGGGCAGTATTGGGCTGAGCGCCAAACTTGAACTTCCTGGCCTCGCTGTCTTTTGGTGGAGGGGTTGGTGCTCTGACGAGTGGGATGTCGTCGAGAATAGCCTTGACCTCAGCACTGTCCTCTGCAGGCTCTTGTTTCGTCTTCTTTGCTGCAGGCTTCCTTGTTTTCTTCTTGGGCTCCTCCTCTAGTTCTTCGTCATCGTCCTCTTCTACGACCTTGGCCTTCCTCTTCGCTCCTGCCTTTGCCTGGGTCTTGACAGCAGGCTTATCCTCGACCACCATCTCATCATCATCGGGCACGACAAAGTCGTCATCCGGGTTCGTGTCCTTCATGTCGACATCGTCTTCAGGCTCGTCGGCATCTCCCTTGAGCTTCTTTTGCTTTGCACCTCGGGCAGGTGTGCGGCGAACGACAGGCTCGTCATCCTCATCTTTCTGCTCCGCCGTCCCATCGACTTGGTCTCTCGCTGGCTTTTTGTGTTCGGCAGTAAGAGCATCATCTACATCATCCAGGTCATCATCAGGGAAGTCATCTTCGTTCAAATCATCATTGTAGTCGGTAGTCGCCTTCTTCCGCGTAGAAGCACGGGTGGGGGTTTCTTTCTTCGCGGCGGCAGTAGTTTTGGAGGCCCTGGCATTGGGCTTCTTCGGGGTAGTCTCTGGTTCTGGTTTCGTCGCAGCTCTGGTGCGGTTCGGTCCCGACCTCTTCGGTTTGCTTTTTGATCCGAAGTATTCTGACGAGGTGGTTTCTACACCTTCTGGGGACTTTGCTCTCTTGTTTCTGTGACGGGGATTAGCATGTAGTTTCACCGAGGACAAGCTGGAAAGATCCTTACGCTTGTGCCCTGGGAGTAGGCTGCTTGGGTGCTTGTCTGATTGCGCTGGTCAGAATGTGTTCTGATAAATGATCAAGCAAAGTGTGGCCAATTACTCTTCCTCGTCGTCGCTGTCTTGCACAACTTTTCTGCCTCTGGTCTTCTTGGGTGCGGGCTTCTATCACGTGATCGTCAGACATGTTATATGATAGACAGTGGACACGGAGACTGACGTCTTCCTTCTTCTCTTGGCTTGCTGAAGAAGGTGGCTTCCCACCAAAAAACGAGCGAATATCAGGTGGCATGGCGAAAGACAGATGCCAGATTGTTCACTTATGGAGCAATGGACAAGAAAACTGCTTTACTTTGTATTTGACAAAAACCCCGTAGCTGTACACGCATAACCCCTTCCAGAGGTCAGTAAGGGAGGTGTGCAACGATGGAGGAATATGCGAATATGATAAATTGACAATGTCGCAACACTCGACCTCCTCCATACAGCAACGACGACCGACGACGCGTGCCTAAAGTGGTAGTCGCGCCCTCCGCGCTGTTAGCGTGATGACCTCACTGTAATCTCTTGGCATCCATGTGCTGTAAGGTGACTCTTCGCGGAGTCTCGGAGTGGTCGCTGAGTCAGCCTCTCTACATCAGATCCATCACATGACTCGAGACGGAGGAAAGAGCAGCGAATTGAAACTACTCGTTATAATCGTATACCGGACTTTTGGTGGGATTGATCCACTCCATCAATCCCCCGGCCATTGCCTCCAGCGGCCATTGCCTCCACCACAACCCACATACAAAGCACACACACCACACATCATGCCGCCGACGAGGATACGAGCGAGCATGGCCGCTCCCACAAAGACTCTCTTCACCACGCCGCGCACATGCTGTACGTGAACCCAGCAGCAGCATGCACTGCAGCCATGCTCGCACCACCACCAGACCACTAACACACAGCCACAGTCCGACAAGCCACGCTCTTCGCAGCGACGCCGCTACCATCACCAACCCCCCGATCCAGCATCTTCTCCCTCCTGCCCGCCCAGAACCGCACATTCAGCAGCACCCCTCGGCCGCAGAACTGGCTGCTCCCACGCGCGGGCTCGAACAAGAAAGACCGCAAAGGCCGCCCGCGCGTGCCGACAGGAGGCAGCACGCGCGGCACGACGCTGGTCTGGGGCGACTACGGGATCCGACTGCTGGACCACGACCGCCGCATCTCTGCCGCGCAGCTGAAGAACGGCGAGGACACGATCCGCAAGCGCCTGCGTGGCATGAAGTACAGGCTTTACACGCGCATCAGTGCCAATATCGGCGTGTTCACCAGTGGTAATGAGTCGCGTATGGGAAAGGGAAAGGGGTCTTTTGATTACTGGGCTAGTAGGGTTGCCGTCAGCAAGATTATTTTCGAGCTCAAGGGTGATTTGCACGAGCAGGTCGTCAAGGATGCGTTTAGGTTGGCCGGAAACAAGTTGCCTGGGCTTTATGAGTTTGTGCAAAAGGGCGATCCACCTGTCATGGGTATCACCAAGTTGGGCAATGGAATCACCGAGGAGTTCCTCAAGAGACCTCGCAAGGTCCTCGCGCCTACTCCGCCCAGCACCGAGGTCTCCGCTGATCGTATGCGGTCGACTACTCCTGGTCCTTAGATTGGCGAGTCTTCTACTACACAAACATCATGTACACACAGTCAGGCAGGAAAACGGCGTTTACGATTCGGGAGAAAACTTCTCGAAATGTATAGATAACAGACGACGAAGAATTGTACCATCTACATTTTCCTATTCGCAACTCGCCCGAAAGTCTTCAGATCAAAAAACCAACATGACGAGCCACTAGACTCTGCCCTTACGACTCTCGCCAGTTCAGTACTTTTGTCTATTGTATTTGCATGGTTGCCGCAACCTTGATCATTCATGTTCCTTCTCTGCCAATTCGCGCAGAGGGAATGTCATCTATTTGCATATATCTTCGTATTTCCTCCTGAAATCTCGCTTATTACGTCCAGGCCGATGTGCCCATATTCCATTTTCGGTTTGTTTTCAGCTCCTTTCCAATTTCCTTGGTCCGTTTTGGAAACCCTGATATACCAAGAAAACGCCGTGTATACTCCCATCTCTTCCTGGGCTTCTTGAAACCCATGTGTTGAAACCCCCATTACTCGTTTAGTGGAACCCGTTTTGCCTTCCCATTTACATATCCGTAAACCCCAGTCGTCGTCGTCGTCGTCGTCGTCGTCGTTGTCGTCATTGGGAACGATGCCTCCCTTTGCGTTGCACCTCATCCTCTACTACAGCGAACACTTGCTGTTACCAGTCGCCCAACCAGTCAAGCGATTGGCGACATCGCTAGAGTAACAGAGGGTGCAGCAACCCGAACCCAGATCATCAGGACGGTAACCGCCGACACCACCGTTGTAGATTCTAGCAGCACGGTAGAACTTGCTGATGTCCGTGACGCCCGTCTCGGCGAGGCACTGCACGAGGCCGTCGCCCGAACTCGTGCCCGCCACGCCGTCTTCGACCATTTGTTGGATCTCCGACGCCGGGCACGGGGTTTGCACTGTGCCGCCTTCGTTGCAGGTTCCTGCTCCGTTGTGGCTCTGCATCAGGCCTGGGTTGCGCACGCCGTACGAGGTCGTGATGACGCGCACGCAGCCGTTGCTTTCTTGCATGATGATGGCGAGGATGAAGCGCGGGTCGACGCCTTGGGCGGTTCCGATGTCGAGGATTGCTGCTTTGAGCGCGCCGAGTTCGCTGTCGCTGTCGTTGGGGACGGCCCAGTTGTTCTCGCATGATTGTCTCATGTTGGGCAGGTTGAGCGTCCACCTGGGTTGTCATATATTAGTCATCATTATTCAATGCAGCACACTCGAATAGACTAACAAAGCATCGAAGCTCTTCCATTGGGCTTGAGATGGCCACCCTGCTGCTACGGTACCGTTACCTGTGTACATCTTGTAAGGAACGACGGAACTGGTCGATGTAGCCGAAGTCACTGTCGAAGCGCTCGTCGTCTTTGTAGTCGGGGAACCTGCAGAAGAAGTCAGTGTAGAGGAAGCTCCCGAGGCCGGGCAACCGACAGCAACGCAGTAGGCAGCATTGACTTGCACATTGTTGCATGAAGGTGCGTTGACCGCCGGGTTCCAAGCCATGAAAGTGTTTACATCAAGACCGTACTCATCTGCAATGAGATAACAATAATCACCTGCGGACAAGAAAAGTCAGTGGTCGATTTCATGATATTTCGAGACCGGAATATGATGGCTTACCTGATTGGGCCACATACCACTTGGTACAGCCTGAAACGATGCCTGTTTGAGTAGGAGCGGGAGGGGGAGCTGTCGCGCAAGTTGTCTTCTTGCTTGTGCTGGACAGAGATGTGCGGAGAGTAGTTGCCGCCGAAGAGGCCTTGACACTGCTTGAGACTTTGCTCGACACAGCGGGCTTGCTGCTAGAAGCGGTCGCTCTGCTTGAGCTTGAGGACTTGACAGAGATTGCCTTGACTGACGATGGAGCACTTGAGGGCTTGACAGAGGTTGCCTTGATTGACGACGAAGCGCTTGAGGGCTTGACAGAAGATGAAGGGCGAGAGACAACAGCCGACTTGCTCGAAACAGTCGCCGATGAAGTCTTTCTGCTCGTCGTCGACATGACAGTCGCCTTAGTCGAGACCGCAGACGAGGTTTTGACAGCAGGTAGAGTGCTTGTCACTCTCGTCAGAGAAGTCACTGTAGTGACTGTGGTCAACTTGCCATTGGTGGAAAAAGTCTTTGTGACTGTGGTAGCGTAGACACTCGCAGAGATGGTCTTCGTAGTGGTCGAGCTGCGAATACTGCCAGATGATGTGGCGGCTTTTGAGACAACCCTGGCGAATTGCATACCACTGGATGCGTACGAGGAGCCGAGGCTATTGTAGTAGGTACATGTCTTTCCGTCGAATGCTGTGCCGACACAGCTCTGCATACCGTCACAAACAGAGATGCACTGAGCCAAGGAAGTAGGCGATGTAGCTCTCTTCTTGACAGCAGTAGAGTCGACTGTCGTACCACGGAAAGCGATATCACAGTAGATGAGATGTTGGCTTCCCTGCGGATCAGTCCAGACTGTGCCGTTGAGAGTGGGACAGAACCTTGTTGTAGTCGCAACGGTACCAGCCGCTGAGGTGGTGCTTGTAGTTCCACGAACGCTTGAAGTACCACGAATGCTTGTCGAAACAGTACGGCTGGAGCTCTTGCCAGGAGTGGCAACGATAGCAGGAGACATGCTGGCCGGACGCGTGATGACAATGGTCTTGGGCGTGCCACAGGCAGAGTTTGAGCTCAGAGTACCAGGTTGACCGACTGCCCGAAGTGCAGTGAGCATGGCCGTCACATATTTCGTAGTAACATCGGTGATGGTCGTGACGAAGACAGTAGAAGTGATATAATCGGTCTCGGTCAC
The DNA here is from genome assembly GCF_041146345.1 of Neodothiora populina. Taxonomy (NCBI): domain Eukaryota; kingdom Fungi; phylum Ascomycota; class Dothideomycetes; order Dothideales; family Dothioraceae; genus Neodothiora; species Neodothiora populina. The sequence goes on along the minus strand of NW_027191408.1, from coordinate 693,088 downwards.
ATCAACTGTGAAGTATTTGGTTGTAGTAGCGACGCGAGTGATGGTTTGCGTGGTAGGGGAAAGGACTTGCACAGCACTCGCAGTCGTGGACGCGATCAGAGTCGATGTACCCATAGCTGACGCGTGAGAAGTTGAAGAGGAGCTAGAAACGCTGACCGTGGATTGGGTCGTAGTCTTGCCAGATACAGAGCCTGTAGAGCTCGATGCAGGGATGGTAGAGGTGATCTGAGCGACAATGACAGTTGAACCATTGAGCAGGGCGTATTGAGGCTTTGCACTCGAGCTGGTACCATTTGCGGACGCAGTCGTGTCGTTTGAGACGGACTCGGGTGTTGCTAAGCTAGCGCTTCCTTGGTTCCCATGAGCGATCACGCAATAAGCATCTCCTGTCTTGAGGCGATCGCAGGATTCAATCGAAGGGTTGTATGACATGAAAGTTGCCAAAGGCATAGTGAAAAGAGTGGCAACCTTGGCACAAGAATCTCCGGCCTGCGCAATATAGTATTGATCGCACGAATCGTCCTTGCCAGAGGCTGATGTGATGTTGGCAAGCGATGTGGTCACTGCGATTGGAACAATGGTACTTGATGCTGTTTTAGCTGGCGAACCTGTGGTGAAGATTGTTACGGTGCCGTTGACGACTATGACATCAGTGACAGTCACGCTGTTGAACAGGGTGCGAATCACTGTTGTTGTTCTGAGTGCCTTGTTGGTGTCGTTCAGAGGTGCAGCAGTCACAGATGCCGAAGAGACAGCGACAGTTGCGGAAGAATTTAGCAAGATCGCGCCGTACAGCGCTGTGGCATTCGATGAGACTGTAATTGTTGAAGACGTCTGCTGAGTAGGGTTCAGGGTGCTAGCAATGGCCGACACTACTGCAACCTTCGAGGCTGGCGAAGGCGTAGGGGTAGTCGAGTTCAGAGCGCTAAGAACAGAAGACGACATTGCATTGTGCAAAGTCGATGATGTAGTAGAGAGGGAAATGGAAGTGCTAGCATTAGCAGACACTATTCCGATCTTCGAGGCCAGTGTCGTAGCAGAGAGAGTTGAGTTCAGAGTGCTAAGAGTGCTTGATGTCAATGCTACCGACGCAATTTCCGAGGTCGAAGCAGTGGTCAAGTCGGCTGGAGAGGTACTGTTGGAAGCGGCAGATGCGAGAAGCGCATTGGCAACCGCACTACCGCTCGGGACGGTGCTATCAACGATTGCCTTTGTAGGTTGTCGAATAGGGGAAGAAGTGGAAGTGGTGTTCACATCACTAGACTGCGTGAGTATGCTCGAAGTCACTATACTAGACGTAGAGTCGATTGCGCTAGACGATCTCTCCTGGGCAAAAGTCGACGTCGTAGAAAGACTCGCGCTACTAGACGATGAAGCGGAAAAGGTAGTGGCTTGGACATCAGTGCTGTTTGGGAGGAGAGTTTCATTGAAGGATCTCTGGTGTATGGCCTGATATGGAGAAGTTGCAGCCGCCAAACCAGCAACTTGCAAAGACGCAAGAAGCTATTGCCTGTTAGACCAAGCGATCTGGTGATGTATAGAAGTACATGCCTTATTTACACGCATGTTTCGAGAGCACCAGAGATAAAAGATTGAGAGACGACCGGATCGATTGGGATTCGTCAGAAAGGGGTTCCTAGATATTAGTATAGATCACACGCCGCCAAATGTACACGTAGAAAAGAAGGCTAGATTGTCAGATGAGCTAACACGCAAATGTACAACTTTCTTGTTTCTTTGCTTGGAGAGATCTGGAAAGGAGTTGTGAGGGTTTCGCGAGAGAAAAGAGAGGTGAGATTTGATTTGACACCAGCGAGTGGGATTTGGAGCGTAAGAGAGAGACACGCGTGCAAGTAGGCGTCTGAACCTGAACACAAATGCCACTGCAGAAAGATTGTAACTTATACCTATGCCATACTACGCAATTGTTGATTGAAGCAGTTGTACCCGTGAAGGGTGGCAGCGAACGGCTGACAACGTCTTTCATGGCTACCATTAGTACCGTGATGGCACAGACCAAAATTGAATTCACGATGGTAAGTGGTGCAACTCGATGGATTGAAGTATGTTTGAAAGAAGTTATGTTTATGATCTGAGGAGAGGTTGCAGTGAAAATTGATATCTGCATGCTTACAGCTCACTATTACTTACACAGAAGGCTGGCCTACAAGTGTGAGGGGTGAAGTCTTCGAGTCGTCGGGAAGACTGGTCGAAAGTAAGTCTTCGACCGTTGTGGTGCGAGGTTGCCTGGTACTACAACGGCGAGCGCCTAGAGTAGGAAGTTTTTGAAATTTCTGGACCTGCAGCGTTCAGTTGCCGGAGGTGCAATGCTATAATTCGGTTTTTAGAATCGAAGTCACGGGGCGTAGACAAGTCCATGCCGTCGAGGAATTGCGAAGACACGTCAGCGCAATTGATGTGATACAGAAGAGGACCATAGCTACGCGTTTGACGTTGGCACGCTCCATTGATCTCCTTTCAGGGTCTTCTGGTGATTTATGCTTTTATACTAAGATAGAAGCGAGATGCAGCACGCAGTGGGCATAAAACCACACTGCACAAATCATAGGGCTCCCGCGGTAAAAATGTTCCTCAGCCACGCAGAGTTGAGGCTCATGGCAAGCGACAATGTACTTGTAGCAATGCGGTACGAGCATACCGCTCCTGTGCATGGACATGCGACCTCATCGGACTACGCTGGTGCTATCTCCGGTGGGCAGAAAAAGAATCCAAAGTCACTGAAGTACACAACTTTGCGACCGAGGGCAGGAGCTACAAGACCGACGGCCACCTAGATATCGCAGGCCGCTGGTGTAAGACATGCATAATGCAATCGCAGTTGAGGTTCAACATAATTAAGATAGGGCGAAGAGTGGTGGGCATTCGTCTCTCCAACGGATGATGAAGCTGTTAAGCATAGGCCAGGACATTGATGAGTGCCGCATGAGTTACTGCCCTGAGTAAATCAATATTCACAAATAGATGGAAGTGATCCAAGATCGACAGTGGGAGGCAATTGCTGTGAGAGTGATGGTTCAATTACTCTATTTCTTGCGTCTGGACATGTGTCACTCCTGCAGCCGCGCCGGAAGATCGCTCCACAGACAAGAAGAGACGTGAGAGACAAGCGACAAGAGACAGACTGCACAAGATGCACATGCGTCTCAACGATGAGTACCTTACCTTGCCTTACCTTACCTTATGGCGTGGACGGCGTAGAGGCTGCGGTGCGGCAGAGGCGGAGCTGCATCCATTGGCTGGATGGAAGTTCGCGACCACCCCGTAAGGCAAGGTACCTTACTTTCTGTGGCCAAGGATGACGTTTGTGTTTTGCGTGTGTGAGGGAGCATGGATGATGGCACCAGTCCATAAGGAAAGGTATGGTCTTCTCACCTGTTTACAGCAACAGCACCCTAAACTCAAGGCTACTAGTGGCCAAGTTCATGCTGAGGTTGCCGTTACTCCAAGCCACGGTATTCGCGATATTCCTGCATTCTGGGCCGTGGTGCAGTGCCTTTGAGGCTGTTTGCTTGCTTGCTTATTGTTGTCGATTGCTTCAGCTAAACATAGTGCTTTGTGTAATAGATTATCACCTACACTCTACTTGTACTGTTTCTTGTCTTAGTTTCATCCCAGAACACATCTGCCTCGTCCTCCCAAACACTGGTCCAGTAGTCATTTTCCCCAGGGCTCATTGGAGCATCTGTAGGACGGCCACACCTGCCCAAACTGGCTCCTCCATTCTATCGGCGCAAGGTCCTGCATCAAAGCGGCCTCAAGCGATCCATTCCTCTCCTTCGTTATCTGTTTCCACATCCGAAGGGTCGCTTTCAAGCACACCTCAGTAGGTTCAGACTCGACACCTTACCTCGTCTTCGACATTCCGCCCAGTCCCGCATCTACCGCTTCCTCATCAACCGACAGTTGCGCAGAGGCCAGCGGAAGGCATCCGGCATTCTCGCCCGTCTTCGTAGGCGGAAAGCCTTGTACTGGAGAAAGAGCCTGGACCTGAAAAATGCTTCCTTGCTGCGACGAGCAGGTCGAACAATGTCATACAGAGGAACGCCTTCCGTCTATGCTGATAGCTTGCGCGCCCCTCCCGAGTCGGGTGGCAAGCGCAAGAAGTTGGCGGGTTATCTGAAGGCCGCGAATGAGCTCAGACAATCGTACACGGCCAACTGGAACGGCTCTCATGGCTCGCATGAGTATGACGACGACGCACCCGGCGCTTTCCCTGATGCTGCTGTTGTCCGCAGTGGTGACGAGGAAATGATCCTGTTTCCCGGCTATGCCAGGAAGCACACCAAGAGCAAGCCGCGCGCTCAGCCAGGCACTATCCAGCAGGTCGCTGGCACGGGACGGGACTACCGGGACACTACTGGATCTGGAGATGCCGAGTTCTGGAAACAGCAATGGGAACAGTACGAGAATGACCGAGCGATAGTTGATGTCGATGTTCGTGGATGGATCTACAACCCCCACAAAGGTCCCTTGAGCCGCAAGCACCGCCTTATGGTCGGATTAGCTCGCCAGCTGGTCGGTCTCCCTGCGCCATCTGGCGTCTCGAGTCCGTCGTCAAGTCGACCAGGCAGTCGGTCAACAAGTCCTGTGAGGGACGCCCCTTCCAAGCGAGAACAAGAGATTGTGTCACAGCAAGCCGACGAGATTGTGCGGAGAGGCGAGACGGAAGCCGCAATTGCTGGCCAAGGAGGCTTCAGTGAACTTCCCTCCCGGGACTCCGATGGGCGCAGTGTTTATGGCAAACAGAGCGCCAGCTCGTCCCCTTCACGCTCGTCGGCCGACCATCTCGAAGTGTTGGGCGATACCGACTCCATCAACCCTGTCCGGAAACGCCAGTCCTGGACAGCTCCAGGGAAAATGTCACAGGCCGAGTTGTCTGTTGCAAACAACCATCTCATGGCCCGTCTCAAGCCCTTCATGGCCAACCCCATTGCCAACGCTACCATCAGTGCTTTCTTCTACAACGACAAAGTGTCGCGCCAGAGGACAATCAACACCGACGCGTCCGGCCACTTTCATCTGCGAGCCTCTCTGGACTTTATACCAACACACGTGCGCGTACTTGCATCCGACCGGCTATCCGCTACCGAGGAGGTGCAGGTGACATCATCTCGGGGCGTCAGCTTGATTACTGACATCGATGATACAATCAAACATTCTGCCATCAGTAGTGGAGCCAGAGAAATCTTCCGCAATGCTTTCATAAGGGATTTGGGAGACCTGATTATAGACGGCGTCCAGCCATGGTATACAAAACTGGCGGATATGGGCGTGAAGCTGCATTATGTGTCAAATTCACCCTGGCAGTTGTATCCCGTACTGACAACCTTTTGCAAAATGGCCGGTCTTCCTCGTGGATCTTATCATTTGAAGCAGTATAGCGGTATGCTTCAAGGTATTTTCGAGCCGGTCGCTGAGCGCAAGAAAGCTACCATGGAGAGAATCATGCGCGATTTCCCGGACCGCAAGTTCGTTCTTGTTGGAGACAGCGGAGAGGCGGATCTCGAGGTCTATGTTGATACCGTGCTCGAGTACCCCGGTCGCATTTTGGGAATCTTTATCAGAGATGTCACAACGCCAGATAACAAAGGCTTCTTCGACCCGTCTATGGGACCCCTGAGCAACGGTGCCAATGGCGGCAAGCGCACCCCGAAACATAAAAGCACCGAAAGCCTGATCAGCTCTAAGCAGCTGTCACGGCCTAATGATATCCAAGACGATGAAAACGAGCTCAGGGAGGCTATTGCAGCATCACTAAAAGACATGGAAGAGGAGACCGCACGGACAAGGAGATCGGTGTTCTTGGAACAGCCACCGTCATTCGACAAATTCCCCACGTCAGACGACAGAAGCATGCGGCCTGCATTGCCACCAAGACGACCGACTGATCCACCTGCTCCGCAAGCCTCGGCGATCGAGGACGATCTCATTGATTTCAGCGATGACGAGAGCCCGGCACCTGCGCTACCACGGCGGCCGAACGTGCATTCTCGAACCACTGCTCCTCCCTTGAACCGAGTCCAGACAGATTCTCCGACGAGAAAGGCATTGTCTCCTCCACCTCCCCTCAAGATCAAACCACCTCAATTGAGATCTCCGAGCCCGCTCGGCGCCTCCCAGCCAGCGACCGCGAATGCATCCAAGCCACCCCCTCCCAAACCCCGAAAACCGTCGACGACAGTAAACACCATGGTCCCGTCGCCTCTATCACAAAACTCACCCATTGTCGGTTCGCCACCACCGTTGGAACCACCGCCGCCGAAGCAAACGTACGGAGCGGCGGCCAAGAAGAAGCTCAACTCCGCATACAACGTCCTACCTTCGGCGCCCAAATACCTCGGTGGCTCACCCACGAAGTCCAGCAAGCCTAGCGCAACCACTGCTCTTCCTGCTGCTTTTACAGATGACGAAGACAGACTCCAAAACACGCGTATCGGAAGATCAACCACGGCGCGATCCCTAGACGACGCCCGACCACCATCACAACTGACCGCGCCCCCACCACCCCCGCGACGGAACCTTTCTTCCTACCCAGCAGCCGCAGCGCAATACGCCTCAAACCGCCTAAGCGGCACATGGGGCGGGTCCGAACCACCGAGCAACAGCAGCAGCGCCAACTCAACATGGGGCCCATCATTCGACACCACATCAACAGCAGCCGCAAACAACCCCTACGGAGGAGGCTCACAAACGCCGCTGAACAAAAAAGAAGAAATGTGGAAACGACGCTGGGCGCGCGCCAAGGACCTCATGGATCAGAAGGGCGTCGTGTTGCGCGCTTGGAGGGTCGGCTCGGACGTCGAGGGTGTTTGCCTCGCGCTTGTCAGGCAGGCGTTGAAGGAGAATAATGATCATGATAGAGATGATATTCAGAGCGGGAGCAGTAGGAGTGGGAGCGGGAGTGGGAGTGACTAGAAAGCTGGAAATGGTTTTTTTTTTGATTGAGCTGGGTTAGGCAGTTAGTCTCTTGTTTTGTTGTTTATATCATCGAAGAGGGAAAGCAAAGAACGACGAGAGAATCCAAAAAAGGTCAGGGGCGCTATATTGCCGATTCGCAAGCGGCCGACACGAAGAAAAACGCCAAAGGAGAAAGAGTACAACGGAAGAAGTGAAGTGAGAAGAAGTGAACTCTTGCTCACTCCCCCAATCAACAACCTTTCTCCACTCTTCTTTTCCATTCTTCCATCTCCTTGTCTTTGTCCAAACCAATCCCATTGATCCCACCGCCAAGCCCTTTTCAGGCACCTCATCCAAGAAAAGCATTCCGCATCAGGCAAGAAAGAGAGCAACGGAGCCAACAAAAGCAGGAAGAAGAAGAAGAAGAAGAAGAAGAAGAAGAAGAAGAAGAAGAAGAAGAAGAAGAAGAAGAAGAAGAAGAAGAAGAGGAATAGGGCTGGTATGTACATGTAGATATGTATGTAATGTATATATGTATGTACAAAGAATACGTGAAATGATCCCGAAAATGAGAAACCCTACTTCCACTTTCATCCTCCAATAGTAGCCAGAGGAGCAAATGATAGAGAAGGAGAAAAAGAAGAAGAAGAAGAAGAACTAAAAAAAGCAAAGCTAATGATGCTTTTCTTTCCCCAAAGAAAGGACGTCGGAATGCAAGAGAGGAAGGAACAAATGCAGCAGGTGAGGCGAGCGAAACTGGAAAAAAGAAACATGAGTGGAAAGATGGAACCGAATATGCTCGCGAGCAGCGCGATAAAGTGAGGAGATGGAAACGACAATTCCAACGCAGGAAAGAAAACAAAAGCCCAATGCCACCACCACCGCCATATGTGTAAATACCAACCTTTGAAAAACCGTCCGCCCAGAAATACGTCCCAATCATGCAATATGCATTCATTCCTTACATCCGAACCCATACATAAAAAGTAAGAAACAGAAAGAAAGAAAAGAAATTCGTTAATGATGTCTCTTCAGAAAGCCCAAGATACTGCTCCGTCTGCGTTCTTCTTTGACGAGCTTGACGGCGTCGGAAATCATGGTTTGGTCGCTGCCACCATGGGTGCCAGCGCTGGTGCCTCGTCGAGGAGCGGCAGCCGTCTCGCCGTGTTGTGGCCGTCTCGCGTTGTCAGACCCCGCTGCTGCTCCTCCGTCTTTCTTCCATATACTGTGCAGGTGATGTGAGAAATGCGGGGTTGAGTCGCCGCACTGGCTCGCTTGACTCCAGTCGTTTCGGTTGTGGTCGTGGTGTTGTGCCAGAGTGGGTCTGGGCTCGAGGGCAACGTAGTGTGTCGCGCCTGAGTAGTCGTTAAGTTGGGTTTTCTCGGCGGGCAGGGGAGCTGTGGAAAGCATGTAGGGGTTGGCGTCCTGGTCGTCGGCGATGCTGAGGTGTTCCAGCGCAGTGCTCAGAGGTCTTGGTCGTGAAGTCCGTGATGAATGAGCGAAATTGGAGTTGTGGTCGGTGGTCGAGGGTAACATGACGCTTCGTCGTCGGTCCTTGAATTTGTCTAGATCGGACTCGCTGGCCATGACGCGCTCCATGCGCTTTGGCATTGGAGGCTCGACGAATGGCTGCTTTGGACTCACCGGGTCGCTGTCGGGCTTCTTTGACTTCTCTGACTTGCTGGCTGGTTTTGCAGGAAGAGTGTTTGTTGTGGCGCTGAATTGCTTCGCGGCGTACTTGGGGAAGTAAGTGCCGGGTTGACTGCGCCTCGCGCGAGACGAGGACGCTTTCCGGTCAGCTCGTGGACGAGTGAGTTGGCGACTGGACTCTGGACGTCTGCGCTGACTCTGAGGTTGGGTCTGAGTCTGAACTTCGTCTTTGTCCTCTCCAGCGTTGGGGTTCACCTCGTCCACTTCCTCATAATTGGTCAGGTCGGACGAGTCGTCCTTGTCCTCACACCCTTTGGTCTCGTCATCATGTGCCGAGTCATTGCGATCTCCAGCAGGTCTTGTCGAGTCTGCCGCCTTCCTTGCGGATTCACGCCTCGCTGTGGCAAGCTCTTGATCCTGTTGGTACAATTCCAATCTGCGGCTCAACTCGAAAGGATCGAATGGTCGGGTCTGTCGTGAACCACCTGTCGGCTTGACAACAACCATGGGTTGCGCTTGTGGTTGTCTATTGATTCTTGTGGGCTCATTGGATTTATGTCTTGACAAGCGGAATTGCTTGCGCGCAGGGGCTTGCGTGCTCCCGGCCGTGGACTTCTTTTCTCCCATCACTGCGATACTCAGAAGTTGCAGCGGTGAGCTGTATGAGCAGAAATCACGTTGCTATGTATGTAACACTGTACGATCACGCTGACGCAGTATGGATCGTCGTTGACTGCCGGTGCACGACGATGTTATCTGCTCTTCTCACTGTCCCGTGGGTGCATCTGATGCTTAGCTGACAAGTCACAATGCTTGTCAAAGGACGAAATAGAAGATGATGAAACTCGGCGCAAAGGCAAAGGGGAGATTGGACAAGAGGGAGAGGGGAAAAGTCATGCACATGGTAAACAATAACCGAGGGTTCCAGACTCGGCTACAGTAAGACAGAAGAAGTCAAGCAAAAAGGAATTACATCTCGTGAGGCTCGTCTGGCGTCGATGACTTACATCTTTGGCTTTTGGTCTGCTGGTGCTAAAGAATGAGGCCGGTGACTAAGATGGAAGGATGCCCCCAACGCCTCTGGTATGAAAAACGAGGCGCTAAGGAGTGACCAAGATGGCAAGGACTACAAGTAGACGAACGCTAGACAGAAAGCGTGAGAAACCCCAGATTGCACATGGCATGTCTGTAGATCGATTGCACCGGCTCTACAAACTCTAAATGGCCTCGTGCCCTGGGTCCTTCGAGACTAGGGCATGGTGGAAATTTATTTAGAATAAGGTATCTAGAAGCGGCTTTTTTTTCGCATTTTACTCTACCTTTGCACACTAACAAGATATTTATTGCACGGACAGGAGTGCAGTGCTTAAAGTTGAGGTACAGTCAGGTAGGCACGCGAGCAAGAGTCAGGTACGGAGTGCAGCACCAGCACGGTACCGTTCGCAATAGCAACACGGAGAACAGTGCTTCCTCCGGATTTCGACGTCCACCACCTAAGGTAAGGTAAGGTACACACTGGCTGGTGCCACAAGCTTATTTTCCCGGTCGTGTCACCACGCCAGCCTGTGAATCAGGCACGAGCCAAGATCGAATGTCTCTTGAATACCGTAAGTACCTTGATTTACCCGTTATTGCGACACATCACCTGATCATCTTCGCAACACAACCTCTTCTCGAGCCTTGCGATGGCGTCGAGACTCGGCATGGAGTGTTGTGATTTCAAGAGACATCCCCAGCTCCTCCGAACAAGATGTCCCAAGAAAGTGTACCTCGGCCGCACAAATAGAAGGGGCAACGCGCGCGGGCGGAAGTTGTCGGACCGTGGATTTGTGCTGGAGATGATGTCTGCAGACGTCACTCTGCATGGCTTCCGCGGTCGACATAAATCTATAATCCTTTCAACCATTTTCTGATGAGATGACATCGACGGATATTATGGGATGCAGAACAGTGAGCTCCTTCATCGTCATCATCATCGTTGTCGAGATGTCGCGCGGGAGATGGACATTGGTAATATTGGACGCGCGGCGAACCAGCCGGCAGAGTTTGGGAGAATTGAGCAAGAAAGTTTGTCGAGAAGAAGCACTTGTTGATTCTGATGCAGCTTCTGGCTCACTCGCTCTGCATTCTCTATCCTCTCAGATCGGATATAGCTAGGTGTTCCTACGTAGGGAGTGACGGAGCGCTTCAAGGTGAAGCGCAACAACAAGTAGAAAGAGTGTTGCGCCTTTCGTGTGCCTTAATAGGTCAACCTCAATCGGTAGGTTTAACATGTCACAATACCAAATGCTCATGTCCATCGGAACTACCACGTATCCAATATTCAGCACAAGAGATCTAAAAAATGGATCTGCTCGAGTACCTTATTGTACTAACCTCTGTTGATCACGACAAACCGCGTGCGAAGAAGGCTGGTTCTGTTACCGAAACAGCTGCTATCAACAGAACAGAATTAGACAAGACACGAAAACCAACCGTCATATTAGACGCCACTATTCTTCAATCCCTTCTCGAATGTGCTTTTTTCAAATCCGCTCCTGTAGTAGCATACACGGCTACAAGGCAGCCTGGAGAGTCACCGGCAGTCCCTCGCGAAGAATCAAGTCACGAAGGAGCCGTTGACGGCAGAAATCACAACGACAAACCCGTGGCAAGTGATGCATCTATACCTCGACTAAAGGCAGACAAGCCAAATCTATATATCTGTGCCTTGCGGTCGAGGCTGGTGCCCCGGCGGTCGCAGGCAGATGCACGATGTTGATGATGCACAAGAGGGTATGAAGCAAGGTAGAGACAGACCGTGGACGAAGAGACGCATGGACAGTGATACCTACAGTACAATAGGTAGGTATATAAAGTTGTGGTGACGGGAACGTTAGTAATGACAGGGTCGCAACGACTGCAATCATGACTCGACATGTGCAACGAAACGCAGACTCTGGCCCTCCGAGGCTTATCGATAACAAAAGTTCCCAAAGTCTTTCTTCTTTCGCTGCTTCCATTTGTGGAAAGAAAGACCTGAAGAAGCGAGTAATAGTCTTCATCCTTCTTCACAACCCACAATCATGTCTCTGACGGAGAGACTCGACAAGATCCGTTCGCAGCCCAAGCTGCAGGGCATGCAACAGGTACAGCAAATCATCTGCATTTCTCTGCAAATCCCTTCTTTGCAACAAATACTGACACCAACCCACTACAGACTGCAGTCGTGTTGAACGCCGTCGACGACACATTGAAGAGCCAACAGGCCGAACCCACACCCACCGCATATTTCGCTGCTTTGCTCGCTCTGCTTGGACAGTACATCACGTCGGAAAAAGGATTGGAGAACAAGGAACTCGCATACGCAGTCGTCTACCTGCTCGACCTCGTCACCTCAGACGTTCCTGCCCCGTTACTTCGATCGAAATTTGCTCAGATTCTCGGTGGACTCGCACCTGCCCTCACACACCAAGATGCCGACGCTCCTCTATTACGCGCTTCAATAGGCTGCCTTGAGTCGCTCCTGGTCGCTCAAGATGCGCAAGCATGGGCGCTGCCCGCCTCCCAGCTCAGTCCCCGCAGAGCAGTCGCTGGACTGCTCGGACTCGCCTCAGACCCAAGACCAAAGGTCAGAAAGCGAGCACAGGACGCCCTGACCACAGTCCTGACGAGTCCGCTCCCAACGCCCTCCATCGATCACCCCGCCGCAGACATGTGCGCCGAGACGTCGATGCGCACTCTCCAGGAAGTCGCCGAGCAGGCAGGCAAGTCGAGAAAGTCAAAGGCACAACGCAACGCAGAGAACGATCCCGCTCTCATGCACGCCATCCAGCTGGTCAAGACCATCGCTTCCGCCGCCAACGGCTGGCCCGCTCGCAAGATCGAGCCTCTGTGTGAGGTCCTTCTCGACATCTCAAAGTCCAGTCACGAGTTCCTTGTCATGGCCGCCTTTGACGTCTTCGAGATCATCTTTGCAGGTCTGGCCGACGAGCTCTCCTCGGCCAAGTTGCCCCGTCTGCTCGAGGTCATCGGCGAGCTACAGCCCTCGCAGACCGACACTCAGCTGCTCCCTCCTTGGATTGCCGTTCTCTCACGAGCCTACGACGTCGCTGCCCAGATCTCGCCCGAGGAGACTTTCCAGAACCTGCCCAACCTGTTCGCTCAAGTCGCTGCCTTCCTCACTGCTCCCTCACACAACATCCGCATCTCCGCCTCCGAGTGTCTCATCTCTTTCCTGACCAACTGTATCCCCGACTCCGTCCTTCTGGATCCCTCCATCATGGACGAAAAGGTCTTCGAGGGCCTCGGCAGAGTCATCAACGATCTGCTTACCGTCAAGTACCAGTCAGCTTGGATGGAAGTCTTCAACGTCATCGCTGCTGCTTTTGACGCTTTGCGCTGGAGAGCCCAGGGAATCATGACCAACGCGATCAAGACCGTGGGCGACCTTCGCGGAAATGACACTTTCACGGGCAAGAAGGAGGCAGACGCCGTGCTCGCCAAGGCCATCAGCGCCGTCGGCCCAGACGACGTCCTCGACATTCTGCCTCTGAATCTGGCAAAGCCCGTTGCCGGCCAGCCTGGAAGAGCATGGATGCTCCCCATCATGCGCGAATCTGTGCGCAACACTCGCCTTGCACATTTCAGATCCGAGCTCGTGCCTCTCAGTGAGTCCATGTTCCAGCGCGTGCTGAACCATGGCGCCGCCGAGAAGACCATGGAGATCAAGATCTTCGAGACTGTCGTCCAGCAGATCTGGGCCACTCTCCCCGGATACTGCGAGTTGCCCACGGATCTGGTCGAGTCATTTGATCAGACATTCGCCGAATTGTTGGCGAATCTGCTGTACCAGCAGCCTCAGTTGCGCACAGAGCTCTGCAAAGCTCTGCAGAGCCTTGTCGAGTCCAACCAAGCTGTGCTTTCTCTCGATGGCGAAGAGGACCTCATCGCCCAGGGTATGGTTACCCGTGAGGATGCCCAGAAGAACATCCAGCACTTGTCTGGTCTCGCTGGCAACATCCTCGCCGTGCTTTTCAACGTTTACAGCGAGACGTTGCCTCAATACCGTGGTATCATTCTCCGCGCCATCAATGCCTACCTCAGCATCACCCCCGAGCAGGAGCTCATGGACACATTCACCCGCGTCGCGACAATGCTCGAAGAACAGGTCCAGCAGGATGGTGCACAGACACAAGCTGAGAAGCAGAAGCAGAAGCAGCAGCTGCCTAAGGGTCAGGCTAAGATGCCCCCCATGTCGCACACCCTCATGGATCTAGTCATCACCATCTCCATCTATCTTCCTCGCGACAGCTACGGTGCCCTGTTCAACATGGCCTCCAACGTCATCAACAAGGACGATGATCCTCAGTTGCAGAAGAAGGCCTACAAGCTCATCCCACGTCTGGCCGAGTCCGAGGCTGGTCGTGCTGCCATCGTGGAGAGGAATGGTGAACTACAACAACTCCTCATGCTGTCTGCTCCCAAGGCCACAGCCCCGGCACGTCGAGATCGTCTGACGGCAATCGCCCAGATCATTCCAGCACTGCCTACTGATGACCTCCACTTCATCCCCTCGATCCTTTCCGAGGTCGTCATCTCCGCAAAGGAGGTCAACGAGAAGGCACGTACCGCCGCATTTGATCTACTCGTCCAGATGGGTGAGAAGATGAGCGAGGGAGGCACCGTCATCAATGCCAAGTGCCCACACATGCCGGATGATGCTCCCTCTGCACCAGCAAGTCTGGAAGAATACTTCACAATGGTTTCTGCAGGTCTCGCTGGAGCAACGCCTCACATGATTTCTGCTTCCATTACCGCTCTCGCGCGTCTCCTCTACGAGTTCCGCACTAGACTTGCCGAACCCACGATCATGGATCTTGTGCAGACAATCGATCTTTTCTTGACGTCAGCGAATCGTGAGATTGTCCGGTCGTGCTTGGGTTTCGTCAAGGTCTGCGTGCTATCTTTGCCGACGCAGCTCATGCTCCCAAGACTCGAGACTCTGGTGCCGAACCTGTGTGTGTGGAGCCACGAGCACAAGGCGCAATTCAAAGCCAAGGTCAAGCACATCTTCGAGCGTATGATCAAGCGTTTCGGTGTCGACGTCGTCGAGCGTGTCACACCAGACGACGACAAGAAGCTCATCGCAAACATCCGCAAGACGGCAGAGCGCGCGAAGAGAAAGAAGCAAGAGGGCGCCGCCGATGGCAACGAAGAGGCAGAGCCGCAGAAGAGAGTGGGCAAGTTCGAGAGCGAATACGACGAGGCCGTGTATGGCAGCGACGAAGACGAAGGCTCCGGCTCTGATATTTCTGATGACGAGGTCCTCGGACGCGCTGCGGCAAAAGGCAAGTCTCGCGCTGCCAAGGGTGGAGAGACATATATCGTCGAAGACGAAGACGAGCCTCTGGATCTGCTTTCTCGTAAAGCGCTAGGCAATCTATCATCGACGCGACCATCAAAGAGAAGAGACGAAGCCGCAGGATCACAGAAGAAGAAGAGCGCCAAGACAGATCTTGACGGTAAACTTGTCTTCAACGAAGACAGCGATGACGACAAGGACGCCATGGACTTTGACGGCGCCGAGCCAGGTGACGGTACTCTCGAGGGTGGCATCAACGCCTACGTGGCAGCCATCAAGGGTCGAGACGCAGCCACGCGCGGCCGTGGCGGCAAGCTGAAGTTCAAGAACAGAGGACACGACCGCGAGGACGAAGACGAAATGGAAATCGACGCGCAGGAAATCGCCGACGCAAGAAGGAAAGCCCAGCAGCAAAGCCCTGGCGGTCGCGGCGGTGACAGGAGAAACGATGGAGGTAGAGGAGGCCGAGGAGGAGGACGAGGCCGCGGTGGACCGCCGCAGCGACGTGGACTTGGTATGGACAGGGATAGAGGTAGTGGCTTCGGCGGCGGCGATAGAACAGCCGGCGGCAGAGTCGACAAAGGTGGCTTCCCTCCCAGAAGAGGCGGTGGTGGTGCTGGTGGCTTCTCGCGAGGCGGTGGCGGTGGCTTCTCGCGAGGCGGTCGTGGAGGCAGCGGCGGTTTCTCTCGTGGCGGTGGTCGCGGAGGCAGCGGTGGCTTTTCTCGTGGTGGCGGCGGCGGTGGCCGTGGCGGCGGACGTGGAGGGCGCGGAGGGCGATAGATGTCATGAAAAAAAAAGCTTCTTGGTTCCTTTTCTTCTACATATGCATCCATCATTTCAAAAGACAAAGGCGTTCTTGTTTTGTCTCGGTTTTCTTGCTATTTCATCCAAAGTATCTCTCTATTCGTCCGATAAAGGACCCATCCAAACATCCACCCATATATCATCCACTTGCATAACCCCCTCGTTCTTGGTCAATGACCGCTCGCGGAGTGTTCATTGACTAGTCATCAAGAGATCAGGAATAATTAACCGAGTGGTTATGAAATTGATTATTAAGATGTCATGGACCTCTGATTAGAGATTGATCAACCATTCGTTAGAAAGTTATCGATTATTCATTAGACAGTCATTGACTGTCCACCGGGTAGTTATTGATTGGAAACGAGCTATACTGTTAGGGAAAGGACCCCTATGGTCATTTCCTCGCCAAGAGAGTAGCTCTTGGCATTACTACGATATATATATTACCGAGTCGATCTCACAGATCGACTCTGAAACAAGCTATTTACCAGTGTCATATCATATACTGCATACATCCACCTATACATCCACTTATACACCCAACCGAACTAAGCACGAAACCGACTATTGATCTATGCCATCTGAACATCTACCTCTCTATTTTATTGATATATGCCTTTGTCGATTGCGTAAGCTGTGAGGGCTTGATGTGGTTATTACTACAGTGATCCGAAACCATTCTTAGGACGAGTTTTGTACAACAATACTTTGAATGCCGCGAGATAAGGTATTTTCGTATAGTGGGATACATCTCGGAGAAGCAAGGTCACGCTGTGACTGTTGCTAGACGATGATATGTGGCACATGGGTAGCATCAGGAATCTCTCGGTGATTAGAATTCTTCCGTTTGGATGAGACGGTGGACTAAGGGGCTGTAAGCTATCGCTTGGGGATGATGTTGCTTTGACTACTTCTGGAATGTCGTGTCTTCACAGGATTGCAGACGTCGGAATTTCCCTCTCTGTGATATGAAGTCGACATTATGTCGTCAAATTTCATTCCGAGAATGACACGATCGTTAGATTGAAGTTCTATAGGTACAAAACTATCTGACTGTGGTGATTTACAGCAATGTTAAAACCTGGACACAAGCGAAGGACAGCTAGCGTAGGTACCATAGTGAACGATACGTGATGGTCCGAAGTCCTCAAATCGCCTTCTCGGTCAACACGCGAGATCGTGACCTCTGTATACTCAAGTGCATCCAGTCGCTCTGTTGCTAAGACACTGATCCACTATAGTACCCTGCAAGCTCACGCCCCTAATCTTGCAGCTCACATTAGCTGAAGCGCAGAAGTTGACGCAAGAATTGGCCGCGTTGGTCAAGTTCCGGAGCTGGAACGTGGCGTTGGCGCTCCAGCTGATGCAACATCCACGCTCGCAGACACTTCTCGGGCTTCCGTGTTTCCAGGTTACATCTAGAGAGATGCTATTGATGAGGGCGAGGCAGGCGGACTTGGCGGCTCTGTGCGCACTGTCACACGTTTCTGACAGCCATTTTTTCTCTAGCTTGGTCGTGGCCGTGGTGGAGTTCTTGAGGTCGTTGAAGGTTGTGGCCAAGTAGCTCGAGCTGGAGGTGCTGGCGTAGAGGCTGATCAGGTCGGCGTCGGGAGTACTGCTATTGCCCGAGACTGCCTCCAACAGACCATCCTGCATCTGCTCGCTTGATACCTTGACGTAGTCGGCGTAGGCGTTCATTTCGAAAGCATTGGAGAGGAACACCAAGTCGCCCCATTGTCCTTTGCTTGCTGCGATCTTCGCAAGGCCCGCAATGGTCACGAGCGCGTCGAGGTTGTCGAGCGACTCGAGCCCGATGTCCTTTTGTACATGAGGCAGTTGCTCTGGGCTAAAGCCCGTGATGTTCAACCAGACTGTTCCGGATGAATTGCCGCTGAGAGCGACATTGCCGTAAGCTAAGGCATTGATACTATCTTCGTAGCTTAGCTCTTGAGCCTGACAGGAGGTGACTGCCAAAGCTCCGGCTGTCGCGATCCAGGAAGTAAGATGCATGTCTGGGAGATTCAGTATGAGGAAGATCAGAGCTGGCTGAGACTATGAGAAGGAAGTGAGACGAATGATGAACGAGTGCAACTTTGACGGGTGAATATCAGTCTTTATATACATTTGCAGAAGCCGCAACTGTAGAAACGGAAGATATATGTGTATATTCGACCGTGGCCCCCGGGTCCTCGCTTCGTCAAATGATACCTTGTTCTATTCGTTGTTGTTCGTATTCATCCTTCGATGGAGTCATGAGACTACAACATTCACATGTGGTGGAGAAGGTATGATGACTATTGATTCCAGCAGTAAGATGGAACCAGTGGTCTAGAGTACGATGTGGACTAGTAGTCTGTGCCACTATCGGTACATTGCGGCGCAGTATGTGGAGCCATGTTTATATGAGCTGCAGGACGCCTGATAGTCGACGAGTGGTAACAATACTAGAGATGATCGATGTCAGCTCGGTGTGCCAGCAGACAAGATATGTACAGCGCGAATGGGCTTATCCCAACATGTTTCACTATCCAGCGTGAAGTAGGGAATTGACAGATCTTGAGTGCCTGCCCAGGAAATCTGCTGCTCCACTGCATGGCCAGATGTTGTTCGAATAAGGTCTGGATCGCCTAATCGTCAATTTCAGTTCATCCTCGACCACTGCTATAGTACACCGGCTAATTCGGTTGTTCACTTGTGATATAAAAGTATGAACTCCGTCGAGTCCCCGGCACTAAAAGAGGAGCGAGCATTTTCGAATCAGCTGTTATGGACGTATATAGCAAAGAGGACTACTTTAGTATGTGGGGTCCTTGCAATGCTACTAGCATCACACATGTGATACCCTAGGAGGTTAAGGTGATGGATACATTTCCTATCCTCAAAGGCAAAGCAGATACGTAAGCAAGGCATTCCTCCACCACTAATAGACCTCGTCCTCTGAGATTATTTGAAGGCAACAACGGTAGCTGTGCTGGGGCCCTTCACATGCACATCAATGCGTCTCCGTAGTCATCGCGTAGTGAACGGATCGCAAAGTTGTGGAGTCTAGTCCTTCGCCTAGGCGTCCAAAAGTGTACATGTAGAAGCATACCAGCGAATGTCATTACGGTGCGGCCAGACTCGGATTCGAATAGAGCCGTCGTATTCATTTCTTACAATGTGCGCACAGATCAGAATCCAAGGACGTAGATCCTATGTTGCTTCGCTTTCTATAGCGCATCCAGGAAGTGTTGTTGCTATTACAACGGCATGAAGCTGAAGAGGACGATGTGTAGACATTGCTTAAAGCGAGCAGCTTTAGTGGACGAATGGAACCAAGTAGCATCGCTTCGTAGTCATGCATGCGTGATGTTCCACTCTGCATACGTGAATCTTTGATCTACAAATCATGTCAGTAAGGACTTCCTGGTGTCCTATCACGTGTACAAGTATATAAATGCAGCCGGTTGATGAAGGGCTAAAGGGAAACCTGTAATAGCTTGACTGGCGTGTTGTTGACCTTGCTTCGGCTTAGGCTTGACACAGAAAAAGCTTGAGAATGGTTCCGCCCGGCTCTTAAAGCTCGCTGGCTCGTGATTCTGGAGAGAAGGCCGATCATTCACATTAGGATCATGCGTGTACATTCCAATATGTAGATTATTACGCACATACTAGTATCCTTCGTTCACGGTCTCTTTGGACTGGAAGTGCCATTTACGAAGATGAGGCTAGAACATGTCTGATCCACCTTCTCAAAAAGGAGCGGGTCAATCTTTTATTCTCATGGCACAAACGCACATAGCAACTCAAATATCCCCCCGAACCGATTGACTTCTCTTCTCGGTAATAATGACACGACGGGAATCACTAGTAATAGAAGTAATACGCAGCAGCATCAACATCTTCATATCTCCTGCTGGAGATGGGAAGTTGTTCTCCGGGACTGCGGCACTGCTGCACGCCGAGAATGCGATGGAAGACATCGATATTCGGAGTAACTACTCTATGCTAGTATTGTTCGTGATTCACGTGTCATCGCAAGTAGGGATAGCTGCCGTAAGGTCTATCATAGGCAAGACCCAGGCGGAATAGTATGCTAATGTGTCCCTTAGGCTCGCTATTATCTAGGCCATGTTCTTCCCGTCATCTTGATAACTAGTGGATATATGACTCCAGATCCATCGACTATATACTACGACCGGAGATCGAGAGACGAACTAAAGTCTCATCAGTACCCACCCATCAGGAATCTAAGGCGAACAACCACTTACATGCGTAAGATATATGGTACCAGCATGGTGTTCCGTGGCCTGAAAGCAGCCATACTCTACCAACTCGCTCAATCCGCCGTCTCATGGACAGTAGGTACACTCACTAGACAACACCACCCTCTGTTGGAGAACCTGGCGTATATAGCTTCATGTGTCATACTCACAGACCTGCATCTCCACTGGACGTGGCGAACAGTCGCCGTCGGCCGCGTATCTAAACAACGACGACGCGAGCAGCAGCAGAGTAGCTATACCGAGCGCTGGAAAGCCTTAGCACCCCTGACTCTCGCCTACGCCGTGGGCACGAGTGTATCGCATTCACTAAACAGCTGGACAGGCCTACTCGGTCTCTCCAGCGGCAGCGATAGCGTTGGTGAGGCATACGAAACCAGCAGGCAAGACATCGTATCGGCGATCACCGCCCGCGAGACGTTCTTGGCACTCTCTGCTCTGCTCCTCCGGATCTTCGTAGTCTTGCCCTGCTGGATCTGCCTGTTGCAGGCAGAAACGAGATTTTTTCCAGAGGGTCAACGCGCTGTTGTCCCTCGGTCCCTGCCAGTTGAGCAGTCGGCGCCGACAGCTGGTATCATGCAGTCGAGATTGGGCGAAGGTCGTCTCGACTATGGTGTTATGCACGAGTACACGCCGGCGAGACGAAGTGTATGGCTAGGACTGGTTGAGCTGCACTTGAAGAAATGCGTTTTACACCTCTTTCTCCAGGGCTTGCTGTGGCTGATGGCAGCGATATTCTTGTATAGGAGATAAAGTCTTTGTCTTACCTGATATTTGATGGATGAAATTATAAGGGCTGTAAGGGTCTATCCTATGAGTACAGGAGTATTCTCGAATTGTGGTGATGCTAACTTACGAGCGATCAGATGACGAGAATAGACTGAAAAGGCTGGGTAGGTAAGGTGGGGTAACCCTGTCCACTCGTTCCTGCAAGCTCCACTCGCCAACGATCACTGATGTTTCTGCATTTTTTGTCTTATTACGTGCAAGCTATTCTGTTTCTGTATGTTCCATGTTGATGCTGCCTCCCAAAACTGTAAACCTTTAATTCTGATTATCTTGGCTTGATAAACCTGATGCTTTGCTTACCCTGACTTGACATGCCCTTTGTTTCGCCTTGATTTGCGATTTATTTACCTTCGGTCCAGCCTTGATTGTCGACTCATCTGCTCTTGACTCTGCTTTAACCTAAGACTGATCTATCTTTTGATTCACCTTCAGTTGCGAATTCATATATCTTTGGTTCTGCCTTGATTTGCGACTTATCTATCCTTCATTCTGCCTTCCCTCTCAATTCACCTATCCTTCGTCCTGCCTTCACTCCTACTTCACCTATCTTTTATCCTGCCTTTACTCTGATTTTATTCATCTACTTCGCCGCCCCATCCTAACCGTACCTGGTATTCTAGTGTCGTCCCCTACCTGATCGTTCTTTCCCTCTATTTGACTGATTCGACCACCGACAAAAGCCTGGGCTAGATGACTAACACGTACTCGATAGACTACAAAGGCTTGTGTTCAGAATCTTTTCAAGATGAATCAGAGGAGACAAAACAAGATTGTTTGGAAAAAGTGGTTTAATTTGATCATGCCATGATATGTTATGCTTGCAGTCTTGTGGGTATATAGAGATGAGAAAAACGCCGGAAATAGAAGAACAATGCATGGGTACAAAGACGAACAAAATTTCAGAGTGCACCACCACTGCTTTCGCGACCGTCAGTGTCGAACTCGTTGCCTTTCTCTAGATCGAGGTCACCATGTGCTGCTGCTGCAACCCCTCCAGTAACGCTACTACTGCGCATCTCCAGATCTCGGAGTTTTCTTGACAACAGAGACTCGGCCCCGGAGCCATGAGCGGTGACGCGATCGCGACTAGTCTCCCGAGAAAAGGTCAGGGTCGGGTTGATCTGGTCGGCGCGATCGTCTTGTTCACGGATACCATCGCCGCCATCACTACTGCGAATGCGAGTCTTGTGTCCGATTCTCAGACCATACTGTCTCTGAACGTGTGGCCGAGAGGAAACAGAAGACGTTGGAGAAGCACATTCTGCATTTTTCATGTCCGCGTCGTCGTCGTTACCATGCATGTCACGACTGCCGGGTCTAGACTCCAGTGTCGGAAGGCGTTGAATGCGCGGGAGATCATACGACATGTTGTCGAAACTCTTTCCGAAGAGAGATGTGCCATATGGACTGCCGTAGGCGCTAGGCTCGAATGGAGATACATGGTCGAATAGGTGGTGATCATGACGGAGATGATCATGCTGCGAGGATGATGCTGCAGCAGGCATGGCTGGGTAGATGGCGCTTCTCCTGCGGCGCGCGTTGTCCATCGAAGCAGATGTCTGAAACGCATTCGACTCTCGACCTGGCTTATAAGCCGAGTAACGAGGCTCCGGCATCTGTATCTCACTTCTGAGCTTTTCCTTGCCATCCGGCACGCGATTGGCGAAGACGACGCGGATGTGTTGGTAGAGATAAAAGCGGTTCTTTGAAGGAGAACAGATGTGCAGATGGATCAGATATCTTAGTATCGGACGATCCCTAGGATCAGTTGCAGGGCTCAACGCTGCTTCCGGACGATCTGTACCATGATTGCTGCGTGAAGTTACAGGCATGTCGATCATGGGACCTGCAGAGTAGCTCCGTTGTCGTATAAAAGTCTTTTGACCTGGCTCCATGTCGGATAGATCGTAGGGGACCAGAAACAGCTTGACCGCAGTCTTGTTTGGGTTTTTGAGTACGATTTGCAGTTGGCCGATTTGAGGAATACGATAGCAGCCTCCGTGTGGCTCCTTGGGAGAATGTGATCTTTTTGATCTGTGTTTGCGTTTACGAGTGTGCACTCCCGGCATGTCATCCTCGTGGACTTGAGAGGGCTGCCTCTCGTTCTCTCTGGATCTTTTGTCGTCGCGCTCGGGAGCTTTCTGCAAAGTATTTTCCAGATCGATCATGCCAACATAAGGACTCGGTTCTGGATCGACTGCCAAGGCTGACGGATAGCTGTAGAAGACGGCAGGAAAGGGAATCGTAACGTGAGGCGGACATTTGAGACTCGGCTTGCAGTCTCCCTTCCCGAGTACACCAATCTGAGCAACGAAGTTGAGCGGCTTAGAGGGCGTGGTCGACATGCGACCTCTCAGAATAGATTCCTCATAAGAGCCGACCATGGGAGCGTGCTGCAAGGGTGAGGCATCGGTCATGGATGGACGGCGTGCTGTCGACCACGACGGCTGCGTAAGGCTCTGTAGGGATCCTATGGATCTGCGTGGTTGATGAGCCTGATAGGGAAAAGTCGACTCCCTTCGTAGCGAAGAAGCATGGCTCGGTGGTTCCGCTCTCTGATAGGTCAAGGAATCAAAGGCTGATCTTGACTGCTGCAGCAGACGTGGGGAATGAGTGCGTCTCCTCGACGCCCTGTCTGGACTGTGCTGCTGACGAGAGGCCACAAGCGGCTCCTGATCAGGGATATCGGCAGCGTTCGCTTGATATACCAAGGGGCTGGTCGGCGGTTGATATACGAAGCTGGTGGACAATGAAGCATGCGACAGAGCACGAGAACGTGGCGGAGTAGCAAAGGGCAAGTGCATAGGAGATGGGGATTCATGTGGGGTTTGGTGAAAGGCAGAGACGGGAAAGTCGCGGTGCCACGGTACCACTGGAGAAGTCGAGGGAGGCGGCTGCCACTCTCGAGACGGATCGTGCTGGAGATTATGACCATCGAGGGACCAGGGCGATGATGCATCCTCCTCTCGGAAGTCGCCTCTGTGTAAAGCTGAGCGGGGACGAGAGATGTGCAGACCAAGCGCGTTCTGTTCCTCGGTCGACGCCGACGAATCATTCCGTGTTTCCCGGACTTGTGTTGGCGGCGGAGGGGCTTCTTCCACGTGTTCATGTTCAACCGGAGATGTCGAGCGACGCTGTTCTGCTCGCTTGAGTTTCCTGATGATCTCTTGCCTGTCAACGGGAGCGCTGTGTCCGTCGAAGGCTAGAGGTGTGCGTGGTCGGCCTGTGAAGAATGGGTTGAACATGATGGGCGGACTCGTAGGTCGATTTTGGAGGCCTTGTCCGCCTTTGGATGCAGGCGACGGCTGTCCCTGGTCCGTCCCATTGTCATGGAATGTTGTGTTCACGGAGTGATATGGCGGGCTGTCATATCTGGGCATGCTTCAGCTCAGAGCTTTCCGGGAGCTCTGAGCTGGAGTCCAGGTGGAAGTATTTTTGAGTCGGAAGGAGCCCCGAAAGGCAATACAGAGTCGTTTACTTGATTTCAGCTGCAGATGCCTTGACAGCCTGTCTGGACATTCAAGATCGGAACCGCCGTGAGATAGACTGCAGATGGAGGATGTCTGCTACGATACTCGTGATCTGTTCGGGGAAGCGGCGTTAATGAAGATAAAAGACCGGCCAGGCAGATAGACGATCAGCCGATCCGAATTGATATCAACCACAGTTTTCGGGTTCTGGTAATCACGCAAAGATGAGAAAAAAAAAACCAAAGATGGAGTTTCGTGTCTGAGTGCAGGATTTTGAGTCATACGATTCTTTGCGACGACGGAGTTTTGGTTCTGAGGCTCTGTCTACTAACGATCGGAAGTCTGGCCATGTGACGAGGACGTTTGGGGAAGCACAAGACGCAGAGAGTACATCACTTTTTCCTTTGTTCGAGGTCACTACAGGAAACTCTGCGGTTACTCAATCCCTTGCTCGGCAGTACAGTAGTGGGTCATACGGACTAGTATTATTATACCTTAGCAGGTCCATATCACACAATTTCTTACCACACTATGACATTATGACACCAGTGCACTTCTCTCTCTCTCTCTCTCTCCACTTCTCAGGGATCGATTGTCGGGGACTTTTACTACTGTGAACCTTGATTGCACTTTTCCGCCAGTGGCCCTGTTTCCCCCACGTACTACTACTACTCTACTCTGTACGTACGCAAGCATTAGTAGGCTTTTTATTCTCTCTCTGTCGATTCTGGTTTTTTTTTCTCTGCAGAGGAGACTAAGCCGCTTGCAGATTCTGTCCTACAGCATCTCTATGCGTTGCTTCTATGCGTTGCTTGAATCAGGTCATCCCCCATCGCGGGCGCAAGTGACTTTTGTATCATTCCGTCCTTATATCTTCTCAAGTTTCCAAATAATGCCATCAGGGTAGTCCATAGTCCCCTCCAGCCAAGACTTTGCCTTTTCTCCGAGGCTCATTTAGTTATCCGCGTCTCTATAGAAAAACAATAAAATAAACCGTCTCCTGCAAAACCACCAAAGTACATCATCATCAGCATCCATAAAGTTCACCCGCCACACACCACAATTACAACATACGTCACAGATCTTACAAACTCACAAACAATGGCGGTTACCAAAAGATCCCGAGACGAGTCCGCCCCCGACAGCGCGGCCAAAAAACAAAAGCGAGGATTCACAGTCGGCCCAGCGAATCTGCCAGACGGAACATGGAAGCGCAAAAGTAATGAAAAAAAAATCCACTCCCTACCTCTCCGCAGAAAGAAGAAGAATGAAAAAACCCCAGACCGCTAATTATTCTTGTGTCCCACAGCCCAACAGATCAAAAAAGACCTGATAGTCAAAGCCAAGCTCAGGAAAGAATACGCCAAAGTGAAGGCGCGCGAGGAGCCGAACCTGACGGGTAAACGCTCACTGTACGACGACGACGACGAGAACGACGACGAACCCCCCACCACCACGACCCACAAAGATGGCGACAACGACACCACCCAAGTGCCCGAGCAGGCCCCCGCGACAATAGAGCGACACCCAGACCGCGTGCAAATGATCGAAGAAACCCCCGAAGAAGCCCTCCAGGACGCCGAACAAAACGCCGAACAGACCGGCGAGCAAGCCTTCCGCCAGCGCCGCCAGCGGAAACCAAAGCCCATCCCGTTCGCGCGCGAACACGCCGAGGCTCAGCAGCGCAAGCAAGAGGCCGAGGAGCGGCGATTGGCGCGCGAACAGGCGCAGCGCGAGAGGGCGCAGAAACTCGAGGAACGGGAAAGGTTTCGCAAGGCCATGGCTAAGGCGAGGACTGGTGGCAAGAACGGACAGAGGAAACTGGGCAGGGAGAGTACGGTCTTGTTGGAGAAGGTCAAGAGAATGGTTGGGCAGACTTGATTTCTCTTTTCTTTATTCTCGAGTTCAAAGTCCGACGTTCTGGCATTATATTGCTTTAGACGGCCCTTTTCTTCCGGCCCTTTTCTTCTTCGAGCGCTACCTAATGCACTACTAGCTTTCGTCTCGTAGATGTCGTTGTTCATGTCAAACTCAACAAATAATACCCCACCCTAGCTTGAAAGTCCTGAACTTGTAGCACCTGAACGCCATTACAGACTCCTCCATTCCTCTAAATCTTGTACACAATACCTCCGGAGTACATGATCTTATTCTTATCATTCAGTTCCTCGAGCGCCTGCTCCGCTTCGTCCTTGTCAAAGTGCTCCTCGCCGCCTCTGAGTCTGGCATTCACCGCCGCCACCAAAGGCTCAACATCTGCGGCATCGTTGGCGAACAATGGCCCGTCTATTAATTGACCGAGCGCGGTCTGGAAGACTTGCAGTCTCGCCCCCGAGATGGGTTGCTGGGCTGCCTCTTCGCCATCGTTCGTCGCTTGAGATTCTTCTTGTTCCGATTGAGATCTCAGGAGCTGTGATGCCGGCTGGGACGATGCCATGCTGAACTGCGAAGATGACGGCGGCTGGGTTCCGTTGGCCCCACTCATCACTGCTGTGCGTTGAGTACGTGGCGTGGCAGTATACAAATCGTCCATGTCGTTCGTTGTCTCACACTCGGCGTTGCCACGCGTTGCACGCTGAGCGACTCCCCTCGTACGGCGAGCAGGTGTTCGTGAGGAAGTTTCTCTTCTAGATCCTGCGTTCTCGTCACCGTCCAGGTCGTCGTCAGAAGACTCTGACTCGGATGACATCTCGTCGGAAGCATGCGTCTTTCTCCGCTTACGTCGCTCGTCTGCAACAACCTCTTTGAATAAGGCAAAGCGCAAGATGCCCTCTGCAACCTCAGCGTCCTTCTGCTCGACCCGATTCGACAGTCTGGCCTTGGCGTGTGCGGTAGACAGACGAATAAGTGTCTCGAGAGTACGAGCTGTCATGGGTGAAGTCTTGCGCTGGTTGCTTTCCAATTCATCGTTACGAAGAGCCGAGTAAGTGGTGATGATATGATTGGCAGCTCCAGACGTCAGAACCGGCTTCACTCGAGACTTGGCGTACTGAATGTATTTCTTGATGAATGGTATGCTGAGCACCTCGATCTTCCTCGACGAGCCACGACCGACGGTGACCGTGACACCAGCGTGCAGCATGACGTTGAACTTCTCATAAACTTCTGAGGGACGGTTGGCGTCTGCTTCGTCCTCGAGACCGACACCTAGGGTCTGAGTGGCCTGCTCTCTGACGGGAGCACCTTCCTCAGTGCCCGGTTGTCGGTATCTGTGCATGCGCAAGACATGCTCCGATACCTGACGGTCACGGACGTCCTCGATGTCATCCGTGACAACAAACAGCAAATCGAAACGCGAGAGTAAAGAGTCTGGCAAGGCAATATTGCGGTGAGGATCCTTGTGCGTGTCGTACTGTCCGTAAATAGGGTTGGCCGCAGCGATGACGGAACAGCGTGCATTCAGCGAAGTGTGAATACCCGCTTTGGCAATTGTGACTGTTTGCTGTTCCATGACTTCGTGAATGGCCACTCGGTCGACGTCAGACATTTTGTCGAACTCATCAATACAAACAACTCCACGATCAGCAAGAACCATGGCACCAGCCTCGAGTCTTCGCTCTCCAGTCTCCTTGTCAGACGTTACTGCAGCGGTCAAACCGACACCTGATGAACCACGGCCAGTGGTCGCAATAGCCAGAGGGGCGGTATTGAGCACGAATCGAAGCAGTTGTGACTTGGCTGTAGAGGGATCTCCCACCATCAGGATATTGATGTCACCCCTCAAATGAGTGCCGTTATCGAGGTTTTTCTCCATTCCACCCAACAGCATGAGCAGGATTGCCTTTTTGATGTAGTCGTGGCCATAGATTGAAGGTGCGAGAGACTGAGATAGCAGATCGAAGAGCTTTCGCTGCTTGGAGATTTTGTTGATGTTTCTGATGTCTGTATCCGTAATGGTGGCTTGAGCGATACCGCCTCCTGACTTGGACGAAAGCAAGATTACATTGTTTGCCAGCACAAGTGTGCGAAAGGTTGAGCTCTGTGCGCCAGCATTTCGATTGCCCAGAGAGCGATAGATGCCGACAAGCTGGATACGATCGCCCGGCTTGACGCGATCGACCATGTCGTCGTCCATGATGACGTCGACACTTCGAGGTAATTGTCCAGCAGGAGCACGCTCGGGCATCTCCTGAATGGAAATGGTCTGATGATCGCGGTAGGTGGAGAAGCCATATTCTGTGATGAGAGGGTTGCCGTCGTCGTCTTCTGTAGGATAAACACTGGTGCTAGCGGGGCCGTTTGCAGACATGGTCTGATCCCTGTACTCACGGAAGTGGAAAGACGACTTGTTCTCGTTGTAGTGAACACTCTTGACAACCTTGGGTCGGACGAGAGAGCACTTTGTGACAATTCCCTCGAGGGAGACCATGTGATTGAGATGGATTGAGCTCAGCGTTCGGGGATTGCAAGCGAACTCTCCGAGATTGCCATGGTAGGCACAGTAGTACATGGCGTCTTCATCTGTCTCGTGAGCAGGCCTGTTTCCCAGAGTATTGACGATGTTCTTCAATGCGCGATCGAAGGCTTGCGAGAAGTCAAACGGATTGTTTAGGATGCCATCTGCCAGTTCCCGGCTATGCGTTCGGATCTCATCGAGACTGACCTAGAGTATGAGTGTCAATACGGCTGTCGAAGAGGGCCAGACATCGCAGAGGTAGAGGGTTGGTAGAGGGTTGGTTCCTTACTGGTAGTCTTCTCAAGCCACGATTTAACATCAGCAGGATATCTGCTCTGTAGCTCCGCGCCCTGGGATCATTGGGATCGAGGAACTCCTCAGCGGCTCTTATGCGATCCCTGACGGCCTCATCTCTGAGCTGAAGGCCATCCATGGCGACTCACAGGCCGGTGCAGCAGCGGCTGTGTAGGCGTGTCCGAACGGTGTTGTGTGCAAACAAAGGGGCAGTAGATAAACAAAAAGGTGAATCGCCGAATTGCAGAGACTTTTCACAATTGATCGCGCACGATTGCAGAAATCAGTCCTGGAGTATGTGATGGTCTGCGGAGTGTATGAAAGCAATGGATAGAGAGGGGCCGCCGCAATGTTTTGTTACCCTTCGGCTTTCTACGTAAACGTACCTTAATTACTTCTGCGCTCTCCAATCGATATACCAACGCGTACTAACGCGGTACAGCGCGTCCGCAACGTGTGATTTCGCTTATATGTCCTTTTTGGCTCGAATGACTTGGAAGGATTGACTTGGCACAACGTCAATGTCCGGGGACCTGGGGCTGCACGCGCCTAGCACTATTGCAATTTAGATATAAAGAGTGCTCAGCATCGTTGTACGTGCAGTCGTGCATGGGTTCTCTGTCCTGTGTATGAGGATTGATCGTCATATGTCTATTCTCACTAGTCGAAAATAAGTCTGCCACTTGGAGGACGCTCGCTGCGCCACTGCCCCTTGATCGTGACCGCTGCTGTGGCGGTGGTGGCGACGACATTATTCGTCGTCAGACTTGATCCTCGTCTGTGGCTGTACTGCCTCTGCTGTGGTTTCATATGCGTGGCTATTTGTCAAAGAAGTGGTAGTGCAGGCGAAACTTGACAGCGGGATCGAGTACCCATGACAATGAACGACCTCAATAGAGGATGGAAAACTGGCAAGCATCCTCCAATGGACGTCCGCCGAGTATGACAAGCCTGATTTTGAGTAATTCATAACCGCCGAACAGTTGCATCAGTAAAGGTGAAATCTATCATAATAAGCGAGGTAAGGTACTGTAGTAGTATGGTGCAAGCTCCAGATACAGCAACCGGGCAAAGGCCGACGTCATTGGTAGAGATCGCCTCCCAGATCTTGCTAGCTCTTTCAGGCGTAGCACAGCGTGCAAAGAGTCCAGTCCAGCCAGGCACATTTGAGCCGTCGTACCTACCTAGCCAAGGCCAGGCCCATTATTACGCTACATGCAGTTCTGCTGTACATTGTTTGGTTTTATTAATATTCCACATCTCTTGACTTTTTGAGCCTCTGTTTGGACTTGATATATACGACTACACGCGCGATCTGACCTCTTCGGTCTTGTATTTTCAATTGAGTGATATAGGTGCGGCGATATCTCACGAAACCCAGCTATGCGGATATTTCTACTGCCCATTTCCACGAGGCGAACCTTGATATATTGCGAGCGCGTGCATCAACAACTCGATGGCAAGGGACCTTCGATAGTCGACCGTCTCGTGAACAAGGCGAATTCGACATGGGCGGAATGGGAGTCTGACAAGACCGGATGGAAGAAGAAGTTGACTGTGTATGGAAATGAATATGTTTTCTCACGTATCCCTTTTGAGGAATGGGTATGTTGTAATAATGAAGAATCACACCCCCTCTGCGGGTTGGTTATATTTCAACCCGCTCGAAGAGGCCCGATTGTATCCCCCCAAAGTCTACTGCACTGAAAATTTATAGGGTCTCAAAACACTTCCGTCCAGCACGGCCGATATCAAGATTACCGAGGTGCTTTATCCGGATATGTTCTTGCAAAAGGACAAGGCACCAGGCGTTCTCGAAACTCTTGCCAAAGAAAGACAGAACCTCCATAGGCAGAGAATGTGGTACAGCGTGATTGGACTTCCGTTCGTGCCCACTTAGTCCGTACAGCATGACGCTGGCTCACTCGCTTACTTTCTCTAGACTTACTATTCCTGTTGGAATTTTACCTGTGATACCGAACATACCCGGGTTCTATGTAAGGACGGCGAACGAATAGCTTGACGAGCAGCACTAACTAAGGCTAGCTCACATTCCGCGCATACTCACATTGGAAAGGTAAGGCACTTTAGATCACTTTCCACGAAATACAGTCTAACCAGTGTTCCCAGCTCTTTCTGGTGCTAAGTTCCTACAAGCTCTGTGTGACAAAAGCCTGGTGAAGCTTACACCTTCCAAAACACTGAACCAGATGTACGCAGCTGGGTTGGTGCACCCCACGCGGGAAGTCTCGCGCAATGCAAGGCTGCCCACCGTTGAGGAGGTCAAGGGTGTCGCCCTTGCTTTGGAGATGGAGAAGAAGAACCCCGTAGAGGATGTCATGCTGCTCAGACGCTGGAACGGCAAGCTGCTCGCCGAAAAGTTTGGTCTGCCAGGAATGGAACTGGAGATAGAGCGGGCCGTTGAACAGGTCGAGAAAGACATTACGCAAACCAGGGAGATGAACAGGCGATCATCAAAACCGTCGCAGGAGCGGAAACACCTCTAAAGAGTCTTTCCTTCCCACTCAGATACACCCTCCGCTCTTGCAGTCTTTTTCATGTAGTGCTCGATATCCACTCTCGTCATCTACAACCGCTCGAGATATGGCTTGGTCTTGCGCGTCGACCATCATGAATATTTCCAGAATACCGTACGAGATTCACCGCGCAGTGAATCCACCATCCACAGGCAAGCAAACCTACCACACTATTAGCTCTTTTGACTCCGTCTGGATCTAGTCGGGTAGCTAGACTTACCCCAGTCATCCAGCCGGCATCTTCGCTTGCGAGGAACAACGCCGCCCTTGCGATATCGTCCGGTATCCCTAGCCCTCTAAAAGGGTGTAAACCAATCATTTCTGTTCGTAGCTGTTCGTCTGGTAGGGCACGATTGATTGTTTCAGTAAGTGTAACTAAGACATAGTCAGCGACTTCGCATTCAACATCCTTGCAGGACAACTTGCCTCCGGGACATATAGCATTGACGTGTACTCGATACGGCGCGCAGTCCATGGCTACTGCTCGAGTCAAAGCCGTGACAGCGCCCTTGGATGCGCTGATACTGACTTTGTTCTCCGCTCCCACCATGCCATAGACTGATCCAATATTGATGATCCACCCTCGATCGCCGTTGCGATGAGGTGCTTGGTTACGCATCTCTGCCGAAGCGTACTTACATCCGAGGAAGACCCCTCGGGTATTGACCCGTTGTGTCAGGTCGAAGACGTCCTCATCTGCCGCCCAGATCGGTCGAGGGTCGAAAGCTTCAATGGCTATCCCAGCATTGTTGACGAATCTGGTATAGCGACATGTAAGTCTGCAAGTTTCTGCATGGCCTCCTATGGTATGGACGCTACGCACATGTCCAAGCGGCCGTATTCGTCGACAGTCCTCCGCACTAGATTCCGCATATCTTGAGCGTTGCTTACGTCAGTCCTGATGTAGAGCCCGTCGGTCAACTCGGTTGTCGTGTTGGATATCACTCCATCCTCGACTTGATCCGAGGTAGTTTCACGGATGTCTGCGCAAACTACGTGCGCGCCTTCGTGAGCGAAAAGGATTGCTACCGCCCGTCCAATGCCTGAGGAGGCGCCGGTGATGCTACGATTGTCAGTCACTCGACCCACGATGCAGCTTAGTCCCAGCGCTCACACTGCAACCTTATCCTGTATGCGACCAGGCGGTCCTCCCGCCGACTGGTGATTCGACCACCTGTCCATGACTTAACAAGCTGCCTTATTCCGAATGAAGCGCAGTCGTAAGTGTCGATAAATTGGCCAGAGGTAGGCAGGTTGCGGCTTAAATCAAAAGCTCGGAGACGAATACACTGGCAAGTTGACCAAAACTATATATTCGTTGCACCACACGCTCCTCCGAGTAGAGAATTGCCGTAAGGACGTGAAGGTTCATCGGAGTACAGCCCGCGAGATCTTAATATGAAAGCCTGAAACGAAAATGACGGCAAGGAGCTTTGGTTGATCGTGTCGGAGAATCCGCAAGAGAAGAAAGTAGCTGCAAGGGACTGGCCGGACATGTAAGGAAAGAAGCAGCCAGCCCAGGACATGCTTCGCTTCGCCCTTGCAGGACACGCGGAGGCACCAGCGTCATGCTGGGTCTTGACGAGCTGTCAGCTTTCTGGTCAAAGAGAATTCGTTCAATGAGGATCTTTTGTCAATTGAACAAGCCTCGGTACAAAGAAGTGGACAACCATAAGGTGACTTGTTGCTCCACAGATACCGTGTCAAGCATCTGAGGCGCGATCGGGTGGGTACGGTACATTGAAAGGGACACCTTGGCAAAAGGTTCCCTCACTCGACAGACAGACTCGAGATTGTAGATTGTTCTGGCTCGCAAAGAACCAGCACTGTGTGGGGGGTGAGCCAACGCACAAACGTATGAGTAGTGAACAGAAGGAAGGTCCATGAAACAGTGCGGACCACGGGATGCTGGGTGGCGTAGCTCCCAAAATGGGTTTGTGATTGGGGATTGAGGCGGTATGATCGACCGGCATTTCATGGCACGCACACAAGTACATTGCATGCATCGATAGGTGGTCACAGGTGGGTTGATCATGTACAGCACAGTACAGTACCGTACGTTCAAGGAACCTGTTTCCTTGGAACCCTTGCACGGGTAGTGTCATCGGACAGAAGTCTAAAGATATGAGGCTATTGCCTTTTCCCATCGCCAATCCTTGATTTCCCATCTTACTCGCATGAGGTTGCGTCTGGGCTGCTGCTGGGCCTCAATATGGAAGTAGCACATACTCGTGATCAACATTCCCGGAAAGCATGTCGTATTGCTGCCTTATTGTTTCACACATAGACTTTCCACTGCTCGAGGATCTTTCCGGAGGCCCTATGACTCTTACGGGTACAAGATACTATGGTAAACGTACTTCCTGGTTCAATACAATACCTGTCGTCGCAGACGGTCAACGGGTCCGAGCATGTAGACTGCCATCGACATGCCCGAGCCCTAACAGACGAAGACACCAAGACTGTAGCTGACCATGGTTCCTTGTGGATGTGCCTTTAGCACAACCAAGATTGCTCCTTTGTATTCAAATGGGGTATCAAGGCCAAGCACTCGTCTTGATATCACTTGAAACTCGGCTTGAATGTACCTCCTTCGAAAGCTGTGACAGCTCAGCATTGTTACGATAGAGCTACTGCAGGAAGCGATCGAGGCCCAGGTGCTGTACTGTAAGATCCCAGCAGCCAAGCGTAGAGGATTGACAAGCCCTTAGATTGCGATACGACAAACGATAATTATCGCTTTGTGTAATTAGTAAGTACAAGAAATTATGTGATCCATCGATTATGAAGAGCAGTACCTCATAACCAGGATTTATGGAGAATCTCTGCTAATTGTTGTCTATTTCGCTTAATCGGGGCCCGATAAGCGACGAGCATGCATGGAGCGCTTTGGGTATACGGATACTGGATCAAGGCAATAGTGTATAATTAAGTACCTTTTATGTATCAAACGGAAGCACATCTTATGAGGACATACGGGAACTGGCGTTTATGTTTCATCTAGTCGTACTAGCCATGAGTTTATCGTATTCGTGGGACAAACAGTTGATGCTATTCACTGATCGTATCATTATTCCCGATCTTCTTCTCATTATTGGACGTATCGGTAGAGGTGCGCTCTACGTGATGCAAAGCAACCATGATAGAGTAGTTTCGAGCTCCAGCGTTCGCAGTCTGGTTCGCTCGTATATTGGGGCTGAATTTCGCCGTCTTTGCGCGTACCAGTGTAAGCCCGGGAGATAGTCCCCGCTAAGTTCGGTAGTACGAAAATAATGGCCGACTCGCTGTTTTGACATGCCGACTGTATGGACATCAATACGGAGATGCGATACTTGTAACAGGATCCGTCCATGGAGTAAAGATCCACTCTACCCGTGCCGTACATTGATCATTGTTTGATGATCTTGGCGGAACATTCAGTCGCGGTGCTTGGAACTTGCTCATTTACGGCTCGAACAGCGAACCATCATCGTTCTGCCTTACATGTTAGTTCAATACAACTTGATTCAATTGCGCATTGATATCGCATCATGCTTTTGCATCGTCTCACTACGTGCTCACAAGTTTCTGGGCTAGTCCTAAGGGAAGAGATGTGAATGTCAGATAGCTATCCGACTATTTCCTAATAAGCGCTCCCGTGGGCCGGGCCATCTCTGTGAGCTCGCTCGCTGTAGGCTGCCCAAGTCCGCGATAGCGACAGAACCGAGCCGAACAAGTTTCGCATCCCTTGCCTACCTTAAGGAGCGATCGGATACAAGGCCCGAGACACCCGGCAAAGTCATCCGGTGCATAGGGCTTGGGTTGTACCTTCCCATCGCAAATCGTTGATGCCGTTTTGTGCTGTAGCGTCGTCACAAACTTGGTTGACTAAGCGCGAAGTGACTACACGTCGGGAACGAATGATCAGCAGCACTACCTGTGTTCGCATACGAACCAGAACGCCGTGGCTCCTTGATCGACTACGAACGGCAAATGCAAGGCGTATTTGATAGCCAAGCTTAAAATGCGATTGCATCGAGTCAGTAAAGGCTTGACGTGTTTTAGATTCTGCTATGTGCACGAAGCATAGTATACCACCAGAGTCTAAAGTCAGCTTCGCTTTTGTTGCGCTCTTGTATGTGTTCTTCGAGTACTACTAACTCGTAGTGGACTGAGCTATTGTACCGACCTAGTGTAGTGGAGGGTGGATAATAATTAATGCCAAAGTCCTTCACTCAACTCTCGAGGTGAGGAAGACGCCCATACTCAAAGCACCTGGCTGGCCGAAGATAAGATACCATACTGACCCACGCCGCGTGTCCTGAACCTTGCTCTGCAGGGGTTTGTTGTCTTGGTATCGCAACTTGGAAGGCCTCGATACATGTGTACTTGTATTTAAGATGAAGCCCCATACTATACAGTGCCTGCCAACGATGAAGAAGCACTAGAAGAATGCAACGCCCCACAAAGCCTATCGCTAGCAGGGTACTGTCAGAGGGTACGATCCGATAGACGGGTGAAATCATCGTCGTGGTTTGAGTTGAGGTGCATCGTGGACTGCAATGTCAGTTAATTTGACAGTTTGAGTCACGGGCATGTCGTTGACCAAAGCATACAGTATCAGCCTCACAACCCACAATCGCGTATGGCGTGGTCATCTCCTTCTGCTCATATGAGTAGTGGCCAACACCTCCGAACTAACGACAATAATGCGAGGTGCAGTACGATGGCATGTGGGGGAAAGTGACTTTCTTCCATCTGATCTCGATTCTCTCGTACTTCTTCCGTGTTGCCGAGATTCCGCATATGGAGTTATACTTGCATGCCACATCTACTTTGTACGGCATACTTGTATCTTGGTCGGCTAAACGGCCCCCAGACAGCTAAGGTATGAACGCATGCTGTGATGTGCGATGCAACCATACTGTGCCACTGCTAACTGCACAGCATAACCCGCTTGCAGTGGGTCTAGTCACAAGGACAACAGGTTGACAGTAGCGAACGCGCGAACACAGGTATTAGGCTTGCGTGTCCTAGCGTAAGTTCGCGATAGGCTACACCATCATAAGCATTCTTCAGTAACTAGAGTGAGTGTTGTTTCTTGTATATTGCTCGGATGTCGCTCACGACACCTTCGTAGAGTCATGAAGCAGGCCGACAGGCAGCTTGGCTGGAAACAGCAGTTCGATGAAGTGTTCTCTGCTTCCTTTTGCTAGCGATGACCATGCACAGATGCTTTCCAGCGCTTGCGACGCTTCCAGAACTTTGGTTCTGAACACGGCAAATGCATGCATGTCTAGTGGAGCCGCTCATAGAGCCGCGCCTTGAGTATACTATAGCCTCAGGACCAGCACGTTCATACATAACCAAGGCAGGTCCGCGCGCATCAGCTTACTTCAGCAAACTTTACCATAACCTGCCGACCTTGGTCCTGCACTGTGCATCACGCATAACAAGTGGCTACTATCATGCGGACTACCTCATCCCCCGAAGGTTTGTTCTATATAGCGATCTGATGCAGTCAAGGAAACAGGATTTCTTGACAGCTGCGCAAGCATCGGCAGCCAAAGAGAAGGCCCATGGAAGCGATGCAATGACTTATCTCATTGCCTGGACATGTTGTAAGACTGGGTCGAGTGGACAGGACAACAGCTTCGATTGTCGGCCGGTCAATAAGGACCATCCTCGGCCTGGGCCTCGCCACAGCCTTTCCGATCTCTGCACCAGATGCACGCACACAC
The DNA here is from genome assembly GCF_041146345.1 of Neodothiora populina. Taxonomy (NCBI): domain Eukaryota; kingdom Fungi; phylum Ascomycota; class Dothideomycetes; order Dothideales; family Dothioraceae; genus Neodothiora; species Neodothiora populina. The sequence continues at coordinate 655,905 of NW_027191408.1, read as the reverse complement.
AAAGTCTTCGATCTGGTCAAAAAGAAAAAACCAGAGTGATGGACAGTAAGTCACTTGATAGACGTGATCGTTGCGCTCGGACAACAACAAATCTCTGAGAAGGCCGATGTGCTACTTACTGTCCACTATCCAGACAACCTTTCGTGACTATCAAGTGATGATGTTGCCTTGCTCGACATGTGTTCTTCTCTCCCCGTGCCTCCCAGCAGTCAACTTCCACTACTCTTCTACTCAAAGCGGTAACCTCTGGAATTGCTTGCAGCGCGGATGATTCTCATGGTTCCATAATTGCGGTGAGGATGAAATGTTGCAGATGTGACTACATCTCAACCCTCTCAGAAAACATCATCTAGACTAAGGTACTCAGACATCGTCCTTCCAACCTAGCAGGTGATAACATCACCATTACCTCTCTGTGCACATGCATACATCTCAATCCCCGACCAGAGTCAAAAGACCTGTCCAGTAAATACCTAGACTTGGAAGGACATGAGACAGACAACCACGATACGACTGATTAGTTACTTACCAACTCGTACATGTCGACTGCGTTTCTCTGAGCTTAAGCGTGGAGACATACTGTTTCTCTCTCCCTCTTCTCGACTGACCCAGTTCTTGAATGACCGAGTAAGACACCTCGTTCACACTCTACGATTCGTCCAAGTGACTGAAAGAGCAAACAAAATGTACCCAACGATTCGATTGATGTTCTACTCCAACAGTGAGAAACCAAGACCCTTGTCCTACCCCAATGCCTTTGGAACAACAAACGCTTCTTTTCCAATCGAGACGCAAGAGATGCAGTGATCTTGCCCTTGCCCTTGCCCTGCCATGTCCTGCCATGTCCTTCCCGCGCGCCGTCCTTCCTGTATGCCATAGTGAAAACCCCTTCCACCCCAATTCCAAAAAGTGCAAAGATGAAAGAAGATAAAAACCCGAGTGATGTAGATTCCGAGCGGCCATTACTGTACTGTGACACCAGCCCTGCCTCCGCCACCACCACCACCAACAGCGCCCCTCGCACCGACTTTCATGCCCACCCACCCCCTTCTCTGACGCCCCGTGCGTCCCCGTCCGAGCCAGTTGTACTTTAGAGCCTGCGTCAGTCTCTCGATGATGCCCTGGCCGTGATCGCCCGTCTGCACGCTCGCGAGCACACTGACGCACTGCAGCATGCGCGCGACGGTCTCGGTGATGTGCGCGGGATCAGCGAGGGGGACAGGAGGCGAGGGTTGAGGTGGTGCGGAGGTGCGAGCGGGGTATGCGCTTGGAAAGGGCAGGGGGGGCTGGGAGAGGGGAGAGGGGAGGTGCGGGAGGGAGGTGCCGAAGGAGCCAGCGGAGGTGTTTGAGGTTGCGCGCGAGCGCGAGTGGGTTTGGCTCAAGACGCCGCCGCCGCCACCGCCGCCGCCGCCTGAGGAGCTCGAGGCTGCGTCGAGGGTCGAGGTTTGGGAGTTGAAGCTGCTCAGCCGGGGCGAGAGGCTGCCTCCTGTGCTGGGACGTTCGGCGCCGCTGGTTGCGGAGTTGGAAATGCCCCTGCTGCGGGATTTGTAGTCTGGTGGAGAGGATATCGTTGCAGGGGATGGCTCGGTCTTGATGCTGTCCAGGGAAAGCCGTGAGAAGATGGCCATCAGGCTGTCGTGCTTGGGTAAGACCACCGTGTCACGGAAGATGATAAGAGTGATGCGCCGCACATCGAGCTCTTCGCCTAAAGAAGGTGATTTGATGGTATCTCCTGAACTCGATGGTCGTTCGTCGCTTCTGAATCCGTCCTCGGGGGCAAAGCCTCCCCAAAACTCTGCGGCCTCGCGTGGAGACATGATGGTTCCCTGTCCCCGGAACTCCAGGTCCAAAGGCAAAAATACAGCTTGGATGAATGGAAGTATGGTGCCGAATACTGTCACCCACATCTCGACAAGCTTCGGAACAAGTCTTTCATCAGGTACACCACGTAGAGTCTGTGCTAGAGATGAGAAGCCTGTCAGTAGCAGCTCGCGAAGATCCTCTATGAGAATCACAGGTGCACGTTTCTGAATGCATCGACGAACATGAACAGCAACGAGGAGATTGAAATCTTCAATCGGAGTGCGCAGGTCCTCGCCCTCGAATATGTTCAAAAGTCGCGCCTTCAGCAGTGGCCAGGCATCGTCCGCGGTGATCCCAGTGAGGCCCATAGAGGTGCCAATGTTACCGAATGCGATAGCTGATATCGTGGGAGCTTGCTCCAAGCTCGGCAATGAGAAAACGCTGGACGACATGCCAGTGGGCGGGCCCAGTATGGAGCTGGAGTCGAGACTGCTCGGGCCGAGGAACTCAGTCCGAGACTCGTCGTACTTTGACAAGTTCGCCGAAGAGTTTGATATCACAGGCGTCAAAGCCGAAGCAGATGCCGCCGCAGCCTTGCCTTCTTTCTTCTTCTCGCGCAAGGCCCGGCCGCCATGTCTCAAATCGAGCCCACTTACAGATTTAGAGAAGCCGGGTGATGACGGTGCGAAAGAATACAAAGACTGAGGTGCAGATGGGTCTACAGCTTGCGAGTTGGATGAAGCGGAAGAAAGGGGCAAACTCCGGTGTTCGGCGCTCTCTTTTAGTTTTTGTTTTTGTCGAGACAGGAAATGATGGTGGCGATGCTTTTCTTTGTCCTTTTCCAAACCGTTAGATCCGGGGACAAGTGTAGAGGTAGAAGCATTGGCCGACGAGTACAGAGACGTAGCGCCCGAAGATGGCAAAGTCTCTCCAAGGCTGGTAGTAGACATGTTAGGGAACGGCGACCGCAGGTTTGCGATGCCACGACTCGGAGATGGCAGCGATGGCTGCTTCTTTTCGCTGTCCTTCGACATTCCGGAAATGGCTATGTTTTTTGGTTTCGAGAACAGCTTCATGTTCATCTTGGAGCGTTCTTTTGTCTTCGCTTCCTGCATAGGCACATTGGCTGGTAGCGGCGGAGCTGGGGGTGGTGGCGGCTGCCGCACCTCCAGCGGTGTCGCAGAAGATATGTTAGAGTCGGCAGTTTGAGGGTTAGGTGATGGCAAAGGACTGCGAGGGAAAGCAGCATTGGCAGCGGAAGTAGCGGCGAGATGCCTACCTCCAACGCTGCCGTTGGCATAGCCCATATAGCCCGGACCTGCCGTAGCTGCTGCAGCGATATTGATTGGTGAAGGCACACGTCGGGTAGTCTGGTGGCCTGATGCAGTGTTGATGGGAGCAAGGGAACCTGCAGACCGCTTTCTCTCCTGCTGACCAGGTGTGACATGCTGCATTGCCGCCTGGGCAGCGATTTGGGAAGCGGACAGGCCTCCCGCATTCACCGAGGATGCATGCGGCAGCGATGGTTCGAAAAATCCCTGTGAATGCTGACGAGGACGATGACCGAGATGCATACCAGAAATGGGAGGCGAACGCATTCCACTATCGACCGAACCTCGAGGAGTCGGTCTGGAAAAGTTCTGGAGACTGCTTGAGCTTGCTGACGGCCCTCCGGCAGTGGCAGGCCTCGTCGCCGGCTGCACGCTTGGGTGGCGCTTCTGCATTGTCAGTTCGCCAACGGAAGAACCAGCAGAGGCATTAGAAAGTGAAGAAGTGCTACGATGTGTTGCTCGTGACACGGTGGAAGTTGTCCTGGGACCCCCTGGCGACTGAGGACGCGGTGGGGGCCTCAGATTATTGCTATTTGTACCATTCATCATGACGAGTACTCTAGGAACAAGACCACGTCCACGTCGACATCCATTTCAGGTGCATCAGCCGCACATTAATTTCTAATCCAAAAAGCAAGGCCAGTTCTGTGTTAGACACTAAGTCCAGAGGATACACACAAGATGAGAGGCTATGGAAATTATTCGGTCTTCCAGATGATCCCCAATAATAATGTCCTGAAACCGTACAGTGGCTAACGAGGTACTGTACCTTGCTGTACAGGCACTGAGTGAGATGTCGCAGCACCGGCGTCATCGGGCCGAGGCTGGCAAGGGTTTCCGAAGGGATCTTGTGGACCCTGACTGTACTTTTAGCTCCAATTACTGTATCTTATACCAAAATTATAGCACGGTCCAGCTATATCACCATATCATCATCATATCTTATACCTTACACTGACCTTACTCCATCAACCATTACCCTCTACCAAATCACCTGCACCATCAACCAATCGACCTCATAATGTCAACCCCGGCCTCGCTGACAGCAAGCTACGCCTCGTCAACAACAACCCAAACCTTCGCCCTTGCCCTGCCCTCCCCTCCCACCGCCGACTCCGTGACCGAGAAAACAGCCTTCATCTGCTCGGTGCGCAGCCACGTGTCTCAAATGCAGGACGACATCAATGGTTTTCTGACGGAGAAGATGGAGGAGGACAAGTTGCAGGAGGCGGTCGCTTCGTTGGATAGTGCGGGGCTGCAGAGGAAGAAGAAGGCGAGTCAGAGGGACGAGAAGAGGGAGGAGGAGATGTATGGCGAGGAGGATGTGGGGGAGGAGTGATCTTCTCATTGGTTCATCTTCATCATCATCGTTGTCACGACTTCCTACGGCTAGCTTCTGGCTGGATCGGACGAAGCCATCTTCCGCTCTGCTCGCCCCCATGGGGAGGACTGGACGCTGTCCATTCGCGAAGAGCTCGCGACAGAGGTCATCGAGCGGCTCTTCATGATTCTCTCAAAAGACGTGCATACGCCCGGGTCTCCCACATCCACGAGGAGTTTGTGCACGCATGTCGGACACCGACAAATCGGACAGAGACTACGGACCTCCGACTCCAGACACTTCGATCGCGAGAACACAACATATCGCTATCATATGCTTCCAGGTATATATAGGGCTTATATGCACTATCTCTATACAACTCGTTGCATGAATCGACTTTCCGAACATTATAACATTACAGCTCAATTTCGGGCGAACATGCTCACTTCGCTTCTCTCTGTAGCCACAGGTCTGCTACTCTCATATGTACTGCTCGCGCTTTTCTAAAATCCAACAGCGATCATCAATCCGTATCCTAGGGTTATGATGACCGCGTATGCCATTATGGAGGCCGGGATACCTCTGGTCAAAAAGTGCTTGACCTGAAGGTAGCGACGGCCGGTGTTGGGCTCTTCCATCATGATGGCCGCTGTGTCGTTGTTAGCACTACTTCGTGTATAGAATATGAATAATCACACTTACTCATATTGGGGAATCCACTCGTAGGAAGTCCCATGGCAGCCGAAGCCATGAGGACGCTGGCCATGACCAGGAGGTTTGGGTGAGGCTCGCTCATCGACTGTCCGACTTGTTGAACCAGAGGCAGCACAATCAGTGCGGCCACGGTGTGACTGATGAAGGTGGCTACCACACCAATGAGCGCCGCGAAGACGCACATGACGCCGTACAGGCTGAGTTGCTCAACGCGACTCGTGATGGCCTCGGCGATGGTGTGCAGCAACCCAGACGAATTCACAGCCTTGCCGAGAGCAAGACCGCCGGCAGCCAGGATGATGATTGTCCACAAGAAGTTGTTGAAGTCTTCCTTGGTAAGAATGCCGGTGCCGAAGAAGAGCACAATGGGAATGATTGCGATGACTCCCATGTCTCCGAATATGGGCTCCAGTTGATGACTGACACACCAGAGTGCGATGGTAAGGAGAGTGACAATGCTGATGAACCATTGGACTCCGGTGAACTTATCCTTCATGGGTCGGATAGGCACAATCGTGGTGTTTCGGCCAGGCTGGAAAGTGACAAGTAAGAGCACCCAAATCATGAGAATGCTGATGATACAAACAGGCAGTGCAATGAAAAACCAGATACCCCAGCCTGGTGCAGGCGACATGTTCTGCAGGGCGATGAGATTCTGAGGAGAAGCAATAGGCGAGGCGGCGCCCCCCATGTTGGATGAAAGAGCTATTCCCAGCAGCAACGCTTTCGACATGTCCGAGTCGGCCGGCAGATTACGGAGGATAGGCTTAGACTGTGTTAGCCATTGAAAGAGGAAAAAAAAAGGTGAGGACTCACTTGAATAATGGAGAAGCAAAGCACTGGTGCTGCAACATTGCTGATCCACATACTGGCGAACATGGCGACGAACATGCTAGTGATCAGAACAGTCCTAGGCTTGGTGCCAGCTTTGCTCAGCACGAAAGTCGCCATCATCTTCGCAATGTTATACTTGGAGAGGGCTGCGGCTATCGTAAAGCCTCCAAGAAGAAGCATGATTACTGGGGTCCACATGGCAGAGAAGACGTAAGAAGCGGCGGCTTTGGATTCGAGGCGGCGGTGAGGCTCAGTGTCGGAACGCACGACGCGCAGAACAACGGCGAGGAAGGGGATCACTAGAGAGGTCACGAACAGAGGGATAGCCTGATCATCGCGGTCAGCTCAAGTCAGAAACAGAAGAATAGTCGTTCATGGATTACCTCGGTGGCCCACAGCAGACTGACGAAAACAACTAGGGCCAGGCAGTTCTGCTGCTCTGGCTTTTCCATGATACGAACGGTCAAAAGGACGGCAAAGATCACAATGATGGTGACAAGGATGTAGAAAGTGGCGGACAGGAGGAATCGCGGGCATCTGTATCTTCCAATAGGCGTCGAGACCTCCTTGGTACTGCTCTCGGGCTCGTCGCCCTGCAGCCTTGCATTCCCACGATCGTCACCTCCGAGCATGGTCTGGCGGATGCCCATGTTGGCCGCCTGGGCCTTTCTCTCAATACCGATCATCTCTCTCCACACAGTGTTGCGCTCCCACACCACATGCTCTCGGAGATGCAGTCTGAGCTCGCGACGGGCGATCTGAATGTCGCCATTGGTGACAATGTCAGCATATGCCTGCTCGATCTTCTCGATGTTCCCGTTCAGGTGGTCGAGGGTCTCCTGTAAGAAGGGGTAGGCTGGATCAACATGAGCCTTGATGTAAGAGCTCTTGAGTTTCCTGTCGACAATCTTATCGTATTTCTTCAGGACTTTGGAAAAGCCAGTCTTGTTGAGCTGAATGAAAGAGCGCAATTCGCAAAGGTTGACGTAAAGGCTGACCGCACGTTTCTTGAGTGTGACACCCTCGTTGTACATGATATCAAGAGCCTGCTCATCAATGTCATCCGAGGTACTGGGTCTTCGTCTGGACACGGTGTCGAGATTCGAGCTCGCAGTCATGTCGTACGGATTGTGTTCGTGAGACCTCGTCTTTCGCAGCGCAGACCTCTCGTTGGCGTCATCGTCACTCTCCCCCTCTTCCTCGTCGATGTTGTCCTGAGACCGGGTGATGGTGCTTGACCTGCGCTTCTTGCCCAGATTGAAGCTCTTGAAGATGCTGCCGGATCTGAACTTGGCCAATGGCGGCCGCCTGCCGTCCTGTGAAGCCTCTCCATCTTGATCTGCCTCGTATTCCTCTTCGTCCTTGAGCAGCGCGTCTATCTCACCGTAGATCTCGAGTTCTTTCAACTGGTAGAAGGTGCAGATCTTCTCCAGATCGTGATCGAGAGCCTTGGAGAAGACTTTGTCGGGATCATCGTTGGGACCGTCCAGCAACGGAGACGACTCGGCATCCTGGGCGGTGTCCGGCTTTTGATGCACTTGCTTCTCGAGCTGATATATAAGTTTCTTGAGATTGCTGTAGGAGATGTAGTGACTGGACCAATCGGGCACGGCGTTGAATTGGATGCTGTGAGAGAACTTCATCTCGATCTCCTCAAGAAGCGCACGTAGCTTCTCTTCCCGACGCTGCGATCTTCGAGAGGCACCCTGGTGTGCGACGGTGGCTGCGGTTGACCGAGCTAGGGCGGAAGCAGGGAGTTCGATTAGCTCAATACTCGCAGGAGTATGATGCGAAGGTGTCGGCTGAGGTGAATGTCGATTCAGGCCTTCCAGATTGAAAGTGTGTCGCGTCGAGTCGACCGAGGCAATATTCGAAGCTGCCTACTGTACAATTGGAACAGAAAAGCCCTTCAGCCCTTTTTTTCCCTCGAGTATCAAGGTACAGTACAAGACTCGCGAGCGGGAGCGACTTGAAAATAAGCAAGGGGATCGCAAGCGACGGCTTCGATAAGACGGGTACCGGGACAGATCAAGCGAATGCCCTGCATAGACGCGCCAATGCGGTCAAATCGGTTGTATGGCTAGGACAGGGATATATAGGTGACTGTATATTAGGATCTAGGTTGTGGGCGTATGGTTGTTTGACAGATCAGCCAGTCCGAAGCATCACTATACGCCGATCATGTGATATATAATGTTATGTTGTATACAGTATGTATCTTGTCTGAACAGTCAGGTTGTTGTCAGGAAGGCTACAGCATAGGTACTGCCGGAAGCTCAACAGCTGGAGTCAAGATACGACGCCATTAGTCGACAAGCCTTGGCTATCCGGAAGACCCATCAGAAATCACCCACTCTTGACATCCTCAACGGCCTGATATTCCCACTGATGTCAAGTGGGTGCGTCCGTGCCCCAATCCTCCACGGGACATCTCCAACAAAGACGAGATGGAGTCGACCCAATTAAAAGGCAGTCATTATTACTGTGCAGACGTGATTACTTGACCCTGGATCTGGGAATCGAAGATCATCTCTAGGCGCGCAGATGGACCCGTGACTATGGCTTGCAAGGTCGAAATCTATCTCAACATCAAAGTGACTACTATGCGACAGCTTGTTTCATAATTTCGCATGCACATTGTTTGATTATGTTCTCAGCTGTACCACAAAAGACGCGAGTTCAGAATACCTCAGCAAGGTGATGTACCGTCGCTAGGCCAGCTAGCTAGGCCGCATTTTCAAATCTGTCATTCACCATCGGGATTGAGAAGCATGTCTTCTTCTGATCTCATATCCTCCACAGCATCGTGGCTTGGCTCCTCAGCAACATGCGCGAGCTCTACTTCTGCTTCTACATCATCATCGTGGTCGTTCGATGTTACTGGCTCCTGTAGCTCAGGATCGACCTTCGTGCCCAGGTCTATGTCATCCAGGAATCTCCTTCCACTGAGCCTCTCGGGCAGATACTCCTGCTGTACCTTTCCATCGAGATAGTGCGGATTGTACTTGTACTCTTTGCCATAGCCGAGTTCCTTCATCAGCCTTGTTGGCGCATTGCGGAGATGGATCGGAATAGGTAAGCCAGCAACACCGGGCTCTGCCAATGCAGCGTACGCTGCATTCATGCCACGGTATGCTCTTGTGCTTTTCGGTGCCAAAGCCAGTGCCACAGTGCAATGAGCTAAGTTGATCCTGCACTCTGGCATTCCAATCGTCTCGCATGCTTGATATGTGGCGGTGGCAAGCGAAAGAAGGGAGTTATCTGCCAGACCAACATCTTCGGATGCTACCACCACCATCCGCCGTGCTATATAGCGCGGGTCTTCTCCACTTTGCAGCATGCGAGTCAGATAGTACAGACTTGCATCAGGATCCGAGCCACGAAGAGATTTGTGGAAGGCGCTGATGGTATCGTAATGTTGATCCCCGGCGCGATCGTAGACCAAAGTCTGGGTCAGTGCGGACTTGATCGCATCAAGTGTCATGTCCGGTCGTCCCGAAAGATCCAATGCCAATGAGAGTAGATTCAAGGCCGTCCGTGCATCTCCGTCTGCAAATGTAGCGAGATAGCGAACAAGTGTGTGGTCGTCACTCTCCATCAATGACAACGACTGAGGGCTCACACTCGACTCTTGCTGCAATGCTCTTCTCAATATCGCGAAGACGTCCTCGTCGGTGAGCTTTGCCAAAGTGAACGTACGACAGCGCGAGAGGAGAGCGTTGACGACCTTGAAACTGGGATTTTCTGTTGTTGCGCCAATAAGCGTGATGGCGCCAGATTCCACGGGAGCAAGAAAGACATCCTGCTGTGATTTTGAGAAGCGATGGATCTCGTCGCAGAATATGATTGTCTTCCTGCCAGTCAATGACAGTTCGTTCTTGGCCTCTTGGAAGAGTTTCTTGCATTCGGCAACACCAGTGGAAGTGCTGTTGATCTCGACGAAGCGCGTCCCGGCAGTTTGGGCGATGAGGCGCGCAATTGTGGTCTTGCCAGTGCCAGGTCCACCCCATAGGATCATTGAGGGCACTCGGTCGGTCTCGATGAGAGAGCGCAAGACTCCAGATGGTCCAACTAGGTCTTGTCCATAGACTTCATCCAATGTGCGCGGTCTCATGCGCTCGGCCAGTGGTGCAGCTTTTTCGAGATTTGCGGAGGTCTTCAGCTTCTTTGGTGCTGGTGCTGGTGCAGGTGCGGGCGTGGGCACAGGCGCATTCGGGGTCTCTTCCTTGACTCCATCATGGATGGGGTCAAAAGCGTGAGGTCTCTTCAAGGATGCAGCGGGAGTCTGCGAAGCCCTCGGCTGAGTGATGGCTTGTTGAGAAGATGGTGTACCATGTGCAGAAGTTGTGTTTCTCTTGCCGTTGGGTGTCTGAAAGAAGTTTGCGACTTGCGATGGTTTTGGCAAGAAGCCATTCTGCGACTGCTGCTGCTGCTGCTGCTGATTTGGTGCAGGCGCTAGGGCGGTTTCATGGTAGTCAAGACATGACGAATCAATGTGTCTGTTTATGTTGACTTCCTTGACTGGCTTGCAGCAGATGGGACAGTCAACAACGGCGGGTGCAGACATCTGATGACCATCGTGTACAAATAACGTCAGTTAAGTCAATATACAGCAAGAAACGCGGGATGGAAGACGCGATGCTCGGCAAACACTGAAGCTACGTTAAGCTGAGCTACAGTAAGGTACCTTATCTTACAATGATGATACACAGATACCTCACTCAGCCTATCAGATACTTGTATATCGCCTATATCGGACCTTCTTGCGTGATGACGTGCTCTGCTATCGCGGAGATAAATTGGAAAAACATCTGGGGAAGTGATTATCGACGAACCTACCGAGGGGCTTTGATGACTCGTCATGAAGAGCGTGTGTAGCAATACCATCATTCTACGACCTTCTCTTCTCTTGACGAGGCCCGCCTACACCGTCTCACGCCCTGTGTTCTTGTCGTCTAAACGCCCATTCACTCACACAGCAATGGTGAGAGGAGATCCCTACAAGCCAGCGGCGCGTGTCGCCGGCCAGAAACAAGATGTGTGGACCATCGTCAACGAGGCAGCCGCTGCCTCACCTGTGCAGCCAATCGTGAACATGGGACAGGGTTTCTTCGGCTACAACCCACCAGGGTTTGTCGTGAATGCAGCAAAGGGAGCGCTGGACAGAGTCGAGTGTAACCAGTATTCACCCACCAAGGTTCGTTTCATCGTCTTTCATTTTCTACTTACCTGGCTGACAAATGCTCAAAGGGCCGTCCGAGGCTCAAGAAGGCCATTGCGGATGCCTACACTCCCTTCTTCGGACGAACACTCGATCCCGAGAAGGAAGTCACCATCACCACCGGCGCCAATGAGGGTATGCTCTCGGCCTTCATGGCCTTCATCGAGCCCGGCGACGAGGTCATCGTCTTCGAGCCGTTCTTCGATCAGTACATCTCCAACATCCAGATGGCAGGCGGCAAGATTGTGTACATTCCACTGGACCCGCCCGCCCGTGGAGCCACGGAGAACACGTCGGCCGCAGAGTGGACGTTGGACATGGCCAAGCTGGAAGCAGCCATGACGGACAAGACGCGCATGATCGTGCTCAACACCCCCCACAACCCCATCGGCAAGGTCTTCCACAAGGACGAGCTGCGAGCCATCGGCGACCTGTGCGTCAAGAACAAGGTCATCATCTTGTCCGACGAGGTCTACGATCGTCTGTACTACGTCCCCTTCACGCGCATCGCCACGCTGTCTCCAGAAATCGCCGACCTGACGCTCACGGTCGGATCCGGCGGAAAGAACTTTTATGCAACTGGGTGGCGCGTCGGCTGGCTCATCGGACCCGAGCATCTGATCAAATATGTCAGCGCCGCGCACACGCGCATCTGCTACAGCAGCGTGAGCCCGCTGCAGGAGGCCATGGCCATCGGCTTCGAAGAGGCCGACAAGCACAACTTCTGGGATGAGACCAAGCAGGAGATGAAGGCCAAGATGGACCTGTTCAACGGCATCTGGAAGGAGCTCGACCTGCCCTTTTCCGACCCGGAAGGCGGCTACTTTGTGCTCGTCAATCTTGCCAAGGTCAAGCTACCGGCTGACTACCCTTTCCCTCCCCACGTCGCCAGTCGCCCGAGAGACTTCAAGCTGAGTTGGTTCTTGATCATGGAGCTCGGCGTCGCCGCCATTCCACCTACCGAGTTCTTTACTGATGACAATGCCCACATCGTCGAGGACTGGTTGAGGTTTGCCGTATGCAAGGAGGACTCTGTGCTCGAGGAGGCCAAGAACAGACTCAGGGGGCTCAAGAAGTTCATACAATGATACTGCTACCACGTAATACACAACTGAAAGAGAAAAAAGTGATCATGAATGCACCATTATCGCCAGAGAAAGCCAAAGACCTCGGTCCCTTTTTCCATCTGTCTTGTCTAATCTTAGTCCCCAAAAGTAATGAACGAAGAAGCAGAATAATATCTATACGAATGGGTGATAAAACAATCCAACTCCTGCTAATCTCAATCTATAAAAGTAGAACTCCCGCTATAACAAATACGCCAAATCCCAAATATCCTCTCTAGTCCACGCCCTGACCCCCTTGTTCCCGGCCAACTGCTCCATGCGCGTCTCGAGCGCCTTGACCAACCTCTCCGCATACCTCTCACTCCGCCCGCTCGGATCGATTCTCAAATACTGCACTTCATAGTCCCTATTCACGCGCCGACTGTCGCCGGGACTCAGGAAGCGCACGCGGAAACACGCGCTGGCGTCGCGTCTCCACCCGTTGCGCTCGTCTTTATACATGCCTCTGCCGACCTGCGCGAAGACGACGGTCCTGATGCGCGAGATACTCGCGCTGCTCATCGAGTAGAGCCATCTTGATCCAGACGTCTTTTTCGTCTTCCGCGTCGTGCTCAGCAGCGAGGGGTTCATGCTTATCAGCAGCGGGTGCTGGAAGTCCAGCGACGGCCGCCGGTTCAGCAGGAAGTCGTTGTCGCGGTAGAAAATGGGCAGGCCTTCGGTGCGCGCGAGGTGGCATGTGCGCAGGAAGGCGGGCTCTGCGCCAGAGGCGTCGTCGTGGTGCTCGATTGCGCTTTCGAGGTCTTGAGGGGTTGAGGTCGTCGTCGTGGTGCGTTGGGTGGTACTCGATGTTGGGGTTGTAGAGGGGCTAGTGGCACGAAGAGGAGGAGGGCATGACACGGCGGCGGTGGGGAGGGCGAATTCGTATATCATCAGGCGTAGCTCGTAGGGTAGGCGGAACAGTCTCGATTGCAGTTGTGCCTTTGGTGTTGTCGTTGTCTTCTTCGCCTCTATGGCTTCTTCGGTAGCGGCAGCAGTAGCAATGACTTTTGGTCGGCGTTTGCTCGTAGACTTGTCATGCACTTCTAGGGTACTATCGTTGCGCTGTGCGACTGGACGCTTGATAGCGCGTGGTCTGGCTCGCGGCGTCGTTGTGGTCGTGGTCGTGGTCGTTGACATGTTTATAAGAATATGCTGTATATGAACTCTCCCAGGAGCAGGCAGTGACTATAGATGACGAAGGGTACACAGGGCCTGCTGTGATTACGATGCGAGAGAGAGGCGCAGAGTCAATGGGTGTATACGGCAGAGTAATGTCTAAGATAGATCGGTGGGTGGGTAGATGACCGGGGGTGCCGAAAGAGAGATAAACCCATCTCACATGTTCCCGGACATGCTGCTGTATTTATCTACCTCGCACTAACACCACCAAACGCTTATTACCATATCTTTTAGACTCATCGTCGAGGCGCACCGCTCTCGGCAATACTGGACTCGAGGGAGAGGGAGAGTGCGAGGGGTCGTCACCCATCATCTTCTAAGACGGCTTCATGGCCCGGATGCGGTCCGAACACCAAACCCGAAAAAGAACCACCATTCCTTTCCGGTCGCACATCACGGGGGCCCAATCCAGGAACGTGTGAGACTAACCCAGATACGTGTGCACGTAGTATCCTCGGTCGGTACTTTGGGACGAAGGTATCGGAGAAAAGGGATTTGTTCTGGCAGATAATGCCGTGGAGAGAAAGAAGAAAGATACGTTAGGCACCTTGATGTGGGACCGTTTGCGTGTGGACCCTGCATGATTTTCTGTATCGTCCGCCATGACCGGATCTAGATAAGTGTCGGGTGCATCGGTAGCCATGTGCTTCGCTGGAACACCGGTAGGTAAGTCTCTGCTCTGGGCCATTTGTGGAATTAACACAGTGTGTCTACCATCATTTACCCTCGCTGCCTTGTGTTAGCAGCCTCAACACTATCCCTAATCCTCACTGCCGAACTTGAAAGGAAGTTGTTGCGTCGTGAATTCACTTCCCTTCCCCTCATTAAGATCTACCAAAGTGGGCGTGTGCGCAGCAAGACCCTGAAGACCTCCGAGCCCGGAAAAAAACCTCTGGACCCTGAAAGGAAACCGAATCCGACCCAATCCCATAGCTGAAACCTGGACCCTGGCTCTTGCCCCACGTACTCGGACCCAGACATGTGATCACGAACAAACCAAGACGTCTTCTAGAAACGGTTTGGTCTTTTGTTTCTGGACGAGTTAGCGAAGCGCTCCCTGAGAACCGCGCAGCAGGTGATCGCCCGCGTGCTTTCTAGCCCTTCCGTTTCTTCACCGACCACGTTTTCTTTTCGATGACAAAGGCCGAGTGACGAGACAGTGATTCATCGCTGTATGGGAGGTGTGCCGAGGCTTATGCAGACTCCGCGAGGTAGGTACGGTATCGATTGAGACAATTTCATGGGTTTGATGCAAAAATGTCTACCGGCCATGACATAGATAGTGCAAATTAATTCTGAATGCGAGGAGCTACAACGCGATAGACGTTTGTTCCTTTGCCATCTACCTCGGATGTCGCATAGCGTTTTTGAGTCATCCTCGAAGAAGATGCGCCATACTTGTAAGGAGCGCTTGTTCCGGTACCGGAACATAGATCTCGAGTTGATAGCCCGCCGGAGCTCTCTTCCTTCTATCCACTTTGGCGACAAAGTCGTGACTTTATTTCGCCTGATGCCACCACCATTCAGCCTTTCCAGGCTTCTATGGTCTATCTGGTCCAGAATGATCGAGTTGTCGCGGAAGTATTTTGACCATGATTGTGACATAGTTTCATCTCGACACGAGTGCCACCATTTTTGATGTGTCGGAGGAACCGAATCAACTTCTGAACGTTATCCGTACACTTGGTTGGTGATAGTCCTGCCGTAATTGTTTCGTTGGCGCAAAGACAGGATTGTAGTCTTCATGATAGGGCCTTTCCGCCAGCAACCTCTTGCTACGGTGATCATCTTGCTGTTGCCCCGAGTGTTGCCCCGAGGGTCAAGACTGCCGGAGCATGGCGAGAGCTGGTCTATAAGTCATGGCTGTCTTACAGCTCAACCTCGAAGCTAAACATCTCTACAGGAACTCTGTGGAGATTTGAGGTCTATCAGACATGTTCATACGCTCCCTTCCGATTGTAGAACGGCTTGGATGCAGTAAGAGGTGCCTGCGGGGCTCGAGGTGTCTAGGGCGCGAGGCATACGTAGAATTGATAATTGACATGTGCAACCCTGCGCATGTCTTCGTATACTTCACACTCAACATGTAGCGCAGTTAAGGCACCTCCGCTGATCTGCAGAAACGGCACATAGATCGCATACATTTTTTCCACACGTGTAGCATGCAGTCTCTTCTTGAATCAAGGTGTCGTCCAGATCCATGGCATCAGCAGACCGCAGCGAATCGTCGCAGTCCTCGCAAGCCGCGCTATTCGGTTCAAAGGCAGACTGAGAGTCTGGAGAATTGCGCCGAAGACTAGTCGTGGCCGAGGAAGGAAGACGCCAGAAGTAGTGTAGGGTAGATGACTGCGCTGGCGGCTGCTGTCGAATTGGCTGGTCGCGTGATTGAATAGGTGAGGCGTTGGGATGCTCCTTTTGAGCTCCAAAGAGCTTTGTTATCGTCGTGGCTGCATAACGATCAGCATCCCTCGTCTCTACTGGCCAGTGGAAGATCACCTACCATAGACTTGCTCGCTCTCGGGTCTGTTGTCGCGATATCTCTTGCGGGTCCGACTGTTCAGATGGGCTGCGCCCGCATCATCTTGCACTTTCCAATGTCGAAAAGTCTCCGAGCTCGTTGCCTCGTTCAGTTTGCTCTGAGGAAAGTAGAGAGGGAGGCGTAGAGGCGTCTCTGGTATGCCTTGTGGAAGAGAGGCTGCGAAGCCACCAACAGGGGAGGAGAAGGCGCATAGGGACCGCTTGCGTTTTATGGTCATGGTGGTAGATTGCGTGACCGGCGTTGCGTATTTCCAACAATACTCATATACAGATAGCGGAGTAATATGTGATACTGTAGCGATTATGACAAGAGTGAAGGTGCTAGAGTGGTTCACAGTCAGATGCGCGTCCGAGATAAGGACACGCGTGGACGCGTTCCTGCCGGACCAAAGCCCGGAATTAACGTGCAGTGATGGACTGATGCGAACCGGAAACACTCCCGACGTCATCTCTCCCTCTTTGCAACCCAACTGGTGTCCATCAAGGTACCGCAGTCGCATGACCCCAAGGTTCTCTCTATCTTGCTACTTGCCACCAAATCAGCAGTATGACCGTCCGAGAAGCCAGCCATGCAGGCTCATGGTATTCGTCTTCAAAGTCACAGCTATCCTCACAGCTTGATGGCTGGCTCGCCAATGTGCAAGCTCCCGTCCCATGTATAGGACCTCAGTCGTCTGGACAAAGTGTTGATGTGTTGCCTACTCCAGGTGCAAGGGTGATCATTGCACCGTGAGCTCTGTCTGATCATGTCCATACCTCTCTACTTGTTGCTAAGACGTGCTTGTATAGCCATGCCGGATATTCATACTCTGGTCCTGCTGCAGCTTGGGCTTACAAGTCCTGGGATCTTGCTAGAATGTGCGTGATTGACTTCTACCTACCCTTGGGCCCATGATCGGAGATTGTTCAATATGTTTATATCAGTGCATGGATCCAGAAGCTAGAGGACTAACATATGGTGTTGACCAGTAAGCGAGTATTCTTACTGGGTCCTTCGCATCATGTCTACCTGACAAACTGTGCATTAACTCAATGTACTGAATACGAAACCCCTCTCGGAAATCTCACAATCGACAGAGAAACCACACAGCAGCTATTCGACACCGGCAAGTTCTCAAGGATGTCTCAAGAGACCGACGAGGACGAGCACAGCCTCGAGATGCATCTGCCGTATATCTACACGATGCTATCAAAGTAACACCATCCAACTTTTACCCAAAACGGGCAGCCCAGCACTAACAGAAATCCCACAAAGGACCTCCTCCAATCCCGCAGCGTTTCCAAAACTTGTCCCGGTAATGGTAGGCAACACATCCGCTTCCGCCGAAAAACAATTCGGCCAACTCCTCGCGCCCTACCTCAAGGACCCCGAAAACGCCTTCGTCATATCCTCGGACTTTGCACACTGGGGACTACGATTCAGATACACCTACTACGACTCTTCGTCAACAGCCTCAGCAGTATCTCTCAAAGCATCCGACAAACCGCCCAGAGACCCACCGATCCACGAGAGCATCAAGAAAGTCGACTTCGAGTGCATAGGCGCGTGCGAAAGCGGAGACCATGACGAATGGCTGTCCGTGCTCGAGGAGACAGGGAATACGGTCTGCGGACGTCATCCGATCGGTATCGTCATGGCTGCTATGGAGGCGCTTGGGGGCGAGGGTAGGTTTAGATTCTTGAGGTATGAGAGGAGTAGCGAGTGTGCCAGGGTCAGTGATAGTAGCGTGAGCTATTGCAGTGCGATTGCTGTTCTTTAGTAGATTTCGGACGGTCTGTTGTCGACTGGTCAAGGGCGGTCGTGCAGAACAGACAGCATACGAGGAATTGCTTTTCTTGCATGAGATATAGATGATGTTGATGATGGGTTTTCTTCCTTATAATCAAATGGATGACTTTCTCTGATGATGACTCGGTATGAGAAGAGATGACTATCAATATAGTTGCGACCGGGGACTCTACTCGTGTTGCATCCAAGTAGATATGCTTGACTTCTGGGAATCGAACGCCGCATTGGACTCACGATGAAAACAACGTACAAGACACTCAAGTACTCACGACCTCGAGCAGGAGCACCGGTCAACACAAGGGAAGACAAAGCTGAAGAAAGCTCATGCACCTTTGACTACACCTAGAGCAAATCTTATAAACAAAACCGCAACCCACTTTCCTTCCCCATCTACGACCCCTTCCGCGTAACAGCGACAGAAGCCGGATCAACCGTCTCCTCATCGCCCCACTCCGCAACCCAGCCGTTATCCGCCAAATACTGCTTCCACGCCTCGTCCTCATTATCCAAGTTCCTCTCGGTGTCAGGAATAACAAAAAACGCAATCGCGGCGCCCAGCACCGCGAAGCCCGCGCCGACGAGAAACGTGCCTTGGTCGCCTGCCTTGGCGCTAATGGGCGTAAAGACCTGCGTGCCTATGGCGGCGCCAGCCTTGGAGAACGCAGAGCAGAGCCCGACGAGCTGGCCGCGGATGGAGGTCGGGAAGGACTCAGAGGACACAAGCACGACGGTGCTGCCGGGGCCGACCTCCCCAAGCGTTAGGAAGATGCCGTAGAGCACTACGAAGAGCGGGAAGATGTTCTGGATGGGCTTGTATGCGCCGCCGAGGACGAAGCCGAGCGCGGCTTGCAGGATGAAGCCTAGTGCCATGGTGCGGCGGCGCCCGATCTTGTCGCTTAGGTAGCCGCCGATGAAGGGGCCTGGGATGTAGAAGCAGTTTATCAGCACGCCCCAGCCGAGGTTGGTGATTAGCGAGTCGCCTGCGTTGACGCGGTTGGTGATAGTCCCGGCGAAGATGCCGAAGGGGATGCTGATCCAGTTGTACAAAAACCAAGTCGCGGACGCGCCGATGAGGGGTCGCCAGTAGCGTTTGAGTGCGAGCCAGTAGGGGACGCGTTGTTTGCGCATGGAGGACTTGCGGTACGATGTTGAGACGGCCATGCGGTAGCGGAACCAGAAGATGGAGAGGGGAGGGATGAGGCCGAGGGCGAAACTGGTTCGCCAGACGATGCTGTATTTTTCGACCTTTTCGTGGACGCACAGAAGGAGCAATAGAGGCACGAGGCCCCCGAAGACGTAGCCGAGCGAAGCAGACAGATCCGCCAACATGGCGAACATGAATCCGCGATGTCTGCGCATGACATCGTTCTCGTCTGTTGCTTCTGTCGCACCCGCGCCGCTGACTGGGTACTCGCCGCCTGCGCCCACGCCGGCAATGCCTCTGGCTATGATGAGACACCAGAACATGCCCGTGTCCGAAGTTCCGTGAGCTGCGGCAGACAGGACGATACCTAGCACAAGGAGAACCGTCGTGGCGACAGCACCGGTCTTACGACCGAGTTGATCTGCGATGACGCCGAAACCCAGCATTCCCACGATCATGCCGACCATGAAAGCGTTGGACAGGCGCGTTTGGATGTTGCTGGTCAATGCTTCCGGATAGCTGATTGCAAGTAGCAACTCGAGGTTTCCAATGACCGAGGCATTGTAGCCATCACTTCCGATAGCAAGACCGGAGAAGACGAGCATCATGATCACTGACAACTTGCTGTAATACGTCGTGGGCTTGACCTCGCCGCTCTCGGTGTCGACGTCCATGACCTCGACCGCACCCATGGTGCCATTCTTGGTCTTGGTCAATTCATCCTGCGAGACATCGTCTTGCTCGCGGTGAGCATATATCTCAGTGCTGGCCATGGTGTCTATGTTAGCACCTTTCCTGAGTTGATGTCGACCTTAGTGCGGGGGTGTCCCACAAGGAAACCTGGAAGGAGAGGAGGCCATTTTGTAGAACATTGGCCTTTTCGACCATTGCCACCGTCGCATGTCACCTGCCGGCGATAGTCGTGGGTATCATGTCAATGTCGAGCTAAGAGGATAGGTAACCGCGAGATGGAGAGCAGTGTGACGCCGCCGGTCGATAACAAATTAGCGGGAAAGTTTGCCCTATCGAAACATGCTGAAGAAGGCGGCCTGTTCGTCCTGTGTTTCTCTTGCTTCCATGTAGCATATAAGATGCAATCAGAGATCAGCCTAACTCTACGAATCTAGCCCGTCTGCGTGCTATCACCTTATCGTGCAGACGAGTGGACAGAGACCGTTCAGACGCACATGCTCTATACCTAGGTACCGTACATATAATTCCAATATTCGTAATTGAGCGAGTGCTACGATACACATGACCGCAGATCCCAAGCCCGATCACAAGTAACAAGATGCTCTCAAAGAAAGTATCAAGTCTCGAAATCTACACCAAATCGTAGGTACAGTAGTTGGCCGATCGATGGGGCGCGTCGGTAGTTCGAAGCAGACTAAGGTACAGCTGATAGGGCGATTTTAATATAGCCGGATCAGACTGCCCGCTAGGGACTCTCCGTATCGTACCTTTTGCACCAATGCAACAGTGCCGAGTAGATCTATCGGTATGTGGGATAAACGTACACAGTAGATAAGAAACCTCTCTTCCTTCTACACTATTGGTCTAGAAGCCTTTCTGATTCAGTCGCTGATTGTACCTTGCCTTGACCCTGTGCAGACAGAGTTGCATTGCAGGTGTACAGCGCAGAGCACGCAGCGATGAGTGAGAAAGAGCAGCAGCAGCAGTCGGCTTCTGGCTATCGACCATCGTGGTCGAGGGCCGATGTCGGACCTCGAGCTGGACTGGGTTCGAAGGTCCGTATGGCTATTGCAGCTACTTGGTCATTGCTATACATCACATGGCTTTTTGTTAGTCGTCCATGGAATGTTACAGTCACGACATATGAATTGATCTTTAACAGAAACACCACATCTTCCAACCTGCAAGCCGCTCAGAGCGGGCGCTACAGTGCTCGATCGATAATCTAAACCAGAACCTCTATTTCCTTGAGAATGCTCGACCGATCGAGGCAGAGGAGTTTCTTAGCCGACGTGACAACCTAGCTCGCGCTCTGCATGTTTCTGGAGTCGATGGCTTTGTTCTAGAGCCGGGGTACACCTTCCAGTACTATGCAAACATCTCGCAGCGCGACTGGGTATGAAGTGATCTGCCCACTCTTCAAAGAAGCGTGCGTGCTAACCAGCCTGCAGGAACCCTGGGAGCCCGAGGAGCGTCCTTTCCTCATGATTGTAGAGCCTTCAATCAATTCTACCACCGGGCATGTCAAGGCAAAGACGTCTTTCCTGGCCCCGTCCTTTGAGGCTGGTAGAGTGCGAATGTTGGGCATCCCCTCTCAAGGCGAACTAGACATCATCACCTGGGAAGAACACTGGAATCCCTACGCCACGCTCAGAGAGCAGCTTTTCTCTGGACGTGATGATGTGAAGCTCATGGTCGATGAAGAAATTCGTGACTTTCTGGTGCGTGGTCTCGACGCCAACGGATTTGAAACCGTGGGTCTGGGAGGCGAAGTCGAAGCTGTGCGTCAGACCAAGACCCCTGCGGAGGTCGAGCTGCTCCGAGCGGTCAATACTGGTACGATAGAGGGCATCCGCGCCATGCGTCCGTGTCTCCAGCCCGGTATGACAGAGACCGAGGTAATTGAGATTCTCGATCGAACCATGCAAAGTATCGGGTTCGACCTCTTTTTCAACATCGTCTTGGCGGAAGAGAATGCGGCGCTGCCTCATGGCGGATTTGCCACCGGAGGCAAGGTCCTGACTCATGAGACGATGATCCTCATCGATGCAGGATACCACTATCTGGGATATTCGTCGGATGTGTGCCGCAGCTTCTTCATTGATCCTCCTGCCAAGTCGTTGACAACCAAAACACTGAATGCACTAGGAGTGGCTTCGGCAACGCCTTCAAAGGAGGCCGCAGAGCTACATGCCGAGAAGCTCAAGGTGTGGGATATTGTGCTGCAAGCGCAAACTGAAGCTGGAAAGATGTTTATGCCAAACAGCACCGCAGCCAGCGTGGATGTTGCGGCACGAAAGGTAATCGATGACGCGGGCTATGAAGGGACCTTCACCCACAGGCTTGGTCATGGTATCGGAATCAAAGGTGAGAACAAATATGCTTGCAGCATGTCGCCGTTTTGCGTCATTTTCGTCGACACAAGCGCGCATGCCTGTTCTGTTGGATCTATGTGCTAATTGGCTCGCACAGCTCACGAATCTCCGTATCTCAACAAAGGCAACCACGAAACGCTGCTTCGACCTGGCATGACCTTCACAGCGGAGCCGGGAATCTACCTCGAAGGTCGCTTCGGTGTGCGACACGAAGACATTTACCTCGTCAAGGAAAACGGGGAAGCCGAAGTCATCAGTGGTAAGCGGGCTGTTTCGCCGTATGAGCCTTGAGCTTCGTAAGGGTTGTGTTTGGCTTGTCAGATGTCATTGTAGTAAAAAGCAGTGCTTGCTTGATGGTAGAATATCTATTTCCGGTCGACTAGTCAGGATTCGTCATCTCATATCCTGGCGACGTCGCGTCTGCCTTTCATCTCGGGTCGTTCCAGCTCCCATTCGTCTCTCAGTACTGCGTACAAGAAGTCGCCTAAAAGCACGCTCAGAGCTAGTGACCAGACGAGCGTGATGGCATAGAAGAAGTTTGCGTTGCCGCTCCCGGCGTAGATCCACAAGTAGTAAAAGGCCGGGGCGAGAAAGGTGGTGTAGAGGAGAGCAGACAGAGCGGGGAAGGGGTAACGCGACAGATCAGCCAAATGGGCGAAGACAGTCAGCGCCGATAGCCACAAGCCGGCATCACCAACATTGGCGTAGGGCTGGAAGATGGCGAAGACGCCAATGAGTAGCATGACGGCGGCCAGTGGCTGTCGTCGTAGCCTGATGGTCAAAGCGGGCGAGTAAGCAGCCATGTGCAGCCAGAAGACGGCGAGGAAGAAGGCGCGGAAACTGTCGAACATTTCGATGAAGAAGTACCACCAGAGCCCGACATTTGGTGTCAGATCAGGGAGGAGAAGTCGAGTACCATACACGGATGCAAGGAACGACCAGCTCTGGCCAGTCAGGACGAAGGACAAGACAAATAGCAGAGCAATGAAGAGTGCCAGAGTGATGGTTTGACGTGTAGCGAAGGCTGCCAACGACCTTTGTGCTGCAGATGGCGACTGCGTTTGTTTGGCAGGGGTTTCATCAGAGCTTTGAGCGGTGGATCGGGCAGAGACAACATCGTAGCAGAGGATGGTGAGAGGGGGTGCCAGCAACAGTGGGTGCAGAGACACGTAGCTCGCCAGAGCCAAGGAGAAGGCCGAAGTGATAGGCGCGCCGGCGCATGCCTTTGAAATGGCCAGCAACGTGAAAAGATTTCCGAGGACGGATGTGGGTCGGGCCAGACAGGTCAGGAGCGTGAAAGGATTGAACAGATATGCAGCGGC
Source organism: Neodothiora populina (assembly GCF_041146345.1). Lineage (NCBI taxonomy): Eukaryota > Fungi > Ascomycota > Dothideomycetes > Dothideales > Dothioraceae > Neodothiora > Neodothiora populina. The sequence goes on along the minus strand of NW_027191408.1, from coordinate 632,535 downwards.
GACGTAGATTGGAGCCAGAGCCAGGTGTTTTCGAGGGGAAGAATAGAAGCGAGATAGTGATGCTTGAGCAGACTGGGCGATGTCAATCAGGGCCTGGGCAGCGGCAAGGTCGAGGATGGTGTAGAGAAGGATGGTGAACAAGGGATATGTGGCAGGATCCGGCAAGAGGGAGAAGAGAGGGAGCAGAAGAGGAGCCTGGTGGAAGAGACCTCCATCGTATGGGGACAAGCCATTGTCGTAGAGGAAAAGGCCCTCTTGCAATCTCTTGAAGCTGTTCACAGGCGTAGACAACTCGACGCGTCCGGTCAAGAGAGGGGGCAGGGTCGGGAACGCTGCGGCCAGTAAGAGACGCAGAGCGGCAGCGGATGCGAAGAGCAGCGCCTTCTGCTGTGTTTGTGTGAGGGATGACATTTGAGCGCAGGAATCGGCAGCATAGCCTTTCTGTGTGTCCAGAGAAAAGCAACGAGTGACGATGAGCTACAGAAGGTGTACAAATCTAGCGTACATTGCCTTGAGTAGCTGTAAACACGAGATGGAGTAAATATATATGTAAATCTCGGGGGTCATGGCCGAGGCCAAGTCCAGACTCCGCATTTAAGCTTCGCGGCAACAGCGGGAGCTACGTCCATTTCGAGAAGTAGCGCAATGAAAACAGCGGGCGGTCAGAGGAAAGTCTGAGGAAAGACGCATGAATTGCCATAACAACTCCAGATTTTCTTATTTCTCGATTTCTCTCATATATTTTATATAAGACATCCGTCCTGTTGATTTTCCATCAACACCACCGACGCAACAATGGTGTCGCAGAAGAAGGGCAACAAGAAGGAGGCCAAGAAGGGTAACGCGAAGAATTATATCACGCGTACCCAGGCAGTCCGCAAGCTACAGATCTCTCTTCCTGATTTCAGAAGATTATGTATCTTCAAGGGTATGTTCAAGATCCATTGGATTTCACTGAAAAAGAAATGAAAGAAAGCAGAAGAACAAAAAACTGATCTTTTACCCTCTCTTTCCAGGCATCTACCCACGTGAGCCGCGCAACAAGCGCAAGGCAGCCAAGAACAGCACCCCCAGCACCACCTTCTACTACACACGAGACATCCAATTCCTCCTGCATGAGCCTCTGCTGGCCAAGTACCGCGACCACAAGGCGCTGGGCAAGAAGATCAGCAGGGCACTCGGCCGCAATGAGATTGGCGATGCTGCGCGCATGGAGAAGACGCTGACGCCGCGCATCACTCTCGACCATGTCATCAAGGAGCGATATCCCACTTTTGTCGATGCCCTGCGCGATCTCGACGACTGCCTCAGCATGTTGTTCCTCTTCGCCAACCTTCCCGCCACCGAGAACGTTTCCTCCAAGACCATCCAGCTCTGCCAGCGTCTGTGTCTCGAGTTTGAGCACTACCTCATCCGCACCAACAGCCTACGGAAGAGTTTCCTCTCCATCAAGGGCATCTATTACCAAGCCACCATCCAGGGCCAGGATATCCTGTGGTTGGTCCCTTACAAGTTTGTGCAAAGAGTCACGGGAGATGTCGACTTCAGAATCATGGCCACCTTCGTCGACTTCTACACCACTCTCCTTGGCTTTGTCAACTACCGACTCTACACTTCGGCTGGTCTCGTCTACCCGCCCAAGTTCAATGCTCAGAGCGACGAGCAGGGTGCCGAGTTGACTGCCTTCACTATCCAGGGTGCCAACCAGGCCGCCATCAGCGGCGATGCACCAGCCACCACACAAGACGGCGCCCAGAAGCAGATCTCACAGAAGGCACAGGCCGAGGCTGACAAGCTTCTGTCCGGCCCGGCTGCCTCTCAGGAGGAGCCCACATCCTCTTACGCGACTGCGAACGAGCTGCCCTCGTCTTCAGCCACTGTTGAGGCCGAGAACGGCGACGAGACCACCACTAATGCAGATGGTCTTGACAAGTTCGAGACTGTCGATCAGTCCGCTGATCAGCTTTACCAGCCCACCGGTCTCTCCCAGTCCACCGCATCCACTTTGTTCAGCGACATGACCATCTTCCTCTCCCGCGAAACCCCCCGTGCTCCTCTCGAGTTCATCCTCCGCTCTTTCGGCTGCAATCGTCTCGCTTGGGATGCCATCCTCGGCCCTGGCGCCTACACAAACGACGAGTCCGACCGTCGCATCACGCATCAGATTGTCGACAGACCCGACCTGCCCCTACCAGCTGTTCCCGACGAAGACGAGGAGCAGACGCAAAACGCCGTTCAGAAGGGTCGTCTACGACCTGGCGAGAGAGTGCCCGGTCGCATCTACGTCCAGCCACAGTGGGTGTGGGACTCGATCAACGCCGGTCGTCTTCTCCGCCCAGACCTGTACGCCCCTGGCGCTGCCCTGCCCCCTCACCTGTCACCGTGGGTCAAGGCTCGCAAGGGCGAGTACGACCCCACCAAGCCGCTTGCCGAACAGGAGGCCGAGGGCGAGGCCGTCGCAGCAGGCGCCGACGTCAGCGACGAAGAGGTTGACGATGAGGACATGGAAGAGCTCGAGGCCGCCTCCGCCGACGAAGAAGAAAAAGAAGAAGAAGAAGAAGACCCGTCGTCGAACGTCCGCAGCATGACACCCGCCGAGTACAGGGAGGCCAAGGAGAAGGCGGCCAAGGAGAAGGAGTACCTGGCCAAGAGCCGCAAGGACATCGCATCAGGCGAGGGCATGGACGTCGAGCTCGCCGACTCGGAAGACGAAGACGACGAGTCAGAGGAGGAAGAAGCCGACGAAGCCTTTGACGGATTCGAAGAAGACGCCTCATCGGACGATGATGACGACGACGCAGCGGCAGCACGCCAGCACCAGCGCGAACTCGAAGCCGAAGCCAAGGGCCAAACAGTCAGCACCAACAAGACCGACGCGGGCTCGACCCCCGGCAAAGCGCTCAAGAAAAAGGAAGGCGAGCAAGCGCGTAAGAAGATGGACAAGGCCCGCAAGGAAAAGGACGAAGAGGTCGAGAGGCAGAAGATGATGATGTCGAGGCGCAAACGCAAGGTGTTTGAGAAGATGACCTACTCGAACAACAAGCGGGATGCAGAGGCTGAGAAGTTGAGGTCCAAGAGGAGAAAGCTCGAGAAGCAGCAGCAAAAGTAAAAAGGTAGACGGACTTCTGGGGTATTTTGTTGGGGTCCTTGTGGACTTTTCCTCTACTTCTTAGCAATCGACTGAGATCTATTTTGCTTCTACCTGATGTAAGGGCATGTACGTGTTGTTGTCTGTGTTCTGGTTTCTTGCATTTACATGGAGTTTGTCTTTTTGCTTGTAACTCTCAGACAAAAATAGAAGTAGCAGTAGCAGTTCCAATCAGCCGCTCTGTCAAGGCCGTTGTATAGCACCCTGGTAGCTCTTGGCCGCAACAAAATGTGGAAAGTTATCCAAATGATGATCAGGTTTCGAAAACATCTTTTCTCATATATTTCTTGGTGTTTCCCGGACAGCGAATGTTAACACACCCGCCTCTCCTCCCCGCTAGCCAGCCATGCAGACAGCAGCACAATCACTTGCTGATCCAATCCTTGACGCGTCTACATATCCCACCATCGCTCATGCAAGTCCCTAAGATCCAACTCGCCCGTGACAGCCTCCCTCTTCAAAAACTGCGTCAAATCGCTGCCTGCCTCGAGTTCCTTCTTCGTCCACCCATTCCCCCAGTACGCAAACCGATTCTCCGGCCTCAAGTACTCATATTCCCAATCCTCCCATCTAGGCTCCCGTTTGACAAACGTGCTATGCGACTGCGAGCCAGGCCACAAGCCATGAATACGCGCGCCGGGTCGACGTCCGTTGGCCCAACTGCTGCAGTTCTGCGACAGGTTGGTGCGCGGGAAGAAGGCGTCGCAGTAGGTTATGAAGTCGTCTGTGGCGGCCTTGGACGGCTGGATTGTCTTGATGCCCTGTGTGCGGAACTTGCGCAGTAGTTTGGCGATGTAGCCGAGTTGCGTCTCGATGCTGTGCGTTACTGTGCCTGCTGTGCCGTGCGCGTTCGGTCCGTGCAGGTGGATGAGGTTCGGGAAGCCGGGGGTCGCGAACCCGATGTAGCTGTATGGGAAGCCGTAGAGACCTTCGGGCCGCCAGGCGAGGGAGAGATCGATGCCTGTGTCGTTTACGATAGGGAAGGGAGGCGCGAAGTCGACGTTGGCGCCTGTGGCGCATATGACTGCGTCCACGGCTCGTTCCTCTCCGTCTAATGTTACGATGCCGTTGGCGGTGAAGTGTGAGATGCGGTCGGTTATGTAGGCGACGTTGGGCTTTGTCAGGGCCTCGAGGTAGCCGGGTCCGGGAGTCAGGCGACGACAGTTGGGAGGAAAGTTGGGCACGATCTTGTCGAGGAGCTCGGGCTTCTCTTTGAGTCTTTCGGCCATGAGATGCTTGAAGTGCGCGGCTGCTTTGCGACTTGCGTCCGAGTCGCGGATCTGTTTCTCGAATGTGCTCCAGTACGTGTTCTCCAGCCCTTTGCGGAAGGCTGTGTATTTATCTGGGTCCGCAAAGTCTTCGAGCTGTTCTGGCGAGTATGGCATCGCCTGTGCCTGTCTGTCGAGACCGCCTAGCGATCCTGCAATCCACGTTCTCGAGCGTGCATAGTGGTCGATATGCTGTGCTACCTTTTGTAGTTCGGGAAGGAGCTGAATGCCAGAAGCACCATTACCGATGACAGCGATGCGTTTACCAGCGGGATCGAAGTTCGGGTCCCAGTTTGATGCATGCCTCAAAAGGCCCTTGTACTCACTCATCCCCTCATAATCAGGTAGTCTCCAATCGTTGAAGTGGCCAATTGACGGAATGATCAGATCGTAAGTCTCTTTGACATCGCCGCCTGTTTCGAGGTTTTGGATGTTGACCTCCCATTTGGTGCTTTCCGGTCGCCAATGACAGCCTGTCACCTTCTGGTTGAAGCGTGTCTTCTCGTAGACGTTGTACTTCTTGGCCAGTCCGGACCAGTAGGCATGGATTTCCTTGCCCTGAGCGAACGCTTCGCTCCATTGAGTGTTTGGGTCGAATGTTGACTGATAGACGTGTGCAGGAATGTCACATCGAACCCCTGGGTATACGTTCTCAAACCACGTTCCCCCCTGCCAATTGCATCAGTACAGATTGCGAAAGGAGGAGACAAAATATATCTCCCGCAGACTCAGGGTATGATACTACTCACCACATCGGCATTTTTCTCAATAATAGTGAACTTTACACCAGGCACCTTGATTGGCAACAAAATACCAGCTAGCACTCCTGCAAGACCAGCGCCAATAATAGCAATCTATTGTCCACTTATCAACTTGTCATTTCTTTTGGTGGCGAAGACCTGTGTATAAGACTCACCTCCAATTCCCTCTGCTCGTCAATTGGGTGTTCGCTGAGCTTGAAGTCGGTTGGGTATGGATATACCCATTGCTCCTCTGTTTCTGTAGACCCATCCACAGGCGTGAACGAGTCCGCAAGTTCGAGTGTCGGCTCGTGTGTGGACGTCTCCTGGGCCTCATTTGGTGGCTCTTTATTATCTACGTCTACTGTGTCCGCAAGGTAAGGTGCCATGTTCTTTATCTAATTGCACGCTCTATTTGCACTTTTGCCTCGGAACTCAAGATCTATTACAATGCTAGAGACAATCACAATGCTAGACCTCGACCTTTATGCCGCGAGCTTGCAAGGGTATACAAGGTGTATAAACACTAGTGGGGTGTAGCGAAGTATACAAAGTGAAGACAGAGGAGGGGTAGATAAATGTACCATACGCAACACCAACCTAAGAAATCACAAGACCTCAAAGAACCCAAGCCTTGACTTGTCTGTATCGATTGAGGGGCCACAATGCGCACCCCTACAACTCAGCAGTATCTCCTAGGCACTTGCGAAGAAAGTGTGGAAAGATCTCCACGTTTTGCACCCAATAAGGTTCGTTAGAGCGGATATCGCGATCTTGCGCCATTATGGCTTACTGTACGAGAGCTCCTCTGCCTATCAGATGGATATGTCTGCTGTCGTATGATATGTTTTATTGCGAAGAGCACGTATAGCCGTACGTCCGAATGTAAACCGACCTTTGCCAATGCCATTTCAGACTGTATCGTTGATAGTGTGGCTGACAGAGAGAACAGAAAGCGATGCGTTATTGTTAGAGGTTCAAATCGCATGGAGACCCTGGTGTCCGCTTCACACCTGCCTCATGCGAGGGGCAAAGCTCGAACTACCTGCCTGTTCGGGTTCTCATGTTTTGTCCTACAGAACCTTGCCTTGTATATAGCACTCTGTATAGCACTTGTGCAGCACATATGGTTACGATGTGTTATTGGGCATGTATTTAGAGCTTGCAAAGCAAACGGATCGTTGCAAGCACTCTGAAGCTATGGTTTTATGTTGCAAGAAACGAGCTAGTCACACTTTTCCACACACGATACGTTTTCTTTTCTAGACACCAGCCAGGTTTCAGATAATATAATAGAGAGCTTTTTCTGTTAAAGGCAAAAGGCGGTATGTTCAGATATGACATAGACGTCTACTTCTATCAATCCCGGATCAAACCATGGTTATCCAACACACAGCCATCGCCAACTAAGCTGGTATTTCCCTCCTTAATCTGATATTTGTTTGCCTTTCAAAGGATCAAAGTAATACCAGACCCTGTGAGCAAGCGCATTCGATATACCAAGCCACTTTGATTCACCAGTAAGCGATGTGTATCTTAGTATGAGGTGTCGAAAGCCACATGTATCTCTTAAAACTATGGTCATCAAACCACTTCTCGGCGTACATGTCGCAAGACCATGTGCGATGATAGGTAGGAACAATGGTTCCCGCGATCTCGGGATTGACAAGCAAAACGGTGAGACCAGGGAAATATGGAGGTCAGCGAGACTTGACAGCCCGTGTCCTTTCTACCTGATCCATAAGGTTGGCTATATCATGCTGCCAGCGCGTACGAGCGAGACAACATTGGACGTATATGCCGCCTCTAGTGGGCGTGTTAGCAGTCCAGTAGGCCCCGGTCTAATCTCCCAAGTAATGCAATGGTAATAGCCTGGATTTCCTCAACTTTGAAGATACAGAGCAGGGGCAGATAAGACCTCCGGAAAGTCCCTAGTAGACGGCAGTCCAGCCATATTGGTATCTCGAGTAAGAGACGCTTGAATGAGTGCGTGGAACATGTATCCGACACAAGTGAGCTAGGCAAATTTAGGCTGCTTGCTCTTCGATGTAACGCCGCATGCTATCGAATTGCGTACGGCCGGTGGATATGAGGTATCTGATATGTGATATATCATGAACTTCCTTGTGCTGCTCGAACTCAGCTCGGGCGAATTCTCGCAATTCAGACCTAGTCGATGATGGCGGTATCCCTATAATTCATATCGAGTATTAGTGAGTAGTGTAGAAGGGCGGCGAGACGGTGGCAAATGCAATCGCACTTTTGACTGAACGCATGATATCACGATATAAAGATACTGCTCGTTTTCTTTGCAGGAACTACGTTTGATTAGATCCGAGATTGAGGTTAGGCGGGTTATTTATTGCATTACATGTTCAAGACTCAGTACTGGTCCCTTGTCTCGTAGAGACTTGCCCGTGGAAATCTTAGCAAAGCACCGCTGAGTGCAGCTGATGCACCGGACACTCGTCGGATGCATTGTGACGATTCACAAACAAGAATTGGACTGCGGAAGATTCCTCCCTACGTTGTGCTGTACAAATGCCTGATGATTGGTATAGTACTGTGATCTGAGTACCCTTCTTTGGTAGTTAGGTGGATTACCAGCAGAAAGTGCAAACGAAGCAAAATCTGTTTCTAAATTTGGCGATATCAAGCGAGCACCGCGCATCGACGCGTCGTCCTTCTTCGGTGGATCGGTGGAAGTCGGGAGATATCTATCAACACCCACCAATGGAATTCAGCTATGGAGCAATGGTCACGGCCGATATGGTGTGTTGATTGTTCCGGGTTCTTCGTGCGAATCTCAAAAGGAGGGCGTCTTGCAGTAACTTGTTAAAGACATCTCGTCATCATTGCAGGCTCTTTTTGTCAATAGTCAAATAGCTCCGAGGCAGCAATGCGAAAACCTCATGAAAATGTCGAGAGAGCCAATGCGTTGTCTTTCACCGAGTTCAAGTCAGCTTATGTGCCTGACGAACTTCTGAAATACCACGCGAAGCACGATATCCAGAGCGATACATATAACATTACTTTCAAGAACACCCAGAGTACTGCAAGTAAATCGTCAAGATCTAGTCCTTCTGGTGAACCCAATACAGAGCAGACCACCAACGCAGAACTAGAAGCATGTTTCAGCCTGATCACACAGACCAGTCGTAGCGATTATGAAAGCAGTCCCATCGGATGGCGGCCGGCGCACAAGAGAACCGAGATGCGCGAACCAGAGATGCGTTATTTGCTTGTGCGCAGAAATGAAGAACCAACAATCAACATACAGCACTCAGACGGGTCTGAAGCCCAGGTCAAAACGACAAGTGTAGGACCAGACCGCGACTCTGCATCTCCTCTCCTCGCAAAAGACCCAAGCATCATAGGGTTCATGTCGTTCATGTTGACGATTGAAGAAAACCAAGATGTTGCCTATGTTTACGAGATCCATCTTAAAGAGGCTTCGAGGGGTCAGGGACTTGGCAGAGTCTTGTTCAATATCACGGAAACCATTGCGATTCGTGCCGGCATGCAAAAGGTTATGCTTACTGTTTTCCGTTGCAATGAGAAAGCAAGGGCTATGTACGCGAAGCTAGGCTATGAAGTCGATGAATGTAGCCCGAGACCTAGATTCTTCAGAGGTGGGATTGTCAAAGAGGCCAGCTACTTGATCCTGAGCAAGCGCTTGCCAAAGAACCCAGTGTTAGTTCCTCCGCAAAGCAAGGAAGAGCAGAGCATAGATACTACACCTCAACGTAAGAAAAGGAAGGTCTGACCTTTTATGATCATCATACTCGCAAATTGCAGAACGAAAATCCCATTTCGCCATTCTGCGCCGCTGCGCTTGCCCCTGGGTATATACCTACCTAATAAATTCTAATCAAGTCATCAATTCCGCCAAAAAATTCTCATCTACTTCAAGTTTCGTCCATCTCTGCATGATCGTTTCTTCTATCTTTGCGCCCTCTGCTATGTTCCTCAGCTCTCGGACTTCTCTATAACCTTGCCAAACTCTCCTCTCAACCATGCGTTTGCCAACTCCTGCACCTTTGGCCTCGTTCCAGAACACCTGCGCTGAGTGCTCGCTTGCATCATCGGACAGCCCCACCTGCTTGATCTCGTCTTTTGCCTTCAATATAGCTGCAACTTCATCCCCGGTAAGCTGATCAGTACCGCTCCACCACTTCTGCATCGATCTCTCTATTCCTTTACAGCTATAGCCCAAGGGTCCTATGATTGCAGCAGGAAGCTTGAAGACCAGGCCAACGAAGCCAAGTCCAACGCCTTTAGCCATACCGGCTGCTGCGCCCCCATGTTGTCCATGAATGCCCTCCTGGAGACCGAAATAGGGCTGCGTAAGAATACCAGAGAACGCGTCATATGTTCCGAAAACGAGCTCCTTGCCACCAACCTTCATGCCAGAGAGAACACCGGTGATCGGATCGCGCAAGCGTACTGTCTTGTCTCCAAGCCGTGCTGGCGCATTGTGGAAACCATTAGCCAGGTTATATAACATCGCGACAGGTACTGTCACATCGTTAGTAATATACGACCTCAAGCAGGGGACAACACTTACGCTTAGCGACATGTGTTAGTGAGGAATCGATGAACTCGCCACTGGCAGTCACGAAATGCTCGCCTTTGCTGATCTTACGACGATGGGTCTGCTCGCTCTGTCTTGATGGGGTGGCGAGGCCATCGCGGGACTCTTCCATGGAAGCCCAGCGCGATGACGTAGATGCGCTACGTCGATGCCTCTCGTCCAATTCGTTTTGCATGGACGAGCGTATCGAGGCTTTGCGTGATCGCCCTTTGTGCCTTGAGATATCATGGGCATAGTCGTCGACATCATTCATCAAACCGGTGGCAGTGGAAGTGAATGCACCAATCATACCGGTGATAGGATCCTGGCTTCCCTCCTCCACATACCACCTGTTGTGTCTCGCCAGTTTGAGTTGTCGGGGATTTAGCTTTCCTCTCGTGATCAGGACAGCGACTGCCAATGAGCTAAGTTGGATGTTGGTCCTCCTCACTCTCCACACTGCTACGTGATCTGGGCAGAGAAAGCAGGCAATGTTCCTCATCTGCGGCGTCTCGTGGAAAATCTTTGCAGCCTTCCTAGGGCCATCTTCTCCCTTGATTTTAGCTGCCAATTCGTGTGCTCGTTCCTGCACTTCAGGCTGCAGAGCCTTAGTGATGTTCTGAGCCAACTTTTTAGCAGTAAGTTCTTTGAACGGTACTGCCTCAGGGCCTGCGCCAGCTTTGTATACCATACTGGCCCAAAACGGCTGGTCTCCGAAGAATGGCACGATTACGGTAGGCTTTCCTAATGCAATGCCAATGGCCGTCGTTCCAGCACCTCCATGATGGACTACAGCTGATACTCGTGGGAAAAGCCAATCGTGTGGCACATTGCCAAGAAGAAAGACATTCTTTGGAGGCTTACTGCCACCCACGTTGCCCCATCCTTTCGACACTAAAGCCCTCACTAGAAAACACATGTCAGCAGTAGATCACATCTGAGAGCGATGATGTACAGTACCTCCGGCTGATTCTATAGCCTCGAATACCAGTTCAGTCAAGCTTTCCGGGTCATCTACAACGATACTACCGAACCCTACATAAATCGGGGGAGGGCCTGCATCCAGAAACGCCTGGAGTTCGGGATCTGGTTTATAGCTTGAGGCCAATGGAAGAAAAAGAAGCCGGCGATGCTGATGTGCGATCCCCAATCTAAAGGCTTTGGGATTAGTGCCTCTGACCAGCCTGCCGGTGTGAATATTAGCGATTTTTATAGCCGAGCATTATCTTGTGCAGCGTACTTACAGTATGTGAAGGGTATGCGCAGCTTGGGAAACAGTCTGTGTCCCCAGAGAGGACTGACAGCATCAAGATTCAGAGTCTTCTCTCGAAAGTGATTAGTGATATCACTCAGGCCTTCCCAAGTCAACAACTCCATACGCTTGTAACTGAGTAGATTGGCAAGACCCGGATTGTCAACCTTGCTTGCGTCCACATTAGTAAGTGGATGCGGAAAGGCGCGAGTAGGCGACCATGGCATTGTGAACATCATATGACACGGTATCGCTAGTTTCTCTGCGATATGTATATGTGCGTAAGTCGGCGGATTTGCAATGATCGCATCCGCCACAAAAGGCGGCGGTAAGGATAGCAAAATGTCCTCATCATGCAGATAGGCGCCAAGATCGATTTTCGTAATGCCATCGCCAGGTTCAGTGCATGCCTTCCAGGCCCCTTCCATCATCTCTGCCAATTCGGCCTTGCGCGCACCAACATCTCCCGCCTTGATAGAGTCAAAACTTGGAATGATGCCTGGATTTTTCACCATGAAAGCCATGAGTTTACTTGGGTCGCCGCCAATAGAGTAGAACTCAAGGCCATTTTCTTCCACAAAGTCCTTGAAGACGGGATGTGTACCCAGACGTACACGATGATTGTAGGGTGGCTTTTGTAGTATCTGGCCAAGCGCGATGAATGGCTGCACATCTCCACGCGACCCTGTGATTAGTATAGCGATGTTCATGCGCGGTACACATGCGTATTCTTCCAAAACTGGTGGATGGAAGTCCTTCTTCCTCGGTCTGACCGTCCGTCTACCCTGTTTACGTTCGACGCCACCGCCATCTTCCTCTACCTGCTTTTCCTTTCTTTCCTTGAGATGTATATGACGAGGAAAGGAGAGGTCCACCCTACCATCCTCAGTCACATGAGATCCAGTTCGCTGAAGCTCAGTGGAGTCCTGGGTTGGATGTAACAATCCGAGTGGATACCAATGCATCCTTGCCTTATAATGGGACTTCGCCGAAGAACAAGCTTTACCAGCTGCGCTCGGATGACCGAACAAGAGGAGATATTAAAGATAGTTTGCGCAATGCATATTTCACCATGTGGCTATATCCATTTCGATCCGTTTCGCGGGTATGAAAACTTTACAATTCCTCGTAGTAAGAACAGTTTCTGGTCGCATATAGGGAAAGTCCCCTTGTTTTTTCGTTCGTCATCACCGGACGTCAGCGGAGACGCTAAGCACCGATCACAGGTAGAGATCTATCCGCGCGCACGACCGCCCTCAGCCACATCTTGTGTTTCGGCCGCAATGCCGCAATGCCGCAATGCCGCAATAGTCATTGCGATTAATTATTATCTCCTTGCCCAATGATTCGCACAACTAAGAGGTCGAGCCTTCTTGTACGTGCTGCGAGATCCTGTCACTGAATCACTATAATGAAAGCCTTCAACACTCGACTCTCAGCATCTGATGGAACATACATCTTACTGGTTAGGTGGTACTCACGTCTTGCAAAAGGTTCGTCAGTGGTATTATGTTCGAATTCGCACGGCCAATTTGACCTACTGACGTCGTAGTCGCATCTCAAAATCGTAATTCAAGAATCCGCTTGGGCGGCTAAGCTCCATCTGGCATCTGCTACTATAGAATGATTGTTACGACTTGATGCATCGCATCAGTCTTATCACATCAAGCTCGGCAACCAATTCCGCTTGTATCAAAATGAAGTGAAATATTCATACAAAGATACAGTGATACTGATACACACTCGCTGCTAGCGACCAACACTTTTCCCTAAAAGTCCCCCCACCCCGTCCCCCCACCTTCAAGAAATGCGTCTAACCCCCAGAATATTTGACATCCTCTACATATACGCCAGCTTCTGCATGAGTGAAATAGTGTGTTACACGTGATCGTTTTTCGAGAACATATGAGTCAATGTGATTGCGTGCTACATTCATGTGCTTGAGTATCGAGCCTGGAAGTCTTTAGCGAACATTAGGGGCGCTTGCATCAGCTCGCGAAATGATTCTTGTCTTTTGTTGTTTGTATGGCTGTGACCTGCGCTTGGAGCAGGTTCCGGTAGTACCTGCTTCAAAATGGTGTTGATTACCATGATACATTCTGCTCGTCTGGGAATGGCGAACGCGCCCACCGTGACTGGCAAGAGCCCTCCGATAGCCACAATGACCATATGAAAATGGGCGCAAAACAGTAGCACTGACGGATCCTTTCTGTCAATAAGATATGAAGACTTCGGGATCCAGGGGAGCCAGAGTCTCACAGGATATAGTGCTTGTATCTGTTCGGCGGGCATCCTTCCAGGCGGAGCTATCCGGATATTTTGGACAAAATTGTATAGCTCCTTGACACCGCGAACGAGCTCAGGATTGTGTTCGACGTGTTTACGTAGCTCTTGTAAGGCTACACTTGCAGCATCTAACGGTACTATAGAATGCGATGATGATGCTGCAACGAGCGACTCTGGTATCAGAACACCCCAGAGGTCTCGAAGGCGCGAGGTATAATTTCGTTCAGCCATTTCCTTTAACGCCTGATGGTTGTTAGTATTTGAGTAAACGTGTGAAGAGCAGACCAGATAGCCATTCGCTCGGGCTCGTAGGTCAGAGAAGCGATACACCTTCTGCGTCTTCGTGTATCACAGAGCAAGGACATATAGAAGGACGAAGCAGTGCACTCACCAGATCCACTCCTTTCATCGTTTGGCAAAATTCAAAGCTGTCCGGCGCTTGCCAAGATAACATGAACGAGGCCGCAAGAGTGGCATCGACATCCCCAGGACCCGATGTCAAAGCTAAAGTTTCTCGTAGGCCTTGCAAGGCTTTGGCTCTATATTTGTAGCTTAGATATGTCATAGAGCTAGATTTGGTGAGCAGTGCGAGATGAAACGAAGATATCCCGCAAATGCAGTCACGGACGAAATGGACCAAAAACGCGATTCTAATGAATCTGACGAGAGAAGGTGAGCTATGTTTCTTCAATGGGTAAAAGACAATGCTTACTCCGGGAGTACAGAAGTGCAAAACCCGACATTTTTGGTATCGCTGTGTTCGAGTCTTTGGCTCATATCATGGATGTGGTGAACCAGAAAACTCTCTTCGTCCGTGAAGCCAGGTAGTTCCGACACTGGCCGTTGCAATAGTGGTATCAGATGACTCGGCAGTAACTCGACATCATCTGCGCTCAGCACCTGTGCTTGCGCCGGCGGGCCATCCACCTGAGCAGAGCGTGAGGCGGCCGTAGCTGATGACTCAGCCTCATCATAGTCGCAAGGTACACCACGTCGTATACAATTTAGACTTGAGATACTCAGCATGTGACATCTTATGACAGGTCGCGCTGTACTCACCACTGAGGCCGGCACTCGTCGCAACGGATCCGCCGCTGCCGACATGTGTGGCATCCTGCTCTCGATTTGATATGCGTGCGTCGAGGCTTCATCTCTCACCTCGGAAGAGGATGTGCAGCACTTCTTTGTAACAATGGAAATGTGGATATAGGGGGTACAAGACCGATAGCGAGAGGCGCAAATTGAATGAGCGAAATCACATCCATTTCTATATATGAGACCTACCTCTGAATCGTGCACGCATATTTTCTATGCTAGAACATTGCAGAAGGCTTACACTTGGAAAGGCTCGAGCGGCAAGATCTGTTACATTGCCACGATCTGGTATATCGTACTTAGGTCCGCCTAGAATGGTGAAGTGGGAAGAAGAAGAAGAAGAAGAGTCGGGTCGTCTAAGCATAGGCCGACACCAACGGGTTTCGGGCGGCAACTAGCTGAGTGTTTTATGCATACGACAAATGCTGGAGCCGGAGTTATGCAGATAGAAGTCTCCGTATCATAAGAGTCTCTACCTTACCTGCCTATCTTACATTGCGACATGTGCGACAAGATGATGAGGAATTAGATCTACGGCAACAATATCAGCCCGAGGTGCGGCTCGGTAGCGGTAATTGTGCCGACTAGATGGTAGCTACCGATACAGTAGGTCAGCGTCATTGTCCTGAGTACCTTGATCGCTGCCTTAGCTTACCTTAGTATACCACAATGTGAGGTGTGTAACCTCGGTGGTCCAAACTTCAATCTCACTCTGGAATGCTTTGTAGGATCCAGCAGGATATAGAGAGACAAAGTTAATGACAGACCCTTTCGCACATCACATCACCTCGAGGGTCTCAAGCTACGGAGCTACGGTAGGTCTTTTGCTTGAGGCAAGGTGGTAAAGTTTATAATAGTACTGTACATTATACATGTACACGATCATAAGATACATTGCTGTGACCTCATCCCCCTGCGGTGATTGCGAGTTCGACGATTCCGAGTTCGCCGAGTTCTTCGCTCATCGGCGTACGAGATCAATGTTTCCTGTGAACTTAAGGTATGCTTTGCGCAGCGAGAGACCAATTTCAATCCAACCACTCATTGCACGAATAGCAGTATGACCTCGGCATCCGATGATAAGCGGGTTCATATATACGAATGATTTTATGTTTGACATTAGGTTTTCCTGCATGTAGGGGTGCGGCACATGAACTCATGTCTGTTTTTATAAGGGAGCCTCGCAGCTTTTCTTGTATATACTGCTGTCTTCGCTATCACTTCAACTAATCGTCCCTCCGAAGCTTGCGATGCTCACCTTTTAAGGATTCCCCCCCAACGTCAGAGCCTTTTCAACTCCCTGGGCGAGGTATGGTCATGATATATTTTATGAGACTGTCGTCTGGGTCGCACTCTATACCAGTCTCGAAGGCAGAGTCTAAATATAAGCGGATACTCGCAAGCTTTATTTCCAGCATCGTCGACAGTTGGTCTCCCTCATCAAACATGCTGTGCGGCTGCGATTTACAACACCCAATTCTGCTCGGAGAGCTTGGGTCAGTTGTGCAAGATCAAGGCCATGTGCATCAGTCGCTGTCTGGTTTACACGAATGAGCAGATTTGCTGACAACGAATCTCATACTTGCCGAACGGTCCAGCCTGGCAACATGATGATCCGACAATTGCAATGCGTTGTAGCTCAGCAGCATGGATCAAACATGAAGAGTCCGAGTTATGACACGCATATTGAGGAGAACAAGTGCGAGTACTAATGTCGTAATTCAATTTCACGGGCTAATCACTAGATAACTGGCTTCACAGTGGCTTTTTATTTCTTTTCGCTAACCTCACTCATTCCACTATAAGCCTATGTTCACGCCTGATGTGCTCTCTCTCGAAAATATCTTCGATGAAGTAGCATGCATCGTGAAGCGACCTCCTAACAGATCCAGCACAAACTGTCCGCGTTGAGAACGCGAACGACGAAATCGAAGAGTCCGGCCCGGAGGCCTTACGCACGGACTTGTAACCTCAGTGGATGTACTGTATGAGATGACGTGAGATGGCTGCCTGGCGTGGCATTTGAACGATAGACTCAAAGTAAGTTAGATCCATACTGCAAGCTAAGGTATCTTTGGCTCTGTCAAGATACTCGTCATCGACCTACAATGAAAGGTTTTGTGTATAAACGGCAGATCAGAGTTACTGCACATCCAAATTACAGGTAAGTGGAAACCGCTGCTTTGTCTATATTTCTTGAAAATTGTACATA
The DNA here is from genome assembly GCF_041146345.1 of Neodothiora populina. Lineage (NCBI taxonomy): Eukaryota > Fungi > Ascomycota > Dothideomycetes > Dothideales > Dothioraceae > Neodothiora > Neodothiora populina. Next base: position 615,961 of record NW_027191408.1, on the reverse strand, counting down.
GAGAATGTGCTTGCCGAGGTTTCGCGTGTGAGAGCATAAGTGAATATATGCAACTGCCGGATGCAAATAGGCTTTGACCCTACGCGGACAAAAGATTATGCATTATTGTAGATCCAAACATTGGACGAGTATCGTGTCTCTCAGCTTGATGTTTGGAACTGTCCGCAGTGACACTGTCGTTTAACTTTGGAGTCAAAACGTACACAAGGCATCTACTATCACCTTGTCTCATTGGTTTCGCGATTCAGCGTATGTGCGTCATCCCTGCCCCCTGTACCTGTCTGCCGCGAAGCATTCTCATGGAGAAAACCCACTTCTGCTGACGTGCAAAACAGTCGGCGGCTCTTTATTAATTACTATGTGCATTTGTGCAGCTAGTGATGCAGGATCCTTCCATATCAAGTAGGGCAAATAACCCATTGCCGGAAGGGTCACAATGTGATGGTGGAGGCATACAAAGATTGAGGAGTCCGCATGCTTCACTTCTTGATGGCCAAATTGATGTTCGTCCGTTATTGGACTACCTATTTGACGATGACAGACCTATAACCATAGTCGAAGACCTTTCGCAAAAGCCACGTATAGTTTTTAAGAACGTCCTATTCGCACAGTCATTCGGGAGTCGGGATGGCGAAGAGGCGTTCGAAGAATGGCTGGCTAACCTTCCCCGTTCGAACAAAAAGGGCACTGAATTAGGCATTTTCCAAGGCAAAAGCTGGTCAAGCAGACCGTTCAAGCACATATGGCGGATCATACAAGGGCGAGGGGTAATGCCTAGGAAACCCACTGTGCCTCTTCGTCGAAGATATTCCTCTTCTTCTCAGCCATCGACTTGGGGCGACATTGTCGAAGGTGGCCGCAAACCTATTGATTGGACAAGAGATTCAGTCGATGTGACTGAGTACCCACCTTGGATCAAATTTGTCAAGTCTTACGATTGGGAAAATACGATATTGGGGCCAATCAGTGATTGGCCAGAGGAACTTTGCAGATTGGCTGTGATCATAATGGCATGCCCGGATCCACGAATGGTATATTGGGGCTTTGAGCAGGCAATACTTTACAATGAAGCTGCCGCTACGATTATAGGCCATCGCCACCCCGGGATCATAGGCAAGCGTTTTGTTGATGTTTGGGGACCCGACATATTTCAGCGACACATGGATTTACTCAAGAATGCCATCTTCAAGGGACGATCAGACCAAGCGTACGACTTCAAGGCAATCTTAGAGCGTGATGGAAGGATCGAAGAGACTTACTGGAACATCCATCTCCTTCCTGTACCTGGCCACGATGGTCACACCATTGCAGCCGTCAACGAATACACTGAAAGCACTTCTGACGTTTACAATGACCAGAGACGAAAAGTTTTAGCGAAGGTCAGCGAGCACACCTCCCTGGCGCAGACTTTACCGGGACTTTGGAGCACGCTTTTAGCTGACTTAGAAGGCCACTTGAATGACACCATGTACGTCGCCATCTACACAGCGGAGTCAGACTCACAGGACCTTTTCAACCTTGAAGGATTCATTGGTGCTCCAACACATGCGTTCACATCCTCTGTAGACATGACAAACATATCTTTGGAGCCTGATCTCGCTGAAGGATTCCGACGTGCCCGTGCTTCTCAACAAGTAGAGATGCTCAGCAAGAACGACATGCCACCGAACCTGGCCATCGATTATAAGGAGCGTGGCACAGTCTCAACCGCTTGCATTTGCCCGATCTCTAGTATGAGTGGGCATCAGCTGGCTTTCATTGTCGTTGGGCTGAATCCTCAGAGACCTTACACTGAAGAGCTCGGATTGTTCATCAATCATGTCCGAGATTTGATACTGAGATTCGCTGCTGTGATCTCTCTGCCTGAGGAGCAACGCAAAGATCAACTGCGTTTCGAAGAACTCAATTTAGCATTGACCCAGCAACTACGCATCACCGCTTTGAAGGCCGAGAAGAACGAAGAGACATTTATGCGGTATATATACACAGTCCTTCCGAAAGAATTTATGCTAATGTTGTCCGAGGATGGCGAGAAACGCGCCTTTTGGCATGTATATGTATGATCCCAACGGGGATCCCAAATTCGTCAATGATAGCTACCTCGAACTACTCCATATGACTCGTAGTGAACTTGCGGAAAAGGCAGCCACTGGGCTTGCCTGGCGAGACACTGTCTACGAAGAAGATGCTGAATTTATCGCGAAAACCTGGCAGGGTCTTAGAGATGCTAAGACCCCAACAAAAGTCGAGTATCGGATCAAGACTCCAGACGGAAATCATAAATGGGTTGAAAACCTGTCATTCCCCGAATTGGATGAAGAGGGTAGAGTGGTCACGGTCATGGGCTGGCTGTACGACATCAGTCATCGCAAGCTGACTGAGGCCTTGATGGCAGAGAAGCTCGAAGATGCACTCGAAAACAAGAGGGCATCCGAGCGATTCATTGTAAGTCAATATTTTCGGCGGTGGGAAGGCTCTCCTCTCGTTGCTCACATAGGCCCCCTGCAGGACATGACCAGTCACGAAATGAGAAATCCACTTTCGGCAATTCTACAATTAGCGGACGAAATATCTTCCTCTATGACATTACCCACCCCACCAATATCGACAGTCACAATCAGCACTGAGACTGCAGACACAATACTTGACGCGGCGCAAACGATTGTGCTATGTGCCCAACACCAGAAGAACATCGTGGATGATGTATTGACGATCTCGAAACTGGACTCGAACCTTCTGGTAATCACCCCTGACAAAGTCAATCCTCTAGAGCTCATTCGTAAAGCACTAAAGATGTATGATGCCGAACTTCGGAGAGCCGAGATCACCTGTACCTTGGAAGTACGAAACAATTATACTGTGTTGGATATCGATCTAGTCATGTTGGATCCGAGTAGACTGCTACAAGTCGTTATCAATTTGTTGACCAATGCCATCAAATTTACGAAAGATTTGCCCGATCGGAAAATTACGCTAATACTGAGTGCATCGAAAACGCCTCCTACAGGCGAGGAGTACGACCTGGCATTTGCCCCGCGACACCAGAAAAGCGCTGCCGTTGCTAAGACCACAGCAGCGGACTGGGGGACTGGACAAGAGGTATACATACAAATTGCCGTCAAAGATACCGGCAAAGGCCTCACGCAGGAGGAGATGAAAGTTCTATTTCATCGTTTCTCGCAGGGCAACCCACGTACATACAAGCAGTATGGTGGCAGTGGTCTCGGTCTGTTCATTTCTCAGCAACTCACACACCTGCAAGGAGGCCAGATAGGAGTGCACAGTGAGGCCGGAGTCGGCAGTATCTTTGCATTCTTCGTCAAGGCTAGGCGAGTGGTCGAGGAGCACGATGTAGGTCAATCAAAGAGTACGAAGAGGAGAAGGCACAGTGGTGGTAATGAGGCGTTGGACCGCACAGTCGGTCATATGCGTGGTGTTGGTCTCCAAGCGCCCCAGCACAGACCTGGTGTACTGCATGTGCTGGTCGTCGAAGACAATGCGATTAACCAGCGTGTCATGGCGCAACAGTTGCGCCGGCTTGGATGCATAGTGTCGACCGCCGATCATGGGTTAGATGCTTTGAGCTTCCTCACGAAAACAACATTCTACAGGTCATCCGCAGGCGTCCCTCTTTCCGTGGTTCTGATGGACCTCGAGATGCCAGTAATGGTAAATACCGCTTTGGAACAAGTCAACAGTACCGCGTGTACTAACCGCGAACAGGACGGTCTTACATGCATATCACGGATTCGAGAACTAGAACGAACAGGAGAGATCATCCGACATGTGCCTGTGATTGCCATAACGGCCAATGCAAGAAGTGAGCAGATTCAGAATGCACTGGCTGCAGGAATGAACGAAGTAGTAGGTGGCAATTCATTCAACACTACTGTAGTGAGCTCAGAGATGAAATTAACGTCACCAGGTCACCAAACCTTTCACAATCAGAGAGTTGATGCCTCGTATGGAAAAGCTTGTGGCAGAGCTGTCTCCACCAGACTGAGCGATAATTCACACGAATACTTGGATTTTCGATCTCCTAGTAAGACCAAATATTCGAGGATCACAGTCTGGAATTCACCAGATGTACCACGGGCGGGGTTGAACCCCGGTTCAGAGTGCACAAAAGGGTTTCCAGCAGATCGCTGCACACTCACTCACGCAGCCGCCGTAACATAGACGTCTGGGGCGAAACCCCGTTACTTGTGATCAGTTCTGACCTCTAAGTTGCAATGGAGCTGACAGACTCGCCGACAATGATGACTATAAAGACAAGGCACACGTTGTCAGAAGCGATTACCCTTCCACTTCGAGGAACATCAAGGCGGTGTCGTCGGGTTACAAGAGAGAGATCAGGCGCCCATGTGTTGACAAGAGTTCCAAGGTTGTATATTTATATCATATTCAGATAGAGCCTCACATAGGTTGTATTGGCGACGTAAATGTAGGAGAAAGAATGATCATTGCGACTGTCGACCAGCATCAGGAACGTTAGGTTACTGATATACTCCGAGTGAGCTTTGTATGCCTCTTGTGTCAAAGTACAGTAAATCAGCAATAGGGGTATGAGGTAGAGTGAAAGTGAAGATGGCTTGTACTGTATAGCAGCAAAATAGCGAGGCTCAGGTGGGGAGCCTCCGACGGCAACTTCCGTCAGTACGCTGCGGCGGTGCGACTTCCATTTGCAGATGAGAGCGAAAAGTGCAGGAGCCGTGACGACTTCGCGTTTTCGAGACCAGCAAAATAAACCCAGAGTCGCAACTTCTCATTGTCGACTTCTCGTAACCTACTCCTCTTCTTCTCTGCCACCAACATCCAGCTCGTCGGTTGTGGTGCATACCCTGAGCTTTCTCTCTCTTTTTTCTTATAACCCCGGAATCTCGCATCTGTCCATCAACCTGTGAACATGGCCGCCGTCGCAGACAACGCAGCATCTCCTGTGCCTCTTGACACCATCCCCATCTCGCCTGAGGGAGGTGTCAGTGGAGGCAACAGCGACAATGCCGGAGACACCGTCACTGTCTTCCACGACCCCAACAACTTCAACGTCAAGCACCCTCTTGCTCACACCTGGACTCTCTGGTTCACCAAGCCCCCATCCGGCAAGCAGGACTGGAACGAGCTCTTGAAGGAGGTCATCAGCTTCAACAGCGTCGAGGAGTTCTGGGGAATCTACGTATGTCTCAAGTCCAGTCAAAGGCGTTATTTGCAAATCTCAAAATGCCACCGCCACTCGTAGCGAAGAATCAAATCACTGACTTTGTCTCGCAGAACAACATCACCCCTGCTAGCGATTTGGCTCAGAAGTCCGACTACCACCTCTTCAAGCAGGGTGTCCGACCCGAGTGGGAAGACCCCCAGAACAAGCACGGAGGTCGCTGGGCATACACCTTCAAGGAGCGCAAGGCTAACGACGACATCTGGCTTCACGTCCTTCTCGCCGCCATTGGTGAACAGCTCGAAGACGACTCCGACAACGAAGTCATGGGCGTTGTCGTCAACATCCGTAAGGCCTTCTACCGTATTGGTCTCTGGACGAGAAGTGCCGGCAAGGCTGCTCCCGCCAATGCCAAAGCTGGCAACGGACCCCAGCGATCCGCCGAGGAGAGCAAGGCCATTCTGCTCAAGATCGGCGAGCGCTTCAAGACCGTCCTCGCCCTCAAGGCCAGCGAGCCCGTCGAGTTCATGGGCCACAGCGACTCTGCCAACGCAGGTTCGTCCCGTGCCAAGGCCAAGTTCAGCGTCTGAGCCAATCGCGCTTTTTGATCAAGCACGCCCGCTCGGACGGCAGTACAAGTGCAGCGCCAGGCACTCTTGTATCAATCACAAAAGAGGTTATGTCGGCTACGTATCTTATTCAGCCCACTATGAACTTGGGGTGAGGAAAGGAAGAGGGAGGTCTTTGGGCAAGGTGTGCGTGAGACTGCGCTATTATCAAGACACTCGGTGAGCCATAGCGAAATCATTAAAGGATAAAAACGCATGGCGACGGCAGGAGCATCATCTAGGAGGTTGAGCAAGTGGCCCTCTGACTTGATCATAACGATGATGCTCTGTCAAAGATTACGAAACAGGGGGAGGCACAACATGCGGTAGGGAGATGGGTGTCGCCCGAGAGGAGTAACCATTATTGCGAAAGATGGGCGTGGGCTTTGGGCACATGAGAGAGCATGGCGAGGAGGGAAGAAGAATGATGATTGATTGCAACGGTTCTTTGTCTTGTTTTTTGTTTCAAGTAACTGGGTATACCCATTCCTCCATTTTTCTAATAGGAAACACTCAAAATCCAACTTATAACCGATGTGCTTTTTGCCAAAGGACACAAACGCGAACACAACAGTGATGGTTTTTTTTTATCTTTAGTGTGGCTTCAAGCATCAGTTTGTGACAAAAGGAGGTCATTCACTTGTCGAACGGTGCAGTTTTCGGTGTACTCGCATTTCTGGTGCAGCGGCGTGGGTGCAGTAGGTAAGTCTAAAACATGATTCAAGGACAATTAGAAGAAGAAAGAAGATGGAAAACAAGCTCCTCTTCCTCTTGATTCTATTTCGTGAATAACTACAACGAACTCTTGTCATACTACTACTACAGCTACTACAATAGTTGGGGGAGAAGGAACCGGAAGCCCGGTCTCGGGACTTGAAGAACCCTTTCTACTCGTCGTCCTCGCCCTCGCTGACCTCGAATTCATCAGGACATTCGGCTTCTTCTCCACCTTCCACGTCCTCGTCGACGGCGTTCAGCACAGCTGCGGCTGCGGCCGCGCCACCGCTGCCAGTCTGGTTCGCGGGAGTCTGGAAGGGGTTCGCTCCTCCGGCGCCACCTCTGCCTCCGACGAGTTGTTGGAGCAGGTCGTCCATGCCTGGTGCCGCGCCTTGTCTGGCTGGCGTCGAGGGTCCACCTCCGAGCTGTTGACCCGGTTGTGCGGCGGGGACGGTCGTCTTCTTGCGCGCCTTCATTTCTAAGAGGTCTTTGTCTTGTCCGGACTGTGTGTCGTGTAGCACCAGGATGCCCGGGGTCACTCTCTTCACCGGGTGGTATCTGCCTTCCTTGTGGAACGAGACGTGTTTGATCTGGGCGGGGAGGACTCGAGACATGTTGCCTAGCTCGTATCCGATCTTCTCTCGCTCTGCCTTCTTCTTGGTGGCACCTTCGGCAGGGGCGGCGTCAGACTTGTCCTCGGCTACCTTTGCTGTGTCGATGACGGCCTCGTCCATGTCCATCTTGTCGGCATCGTCGGCGGGCTTCTCCGTCTTGGGAGTGCTCGGGGTCTGGTCGACATCCATCGACTCGCGGTTTTGTTGTCGCTTCTTGGCTTGCTCTCTGCGCTTCGCTTGGGCCGTCGTCGACAGGACGGCGGTCTTGACCTTCTCGGGAGCCTCCTCTGTCTTGACTTCTTGTTCCGGCGGATAGTCGAACAGACTCGGGCGAGTGTTTGAGTGGAAGTTGAAGGCCGGCACGTCTAGGTCTTGATCCACACCGATGATGGCTGTCGGTGTGAAGGCTAGCGAAAGGAAGTGGGTGAATGGGAACCAGTACCAGTATTGTGTGAAGACAGCCATGCCGACGATGGCGGCCATGTTGAGGTTGCCCGTGGGCGTCTGAAGGCCGATGGTGCAGTTGCGACCACCGGCGTCGATGATACCGAGAGCCAAGGCGCAGCCGAATTTGCACATGGCATCTTCGTGTCTGTCGGCGACGATTTTCTGCAGAGACTTGCGAATCGTGGCGACCTTGGGGTTCATGGCTTCGTTCTGCTGCACCATGATCATGGCAAGAGAGATGAGGGCACCCTGGCGGACGAAGTCTACAGAGTCCTTCATCATGGGCTCGAGCAGATCGACAGCCTCGTCGAGACCAGTGCCTGCACAAGCGATACCCAAGGCCATGGTGGCTCCGTATCGCACATGGGGATTGTAGGACTCGGACAACAGCTCGACCATGCGGGGCACGCTTCCAGGCTTGCGGAAGAGCACGAACCCGAGAGACATGACGGCAGCGCGGCGAACGTCGTCACTCACATCCGAGACAGCGACATGAAGCAACTTCCTCACAGCCTTGTTGCTGCCACTACCGCAGTAAGCCATGGCAACGGTCATGATACCTCCGTAACGGAGAGTTGGGTCTCCGTCTTCGAGGAGGCCGCTGATGAGTTCGTCTGCACCTTCTTCACGGCCGTACATGATGAGCGCCATGCCCATGGCAAGACCGCGGACGATCTTCTCGTGCTGCGTGTCGTGTGCGTACTGGATCATGTCCTCGAGAGCCTTGATATTGCCAGTCCCCAGCATGACGAGACCCATGGACAGACCGACAGCCTCTCCGTTGATGGCCGAGTCGCTGTACAGGACCGTCTTGAGTTCCTCGTAGACGTCCTCGGAGCCGGTGGCCATACCAGCGACACCGAGACCGAGGGCACCGCCGTGCTGCACGACTTCCTCGTTGGTCTCGGTGAAACGTTTTCGGAGATAGTCCATGACGTGGTGGCCGTGGTTGGTGTAGATCAGACCAAGAGCGTAAAGAGAACCACCCTGGCTGTAAGGAGAACCCGAGCCTTGGATGGGGTTGTCCTTGGGCAGGTATGGCTCCAAGAGCTTCTGGCCCTGGCTGAGGTTTCCGCGGTGGATGACACCGAGAGCGGCAGTGGCGGTGAACTTGGACCAGTTGACGGCCTTGCCGAGCCACTCGAGATTGTCGCGGAAGAAAGCATCAATGGTGGTGCCCGAGTGCATAAAGGCGTTGGAGAAGGTGACTGCGGTGTGGAAGATTGAGTTGCGAGCTTCGAGACTGTCGCGGATCTTGTTGAGAATGCTGCGGTCCGTGTGGCTGCTTCGGTACAGGAACTCGAGGTTCAATCCGATGCTCTTTGTGCCTCGCAGGATGTCGCGGACGTTGGACAAGGCCTTCTTCTCCGCCTCGGACTCTGGGTTCTGCTTACTCCTCTGCACGAGCGTTGCTTTGCTAGCGTTCTCGTTCAGTTCCGACAGCAATTGATCCGATTCGGCCGCGTTCTCGTCGTCGTTGGCTGACGAGACCGCCGGCTGCACAGCTGCGCCGTTTGCTTCTGCGTGCTCCGACTTGGTCTCGGCTTCCGGCAGCTCCTCCATGACTTTGTTCAGAAACTCCTGAGTGCCGTTGTCGTACAGGTCGAAGGAGAGTTGGTAGGCAATGGCGAGAGACTTGCCGTCGCCCTTTTGCACCAGATCCCGAACCATGTTCGAGGCCATGCTGTGCTGATCTAGGTAGACGACACACCTGGCGATGGCGAAGTAATCGGGGTTGGGGATGTCTTTGAGGAGGCGGAGGACAAGGCGAAGGATCTCATTCCTGAGACCTCGTTCCTGGACAACATCCATGCACACCTTCAGCACGTACTCCATAACCTCTTCCGTGGTGTTCGAGTCGACCATTGAGCTCTGGCCCTTGGACTGTTCGTCCTTGGATGAGCGCAAGATGGCCTCCTCCAACACCTGCATGTTCCTCGCCTCGACCGCGATACCGACGACATGCCTGTAGGCTCGGAGCTGGTAGCAGGACTCGAATATGCGCTTGATGATGGCCTGCAGGCTCTTCTGCGTTCCTCGCGACAGCGTGAGAGGCGAAGGGTGTGCACCGGCAATGCCAGCATTTCCACCTCCTGGCTGCTTCTCGTCGAAGGTCGATGTGTTCTCTCTCGACAGAAGCGACTTTGAAGGCTGAGACGACTGGGAGAAGGGAGTGGTGGTGGTGGCGTTCATGCTGGCGGCGCTGTTGCCCTTGCCGGCCGAAGGCGTGAAGCCGAGGTCGACGGCTGCTTGACCGGCCGAGGAAGCAGGAGCGGGCGGATTGTGCATGGCGGAGAGGGAGATGTATGTGTCGATGCATTTGGCGACTATCGTCTCCTCGAACTCGCCCTGCTTGTCGAGATTGAAGAGCTTGCCAGCACCGAGGGCGAAGACCATGCTCTCATTGTATTCCTGCAGCTGGTAGTAGACCTTGGCGGCAACAAGGGCAGCCAGTTCGCGGGCGGGAAATGATTCATCTTCATAGAGGGCCTCACTGTGGGTGGTTGTCTCGAGGTCAGCATTTGTTTCTCGGTGGTTGCTTTGCTTCGAAGCAGGAAGGGAATCATAGGGTAAGACGATACATTTGACCGATTGATGCAGAGACCTCGGTCCAGATGTTGTCAATGTCTTCATTCAGTCGTTCCAGCGCGAACACCTGCAGGGCGTGATCCGGCTCGGACAAGAAGCCCACGAGGCCAGCGGCTGACGACACGCCGACCATGGTTGTAGCGTTCTACGAAACTCGGCGCCGGGTGATGCGATGAGCTCTGCTGATGAGAGCGCTGATGAGGGCGCGGGTGGATGATGTGTTATTACAAAGTAGTCGTGGCGATGGTGGTGATGAGACGATGAGACGATGAGAGGACGAGAGGATGAGAGGATGAGTGAGCAGCAGAGAGGCGAGTGGTGCTTGCTCCTGCCTGTCTTGTTGTGTTGCCAAGAAAAGGAAGGAAACAGGAAGAATCAAGACAAAAGCAGCTGTGCAAAGTGACTGTGCTGCAGAAGAAACAACAGCGTGATGAGAAATGGGACAGGATGATGGTGGTGACAGAGTGATAGCTATGGTGTTAGAGAGATGCAACTAGTAGCTTGACTCTCCGTCTGTCTGTCGCTGTCTCTCGTTGTCCGCATGCGCATGCTGTCATTCCTTCGGCTTTTGCCGGTGTACAAAGTGTACAGCTACATGCACTATACAATCTACATGACTCAGCGTGCATGTTGCTAGCCACGGCCAGTTGTGTTTCATGGTCGTTTCGACTGTCTGATTCCATGTCATTTCCGTCTGTTTATGATTCTAGCCAGACCACAGTAGTTAGTCTGCAGTCGAACACGATACAAGCCATCCATATGTCAAGGACACAAGGTCAAGTCACAACGAAGTCCGACGAAACCATTCTCGCATGACTCGTGCGCCGAGCCCGTACCAGCGGCATGGCATCTGATTCCATCCTAAGACTACCGTAGGTGTCCTCCTTACCGTATTATACTCACGTGCATGAAGACAAATCTGCTGTATCTGCATAACAGCTACGAATAGCTCGAGTAGCACAAGGCCGTGGTGTGGACCATGCATGTGATGCCTTGACCGAATACTATAATGCTGCTACGAACCTCCGCGTCGTGCACGTCGGCTCTTGCTTCGCGGGCCGGACATGTTCATCTTTATCGGCCTGCTCTTCCCTTTTATATCAGAAGTACGATAGCAGCCAGGAGAGCTATCAGTAGACGCACAATAGCAACGCTACCCAGCACTCCGCTGTTCGAAGCAATCTCCAGTCACGACCCGCAATCTACCGCTGTCGTCCATTCCCTTTCTGGCCGGTCGTTCACTTATGCATCCTTACTCCAAGATGTCGCAGCGAGGAAAGACGAGCTTGCCAGACAGGCGACCGCGGTCGGCTCGGCCATACAAGGCCAACGTGTCGCTTTCTTGATAGAGAATTCATACGACTATGTGGGTGCGCAGGAACGTATCCTCAGTCTATACCACAACCTCCTGCTGAATCTTGCCTGTTTTAGTGACTCTTCTGTCTGTACTCGGAAGCAGTGCTATCGCTGTCCCTCTGTCCCCCAACTTCCCAGCTGGGGAGCTGAAATACATCCTCGAGCAGTCCGAGGCCTTGATGCTCCTTTCTTCGACCAAGTTTGCAGCCAAAGCTGACGAGGTCATGAAAGAAGGCTTGGCCCATGACCTTGTCAACATTCCCGTCAAGAAGCTCGTCGACGGCCGAGCATCGCCAGAGAAGGTTTTCTTGGAGGATGTTGGAAAAGAGGCCACAACAAGTGGAATGATGCTCTACACAAGTGGCACCACGAACAGACCGGTAGGTGAGATGTCATGTGCTCTTTTCAGCCATGTGCCTTAATTTTCTTTGTAGAAAGGCGTTCTCCTGCCCCAAGATGTCCTCACGGCTCAGTCCAAATCCCTCCTCCAGGCCTGGGAGTACACTCCTGAAGACCATTTGCTTCATGTACTTCCACTACATCACATCCATGGCATCGTCAACGCCATCATTACTCCTCTTTTGGCAGGTAGTACGATCGAGTTCATCTTTCCATTTACCGTCGATCGGGTGTGGCATCGCCTCGCGGCCCCTTTTCTAGCTGATACCAAGGCGACCCGACCGCCGGTTACCTTCTTGACGGTTGTTCCCACAATTTACAACCGCCTCCTGCAGTCTCACAAGTCGTTATCGCCAGACATGCAAGCTGCGACCAAGGAATCACTCAAACCATCTACCATGCGTCTCAACATCTCCGGATCAGCCGCTTTGCCTACGCCTACCAAGCAAGCCTGGGCCGATCTTAGCGACGGCAATATCCTACTCGAGCGCTACGGCATGACAGAAGTAGGCATGGCACTCTCCTGCGGCCTATCATTCCAAGACCGCGTCGACGGCAGCGTAGGCTGGCCACTGCCATCCGTGAGCGTCCGTCTCGTCGACTCAGACACCAACGAGATCATCGAACCGGGCCAAGAAGTCGACTCTCGGGGCCGCGAACGACAAGGCGAAATCCAGCTCAAAGGCCCCACCATCTTCCGCGAGTACTGGCGCAACCCCACCGCCACCGCATCAGAGTTCACCGCAGACGGCTTCTTCAAGACCGGCGACATCGCCGTGCGCCGCGTCGTCGACGGCGCTGGGAACGGCGACTCGGGCGACTGGGCTCGCGGCCCCATGTATTTCATCCAGGGCCGCAAATCCGCCGACATTATCAAATTCGGCGGCGAGAAAATTTCCGCGCTGGAAGTCGAGCGCGAGATGCTGTCTCTGCCGGAAATCAGCGAGTGCGCGGTCGTGGGTCTGGCATCTGAGTCCTGGGGCCAGAAAGTCGCTACTGTCATTGTGCTCGGTGAAGAAGGGAAGACGGGCAAGAAGGACGGGAAGCCGTATGGAGCCATGGATCTGCGTAGAGCGCTCAAGAATAAATTGGCGAACTACAAGATTCCTCAGGAGCTCAAGGTCGTCGAGAGCATCCCGCGAAATGCGATGGGGAAGATCAACAAGAAGTTGTTGGTGCGCGACGTCTTTGGCGAGCAATAGGGGGACTCTGCTTGACGATGGATGATTTCAATGTTGACTCTTATTTATATGGGATCAAGCTCTGAACCAAACGAACACTTCAGATATATCATCTCTAGACTTGTCGATGCTCACATTCGACGGTCAACACGAGCCATCATCATTATCAAAGCTAAAACAGCCTGTAAAGCGACATTGTTTCACTTCGTGGATGCGTAGAATACGCACAAAAGCAGATTTCAAAAAAAGACCACTTATATTTCACCATATATATACACAAAGTAAGCCTCATTCTCAATCTTTCCTCCTCTTCTGTTCTGTTCCACAAACCACATCTATTCCAACCTGATCCCCTCCGCCTTCCCCCTCCACCCCATCCAAACCGCAGCAATCAGCACCTTGATCGCACCCGCGACCCACAACGCCAGCGCAATATCCCCCCGGCGCGTCAGAAACCCCCCCGCCACAGCGCCCAACAGCAACAAAACCACACTCGCAACGCGGCGATTTCTCTTGACGTTCTCCGTGAGCGGCGCACTGAGGACTTTATCATCGAAGAAAAGATCACAGTACGCGCTCGTCAGCACAACAGTCGTGATCTCGCCGACGCCCAAAATCCGCGACATGACAATCTGGCCGGCGGATTGCCACGCCAGCAGCGCCAGCGGCAGCAGCACGATCCAGTCGTCTGGGATCGCATCGCCTGCGTCCTGCGGCACGAAGCCGCTCTGCACGAGCGCGGCGGGGATGAATGTCAGCAGGGCTTGGAAGACGAATGACAGCACGACGGTATAGCGCTTCATGGGCCCGAGGGCGCGCATTGTGCGGCTGAAGAAGAAGGCGCCGAAGACGAAGAAGATGATTGAGGTTAGCGATTTCGCCCAGCGGTAGGGTGAGGATTTGGGTTGGCTGGATACGCCGAGGCCGACGTAGATTGTGTTTCCTGAGGATGATTTAGTGAATGTGTAGTTTTGATGACTGGAGAGGAGCGTTTGGGGTCTTGTGGTTGTCCTGCTGGGCTGGACTCTTGTTGTGTATCGAGGAAGTGGGGTGGCAACTGACCGGTCTGCATGCTCACGAAACAAGACCACACGTTGAACACGGCAGAGTCGAGAAGTCCCGTGACGAAACAGCTCAGGATCAATACCGAGTCTCCCCATGATTCGCTGAGGTCTTGGATCAAATGGCTCTTGATATTTCTGCCTATTCGTCTCGTTGTCGTGGAGTCGCTGTTTTGGCCTAGGGCTTCGAGGTTGCTGTTTGTCCGGTCCATGTTTTCCTTTTCCCTTTTTCTTGTTTGTTCTTTTCGTTCTATGTCTTCGAATCTCAGATCATGTGTATATGCGCACTTAGAGCGAGGGTCTGATGTTCAGCAGAAGATACTGTTGCTGGCCCCACTGGTTCGCCCTCGACTTTTTGCAGGGAGGATGTCACAGATCGTCGTTTCATTCGTTTGTCCTTCGTACACCGAAATGAATCAGAGAGCAGAAAATTGAAAAAGAACAAGCCTAAATTTCGTTCAGAAGACAATAGAATCAAAAAGTGTACGAAAAGTCCTGAAAGTCAACTCTATCCTTCAGAAGCAATCGGTTGACCGTACAAAGCAATCAACAAGCACTATATAGCAACTGACAGTTTTCTTGTTTATCGATAGTTCTCCTTGGGAGCAATACTTTTCTAATGTAATTGAACAATCTCGAGACACAACGTGATGTTGGTCAATGTACAAAAAAATTAAGTTGTGTTATAGTAGGTGACGTACTGGATTGTACGTTATAAAAATAAAGTTGTTGCGCTCGATGTTAGTCCTCGCTTTTTAGAGTTTGCATTAATTACTACTTGGCTATTTTACTGTAGGACATGTTTCTGGATTGTTATCTGGCTGCACTGACGGTCATTATACGCATCGTTACTGTACGGCTCCACTCTTGATAAAGATGCATAACGTGATACGAAAATGTCAATGCCATGTACAGGGCACAGTTGAAGACGTCTCCTCTGCAAAGTACATCACGTGGATATGACTAGAGATGGTGTCGAGAGATTCAGAGGTTGACCAGTTCCTGCGTTGATTCCAATTTACAGCTGGTAGTATTCACAAAAATATATCTCTTCTTTTGTTGTAACAGTGCCAAACCCAAGCTGAATCCTCACCTATCGTACAAATCTTACACTTCATGCAGGTCTTGATAATATACAACAATCTCTCGAGGCCGCGACCACTAACAACTCACTGGAACTTGGCCAAGTCGTTCAGCGCCTCCGATCGTGCTTGCATCTCCTGAATCGAGTCCTCGCCGACGACGTCGGCGCAGCGTCCGCAAAGCGTATCCGGCTCCTCTGCAATATACTGCCAGCATCTGACGCACTTCTCACCGAACGGTGGCAAGACTACTGCATTTCCTGTGGCTGGTGTTTCAGCATCGCCACACTCGAACTCGACTTCGAACTTCCAAGCTGGATTCTCGCGCTCGCGAATGATCTGCTTGATTGCCTCGTTCTCCTCTTGCTCGATGAGCTTCTTCCTGTAGTCGTCGTCGAGGGGCATGACTTCGGCGTCGCTCACAACCAACAGCTCAGACAATTCGTCTTTCTCGCGTAGGTCCATCAGGAGAGCGAGTGGCTGAGTTGCTGTCTCGCGCGGCAAGCGGAGCTCGACGCGACAAGCAAGGCCCGAGCCAAGACGGCCGGCACGACGAGCATCTTCCTGAGCGGCGGTCACGGCACTGCGCACTCGATCTACAATCGTTCGCATGCCTTCCATTGCGTCAGGAGTTCCGAATTGGTCGAAAGCAGCGCTGAATGGCTCGTCCCAAACGCGCTGTAGAGGATGTGGGCGTTCTTCGTGAGTCTTGAAGTGCTCCGGCATATGTGCCCAGACTTCTTCAATAAGCAGTGGCGTGACTGGCGCGAGCATATGACACAGCTCGTCCAGGATGAGGAAGAGAACCGTCTGCGTGTGCCGTCTGATGTCTTCATCATCGGCATAAAGTCTGTCCTTGATAACCTCGAAATAGAATGCCGAGAGATCTGCGTTGATGAAGCGGTTGAGGGCCGCTATTCCCTTGTAAAACTCGTTGTTCTGGTATGCCTCGAAAACCTGAATGGAAGCCTTGGAAAGCTGATATAGAATGATTTGGTCGGCACAGTAAAGATCATCAAGCAATTCTTCCGCCGGGCCGGCAGCCGGATAGTCGTCTAAGACTCCCAGAAACCACTTCATGGTAACACGGTACTTTTGCAGGGCTTGGTGAACTGCGTGTAGAACCGGCTGGCCAATTACAACATCTTTGGTGTAGTCGCTGCTCGCAACCCATAGACGTAGGACGTCGGGCCCCATGACGTCGTTTTGCTTTTTGTAAGGACGGATCGCCGCGCTACGGCCTTTCCCGGTATTCTTGACTTTCAAAGGTGGTAGTAGAGAGCCACTCAGGATTTCTTGTGGAGAGATGACATTTCCGAGAGACTTGCTCATCTTACGACCAGCGCTGTCCAGAGTAAAACCGTGGGTGATGAGAGTGTTGAACGGAGCGATGCCAGCAGATTTGCTATCTTGCTCAGAGACGTAGGTGAGAAGTGACGACTGGAACCAGCCTCGATGTTGATCTGTCCCTTCCAGAACAACATCTGCAACGGTGCCATCTTCACGGGGTGACAATGTAGCCCAGGCGGTACCACTGTCGAACCACACATCCATCGTGTCTTTCCCACGAATGTATTCACCCTCAAGGCCCGGGAGAATCCACGCAGCATCATCTTCAGCATCGGACCACCATGCGTCAATGCCTCGAGTCTGTATGACGCTAATGATTTGATCAATGCTGGCGGCTGTCATGACATAGTCGCCTGTCTGTTTGTTGAACAGGGCAGGGATTGGCACGCCCCACGACCTCTGCCTGGAGATGCACCACTGCGAGCGGCCCTTCAAGAAAGACTGAAGACGGGCCTTGCCGCTTTCAGGAATGAATTTGACTGTCTCTAAGCTGCTCAAAGCTAGCTCTTGTACCTTGCCCACGTCCGCGAACCACTGATCAGTCGCTCGCACGATGACAGGCTTCTTCGTGCGCCAGTCGATCGGGTTTTTGTGTTTAAAGTTGTGGGTTGCGAAAACAAGCGAGGTGTCAGACGCAAGCAATGATTTCGATGAAGGGTTCCTCAACAGACTAATGACAGCCTTGGCGCCTCCGTATTCTGCTTCTTTGCCTTGTAAGTAAGCTGGGTCGGCTGGGAAGGCCTGGTCCGTGAACAATCCCTTGTCGTCCACGGGTGCAAAAGCTGGGCCAATGCCGAGCTTCATGCATACGTTGTAATCGTCCATGCCGTGACCAGGGGCGATGTGTACTAGTCCTGTACCGGAAGACGAGGTGACAAAGTCTGCATGAATGATCTTGCACTTTTCCCCTGATATCAAGTTGGTGTATTCTGTACCCTCAAGTGTGGCCCCCGATATCGAGTCAACGATGATCTCGTAAGTCGTACCCTCTGGTAGATGAGCCAGCAGGCTTTCTATTCGGTCTTTGGAGATCAGCAATTGGCCCTGGATGTCTTTGGAGGCGGGGTCGGTGCGGAATTCAACAAGCGCGTATTCCATATCAGATCGGATGGCAATAGCCTTGTTCGCTGGCAGGGTCCATGGTGTAGTTGTCCAAATCAAAGCACTGACGCTCGCCGCGTGTACACCATCGCGCTTCGAGAGAACATCAGGTAATTTTACTAAGGGAAACTTGATGAAAGCAGCGACGACTTTGTGATTTTCATCGTATTCCAACTCAGCTTCCGCTAGGGCGGTTCCCGAAGACGGCGACCAGTGAACCGGCTTATTCTGACGATAGATCAATCCTGCCGCATCCTTGTCAGCTTCGACTGTTGGTTGTTCACAATACAGCAGTCGCAATACCTTTCTCGACCATATCACTAAAGACACGCAATTGCCTTATTTCGAAGTCGGGGTCCATGGTCTTATACGGGGCGTCCCAATCTCCCATAACTCCCCAGCTTCTAAAAGCATTTTTCTGCTCCTCAATTGTTTTACTCGCCAGCTGTCTCGCAGCCTTTCTAATGCCAAGGGGTCCAAGAGTAGTCGTATCTGGGGCAGCGGTGCCAGATGCCGGTGACTCCTCACCCCGATGCAGCTGCAGTGCCTTCAGTTCTATGGGCAATCCATGGCAGTCCCATCCAGGCTTGTATTCTACTCTTTTACCTCGCGCGCAGTTGCTTCTTACTATCATGTCCTTCATGATCTTGTTCAGAGCGTGGCCGACATGCACCGATCCATTGGCGTATGGCGGTCCATCATGGAGAACAAAGGTGTTGTCTCTGCCTTCCTCTGTCTTAGCTGGGCGGTTCTCCTTCTGCCAGGCATAGAAAGCATCTGCGGACTCGGCTCGATACTTCAGCAGTTCTGCTGCTGTGGGTCGAGCTGGAAAGGTGGATTTGGGAAGACTCAAGGTCTGCGCCCACGGATTCACAGTTGCTGCCGCGCGGAGGACGCGAGTGTGTCGTAGCATCTTTCTCTTCTCGCCGTCTTTCCGCGGTATATTATTCAATCAATGCATCATAGCTTGAGTCGTGCGAGCAGATCCTGTCGGTCGGGAAGATGCTGTTTCAGAGAATTTGATGCGGTGGTGATTGTGGTTCCGTATACAAATTACTATGGGAAAGTTCAGATGTTTCATCTTATCCTTATCTAATCTCGGAAGTGGATGGGTTCTGCGGATCTAATCCTAATCGAACCACAATCGGGAAATCGACGATATCTTGGCACCGCTGACGCAGTCTGCCATCGCCACCTCACCTTAACTTCCAATGGTTAGGATCAATAAGGTATTCTGGACGACTCACCGCATTACAGCCAAGACACACGTTGGCTAACTTACAGTGTTATCGCGGTGGATTGGTTCGTGTCTGGTGGAGCGGTGTCAAACATGAGGTAAGTTACCTTAGGTACCGCATCGAGACAGCGCTGGTTGCGGGGTCATCATCGCTACCAGTGCAGTTGCCTTAGCTCCACTCTGACTCGTCCTCGGTATGTAGTTTCGTCTACTTATAAGCAGGACGTATTTTATGGACGGATCTGGATGAGTTACGCTCTCACATCACCTTTTCATGCGGGGTTGTCTATAGAACACCACATTGTGCATTCACTTTCATCATCGCCGCAGTTAGCATAGATTGAAGCCGACCCCTCTCCGCCGTGGCCAACTGCGTGCTGCGTCTTCACAATGGTCTCAGATAGGACGTCACGTAGCCTTTTATCTTTGCCTGTGGAGTTGACCATCAAAGTCTGCGAGTCTCTCCATGACATCGAGGACTTCAACTCGTTTACGTCTACCTGCCGAACTCTGCACGCACTCCAGGATGCAGTTCGTGCAACAAGCCTGTTCCAGCTCGCTGTAGCTTCATCTCGAGTCTTCTTTCGCCCATCCCCTCACTTTCTGGTCGCCGCTGTCGCTCGCACTCTGGGCGACTGGGCGAGATCCTCGACGTCAAATGCATCACGACTCAAAAGTATACTTTCCGGTGGTATCGATGCATTACTGAACCTTTGTCTCGATACCACCACTGGCTGCGATCTCACGATGCAAAGGATCCGACATTTACATGCTCTCAGGTTCTCCACTCTGAATCCCGTCACGGACCTTATAGACAAGTGTATCGGGACACAGTGGTATTCAACCCCCAACTTTTGGGACGGTGGAGTAAGCAACGCATATACCATCCACTCGGATCCGGATGAGGCGGTTTTCCACTTGGCGATATACGGTGAACTGTTCGTCGGTGACTTCGACGCCATTCTCGACGGTCGAGACAGTGTGACTGGTAAGTGGAAGCGGGCTATGCTGGGAGAGGAAACACGTTTAGAATACATCAAGTATTGTTTGCCGGACTGGGCCTGTAGCGCTTGTCAAGGTTCTGCACGGGATGTCAGACTTGACGATGGCTCCATCGACCCAAGGCGCGCTGTGCAAACTGACCATGGTCCCTATGCTTCGGACGTGCAGCTTCGCCATACTCATCAGCTATCCTTGGAGTGGCTGGTTACAAGTCGCCGTTTCAATCGCCAGTGGGTTGCGGCTCTGGGCAAAGCGGGACTCGAAAGTCTCAATCACAGAGGCTGGTCATTCTTCAGAAGAGAAAACAATGATGAGTACTGGGGTGGTGCGGTTGGACAGATCACGGAACTGGATTGGAAACAGGAGTTGTGGGAGTCTGCAGTCTTCTGTCAAGGCCTTGAAGGACTAGAATTTCTAGCCTCTGCCAAATCAAGGTGGACCGGCCCGGACAGGATCAAGGAGGTCAAGACAGAGGATGGCAAGGAGAAAATCGAGGTGATAGAGGTCTTAAGGAGTGATACCGAGGTCGAAACACCAAACCACGAATTCGTCGCTAAGTTGACAGACCTAAGGGAAAGGATCTTGAACCTTAATGAGCGTCCTGAGGTCGTCAAGGTCGGGCGTCAGGAGACATGGACTTGTCCTAATCTGCTTGGCGACCTTTGCATTGGCACCAGTGGTTATAGGTGTGGATCGTAGAACGAGGACTCGAATTACAACCATAAATATTGCTCGAACCGGACTTACGATATGAACTATGACACTTGGTAGTTCTCTGATCACATACGGTGCAGAAGCATATGTGGCTATAGTAAGGCTTTCCGTGACCCATCTAGAAGTACATGCAGAGGTTGTACAAACCTTCCACTAAAACTCCAACAGATATGTTGAATAAAAGAGGTACCTAAGGTAACTCGAAGCCCATGGAGTGTCTCCGCACCTCCACAGTATTGATTATACTTGTACATGTAGAACTACCGTACCCCACATATACCGCAGAGCCTCAACACCTGGACCTCACATGTTGCGATAAGGAACCTTATACTTGAGGTAAGGTACTGTGCGAAGCTACATATAGTACTGTGTCACGCGAAGATCTCCCTAGATTTATACCTTACCTTACCGTGGCTGTCCTTTCTTATCTACCTCAGTTACTGTCCTTTTGACTGTAGATATGCTCTTCCCAGCATCCGATACCTTGCGATCCGACTGCTCAAATTCAAAAGCGGATTGAACTGATAGCACACTCACGTTGTAAAGGCTCTCATCCTCTGCGGACCCCTACACAAAGGAGAGACAAACGCTGCATAAAGCAAGCTACCTCCACAGACGTTGACATTGCAGGGATGAGGTCATCCAGCTGTCACGATGTGTGCGTGCCTGCAGCTCCCGTCGCGACTCACAGGCATCCCTGCCCGTTCCCTCAACGAATGCAAACAAGTCAAGGTACGGTACCAGTAATTACTAGTGAGCTCAATAAAAATGAGGCGGGATAGAAGGTAGGTATAGATATACGATAACACCGCTGCACTACCATTTCCATATCATTCCCGATACATTTTCCTTTCAGACCATTGATCGATAGTCCATTTTCGTTTTCTGCTCTTCCGCTCTTCCCATCGACAAGAATATGGCCAAAAGTGCACTCATTAGCGGTGGAGCAAGAGGTATAGGCAGGTGTCTTGTCCGTCGGTTCTGCGAGCTCGGCTACCGCGTATACATCTTCGACATCGACCAGGAAGAACTCGACCACACTGTCCATTCACATCTGAAGCAGTACTTCGAGGCTGGCACTTTGAGCTCGAGTCTGTGCAACCTGCGAGACGTTGAAGATATACGGAAGCAGGTCGTCCAGGCTGCGGAGTTTCTGAATGGTCGGGTCGATGTGTTGGTCAATAACGGGGGTATTGCTGCGCCTCGGTGGAAGGATGGCAAGATGATGGATAACATGGACACGTTGGTCGAGTGGCAGGCGTCAGTCACAATCACGATTCTCTGCGTTAAAAGCCTCTGTTGGTGTATGGCGTGCTATGGCAAACACTGATCTAATCTATCTCGTGCCTCATCAGCTACATCGAGACCAACCTGACGGCCCCTTTCGTGGTGTCCCAAGCTTGTCTCCCATATATGCGCCACGATCAAAGCAGCGCCTCGAGCACATCCGCCAGTGATGCTGGACCTTGCATCATACACGTGGGAAGCTTCAGAGCTCTCCAGAGTGATCCGAACCAGGAGGGCTACGCCAGTACCAAGGCCGGACTAATCGGCTTGACGCACAGCATGGCTATCAGTCTGGCACATCTTGGGATCAGGGTAAACCTCATCGCCCCCGGTCGGATCAAGGTCGCTCATGAGTGTAAAGTCGGCGATGAACAAGGAACAGGCTGGGAAGAGCAGAACGAAGATAAAGACGTCGGTGACCTGCCGACCAATCGTGCTGGTCGACCAAGAGACATCGCAGATGCTGCAGAGTACTTGGCAAATGCGGGTTTTGTGACTGGCCAGGATCTCACAGTGGATGGTGGTGCTACCAGGAAGAAAAGTTGATTCAGCGGAGAGTCGGCAAAGACGACACAATAGACGATAGAACAATGAAGGAGGTAAGACGTCGCTTGCCACCTAGTTTCATATGGACACAAAAGGACCA
Source organism: Neodothiora populina (assembly GCF_041146345.1). Classification (NCBI taxonomy): domain Eukaryota; kingdom Fungi; phylum Ascomycota; class Dothideomycetes; order Dothideales; family Dothioraceae; genus Neodothiora; species Neodothiora populina. The sequence goes on along the minus strand of NW_027191408.1, from coordinate 593,412 downwards.
CAGTCACGTAGCACCTATGGGTCCACAACGAGTTGCTGAGATAGCTGTATCCGGTATGCTAGACAACAATGCTTCGTAACACTTGGCTTTTCGAAGCGCTCAAGATCTACCATCCTCTATCAAGCAAATCGAAGTGATGCAAGCCCGGCCTACACGTTGCGTGACTGGTCATTCTGTAATTGCACGCCACATCTTCCTGCCCTTGTACATGGTCACGCCTTGATCTTCCATGACCTCCATCGCCAAGCGCCCAGTCACCACGCTTCTCTCGTGATCTCTGCCCAGCACGAAAAAGGTCTGCTGACCGCTATCCTTTTGGCTTACACTGTCCACGGTTATGCTTGAGTGTGTCCATCTACCTGTTCTGACTGATCGGACAAATCCCGAGTGCTCCTTGTCCAAGGAGAGAAACCAGCGTCTTTGATGGATAGACCCTATCGTGTTCGTCGCGCCAGGGTAAGCATTATTGGCTCTGATGAGATCGTCTTCGGCATCATCATCAAAGGCCAAAGCAGCTTCATCACTCCCGAGAGTTTCTTTGTTGATATCTTGTGAACTGCGTCTGTCGTCGGACTTGTGTAACATTTCGCTGTCGCTATCAGTGGTCTCGACAGTAAGTGTACGAGAAGCATGAGACTTTGTGCGTTTGCGAGGTCTGAACTTGGGTTTCTTCGGTAGATCGCCACTGGTGTCATTCGCTGATGGCAAACGCAACGCTACAGTGTAGCCTTGTGGAAGTCGAGTTCCATGCAGGCGCAGTCGTATATGTCGCCTTCCGAAGGCTATATTGAGCTTTTCACTATCAGTCAGCCTTGTGCCATTATTGGCTTGCTCAGGATCGCTAGAGTCATCCGAGTCTGTTTCGGGTTGCACTGCTTTCGCCTTTTGAGGTTCGATGATTTCGTATTCGCCCGTGTCCCAGATTAGCAGTGGTCCTGTGGCATGGGATGCTGACTCGATGAGATGATTCTGGCGAAACAGGTAAGATTTGGTTCATGATTGGAACATGCAACGCCATTACTGACGGACGGCGGACGTCGTCCACATCTCGGACACAGTGCATGCACTAAGCATTCATGGAGAAGAAACATACCCACAAGCAATGTACTCGTGTCTCGATGGCCATCCTCATTGGTCTTGTCGAGTTCGGGTTACCGGGCAAGCCATATGGTATCGCAAAACTTATCGAACTATCGCTGGAGAACTGCAAACGCAAGTCATAATGCACGCCTATGTTCAAGGCACACCAGTCAGCCTGGAACGTCCCAATGAAGCACCGACAAGCATTCGTGATACGATCGAACGATCAGAAGTACGAGTCTCGCTATCAACGCGAATCAAGTCTATTCACCTGATATTGGGTGGTCGTGCTGATGCACAACAAAGTGACGACCATGTCTGTGCTGATTTCTAGTATACAGTCCCTTCCATTCGTCGATTGACAAGCGTGGAGAGTTGGGGACTGGCATACGACATGCAGCCTTCAGATGAGCAGCGAAATAGGCCAGATGATCTCGAATCTGTACCTCACCAGCTTCTATAGCAGCAAGAGTAGGCTGGGGCTCATCTGGCGAGACCGTAGCAGTTTCATCTCGCTCGTCTTGGTTCCGTATGGCGATCGACCTTGCCACCATTCGTATCTGAGGAGGCGATATCGACCGCTGCAATGTGTCGGGTGTTCTCATTGTGATGCACCATTATGTCACGAGTGTGCTTGTCACAAAGCGATCTGATAATACCTATACATACTGTGAGCAAGACGAACGCATCCAACACCAAGCCCTTTGGTTACACCGATGGAATAATACAAATCACTAAATCACAAGGTGATGTAGGACGCCAAGCATACCATTCCTTGGCATGGTCTCACTCCATAATACCGAAGATTGAGGCGTGTTTTGGTCCCTGTTGGACATCTCATTCTAATGGTCTTTGTTGACTGTCACTCGTAGCACGGACACACGAGTTGGGGCATATCACACCTGTTACTTTTATCATTAGACACACGACGAACTTGAGGTGGGAGAGAAGAGAAAGAACGCTTCTCTTGCATTCAGTCAGAATGACGACGATCATCTACGCTCCAGCGCAACAACTTCTCCATCGTAGACCAACCGAGATTGCTCGAGCTCTCTGTCGTCAGGTGCAACACCGAACTTGTCATAGCACTCCGCATGTCCAGAGGCAGTATTGATCGCCTTTGGGGTAGGATCCTTAGCACCTTGCTTGTTGAAGCACGGTGCATGACTTGTGCTGCACTTGCAGACCCTTCGGACTATGATGGGGCACAGGAAGACTCGAGGGCCGAGTGTGTTCGAGGTGACTGTGTTTTCTAATAGATGCGGCCTCTCAACGCCAATTAGGGTATAGTTGACTTCGTAATTAGTGACACCCTAGCCGTAGTCTTTGTGACAGGCAAACTACAGATGCCGATGCAAGGGGCTCATTTGAGGTTGCAATTCTCACTTTTGCATCTCTTACCCGCGGTGGCCAAGAAAGTGGATATGTACAGTACTTCGTACGACACATGCCTTTGTACCAAGGTGGGCAGTGCATCTTGTGTGTCTCTTCGGCTAACCTCACCGCCTGCTCTTTCCTTTCTGATCAACGCATCGGTCGAGTATATAAAGACCTAGGGTAGGTATGTATATAAGTCTTAGGATGAACCAAAGGACAGTTTCGATTATCACTTGGTGAAATTACTTCCAATCTCACCGGGCAACATCGACTAAAACTCCAACATGTTTTACAGCACCCTCTCCGTTCTCATCTCCCTACTTTAATCATACCATATTCTTCTAACAAATGCTCTACCAGCAACCTTAAGCAAACGCATCACTGAGAATATCCCGTGGGCTCTGACAAACTTATCTCTATACACCGCCGCTTCTCCAAGCTCCCCAAAAAACCCCTCTTCCTTCAGCGTCAACTTCAGCGACACGAGTCCAGGTAAATTCATATTTCGTCCATGTATGATGATATTTGCGGTATGCTTACAATCTCGGCTGCAGGTCTCGAGCTCGAAACAGATTGCCACCATGTCCCGCCCCCAGGAAGCAACGGTAGCGCCATCGACGCAGACACTTACTATCCCTGCGCAAACAACACGGTCTCATACCGATTCGGACCCAGCGGAGTTCTGGATGTGAAGCGCACGTATATCGATCCAGCGTAAGTACCACTTCCTTCCTCGAGTGCAGGTGATATCTGCCAGAGTTTCTCTGGGAGCAGAGGCGTGATTGGATGGCTGCGGCGATGAAAAGTAAAGTTGATTAGTGTGGACAGAGTTGGGCCGTATCCGTATTGGTTCGTTACTGCGTTTGGGCATGCGAAGGTGAACTTTCAGGCGTCGAGCTGTGCTGATGGGACGACTCTGACTGCCGGCTTGGTCGAAGTGACTGTTTCTGAACAGATTGCGTGAATGGACCCCATTTCGTAACGTTTCATGAGAAAGCGCCTGGATGATATTCCATACTCTATAATCTTGTCGGGGTCGCTGTGGAATACGGTCTCTTCATCGTTCACGTAAAGTACTGATCAGTGATCAAATTCTCGATTTCATTTGCGCAGCTCTTTTATACTGATTGATAACGATACAATGTGCCTCGTATAATGCCGTATGATATTCCTCTGCTCCTACGGTGATAGTCGTCGATCAAAAGCCAGCCCATTCTAGCCAACTCTCTACGAGCTCAAGTATACCCCTGTTATTATCCCTCCGACAAATCTCCTCGACCTCTTCGAACGTCAATCGTCCCGGACCTCCTCTGACCAATATTCTCCTTTCCTCTTCGTCTAGTCGGTGCAGATAGTCAAGACGTGCTGAAGATGGAGGACTCGCATAGTCTTCCTCGTTATTGTTTCTGTCGTTGCTGTTTCCGAGTCTATAGTGAACGTCGAGACTGTTTGCGGACGATGCGGATGACGCTCGTGATAGACCTGGTGGTAAGGGCGTAGGTGGCGATGATGGGGAAAGACGCATCGGTTCCTCTTCAGTCTCTCGCGCAGCATTGTCTTCTTGATGACCGTTCAATGTAGGCATGTGTATCTCAGAGTTAGGTCGATTCTGCGGCAGAGTGGGATCTAGATCTTGCATCTCGTCAAGCGAATCCGCAGGCGTGGTGTTGTCACTATCCTCTCTGGCTGGAGATGGGGAAGGCGCTGCGCTGCGTGCGATCGTCCGGTCATCTACCGATACGCTTGGGCGTTCCTCAATCGGCGACGCTATGCTATAGCCTGCACTGGCAAGTAGGTCGTCCAAGGGTTGTTGGCGGATTGTTCGCTCGAGGTTCTCGATGCCCTCGTCGTCAGTCGGCAGAGCTTCGTTCTGATGCTGGATTCGAGCGCGTATTTCTGCTGCGATGTCTTGCGGTTCTTCGGCTGTGTGCTCTGCTGGCGGTTGTGGTAGGTCCGGGCTGCTTGGTCCTGTATGGTGAGATGGTGATGACGATGCGACTGAGCCAAGACTTCCGAGTGAGGACCGTGGAATCGAGGCAGCTCGTCTGCTCTCTTGTCTTGGATCTTGTCTCCGATTTCGAGAGGACTCCAGAGCCATTGCGATCAAGGGATCTGCGGCTCCAGCTCTCGTCTTTTCTTGGAAAGCCTTCTTATCCTGGACGTATTGATTAATCTCTTTTCTCCATCGTCTCCTTTCTGATCTGGTCGCGCGTACGTCGGCCCCGAGGGTTTCGCGTTCACGAAACAGAGGGTCAATCAGCTCATTGATGCTGTCTTGTATGACTTGGTACAAGACCTCACTGCCAGAGTCAACTTCGGTATGGGGTACATCGTATGCACGACCACGGGAGAGGATGAAGTCCGGGAACTGGCTTTCTCCATTATTCTCATGATCAGTTTCCTCGCTGATAGTCCCATTCAGAGACATGTGAGCTGGCTCTGCTTCCTTTCCTGTGGCGTGACCGTTCTGTATGGTGGTGTGTAAGTCGTCGTGGGTGTCTTCCGCGTCAAGAAACCCAGCAGCTCCACCCGAAATCGCGTCGATCAGGTCAGTTCTCCATCTTGCCTCTGCGGATTGGAGATCGCTCCGTCCTCGATTCGTCCTTGAATCGGTCTCAACAAGATACCTGGGCTCGCCATAGTCGTCGAGCACGCCTTCAATGTCGGGCTCAGCGACAATTGGACAGCTCTCCACTCTGTTATATCTCCGCCGTATTTCCTCAGCGCGCGCTGGCGATAGAGGGTCTCCTTCTCGCACTATATCTTCGAGTCGATCGTAGCGTCTTGCTACAGAATTAATAGTGGACTGGTCCCAAACCTCTACGCCGTTGGGCAAGACTGGCTCCCTAAATGGGTATTCTTCCGTCACCTGAAAATCACCATACTCGTCCTGCCTCTTCATAGTGGGCTCTCTGCGCTCGCCGTACGGAACATCCTCACCGGTGAACGCAGCAGAAATGGGCTGGCTGGAGCGAATAATATCGCCTGTGTGAGCCAGAATCTCGGTTTCCTCGGCGGTAATTATGTCGTGAATGATATGTCTCTGGATCGCGTATTTGGCACTGAACATCCGCACAAAGTCTGCGCGACAGAGCAGTCCATCGTCGTCTGCATCGTAACCTTGCAGTATCCTATCCATATTCCTGCGCTTTCGTCCTTGAAGGCCGGAGGGTTGACGCAGGTAGGCTAGACCATGCACAAACTCCTCAAAATCGATGAGCTGATTATTGTCCGTGTCGTAAAATTTGAACATGCGGTCGAAAAGGTAGTTCGGCTCCACGGGCGCAGGCCACTTATCACTACTCATAGCTTTGGTGAAGGCGCGTCTGTCGATAGCAGCATTGATGTGAGCGGGGTCGTCTGGGAAAGGAACGTTCGCTATGCATGTGAATTGCTCGTAACAAGCCTCCAATGCCACATCCTCAAAGCCTGTCTCCGCGACGAGTCTTTTTCTGAGGCTTCCATGCAGCGGCGACCAGTGTCTTATAGGGTCTCCCGGATACCAGAGATCGTGTACCTCGTGCGGCTGAGCTAATGTTGCGATAGGAATCTTGATCTTGGCGAAGACGTGTGTGCGTGGATGGACACCTGGTGACTGACTTTCACAATTGGAACAAAGATCATAATCTGGACAATTGATGCAATGCCAGCGAACACCGCGGATGGGAAATTCGCCACATGAGTCGCAGCGAGTCCCTCTGTGAATGTAGGCACCTCTTTTAGCTTGCTCCTCGGCGATTGTGTACAAGAGGCCCATGATACTGTCGTACGTGTCAGCTATGCAAGTCCAAGCGGAGATTGGTGATTGATTCTACGCACCCTTGGCCAGGTTGGTGAGTGTTACCCCCAGCATCCGAGTCCAAAACAGTCTCAGCCAGGTCAATATCCAAGCCATCTATGTCGTCCAGTCGACTACGGTTTCCTCGTTCTACGTCGATGCCGCAACGTCTCGCGAAAGCTAGCGCGACATTTGCCTGTTCGAATCGCCACTCAGTCTCTGGGTCCGCCTCTGAGTCTGCACGACCCGGACTTGCAAGTAGACTAGTCAGCCCCAACAGATCTACAATATTCTTGTCTCTCAAAGGCACGATCAGAGGCAGCAGTGAACGATAGACAGGACCGCAAGAGCCAAAGAGCTCCTCTGAGTTCGACTCCACAAGTCGCTCAATGATGATATCAAGGAGCACGTGCTGCATGTCGGCATGGATACGGAGCAAAGTAGCACCAGAGAGGTTGAAGTCTCGCTCCAATTGCTGTAATGAAGGAGGTCTAGGTCCAATCTCATAGATACTTTCGCCTATTGAGTGATGTTTAGTATATTACCATGCAGGGCCGAAGACAAGGTCCGAGACTTACTGTTGTTCACTTGAGCAGTAATGGTACCAAACGGGGACGACGCATCTTCAGCAGAGGTTGGCGGACGCGTCGAAGCATGCATGTTGGCAGACAGATGTTGCTGTTGTTCCTGTTGCTGCTGCTGTTGTTGCGGCGAGCGACGCCTGGCTTGTCGAACGGCAGCTCTGCGATGCAAACCAGATGAATTGGATCGAGGGGGCGAATCGAAAGTAGTCCATATGGTATAGGTGGCATATGCGGCTGCTAAGCCTGTGAGAGCCCACACCCAACGAGGATATCTCGTGAGTGAGGATGATGGGGTCGACGCGGAGGCCATACCGGCGTTGCTAGGTTGCGACCCGAGATGACAGAAGGCAAAGGTCTCAAACTAATACTCATATCGTATTTTCTGGACTCGCACTTCGAAAAAGTATGGTTAATAGGCACAGCACAGGGCTTTCGCAAAGCCCGATTATGGTTGAGGCGAATGTTGTCAGCATGCGAAATTAGAAGATTTGGCCGGATCCGTGAACACGTCGAGCCTTCCCGAATAGGTTTTCAAGTGCACGCGATCATACTGAATTGACAGCAAACATGGGTCAGTGGGCGCTACAAATACTACTGGCATACAGCAATCTGTGAAAAAGCGAACAGGTGGTTTATTGGTGACGAAGCCATGAAATGGTATTCTTGGCGCGAGTTGTTGCAAGCGGGTGGGGCGGCGCAAGAGGGATTTGTTAGACGAACAAGGCTGTCATGCTGATCACGCGACACTTGCTCTCATGTGGTTTCACAGTTGTGTATTCGTTCAATGGATATCTTCGCTCAGTTGTTCTCTGCGCACATAATTGCGCGGTTTCAGAGAAGGAAGGAGACTGAATAAGTACTACTTTATGAGATATAAGATGTGTGAGGATGATAAAATGATGAATATTTGTACAGAAGTCGTGAGCTGATGTCCTTTGTGCCGCCTTACCTCCTGCTGCTCTCCCACAATCGTACGGCAGCGGCCAGAACGCCTGTGTTGTTCCTCGATTCGCTAGCCTCGAGGGCGCTGCGAATGCTGCCGCTGCCATTGTCGGGGCGGATATTGGCCTCGAGAGTTCTCGCTCTGTTCTCGTCAAGACCCTTCTCCTCGGCGGCACGGCCCTGGGCTATTCTTCGCTTCATGGCAGTGAAGTCCTTGTCCTCCTGGTCTCTGATCTCCAATTCCTTGATCCAAGCCTCGTGCTTCTCCTTCTTCTTTTTCTCGTCAATAAGACCCTCAAACTCCTTGCGCTTGGCCCTATCTCCACTCCAGTAAGCCGAGCCAGCGACCATGGCGAGCAGGGTGAATCCCTGGGCATAGATACGGCGTCGGAACATGCGGTTTGTACGGTGGTGGTCACCGGCCTTCATGGATGCCGTGGCTTCGTAGAGGGCCCAGCAAGTCAAGGCGCATCCGAGAGGAATCAAGGGTTCTTCGACAAGACGACGCTTGAGCTTCTGCCATCGTGACTCTTCGTAGAAGTCGCTGGTTTACAGTCAGTGAGAGCTAAGGAAGGCGAAGAATACCATCGTGGATCGGGTGTTGCATACAGGTCATTGTCGAAGGAGGATGGCGGCGGCGCGGAATTCATGTCTGTGGGAGATAGATAGCTATTTTTGCGGCCCGCGCAATGTTATGGATTCTGGTCAATTGCAGACTCCGCAAAGGCACAGAAAGGTGATATTGCGGATAGATTGAAGACTTATTATGATGGATTGATTGCATCTCGACCACTAAGCGGGCGACTTTCCCTCCGGAGCTAAAGTGATGATGTCGATGGCCCAAGCTTCACCATCTCTAGGGCTGCTGTTTCCTCTTCCGTGATCCGGGCCGACACCTCGAGTTCGGCCACCTTCGGCCATGCCAGCCCTACGGCTTCTCACGGAGGGGGCGATCAAGGAGATTTTCGCAGTCGACATCACCTCATGCAGGAAACGGGCTATCTCCAATACGGTTGACCGCCCAATCACTTAGCTCGAGAAAAAGATATCATCCCGCAATCGGGAGTGTTTGATGGTGTTTTGTCGTAGGCCGTTGACGCATGTGTGAATGGATCCCGAGTTGGACTCGAAGCTGTGAAACAATTGCCTGCTATTCTGCTACTGTACGGTCACTCTGCATTATTGCTGACTCAATTCCTGTGTCTTCTTATCTCTGCAGTCCGCCCTCCCCTTCGCCTTGTATTATCTATCACTGCTCGTTGCCTGCTTGAGTTACACAGGACTACACATACTATGACTGACGCGACCGCAACGCCTAATGGCCTTTCTCGGCCGCAGACCCCTGCTGTCAACTCACTGAGCTTGACGGAATATGCTACCAATCCTTCTCCTCCGTCGCAAACACCAAAAGACAAGACTGTGACTGCTGGTGTTCCTGAAGCCTTCTTGTTGCCCAATGGCTACCCTGATGTAAATGCTGTCCTTCCTTCCATCATCCCTCTTCGTCCCATCCATCGGCCTATAAACCCTTCAATGCGTCAGATGTTGACATGTATCACAGTACTTGCGCTTGATTCTCACATCACGAGTCTACGATGTTATTAAAGAAACGCCGCTCACTCAGGCAGTCAACATATCTAACCGTCTTGAATGCGATGTCCTCCTCAAGAGGGAGGACCTCCTGCCTGTTTTCAGCTTCAAGCTACGAGGAGCTTACAACAAGATGGCTCACTTGACGCCACAAGAGAAATGGAAGGGCGTCGTCGCCTGCTCCGCCGGAAACCACGCCCAGGGTGTCGCCTACTCAGCGCGCAAACTCAAGATCCCAGCCACCATCACCATGCCGGTGGGAACCCCGGCCATCAAGCACAGCAATGTCTCACGTTTGGGCGGCACTGTTGTTCTCCACGGTGCTGACTTTGACGAGGCAAAGGCCGAATGCGCCCGTCTAGCTGATGCGCATGGCCTCATCAACATCCCACCATTTGATGACCCTTATGTCATTGCTGGCCAGGGCACTATCGGTATGGAGATTGTGCGCCAAGCTGATCTCACCAAGCTTGAGGCTATATTCTGCTGTGTTGGAGGAGGTGGTCTGATCAGTGGTATCGGTGTCTATATCAAGCGCATCGCACCTCACGTCAAGATCATCGGCGTTGAGACCTACGATGCAAACGCTATGGTGCAGTCGCTCAAGGCCGGTAAGCGTGTGCTTCTCAACGAGGTCGGTTTGTTTGCCGACGGTGCTGCTGTCAAGACCGTCGGTCAAGAGACATTCAGACTGGCTACCGAGGTCGTCGACGATGTTATTCAGGTGACCACCGACGAGATCTGCGCTGCCATCAAGGACGTTTTCGAAGATACCCGTTCCATTCTTGAGCCTGCCGGTGCTTTGTCCCTTGCGGGTTTGAAGAAGTATGTCGCAAAGAACCCATCTCCCGACCCCAAGAGACAGCTCGTCGCCATTGCCTCTGGCGCAAACATGAATTTCGACCGACTCCGTTTCGTCGCCGAGCGTGCCGCCTTGGGAGAGAAGAAGGAAGCCCTTCTCTCTGTCACTATTCCCGAGATGCCCGGTGCCTTCGCCAAGCTCATCTCTATCGTCTCGCCCATGGTCGTGACCGAGTTCTGCTATCGCTACGCCTCCGCCGCCGAGGCCAACATCCTGCTCGGCGTGCAACTGTCTGCCATGTCTCGTCAAGCAGATCTGAAGGACCTGATCGCGCGCTTAGCCAAGGAGGGCATGACAGCCGCCGATTGCAGCAATGACGAGATTGCGAAGTCACACATTCGTTACCTGGTCGGCGGGCGTAGCGCGGCCGCTGACGAGCGTATCTTCGCGTTCGAGTTTCCCGAGCGAGGTGGCGCCTTGGTCAAGTTCCTCACGACTCTGCAGCCCGGCTTCAACATTTCCCTATTCCACTACAGAAACTATGGAGGCGATGTCGGCAGGGTGCTTGCGGGTATCCAGTGCCCTAAAGGCCAAGAGGCAGAACTGGACAAATTCCTCGTCGACCTTGGCTACGGCTACCACGAGGAGACGGACAATGCAGTCTACAAGATGTTCATGAGGTGTTGAGCTGGAATATCGAACGACCGCCTTGGGCATCTTATGAATCATAAATGAGACTATCCGAGCACAACACCAGCTCGACCCCAAAAAACAAGCCCGTCAATGTCCCGCAATGTCGCAAGCTTGACTCCCGTGCCAGCACCTCCGACAGGAAATGGGAGCAATCGAGTGAATCTTTCTATGTACCGTCGCTGTGTGCCGGGGCCGAGACGCGGTAGCCCTGATCATGGAATCCATGGAACTCACCTCAACGTACTCTTCCAGATACAGACAGCGAGGACATACGTCACTAGCTACAGTATGACAAGAGCCCCATTCAGTTCACGGCCGTCAACTACGCCGTGCAACAAACCACACGCTTCGTCCACCGCGGGTACAATACATCTCATCGCCTAGTCCATGAAGAAACGGAGGGAACGAACGCAGCGGCCATAGCATGCGCTTTTTTCGTGTATAGATAATCAGACTTAATTGCAATACCCCATCATACGAACATTCTTGGCATCCCCTCAAAGCGACAGTGCCCACGTGTACCAAGTGAATAAAGAACTATCATCACCTACTCTGGAGCTGCGAGATCAATTATAGCCACTATACAACGCGATACTCTTGACACACCTGTCTCGCGACTCTGTTACTGCCCGATATAGACCAGCCAGGGACCATCCCATGCCCACCATAAAGTCAATTGTGCTCTAAATTGAAGAACAATGATGGACAGGGTCGGTCGATCATCTGAGGTTAGGAGAAGAAGTTGAAGTTTGCTTAATTGCGATTGATGTATACAGTCCCAAGGCGTCTTTGGTGACGGTGGAGGTTCATTAGAAGAGAAACTAGTCTTGAATTTGAATGGGATGTGTCGTGTCACATATATTTCTACATAAGAATTTGAATATTCCCATGAGGGGAGAAGCGAAAGAAATAAAGTCGGCGTGTTCAACTGTACAAAGCCGGAGAAGCGCAGGATTCTGTTAATGCGTGATGCGTTATCGTCTGCAGGAACAGATCTACGAGGAGAAATCTTTCTACATAGCTGTTGCACTGTCCAGCATGGCTTAGAGGCCATAGGTGTACTGCACGGTAGGCTTCTTGAGGGAAGCTCCGACTTGAGTTCCGAACTGGCCAAGATAGTTGCCAGGAGGACCGTAGTTGCACACTGTAAAGTACGGTGCAACATTAGAGCCAACGTTCTGGAGACCCTTGGCAGAGCAGTCCACTGTGGCACATCCGACTTGAGTTGTTGACTTCCAGACGACCTGAGAAAAGTGTCCCCACTTCTCAAAGTTGGACATGTCGGTGTCGGACTTTCCATACTGGGTGTAGTAGTTGACCTCGCCGTTGTAGAAGAGGTCAGTGATGACAGCAGAGATCTTGTCAGGGGTAACACCGGCAGCGATGTTCTGGCCGTAACCGCCTCCGTCTGTGTTGCTGTGAGGATTGATGAGTATGGGCTTCGTGCTTAGAACATCCGCATTGACTTACACATCATGCGCGTATACGCAGGAGTTAGCAATCTTGGCTGCCGTGTTGGCAAGACTTGAACTCCAGGTAAGAGCAGACGCAGAGTGGTTGGCACGGTGCACGTTGTGATGGACAAGGACACGCTGTTGGTACGTAGTGGCATGAGATACGGCAGCAGCAGTTGTCTTGGTAGTTGAGGTCTACGTCTTCAGTTAGCTATATAGGGAGATATGGGTGGTTCGACATGAATTTACCTTGACGGTGAATGGAGCGTTGGTCACATATTTGCCGGTCAGAATGCAGCTGCAGATGTTGCTGATTTGCTTGGTGTTGAGACCAGTGACAGTAAGTGGTGCCTTGTGGACGCTGCCGGCAGCACGCCAGCTGCTGCAGAAGGCCGAGGACTGCGGCTTCTGTTGCTTGACAATGTACACGTTATTCGGGTTGCAAGTAGGAAGAGCCGCCCTGGCGACCAGCCTGTCCTCTGTGACGAGGGGTGTTGGCACTCCGACTGTAACTGAGATGGCTGCAGTTGTCATCGAAGCACTTGTGAATTGTGCTACTGGAGAAGCACTCGCAATGGCTGCGAGAGCGGCGATAAAAATGCTGTTGACAAGCATTGTAGATATGTATACGAACAGTGTAGAATTGGAATAAAATATGTATATCAACCACTAAATCGAACACTCAAGAATTAAAGGAATAGAAATGGGTGCCAATCAAAAAGATTGACAGTAAGGAATACACTGAAAAATATTACAGCGAGCCTGTCGTTGAACCCTTATATGTAAAAAGAACTATTAATCTTCGAGATGTCCAAGCATCGCATTGCGTTGTCATATAACCATCCCGTTGATGGTGGCGACAAACATTGCTCCGCCAGTACAGGTGAAAAACATATAGAAAGTATGGTAGAATGGTTGTCATTGCAATCCCATACAACCGTTGTGAGATTAAGGGAGAGACATGGCTTCGACGTTATTGTGTCTGATATATGTAACGTTGATCGACCAATGCCGATGCTCGCTTCCATATCAGCATATGTATAGTGATAGATGATGCAGGAAGAAGCTGCTCAGCAGTCGGGATTGATACTCTCCAATAGTGCAATTGTGAGCAGTGTTCTTGTTGCAGAAGTCCTTCTGCGGGTAGAAGTAGGAAGTGTACCTACTAGTTGTGATGTGATGAAGTGGAAGTTTGACTGGTCCTACTATTTCCGGGGTCTAGGCGCTATATATACCGTTGCCAAGGACTTTCCTTTCTCAACCTGAGCTGCAACGAACAATGAAGTATAATGTACAAGTACTTGCCCCATCGTACGAGTGCTGCACTACTTGTAAGGTGTATCGATCTGTACACGTCTCGGCGTGTCTACCTCTTGTACTAGAACAGAACATAGAGTCTGGAGCTGAAGTTGAAGCGCTTTAGGATTACGTTGCCACAAGACTTTATGAAAACATACCAGAGCATACTGTAGATCAGCCATCGGGGCATATCAGTCAGTAGAATATCTTGTGCGCGTACTTAGAGTACATTCCATCACCAATATTGGCTTGACACATGAGGCCAGAAGGACACAGGATATCCGGCATACAAGCAATAATGTCGGCATTGTCTTCCTCTCTTACCACAGCCTCTCGCTTACTGTCTCCCAACAGTCCAGGACCACGGCGTGGGTCAACAGCCGTGAAGCCATCCTAGCTGCCAATGATGACTTACTGCAGATCCCGACGCACTCCAAGATACCAAAGAGACAAGGTGTTGTTTATTATGGGGCATGTTTCATAATCACATCTGATTATCCGAGGGATTCCCACTCGCATTCGAAACTCACGTCTGGTTCTACGGAACCTACGTGTATATTGATTGGACCCTTGGCCGTCTGAGACACGTTGGAAAAAGACGCGTGCAAGACAAGGAACATCGAGACAAATCCGACGTTCTTCAATGCATTCTAGGTAAGGCGCATTTCTCCGACGACTGGTCTGGACGATTTCACAGGCAGATCGAGTTGTGATAGGTGTGATACGATCCCTATGCAAAAGTAACATGTAGCATTCCCTTCTTTAAGCACTCACCTCGCTTGCCAGTACCTGATCGCCCGTCACACAAAACTCTTGCGTTAGCGATCACCGCCTAAATGGGACAGTTGACGTCTTCTAAGCGGCTCGCAATAGCGACGTTTAGCATCGAGAAGTGAAAATCGCCTGGCAATGTGCATTCGACTTGATGCTGGAAAGTGACAGGTACACGCAGATGTTCGGGCTCGGATTGTTGCGTCATGGTTTGAAGTGACACGGCCGATGAGAAGCGTCCTTCCTGTACAGAAGAACACTGGCCTATCAATTTTCGAAGTCAATCGTCGTGCAGCCTTTCATGTGGCATCTAACAAGAGGTATGATGACATTGTCAGTCCCCAATCATGGAGCTGTCTACACTAGCTCCCCTTCTTGAGTTCATGGATTGCGATATTGATGTGAGTGCCGACTTTGCACGGTATACTCAGCTGAGCTTATGGTTAGAGGTTGCTGGACATGATTTGAGCAACTAGTATGCTGCTGTTGCGCAGGTGTAATTGTTCAAAGCTTTCATGAGCAGGCGTCTGCTCGCTATTTCAATGGTCCCGGCAGCCATCAAGATGAATCAACATGCGCATCGAAGAACCAAGTATCATCATATTAGGATTGGTAGTGGAATGAAAGTGATGTATATACTCTAGGTCAGAAGTTTCCTCTTTGCTCCTTCTCTCCAAGATCCGTCTAAATGTAACGAAAGCTCGATCATCTCAACATAGCTAAATCCAAGCAGAGCTTTCCACCGTAAAGAAAGAACCAAACAAAACTGTGTTCATGAACATTGGAAAAAATTGTATCATATCAAAGCCAAATATCGTCAATCTCGGTACTTTCCAGTGAGCCAGCGCTATTCAAACCACTGTCAAGTGATTTAGGTCACGGAAGCATCTTCAAGCGAACCCATTAGTGCGATCTTGCTTGGAAGCAACACCAAAATATTTCTGCCATTCTTTGAATGCCGAGAAGGTCTTAGACGGGTATCGTTCTGGTGTAAGCTTAGCAAGCTTTTCGATCGAGGTTCGCTGCTCCCCGTAGGGCTTGTGGTAAGGATAAACAATGGCCTTGTCATCCGGGATACGGCGATCTCTTAGAGCAAGGAGCACCCTAGCGGTATCTGACAAGACAGCAGGGGTATTAAAAGCACTCAACAAAAGACCAAATGGAGCGTACGCCAAGGGCTTAGAATAGACATCGCCAGATCCTACGCCTTTATCCACCTTTGCGATGGATATATCAAGTGCTGAGATCTCCGTATCGATGTCCTCGATGGCATGCTGCAGTGGGAAGGTCTTCTTTATCGATTGAAGCATCCAGCTGAGGACGAGATCTGACAGAACCTCATTGGGTTCAAGCGTCTTGCTCAATGCATTTGGGATTACAGACAACCAGGCTTCAAGACCATGGACTCGTTGACGGAGGAACTTGAACTTCTGCCTGCCGAGGTCGTAATGGCAACCAGGAAACCACTGCTCTGTGATCTGCGGGCGCTGTCTGGTCTTTTCCTCTTTTTCCGAGAGCTTGGTGAGACATGGCTGGAATACCGACAGACGGTCGTGCAATGAGCATGCATGATATACTGTTTGCACGACGCTGGGGACGACCTGATCCCATAACGTCGGATACGAAGGGCCATTTCCGGCATCGATGGTTGGGATGCCAATGCTCCCTACCGTGTCGAAGAGTCCGAGGAACTTGATCGGAATTGTATCGGGCCAGCTCGCCTGGGCACGGAATATCTGACTTTGCGTTGAATCCGGCTTGTCCTCGTCGTAAGGACTTGAATAAATCCGGTAGACTTCGTCGCACATGCTACTTCCAAATGGACGTCTGACAACCCCGCAATTGTTAATCATTCCTGACACGCATCTAACGGTGTATGCTCCACGGCTCAGACCGAACATCCAGACTTCAGTTCCCTCTTCAAAATTCTCGGCGATCCATCTGTACGTCTCAACGCACATGGTCGAGATGTCGTTTGCTGTAGACCCATTGAAGAGGTATGATATGAATGTGGAGCCAAGACCAATCCCATAGAAGTATCTAGCCTTGAGGTTTCTTTCCTTGGAGTCGACCTCGAGCTTGCCACCAGTGACATCGATATCAACCATCTCAGCCAGTATCTGGATATTCGTCCTCGTGCCGGTCTCTGGGCCGCACCAAGTGCCGTCGCAGAAAACCAACAGCCTTCGGGGTTCAGATGAGGGCTGCATCCTAGCACTCTAAACGCTTGCAAGATACTGGAGTTGTTGTCAATTACAGAATCAATGTGGAAGAAAGCAAATGCAGTATCGCCGTCGCACTTGGGTTCGCTCGAAAGTGGCTAGTTGATACACCAAAATATGGATGTAGAGTGTGATCTCCCGCCATATTTATGACATCTCTATCCTTCGATCATGTGAAAGTCGCTCAGGTAAAGTAAGGCTTAGAGCAACTGTGTAGGTAGATAAGGCCTTCAACATTGGGAATAAAGGCACATGCTTACCTTGTAGTCCTGGAAATCAGCCGCAGCTGACGTGAGTGCTATGATACTCTTCCAGGCAGCGAGACATGTCCTACTACCGCAATAAGGAAAAGCCCACCGAGATAGCAAAGTCATGTAAAGTTGTACAGTGAAATCAGGCGCCTGATGCAGCTTAGGCATAGCCTCAGCAGTAGCTGCAGCTACTCTAATTCGAGGCCCTGCTGTGGAGTTGAGAGCTGGCGATGACCCCAGCCGTTACAAGCAACGGCGTGGAAAATGCATCACTCGGACGGTGGCTGCTCAGCCTACGTGATTCCTTCGAATAATACCACTGGCGCGACTAGCACTAGCACACTGCTCCTAATACTATTCATGACCTGAACGCCTGAGTAAAGTGGACAGCTTACATGAGGACGTGATGCAGCCGTAGTTCTGACTGACTTGACAATGCTTCTTATAAATTGCACAGCCTGCATCTCACGTAGATACTACAGATTTGCAGCACGTCGCAATGAACGCCCTACAGCTGGCTGAAGTTGGTAGTAAAGCGCTCCGCCTTACATTACACGACAAGCGCCTGACAGCCATCCACTGTAACACAACAGCAGATCAAAAATGCAGGCTCCACGACAATGATACATTACTGTACCACAGTGCCAAAAGAAATATTCCGATGCGGGGAATTGAACCCCGGCCTTGCCGGACCTTTCTTTCATTCGAAAGATGAGAGCGGCAAATCCTAGCCACTAGACCACATCGGATTTATGTTAGTTTGCTGTTGTTTGCTCTATATATACCTGCGCGGCTCCTATATCAAGTTAGGAAAGCGAGTAGCGGTCATCCCGCTTAAGCAATCTACATTTGGACAACGGTAAGATAGATCGATTTACAATAGCCATTGACCACCTTATGCCATGAACGAGCCACCGCTTATTGGAGTTATTCATCAATCTCCAAGAGCAACAAGCAATATAACAGTGGTTCTTCTTCGGCCGAATGATCCTCGAGTGGCTGGTGTAAAGACGATCTATCTGGCAATCCTCGGCTTCCACCGCCTTCTGGATTAACAGCCGTAAATGTTGGTGCACGTAGATCATTGCACGCGGTGAGACTCAAGGACCCTTGTTGTGGTCTAACAAGTCCATTCACCGCTCACCTATAGTAATACTACACTTTTCCAAAATACAATCAGTTGGATTTCTCGGACGTTGTCGGCTATCGTCTATCCAGTCCGTCCTGCGCAAGTCAGAACAGACGGGAAGATGCGCTAGACTTTTATTTGCATCGAGTGTAATACCCACGTATTTTACAAGGGATTATTTTGCACGATCTAAAGCAGTGCTCTTTTGTCGTAGCATAACAGCAACTGTAGTCCGCACAAATCTCAATTGTCAAATGCGTAGGAATCCTGTCACCTGAACCCGAGAGTAAATCTGTCGCGAGCTTGCTATTGCGATGGAGCTCTCGAGAAGTTTTCGCTATTTGTATAGATTAGAGCTGCTAAGATTCCAACTAGCCAACAAAATGTGAAACATCACTTTGTGATACAGGTATCCAGGGTGGTCCTAGCCCATTGACTTAATTCTTGACACTTGGCCATATGGATGCATGCAGCTAGATCGCTATTTCGCCATGTTTGCAGAGACAACATGCGGTGTTGTCTAGAATATTGCTCTAAAGTAGCGAGATCTTCATTGTACTTCCTCTTCAAGGCAACAACATGTGCAGACCGTACCATATCATGATCTCCAATTTATATGGACCCTAAATCGAGAACATGAAGTGAAGAATTTTCATCGAGCGAGTTACATTGACATACTGGGGTCCACAAATGAGGTGTGACCACGATAGAATCAGTCGGTGTCATTGACAAGATTCTTAATTGCTTCGGGTCGATCGTGAGGTGTGATGTTGTACGTTCGAACCGTAGAGGGCACCGTCCCACCAGCAAGAAGCGCACAGCATTCATGTTGTCAAAACTTGATCACCGCATGTTCGCGATTTCTCCCGCACGGAGGCTCTACTTGTATATCGGAACGGACACAGTTGTCCCCAGAAACAGTGGCTCGCGTTATTGCAAGACCGTATCCATGACTAGCTGAACTCGAGATTTCCGGATATATCCTACATGCAGGAGGAAGTGAGCGGATGGGGCGCATATAGTCGAAGCACGTCAGGTATTACGCGGAGAGTGATGGCGTCTGGACAGATATCGACCCACTCGTTGGGTCACAAGTACATGTGTCGACTGAGCTGTGATCCGGTTTGTCTGTACTCTGGGTACGTCAAAGAAAGGCATGAGCAACACAAAAGCTTATCGCAGTGGTAAAGACTCGGGGTGAGGTGGGCGGTGAAACGCGAGCATCAGACCTTACAACCCTCGAATATCGGCCTTGTCTCCGCTGTGCTCCTAGTGATCACGGCTCAGTGATCATGGAAGGACTTCCCAGTATAGAAGCACTTCCATTTGTCCCAAGAGTTTGGGACAAGCGGGAAAGCACGGCACTGTAGTACTTGTGACATCGTCATGATGATCAGGTCTCTGTTCAGGTGCAGTGCCTTACCCTACCTGTGGTACGCTGCAATGCCTAGCTACTTTAGTAAGTGCGCAAGGACACAGTTCAGGAATAGCCTTGGGACATGCTGAACGCGTGCAGTCGCTTGCGAGGAAAGCCGGTTCACAATCCTTATGCCCAAACTCCGAGCCAAGAGAGGGAGAGAACGCGGGATGAACGTGTCCACGTGGGACGGGAACGCTTATGCGAAGGGCAGATCCCGTCACGTTGGCAGCACCCAAGGATTGAAACTCTCCATGGCTTCCACGGAGCAGGTTGTGTATGTGCATGATATCACAAGCCAATCTCGCCAATGGGACAGAATATCGTGCGACACTGTGTGGTGTGAATTTCTCGAAGGTCCTTTTCAAACTTGTTCCATGGAACTCGAGATAGATTGAAGATTTTCGTGGCGCCTTCTACCGTGCTTCTACCGCGCTTCTGCCTCGGTCATCAATCTTTGATATGTCGGAAAATTTGTAAAGCACGGCACCATGCTAGAGCTATGCATTGTCTGTGAGTCAGCAAATGTGCTTTGTTTGATGAACATTGTGTAACGAAGTGAACTTGTAATTTGCCACTACGGCTCACAGCTGAAACGGAGGATCAGTGCTGTAAGCTCTGTGCATCGACGCGGGCACTAGAGGTGTCAGTGCATGGTTAGTTTTCCGTGCATCTGGGATCCGGCAAGCTTTGGAAGGCTTGCAAGATGGTTCGATATGCGCGTTTCCATGCAAGTCCGGCTGCCTCGGGCCTACCAGACCCGTAGCCGAAGGGCCTGATCACCTACCAAGGTGTATCATGCAGTGAACACTACAGGGTGACAAATGCAGGCACGGCACAGCTTTGGAGGACGGTGGTGGAAACAAGGCAACCGTGTGGTGCTCTGTATCTTCTGTGCTCGATGATCATAACAGAGACGTCACGACAGGCGGGAAAAAGCAGGTCAAGGATGAGCACTGTGCAAGCTTCAGCACCTTATGGTTTCCAAGATTAGCGGTGTCAGCCCTGCCCACACGAAGCGCTGCCACTCCCCTTTTCCTGGAGCCACGCAGCTCGGACACCGCCGTTTCTGACTTCCCGCTAGCTTATGCCTTCTGGCGTCACTGCATTTTACCTGATGAATCCCACACGAGGCGCAAGCGCAGGCTGTCATTAGAAAAAAGGGCATATATATTCGTTCCCTGTTTCCCATTCCCAAACTCTTCTGCAAACTCAAAGACCCAAGCATACGAACAGAACACAATCTACTCTACTACCAACACTCCAACCCAACATAGCTCAACAGACTTTGTTCAAAAGCTTGCCTATAACCACTGCTTGGTATCATCTAATTACTCGACGCCTTATCTGAACACATACAACGAACATTCTATCGACCAACTCAAGTCCTCGACCAACGACATCAATCAACAAAATGCCTGCTGCAGTTGACTATCCTCCTTGCCCCGGCCCTCCCCCAAACAGGCCTCTACCTCCTCTTCCACGATCATGATATCTCCAGGTGGATAACATGACTCAAACTTTACGAAGATCCTCCTCTCTCCAAGTCATTCTGCATGACTTGACACCGTTGCTTTGTGGAGCAGAGGGGATCGGCCAATGAGAGCCATGACTCGTTTCTTATCTTCGGCCTGTCTCTATGGAGTTCATCTATCTGGTGTACATGGGATGTCGCAACAAAGACAACAGGCGTCACGGGAAACGACAATCAGCGGCTATCGACGGGACTCGCCCCACCGTAAGCACATCTTACGCATGGCTTTCACACTTTTATGTCTCCAGCCGATGGCAATCAAATCACTTGCGAGCATTGCATCAAAGTGTCACCGCTGCTCCTGTCAGCCTGACGATTGCTGCTGGCCGGCTTATTATCGGCCAACTTCTTTACGAATTTTTTTAATATACGGGGTGCTTTGGCATGAAGGAGGGGTTTTTCAGCATTGGTCATGGGACCTTTGGTCTACGGAGTTCATTGCATTGTCTTTTCGGGCTTTCGCTGCTAGCATTTTTGGGTTCGGATGGTTGCGGCAAATATACCCCAAAGGCAGCTGATATACTCGCGCCTGGTCATTTTTCTTGATTTATCTGTACAGTACTTTGGTACTGCGATTCATGGCGCTATTGAATAGTAATGCTTCACTCATTTTTACCACTATATTGTTCCTGCATACCTGCAATCGTGCCCTGTGAGCGGTGATTTGTATTTCTGCGCAAATTGTCATGATTGTGATCTCTCGCGCGGTCGCCAAGCGCCGGGTACCTGACCTGGGATTTTAGTTCAATCCTTGAGCTTATATTTAGGCACTCCGTCCTTCGCGAGGTGCCACGATCTTAATCAGGCGCAATACATCTATATGCCAAGGGCGCCTCAAGAAAAGACCTCACATATAATGCTGCTATTGTTTCGTTCTGTACCTGAGCGATTTAGATGAGTCTCTCGACGGTGCTGCATATGTGAGACATGTTGGCATCTCTCCTGAGGCGTTCACGGTTCGTTAATGCATCTCTCTCAGGGGCGGGGCACGAATCGCTGCAGACAACAGCTAACACAGCCAACACGGTGGTGCGTCTGCCTGATCATGCATGACGCATCGAGTCGACAAGCTAGGGTACGGGTTCAGATAAGGTATTGCATGCACGCTATGTACGGTGGTTCGGTTTTTTAGACTCAGCGTCTTGCTTTTCCTCTTCCAGTCCCGCCAGGGTGCCAAGGTAATTCAGCGACCTATTGCATATCGCGGCGATTGTGAGCCCAATGACCATCGTCCACTTGTCCCTTCAGGATGTGCAGCACGCTATAACGAGCACATGATCCCTGGCATACATCACACGATGCCGGCACTTTATGCGAAGTGACAGCTAGCGTTTATAGTTCAGTATGCAATGGACATCGGTGCCTGATGCGTATGTCCTTGTGGTGCACATGATGCCATCTTGGCACGAAAGTCGATCAAGGGTATGACAGTCAGCAGCTTGGATCTGGAGACAGGGCAAGGGGTATGTAAGCGGCAGTGCCTGTGGAGTAGCTGTGCATGGCCATCTTCATATCGTGAGTTTGATCTGCACCGGTGAGGCACCTGAACACTCTATTTCACAGCGTGCAGCATGCAATGACAACGTACGATTGTCCGCGTGGGAAGGGAGCGAACCCTTCGCTTTACCTGATTCGTCCTTGAATCGGTGGACAATAAGACGACATGAACACGCATGTTGTAGGTAACCGAATGATGATGTGATAGTTGCAACGTGGACGTCTCACAGTTACTGCAGAGCAAAGTGTGGCTGCGCTAGCACGGAGGAACTGCCTCAAGTGGTGCCTGACGTACCTTGATTACCTTGTTGTGAAGTCGGCATCGTACACGGGGCAATCTCCTCCCTTCGTCCTTCCCCTCATTGCTCCTCTGATTTGAATCCTCGCAGCTACCTAGCCAGGCATTATCTTGGCTACAGCAGCCGGCTCTCTACATCCGACATGATCACGCAACAAGAGTAGGTTGTTGCGCTAACTTGCTCAGATCGAGTGGTTTTGCGGGAGGTCAAGCCATTGATAGCAACGTATACAAGTATCTAACAGTTGGCATTCGATATCTGACTAGAGTTTCAAGCGGGCGCCACACACAAATCCCACGTGGACCTTGATACGTACCTGAGATACCGTGACAATCTATTCTGCTGTATTAACCTTGCGATTGACTCGAGTCCTCAATCAACCCCCAGTCAGCGTACACCTAGCCATTCTCGGATATGTCCGAATTATCACGATCGTGATTTTCAGAGATGCGTGAGGATCGATGCTCGATACCGAAATAGATCCTTTCTTGTGCTTGTATTTAGCACGCAGGCCCATCGAACCATGTCGTTCGCAGAGTAATCCACTTGAGACTATGGCGTCACAGCTAAAGAGAGCACAGTCTATTGGGAAAGGCGTACTGTGAACGTACGCAAGTTTCATCTCTTACCATTACGGTAGCTTGCCTAGCCTTTACTTGCTGTTTACGGGTGCGGTGCCTTGGCTTCCCGAACCACGCTCTCAAGTCGGACGACCATAATTATCTCTATTCTCGAAACCTTGGTTTTAGACTTTTTTGCCAAGTTGCTTTCGCAAATAGAAACATCATCATTTCGCATGCTTCCAGACGCGCGCCTTCGAGATTGGGAAGAACACAAAATATCGACCGGAAAAAACTTTCTCGTCTTCTAGACCAATTTTACAAGCTTCAGCATATAGCCCTCGATCATGAACATCTGTATTCTGCAAGGAATGCGCTTGCATTGCCGGAAATGCCGGTCGTCGTCTACGCACGCAACGCAACGCATCGCAACACATAACAGGATGAGTATAGACATTTAAACTTCCTTGCCAAGGTCAAATGAAAACACGCCCGTGGTCCCGGGATCGCCGCGACCGAGCATCCACAAAATATCAAGGAACAAGAATTACCTTTTCTACAAAGTTTGCTCGTCACAGCCACTTTTCTTCTTCGTGGAAGGTTGTAGCGACGCAACAAAGTGTAAGAAGACATGGAAGGTAAAGCCAACGCAATGCCATATAAAATCAAGGCTCAGATGCCGAAAGTTACAGGCACCAAATTATGACTGAAGTGCAAGACTTGTACTGTAGGTACCGTAGGTAAGATAGTAAAGGCAAGCGACAAGTATCTTTATGGGCCACCTGCCTTATCTTGACCATCACACATAGATTGCAGGGGAAACAGCGTTCTCAGCCGCACCAGCTGGACCTGGCTAAGTACAGTACAGTACAGTAGCTGAGGCTACCAACAACCTAGGCCAGGGGTGGGCATCAGAAAGCTGCATGGTAAAATAAAGTACAGTGGTGGCTTACACGGAAGTGCGATTTGAAGGAAAAAGGCACAGAACGACAAGGATGATGCAGTAAGGTACCTGAGATTTGTTGCTTAGTACAACGATCCAGAGCATCAGTTGAGGCACAGATCAACAACGACTTTGTATATCATGCACCCTAGCTCGTACGACCTATGCCTTGTATTGTACAGTACTTGTAGACATATTCCCTGTACATTTGGGTAGTCAAGAGAATAGTATACGTACAGTACCGTATCTCGTTCCCTGTAGTAGTAACGACAATAGCCTGATGCGCAAGGCCGTTGCTTGAGATTATGCCAGACGGCAAGAGACTTGTTTACAATACAAAGGTACCTCTGCACTGCACTATATCAATGTTGGAAAGTCTCAAAAAGTAAACAAAGGAACCTTGTCCTAATTCGTGTTGCTACCATTTACTAACACCTACTTCGGACATGTCACCGCTAGCTACTTGCTGTACACTCCATAAGGTAGGTAGGCTGAATATCGCGATTTCAGCTACAGTGACATGTTTCTCCGATAATACTGCTACAGCCAGCCAGCTGAACTGATTTTACCCAGTATATACTACCTATAGCCAACATCAGGACTATTTCTCCAATGATACAGCTACAGCCAACCGAACCACTGATTCCCCAATGATCCTCGCCGGACTCGTAGCCGACATGATCGTCGTAGTCTAACATGCTGAACCATCTACCCAGTACCATACATCCAGTACTGCCATATCAGGCCGAACCACTAGTTTCTCCGATAACACTCCTTGCTGGCCCTGTACTTAGCTGAAACAAATACACCCTCTCGTGCTCTACCAGCCGAGAGCTGATAGCTGAGAAAATAGCTGATTGCAAGGCCACGAGCTGCTGCTGTACTGAACCTGGCCTGGGCACGCGCCAGCACTGTTGTGAAGTGTCAGGCGGGAAGTGTGATAGTAAAGGAGGTACGGTAAGTCTAGACCAGACGGCTCCTCCGCGCAGTGTTCTTACGGCTACTTGCTGTACGCTACTGCTGTGCAGTCTTGATTTCCTCTTAGTGGCTGGGTGTTGGACTGGTCAGGGGTGAATTGATCATGCAAGGTATTGGTTGCTGTAGATGCTGCTGGTTGGACTGTTGCTGATTCATGATCGTTTTTGACCTGTGTGTGGTAGTGGCATTTGGTGCTTTTTGTGTGTAATGTGTAGAGTGTTGTCGATGTCTTTGGCCGTGGAGATCTGCCGTAAGTGTGGTCGTCGAGGATTTACTCAAGTCAACATCCAAGACCGTGTTGATGTGACGGTTCAATTACCACGAGAACCAAAGATCGTGTCAATAGTGGATTCGAAGTATCCATATAGAGGAACAGTCGTTCTGGACAATGGTAGAGTGAAGTCTTGGTACTTGGCGCGACTAGACAGGGTCGCCCTCGAGTTCACCATACATGCATTTCATTTTACTGCTTGACGGTCCTCTCTCGCTCTAGCTCATAAAGAATGCTATCATGATTCCGCAATCCTCGTACTCTATTGCAAGACACCTCGAATCTGAATCCTCTCTCGCTCTCTTCTACACTAGTTTAGTACACAACCCCCGCCAAAACGCACTTGATCAACAACTAAACAACGACCCCAACGAACCCGCACTTCCCCAAGCCTTTTGAGGCGCATTGTCGAGACCCAAAGGCATGGCTCCGGCCAGCAGGATGCAGAACCAGAGATAGACGGCCCAGGACAGCGACAACCAGTTTCGGCGGGTCGAGTGGTCGGGCAGGATGAGTGTTATGAAGGAGAGGCCGGCGTAGGCTGGGTCGCTGTGGAAACTTGTATGGGTGTTAGTGTTAGTGGGTGGAGCTTGAGTTGGGGGAGGTTTGTAGTTTTCGTGGGAAGTGCTTTTCGAATCTGGCAAATGGGTGTCAAAGGAAGAGAACAGTGGGAGAGATGTGAGTAGGTATGGTATGGTATGGCATGGCATGGTAGGCATGGTGACTTGATAGTGTATATAAAAAGAAACTTGACCCGAGCATAAGTCAACATCCTTCTCTCTGCTCCTGCAGAAGAGCAAAAACGAAACACGATTGATGGAGAGTGCAGAGAAAATAGCGGCGGAGATTTCGTCGAGTAAATCAGAAACCAAAAAAAAGCCCACGCCGCCCAGATCGCTAAAGGCCGAGACAAAGAGTTGTGTGAATAGACAAGCGGAGGCAGGGGACAGAGAGGCAGATAGGAAGAAGGAAGACTCAGGCTTGGGCGGAAGAAGGACGAGCGAAATCTGAGTGGTGGGAGTGGTGGTGAGCAGACCCGGTCTCGGACTTCTTATCCTCTTTCTTCTTCTTCTTGTCCTTCTTGGCCATGCCCTCGGCCATGAGCTGCTCAAAAGCCAGATGGTCGCCCTCCTCCTCGCTTGTCCTGGCGGCTTTGTTGAAGACGTCTCCGATGACGACCAAAGCATGTGCGCGCTCCACTCTCTTGTCCAGCTTGACGGTCTTATCGTAGAGGACTTTGTCGCAGACGTCGCGAAGCACACTCTGGATCTCGAATTTGGATCCTCTCCAAGCGGCAGCGAGGATCTTTCCAGTGACGCGACGCTCAAACTCCATCTTGCGCTCGTCGGTCCAGTCCTCACCGCCGCGCTCCTCGGCCTTGGCCATGTCCTCGATCTCCATCTGAGCAGAGATGGCTGTGCTGACGGTGCCCCAAGTCTCCTTGACAAGAGTGCCCTTGTCCTTAAGACGTGAGAAGAAGCCGGTGACTCCACCGATGATGGGCTTTTGCGACTTGATGAAGGTGGCGGCTTTGGAGGTGTAGGTTTGTCCGATGGCGTGTAGGATTTCGAGACCAAAGGACTCCATCTTCAGATTCTCCACCTCCTCCTCCATTTTCTTGCGGAAAGACTGGGTCACGTCCTTGCCCTTGTCGGTCTCGGTCCACAGAGACAAGCGGTTGACGAGTTTCTTGGCGAGGTCATCCACGCGCTCCTGGCGCACCTTCTGTCTCTCAGCTTCGAAGGCGGCAAGCTCTTCGCGTTGCTCCTTGGTCAGCCCACCCTTCTTCTTCGACTTCTCGCGCAGTTGCTTCTCTTCCTCGGACACACCCGCAGCTTCCATGCGAGCCTCCTCTTCGGCACGGTCGGTGATGGCGAGCCTGGTAGGCACTCCGGTGGGTTTCTCCGACGAGTACGGAGTCGAGGTCCCCGAGTCAGTCTCTGATGCTGCAGCGGCAGCGGCGCCCTTCTCGTGCAGGTGCATGTTCTCCATATCTTCGGATACCGAGGCCGCGGCCGCCCTGTCACCGGCGGCAGAAGCTGCAGGGATGGCTGTGTTGTCCATGCCGACGTCGACACCAGCGGCTCCAGCCTCCATGGCAGCTTCCTCCATCTCGTGTTCTATCTTTGCATTCTCCTCGTCGTGTCTCATGGTGATCTCCATGGACTTTTCTAGATCTCTCACCATGGAAATCTCACCGATCCTTGACGTTGTCAGCGATTAGTGTCCTATACCGACAAAAAGAAATAAAGCTTACCACTCGGCAAACGCGTGACCACCAAAGATCTCTGTGAACATCTCGCTCGGGTCCTCGAAGCCAGAGCTGGGCATGGCTCCATCCTTGCCAAAGTCATCGTATCTCTTGCGCAGCGCAGGATCCGACAAGACCTGATAGGCCTCACCAATCTCCTGGAACTTTGCGTGTGCGGTCTCGTCGCCGGGGTTCTTGTCGGGATGGAGTTTGATGGCCAGCTTGCGGTATGCCTTCTTGATCTCAATCTCCGAGGCGGTCGGCGGCAGACCGAGCACATCGTAGTAGGCCGTGTCTTTGACC
The DNA here is from genome assembly GCF_041146345.1 of Neodothiora populina. Lineage (NCBI taxonomy): Eukaryota > Fungi > Ascomycota > Dothideomycetes > Dothideales > Dothioraceae > Neodothiora > Neodothiora populina. The sequence goes on along the minus strand of NW_027191408.1, from coordinate 565,387 downwards.
ATGGTTGTCGCAGGCCTTGTTCAAGCCGAGATCGTGGCGATGAATGCTGTGATACTCTGCCGATTTGTGAAAGGGGGAGGGAAAGTGTGTGTGGTCAGGCTGATAATTTATTGCAAATGGAGGGGTGTTGGTGGGGATCAAGCCTAATGGGGAAGGAAACAATCTATGTTATTATTGTGGGACACAGAGATGGAGAGATGAAAAGAAACACCGAAGCTCAAGCGCCCGGATGCAGAGGTGGAAAGTGTACAACAGAGTAAAACACAGATGCCTGACGTGGAACACAAACCTGTCCTCGCAGCGAAGAAAGCAATGGCGATAATGGACAACAACCCAAGCACAAAACATGCACGCTTTTCCGACCTCTGAATCTCCTCTGAATCTTGCATCTTGGATTCCTTCGCAGCACGAGCCACGCAAGCCATAGAAGAATACCTTAGAGAGACCCTGATGACGTTGCTTCTCCGCCTCCACCTCCACTTCCATCCATACCTTGAGGCATACAACCTAATGTACAAGTATCTCCGCACCCTGTCTACTGTAAGATACTGTAAGGCAAGCAAGCTACTGTACTGTACCATAGCATCACTACTGTCTACTCTTATGGAACCAGACCCATCCTTCATCTTCCTCCTGCTCAGACGCGTCCCACATCACTCCCAGTCGTCCCACTGCCCCGCTGGAACCTATCTCGAATCTTGCCTTGGTATAGCCGTCTACCACTTGCGTGTTGTGCACGTGATATCTCATTTCCAGCAGCCAATGCTCCCCCGATGCGTGACGCAGTGTGTACAGTGACTCTTCACACCTACCCATGGCGTATAGTGCCGCGTCAGTTGCGCCTTTGATCGGAGAGCTGTGAACTACATCGGATACGGGTGCTGTCAGTGTGAGGTTGATATGACCATAGCCTGCATGGCGGTAGCTACCCTCGTAGTAAGTCAGCGATAGACTCGGAGGTATTGGCTGCGACGGAGTGGTAGAGTAGAGCTTGCTCGGGAGCGTACGTCTCGACTCCAGCTCCTCGGCTTCTTTCTTGAGAAGGCTGTCATTGGTTGTTAGCCTCGCAGTAACTGTTTGCTGTACTGACACAACACCATAAGCACTTACTGCTCGTTCATAGCCGCATGCTCGCCCACAGGGACCTTCAACATCTCGTCAATGAGCCGCCACTGAACAACGTCCGTCACACGGCCAGATGCGTTCTGAAACGCGATGAATCCCCATTGTTTGTCTGGCACAACAGCAAAACGTGACCAGTACCCTCCTATCGCTCCACTGTGTCCGTGTACCTTATGGCTTCGGTATACACCTCCTTCGAGACCCAAGCCATACCACAGAGGTCCCGAGTAAGGATACTGGTCAGCAGCAGCAACAGACATTGGCGACTTTATGGCCGAATGGCCCGCCGCAGGGACCGGGCCGTCTTCATAGATCAGAGCTCGGAGCCACTTGCTATAATCAAGGACATTTGAAATGATACCGCCAGCCCCGTTGCCGGCGTGGTATGCTGAGTCCGGGATGGCATGATATTTCTGACTCACGTTGTTCCAGGCATACCCGGTGGCCATCTTGCACCGAGCATCTGTAAGCCGGCACTTGTGCGCGTCTGCGTAGGAATAGTATGACTGGTTCATCCCGAGTGGATCCCATAGCCATTCACGTAACACGTTGCCATGCCACTTATGTGTGACTATCTGAATCAGATGAGACACGGCTGTGAACATCAGATTACAGTACTGGAACTTGGTTCGCAAAGGGGCAGAGGCTGGCAGGTATCGTAAAGCATGCACTTCTCCTTCGACATCGATATCATTATTGACCCAGGCTGCGTCGTGTCTTGGAATACCAGTTCTGTGGGAGAGTGCATCTTGGACGGTCACATGTTGGGTTAGATCCTTATCGGCAAGGACGAATTCGGTCCCGAGCAGATCATGCATCGAGCTTGACCACTGAACGGTTTTAAAAGCATCATTGTCGTCGACTAGCAAGGCCGCCAATGAGGCTGTGAAGGACTTAGTCGTGCTAGCGCCTTGAAACAGAGTGTGTGGAGTCACTGGCTCGTCCGGAAGGACCGCATAACCATATCCCTTTCCCAATGTTACTACTGTGAGATGCGGGCTTTTCTGGAATGTCAAAGGCAAGCAAGGTAGATTTCACGGACATGGATGTGGGCGTGGGGTCACATATTGGCGTTTCGTGAATACACGACAGTCGAGTCTTACCTTTGACCAAGTTTCGTTCGCGTGAACGACAGCAATGGCTAGACCAAAAACATGCCACTCTCTCAATAGTTCTTCGACGAAGAAGTCAAATTCTGAGCTGAACGGCGTATATCTAGTAGGGCTATCATCGCTCAGTAGGTACTGGCCAATCTGACAAGAGCGACCTAAGACGGCGAGAGATGCTAGAAGAACAGACTTCATCGCTGGCAACATCATCTCTTTTGGTATGCCAGAAGCGTGCGACGTTGGTCACGACTTAGCCACACAAGCTTGAAAAGTAATGTTATTGCCGCAGTCCCCACTACTGAGAGTGCGCGCGTACACGTAGGCACCCAGATTGGCTTCTGCGCTGCCCAGATAGTCTATCTCCGCCCGGTGGAACATGATACGCTAATGCAGGTGGAGGGACATTGCTCGTACCACGAAAGAGTTGCCCCCTTTCCTCCAACGAGGTCAAGCTCGCTGGCACATGGTTTGCAGTCGCTTCACAGATATCACCATGACATCCTAAAGGAGAACAGGTGGTATGTTGTCATTATCAATGATTGGCTTTTGGGGCTGCTCTGAGAACGCCACTGCGCCTCTCTCGGTCCAGGTAGCTAAGTACTCTACCTAAGGTATGCTTGCGGAGTACAGGTACCGACATGTCTGTGTACTGTATCTGGTGTATAAGCATTTGCAGAAGTTGTGAGGTAAGATGCAGTCTTCGATTGCATGGCAGCAAGTGTAACCACGAAGAAGCATGATATTGATCAAGAGAATGTATCGGTGTATTGCAACTTCAACCATGGCTATAGGACCTTGGTGCTAATGAGATGCAGACCAATTCAGCTGTCCTGTCATCTTCCGTACATTGAAGCACAAAAGCTTGAGCTATGTACCATAAGCACAAACAGGAGGTAGCGTAGACAGTTCAGTAAGCAATTGATATTGTAGTCTGATACCAAGGATTACAGTGTTGATTCTAGACCCAAGGCACGGCCAGTCTTTCTCATCCACATCTCTCTCGGTGACCCGCACCAAGACATTCCCAAGCCCCGGCGTTTGCCGCAGACGGGCGTCATCGTGTGCGTTTCTCTCGTTGTCTTACCTTAGGTACCTGTGACTCGCGGTATACGCAACTGCCTCTGCCTTACAATATTACACCACACCTCCTCCCATATAGCACATACCAAAAAAGTAACTCTGCTGCGAAGCTCCTCGGCGGTAGACCACAATCCACTCGTACTTTACCTCTGACTCACACAATCAATAAATCCATCCTTGGAACTTTCAATCTGGTCTAGCTCTTCCTTCCCGCACCCTCCCCAAGCTAGCAGGCAGCTACATTGTACCTTACTTTCTCTCTGCCTTACGTTACCCTACCTCACCTTAGCCTGACCAAGCCGTCTCTCCTGTCGGAAGGCAAAAAGTGAAGGTCCGCGACTCGAACTTGACTGCATCTATATCCGCCAAACTCCATCGGACCATCATCTTACATCTCGTCGTATCGGATCGGTGTACTCGGTGAATCGGTGAATATACCACTGTGTTGCTCGCTCGTTTCCTTCAATCCAAAACATCTCCATACCAAAACCGACTTGTTTACTCGTCACTGCCAAACTTGCATACTTACGAGACCATCTCCTCCATCATCTCACAACTATCTCGACGTGGCTGGAGACTGCGACAACGCACATGTCCTGACCTCAGCATCCCCTCCAGGCCTCATATCTGATTTATCCCCTACCCTGTACAAATTTCCATAGACTCTTCCGATCATTCACGTCAGTGCCCAACTCACGCGACATCGACTCTGCGAAGTTTCGGAATTGCTACCTTACCGACACGACCCAAACGCACATCTTTAACTTAGAACACAATGGGTAATCAGCCTTCAAAAGGCGAAAGCAGCGACCCTGGCTTTCAGAAATACCCCTCCTTCTCGCGCTCAGACACAAAAGAGTCCTCTCGATCCCTACGGAGCTCTATAAAGTCCAAAATACCGGGCAAGGTATCTTCTGATTCGCCCAGAGCATCTTCTGCTGATCTGTCATCGCCCAGAGATGGCGCCGCGATGGACTCGACGGATGCTCTGTCCATCCAATCAGGCACGAGCAACAAAAATCACAGACGCACCGGATCAACGCCATCGCTTGCAAAGGTAGACACCGAGGGCAGTGGCTCTAGGAGGAACAGCGCCGTTGGAAGCGAGCCAGTCTCGCCCGCTGCACCACAACCACCGCCGTCGCCGACCATGTCATCTTCTTTGGGTCACGGCCATTCCGAGATTGCAAAGGCCCAACGTACGGGCGAAGTCGACGCTGTGTCCGATGCTCCGCCTACCGGCGCCCTGCATGTCGGCACCCTACAAGAGCCGCGAGAATCGATTCTGATGAAGAAGGAGAGCACCACCGTCAACAAGTCAAGTCCCGCCGCTCTTGCGTTGGCGCTCTCGTCAAACTCACCGCCGAGTGGAGACATGGCGATCGGTGCACTCAAGCCTGGCGATCTCGATGACATGATCAAGCGCCTTATCGATGCGGGATATGCAGGAAAGGTCACAAAGACGGTGTGTTTGAAGAACGCCGAGATCACCGCCATCTGTCAGGCTGCGCGAGAGGTTTTCCTGTCACAACCCGCCTTGATCGAGCTTTCACCACCTGTCAAGATCGTCGGTGACGTTCATGGCCAGTACACCGATCTCATCCGCATGTTTGAGATGTGTGGCTTCCCCCCGAACAGCAACTATCTATTCCTGGGTGACTATGTGGACCGTGGCAAGCAATCACTCGAGACGATCCTCCTACTCCTCTGCTACAAGCTGAGGTTTCCGGAGAACTTCTTCCTCTTGAGGGGAAATCATGAGTGTGCCAACGTCACTCGTGTCTATGGATTTTATGATGAATGTAAGAGAAGGACGAACGTCAAGATATGGAAGAGTTTCGTCGACACCTTCAATACTCTGCCCATTGCAGCCATCGTTGCCGGCAAGATCTTCTGTGTGCACGGTGGTTTGTCCCCAAGCTTGACGCATATGGACGATATCCGCAACATTGCTCGACCAACCGATGTTCCTGACTACGGCCTGCTCAACGACCTACTGTGGAGTGATCCAGCAGATATGGAGGCTGACTGGGAGGCCAATGAACGAGGTGTCAGTTACTGTTTTGGCAAGAAGGTCATTATGGAATTTTTGGCAAAGCATGACTTCGATTTGGTCTGCCGAGCGCACATGGTCGTCGAGGACGGCTATGAGTTTTTCACGGATAGAGTTCTTGTGACAGTCTTTTCAGCGCCAAATGTAAGTAGCCTCGCAGACGAGACGTATGACGCCATGGCTGACAGCTCGTTATAGTACTGCGGAGAGTTCGACAATTGGGGCGCCGTCATGTCGGTCTCGGGCGAGCTGCTGTGCAGCTTTGAATTGTTGAAGCCGCTCGATTCCACTGCACTGAAGAGGCACATCAAGAAGGGAAGGAACGAGCGACAGAATATGCTTAACAGTCCTCCAGCCAGCCAATTCCCCCAGAGCTATTAAGCGGCGCACCCGATCATGTCTCGAAAAGTTGAAAAAGGCTGTGCACCACCTGCAAGAGTCTACAACATATCACCGAGCCGATCGCTTTTCACATCAACAAGGCTTTCGGCTCGCAAGTACGCCTCTCCGCATCATGCTGTGGTAGGAGCGGAGAGGAAAGGCCGGTCTGGGAAGAACGCCCAACACACCGAGCACACATGCTGTACGCTGTTTACTGGAAGGGAATTGGGCGAGATGATCCCAAATTGTGTGGGCACAAAACTAGAACAAGAAATGTCGATCGACCTTGGAAGGCAGCACCAAGACTCCACATATCAAGCAAGATCCAGAGCCGCAGCAGCCGTCCGTCATAGGCCCCGCTTCACGAGGCTCTGCGCGTAACCGGTGCATGAAAAGAATGGTTAGGATAGAGAAATGATTCAAGTAAAAAAAAACAGAGGTACACTGCGACACCAGCGGCAGGACCAGGTTATGGGGGAGATCGGAGCCGAGGAGTTTCATGTGGTTTCTCTTCTCTGCCATGTCATGACTATGAGCGACATGGGTTTGGACATTACGTTCTTGTTGTTATTTCTACGAACAGAAAATTGTTGAATGACCAAAGGCATTGTGCTGAAGCGAAAGAATATCGCCCAAAGTTCTCAAGACACTGTTGTTTTAATTGGATACAACAATGCAGACTGCTAGATGTACTTTTCCACGAGTAATGTACCATACCACGATCGGGCTGCACTCTACAGTAAGCGGTGTGGGGGAAGAGGACAAATGCCAAGACCAACTCACAGGCTGCACACAACCCAAAGACTTGGCACCGAAATTCTCGCTAAGCAAGCACGGAGCACCCACGCGCAACTTTCAGAATCTGAGTGGGCTCCGTCTCAGCTTTGCTTCGCCAGGAACCGTTCATTCCCCAGCGACGACAATTCGACCATCTTCCCTTGACCAAAGGAAACTTCTACAATCAAGATGGCAGACGCAGCAGCACCAGCACCCGCAGGACGCGGTGGATTCGGCAGCCGTGGTGACCGCGGTGGAGAGCGTGGCCGTGGCCGTGGCCGCAGGGGACCTCGTCGTGGCGGCGCAAAGGACGCTGAGAAGGAGTGGCAGCCCGTCACCAAGCTCGGTCGTCTCGTCAAGGCCGGCAAGATCAAGAACATGGAGGAGATCTACCTCCACTCTCTCCCCATCAAGGAGTACCAGATCGTCGACTTCTTCCTCCCCAAGCTCAAGGATGAGGTCATGAAGGTGAGAAAACAGCTCTGCAGCCGAGTGAAGATTCTGTGCAGAAGAGGGGGAAACGAGCAAGCGAACAAGAGCCAGAGGTCAGAAGAAGGGAAAAGAGACGTTCAGCATCTACGGACCTGGTTGAGAAGTCGCAATGGGTGGTCTGCGCACCACACGTTGTTGTGAACGCCAAGGCGGACACTGACATTGCAAGCAAGAGAGGAAAGAAAAATGGCACTGCTTGGGGAATCCAATTGCACAGAGTCCGACATGAAACGAGAGCACATACTGATTCGAGCGTCCTCCCTACAGATCAAGCCCGTCCAGAAGCAGACCCGTGCCGGTCAGCGTACCCGCTTCAAGGCCGTCGTTGTCATCGGTGACTCCGAGGGTCACGTCGGTCTCGGTATCAAGACCTCCAAGGAAGTCGCCACTGCCATCCGTGCCGCCATCATCATCGCCAAGCTCGCTGTTGTTCCCATCAGAAGAGGATACTGGGGCTCCAACCTCGGAGAGCCTCACTCCATCCCCGTCAAGGAGTCCGGCAAGTGCGGCTCCGTCACCGTCAGAGTAAGTTTTTCTTTTGGTCATATACAAGAAGGCAACAAACAGAACTGACACATCCCCAGCTTATCCCTGCTCCTCGCGGTACCGGTCTCGTTGCCTCCCCCGCCGTCAAGCGTCTCCTCCAGCTTGCTGGTGTCTCCGACGCCTACTCTGCCTCTTCCGGTAGCACCAAGACCCTTGAGAACACCCTCAAGGCCACCTTCGTCGCCATCACCAACACTTACGGCTTCCTTACCCCCAACCTGTGGAAGGAGACCAAGCTCATCCGATCCCCGCTCGAGGAGTACTCGGATGTGCTCCGTGAGGGCAAGCGCTACTAGAGTGCTCAGAATGACTGCCATGGTTGAGATGGCATGATTCTATCAACGCGGGATGCATGGGAGTTTTAACCTTTTAACGAGCTGTTCCAAAAAATGGGGAAAGAATCGTAATTCAGTTTCACACTTCCTCGATAAGAAGACTTGTTGCTTTTGCTCCTGACACTCGACGCCTCTCGTTTTGTTCTTATCACGAGTGTGCGACTTGTGAGAGACTGCGGCCCACGCCTTTCCTCCGAGTACAGAGGACCAATGTGAAGAATCTGTGCGACCAACTGACTTGAGATGTTCGACTGACTTGAGGTGAGCGAACATTGCCGCCTGTGCAAATAGTACTTTTCGTACCATGCAATGCCTCAAATAGAACCTCAGATGGCGTAAGAATGAACTTAGTCCTCCATATTATCTACCACTGTAGCACCACGACGACAACTAAAGCAAAACTCTCTTGAAGTTTCATCACAGGTTCCATGATTGCAGCTGGAGATGGAGTAGTGAAACCTCATGTTACAATAATAACGTGCGATATGCAAGTATACCTTATGTTGAGATATTTGTATGTAGACAAACGGATGCCTTGGCGGATGCAGATCACGTCGGCGGGCGGGGAACATCTGTTGTATGCCTCAGGTTGTGTCTGTACATTCTGTTGCTTGACCGAATTGTGATTACTGAAGGTGAAAGGTGTGGTAAGGCAGGGCTTGTATGCCATGAGGTGGCTAGTGTGCGTTTGCTACATGATTGCCGAGAGTGATCCTGGCACTTGAATTGTACGCCGAGCATTTCCCTTCCTGTGCTCTGCACCTGGGTTTCATCGAGACATGCCGCAGATGCTGGGACAAGCAGGAAACCTTTGCACATGCACAAGGTACGCACAATGCTGAAGCCGCATCTTCTCGTGTTCAAGGTCAAGGTCGATTTGAAGATTCTTATCATCAAGGTCAAGCAGCTGTTCTGCACTCGGCATCGAAGCCTTTGACTGATTCTACTATTTCCAAGGTGGCCAGGTAAATTGTAAGACATACCTAAACAGCGTGGTGCGTGTTTGCTGGGTGCGGTGAGGTCACACGCAGCGCCCGGTCCAGCGTCAGCGTCAGCGTCAGTACTGTACCTTCCATTCCTGACTTACGCGACTTTCTGGAGCTTAACCCCGGCCTCATCACCGTCGCGTGGTGCCTTCCCTCTTTATTTCTTTCCAGCTTTTGTCTTTGCTTGTCGTGCATCCCCCATTTCCACTGAACAGTTCGACTACTTTATCATTCTGACAGTCACCATCATCAATCCCATCATATCTCGCGTCGGTCTGTTGTTTACATCTTTGTTTCCACAACATTGAGTGTCTCTTTGGACGCGTCGTATCAGATCAACTCTGTTCGACAACATGCCCCCCAAGGGATCGAAGAAGGCCAAGGCAGCTGCCACTACGCCTGCCTCCAGACAGGCAATCGCTACACCAAGAGCACAAACATCGCCCTACCATGTGCCCGCCGAAGACGAAGAAGATGAGCCATCTCAGACACCAGCGACTGCAACGAAGTCCCGCGGCAAAGCTGTTCCCACTTCCGCCACATCAACGCGTCCGAAACGCGGCGCGCCTGTAACAAAGACACCGAAGCCCATTGGTTCGCCTTCACTCTCCGCCTCGTCCATCGAGAACGACGACGCGCCTACATCGATGATTGAAAAGGACGTCAAGAAGAGAGGTCGTCCAGCAAGAGCCAAGGCCGAAGACATCATACAAGAGGCAGCTGACACTCTGATGCAACCCGAGACAGTAGAGCCGCTGACCGAAGGCGTTCCTACCAAGAAGAGAGGCAGACCCGCGAAGACTGTCGTTGCGCCGGCTGCTGAGGAAGAGCAAGAAGAGGAATTGGAGGAGTTGCCAAAGAAGAGGGGAAGGCCGGCCTCAAGATCTGTTACCGAGCCTCTTAAGAAACGTGGAAGACCAGCCAAGACTGAAACTGCTGCAGCCGAGCCCCCGAAGAAGCGCGGAAGACCTGCAAAGACAAGTCCTGAGGTCTCTGTCGAAATCTCCGCCGAGGACGAGGATGCTGCCGAAGAACCGCCCGAGAAACGTGGCAGACCACGAAAGGACGCATTTGCTAGTCCTCCTGAATCTGTCCCGCCCAAGAAAGCCATGCGCGCAAAGTCCAGCGATATTCAACCCAGACGGTCCACGAGGCAACCCGCGAGAGACGCGACCGCGGACTTGGTTGAGCTTCCCGCCACAAAGAAGCGTGGAAACAAGGCAGCAACGCAGAAAGATACCGCTCCTACCACTGGACATCGCGGTCGTGGTCGTGGTCTTGAGCCCGCGGCAGAGACCGAAGTGGAGTCCGAGCCCGAAAAGGAAGAAGAACATGAGGTAGAACAGGAACTAGAAGACAGCTCGGCCGCGGATGAACCTTCATTCAGGAGAGATCGTGGACTTCCTAAAACTGTCAAGCCCCAGGAAGAAGAGGCGGCTCAGGATGAGGAGTTACTCCCCAAGAGAGGTCGCGGTCGTCCCAAGGGTACTGCTAAGCCAGCAGCCACGAAGCAGCCGACAACGAAGCCAGCAGCTAAGCGCCGAATTCGTCCACCAGGCAGCACGAAGAAAGTCAACGTTGAAGTTTCTGAGCCCGAAGAAAGCGAGGAGTCCGAGAGTGCTGAGGAAGCCGAGACTTTGCCAAAGCACGCCCACTACCACGCTGCAATGGACGGTGTTGATGACCAGGTCGAAGATGAGCTCTTGGAAGCTGCTGACTCCACTACTCGCAAAAGCTCAGGTTCCAAACGCAAGACATCTTCAACTTTGACCAAGGGACGGCCGACAAAGAAGACCAAAGGCCAGACCGATGCAGATGACGTCGCAGACACTGGCGCACAGTATTGGCTCATGAAGGCTGAGCCCAATACTCGTATCGAGAGGAACGCAGATGGCGAAGATGTAGACGTCAGATTTAGCATCGAGGACTTGCGCTCTCGCTCTGAGCCAGAGCCCTGGGAAGGTAATTTAACTATCTGTAAATACGCAACCAGTTCTGACCGCTATATATGATAGGCATACGCAATGGCCAAGCGCAGAACAATCTCAAGGCTATGAAGAAGGGCGATCTGGCTTTCTTCTACGAGAGCAACTGCAAGGTACCAGGCATTGTCGGAATCATGGAGATTGTCCAAGAGGCCAGTCCAGATCATGCAGCCTTTGATCGCAAGAGTGCATACTTTGACCCCAAAGGTGATGCGAGCAATCCGAAATGGATGCTTGTGCATGTTCAGTTCAAACAGAAGTTCCCTAGCAAAGTGAGCCTCAAAGACTTGCAGAAACACAGCAAGTCAGGAGATGTGCTCGAGAATATGGGACTCGTCAAGCAGAGCAGGCTCTCTGTCAGCAAAGTCTCGAAAGCAGAATGGGACTTTGTCATGCAACAAGTCGAAGATGACGCCGAGGACGAGGACGGAAAGCTGCCTGGTGAAGAAGAGGAGACGCCGGCAGAAGACTTAGGTAATGATTTCGCTCGCGCCTTCGAAGCCCCTGATAGCTTTGCTTTTGCCGAAGAAGAGAGCAACGAGCTATAGCTCGAGACCAAGAAGAAAGCGCTGACATTACCCAAGATGCCGGATCTACCGCTGAAGGCGCGCATGCTGCCACCGAAGTGGACAAGTCATCGACTCCAGATGGCAACACCATCACGAATGAGTACGCCGAGGCAAGTGCAAAAGCTCAACACAGTGGATTTCTCAACACAATTGGCTCAGCACTTGGACTCACCCGCTCTCCCTCGCGTGGTAGAAGTAAATCACCTGCCCTGACCACTGGTGTGAAGGACACAGTGGAAGCCATTGTCGAAAGTGTCGAGAAAGCGGCAGGCACTGCTGCTCACTCCATCGCCGACACGGTTGGTGCTGCTCTTCCTGCGACGACCGACCTGGCGAAGAAAACGTCACGCGCGACCTCAAAAGCCCGCTCAGACGCGACTGGCCTGGTCAAAGAGGCGGCGTCTCGCGCAGGTTCGCGAGCGCCCTCGGTCAGGTCATCCAGCAGACGCCCAAGTTTTGGAAATACTGCAGAGCGAGCAGCAAGCAAGGTCAAGAATATGATTGGTGGTGTCGACGAGGCGTTCAAGGCACAGACGGACACTATCCTTGAGGGCTCAGATGGTGAAGAAGACAACGCCGTCGCGATCAGTGAACTCCAGGGTGGCTTCCCCAGCGGAGGGGACGTCATCAGTGGAGCTGGCGGAGAGCCAGGCGTCGGTGACGAAGAGGATTCTAGTTACTACAACACTGCTGATATTGAGAAGATGGACTTTTAAGGACAGGCGTTGGAGTCGGGAAGGTTGAGGCTTTTGTTATTCTGCGGGTGAGGGGTCGGTACATTGATAACCTTGCTATTCTTCTGTCTTTCTTTCTGCGAGATCGCCTCTTCTGGGGTTCTGTCATCGCCGCTGTGCTGAGCTTAGGTAAAAATCCTATAGTGTTTACTGTAGACATGCATTGCAGATGTTTCCACACACCTTTCTGTTCTTTCTTCTACCCGTGATATTCCAGACATTCGGTCTCCACTCGCAAAGATTATAGTTTCGAATTCATCACAATAGTAAACTCCAATCATACTGATCACCTCGTTTTCAACACGCACGAACGTCGAAGATCTTACTTGAACCTCGAGTCATTAGCATAAGGCCTCGTGCTTCACAGCATCATCCTTCGAAGACGATATGATGCTGCCTGTGTTGAGTACGTACCTGTATAGTGGTTATGCCGAGGAATCGATTGCATTATCCCTCCCTAAGTAAGGGAAAAAAAGTTGCTTGACTCTACACATCGACCATTCAATTCCCAGCCCCCTCGTAGGTGCATCACGAGTCTTCGAGTCATTCAGCCATGTCAGTATTGCCACGCAGACCCATCAAGAGATTCTTCGACTCCTGATGCCCTTTTGAACGTCACGACTCTGTTCGTGGTCAATATCTTTGGTAGACCATTTGCAAGCTGTTGTTCTGTAGGCGCGTAGTATAGGTTATTGGTTCTCAGGGTGATTCGTGAGACACCAAAGGGTAGTCTATGGTGATAAGCTTTGTTCTCGAGTATCGCTGAGACTGGGAGGTTCACTGAGTCTGGAGCCTGTTCAGTCGGCGCTGTCCTTGCTGGCGAGACTTATCATCTTCATTATCGTCCCCATCACCCCCGTCATCGCCAACCCCTGTATCGTCACCCTGTCCATCATCCTTCCCGATCGTCCTCGTTAGCAAGACTTGTTCGTGCACACGTGTACATCCATGCTCAACCACTATAAGTCTAAGTAAAGTATCTCGAGTGCTCAGCTTCAGCAGTTCAATTCGGAGGTCAATAGTGGACACCTCTGCAGCTACAATAGCTCATGTGGTCTGTGGGAAGGACGTGATAGGACAGGGTTGGTCTAGAGGAAATAGGATTTAGACATTTTGCTTGACTAGATATTAGCATCAACCCTTTGGTTTCGTTCTCATGCTATTGTCGTCCGAGACCGATGGGACTAACGGGTTGAGTGCACCCGAGTCTGAACCCTACTCAGGCGTCGTCTTTGTCCTTGTTAGCAAGGCTCATTATGCCTATGCTCATTATCCTCGTTCACCATCATCACGATCATCATCATTATCATCATCATCATTGAAGATTGATCCATTCATTTCCTCCCAGGTCTGTCCACGAGAGATCGTCGCGCATGAGTCTAGACTGCAGGGTTCGAGCTATATATCTATGCAGCAAGGCAGGCGAGAGAGAGAGAGAGAGAGAGAGAGAGAGAGAGAGAGAGAATTTGATAATACGGGCTATATCAGTCTGGAAGAAAACGTGACTTCTTACTTCGACATGCACGAGCCGTTTGGCCTACTCATTAGCATCGAGACTTTACGTAAGTCTTGTATCTGGGTTTGCGTTTCATGCTCTCTATCGCACAACGATTGTGCATCACTCTCCTCCCTGTTCCTTAGCAAGGAACAAAGATATACAACACGCATAAGACGGATAAGTCCAGGTATGTCCATGTTGAATAACGGCGCGCTCGCACATCCTTGAGTCTAATCCTCTGAACCCTTTTCAATGCTCGACTTGGAAGTCGACTTTCTAGGTTCGAGGTATGTACTTACCTTGTGCAACGGGCAGGCGAGGAAGGAGAGCAGTACGTGACAGGACTGGCTCAGAGGAGAGGAAACTGGATAGGAGCTAGATGAACGAACAGAACGGGACTGAACGCGACAAGACACGACAGGATAGGGCTGGACAGAAGTAATATTGAGGATTTCATCTCAAAGGAGAAGGTAGTAAGTATGTATGATCTTGATTGCAAGTAGCGTCGGGCAAATACCTTATATACATCTATACGTGTACATCTCGATCCACCTCCCCCCCCCCCTCACTGTCCCTTCAGGCAGGAATCCAGGAGACCGAAAGTAAGCTGAAAGCAGATCAGACTAAGGCGTGAATCTCTTTTGCAGACAAAGGACAGGTCCCTCAGTCTTCCGCTATAGACAAGACGAGGCATATACTTAGGCATGGAGTACCGAATCTACCTAATTCAGATAACGACAGTAACACTATGCCTATCGATCGGAGAAGCGATAAGGATGTACATATACAGCGTGCTTTGTTCGAGAGCAGAATGAATATGGATAAAGTGGAGTATAGATACAGTAGTCTTGCTAAAAGGCAATCATGAACTAGATTTATCATTCACCTTACTTACCCGCTTATCAACAAGACAAGGCAGATGTCCAATTCCGGCAAAACCTACTGACTCTAGTGGCGATAGTAAGTGGTCGTAGCAAGACTCTGAGTATCTGATTGGAGAACGCAAGATATGTAGATAGCCAGAGGCAGAGCGGAGTATAGATATGATGATCTCACAAGACGTAATCAAGAGACTTATATATCACCTGCCTCAGACTGTCCCAATCGACGAGATGAAGTCAAAGATGTTTTCACCGACAAGGCTTATGACGGTGATGCTAGAGTAATAATCGCAGCAAGACTCTGGATATCTATTCGAAGAACGCTAGACATGTATAGCGTACTCAGCGTCCTCCTTTCCAAAGAAGATCAGACAGGCAAAGAAAGCTCAAACGTACAAAAAATCCAAGAGCATAAGCGTGACTGCTATCCTGACCTCATTCGAGCAAAAGAAGGCAAAATCGAAAAACGTACAGCAGCAGGGATTCCCACGTGGTCACCCACCGTAGTACTAATCTGCCGGTCAACTGCTTATGTCTGGCAGAGCGGACGGGATGCCCAGTTTTCAGCTGCCTGTGGTCGTACGTGATGCGTTGTCCGTCATTGCCATTCATATAGCCTTACCCACCTTGTTTTTGATGGAAGTAAGTGGTAATGAGATATGGGAATATCTTGTTCCCAGATTCGTTGAGTAGGTCAAAACGTCCATCTAGGGGGATAGAGCTCTTGCTGTAATTAATGGTCTTACTTGATTCACGCTGCTGAAGGGAAACGCGAGGGATCTTAATGTGGTCCGTGACGGGTAATAAGGCCTCGAGATTGTCTGCTAGCGAAACATTTTTGTAAGTGGATAAGTGAGTGTACTGGGCTACTTTACATATGTGAGGACCATAGCTTGAGATCAAATAGGAATGGAAGCTTACCAACAATAGACGAGTCCAGATGAGATTACTCGTACGAGGCAACAAGATGCACATCAGAGCAGGTCACGTAATGCGGACTATTCAGACCAGGCGTGTATAGATGACCACCTCCCAATACATCAACATATAGGCTCTTGTGCCCTTGGGTTTGCACGACGACGGAACGTTAACATAGGTGAATGGACCAGAGTCTGCCCTGCATGCCAGCTATGCAAGCATGAAACTATCATACAAGCGAGAAAGGAAGCGTAGTGTACAAGTGAGGACCAGAAGCGATGGAACCGAAGTGTCCGTCCTAACGCTGCAACTAGACACTCGCAGTTCGGCAGAATATGTAACAAAACAAAGTGATGGTCATTGCAAGAAAGCTAAGCACGAATAGAGATACACAAGAAGAATCCAGGTCTGGATGTGCCGTCCACACAAAGCATGGGGCTTTTAGCGACGAGGTACCACTATAACCATGATAGTCTTTTCCGCGCTTGAACTTACGAAGCATAATCAATTTAGGCCCAAATAACACAGACGTGCAAGCAAAAGAGTAAAGTATATGTGAGAGAGAAGAGTTGCAGGAAAACGATAGAAAAAGTGAGAGCCAGAAGTGAGTGAATGTGGGGTAAGTGAGTGAGTGAGAAGTGAGATACCCCGCTTTTTCACTGAGCTTCGCTTTTTCCGCCGATTTGATGATATTATTTGCTCCTTGTTGATCGGACACAAGTATGCCAACAGAAGACCAACAAGTAAAGTGATAAAGTGGATCCGTAGAAAAAAGTGCACGTGGAAGCAGTCAGAGACACTAGACTTACCTATTCAAAACAACACCTATACAAAGAAACATTTACTTTTTGACTACAACGTCAATAGAACCATGGCCTCGCATTGAAGGATATAGAGACTTACGACAAATACCAAACAAGCCAAAGTGCGATCCCTCTTCGTAGCCTCAACTGCCTTGGAACCTGTGGTGACGATTGAAAGCACTATATATTAGCCACATCAAAGCAATCTACGATTGCAGCTCATCATCCGAGTTCAGTGGCTAAGCACCTACTCGTTCAACAGCGCCTCCTGCGCCTCACGCAATTCGCTCTCCGACGGCATGTTGACAACCATGAGATACATGACATCCTCACTCAACACCTTCTTCACACCATGATAACCATGATACATTGCATCCTCATTCAACACACTCTTCACACCATCAAGCATCAAGCTGACAGGACCTCTTGGTCTAGTTTCCCCTGGTCGTCCTCGTCTCGCCGCTGCCTCCGCCTTGCGCTGTTTGGCGGTTTTCATGTTCACCGCTCCGCCGGTCACCAAGTTTATGAAATGGCCGTTGGAGGCTGCATGATTGGGGTCTGCGTAGCGGGAGCGGAATCGAGGAGTTGGTGTTTGTGTTGACAGAGTTGAGGTCGGGTGGTCGACTATATAGGTCGCCTGGTCGCGACGGTCATAATAGTCGGCTACGAATTTGCCTGCGCGCTTAGTCTTGTCGAGCAAGCTACCGCTGCCGTCAATGGGGGACGTTGGCCTGCTTGTTGGATTGGGTGAGTGTGGTCGTGGCGATAGTGATCTAGCTGTGCCTGTTGTCGTGTTACTGGTCTGTGGGGACAGTGAGATCTGTGGTGACAGGCTCGGAGACGACTCGTCTGGAGTCCCGGGCAAGGACACCTCGTCTGATACGGGAAATATCAATGGAGCGCATGTCGTTGGCATTTGTCTCTCACCCTTGCTGCTGCCAGAAAACAGACGGACGGTCTTGAGTTTTGCTTTCACTACATTAGCGTTTCCAGAGTTGTCGTCGGGTTGGTAGCGGGCGATTGCTTTGGTGGCCATCACATCTACGTTTTCAACCCCGATCTCGGTAGTGTCGTAAGACGAGGCGTAGTTCGAGGATGCTTTGTTAGTCTTGTATTTGACAATCATAGCATATAGTCCACGCGGCATGAAGAGTTCTCTGTTGACATCATCCAGGAAAGAGTTGACATGGTAACGGCCTTGAAGCTCTGCCGCCGTCTTGGCTGCGACCTGCACAGCTATGGCAAATGCCATTGCTGTGGTCTCGGGTACCATGCCAGTAATTTTTGCAGCGATGTATATGACCTGGAAGACCGGTGAAGCCTGAGTGGCAATGTACAGATTGTCGATAAACCGAATGAAGGTGTCTTGATCGATGCCACAAGCGGCGAGATCTGGTGCATAACCATGCACGAATCCACAGGCTTTGGCTCCAGGACGGCGCTGTGGGAGTATGACCGGGTACGGGAGCCTTGCTGTCGGTTCTATTGTAACTGATAAGTCAGAGGTCACTGGGACCACTTGTTGCACCAAAGTCCCAACAGACGTAGATTTTCTCAAAGTGGCTTGTGAGTCCTCATACGAAGGTGGCGGCTGAGCAGCTTCATCGAGCTCCCAATCATGCTCATCGCTTTCTTCTACCTTTGGCCCATCGCCAAAGTACGAGTGAGTTATAGTAGGTGGCGCCTGAGCACTATCGTTGCTTTCTCTGCTTACCCAGCGCTTGGACTCATAGAAAGAGTTCCGTTGTTATTGACTGATGCACGTGAGAGCTCTCTCTTCTCTTTGTTGTATAAATAAGCTTCGCGACCTAATCCGATTGTGCCACCAATACCACGCGAAACGGCGCCAATGATCACAAAAGCCATTGCAACGTCTATGCTATGATTTTTTGCGTCAAGACAAGATGTAATTCAGGTGTGCGACTGAGACTGGGTACAAGCTAGAAAAGGAGAATAAGCAATGTAGGATCATACCTGTGGGCTGAGGCTCGACGCAATATTATACCCCTGAAGGCTGTCTCCATCCTTCAGACACGGTATGCGTGAAAGCCGAATCCTTCGATTGGCAGGCGCATGTGAAACTAACCCATATCGGAGTTAAGTACGAAAGCTTTTCTCAGCGTTCATTCTTAGCCCACAGAGGCTTCATGTGCTTAATGCGATTGATGAATGCTTCGTGTAATCGGAAGAGATCCATTACCCCACTCGAACAGTGGCCATCCACACGTCCAATCGTGCTTCATTCTTGCTCGCATTTGCGATTGGTGAACAAGGTGATGTGATCTGCAACATGCGTGCATATAATCCGTAAGACGACTCGGAGAGACTGACAATCCAGACCTGTACTAGCATAAGGTATGAAGCCGAGAAATGTTCATAAAGGAGGATGGAAATGCACGATGCGTTCGACCATACGTGAAACAGCAATACTTGCATTTACGTTGTCTGGCACTGCTCCAGACCATACCGTAGCTCAACAATGCAGATCGACACGCACGTATATGAACGTGCACAGATGGAATGTTCTTTACCTAGACATCTCAAATTACGGTATTAACATCACTCCTATTATTGTCAACATTCACAACGTCAACAAGTGATGTAGAAGGATCATTGTCCACCGCCAGGTGTACAAGACAGTATCAGTATCTATTCATCACAACCGCAGAAGGTTGCACCGTTAAACACACACTGTACCTTGCATACCGTGGATATAGCATGCTCTTGCATAATAATGGCTATTCACCAAACATGCTTCACACATTATTCGAATAAGCTTACTAACCAAAGCTGAAATCGAACTGTGAACATTGTCTACATCCATTGATGGCATGAGAGGGCTACAGGTCTGATAGCTATCTAGCTTGTTTACGCTCGAATAGCGAAACATTCAATTCCGTAGTGAGCTCTCCTAACAGCTACGTCAATCATCTAACCCCATTGCACAGTCTTCGATCTTTCGATAGCAAGTCGCGTATACTCGTCCATATCTTCCTTGGGCAATCCCAACAATTTGTTCTCAAGGCCTCTTGTCTTTTCTGTATTGCCACTGTCATCAGGATAGAAGACTCGAGCATACAATAGCTTGCCAAAGCCCATCCTATCTCCACCTTGAAATTCCTTCAGGCCATCGGCATAACGAGCCTTGACGGGTTCCTTCTTCACGTTCCAGTCTTGCAGGCTGGTCCCAGTGACACGTAGAGCAGACTCTAGAAGTTCCTTCTGACTGACGGTGAAAGAATTGACATAGATGAAGTCATTCTTGAACTTCTCGAGGCATGGGGAGTTGTCGGATTCATCGTCTGGGTGGATCTTCAGGCTCAATAGACTGGCGGCCGCACGACCGACTTGCGGCCATGTAGATATGGAGATACGAGTGTCGCCCTCATCGTAAAGAGTCACTTCACGAGCTTTGAAGTCGAATCCAAAAGCGATGGGAACTGCGAGGCTCCATTCGTACCAGAAGCCAGTAGATACCCCGATGAAGGAACTCACTCCCAGATCAAGTATCTGTTTACGTAGCTGACGCTTCGGCGTAGCAATCAAGATGTCCTCGCTTTGAGAAGTGTTGGTAGAGTCTACGCCCCACTCGTTAGGTAATATCCATGGCACTCCAGCTTCAGCAGCAGCATCGATGAGCTTCGCCTCTGTACCAGGTTGTGCTGTTACGCTCATTGTAATGATCAGAGCGTCCTGACCTTGCAGGGCGTGTACGAGAGAGCTTTGATCATTGTAGTCGACTTCAATCCTATTCACGCCTTCGGGCAGCTTGTTGGTACTGTCGGCTCGAGTAACAGCTGAAACATTGTGCTTCTTGGTCTTCAACAGAGCTTCTGCTATGTAACTTCCACAGTTACCCCCAGCCTAGAAATTTGAGGTTAGCCAATGAGTCTATGCATGTGTGTGAATTTAAGTCTGCTTACTCCAACGATGGCAACTTTCTCGATGTAGTTCTTCGAGTCCATGGACTATGTCGGCTGGCTATGGTTCTCGAGGTAGCCCAAAGTTCGATTTCTCCTGTGGGAGGAAGGATGCTTTGGTAATAGTTCCAGACATATCGAAGGGAGCGTCACTACTCTTTTTATATGTCCATCCATACATCAACAACAACGATGGTACCTCGTTACTATATCGGTCTTCGGTGTGACCGTTCGCCCGACCTCCGATGGAGAAATATCTATCCGACCATTGTCAAACACAAAATGGGCATTGCTACTGAAAGACTAATCGACTGTCGGTAGACATACGGTGATAAACATCTATCCGACCATTCAGACACGGAGGAAGTATTGCTCTTGACAACATGGGTGACCTTCTGCCGACGTTGGGTGGAGTTAACATGGAGTATCAATCCAAGTTGCCCAAAAAGGCAGGAATATCACGCGCTATAAATCCGCGGAGGCCGGATATAAAAATTACCTATTTGGGACACATCCTCGCACTGTTATGGTCCTGCACATTCGCAACTTGACTATGCCAGAACTGGCGAAGCTCGCGTTCTTCGATGTCTCTTGGAATAGCTTGCTGGAAGCTACCTGTAGCATGGATGTTCTGACATCTGGAAGGTCATCAACGCCGCTCGTGTCTACCTTGCCCATTAACTTTGCATGCGGACCCATCATTGACGGCAAGATCGAACCGGTGCACCACTAGTTCAGAAAATGCGCTCCGCATATACATCGTTTTCTTCATATGCTCAAACATGTTACTGCTGCATGTAAAGGGCAACTTTGCTTCCTACAAGAATTGTTCGTCACTGGCTCGACTGGTTGTGCAGCATGCACCGGTCAAGGCTGACTCGAAGCGACACTCAAGGCGACGCTCGGAGGATCAGTGGCTTCGGTCACACGGTGGCGTAGCTCTAGAAACGCGCGACCATGGTTGCAGTCCGCGCCGCTAACTCATGCTTTGCCACAGCGCAGGCAGGCGCAGTCGAACGAGACGAAGTCTTTTTACCCTAGGCGCGCGACAAAATAGGATTTAGGATGCCAACGATTAACCCTTTCTCGATAGCAGTAGCTCCACTATCCAAGCTTCACGGCCCGAGTACTGTATGCCATGGCTTGGTTAATGCATGCCACTATAAACTAGGCCCGTATCCTCTCCATGAGGGCAAAGTACGGATCCTCTTCTTCTCCTCTTGTTCCAACGTGTTCATGATAGCGCAATGGATGGCCGCACGTTACTGTCTGCTCTCGCGCTCGGGAGTGCTGAAGTAAGCCTGGTAGATGTCCCTGGAAATACGACCAATTTGACTGGGAGCAATGCATCGTTGAATGCTGACACGATAAACCCTTCAAAAAATAGCTCGATGCTGTTTGGTATTGTGCCAGTACTCACGTTCGTTATCGGCTTTATAGGCCAGCAATTTGTAGGGATCAAACACCCCCTCGAGCGACTTCGCCAGCTAATAGTGGCAATAGGCTGGATACGTGCTGAATGAATTGGTGTTCAACTTAGCTTGTGTCGAGTCGCCTGTACCCGGAGGGACAGATTCGGTGCAGTACGGGATTGCAGAGAGTATCGACCACCAAGCAACTTCGAAAAAGGACGACGATAGTGCAGAGAAGTCGAGTCCTTCAGAGATCAGGAACTTTTATGTGACCTCAAGTTTCAGATCCACATTCAAGCATTTGCAAGCCGAGGCTGGAGACATGAGCTTCCTTCGAGGTATCGGCGCTTATGCTGTCATCGGGTTGCAGTACTTTGCTTTGACAGGTGTGTTCACTTTCATCCTGAGTTATTCATCATGGATGAATAGCCATAATCAATTGGCAAACGTGCTAGCGCAAATCCCCGCGAGGATGATCATAGAGCAAGCGGACATGGCCTGGTTGCATATCATCATGTCTAAGCCTCGTCATAAATTCTGGTTCAGACGTCTGCCGTTGACATGGTTCTCGGTCTTTCAATACATGTGGTTGCCCGTCCTTGCTTGCAGTATCGCTTTTGAGCTTCCAGGGTTGTTGCCGGCCATGTTCAACTGGCTTGTCTCATTCTTGAAGGGGCCTCAGGCTTCAAAGACCTTTGCAAAATCACAAAGCTCTCATGTGGTTCATATTGGATTCTTCTATTTCCTGAGGAAGACTGCATATATGTTCACCAAGTCCTTGATCAAGCCGACCTTGGAAGTCATATTCTTCACGCCCGCCATCGCCGCGCGCGCTCGCATGCAGGCATCCCTGCTCCCGGACACGGACGACCCAATCGTGCCTTTCGATAGGACATTCACCGACTCTCCACCCTCCGGCCTGCTAGCTCCATCGCCGACGGAACCGCTATCGTTCAAGGACGCAATCAGAAGCACGGCACTGCACAAGCCCACATTCTTCCGTCTTGCAAAACTGTACATGAAGGCGCACCTGATCATGACCGCGCTGACATGGCTGTTCTGGGGCGTGATCCTTCTGCAAGTCGTTGCGTTCCTCGGCACTTCTCCCGTGTGGTTGCTGTTCAAAGTCGTGCTCGATGTGCCGATTACTCAAAGGGATCTCGCCGGCCTGACGGGTTACACACTCAACATCTTTGACTCGGCGCTCAGGGTGAATAATCTCACTATCAGTGCTCCCCGTGGTGTGAATGTCACCACAAACTCGACGGTTCTCTTGTAAGTAGCCTCATAAGGATACGGCACAGTCGGAACGATCTCGATGGAGGTGCGCCTTGGCACGTACGGCTGTCGAGATGACTTGTTATCCTAGTGGTATTCAACAAAGATTCGAGGCTGCCTATGGAAGGCAAAGGGGGAATCAGATCACTCTGTTTGCGAATGAACCTCACGATCAGTCGGTGCCCAGAAGTCATTAACCCTGGCACAAATACTTTGCGACGCTCACTCTACTCATCAATTATATATCTACTCTCTGTAACGAACATCAAGAAACCAGCGTTGACTAGCTGCTTAAGTCTACATCTGAACAAAGCGAATCTCAGTGATACCGTGCTGTTCCTTATCCTAGAATGCTATAGCGTGCCTTTTAGCCTTCAGCACTGTCTTCGATACTTTGTATCTGTCCGTGTCAAGGTGAAGATAGCTGCAGTGGGAATGTGCACACTCAGGGCCTTACAGCCAAGATTTCGAAAACCCGGTTATCACGTTCAATCGGCTGTCTGAAGCCTCCAATTTGTTCCTCCCCTCTCTCATCAACCATGCTAAGATATGTCGCCCATGCTATGCTAATGCTCGTTTTCGTTTTGTTCTACCCAGATACTAGATTCTACGGCCGTCTGGCTCTCGAGTGACTCGCTCTCGAGAGCCAGACTCTCGACTGACTCGCCCTCGACCGGCTCGTCTTCGAACGACTTGTTCTCGGACGACTTGCTCTGGTCGTAGACCTGGAACTTCGTCTCGGGACGTCATCGCTGCCGTCGTCGCCTTCACTGTCTGCCACTTCTTCCTGGCCGGCACCGTAGTCGCTTGTGTCGTCTCCGTCGTTGACAAACAATGGTGATTCATCAGCATGTCGGCGCGAGGGAAGATCATCTCTCTCCCACGGGAAATTGTAGATGTCGTTGTAGTCGTCGTCACCCTCATTGTCTGTTAGGTATGCTTTTCCCTTTTGCGGGCGTGGCTTAGTGCGCGGTAGGTCTGAAGTGTCTTTGCTGCGAGCCAAGATGGGCTGCGCCCCCTCGACGCCAGACGTCGTCACGTGCAGTCCGTCTTGGTTCTGGGACTTTCTCGCGGCAGACTTGGTCGTGCCTGAGGCGATCATGGTCGATCTCACTTTGGACTTCACTTCGGGCTTCACTTCGGGCCTCACTTCTGACCGTACTCTGGATCGTACTTTCGATCTCACTTTTGATCTTGCTTTGCTCGTGCTTCCGACGCGAGACCCTTTGGGCACTTTCTGCGTTCGAGATCGCCCTGGTCTTTGCTCATCTGCTTCGCTGGTGTCTTCAGCGATGTCTCTTAAGGGAACAGATCTGGACTTCAGTGTCTTCGTCTTCGATTGTACGTCGTCGCTTGACTCGTCAGGCCGACCATTGAACAAACGCTTGTGGTACTGCCTGCCGTAATTGAAGAACAACTCTTCACCGGCTGCAATCGGTTTTAGGGCGAACATGCCGATACGATGAGCCATGTTACAGAACACGACCTTTGGGTACACGTTCCTCAGTCCATCTCCCATAGCAGCGTGGTTGATGAAGCGAATCTTGTTTCCGTAATGTTGGCTGTCGAGCTCTTGGTCTTTGTTGAGCAAGAAGACATAGCTCAATTTCTGCTTCTCGTATATGATTCCCCTTCGCTCGCTTTCTCTTTCTGGAATGATTTCGCCAACATATTCGCCGAGGAAATCATGTGCTTTGATGGCCTCTCCTGCAAACAAGCCGAAGCCATGAACCTTACTGGCACCGAGCACAGTACGCTTCGGTCTGCCATGCTGTATGGCTGCATTCCTACAACACGTGCTTAGGAGCTCATCGTCGTTATAACGCTCGCGATCCAAGACGATGTCGACTCCGCATTCTCCACACACATCAGGGTCGCATTCTCGGTTCAATCTGAAGCACTCACACCTGTCATCCTGCAAACACCTCTTCAGGCTGTTTTCCTTGCATGAACAGCCGCGAAAGCGTCGATTACAGCCCATGGGGCATGCACACGCTTTCTCACAGTGCACCTTGTCACGGAAACATTGACACTGTGCTTCATCGCAGGTCAGGCCGGGATGAGAGCAGGGGTAGAAAGGTCCTCGTTTAGCGTGATTCCCGGAGTGACTTTTTCTCAGCCACCAATCCAAGCCTCGTTTGGGAAATCGAGTTTCGGCTTCATAATCTCCATCGTCATAAGCGCTTGTTGGTAACGCGACCCGCTTTTTGTGGTTGATGTTGGGCGGGTAGTCTGCATCCAAATCGTCTTCGTAAAGATCGGAAGAGTTATCGACATCGAGCACTTCACCATGATAGGGACAGTCATGTAGATGACATATCCGACAGGCAAAGCTATAGGGGTCAATGTCAGGTTCTTGCGTCTCATCTGACAAATGCGCAGCCTGGTGCTTCCGAGCGATATGCCACATGGTCAAGTGGTCTGTGCTCTTGCTGAAGTGTTGCAACGCACGAGAAAATACTGTACAGGCAATTGCAGCCTTTCGCAGCATGTCTGATGATGGTCTTTGAAGCTTGGAGAAAACTTTGACCCATCTAGTGCTTGAACGATCGAGATCCTCCTCACACACCTTATTGCGGCTTAAGCAGTCTTTCGACGCCGTCCGAATGCCGTCTTCATCAGGCTCGAGCAGGTAATACAGTATATCTGACATGCCGCAACCGATCTCATCAAGGAAAGACTCGACATAAGGCATGTAGACCTGCACCTGCTGAGCACGATAAATCTTGCGAGGCCATTGCTCTACATCGACATCAAAACGTTTTCGAAGGTCGTCTTGGACTTGTGCCTCCCAAGTTTCGTCTGACTCCACGTCCGAGCCAAAGTATGGCCAAACGTGCATTTGCTTCGTATTTTGTCCCAAGACATTACGGTTAATGCTGACGTAGTGGGTATACCTTGGCATGTCACCAGTATAGCCATGCACTTCTGGTTTATGGGGATCTATAGTAGACACCTCGCAACCCAACGTGATCTTCGACGTGGTTCTATTATTCTTGTACGTTCTTGCTTCGATCTTGATCATCTTGTCTTTACCAGATGCATTCCTCCTCTCGATTGCTTCCATGCCCTGGAATGGTGAAACAGACTTCGCGACGCACGTCATACCATATCGAGTGGTAAGTGGGACGTCTGTGGCGGGAGTATTGAATGTTGGAAACGTATGCATATGGGCTCGGCGCATCTCGGCATGGACCTTGTACTCATGATCCCTGTGCATTTCTGCCAAGTGATTTTTCATGATTGACTGAGCTTCAGCAAGAGAGACCTTCTTTTCTCTCGCGGCGTTCTCTCGAAGCTGTTGCTGTATGGAATCATGAGTCTCTGCAGTGGTCTCTGTCTGGGCTTTTGAAGCCCTCACTTCCGGCTTCGACGGTTGCCCAAATGTTCTGATCGGTTCCGAACTAGCACTTATCGCACATATTGGTGCGGCAACATCAGTAGCCTTATTTGTATGGTCGTGCGCAACTGGATGTCTTCTAGTATTATCATCTGGATTGTGATTTGCAGTAGCGGTCTTAGAATGTGAAAATGTCATGGCTTTTGGTTTCTTTGGTGATATAGCCTTGTTCTTGTCGCGACCAATTTCGTTGTAATCTTTTACAACGACTGTGCGTTCTGGAGACGTCGGCGTTTGCCTCGCGTTGGCTGAATGCACTTGTAATGCACCCTCGTTGCTGTCTATCTTAGATGGCTGGTGGCTGTTGCTGTCGAGCCGCCGGCTGTGGTCCTGGCCTGGATTTTCCTTGGATTCCTGAGTCAACTTGTGAGTGGGTTCATGCGCTGCTCGTGGAATATTAGACGATCCCTTTTTGTTCTTCGGAGTTGTCCCAGAATCCCATTCCGTGGATTCCTCGAGTGGTTCTGATAAAGGACTATTCGGAGGATAATCAACCCGAGAATCTTCGTCGTCCTTGCATATAGATTTAACAACGTTCTCCAGGGATTCCAGTGATGCTTTAGACCCATTCCTCTTGGCTGTTGACCAGGTTAGATAAAGGTCTTTGACATAGTTCCAATATGCAGGTTCATCGCGCTTCCAAGAATTAGCTCGTCTTCCAAGTACGCGCTCCAAGATGTTGTCAAGCTCTGTTCTAGAGCTCGGATTTGGTTGGACACTATTTGAAGTCTTTACTGATGCCGAAGTTGACGCATCGGCACTTTGGGAAGTAATATCTCCTTGCAATTGTGGACGACCCGCTTGATTAACAGGGGTCGGTAGCACTCTTGGTTCCGAATTGAGGACGCCATTCGCAGGGTGAGCTTTAGCTGGCCGGGACGAGGTGGATGGGGCTGCTGACGAACATGCGGCCGGTTTGTTGTGTACAGTATGCACTTCGTGGCCCCTACCAGGTCTATTTATCGATGCCGAGTTGCCTCTAGATCTTCCTTCCAGAGACTATTGCATTAGTATCAGTCAGCATTCAGGCACATAACGGTGGCCACGAGACTGGAAAGTTTTACCTGATGAGATGGCTGCGAGGTGGTCGTTTGATTGCTCAGTGAGTCTTCAACTAATCTCGCCTTCTTTTGGCTGTCAGACTTGGCGAAAGCATCGTCCTGGAATTTTCGCTTCCGTACAGAACCATCAGTAAAAGCACTTGCTTTCATTGCCGATGCATCAGATGAATCAGAAAATGGGCCCTTTATAAGCCCTTGGATCTTCTTTCCTGAGTGTACGCTAGACATTCCGAGACCACCATTTACGATCGAGTCACCGACTTTGGCTTCTCCGCTGTTCTTTTGTAGGTCGACAGATTGGGTCACCGTCGTAGTGTGGCTGGAAGGGCTACCAGCGCTCGAGAATGCCACGGGAGCGCGAAAAGTCCCATGAGATGTGGCGATGGAAACAGAATCGCTGTCACTGATCACGGTCGGGGCGCCACGGGTGCCTAACAGATCCGCACGGGAACTCTGACCAGATAAAGAACGTCGAGACAACTGATGCTTGATATCAACCGCCAGGTCGCGAGATAACTGCGAGTGTTTCTGCTTGGATTTCGAGGGTCGAGGAATGGCTGATTTGTCGGCGAGTCTTACGTCTTCATCAACTGTCAAGTCAATGTGAAGAGCCATGTCTGATTACAGACGGTGGTTTAAAAACGAAGGAGTGTTATATTCGTGAGAATGAGAGGTCAAGACAACATATTCATCGCCGCCAAGACCTGTGTATTCAAAGCACAAGATATCACGTCCGCGTGGCGGAATTGCTGGAGTGCAGCGCCAGACGCGTACAAGACTGAAAAAGATATCAGTGAATATATAGGATTATATCTGCTGAATGGAACAAGAGGTTGTTAGTGGGTGTTTTGTCGAGATCTGGGACAGGGTACAAGGGATCCTTATACTGCATGTATTCATGAAGACGAAAACAATGAGAATAGAATGATGATTTTGCTTGTCTTGCTCTCAACACACAGGCTCGACCTTTCCCATGTTACCTATCGAGTATGAAATGTTTACTTACCGAGACAACAAGTAGCTAGAATACGATACGCGAGCCAAATTGTTCGGCTTGAAGACGTGAATTATACAACAGCGCGCCCTGGCTCGACTGAACAGACATACCAACAAAGGGCCTAAAGCGGTTTAGGGCGCACAGGCGACGCTGTGGGAGAGAGATTGCATAGGTTTTATGCAAAACCAGCACACCTATAAGGATGCTCATGTGACTTTCACAATCAGTTCATCTACAGCACTGTAACGCTTGTACACGTGGTTATTGGCTCACTTTTCAATACAAGGTAAGCAAGAATAGCAGTCAAAAGAGCTGATTACAATATACAGCGACGTTTCAATGCGCGCAAGGCGGAGACAAGGACTACTGCAAGAAATGTGTATGGACTTATGACGAGAGGCGAAACACGGTGTACACAGCTGTCTAACACAGGCAAAACGTTTCCTAGGGTATAGCATTGCGAGAGAACAAGGATCATTTGATCCCGTGTTCTCAAAGTGTAGTGCGGCATCGTGACAAAAAGGCTACATTTGTGTTGCAGCGATGTTCCATTTGAGAACATGACTTGCTAACTTTTGTCGCACTGGACTAGGGCGAGGGCTGAGGAATCGTGATGACAATTCGAACTTTGCGACATGGCATTTTTCGAGCTAAACAAAACCCGCTTTACGATAGGTGCCATCATTTTTTTTGGCCCGCCGTAATCCCAGAGAGACTCCCGTAAATGACCATCTTGAGAAGGTGTGGATGATATTACATCCATCTAGAACTTGCTGAAGGACTTGACGGCCTTGCCGGTGCGGGGAAGGACACGGAGAACGTTGAAGCGGACCTGTTGAAGAGATTAGAAAAGCGATTTTCGGGTTTTGGATCTTTGTCTTTGAGAGGCGTACGGTCTTGGAAAGAGGTCTGCATTGGCCAACGGTGACCTGGTCACCCTCCTCGACACGGAAAGCAGGGGAGACGTGTGCGGCAAGGTTCTTGTGGCGCTTCTCGTAACGGGCGTACTTGGGGACGAAGTGGAGGTACTCGCGACGGATGATGAGAGTACGGTGCATCTTGGTGGAAACGACAGTTCCGGTCAGGATACGGCCACGGATGGAGACCTCACCGACGAAGGGGCACTTCTTGTCTGTATTGTGCTGTCAGCATTTGAGTCGCAAGGACACTACACCGTCTCTCTGATTTTCTTCCGTGATTGCGTCTCCCATCGTGCCCTTGAATTTGTTTTTCATTTTCCTGCGTCTTCCTCTGCAAGCTCGGACTTTTCCGCTGCATGTCCTTCGCATAGATGCCTCGATGCCGCACAGGGAGACGCGGAGACGCAATCACTGCGATGAAGAAGCGCACCAGCAGCCAGAGTGCCGCTTCTCTTCTCGCATCTCAGATCAAGATCATCGAGATTCCAACACCAATCGACGTACCGATGTAGGTACCCTCGATGGCGTTCTTGGGGGTCCTGAAACCAAGACCGACGTCCTTGTACCATCTTCTGCCTCCCTTGCCGACTCTGGTAGACTTCTTTGTCACCTTGGAGTTCTGGAAGATGTGAGGCTGCTTCTGGAAAGCGCGCTCGCTCTGGACGGCAAGCTCAGTGGCCATGTTGACGGTATGAAATTGTCCGGGTTAGTTGAGAGGAGTTGGCGGACTGAAGGATACCGGGAGTCGTCGAATTGTCGGTCGCTGTCGCGAAAAGATCGAGTGGCACGCAGA
This sequence comes from Neodothiora populina, assembly GCF_041146345.1. Taxonomy (NCBI): domain Eukaryota; kingdom Fungi; phylum Ascomycota; class Dothideomycetes; order Dothideales; family Dothioraceae; genus Neodothiora; species Neodothiora populina. The sequence goes on along the minus strand of NW_027191408.1, from coordinate 535,337 downwards.
GACAGACAAGCAGTGAAGATTCCACCAGCGCTCTCCGTGCTCCGGCCGTGCGTTAAGCGAGGCTGTGAGGCTTGGCTACTGTTGCAGACGGGATTTGCTGTGCGCTTGAATAGATGGAGCGGGGATTCCTCGGCGACTTGACTCGGTGACAAGAACTTCAAGAAAAGACGGGCAGCCGAGTTATGACACCGCCAAGCAATCTGCATTTGTTTACTGTACAAACAAATGCACAGAGGCTAGTCCCAAGTGGGCGACGGCAACAACATCGACTTTCGCCAAACATGCCGTGCCATCTTTGACATATACTTTACTCTGTTTGCGCATGTCGACCATTGCATTGTATTCAACTGGTGAACATGGAAGACAAGGAGAACATGTCGCCGGTGCGATCAACATTCGATCTCTCACCGCTAAAGATGCCCGCGGCAAACAAATCAACATCGCCGCCCAAGGCCAGCAAGAAGTCAAAAGCGCGTAGTCGAAGTATTGGACCTGAGGAACTCGAGGCAACGCGTAGAACATCACCCGTAAAAGGGCGCAGGCGGGTAAGCAGAGGACTTTCGGATCATCACTTGTACATGTTTTGACTCTGGCTTCATCAATAGTCGGCAGTGACGCAGGTCATCCAGTTGCCCCCAAAGGGCATCCTTCCTTCCCGAGATGAGGAACTGAAACGGAAGGAGGCGCGGCGTAAGTCTCTCGCCAACCGTCGAGTCTCGTTCGCGCCCGAGGCTACGCTGCACACCTGGGATGTCATTGAATATATGCGGGACGCGACAACTTCCTCGTTGGCCTCATCTGAGCACAGTCGACGCGCCTCCTCGGCATCTAATGCAAGTGCCTTTTCTGCCATGACTCCGGACGGACACAGTTGGGAGCAGGCTTCGGATCCGCCCTCTACACCGCCAGAGCAGGCCGACGATGATGAAGATCTGCCCGCTTCGCCAGAGCATCAGCGCGACGCCCATCAAAAGAAACACAGGCGCAGCTCTGTCATTCCACCCATGAACTTCAACAATCCCGAGGACGAATTCTCTTCTAGTCCTGTGAGTGGCAGTAGTATTATTGATGGAAGCAGCGAGGTGGAGGGCGATGATGCCGAAGATGGAGAAGAAGACGAGGACGACGGAGAATACGACTCCGACCTGGACGGAGAGAGCACAGGCATGAGTCTCGATGATGATGATGATGATGACGACAACACCAATCACGACAACAACAACACTGTGCAATCGCTACAATCAGCAGACACAGACAGTACAGACTCCAGCTTGACACAGCGTCTTAGGCAGGCATCGGAGATGGCGGGTACGCGAGGCATCGACTACGACGAACGAGCTGGAGAGTATTACGATGATGAAGAGGACGTCGATGAAAACGGCGACATGTCCATGGAAATGGTTACCCAAGAAGTCGATCACCAATTCAAGCCTTGGGCTCAGCAAAACTACGGTCCCCCTCCCATGGCGAAGAACATCATCGCGGTTCAGGACCAGGAAAACATCAACCCCTTCTCACCTGCCTTTAGAAATGCATATTCCCATCGCAAACCTCAAGGCGTACCGTCGACCGTGGGCCAAGATACCGAGCCTGATACTAACGATATGAGCATGGATTTCACTCGTTCTTTGGGTCGCATCTTGTCCACCAATAATACTGACTACCAAGACTCTCCACGACCAACGGAGCTCGGAGACAATGACATGACCATGGACATGGACATGACTTGTGCTGTCGGAGGCATCCTCCCAAATCCTCAGCAGCAACCCGGCCGTCTGCAGCAAATCGATGCGGATGCTAGTGATGACGACGTGAGTATGGACATGACGCGTGCAGTCGGTGGCATATTGAGTCCTCCGAAAGCACACGAGCCTACACAGTCCTTTGACGACCAGACCATGGAGTTTACACAGGCTATTGGGAAGATCATACAGAACACTACGGACAAGAGCCCAGAAACCCAAAAAATCTTGAAGAGGCGGCTCTCGACTATAGAAGACGAGACATCTTCGGCCAGCGCTACTGCTCATCCGCAAAGACGCACAGTGGCCCAGGTCAGTGCAAAGCGCAGACGTTCCTCCGCACAGCGATTGTCTCTTGGTGATGCGACCATGGACTTTACTGTGGCAATTGGAGGAATTCAAGCCAAAGCCTCGCCAGCCAAGCGACGTACAAGTCTACGCAGCAGGCGCTCCTCTGCCATGTCTTCGACTCATGATGATCAGACTATGGAGTTCACCACGGCTATTGGAGGCATTCACAGATCCGATGCCGCCTCGACTACTGAGCAAGAAACCCCAGGAAAAGGCAATGAAAACATGTCTATGGACTTTACTGCGGTTGTTGGTGGCATCAATGTGCAGAATCTTGCGACTGAAGTAAGCAGGCCGACGACTCCGAAAGATGGGCTCTCCCCTGCAAAGACCGAAGTGCCAACAACCCCCAACCGTGATGGCCACTTCCGCGAGGCGGAAGACCAATCAGCCAAAAAGCTTCTTACTCCAATTTTCGAGAACCAACTTCACGGTTCTGCCGTCAAGGACTCGGCTGGATCCAGGACGAGCTCGGCGAGGAAGAGTGCCGCATCGCCTCGCAAGAGCCCTGCCAAAGGCCGTCAAAGTCCTGCCTCACACCGGAAGAACAACCAGTCGCCTCGCAAGAGTCTGCGTCTGGCTTCGAAGACACCTGACCGTGAGGACTCTTTCGCTGCATCGATCTCCGAAGCTACATCCAGGAGTCCAGCATCAGCTCTGCGTAGCTCTGACGCCGGTAAGGCAGAGCACTCACGTAAGAGTCCATTAGCTACCTACACTGCAGCTTCGGACGTCGCCTCATTGACACCTGAAGCGCCGCCCACGACATTGCCAGCTGAAGAACTCACACAAAGTTTCTCCCCTCCAAGCGAGCAGAAGACCCTCGTTGCCCATGCAGAAGAAATCGTCTATCCGACTTTGCCAAATGCTGGCCAGGCAGTATCCACCGTATCTCACCATTCTCATACAGTTTCGGAAGCTGGATCTCCTCTGCGCGCTGCGTTAGGAAGCCCTGCCGAGGTGGACATGGATGTACTTCGTTCTGCATCGCCTGTGGTGCAACAACAGCTGGAACGATCACCCATCGAAACGCCAGCAACGCCCTCAGAGCCGGCGCCTCAAGTCACCCAACAAGCAGCAGTAGCTCAACAATCGTCACCAGACACAAATTCGATGACCCCTCAACAATCTCGAAACTCACCCGCTCAGCAGCTTGCTTCACCACAGGCGATGCAGAGTATACCAAGAATCCCAGCTGCAAACCTCGATGTCGCTCCGGCATCCCCTGCAACAGCGATGATGACCCCGCAACAAGCGCCTGAACCAGACAGCATTGTCCTCACCCCTCAGGGTGTATCGGCAGATCGTTCGCGGACATTCACGAACTCCATGAGATTGTTGTCCACTCCCAGGAAAGACACTGGCACGACACCGCTCAGACGTCTCAGAGGCATGACTCCGATGAAGTCTCCGGTCAAGAGAGCAGTCTCTCCTAGAAAGGGACTTACGCCCAAGTCCAAGACACCGCAACTCATGCCTCAGGCTGCAGTGGCTGATCTCGGACAGCAGGTTGCTAGAGAGCTTTTCGCGGTGTCTAGCACCAACAAGGAAGCTCCAAAGGTGAAGCTGAACGAGTTCCTGGATATGGCAGGCATCAAATTCATGGACCTCGCTCTACCAACGAAGCGTAGATTCACTATTGCACCTACGCCGAGCAGAGAGGCATCTGGCAATGAGGATGAGGGAAAGCACGGAGACGACATAGAGCTGGAGAGTGCTGCAGTCGCAGGCGCGTGCACCATGCCAATGCTTGATCTGTTCCAGCATTCTTGTCGTGAACTCAAACGCTACATCTCTGAGGGCAAGTCATTCGTGAAGACGCTAGAAAAGGATGTCTACGCCGAATCACCGCCGCTTATATCTGCCTATGTAAATGGAGATGCTCAGCGCAAAGCAGAGCTCGACGTCCACATGCGCAGCATCAAAACGAATGCTCGTTTCGGAAGCAAGGAGATCTGGTACGACTGGCGTGGCAAGCTGCTTGACGGACTCGAGGAAGGTCTGAAAGGTATAAAGACGGGCCTGACAAACGACGAACGCGTTCTGAGCGAGCGTAACGAGCTCCTTGATAGCTTGCTTCCCAATCTGCTTGCACAACACGAGAAGCTCAGCACTGAGGCTGGCGAGCTGGAGGACGCCGCAGCGGCGACATCCCGAGAGGACAAGGTCGAGCTCGGCGCGTCGAGAGAGCGCCTGGTCAGCCTCAAAGACGACATTGAGGAGCGTAAGCGTATGCTTGCCACTCTGCAGGAACAACTGAGAGAACAGGACGACTTGATTGAGGGGTACACTGATGGACAAACGGAGTGTTTGGCGGCGATCAGAGAAGCCGAACGAGTGAAGGAGTCTTGCCGCGGCTGGACGATCGACGAGGTCGCGGATTTGAAGGGTAATTTTCTCGTTCTCGTCTTGCACATGGCGCCTGGAAGACTAACAATTTGTGCAGCATCAGTAGCGAAATTAGAAGCCGCCTCAGGATGGTTTATAACGTCGGCGAGTTCTTCGACCCTCACCATGACATACCGCTCAACCATCGCTCTTTACTTTGACTCCGGGGCCTTCTTGATCCCAGGCTCTAACAAGCAACCATACAAGCTAGAGAACCAACCAATCTCTCTGACCTATGTTGGCGGCAGCGACACAGCAGCTCTGCCCACCGAAACACGCTTCTTCCTGCAACTCATGCGCGCACAGCTCCAATGCCTCGAGCAACGCAGCACGAGCATCAAAGCCCTGCTACACTTTGTGAGTACAGGCTGGGACGTTACCAACAAGATCACCGACGCGATTCGCCGTCTACGCGTCGAACACCCCGTCTCAGTCGCGATTCTTTCCGATGAAAGACTCGGCGTCCAAGTCGACGTGCTTCTGCCCAAAGTGCAGACCAAAGTGCGACTGAGCTTCGAGGTCTCGGCCGCGATCGTCACGTTCGACGACGGCGGCTTCGAAGTCGGCACGCATATCGGCGTCCAGGGCAAAGTCGTGTACGGAGAGCAGTACAACGAACATAACATGCAGGGCTTCCTTGCTCGTCGCTGTGGGGAGCGCGGAGACGGCTGGGAGGGCGCGGTCAGGGAGTTGCGAGTCAGACTGATCGCTACGGGACGCAAAAGCTGATATTCTTGCCAACACTGATCTTGCATTGTTCATAGACGCATACAGGCTTGGTCGATGGGTCTGTCTGTTCGTTCTGCATAGGTCTATTCTTTTCACTATGGGCGTTTCTGTTGGATGGATCAAAGGCGCTAGTTTCTTTTTTTTTGTTTCGTTCGATACCTATTTGCTATTGATTATCTTTCTACCAAAGAAACAATTCCTTTTTTCGCCGCTGTATGCTTGCATACCATATTGCAGCGATATGCTTGGTCTTTTGCTTCTTCTTCTTCATCAGGCCTGACTGTAAAACATTCGAGCGAAACATGGATATACGTATGTTTGGAAGATACTTTGCTTTCTAGGATTGTCCGATCTGTTGAACACGCTTTCTGGGGGCGAGAGAGAGAGAGAGAGAGAGAGAGAGAGAGATCCAGAATAAAGAATCGCTCACGGTCTAGTGCTGACCATTCTCTCTGTTCGAAGCGTGACGAAGGATCAAAGCAGAAAGAAGCAGAGGTGGAAGGACTTAGCTAATTATGGTTGTTTGATTGTTTACAAGCCAGTAAGATCACGTTCTTCTTCTGCTTCAGATCATTCTTGCGTAAAGTACCGTGGAGGAGAAGGGCTCAGAACTTCTTGCTGAGGCCTTCGTCAAGGCTTCAGTAATGGGCTATAGAAGGAGAACAAGGAGCGATGGAAGAGAGAGCAGACACGAAGTCTGAATGCCATCGTCCATCGAATGGAGACTGTCACGCCTGTTTTGCTTATCTAGCACTGTCATCGAGACTTGACTTCATACATACTTACACCGGGATACATGAGTACCTTTGGCTTCCTTGAGGACACGGATTTCTTATCCGTCGAGGCGAACAGGTGATCCGGTCCTGGTGCTGGTGCTGAATCAGATTCGCAACCCGGGTGATTCTTTTCCCCAACACTCCCATCAGACCAACCCGATCCTTTACGCAGACCCACCCGCCCCTATTGAACCAACAGCTTCAGATCCGTCTCCTGTATCCGCCCCTAAAAGTGGTCAAATGATCGCTACGATACCTCTTCCCAAGTGACCGCGGACCGGACCTATCCTCTTCGTTTCCCAATCGCGGCGATGCTGACCCCAGTAACGCTCGCTACGGTAATTGCAAATTTCAATTGTGGATTCGTATAGTCGAAGGATTGTGGATTATTAGGTCCTTTTTGTTCTGATTCTAGTGGATCTCGAAAGACAGGGACAGGACCGAGTGTTTTATTGGAGACAAAACATCAAGGTGTTTTTTTAGCTGACGACATCGTGTGCAGTACTCGACGCTGAAGAAAAGAAATAGGCTCGGGCGTAGAAGGGGAAAATGCGCCACGAACAGTCCCTGTCTCTGGTTCTAATCCTCGTTCGCTAACGGTCTTTGTTTGGCCTGTGGTTTTTCTTAGGAAGAGAGTTTGTTGGAGGCGTTATCGAGGGTCAGCAATCGCTGAGAAGAGATGGGTATATGGAGCTATAGTGTGGATCGCAGGTGTAATACAACCATCACAGGGAATACTTTAGTGTATGAAAGAGACGCCCCCCATCAAGGTGTGTGTCACTGAAACACGATCCTTCGATGAGAAAGGAAATGTGCCCCGCGGGAGATGCTGTATAGATGGTAAACGACTGGTTTGTGTCCCGTACAGCGATGCATCGAATTGTTTTGGCGCGAGGTTTCGGTGGTTGCAAAGTTTGAGTTGGATTTACTTGAATTGACTCTACTGCGGATGTCTCCTTTCTTTTTTCTCGAATTCGAAGTCTGCAGAATATGGATAAGCTGAGTGGTCAGGGTCTTGACACTCTCATCTGCTGTATTGTTGTTGTGTGGTTCTTGATCAACACAAGGCTCAGATTGGTATAGTCAATCACTCTGCGATGAGCGATGACTGCCTGTATGGCCACGGGAAAACTCAATATCTGCCTCTCCACTACAAATGGCAGGGGCAAATCTCTATGTCAACTCTATATTCAAAAATCCGTGGAGGGAAGAATAACCTTCAGCTCTATTTGTATAGGCACAGTTCGTTTACCGCACGAGCAGGTGGACAGAAGCAGAGTGATGTTTATCGAGCCAGCGAATCAGATGACGCCTTTGGGTCAAAGACCGAACTAGTAGGCGTGCCAAGAATGACCTTGATGGTGCTTCCTGCACACCATACCTGCACTACTGCGGCCTACCCCCAAAAATATAATGATGTCGAGAGACATTCGAGACTATAGACAGCCACTTGTATGGCTAATCGACACGCTGTCATTGGTTTAAGCAGATCTGCGAGGACTCGCCATGCGGTGCATGTGCGCGCCGAAGATCTGGCTTTTTTTTCTTAATTTGATGCATAGATGCAACCTTCGCATTACCTGGCTTCCTTGAGACTAGGTGTCGACCGAGTTGGTTTGTGTGATATTAGTAGCAAAAGGCGAACACCATTGCAGTGTTAGCTGACCTCTCTCTGCACTGTCGACAAAGTAAGTATCACGAGATGCGCGCTTTACTGCTTTGGGCCGAACCGGTAGCCGGACAGCTACGGGACTGCCGCTATCTATACGGGGCATTGAAGGCCGGAATACGATCGGACTGGGAGACCATCAAGGTGTTTTCTTGACTTGGTTTTTCGTCACCGCTGATGCGCCCACATTTCCCTCTGGCCCCCATCGCTCTTTACGCAATTGACATCTTACCCGCCCGGCTGCTGTACATTAATAAACCATACCAGCCTGTCCAAATAACACCTCGCTTCACTTTTTCCAGGTAATTTAGTTCCAATTGATCTTTGTTCCAACAGCGACAAGGCGCCCGCCAAGCCCAGGTTTCCATAAGGCAGCCAAAAAGGACAAAAGAAGCTCCATTCCTCAGTTGTAGCTCGAGTCTCCGTTCCCCGGAGCCCTACCCGGAATGGCCGACCTCGCGACACAATTGGCTTACCATGTGGTACGGCAAGCTACTGAGGAGACCAACACAGAGGACGATCTCATAGGTACTCCTGGACATTGTGATACCAGTAACGAATACGATGGACGCATGGGAGTGCGAATTTCGGCCGTCTTTGTCATCTTAGTCGGATCATCACTCGGTAAGACCAGATTGAGTCCCGATGAGAATATAACAAACTAACATGGATGTTTCAGGCGCTTGGTTCCCAATCTTTGCTGGCCGACACCGAGGACTCGGAGTGCCGGAATGGGCTTTCTTTATTGCAAAGTTCTTTGGCTCGGGTGTGATCATCGCCACAGCGTTCATCCATCTTCTGGCACCGGCGAATGAGGCTCTGACGAATCCGTGCTTGACTGGTCCGATCACAGAGTACTCATGGGTCGAGGGCATCGCTCTCATGACTGTGTTTTCGTTGTTCTTCGTCGAGCTGATGGTCATGCGCTATGCAAAGTTCGGCCACAGTCACGGCGACGATGTCGAGAGTGAGGGAGGAGAAGCAGAGATCAGTAAGCCTGCTGCTCACGCCCACGGTGAAAAGCACACGGATGAGGAAGCCGCTGTGGCACAGCCAGAGTACGAAATGAACCCGACTGCTTCTCCGTCTTGCCCGACGAATCCTCATGTAATGGGTGACGACCATTTGAGCCACTCCAGAAAGCACGTCGACGCCGAGGATGTGGACTCAGACTGGGAGAACCAGCAAGGCGAGGAGCACCAGGGTCACGGGCACATTTCCCCGGAGTCGTACAGCGCGCAATTGACTGCGATTTTCATCCTGGAGTTCGGCGTCATCTTCCACTCCGTCTTTGTCGGCCTCACCCTGGCCGTCGCAGGCTCCGAGTTCCCGACTCTGTACGTCGTCCTCGTGTTCCACCAGACCTTCGAAGGACTCGGTCTGGGATCCCGTCTCGCATCGGTACCATGGCCGAAATCTAAGAAATGGACGCCTTACTTCCTCGCGATCGGCTACGGAATCAGCACGCCCATCGCCATCGCCATCGGCCTTGGCGTGCGCCAATCATACCCGCCGGGCAGCCAGACGACGCTGATCGTCAACGGCGTCTTCGACAGCGTCAGCGCCGGCATCTTGATTTATACCGGTCTGGTCGAGCTCATGGCGCACGAGTTCATGTTCTCCAATTACATGCAGCGCGCCAGCATCAAGACTGTCATGGCGGCGTTTGTCACCATGTGCGCTGGTGCTGGTCTCATGGCTGTGCTGGGTAAATGGGCTTAGGTTTCTTTTTCTGTCTTCGGATACTCCTCTTTCTCCTTCGCTGGGAGAGAGTTGAAAAGGGCGGTATCGTGGAACGGGAAAATGAAATAGATATGCTTAATGCCTTTTTCTTTATCTCTCAAGGTAGTCCTTTAGAAACATGTATATACGTTTTTCCATGATGCATAAGGGGGAGGAAAAGTAAACTTTTTCTCCGTTGCAAACAAACTGCCAGAGTCTCGGGATATGTGTTTCCTTGGTTTTTCTTCACATCAAGCACCACTTGAAGTCCGTGAGTTTAGTGGGCAATTTGTGTTGCTGTGTCTGTGATATCCTCGAGACATTGTAGGTGACGAGCAATGTTTTTCAGCAGGAGGATGGAGATAAGGTGGACTTACCGTACGAGATCGCGGAGCAAATACTGCTTTCGATGCAAGACAGGCAGGCAGGCAGGCGGTAAACAGAGCCGGGCCTAGAAAGATGTAATAGACGAGTGAGGCAACGAAGAGCAAAGACGAAGAGAAAGGAGGATGAGGAGCACTTGGAGATGGAAGACGACCAAAAAAAAAGCCCCGAAATCAACCATAGACGCGCGAGAAGACACAAGTTCAAAGTACAAGAAAACAGCAAGCAAAACCATGAGAAAAATGCGAGATATCAAAGAGAGGAGACAAATGAGGTAGTATCTTCCTCCTACTTTCTTCCCTCCTTTACTTTTTGGGTTTTTTTCTAGACAGACGAAATAGATGGCTGGGATAGACGGCGAACAGACCGGTCTGCTTCAAGACGAGGGCGCTTGCTGGCTGTGACAGCTATGCCTTCTGGCTCCAGTCCCGCTTGACTTGACTTGCTTTTCTTTTCTTTTCTTTTCTTTTCTTTTCGATCTAACCTCTTCTGCGCGTACTCGGGCTCTTACCCTTGCCCTCGGCACCACTGCTCCTGGCAGCAGCGGGACTGGCGACAACAGTATGGCCCGGGTGTTTCTTACCCGTGAGCTTCTTTGGTTTGCTCGCCGAAGCAGAAGAGGCAGGGCTGTTCCAGTGATAGATCATTTGGGTGGCCAGGACGGCGTTCAGGATGAAGCCTGAGATGAAGCCGTAGAGGATCAGTTTGTCGTCTACTTCTTGCAGGGTGGTGAAGATGCGCGTCAGGGAGCCGACGAGGTAGTTGAAGACCTTGATGGCGGGGTTACGTCAGTATTTCATGCATGAATATAAGGGTAGACAAGAAGGCTATAGTTGTAGGGAAGGGAAAAAAAACTTACGGCGAAAGCGCTCAACTGTCCCGTTCCGCCCTCGGACCAAATCGTGAGGATCTGAGGCAGTTTGGAAGCAACGCCCACGGCGCCAGCTCCGGCCTGCAAGTAGCCCAGCGTCTGCATGTCAATGACATTGGCGCTGAACAAGGCATACCCTGCCGCGGCCAGACCGGCGATGTAAACAGCTGCCATGGGTCCCTTGCCCGAGTACTGCAGCACGAGGACGGCGATGGCGACGTTCTGCACCGCGATCAAGGCGGTCTCTCCGTACGTGCTGAAGGGGAAGCCCTGGCGCGCATTGTAGGCCAGAGACACGAGATAACTGGCCGTCTCGAGCAAGTACGACAGGAAGGAGATGCCGGCGGCGGACTGCGAGTTGATGAGCTTGAGCAGCTGAGGGATCTTGACTGTGGCGCTGGCGCCGATGATGCCGATGCCGAGACCTTTGCTGATCGCCAGCTTGAGACACGATGAGTCGCTGATCTGCACGTCGTAGATGAGAGTCTTGTAGCAGTGGTTTCCCAGCAGAGAAATGCCCAGGTCGCGGATTGGTTTGGGCAGGTTCTGGGTCACAGGTGTCAGGATTGACTGGAGGTTTGACTCGAGAGCGTCCATGTTTCTTTTCTTTTCTTTCTCTGTTTCCTTTCAAGTCTAAATGGCCGTACGATGTGAGAGTTGAGTGCGTTCTGAGTATACAACAGCTGCTTGTGTCTCACTGTACAACAGGCATACGTGGATCTCTAATGTGTTTGTTGTTGTACCATCAAAATTCTATGGGGAGACGAGCATAGCATTGATGTTTGCTTTGTTTGACGTGCGGGGTAGAAACACTGTAGCATAAAAACACGGAGTAGTATGGTAGAGGGTGTTGTAGAAACACGATGGTATTAAAAGGAGTAAGAAGGTATGGGGTACAGCATAGTGCAGTGGTATAGCGTTCGCGCAACAAATTTGCAAGGTCCAGCAATCACCGAGGGTAGCAGCGATTTCTGGTCCGAAACAACACACCCTCTACACAAGTAGAAGCAGCACAAGAGCTCCAGATTCATGTTCGATCATATAGTAATCATAACACTCCGTACTAGTGCCCCCGGAACTATACATAAGTAATTACAGAAGGATATCATATATATCAAGTAACAAACCTCGCCTTTCCTTGATGTTTTGTCTTTCTTTCATGTCCGCAGAGGAGCAGACTCTTCAGCTCTCTCGACCATGACACTCTGTTCTTATACAGGCTTTTTTTTTTTGCTCTCCTGATCGTGACACTCTTGTCGGTCATCATCAGAAGCACACCGTGAATCATTCCCCTCTTAAAGCTCCCCGTGCCCGTGACCAACGCCGCCAATGACAGAGGTGGCGGACGCGCGAGCAGCATCGAAGGAACTGACGGCAGCTTGAGCTGCCTCCTTGTTTTCAGGTGCCCAGATCTGGCCTGAACGAAGCTGTTGCCATGCAATGTCGAAGCGAGCGCCAAAGAGCCAGGCCAGGAAGAACTGAACTTTCGTTAGCACTTTGTGCAGATGCATATGCCTTGTAGATGAAAACGAAAGACTCGAACGTACCATGGAGACTGTGACGAATGCTAGAGTGATGAAGACGGCGACCATGATGTAGTACACTTCCTCCTTGTTCTCCGCATCGATCTTCTTCTTTGCTTCGATTTCGGAGGCACTCATGATGGGCTTCTCGGGGTCTGTGCCGAGATCAGACGTTGCCTGACCGAGCTTGTATGTCCGTGCCGTCTGTGAAGGGAAGATGCCCTCGATGAACTTTTCAATCTAATGGTCAGATGGCGTCAGTAGATGCTCGATGACTCGACGGAGAAACAAGGTACCTTTCCGCATGCGACGCTGATGGCAAGGAAGTTGGGGTCCCGGGGGTTGTTGCGCTTGTGGATTATCCTGGCGTATTTCTTGAAGACACCGCACACCACCTGCAGGTTCTGAGTGCTCTCGGTCATCAATTTGCAGGCAGTACCCTTGGTGATCTTGACATTCTTCTCGAAGATGGCCGGGTTGTTGAAGCACAACTCCAACGTGGCAATGGCCATGCTTTGCGGTATGGCGCAGAAGTTGAAGACACTCTGTTCACGGATTCCCGCGAGGTAAAAAAGGCAGTCGTCAGCACGACGGAGAGCGAGAAGGACCATCTCAGAGCTGCAAGCCAATGCCTTCTCTTTGTTCTCAGGGAGGAAAAGGTCCTCGAACTTGTCGACATGCTTGGCCCAGATCTCGCGGGGCCAGAAGTAACGCTTGTCGTCGTGGTCCTCGCGAATGTCACGGATGATGTTTGTCTGCTGGAGGAATTGGCCCATGGACTCGTGCAGGTCGGTACGTTCCAGAAGAGCAGGGTTGGCGAGGTCGGCCTCGACAAACAGACGGGTCAGACCCTCGCCAACAAGACCGGCAACGTAGTGGCAGTACTCGTAGTACTGATCGACCGTCTCCACTCGGAATTGGCCGTCCACCGTCTTCTTCGCGTAATCTGCCATGCCGTTGCCCATTCTCTTGGTGATGTCTGCGATGATGACCTGATAAGGCTCCTTGATCTTCAGGAACTCGGCGACGACAACATCAAAGTGCACGCAGAGCTCGCGGTCCTTCTCGTTGGGCCCGTTTCCATTGTAGTTCCATCCTGGCTGGTAGATGGCGTCCTGGAAGTTGCGCAGCAGGGGCTCCTTCTCCTCAATTGGAATGGTCATGTCGTCCTCGATGGTGTCCAGTCCGCGCAGGATCAGATAGAACAAGCACACTGGCACCAGCAACTCAGGGTGCAACTCTTGGATGACAGCGGCGAAACTGCGACTGGTCATCTTGAGATACTTGAAGCACTCCTTCAACTCTGGCGACTCTTTCGACTCGTCGCGCTCGTGCACGGCGTCGTGCCACAGCTTCCACTGCAGCATGGCGCGAGACTCTCCCAGGTGGTAGCCATAGTAGAGTATCGATCTCAGACTAGGCATCTTGGTGGAATAAAGGGTCTATTGATCCCAAGTTCAACAAGTTGATTGACGTTGGCAGGCACAAGGTAATGGCAATAGCACTTTTTGTCTTCCCACAAACGACCAGGAGAAGGATGTAAAAAGCAAATGTAACAAAAGACAAGAAGAGCAAATGAGTGCAAGTACGTGCGCGGGCAGTAGTAAGCGACCTGTGTGTACTGCTTGGGAAGGGAACCTCACCTTACCTACCTCTCACACGCTGGCCAAATAACGCTCCTGCTGCAACTGCTGCTGCGCCTGCCCTGCTCCCCACAAAAGTCAAACCACCCACTCTCCGCAAAACCCTTGTCCTTGGCGCATCTGGTCCAGAGGGCAACCCTGTTCGACCGCTTCCGATATTCTCGACATGATGCTCGGTTTCGGGATGATTGTTTGGAGGTGCAGAAGCACTGGCTCTATGACCCATACTAAGCAGGACTATTCTTTTGAAGTGTGTGATTATCCTGATGGTTTTCCAGGCTTCTGAGGGTCCTTTTTTTGTTGAGTCGGGTTTGTGTCTGGTCCTCTCATTAGACGTGCCGCGCAACCTTTCCATCAAAGCCATTCAGCCGAATAAAATTGCGATTACCTGGCACAATCACTTGACCATTGCGAACCATCAATACACAATCACGACCTCTCGGTACCCAGTGAGTGAAAATGCCATTGCTAACGTAGTCTGCATAGTCCGGGTATCGCAGAGTCACCACAACGAAACACCCTGAACCACACACTCGTTGCTGTCTTGCCCACCAGCTGAGCCAGAGCTAAAACCAACGCTGACCGAACGTGCCCGCATCTCAATAGACGGTCAAGGCGCTGATGGCCCCGTTCTCCATGACTTCAAACATGAGTCCCGGGAACTTGTAGAGCTTGGTGTTCCGCAGCCAGCGATCCTCGCCACCTCGCTTCTTAGGCGGTGCGTCCCCGATCGGTTCCACCGCATCCCACTCCTCATCATCCAAGTCATCCAAGCCATCAAAGTCCAAACCATGCGAATTGCCACTCGAATGCCCGCTCGAGATGTCGTCCATCTGCCCGCCAATCCAGATGGCGGAGTTGGATGGACTATCGCTGTCATCATCTCGTCCGGTCCAATTGCGCACTATTACCATGCCTTGAGACATGTCCTTCTCGGGCCATACGTCCTGGAATGCCCCAACAAGTTGCTTGTGAAACCAGGGAAATCTACTCTCCGAGCCAATCTCGGCGCCGTCGCTGGAGGCTGGATAGACATCACGAATCAGCGACCAGCGTGACCGTCGATGCCGATTGAAAGGATAACTCCCTGGTATGTTGCCGTGCAAGACTATCCTCGTCGCTACCTTGTGTGATTCGGAACTCGTCAAGACTTGTTGCTCTGGAAGAGCTGATGCCTGTCCTGGCAAGGGAGACACAGTGGCAGGAGAGCCAAGCAGGATGTCGAAGCCATGTGAGAAATAACAATAGTAATGTTCTTGTATGCCGCCTTCTGTCTCTCCGCCATGTATAGTATCACTGTCATCATCGTCCTCGAAATCGGTGGTCGCGTAGGTATCCGTGTTATTAGAGGAAAGGCTGGACGGAGTCGACCTAGACGATCGCGCAGAGCCGTAGGAGCTGGGCACTCTCATTGCCGAAGAGCGTCTTCCTCTGCCCCTGGACATGGCATCGGCTGCTTTCTGGGGAGGTGATTCGCCGTGCGCGGGACGTTTGAATATCGAGTCTGGGGGACCAAGCTCAGTCACGAGGTCTTGTGGAGTGGTTTGACCGAGTATAAGCCAGAATCGTGAACCCGACCGTCGTTGCATTTCGACGCTGCCGGCGCCATGGATATTGACATGTTCTATCTCGTCAGTGGCAGCAGCAAGACTCGAAGACCGAGGATTGGCAGGCTTGCGTGTGAAGAGATCCTTTCGACCTTCACGCCAGGAGTTGCCCTCGAAGATAGCCAACGATGTCACAGGTGCAGCGGAATTGGAGAGCATGGTGGCATGATCGACCTTGGGTGACCAGGCCAGAGTCTGGAGAGGAAAGGAAAAGGCGATGCCCGGGTAAGACAGCACATAAGTACCAAGGCCCGACTTGTCGCTGGAGGGTAGGAAGTCGCCTGGGTAGGAGGGACCAAAGAGCTGGTAGACACGCCGGTACATCAAAGTGCTCCTGGCTCGATTTGGGCTGTGAAGAGCAGTCTCCAGGTTTGGGATCAGACCTTCGTTCTTATAGGTGAGGTTGGAGCGATGGAAGTCCAAGACTTCTATAAGACGCAGGCGCTGGTCTGGGCCATCAAAGCGCAATCGAATGCCGTTGTCAGGGAGATCGACGACGACCGGACTGTCCAAGGGGTTGTCGGCGGAGAAGGAGAGGTCCAGCTTTCGGTAGGTGCGTGACTGCTGTCTCAACTCGGTGCATATTTCCTGGATAGAGGCGCCCAGCTCTGCTGGGACGTTAGTATGTCAAGGGGGGATGATGTCGATTCCTCAATACATACGCATGAAGTCGAGGGACTGGCCAGGACGCAGAGCAAGAGAGGCGAGAGGCATGTTGCGTGGCTATCTGCAAGAGACAACGACAGAGTGTGGGTAGTTGTGTTGTAGAGAGTAAGTACTGTGGGATGCAAGATACAGTACAATAAGGTAGATATCAAGGTGGCTGCTGCTGTGTCATCATGTGCTCCTGCTCCATCATGTGGCCAAGCAAAGGCAGCGGGGCGACGAGGGTGCTAGCGAGACATGGTTGACCGACGGTGGAGTGGGGAGTTGTTGAGAGGCTGGCAGGCGGTCAGACAGTGCGAGTAGACGCAAGAAGACGCGTCTGACAAACGACAAGTGTTGTTGTGATGATGCCGATGTTGATGATGATGATGATGATGATGATGATGATGATGGATGGTGGAATGCTGATGATGGTGGATTGAGCAGCCGATAAGGACCCAAGTGCGAGGGAGGGGAGGGGGAAGGCGCTTGAGAGACGGTGTTATCGGAGGAAGGAGGGTGGGAGCGGACGTCATCCGGTATCAAGAATACCTGGCTGTAGTACTTCATAGCACGGGACAAGATGCCTGTTTCACGTGGCAGAGAAAGAGGATTGCCAAGAGCCAACGCAGGGATCCGAAGAGCGGGCGGCTCGAGCTTCCGGCGTTTGTAAACAATGGAACCTAAAATGGAAATGCAGTAAACACTGTCTAGGTACCTATGCACACTCCTGCTGTACACTACCGTACCCGACCACAGAGTACCCGCATTCCATGTAGAGTGGATGATGTGCAGTACAATTTTATGTTGTTGAAGTTGCTCCGTCTTTTGTTCTCTCTACCCTTGACACGCAATTGGTATACACGACATTCGACACGAGATATTGCCATTCTATTCTATCCTACACCACCCATTGTCCACTGGCGTGTACAGCATACTGGGTTACTTATAGATCAGACTCAGTCTGGCTCTGCCCGCAGTAGATCCTGCGCTTAGTGGAGAAGAAGTACAAGAAAACCGAGACAAGATGTCAGCGCCTGGAAGGCCCTCGGTGGCAGCTACTAAGAGAACCACCATGCGCCCTCCGACGACATCACGCCCGCCGCCATCGCGCGCGCACACGGCTACTCCCACACAGCGCTCACACAAATCACCCGCTCGCTCACTGGCTCCGAGTAGAACTAATTCGCCGGCCAGGTCTGTACAAGGAGGCGGCGGCGGCGGCGGCGGCGGCGGCGGCAGCAGCAGCAGCAGCAACGGAGTCAAGCGAAAGGAAAGAGATTTCGAACACGAGGAAGAGACCAACATCAATGTCGTAGTGCGATGTAGAGGTCGCAACGATCGTGAAGTACGCGAGAACAGCGGCGTCGTCAGTGTCTGCCGACGGCGTCAAAGGAACCAAACTCGAGCTTTCCATGGGGCCGAATGCTCTCAGTAACAAGATATACAATTTTGATCGAGTCTTTTCGCCTGCTGCTGATCAGACCATGATCTTCGAGGATGTCGTCGAACCCATACTGGACGAGGTATGCATCGAATTCTCTACATTCCGTGTGCGCTGCTGATCCGTGATTCCCAAGGTACTCGGAGGATTCAACTGCACCATCTTCGCCTATGGCCAGACCGGCACCGGCAAAACATATACCATGTCTGGCGACATCTCTGATATGCAACCTTTGCCGGATAACGCCGGTATCATACCTCGAGTACTTCACTCGCTCTTTCACAAGATCGGCGATGAGGAACAAGAAGTCGTGGTCAAATGCTCCTTTATTGAACTCTACAACGAAGAACTTCGCGATCTCTTGGCAGCAGACGACAACGTGAAGCTTAAGATCTACGACGACAACAGCAAAAAAGGCCAGACTACTACCCTCGTCCAAGGAATGGAGGAGTCCCACATCAAGAATGCCTCCAAGGGTCTCGAACTGCTCAAGAATGGCTCCATCAAACGTCAAGTTGCCGCGACCAAATGCAACGACCTTAGTTCCCGCAGTCATACCGTCTTCACCATTACTGTGTTGATGAAGCGCACATCAGACACAGGCGAAGACTACATCTGTGCTGGAAAACTCAACTTGGTCGATCTTGCCGGAAGTGAGAACATCCAGCGCAGTGGTGCTGAGAACAAACGTGCCGCCGAGGCTGGTCTTATCAACAAGAGCTTGCTCACTCTCGGCCGTGTCATCAATGCCCTGGTCGAAAAGGGCTCTCATATCCCATACCGCGAATCGAAACTCACACGCTTGCTGCAAGATTCGCTGGGAGGTAGGACCAAGACCTGTATCATTGCCACCCTATCTCCTGCGAAGAGCAATCTGGAAGAGACGATTTCTACCCTTGATTACGCTTTCCGTGCGAAGAACATCCGCAATAAGCCACAGGTCAACCAGTTGGTCTCCAAGAAGACCCTCCTCAAAGAATTCACGGCAGAAATTGAGAAGCTGAAGAGTGAGCTCATTGCTACCCGTCAGCGTAACGGTGTCTATCTCACCCAGGAAAACTACGAGGAAATCATGACAGAGAGTGAATCGCGGCGCATTCTGGCCGATGAGCAGAAAGCCAAGATCGAGACCGTAGAAAACAATCTTCGCAACAAGGTCCAGGAATTACACATCCTCAACACTAGCTTCACTGGATTGAAGAGAGAAAATGAGCAGGCCAAGCTGATGCTAGACGGAACAAAGAGTCTGCTCGAGAAGACCGAGATTGTCCTGGCTCGTACCAAGCGCAACCTCGCCGACGAAACCACCCTGCGAAAAGCTCATCAACGCACCGAATCACAGCTCGCGGATATCGGAGGAAAGCTTCTTACAACTCTCGACAAAACAACTGGAGATATCTCAGGCCTGCACGCGAAATTGCACAGGAGATCTGATCTACATTCACTGAATCGCATCCATTGGACCTCTTCGAAAGACCGTGTGCTAGACACAACCGATTCAGTGGACGCACGCATCGAGAGCCTACGTCAGAAGCAGGAGCAACTGCTGCAGAACATGTCGACGAGAATGCAATCATTCGTCGAGTCAGAGCTCTCGGAGCTCCAGGCTTCGCAGGTCTTCCTTCAGGAGAAATCAGATGCCTTTCAGCTTTCGTCTTCCGAGGTGAATGTGCAAACAGCAAAGTCTCGAGACGATATGAATCAAGTGCTCGAGGAAATCAAGACTCTGCGAGAAGACGTTCAGCAGAACGTCGGTGCGGGCATGAAAGATCTGTCCACGGCGGCGCAGCGTATAACCGCAGGCATTGCCGGCGAACTCGAGAACTTCCACAACCAGCTCCATAAATCGTACGCCGGTCTCGGAAAAGAATTCAAATCCATTTTTGATGATGTTGTCAAGCAGCTCAGTGAGCAGCAGACGGAAGCCGCTCGTTTGCGCGCGCAAATATCTGCCGCAAATTCCACTTTCGTCGAAGCAGGTCAGGGCTCGCATCAAGCACTAGAACAAGCCATGGAGGAAGAGCGCAGCCGCGCAGTGAAAGAAAGAGACGAATTGCTGGCACAAATCACCGGCCTCATCACCACGACGGCGGAAGCCCAAGAGAAGCGTCTTGCGGAACAAATATCTCATGCCGCTAAGCGCATCAAGACGTCCGAAGATGAGTACGCTGTTTCCCGCCAGTCTTACGATGGCGAGGCAGACGCACTGCATGCCAAAACACAGAGTCTTGTCGACTCGTGTATACAGTCGAGAGAGCATATAAAGATGAAGATCAAGGGTGATTGGGGATTCGCGAACGGCACTAGCGAGAAGATCAAGAGTACAACAGAAGCAGTGCATGTCGAGACTGTTGGAATCGTCGACAAGCAAATGGTCCACCTCAGCACACAGCTTTCTTCACTCGACGAGATTGTCGCCAGAGTGCGCCAACAAAACGAGACGCATCACGAAGCGCATACGACCTCGCTTGCACAGCTCTCGTCGAACGTGCAGGAAAGCTACAAGAGCGTCGGCGCACACATGGACACCAGCTACACCCGTACCCAGTCGCTCTCGACAGACATGGAAGAACGCGCTGCAGCACTCGCGGTGACCTTCCCCGAACTCGGCAACGAGGGTGAGATCAGAGCACTCCTGAGAGCTCTGCACAACGAGACAAAAGCAAGTGAGCTGGCAGAATACCAGTCCACAGGTCAAACACCTACGAAGACGACCTACGACTACCCATCCACTCTGCCTAGAACAGCATCCCACGACGCGCTGTTGGACCAAGAACAGCCGGCCACAGACGACAATGATCGCCCAGTTTCATCAGCTTCTCCGCGAAAGATTCAGAGCTCCCCGAGCAAAGGAGTCGTATATACCGACTCTCCCGACAGCACCGCCGAAGAAACCTCTGCAGAGCGCGGTCGCCCGGCCAGTCTACCGCAGAACCTCCCTGGACTGCGGGAAATCGACGTCAACATCACATCGAACTCTCTTCCTGCGCCTGAAAGTGTAGAGCAGGTCGACGCGATGCCCCCAAAGACGCTCAAGAGAGCCCACACGATGGCAGCACCGGAAAATGCGGGCAGCAAGCTTCCTATGACGAGGACGACCCGCAACACCTTCGCTGGAACCGCAGAGGGGAGAGAGAACGCTCCCGCAGCAGGTGGGAGGAGATTGAGGGCTCGTGGAAGTAATTAAGGTTGACAATAGCCAAGCACTATTTTTCTTCTTCGCTTGATTTTATTTTGTGTCAGGAAAGACACTGTGCGGAGTTTTGGGAATCAAAAGGCGTTTTAGGATGGATGTACAAAGGACAGTACAGGCTGCCAGTGTGTAA
This sequence comes from Neodothiora populina, assembly GCF_041146345.1. Classification (NCBI taxonomy): domain Eukaryota; kingdom Fungi; phylum Ascomycota; class Dothideomycetes; order Dothideales; family Dothioraceae; genus Neodothiora; species Neodothiora populina. The sequence goes on along the minus strand of NW_027191408.1, from coordinate 514,517 downwards.
CAGACACTCACCGAGTCTAGCAACGAGAAGGGAGATAGTAGATCCAACACAGAAGCAATAACAGAAGTGCTTCTCGCTTTGCCGTGTCCTTTATTCGTATTCATTGTCGGAGTTTCCTATGTTTTATGTATATAAATCGACAATTCGATTTCTTATTTTCATTTCTTCCTCACTGCTTTGTATCAGGTCGTTTTGAGGCGGTAGGCAAGATATGTGAGTACAAATCCACCTCACTCTTTATTTTTGCCGGGTCCGTTCTGTGATTGTGAATATGGCTTGGCTATTCACTTTCCATGCTCCTTCTCGCTCTTACTCGATCAACACTGACTTTTGTATCGAAGGCGTGTTTAGAATGATCCACACTCATGCATAGGACTTGACTGTTCAATTTCCGGGTTTATTGTTCACCACACTACGCAAGATAGCTTACTTGAGGTACTATGATATAACTTTTATGCTGGCGATGTTTCGATGAGATCCGATTTCACTTGTCGAGTCAGAAATCTCGTCTCTGTTCAGAAATAGAAGCTTGTGGTGGACAATTCTAATCTCGCTGTCTGCTTTCGAATGCTTCAGTAGTTCCCTGGGGACCGCGTCGAGTCTCTTCAACATCATTTGGATTTTGGTCCTTTCAGCCTACGTAGATTGCCTCTTTTGCTCCTCAAGTCTCTCCACCAAAGTCCCATGGCTCAATCCAACGAGCACGGGTACAGCAACCCATGACCACCATCCCTCCCACCACTCCCCACTTCTCAATCCATCAAACACTTAAGAAGTATCAGAGCACCCAACAAAGTCGTTTCCGGAAGCGCCAGTGTGAGTGATGGATCCAACATAGACACCCTTGGTGTTGAAGATGATCCTGTCGGCGCCGGGAGAGCCACCGGTGTAGGCCTTGCCCTTGAGGATGGGGAATTCTTGGTAAGGGCCGGAGGCGCGCGAGAAGGTGAAGCCTTCGTAGTTGTTGTAGGTGTGGGGGTAGTCGTTCACTTCCGTGCCTGATTTCCGGGGGAGGGATTGTTAGATTGGGAGCGTTGAAGAAATCAAACTTGGGCTATGATAGGGGAATAATTGTGTGGTGTATGTCTCTCTTTTCGTTTTTCACTTATGGTGGTGGAAAGGGGGTACTCGGGGGCATATCTTTTTTTTTGTTCTTCTTTTGCTACGATGGCTTGGATGTTCGCGACTTACCGGCCTTGTAGTGGCTGTATCCAGCGTTTAATGCAAGCTGGAGAGAAGAAGGGTAGTAGACAGTGCTACCGCAGGTCACATCCGAGTTTTGACGCTTCTCAATCTCAATGGGCGAGGCGACAGCAGAAGCTGCGAGGAGCACAATGGCCGAAAGAAGAGGCTGGAAGAGCATGATGATTATGAGAGAGAGGAGAAGACAACTGGTGGCAGCGAAGAGCGAAAGTGGATTGCTGGACTCGAGGGGCTGGACTGATGATGCTGATGATGATGATGCTGTAGAGAAACAATGGGAACAGGTCACGCTATTTGTACCATTGGCCTTGCTAGACGACAGAGTACGATGTCTATATCTAATGCAACTATCGATCTTACCCCTCCTTGTCATTTCTTGTCAGTAATCAACCGTCTCTTCGACGACAAGGCGGTGTCCTGCACGATAAGGTAGGATAGATAGAGCAATAGTGTATTATGCTCCTTGGCCTCGCTAGGAGACTCTCTCTTCGACCAATAGATGTGCTCAAGAGCGAGATCTGCTTAATTGCGACTCATAAATGTCGGATGCGAAACGTTCACATGCCTTCCTCATTCAGGAAAGACGGTCCTGGGACTTCATCAGAGCCAGAAGCATAAAAGAGAGAGAAGAGGGGTCACTTTTCGCGATGCCATGTCAAACACACACAGATTAGCCAATGACCCGCAGATAAGAGACAACATGCTCAGTCTCGGAGCCGCGAGAAGCTGCACGCACTGCTTGCGACTATCTGCCAAGTGCAAACTTATTCTTGTATACAGAGACAAGGCATAGGGATGAAGCAATCTAGTGGTCGCAAACACCGAGGCATGTCGGCCCATGTTCCCATAGATCTCGCAATGATCGGCAAGGCACGGGCCGTAGGGGTTGCTATGCTTAGTGCAGGTACAGGGACGAAGAACGCACCTCAGTCTTCGGACCTCGCCTCTTGCGCGAAGCATCATGCCGTACAGTATGATCGGCTTTCCTGACTCTGCTTGCCTGAGATACTGTACAGCCCCCTTGTCCGGATCGCTCTGGTCCAATGATTGGAGCATGTCGACTCGTCTTTGCCTATCAAGGCAGGTAAGTAAGGCCTGCCTGCAGGAGGCACAACGTGCGCTCATGCGTTGCGTGCAGACAAAATAAAACCGGGTCATAGTTCATATGCAATAAAGTACATAGAACACCTTACATATCGGTGGTCACCGATCAATATGCTGTATCGATTCTCTCTCTTTGACCACGCCGGTTGTTGTTCTTTGCCTTCCAGATCTATCCGACGTGCACTCGTCTCGCATACCCTCGCCCTTGCCTCTTTTCCTCCTCGCTCCATCATTAGCCCAGTCACCACAGCAGTGCCTTGGTCAAGCTGACATAGCATCAATATGTGGACTGAGAAATCCCGAACCTCGCCGCACCTACAGGCGGTCTCCGACAGCGAGAACTACAGCACACTCACGTCTTATCTATCTGGGGACCTCAATCTGGACGCCACCATATCCAAGATTCAACAGCCTCTTGTGCAGGCGCTCGAAAAGTCTCGTTCGGACGGCAATTCCAGCAACCAAGTGTTCGAGCTTCCCGAAGACCTCAGCAATGACAGTCTTCGCCAACTCTGGGACAGCGTGCTGTTGATAGCCTCAAAGACGCCTCACGCGTCGCCCAGGCACGCAAAACTTGTTGATTTATTGTCTACATTGGCAGAGCAAGCTCCTCTGGGAATTGTAGAGAAGGACTCGCAGGGCCAATTATGGTCAGATCTGCCGCTGTTCGGGCAGGAGACGAGAAAGTACTTCAACTATCCCCTTCCTGAACAAGAAGAAGGGGTAGTAGACGAGGAGTCGAGAGATGGATGGATCAACATGAACAGCTTTCTTGCCCGCCTGACCAATGCTTACAAAACTTCTTCGTCTGAAGATGGTCAGAGTGTCGAGGCACTCGATACATCACTGAATGGTCTCTGGGCTCTGAGAACGGCCATCGAGAACGACCAACCCAAAGACAGCATCACGGCCGCCGCATGGACAGGGACGGCGGCGGTCTGGGTCATATATGCCAAGTCTGCACTGAAGGCGTTCAGTATCGACAACAAGGAGTTTCGGGGTAATATGGGTGCGGCAGGTACTAAACTTGGAGGCAGAGAAAAGGGCTGGAAGGGCTATTGCGAAGAGAGGTGGCAATTCTGGCAACAGGAGCTGCCGAAACTCGAAAAGGCTACGGCTGACAAAGTGGCCAGAGATCTAGTACATGAGGCAGTCGAGACAATGAATGCATAGACATAGACATGGCCTCTTCTCAGGAGAACTTGCCTTCTGCAGTGCCCGTGTAATCACCATAGGTACGGTATTGTACTGTACTGTACTGTACTACGAGTTGCAACTGTTACGAGAGTCACATTATCATTATCCAACGTCTCAGTTGCATGATGCAGCACATTACTCGACATCAGAGTCTCAAACGAAGCACAAAGCGTAAAGCCGAGGGAGACAGGTTTTGCGGGGAGAGCTGGGTATTGCCAAGCCCCAGCCACGAGGAGCGGACTAAGCCAAAACGTCCGTGCAACGGCGTGACGGTGAGGTATCGGGGCCGTGCATGACGGAGAACCCACCTACTTTCGCTGGATAAGGCACTGATGACGAGGGATGACCAGATCGGGCAGTCGGCATCACGAGCTTCCCCGTACAGTTGTGCACCTTCCCTACTGTAATTACTGTACAGTACTGTTCCGTACAGCGACACCTCGAGACATGATCCACCTGCGTTCACTCCAGGCAGTAAGTCTTTCTCTTGTTATTTTCTGTCTCTATCTCGTCCTAGGACTACATGCGCGGCGCAAGCATCTGATTGCCACTGCGTTGTCCTGGTTTTTCTTACTGTACCTGCCTCTGCCGTTCCTGCCTTTTTGGGCTGTCGGCGCATGCGATAACGGACGTGTACAGTCGTTGCGCAACTACCTTAGCTACTTGTCCACTTCCAGCCTCCCATCGCTTCTCGTTGGCGGCCAAGTTTCTGCTCCATCACATCTGACCAACAGCCATGCATCGCCGGTCATGGCTTGCCTACGCTGCGCCGCTGCTCGCATGTGCGCTTCCTGCGACCGCATCGGTCAAGATGAACGGCTACACGACGTCCAACGAGCTCTACTCGCAAGACCCGGACCTCTTCAGCATCTACAACGACCGACCCGCAGACTGCCCGCCCTGCTTCAACTGTAACCTCGACGACTTTGTCTGTCATCAGTATGCGAACTGCACCCAGTCCTCGGGCAAATGTCGCTGTCCTCCTGGCTTTGGTGGCGAGGACTGCAGCGAACCGCTCTGTGGCTCGCTCGCCGACGGCAGCAATCGCCTCCCTCGACAGGGCCACGATTGCGATTGCAAAGAGGGCTGGGAAGGCATAAACTGCAACGTCTGCAAGACCAACGATGCGTGCAACGCCATGATGCCCGACGGTCAAGACGGCGTCTGTTACAGAGAAGGTCTCGTGGTCAAGGAAAACTACCAGATCTGCGACATCACCAATCGCAAGATCCTGGATACGCTGAAAGAGAAGAAACCGCAAGCCACCTTCTCCTGTCACGCCGAGAGAGAAGAGTGCAATTTCCAGTTTTGGGTTGACCAGAAAGAGTCCTTCTACTGCGCGCTGGACACGTGTGACTGGACCGCCACCGCCACAGACACCAGGAACACCACCAGCTACAAGTGTGAGAACATCAAGTGTCGCTGCATTCCCGATCGTATGCTCTGTGGTGAAGATGGCTCCATCGACATCAGCGAATTCCTGGAGGAAAGCATCAAGGGTCCGGCACAATTCAGCTCCATCCACACGGACGGCGGCAGCGCGCAAGACGGTAGCAAGTTCCTCGAGCCTGCCATGAACGAACTCATCTCCAGTGTTTTTGGCGATGAGAGCATTCTGCTGAATTGTCACTCCGGAGAGTGCCTCTACAAGACCGATGTTCCTGGATACGAGAGACCGGTCAAGAAAATAAACACTCCTCTGATCGCTAGTGTCATCGCTGGCTGCGCCTTGTTCGTTGTCGCCATGATCGTCCTGGTATGGATTTTCGCAAGGAGATCTGCCACCGGACACGGACCCATTCATCTGTCTGACGACGAGGAAGAGGAGAGTGCCCAGTTGCTGGCAGACCACAAACCGGCCGCCCTCTACTTTGAGAATCTATCCTACAATCTCAAGGGCAAACAAATCCTCAACGGTATTGCGGGTGCTGTCCATCCCGGACAACTGATGGCTATCATGGGTGCATCGGGCGCAGGTAAAACAACATTCCTCGATATCCTCGCCAGAAAGAACAAACGTGGTACTGCTAGCGGTAGCTTCTACGTCAACGGCGAAAAAATCTCAGACGATGATTTCCGGAGCGTTATTGGCTTTGTTGACCAAGAAGACACTATGCTGCCCACCCTGACTGTACACGAAACCATCGTGGACAGCGCACTGCTGCGACTTCCCAGAGATATGAGCTATGCCGCCAAATCCCAGAGGGTGGACGATGTCGAACGTCAGCTCGGCATCTATCACATACGCGATCAGATCATCGGCTCAGAAGAAGGCAATGGCAGAGGCATATCCGGTGGCGAGAAGCGTCGCGTTGGTATCGCCTGCGAATTGGTCACAAGCCCCAGTATCCTGTTTCTAGATGAGCCAACAAGTGGCCTCGATGCCTTCAATGCTTTCAACGTGATCGAATGCCTGGTCAACCTATGCAAGACGTACAACCGAACCGTGGTCTTCACTATTCATCAACCTCGCTCCAACATTGTAGCTCTGTTCGACCAACTGGTCTTGCTGGCCAAGGGTAGACTTGTCTACTCGGGTCCCTTCTCCAGCTGCCAGACCTATTTCGACAACCTTGGCTACCCGTGCCCCCCTGGTTTCAACATCGCCGATTACCTGGTTGATCTGACAATGCATGCGAGTACCGTCCATCCACAGATCCCCGAAGATAGCTCCATCTTCGCGCTTGACGATGGCACGCAGACGAGGGCTAGCAGCACGATAGCAGTGAAGTCGGTGCCGAGTGTGGCAAGCTTCGAACCAGGTTCTTACACCTCCGACTCACTCTTGCGACCAAAGAGCAGCCGTAAAAGCTCTGTGAGACAACAACAAGAGAGGCAGCTATTCACCAGGAAGCAATCGCAAGGACCTAGTACCATACGCTCTGACGCCTCCTCTGTTGAGAACAACTACGAGACAACGCAACAATGGCTGAAGCTATCTAAGCAGCAAGGTGCACCTCCACCTCAAATCCTCGACGATCCTCACCAGCTTCCACCTCCTCCAGCGGGCTCCACTGGCACGGATCTTGACACTCTCATTGCAAGTTTTGCCGAGTCAGATGTTGCAGAGGCGTTGTCACAGGATATCCACGGTGCAGTCGATGATGCTAGTCAGGCTAACGGCCACGCGAACGGTGCCGCCAACGGCGATGTCCACCTCGGTACGATGCGAGGATACCGCAAGACGGGTGTCATCGGTCAGACCTTGATTTTGAGCAAGAGGACCTGGCGCAATCTGTATCGCAATCCCCAACTGATGCTCACTCACTATGCTATTGCTATACTGCTTGCTGTGTTCCTGGGCTGGCTGTTCTACGGGCTCACCGACGATCTCAAGGGCTTCCAGAACCGTCTCGGTTTCTTCTTTTTCCTTTTGGCTCTGTTCGGCTTTTCGTCTCTGACCTCTCTGACAGCCTTCGCTCCTGAGCGTTTGCTTTTCACTCGCGAGCGCGCCAAAGGCTACTACTATCCCATCTCATACTACATCAGCAAGATCATCTTCGATATTGTGCCCCTGCGCCTGCTTCCGCCGATTATCACTGGGTGTATCGTCTATCCCATGACGGGACTTCTACCTACAGGCCCTGAATTCGGCAAATTCATGCTCTTCATTGTTCTATTCAATCTCGCGGCCGCCACCGTATGTCTCTGCATTGGTATTGTCATTCGCAACCCGGGCGTCGCAAATCTCGTCGGTGTATTAGTAATGCTATTTTCACTTCTCTTTGGCGGCTTCTTGCTGAACCACGAAACCATCCCCAAGGCTCTGAGGTGGCTGCAGACAGTAAGTAGATAGTCTTTTAACCGTCCTTTCCATTTCAAACACTAACTATATCACTAGCTATCTATTTTCCACTACGGCTTCGAAGGTCTCATCGTCAACGAAGTCCGCTACCTGTCTTTGATCGACAAGAAGTACGGTCTAGACATTGAAGTCCCTGGATCAGCAATCCTGTCGAGCTTCGGCTTCAACGTCCTCGCTCTCACACAGGATGCTGTGGGACTGGCAGTGTTTTGCGGTGCGTTTTTGCTGCTGGGTTATGCGGCCATGCATCTCTTGCTCGTGGAGAGGCGGTAATCTCACACAGAAGATGTTGTCAAGAAAGGAAGATGGTGAAGAAGATTCTCAGAAGCGCATATTATCAAGGGGTTGTCTTCGATTTTTTGCAAGAAGACAGAAAAATATAAGGTACTCTTACACTAATAGGGAAATGACATCCTAGGGCGATCAACCACTCAGAAGAGGTGAAAGAAGTAAGATGAAGAAGAAGAAAGGTGTGATTTTCCCTTTTCTCTCTCTTTTTTTCTTTCCGCTCTCGAGAGAAAGAAAAATGTATTTACACATATACATATACATACACATACAAAGCCTTTTATTCCCCACCTACCGATCATCCCTCTCACACTGCCTTGTTCCACTTGTGACATGAAGAGCTGCCGTAGGTTCCGCCTCCATCTCGTATACGGTACTGTTATCACTACCGCTCTCTCAATCGCTTACGTTGTGTCTTGATGGAGCATATAAAGTATAGTATAAGACTTGTACAAGAGAACGAGTCGTCCTTGTACATACATACGTATGGTTGAAGTCAAGGTCCTTCTTCATGATCATTGCTTACTCTACCTAAAGTACTTTACTTTCAGCCCCATGATTCCAGCAATCAGACTACCATTCAAGCAGTGAGAAAATAAGACACTCTACATCACTTTACCTTCCAACGATCACTCAAGGAGTAATTATGCGACACCTTGTTTTCCTCTCTCACAAACATCCAAGCACTAAGTCGACACCATCTCACAAGCAAATCACTGTCCGAGCGGGTTCTCATGCAGGATCTCACATCTACACTTTAATCTGAGAAGCACTTCACAAATCTACATCTGTACTATCGATGAAGCAGCACTCAGACAAGTATGGTAGGAAGGACACTTGAGAGATATATGGAACTCTCTTGCTCCTGACTCGACTTACGGATTCTGGACCAATGGATAATCGATGATGGTTGCCTGACTGACCGGATTCGTCGCGGACCAAGAGAGAAAAACAAGGCGTTCGGTATACGAGATTCGTTGTGTCTGAGGAAGGCGCTGTCTAGGGTACTGCGGATGGCTGGCTCGTATAGTGTATTCACAATCCTTCATATACTGTACTTCATCTTACTTCGCGTACTTCTTATACTGCTACTGATATACGTGGCGATAAGGCAACTAGCCCGACATCCTTTCTTCCTTACCTCATGTTACCTTACCTTAGCTGGCTTGCCAGCTATATTACTTGCGCTTCTTGACCGGTTTGCCTCCCTGACCGGTCTGACCGGTCTGCATACACCTAGTGCAGTGTACCTGGAGAAAGTGTTCGCATCCGGCAGAAACATGTCCTCTTGCCAATCTCAGGTAACAGGCAGCAGTGTATATTTCATTGTTCCCCACGATGGATGGTAGTTATAGTGGTATGCACGAGAACACACGAATACTTGAGAACTTCCGACGACGTGGTTTAGGCCTCGGGAAGGGCTTGATAAGTCGCTGCCGCCCGTCACCTGTGTACTGTACTGTGCCTTGTTTGACCGTCCTTGTACTGTATCTACTGTATCTTACCCATGTGTGGCGCACACGCGGCGCAATCTACCGAACGATGTCAGAAAAGGCGCAATTCCTCCCGCTTGAAAGATGATAATATATGTAATGTATGTATGTATACATCCAGAGAGAGCATTTCGCCGTGCCAGCAGGTCAGCAACTTCAGAGCCACCTGCCTGCGAAAAGGGCCGGACCCTGAATGCGGGAGGCAGCGACTGCTCGCCTTATATGTATTCAATTATCGGAGAAGGCTCATGTCATGCCGACTTCCGAAGAGGTAAGCGGAGGAGGGACAAACAAATCAAGCCCAATGTCGTGCGCTGTGCCTAAAACCCACACGAACCAAATGCGGTGCAAGATGCGAGAAAGCGTGACAGAGAGAAAGATATGTCGCGCGCGCGCGCGACAAAGCCCGATGCAGGTGATTCCTAGATCGGTACTTATGATGTGACAGGCTTGCCGCTTGGAAGGACGGCAAGGGAGGGAGGACGGGAGGGAGGAATGGACGGCGTTGGCGTTGGCGCTGGCGTTGGCGCAACGCAGAGCGATGCGAATGTGTGCGGCAGCAGCAGTGCATATTGTGCAGTATGCAGCCGGGCGGATATGCAGTGGCCAGGTATGTATGTGCAGTATGCAGTGGCATCAGCAGGACCACGTGGGAAGACGTCTTTTTCTCTTGTCTTTGGACCGCTCGCCGTATGGCGCGCATGGGATGCGCTGTGCAGGATGCCGGCGATCCACCACCTGTTTGCTTGCTTGCCTGCTGTGGCCACTGTGCTCGTCTTCCTATTAAATGCATGAAAGAGAATAACTCGAGCGCTTACCGGGCCCACCACTGTCTGTGACGGGGCGCAGCCACAATGTGGAGCCTGTACGATCGAGGAGTCATGATCGCCAGCTTCGATGTCGGGTCCTTCACAATCGAAAAGCGGGATGATTGCAGGTATTCCAGTGCCATATAGCTGAGCACCAGGACTTCGAGAGGCGAAAAGGCACCATTTAGTCGGCTTTACCTTGGCTTGACGTTACCGCAGAGTAAACAAAGGTTCAGAGTATGATTTCTAGTGGCCGTGTATAATTGCGCTGCACATGGTCAAGACATGTCGATTTCTCTTCTGCACTGTCGTGAGCGGAAGAACAAACACAGTCTCTGTAGGCGACATGACATGGACGAGGTCGGCAAATGTGCCAAAAAGTTACAGATCAAGAGTGAGTAAGGTCGCAGGTCAGGTGAGCCACCTAGCGTGGTTCCCTTCGCACATTAGATCAGGATTGACTGTGTGTAGCAATTACAATATGCGACGAGGCGTAGCATCTGCCTACTGCAACGTCTAAAAGCTCGTCACGCGTCCTCGAACAGGGCGGTGTAATCATTGCGTGTCTATGCATGGCCCGATCGAGAGAGCCTATAGGGTCCGGGTTGGTAGCGAGGCAGGCGAAGCGGGACGCGGAATGGCAGAAGAGCAAGCTGCATGAAGGCAATAAATAACAGATCTACGGCGCATCGTGGATTATTTTCGTTGAGAAGCAGGTCAAGTGCAGGGTGGGTACCACAGTGCAGTATAAGGTAGGCCAAGTAAGGGCGTCTAAGAGGGTGATATGCACATATGCGAGGTTCCTTGCCGGGCGCCAACTCCGCGCTCCCGTGAAGGTGTCTGACATTAGGTACCCAGGTAGGTTGACGTGGCATGCGACCCGACGCCATGGATGGGATGGTGTCACACCTGGATATGCAGTGGTGCCTGCCTGCAGCTCACCGTTGGTGCTCAAGATGTCGTGCATGTGTTGGCACTTTTTCGTGTTTGTCTTGTTGACCTCGAAGATTAATTACACGTGCTGCTCAGCTCCGAGGTTCGTCTACCAAGCTAGTAAGAGCGATGTCCTCCCGGGACAGCACTCCGAGATACTATAGTACTGTGCGGTAGATCCTTCGCATACCTACCCTGATATCTGACACAAGTATGGCCAAGGTAGCTTTCTGCACTGTGCTTTATCTATTATAGAGTCATTTGCCCCAAGCACTGACACAGGGTTTTCATACTGTATTGTAGTTTCGCACTTGTGTATTCAATCAATCGCACTCGATTGATGCTTCATGATTTAGGTGCAAGGTACCTGATCAAAGCGACGAGCCGGATGTGTACGGTGCGGAGAAGTCTTCGGGCAAGTATTCGCCGAGGTGTAGAGTCGCCCCGAGCATCACGTTGACGCTTCCACGTCATTCAAGCAGCTGCTGCAGTAGGTTCGACGTAGTCCGAGTAACCTTTTTCCATACCATCCTCCATCTTGCAAGCTCGAAATACCCTGTCGTTCTATAAGCCATAATTCACTTTGCCCTTGGTTCTTTCTGTGTCCTTGGAAAGGAAGACCCAAAGAAAATCATGCCTGAAATCAAGAGATACAAGGTCACTGAGCCATGGCTCAAGACAGACTGTGGACTCGGTGAAGCTCCATTCTGGGACAAAGAGAGCAACACCCTCCGCTTCTTCGATATCATCAAGCAGAAAATGCATACGGTCGATCTCAACATTGGCCCATCATCACACAAAGTATTCGACCTTCCAATCTCGGTCGGTACCACAGCGAATATCGAGGGCAATGATGATGAATTCGTGTTTGGCGGTAAATCAGGATATGGCATTATGAACAAGAAAACCGCGGAATGGAGATATATCAAGAAAATGTGGGACACGGAAGAGGTGCAACAAAACAAGGAACACAGAATGAGAAGCAACGACGGTGCTGTGGATAGCCAGGGACGATACTTCGTAGGAACAATGAACGATCCGTTGATTCACGAGCCGAGCCCGGAAGGTATAACACATATCCATATATGCTGTCGGTCTGGCCGAGCAACATGCTGATAATCCTGAAGGTGTACTGTTCCGATTAGATTCAGACCTTAGTCTTCATCGTATCATTGAGCCAGTGACCATCCCGAACGGCATATCTTGGACTCCAGACGGTAAATCAGTTTACTTTACAGACTCGCCAACTACTGAGATCAAGAAATATCCCTACGACGCAGCAACGGGCAAGATTGACGTCAGTGCTGCGAAGCCGTTCTTCAAATGTCCGATCGAGGGAGGTGTTCCAGATGGACACTGTCAGGACGCCGAGGGCTGCTTCTGGATTGCAATGCACGGAACATGGAAGGTTGTCAGGTTGAACCCGGATGGCGAAATCATCGCCGAAATAGAGCTTCCCACCCGCTGTGTCACTTGTCCTGGCATCGCCGGGCAAGATCTATACATCACCACGGCTGCGGACGAAGAACCTGAAAAGTACCCCGAAAGTACCAAGCTGCAAGGAGCGACTTTCAAGGTCCCAATCGGCGTTTCCGGATGTCCATTGAACAAGTTTAGAATGACAACAATAGCATGAAAGGCTTCGAATAGCACTCATCGCCCTAAGGGATGCACTCGTGGCTGTCAGCATTAAAACGCAGAGAAAAATCCATCAACGACGGCGAGCATCCATGCCCGGCACACATGATCAGCAGTATAGACCGATCGTAATTGAAAATACCGAGGGTGCTGTTAGCCGTGTTGCGCCATGGACAGAGGCCACACCGGTGCTAGGCGGTCAGCGGAGGAGTTCCTTGCGAGATAGAACAGCTTCTATAGTTTCGGAAAGGTCTGGCTTGAAAGTGCAAGGAGCTGACGCATATTATGCTGTATGCTTAAGTTGGCTTGTCTTACACAGTCCCCTTTAGTGTTACACATAGCGGTAGATCAGATGCCGTCATAATATAGCCTTAATCCTTCCACGATTTTGTAAACTTGGTACTTGTCCGTATTTGCGACATCGTTCCAAGTTTATGGTGCCTTGCCCCTGACGGAGTATATGACATTACTCCGGCTGACAGTTTGCTTTTGATGTCGTTGTCAATACTAAGGTGTGTACCAGTAGGTATGTACAGTAGGACCGGTAAGAGGGAAAAGGTGATGTAGGAGGCTTACCATCGGTCGGTTTCGACATTTCAAATTGTGCAGGGTGCACAGGTGCCATGTGTTAATGATTTCACTTCCACGTGCTACGTAGCACGGACTTCAGGTACGCGGTGATGAGCATTGGCCATAATCAGTTTGGAAACGTTCCAAGTTCGGCTGAGCAAATCGTTTTTGGGGTGGGTGACCCACCAACCATGGTTATCATAATCACTTGTTCTTGAAACCTTACGTGGCGCATCGTGCGACATCTCTCAATGGGGAAGCTGTGAAGGCAGATTCAACTCGTCTCGGGCAACTCCTGGAGTGCCCAAAATATGGAATTAAACGTCATTATTACACCACAACTCTAGTGGCCTTTGGTGATCTTAGTCAATAACTCTCGTATGAGCCCAGTGATGCGATGCAGGAGAAGGGCACATCATTTCGCCCATCAAACGTAATCGATTCTCGGTTGGAAATATAGTACTGCACATTGTAGGGACAAAGGTCTGAGTAGGCAGGTCAGCGAGGCGAGTGTGCTAGTGTAGTCTGCCAGAAATGGTCAAGGCTGGGTTATGTTGTGCATGGAACACGACTAACAATGTGACGCGGGGTTCTCGCAGATGCCACGATATCCAGTAGGTGACCCCTTGCGATGCGACGCGCCATCGAATATGGATATATAGTACAAGGCTCTCCTGCAGCACAACATGCTATGCGAGTGTCTTTCTCTTCCTTCCTCTGACTTGTTGAGGCCGGCACAAAAGGACATTCAGTCATTTCAAGTGCGAAATTCCTGCTCTATTACAGATGCGTCGCATTAGTACGGGGACCTTTCTCACAATGAGATACAAGTACCTGGTCTCTAGCGCCCTCGTCAACTCGGCACTGCTCCTCGGGCAATTTGTCCACGGCTGTGGCACTCTTGGGGGGAAAAAGCCCATCGTAATCTGAAACGCTACCCTATATGGTTAATGCGTTTCAGCATGTCCACCTTCCGCGACTCCCCGTTAGGACTGGCAGAATTGCGGTTCCACTCCTTCGAGAATTGTTCTAGCCGTAGTCATCTAAGGAAAGCCGTGACCGCCGGCCGCTAGGATGTAAAAAGATACAAGCGTAACTAATGCGTGCCATCAATGAAAGCATCGAGCTCGCAATAAGACTCGGATCTTCTTAATTTAGAAAGGGTCAATCACAAAAGATTGGTACCCTACAGATTGCTAGCGAAGCGGTCAAAAATGAGACAAGCTTCACAAGGATGGTGTAATGTAATAATGATAGGCATTTGCAGAGCATGAAAGCCTCGCAAATGGCCCTTTTTGCTTTCCAGGCTATCGCTTCCGTACGAACGTATTGCATGTGCAGATCCACAAGCGTCATGATAACTCACCCTGCGTGGGTGGCCGTGCAGCTGTTGGTAGCATGAGAAGTCGAGATTTTTGACCAATGACAAAATTCGGCGAGTAAAACTAACAGCGCCTTGTTGGCACCATGCGCAATCTGACTGACTTGATTTGACCCCTCACATGATACACATGCAATGCGATGCGCATGCCGAGTCTAAATCAACGAGCCCATTTTAATTTAGAGACCGACCGACCTAGTCCTGCAGGTTGGGTTTAATCGTCCGCGTTGCACATGTTGCTCTGTCGGTCAGACTCGAATGGCACTCTGTGTGGATAACCCTCAATACCTCGGGTCAATGCTTCGGAATTGTACGAGTACTGTACATTTCGTGGTCTTTCGTAGAGCATTTGCCGTCCACAACAATACGATGGTACATACGGTCGGTACAGCACCACTTACTGCGGTCCATGCAGTCTTGAAGCCGAAGCGGTGATCATTCCATCATCAATCATTCACCGCATCTGGCTATCACACCGACACTCTGGTCTAGTGGGTCGGCACATTGACGAGTCATCCGCATTTGATGGTGATTGCTTGCAGGAGACCCGTAGCACGACCTGCACACTGTTCGACAAGAGATACATACAGCAGCTAAGCTAGGTACTGTATCATTCGCTCCACCACATTTAAAGAAAAATTGCCAACGGCGCGCATGGGGCTTATGCATTGTGGACGAACGGTCAGGGTAGGGTTAGTGTCTACGGGTTTGCTAAAGCGGCCGAGAACGGTGTTGCAGCTTTCTAGTCGTTACCTCGAAAGGCAAAGTTGCCATACAGTCAGATGCTGCGTTTGACAGGGTTCATGCCGTCCTGAAGGCCTCTGCCGGCATTAGTAGCGAGTGTGACTCGAGATGGGGTCTATCCATTGTGCATTAGAAGTGGGCAAACGACCCACCCCCCGCTCCGTTTCGCCGTTCAGCAGTAGTGTTAAAAAAATGATGAATTTCGGAAACACTATTGGATCGCCCTAGGTGCTGCAGTATATCTTTCCGACAACCCAAACAAAGTATACAAGCACAGAAGCACCGTCTTCTTCTGGGTTTTCGGCGGGGCTTCCCCGGTAAGAGGACAGTTGGATCTAGAAACTCGATAGTCACGATCTTCACAGGTTAGAGTAACAGGTGATGATTAGTTTGCGTACACCTGAACTCAGATTCGTGCCGACTTCTTGGTTTGTGGTGACTTTCCTCCATTCCTCTTGTGAACGAGATTGACAACGCACGGATGGGCTATGGAGGCGCCACCATGCGGCTGACTAGCATTGCTGCATTGCTTTTCGACGAGACCTCTTCATCACGCACGATCTAAACATATGGCCACATCATCATGCGTCGGTCCCACGAATGGGCTGGCAGCTGCCGATGGGAGGTTCGGTCTCAGATCTGACGCTCACGAACCCAGGAGTGCTCCAAACCTCCTCGCGTGCGATCCCATGGTCCACGGAGCGGCTGCGAGCAGACATCGGCTATTGTGAGAGGGTAATTTACCACATATCCGTGCTGTTGGATGCAGCCCCGCTAAGCGATCCATGATGCACAAGTTCAACTTTGGTCCATCACTGTGCGGTCGCCAAGTTATCGGTGCCTGGCATTCTCGCCGCCCAAGCGTCAAGACAGGGACCCGCACCGCACTGAGCGCTATGGCGTAGAAATATTAACGCAACACTAACAAATCCAGCAGCTAGGAACGAGGAAGCATCACGCACAACTACGGCACGCACGGTTCTCGTCTTCCACGCGCCGCAAGCACCCCAGGTGAATTAATTGTACCAAAGTCTAACTCGCTCGAGTCGCGGCGCCTCATCCCCGTCTACAGCTCCTTGCAAATGAGTGCGACCATGCCAGGTTGGACATGCTCTGGTCCGCGCACAAGTTGCTGTCATGTCATTTCACGCCGTGACCTGCCGATCTTCTTATATCACTGCTTAGCCTAGCCTGGTGTTGGTCGAATAGTGTTGTTCCATTTACCTCGCATCTCCTCATACGTTGGCTTGCCTCTTTCCTGTACCTACCGCACCATCACTCCATTTCTTCCTCCTTTTCGTCAGTATCACACTGGCCCGCAGCCTCGAAATTGTCCTTCTCACGACCCTGCAAAGCCTACTTTGTCTTGTCTACGCTGCACAGTGATTCATAGCCAAAAGCATTTGGATTTATCATCTCCGGATTTACCCTGGTGTTACCTAATATATCCTCAAGTCCGTAATCAGACAAGCCACCAGGAATTACAATCGTGGGCGCTCGGCCGTTCCACGTCAATCATTCAAACTGGCGGCATCACAGTTTGCAACAAGACCATCCTACGTCTTCCCTCACGATCCAAGTAGTTATAGGACCCATTACAACCTGGATAGAGCTCACCCGGAGAATCAGCCTCCTCGGCACGATTCGCCTTTCCTACAGGCATTTGGGCAAGCCGATAGGAAAGGCGCAGACGATACGCAACGCTCATGGTCTGGATCGTGGGAGGGTGTTCAAGCTCGAGGGAAGGATTTAATGTCCCAGCGCCCTTCTGCACCAGGTTACTTAAAGAGCTCTCAGCTATCCGCTCATCAGCGAGTTGCATCTACGGGGGCGGTAGCAGCAGCGGAGCTGCCAGCTACTCAGTCATCCGCAGGATCTTCTACACGAGGTTTCGAACTTCCGCCTCTTCTGAGAGTACCTCCCGGGATCCCCCCGGGCGGCGCATCTCCTTCGGGCAAACGTGCGGTGACACTTCCTTCGGTGTTGAACCCTGTTGTCGAGAATGACCCGAGTCAAAGAAGGCGTAAGGCAGACGAAGTTTCTTCATCCCGAGACGAAATGGCTACGCTACCTCCCCTACTTGGCGGTCCACATGCCCCCGGACATCCGGGCTCGAACCAATTTGTGGATGCTGACCGCGCAGGGAGAAAGGTGCTCACACCGAAGTCTCCGATTCGTCGGGCAATCAGCTTGTCTCATATCAATCCTGCCAATGGCAGCATAAATGCTCAGCAAAACCCGTTCCCATCATCTCCACGTTCAAGATCTTATATGGTGGAGCAAAGCAATTCAGGTGCCCCTCCCATGTTAGCATCACCAGCACCGACCCATCAGACGAGCTATGGGTACCCTAATATAGTTCCACCGCCTTCAGATCTGCCAAGGAGATTGAGCCCTGAATATCAACGATACAGCGCAAGCCCAAGTCCAGGCTACTCTGGCTATGACGAGAACTCACCCACCGGCTATTCGGGATATGACCAAGCCTCTGGGTATCTGAGTGTTGGTGATCCCTCGAGAAGTGCCAGTAGGGGTAGGAGTGTACCAGCGGTCGCTAGCAGTTCACAACTAGCTATACCAGTGTCGACATCTGCGGGACAAAGTACCTATCAAATGATGACGCTGAAGACTACAGAGGGGGATGTGAGATTCCCAGTAGATGTGCAAGCAGCATCTCGAGTCGCAGATGAGAAGCGAAAGCGCAATGCCGGTGCAAGTGCCAGGTTCAGAGAACGACGCAAGAAGAAGGAAATGGAGGCAGCATCAACTATATCCAAGTTGGAGCAGCAAGTCAAGGAGGTCTCCGAAGACGCAGAGTTCTACAAGAAAGAAAGGGACGTCCTCGCCAGTATCGTTCGTGGTATCAGCGGCGGAGATCGACAGCTCTCTGCCCGACCGACCTCCCCGCGTCTGCGCAGACGAAACCGCAACCACTCGACTGTCCAGACAGGCCTCTCTCCACCTTCTTACAGTCAGCCTGCAGAGGCAACCCCCACGAGCCCCGACATGGACAGAAGAGTCCGTAGGAGGACCTCGAGCTTTCCTATGGCCCAAGCATCTGCGCCAACCCTTCAATCATTCGGACCAGGCAACGACCAGCCACAGCAACAACCACAGCAACACGTATACAGCTCAGTGCCGCAGCAGTCGAGCTCAGCTGATCGCCATATGGCCGGTCCACTTCCACAACCAATTGCTACCACGATGCTTCCACCCACGTCTCAGATGCCTAGCTACAGTAACGCGTCTCGAACATCTACTCTCCCACCACCTCCCTCAGTCATGCAGGCGCCGCCCATGACCGGACCTTATAATCCATTCGCGGTTCGCTACGATGCGCAACGACTTTCGCACATGCGATGAACAGTCACATCTACACAATCCGGCATTTACTCGTGCGTATATCTGCGACACTCAACACCAGGGACCGATCACTACCTGAGCCTCTACCGCTCTAGCTTCGGCCACATTTCCCCCAAATCCTTTTTCATCAATTAGTTTTTCCTTTACAAAGATACCCTTCATATATCCATAGCGTTACGCGCTCCACAGGTCGGAGCATCATGGTCGGCGCCAAGTCTTACACTTTACACATACCCGCTGATTGAAGCACACAAATCCCAGAAGCCCAACACAATATTTAGTTAATAAGGAAACGGTGGAAAGTTCGAGTAGCTTTGACCGGTTTTAGCATAGTCTAGTCTTTCACGCCTGTACATCATATATTTCTCACCACTATCCATAAATCATAGCAATGTCACAAAGACACATGTCCTTGCTCATCGTCCCGAATTTTGACTTTTCGATACTTCCACAGTAGGATCATGGCGTGCTGACCAACCAGGCCAGGAAAGTACGCACGCACAGTAGATAGGCACAGGAGCACAACCAAGTGGATCAAGTTGACAACGCCATGGCTCGGGAATAACACCGAGTGGTAAAGTGTCAAGTCTAGAACATTGAGTCTTGAATTTGGGCTCTTCGTCCAAGGCTGGTTGTCTAATAGTCCGCGATTGCAGTCGGAACTCCGCCAATTCGGGATACGAATAAGCGCAAAGTAACATGACATTGCTTCAAGAAGCGAGCGAGCACGATGTGCTGCTGCAGCATACTCCCGTCCGAACCTACGTTTTGACCTCTTTTTCCCCAGTATTGGCTATTAGGGGTTGACTTGAAACACACAATGAATAAGGCGCATGACCAGTTCGATGGACCTGGGAAATGGAGTTTTTGCGCATCGATGGTAGGAGAGCGCCATCCCCACTGTGCCGTCGGATGTATGGGAGGAGAATCGACCGCCTAGACAGTCTGGGTGGAGGAAAGGCAGAGGGTGTTTGTGGGCTGGTGCTGGCATGTTGGGCGGATGTTCATGGATCACAAACTAAGGTAGGTACGCATGACATCTCAACTCCGCCACTCGACTCGTTCCCAAAGCAAGGTTCACACCTGTACAAGTAGCCACTTTTGACCTATCCGGGAGAATTACCTACTTGTAAGTAGAGTTTTACTCTGTTCTGTACCTGGAGTGGAAGGCTCCACTGTGAAAAAGGAGGATTGTCTCAATTATTTTATGGCCGACCGGTGGGGAATGTTTCATCAACACTCAGGCCGAGGAGGGTTTCTTCTGAGGATATTCCGTTTGCGACGGATGGGTGTGGGAGGCCATGAAGTGTGTTAGGGTTGAAAAAAGGTCTGTGGCAGATTCCACTAATGTAGTCCACGTTGCAGAGTTGCTTGGCTAGAAAGTACAGCAGTACCTTCCCGCCCTTCGAATCAGGGCGCTAGAAGCATGTGCGGCGCTTGAAGCGGATGCGGAAACCCGTTTGTATATCAAACCGGCGTACAGTAGGTCTCTACGTTAAATGGACAACAAGGTTAGGTAAAGTACTGTACAAGTATACTACTGTACCTGTAATTCCTTCGTATGCCGCCGACGTTCTATTTGTCTTGGCTTTCGGCGACACGGTCATTTGTATGGCGGTGACTAAGATAGAACATAGGTCAACTGTGACACGTCGGCACGACTCTGGCTGTGCGGAGTTTTGGCGGACGATTTCCATTCCTGAGCCTCAGTGAGTAGGATGAACTCTACATGCCAGGTTATTCGAACAACTACAGTAGATACAGTCGTCCTTGCCCTGAACACGTAATCACTTAGCTTCAGCATCTACAATTATTCCGGAAGACCTACACCAAGATGATGATGGCGATCATAACATCACGAAATGAGTGTAGATAGGGGTCGGAGGTGGTGCAATACTTGGCAGTGAGAGGCCCAAGCTTGTTCCGCCGTGTACCGCAGCTCTGTCTGCGATTCTACCTTGGTATTATCGCTCATGCTAGGTTGATCCTGGAAATGGAGTAGAGTCCGATAGTACCTGCCAGTTGAGTGGTATGGTAACAGCCGAAGTATTGATGTCAAGGACTACGGCTTATGTCGAAGAGCTTAAGCCTCTCGTTGTATTGCTGTGTCGCAGTCGGTCATCTGCTTGATGGGATGAGCAAAAGTCCAAGGTCGACGACGATACAAGCACCAACCTCCCATCTCCTTCTTCGAAAGACAGTGACGCACTTTGCAGCTGTGACTACCAGCAGTGATGATCCGCGCTGTCTAGTCAGGCTCTTTCTCTATTGGTAACAATGACCAGTTTCGGGACTCTAATCCTCATCTGCCGTTGTCGTACGTGCTTCGGGAGCCCCACTCCACCCAGCAGCGCAACCTAGCTTGACCGTGAGATGAGGCCGAGTATGTACAGTACTGTATGGTCAGAGCGAACGGGTTACGTTCAATCTGCTAGCACGTGTAGGGTGTGGAAGTCGATCAGCGCAAGAATCGCCATCTCGGCCATTTTCGAGCCAAAACAAGCGCGCGGGAAGGAACTCGACGATCCTATTCGCATTCACCTACGCAACCCGTTAATCCCCCCGAAGAACATACGTGGAATCTAACGGGTTTGGCCCACTGCACCTGCAGAGAAGCAAATCGCTGGACGTTGGAATACGGCTAAAATTTATTTTTGACCTCATCTGGCCGAGTAATCTGCTTCGATCTTTTTGGTGAATATCTGGTAGGCTAAAATCGGGCGAGAATGTGGTTCAGATACCATTCCTCATCGGCGCTAACCTATCTCGCACTTCTCTATAATAGCCTCAATTGAGTCAATGTACTGCATGCATGTTGGATCGTCTCGAGGCCCAGGTGCATTGCCTCTGACGGTTTATTGCGAATCCCGTAGACTCAAGATTTGTTCTTGAGCACAAGTAACTCTACAAAGGAGTTAGTTTCTCGTCACTTGTAAGCCGGCAATTAGCCGTACTACCACTCACTGAACTTGAAGGGTGACAGCGAGGTAGATGGGGTTCAATCAGTATTAGTAGAATCGCGCTTCAAATAGATCCATATTGATACAGGCCATGAACGCAAAATTGTCTAATTGACTACTTGGTAGGAAGGACTATAAAGTCTTAATTTGGGTGTGTTTCTCATACAAATCAAAACGCGGAAGTTGTCCGGCTTGCCCAGCTACAAGTGACGAGAAACGAACTCGTTTGTATAGAATCTCCGCAATGTTCCCCACTACCCTTCCCCAATGGTGAGACGCTAGCTAGTCAGTATTTCATTCTGCCCAAACTCTATGTGCTGGGAGCCACCACAACAGTTGCAGTGCAGTACCTCACCCTACTCTATGGTGTCTTGCAAGGTTCATCCAATACTTGTACATCCATCGCCAGCTGAATGACAGTGAGTGCCTTAGCAACGGCGAGTCACATTCCTTGGGTTAGCTGAAGTGGAACGCAGCCTGAGTCCAGGCAAGACGGAGTGCAGACCGCCAGAAATAGTAGTATACCATGGGCTGAGCTAACGTAATCCGGCTGTGACTACCTTTGTACAAACAGTAAACCGCAGTATGAGTTTCTTGGCCTGAGGGCAGGATGCTGCTTTCTCCATCCACCTTGGTGAATTCTGCATATTGCCGCTCTGGAAGATTGGCGAACGCATAGTGCAAGGCTGACGTCAACTGAAGAAAAAACCTCCTCAAGGTTTGAAGGATTGAGCATGACGGAACAGATGCACAATATCTGCCTGATTGCTGATAGGAAGAAGTTATGATTTACTCCTGATGGTATACGATCAACCACCTTCTTTGTTAATGCCAACAGACAAGTTTCTGGGACCGTTACGAGAACTTCTCTTGTATTTGATCGTCTCACCCTTCGGCACATGAAACGTAGTTTTACGGGTGAAGGTCTCCTCAATCGTTACCTTCACACTCTCACCAGTTGTTTCTTTCTTGTGCTCCTCGGGTTTTGCTTCCTTTTTGTGCTTCTCAGTATTCTTCGTCTCGACATTGGATGATACTTTCGTGGCAATGCTGCTGGCTTTTGCGGTAGATGCTGTGGCTGTGCTTTTGGTGGTCACAAGAGCATTCGCATTCGCATTCGTCACCCCGAAAGATTTGTCAATTGCGGGAGGCAAGTCTTTGCCACCTGTCGACAAAGTTGGAACCACACAAGGAACAAATGCCGGTACAGCAACAGCCAAGAGCATCGAATTGCTCGAGGGCAGAGGCGGCGGGAGCAAAGGCTTAACCTTCGGAGTCATAATTTTCGTAACCACCATTGCTGGTTCTTCCTGGGCTTTGCTCGAAGGTGCCTTACTTGGCGTGTTGCTGAGTGCTTTACTTGTTGATTTATTCGTGCCTCGAGATGAAGGCGAGCGATCCTTGATCATGATCTCAGTGTGTGCATCGATGGTCCGATAGCCATTCGTTCTTGGTGCACGTACTTTTGACGTGCTAGCCTTCGCAGAAGAAGAAGATGAGGTAGTGGAGCTTCTCACGACGGTAGGTGGACCAGCAGATTCTGGGGGCGGTGGTGGTGGAAAAGTCGTCCCACACTGACGAGTGTAGCTCATATGCTCGTCATGAGTCCGGACAATCTCCTCAGAGTTGTGAGAGCGCATTTTCACGGTCAGATGTAAAGTCACAACGTGTTCTCTTGTTGGCGTGTGTGGGTGCTTGCTTTGAAATTAAGATATGGGCTGAGATGAAAGTATATTGGACTTCGGTGTTGAGATTCAGCATAAGAAGCGGCTCTTTCTGATTGTTCCTTTGCAATGGAGTAGCTCAATCTCAATTATGGGAAGAATTATTGGTTATGGGACAGTCGCAGAATTGGAAAAGGCACAATGAAGGCGATGTCAAAAGTGGAAGGAGCATAGACAGCCTACAAACATATGATCTAGCTCACAAGTGAAGTCCCATGACATCGAAGTTTGTTTTGCTGTTCTGAGGCTTGACACATGGAATGGACAGGTCTGCCATCAACCTCGGTCACGGGAGGTGCTTCCTTCTATGGGAGTACGGAATTTACACGCATGTTATGCACATGTTATAATGTTGCTCTTCATGCTACAGTGGACTGTGACTTGCGGTGAGTTGAGTGTGAAGTAGACAGCAGACTGGGTTTAGGACTTAGGTGGGTATGATTATGCAATTATATCGATAGTTCTTTAACAGAAGCAGCTCCAAAGCAGAATATATATATTCTTCAGATGAGAACCAGATCAGCAAGAATTGAATTGAATCCATACACTCCAGATCTTGTTGGCATATATCCAATCTGTTCAACAAAATCTTCGATCAAGCCCGTAGGTCTCAACTATGTTTGTGCTGAGCAGTTACCTGCTGCAATACGCCTCCACGATATATGCTCTCGACGCTTGTAGAGGATGACGTGGGGATAAGAATGCTATTTGTAAAGTCCAGAAAGCAAAAGCATATGGAAAGTTATGCTGAGCATGTACTCGATTGCCAATCCCCGGGTCCATCAAGGCTTCAATCGTAGTGCAGTAGACTTATCTTATCTGTTGTTGGAGAGCGCTGGCTCTGCCCACAGAGGCATAGCAAGACGGACGAATGTCGACTGGTCCCATTGGCCTTATAATTGGGCTGAAAGCGGGACAATGTCCATTGTTGTTAAGGGACCATACCCGTGTGGTCAACTGGTAGTTCTGTGTGGATCAGGCGCCTTTGCCTACTGTTTAGTCACCAGTCCTGTCGGTTGTGGTATACCCCCAGTGGGTCCAGTTCTTCACTCAGGGATGAGCCAAGAAGATGCTGAGCCACCTCTGTATCAGGCTGTCCGTCAAAGCCAACTTCGAACTCCATGAAGTGCACATCTTCAATGCTGGGCTTCAGTCTGTTGCTACCACTAAAGACCTGGTCGAACGGATGCTGCTCGAGGTACTGTAGCTGTTGCCAGTTGACAGTCGCATTTCCCGGCTTACGAGGTACGGGAAGACAGCGGCGATGGGACACAAGTGATGCAATCCTGTCTTCACCTTCGAACTTGAGCTCCTGTGCGCATGGCCAACCCGCCCCCAACGACTGGTCGATTTTATCGTCCAAGTGATAATTCTTACCCGGAAGCATCTCGTGATCCCATATTCCACATTCAGAAGAGATGGTACGTTTGTTGACCAGTAGTTTCTCAGGATGGTTGCTAGGAAGCCAAATCGTTGGCTCCGCAAGTACTGGGCTTCTCTGATACATTGTGAAGGATCCGAAGCAAGAGAGAGGCCATGGGTAGAACACACCGCGCCTGTCAACACGCCGGGTGGCCATGTCAGGGACGGGCATGACAATCTCGTCCCGAGGAGGCTTGCCCTTGAATGTCAAAGCCGGATACGTCAAGCCCCAACCATTCTGATCGATCAGTTGCTGGGAGCTATGTTTCCTGTTATAGTAGGCCTCTTTTGCAGTACGGATGTCGTTTTCATAAGTGACGCTTTCTTCTGCCCTTTCGAGGCGAGCTAGATGGGTAGGATTAGCAGGTCCGAGTCTTCTTGCTGTACGTCTGCTTGTTTTGAGATCATGCCGGGCCTGATTCTTTTGTCTTGTCTCCTCCGACTCCCATTTGCGTGAGCTAGTATATGACATGTCTGCTATGCCTCCGGGGTGTTCCAAGTGGTCAATATTCACTCGGAGAAAGAAAGTCTTTTCGAAGCAGACACTCAAGTCGTCAGATACAGTGAACTGTTGACATTTGAGTGGCGGCCTATTAGCTTGTCACACAACAGTATAGGCAGACAGTCTATGCTCTATTACATAAGGACAACGAGGTAGAAGAACCACATGATACGTTTGTTCACACGTCACCTGGGTCACTGTGCTGTCGTTCAGGAGTCATGCTTTAATTGTCAGTTGTTGCCTCAAATTGTGTAGCTCTGACATGTGAAGCATACCTCTCATGATCCTCGTCACTTGGTATCGTCATTTCGGGAAAGGTTCCTACATTCAGACTTGCACCTTGCGGAGACACACCCCTGACATCGAAATCGACAAAGGCAAAGCTCAAAGATGTATCCATGGCTGTCTTATCCCGTCAAATTGCTGTTGGAAGAACGGCAGGAAACCCAGGTTTGGTACATCTCATACATAGAGGCCTGGTTTACGAAGGTGAATGACGACCACTTACCATGACCCTGTGAAGTGGGTACAGCTTTAGCTGGATGTTCAATGTTCAATCTTCCTTGTGTTATTCCGTGGAAGCAAAACGAGGCTCCTAAGGGATGAGACACAGTTGCCTGCAAACTAAATCGAAGTTTCTTCCAGACAGCCAGCTCCAGAGTCGCACATGTGCCAAGGGCAGGTCGATTTTTCTTTTCGGCTGCACGGTCAATTGACTAAGATATCGAGGCCAGTCACCGCAGATCGGAGCCGCGATTATTCTTACCAGATTCATGTTTCAATAAGAAGGAGCAGAGATTGATGGGCCCGGATACTGGATGAGATCAAGTGCGAACACATTTCCCGATGAGCGATCTTAAGATGGAAGGGTATTATCCCAGGCATAGATCGTCGAGCGTGGACGTATTAACAATCTACTTTCTTGCTAAAGCTTGTATCACCTGCACGAACAAGAGAGATCTCGCTGTGTATTTGGCTTATTCCATTAGCTGCATCTACAAGCCGGGGCCGCTGCTAAGCTGTGATTGTTCATCAACAGCTCGCCTAACCAATAGTCAACACAAATTAGATTCGGTATAGGAACCGCAGCTTATGATTCCGGCAATGTTGAAACATAGTCGAAAAGCATCTAGAGCTGTATCATACGTATCAATCATGCAATTGGGGCCAGATTCATGTTATAACAGACATAGAATGGTGGCTGATGCAGAAAGTCGCCTAGGCTGATTGGTGGGCTGCTTCGTTACAGTACGCGCCCCGAGTAAGCGCAGGCGCTTTATAAAACCCATTTACGGAAACTCTCGTACATCAAAACAATAAATAGATTTTTGCCATGCTAGTCAAAGATGGAGGTGACGATTAAGGCGTCGAATCAATGTGCGGGTCAGACAATCTATCGAACAAATATTTGAAGTGCATGAGATGACGTTGGCTCGAAATTCTTCAGTCTTTGAGAAGCAAGGAACGAGAAGCGGCAGACGTGGCTGTCGCCTTGGCGCTACTCCAGCCACATTTAGACTTGCCTCGCTGATGACCACCCATCTAGTTCTTTTCTCTCCTGGGCTGCTCTTCCGAGGCGTATTGGCGCCCGGACAGCGCGGCCTCAGAGAAGTTGTAGAGTAGTTTCTGCTCTGCTGTATCTCTGTGGTGGCCACGATGTGAACCTGATACTGCTCCGTCCCTAGTCCGTAGTAACTCTGCGATATAGAGTCCCTCCTTGGCAATGGCGAAACAACAGTCCAACTACTAGGATCACTAGACTATGATCAACGACTTACAGAATCATTACGGACTGGGGAAAGACTGGTCAACGCATGGCTTCGCTCGTTTCCAGGGCGCTTACTCTTGCGCACCGGTACATATTTATTCTCAGTCCATGGGAAGAAGGCATGGATCAATGTCATCGTGTGAAACACTCTGTACCACGTCTTGACGTTTGGTCTCAGAGAAAGCAGACATAAACCATTTACTGTCATGTCTGGCAACAAGGTACGCTTTCGGTCACGCGCTTCACTTTCTTTTATGTTTAAACAACTTCCATTATCCACTTCTTTGTTCTGAACTTGTACCTTGTTACGAATACATCCTCACCTTCAACATTCTCATTGTCTTCATCCCGAGCCTTATTTGCACATCACGTTTGTTTACCGCCGCAACCGATCTTGACTGCTCGAACACACATCATCGAGATAATCGCGTTGTGCATTTGAACACAAGCTCACCCTGGCTCAGACTATTCACACTTTGCCACTCCGCCATGGCATCTTCAGAGAACCAGCAGCAAGCCTTTCCGGCTGCGCCTCCTATAACATCCGCTGGCGAGCATGAGATGCGCGACTACTACGCGGCACCGAACGCATCACGACCTACCCCGAATTATACATTATACCTTACGCCATATCTTGGCCTTCGAGCTAGACTTTCGCAGGTCTGGATAAACCGCTGGACGGTTCTTCTTTTACTCGTTCTTTTCAGGACGTTGCTTGCTATTACAAGCATGGACTCAAATCTCACGTCCGCTAGATCCCAAGCTTTGTCAGCATGTAGAGGGGTCGAAAATGTTGGAAGCGCCATGGCTAGTATGCCCTACTACATGGCGCAAGGCACAAACGAATTGACAGCCGAGGGGATCGAAAAGGCCATCAGTGGTCTGATATCGATGTTGTTGCTTACCATCACAGGTGTCGAAGAGATCGTTGTCTTCGTCATCAACCTGCTCACATCTACCTACGTTTGTCTGATCACCTTCGCTGTTGGTGGTAGCTTACATGCTGTCATTGACATAGCAGAGTTCATTGGCGACGCTCTCAATTCCACCGTCAAAGGTGTAGGGGACGATCTCGGTGACGCAGTCAACGACTTTCAGACAGCCATGAACAAATTTGTCGGCGCAATCGACGATGTCGGTAGCTTCTTCTCCGGCAAAGATGTCCATGTTCCCACACTCGATCTGAATTCATCAATCGCGAAACTGGACAGCCTCCAGCTTCCCTCAGGCTACGATCAAGATCTAAGCAAACTCAACCAGTCCATTCCCACATTCGCACAGGTCAACAATCTTACCAATCAGGCTATCAAATACCCATTTGAGGAAGTAAAAAAGTTACTGAATGAGTCATTGAGCGGAAGATACACAATAAATCGATCGATTTTTCCTGTCCCACAGAAGGAAAAATTAGTCTTCTGCTCAGATAGTAACGGGATTGACGACTTTTTCGATGACCTTGTCCACATTGAGCATCTAGCCAAGAAGATATTCCTGGCCGTCCTTATCCTTGCAGCAATCCTGGTCTGCATTCCAATGGCATATCGTGAGATACGCCGATACCGATTCATGCAGGACCGCGCAAGAGCGATCAAGGACGTTCCTGACCCAATGGACTCTGTTTATCTGGTATCTCGACCCTACACGTCAACAGCTGGGCTGAAGATTGCGGAACACTTCTCTTCAAGTCGCCAACGGACTCTTGTGAGATGGACCGTCGCATACGCTACTACAACACCAGCATTGTTCGTACTGTGTCTTGCACTTGCCGGTCTCCTCGGCTGTCTCTGTCAGTACATTCTGCTCAGAGCTATCGAGAAAGAAGTACCGGCTCTTACACAGCAGGTCGATGCCTTTGCAGACAAGGTTGTTGGTTCACTCAATAACGCTTCTATGCAATGGGCAGTAGGGACAAACCACATCATCAACTCCACAAACACGAAAATCAACGAAGATGTGTTTGGCTGGGTCAACACAACTACCGGTGCTGTTAATGAGACACTCAATGTGTTTGTTGACGGCATGATGGATGTGTTGAATGTCACATTTGGTGATACTGTCCTCTATGACCCTGTGCTTGAAGTACTCAACTGCCTTGTCCTGCTGAAGATCAAGGGAATCGAGAAAGCACTTACGTGGGTTAGCGACAACGCTCACGTCGATTTTCCCCTATTGGCCAATGATACATTCTCACTTGGTACCCTCGACAAGGTCAACAAAGACTCCAACTCGAGCGACTCTGTACTAGCAACCGGACCAGGCGATGATGCCTCTGATGAGATTACTTCCGCAGTCAGCCATGTCACTCATGCAATTGCCTCAACCATCAGACAAGAAGCTATCATCTCTACCTGTGTTCTCATGGTGTGGGTGCTGATAGTCTTGATTGGCCTGCTTCGCGCCGGTTTCCTAATGAGAAAAAAAGATCTCGTTAACAGCAATGTCTATGCCATGGAAGCGCTTCCAGCTGCTAGATTCGCGTCCAACACTACGAGCAATGACCCCCCGCATGGCTCGTTTGATCCGACAGAGAAGTCTGTGGACGTGATGAGAGTGCCAACATACGAGCAAGCAACTGCAACAAATACCGCGAGCAACGAAGGGAACCGATGGAATGCGCAGACATATACATTGTCGCCTCGCCGGTTTCCTCAATTCCAAGTCAATGGGGAAACATCTCCAATATTGAGCTCTGGGTTCAGCCCAAGCGAAAAGGTTGGCTTCGTTGGTAGCCAGAACGTCGAAGCGGCTACGCGTCGTCCGGTGCATATCCGCGCGAGCAGTCACGGCAACTTTGCTGTAACATCGCCGGTTGATGAGCCGGGCCCGCCTCACGACGAGAGAAAGAAAGACCGTCTGAACATCCCGAATCCTTTCGCCGACCGTGCACCATGATCGCCATGCACACCTCGCGATCAAGCCCACAAATGACCTTTAGACTCTGGTCTGCAGCTTGAGCCTACTGAAGTCTATTGCGGGATTCAAGTGCCCGATGTCGACACCTGCAATGAAGACTTTAAATATGCTCAGTCCTTTATATGGTGATGGTTTTCTTCACTATTGAGTTGATGCTTTCCGCCCTTGGGCGCGATCGCTCCTCGATTCTAGAACATGTCGATCAGTATTCGTACTGATCAGCGCATGCAACATAATGTTACAAAAGGTCGACTTTTGTTTTGATGATACGGACGCCACTGTGTTGTGCTCTGCTTCGGCATTGCAAGCGTTGCTTTGAAACTCTCCATTCGCCTTTTTGGTTTCTTACCCTTCAGGAGGTCGTGATGCCCTGTCGTCCACCTCTCGCATGTGTGTGAGAAGCCGTTTTGAAGCCGCCTGGATGGATTGGAGTTTCGACTTTGGTAATGTTTCGGTACTTTTCGCCCCATCCCTCCTGTTCCTCTACTGTTTCCTCCCTTCCTTTCGCAGATACCTTTCTGGGCGATCCTTACCTTTCTGTCCGTCTCATGATCCGCGTCAGTCCCGTGGCTTGCCCGGACTGCAATGGCATGAGTCGATGCCAGACTGTTGTTTCAAGGCAGACCAATAGATGCACTGTGTAACTGGAAGGGTTGATGCGACAGCACGAGCCGGACATATGGGGTATGACTCGCTCATTCGCCTGTCTACAATGTGATTGTCTCCCGTGAGTCTGCGTTGTATCGCAGATGTTTTGTTTTTCAACAAGATCTGCGACCCGGACCTCGGAGCAGCCCTGCCCTTGCTGAACTTTTTCGCGGGCGCGGCGGAGACCACGGACAGCTGCTGACTGGTAACGAGCGTTTGATGTTATATGGCTTGAGTGCAAGCCGTTGGAAGAATCCTTGTCCTTTGGATTTTGGGTTGGTTACTATTAGACGTCGCTTCGAGCGACGCCTCTGAAGTTATTCTTGTGGACTCTGAATGATGATACAAAACAAGCAAAAGCGAGGTTTTGCGTGGACCTTTTCGGCCCAGACAGGTCCTCATCGTGGCTCTCTGGGTGTGGCCGGGAACAAATGCTGTACTTAGCTGACAATCTCACCTTTCCACATCCATTTTCTCTTGAATTCAATTTATGCCAATGCTAACCAAGCACTTTCTTATGTATGATGTTTCCAAAGTCCAGTGCTGAACTAATCCTTCTTGCCCGGTTGATACATGTGGTGTGAGGGGCACACCTGCCGTTCTGGCCCCGTCCAAACGCTTACGAAGTCGACAGTGACTTGCTCTTTCCTACGCAATGTGATTCATGAATCGTGCTGAACCCCCTCTACTAGATCAAGTCTCCTGAAAGCAGTTCTTACCACATGTATTGATACGTAAATGCTGAGCGGACCGCCTCCAGCAGTCTCCCACTCAGCTGATAGGTAACCTGCAAGTAACAAAGCAAAGCAAAACGTGATTACCTCAAACCCACAAGTCCATCCATGCCAACCTCTCCAACCTCACAATGTCAGCGTTGAACATCGAAAGACTGAAGCCAGATCTAGGACTGCTCCCGACTCATCGCCTCAAGAGCAACCATCGTATCCCTCACTTTACCTTCGGGCACGAAGATGTGGTCGTGGAAGTACCCCGCGATGACATTACTTGGGATTCCTACATTGTAGTCAGCTCAAATAGGTATATATGAACAACACCGCGCAGCAGAAAAAAGCCCACACCCAACAAAAAAAGCAGTAAGAAAAGGAGTAAGCTCATACCACTCATCTTCAGCCTCTGCGCTACAGCAGCGATGAACCCCACGGCCAACAGACTCGAATGCACGTTGAGCGTAATCATGCACCAGCGATTGCTCGCGTCGTCTACTTGCTCTCTTATCGCCTCCAGACTACCTTCCGTCTCGGCCTCGAGGCTGCGCTGTAGTGAGGCCTCGGTGGCGATTAATGTCCACCCCTCTGCTTCGCGGAAGAGACACTGGATCTCTAGGTTTGTGGGGAGAGATGGGAGGTGGGGGGCTTGGGGTCTGGAGGTGGAGCTGGGCGAGGAGAGGATGTGGCAGAAGATAAAGGTTGAGGGGTGTAGAGTGGGTCTCATTGTGCGGATGAGGTTCGAGAGGTCCGAGGTTCCGCCTTGGGACGTCATGGTGTAGTGGAGGGGAGTAAAGTAGTAGGGTGTGGTTGTAGCTTTGGTTTTGTGGATATGGTGCGATGTAAAGGGTTTGCAAGGACTGGTTTGGTACATGACTTCAGGTGATGGCGTTCGTTTGTGCGTGAGGTTAGGTGACTCACTTCGAGATGGTGTTGGCGAGCCTGCCCCGCATGGACATTAGATTCATGAAGGAGCGACTCAAGGTGATCGATTTCTAAGACGCTGGATTACCAGCAAGGTGGTCTGGTGCAAACTCCCATACAGACACGGGGTGCAGCTTCATGTGCGGGTGGAACATCTTGCATTATTGCGGCGCACTTCCTCTGATCTGACCTGTCCAGATTGGTTAAAAGACTGGTGCAGTGCTCTCTGACTAGGAGCAGTCATTATGAACAAACATGTCAAGTATTGCTAACCTCTAATTTGATAATAATTATACAGCACGATCATAGACTGTTCGTATGATCGCCATGACTAACCGGCTACTAAAAACAAATGCTAGGGTATTGGTACAGTACATAAGACAGACGGATGGTAAGAGGGTTCCTTTCCCGTACACAGATCTGGACAAAAAGCGCGATTATATATCCTTCATCTCCAGATAGCACTACAGAGCAGGCATTTGCAGGAGACCATGAAAGCAATGGCTTGTTCTGTTGACGCAGTCCCAAGTCACGATACGTAATGCAATGACGCCGCCAGCTCCATCGCTTTGAACATGTGACACACAGTTTTCACACAAGATTGCCTGTAACCCGACCAGTTAGTTCGGCTGAGCGTATGAGCAATCGATGTGGCAGACATTCGTGTCGCCTAGTACATCTCCGAGTCCAGTGAATATTTAGACATTGATCTTGGATCATCATTAACACGCTTTGTGTCCAAAAGACATTGCGAGCATTCATAAACTCAAGCCTTCGGGGCACAGAAGGGATAAGTGAGCAGTTCTTCTGCAGACGGGCGTTTCTCGTGCTCGATCTCGAAGGTCTTCTCCAAGAAAGCCACAGC
Source organism: Neodothiora populina (assembly GCF_041146345.1). NCBI lineage: Eukaryota > Fungi > Ascomycota > Dothideomycetes > Dothideales > Dothioraceae > Neodothiora > Neodothiora populina. Next base: position 481,538 of record NW_027191408.1, on the reverse strand, counting down.
CTCGGGACTGCAATTATCCGGCATTTCGGGTCGAGCATCGTTTGGTCGCTCTGCACTGCCGATCTTGAAGATGGCCTGCAACTGGGTGCAGTTGGGATGCGGGTGGCTACCTGTGAACATCTCCACGATAAGGCAGCCCAAGGACCAAATATCCGCTTTGCGGGTGTAGGCAGTCTGCCGCACCACCTCTGGGGCCATCCAGAAGACTGAACCCTGCATAGAAACACGAGGACCGCCACGCTTGCCGCCGCCTTGACTAGGACCTTGTAGGAGACTGCTTGCTTCGACGCGCTTAGAGATGCCGAAGTCAGAGATCTTGACGCTACCATGATTGTCGACAAGAATGTTTGCACCCTTGATATCTCTGTGAATGATATCTTGGGAATGGAGGTAAGCGAGACCGGTCAGAATCTGGCGAACAAAGTTCGAGATGAGTGCTTCTCCAAGCGATCCGTAATTGACAAGCATGGTGGCAACGGAGCCTCCTGCGACGTACTCGAGGAAAATGTTGAGATGGCTCTCGTCAGAATTCGATCCAAGATATTGAACAATGTTGGGATGCTTGAGCTCGCGAAGAAGGCCAATCTCACGCTTCAGAGCTTCTATCATGTTGTTCTTCTTGGCGTCTAAGTGGATGCCCGAATTTGATGGCATCTCGACTTGTTTTAGTGCCATGAGTTCGCCAGTGATGGCGTGTAGAGCGAGATAGACGGTTCCGAAGGAACCTTGTCCAATCATTGCACCTTTCATGTATTTTAGATTCTCCCAAGAGTCGGCGACAAGGTGCTCCATGAGCTCTTCATCGGATTCTTCACCGTCCTCGGCGATAGCTTGGCCGAGTCGGGAGTTCAGTGATCCACCTGCTTCTGTGGCAGCCGGGCTCGTGCTACCTGTGTCGTCAAAGTAACTCTGCATGATTGTGTTGCCGTCAGGGTCCGTTACGGCAAGAGGATTGGATCCATCGTTCGAATTTGAGCCACCACTGTCAGCACCAAAGGAGACATACGACTTCCGGTTCGGCTCAAGAGGCGACTCCTCGTCCAGTCGTTCCAGCACAGAGGATGTGATGGAATCGCGATATGCGGTTGAGGGTGGGTTATTACTCAGGCGGATGACAGACAAAGGTCGTAGGCCCTTGTTCTGACTGGGCAAGTCTTTGAGCCAGGTATCGGCGATTGTGGGCAGCGGAGGCGCGTCCCTCAGACTGGAAGCGACGCTGAAATTGCTGACGGTGCTGAGACGACTGACGGCCTTGCTGAGCCTGTTCGATCTTCGGATGGACATACGGACCGTCTTATCCATCTCTTCCTTCTCGACGTCTGGGAAGTAAGAGGTGAGATCTTGAGTGATGAGCTCTGTGGGCGGTCGAGCGCCATAGAAGTCTTTCAACTTGCGGGCACGAGCGCTTGTGATTGACGAAGCTGACGAAGCAGGTTGAGCAGCAAAGTAGTTCGATCGTTCTCGTTCCAACGCCGACGCAGGAGACATGGGATAGGCCACGGCGGCAAGCGGCTCCCCGATCAGCTTCTCTATCTTCAGCTGACTCTTACTCTTCTTGTTGATGGGCTGTTGCACCTCGATGGCTGGAGGAGCGGGCATCTCGACTTCGGCGATGCGAGCAGCGATGCGGAGTTGCTCGCCGTCCGGCTCACCTGCATGGATTTTGCGCAGCATCAGGCGTGCACGCTCACCGCGCATTCTGTCGGTGCAGATGCGCATCAGTTCTGTCTCGTTCAAGCGCCGACAGAACTTGGATTCGGGCTTGACGCCGTCCAGGATGTAGAAGCAGTAACTTTTGAGATGGGCCTCGTTCAGCTGGCCCTTCTTCAGCGTCTTGAGTATGACATCGTCAGCAGTCGTACAGCCCTCGATATTGATGACTGAGGAAGTGCCCTTGTCGTAAATGACACGGATGACAGCCTTATCTGCCGGCAGAGTGCTGTAGGTGTGAAGATTGTCGACACTGGGGCTCGACCTGATGTGTCCAGCGAAGCGCGCCGCCTGCGCATCCTTGGATCTGGACTGGCCGAAATATGAGGGACTTTGCTCCTTCTTCGTGTTCTCCATCGGGCTCATCCCTGCTCCGGTGCCTGCACCAACATAGCGTTGTGCACGTGCCCAGTTCTCCTGGTCGACCATTGGAGAGTTTGGACGAGAGCCTGTCTTCCCAGACAGGGCATTGTAGGCATAGTCTGGGCCATCGACGCGGCGTGAGAGGCGTTTGTCCGCACGAGAGGTGTTGGTCGATCGTGCTGAATGGAGGGCTCGAGGAGACGAGTTGGGGTTGGTATTTGAGGAGAAGGTGTTGGTTTGCGCATTGCTGTCCAAGATGGCGAGAGAGTTGCGATTCACGCTGCGCTTGGATGTCCCCCGGTACATTGAGTTCCTGAACTGCTTGACCTGCGCTCCGATCCTGACTCTGTCGCCGACTTTGTTTACCCCCATCTCTTTGAGTGTCGCGTGGTCCATGTCCATCAAGTTCTCTCCAGTGATGTTGTTTTCTGTTTGCGAGTCGCATGTGTCAGTCTCAGGTGATGTTGTGGCGAGAAGTTACATTTCCTGAAGCAATGGCAAGAAGTGAGTTGCACGAGTATGACCATAGGAGAGACATACCTCTGAAAGTGGCCACATACTGGCTGCAATTAATACTGATGAGCCATTCTGCCACCCTGTTTTCATCCCAGCTTCTGTGTGTTCTGGTCAGTCGAGGGCTATGTATGTATGGTATGCCTTTGGCTCTACATACCTGACCGACTCCGACATCCTCGATGAATCTGAGAACTCTGACTCGGTTGGGCTGGCGTATGATGCGCCCTGAGATGGATTTGATCCGGACATTGGTGCTCGGTAGGCCATATTACTGCTTTGATACTGAACGTTGTGCACGACTCCTCCCATGCTTGCTGGGAACGAGGGTTTCGAGGCAAGCATTGCCATGACACTCGACGACCTTGGATGGTCTTTGTTGCCGAGCTATTTGGTATCGCTCGTGGTCTAGGTCTAGGTCGCGCTAAATGGCTATAGTCCACTACTGGATAGAGCTACGAGTCGGCCGTAAGGGGTAGGATGCGTGAGGACTGATCTTGTCTAGTCCACGAGGGATCCTGCGCCACAGGCCTTTGTTGTCGAGTGTGTGACCCTGGTGATTTTTATTTTTATTTTTACCTCTTCATTGTGATGGCAGCAGATGCGTCTGTTTCCAGGTGAGGCATGCACCGGATCCAACTCTCTTTGACCTGATTGATAAAATTAAAGGTATCGCCGGCGCTCTCCCGAACACAACAAACCAAAAGTCTGTTGGTGCACCTGACTAACGGGCGGTATTACAGCAAGGTCTAGACAGAATATCGCCTCCCGCGTGCTGTGTCGGTCAATATGAGTATGACTTGTTCTGCAAACCTCCAGGCCTTCGCGACCAGTTGTGCGACCCCCTACACCGTATTAAAGTGCTAAGGTACTTGTTGAAGCGGCGGCAGCTACTGATATTATGTGACGGCTGGGCTGTCCGATCACCACCAATTTGAGACACAGTGAGCAAGCCAAGACTCTCCTTCTCCAGCAAGTTGCCAAATATGTGGATGATTTGCAGGCGATGAAACTCGGAAATGGGAACATTCAGTCTAGCATCAGTGGCTATCTCCGGATATTCGGGTTGCTGCACAAGAACTGTGGACGGGACGACGGTGGGGGACCTCTAAGGGATCTAAGGGATTATTGTGCTCTGGGGCTCAGGGTTTAAGCCTGACGCGACCGGATCAGCCCCATTAACGATCTATCTGATCAGCCAGTTTCTTCCAGCCCGCTCGAGCCAATCAAGCGTGAGGTGTTGCAAGAACAAAGAAACAGGCTGTGGAGTGTTTGAGAGAGGCATTCACTGTTCGTGGGTGCGCCCTCTGAGCAAATTGTAAAGGGCAACACAGAGAGGGTTCGGGATGTGGAGCACCGTTTCAGCAGATCATGAAGCTGGCGCTGTGCTGCATCACTACAGCTTCATAATTGCATACCTTGCCTAAGGCACCTTACAACTGTACTGTAGCTACATTTAGACTTTGTCTCCAGCGTGGCGCGCATCAGCGTTGTCGTTTCACCAGTGCTTCAGCGAACCTCGACAACGTCCATGGTTCTTGGCCAAGGCAAGGTACAAAGAACAAGTAGCGCGCCCTGCATCGGCGAGCGTCAAATACCACCAGGTATGCTGCTTTGTCATGTCACAACACTATTTCATCCTTCGCCTTGACCACATCCCAAGGAGTCTTTTCCGAATACTCAAGTCGTACTTTGATTCGGACTAAAGATCATAGAAGTATTCAGTATTCGCGTACTCCACAGTAGCACTATTCAACTGACCCTTGTGGCAGTGGCAAACTCAATACCTAGGGCTTGGCAGGCTCGCGAATAAGCAGCCTCGATACTTGGCCAATCATGGTGGATGCAAAGTCGGTCAAAGAATTGTCCTTCGAACGCGAAGCTGGGTCTTTGTGATATTTGTTAGGGATCGCAAGGACTTGATCGAGTGGTCTCGAGTTCTCTCTCCGCTAGTAGCGAGGGAGTCTATTCACGTCGTGTCGTCTCTTCTATGCATTCGGAGTATGCTCAGGACATCCTGACTACCTCACTTATGACTGGATCGTCGTTTGTGGAGAAGGGATGTTTACTGCTCTCCACATATCTAGAAAGTAATTCAGCTAGAAGATTGAGTGATATACATGATGTACACGTCATCCACGACCAGACCGCTACCCACCGTATATTACCTTAGTAAGGTACTTTATGCAGTCACGATTCGAAACCGATTCAGATCTACCCCGGAGCCATGAACCGGTGAAGCGCTCCGAGCATCATTGGCGCTGAGTTCGCGAGCCGACTTTCTACAAATATCACTAACTACGTGTCTCGAAACGCCTGTGACACTACCTTACTTAGCATTTCTGAAAACTACCTAGTCAAGAGATACGACAGTAGTTCGATTGCTGCTACACATGAGGCAGTGCAGAAATCTATCTATTCATTAGTCTTTACCTAATTTGCAATGCCTAGGAGAAGCAGAATATACAGCACACTGTTTCCAGGTAATTCCTATTCTGACCTAGTCACAAACTGAGCACTAGCAATTCTATCTTATTACTCTGCCTGATGCAAGAGTACGAAACTTGCAACTGAAGCAATTGTGAAAATCAAGCGCAAGCCTTGGAGAAAACCAGTCGCCAATTCACAATTACTAGTCCACAGATGCAAATGAAGCACACGGCGAGGCAACCTTTCGAAACAGGCGTGTAGCATACTTGAAAGGGTGCGAAGCTGTGAATGGTGGAGAAGGTTTCATGATAGTGGTGGAGGTTCCGTATCGCAGAACAATCGCTACCTACCCGTACAGTATCTTTTTATGTTCTTTGCTATGGGGTTCTGTCGTCCAGTAATCGCCATGATGCAGCGGACATAACGACAACTCCGCTGGTTTGGCCATGTCAGGTCATCATTGGCTGCTTTGATGGGCATGATCAAGGATTCGGATTCTCGATGTTTGGTTGGTCGCCTCCCGCCTCGGCTCGCAGGTTGTCGCGCCATGACGTTTATCGTAAACTTGAAGCTTGGAGTCTGCCTGGTTTTCTAACACCATACCTCATGCGATAGCATAGACTGACGTCGGATCTAGGTGAGGGCCTCCTGCTCCGTCGGACTAAGGTGTTATGAAGCACTCAGGGAATCTTGCGACCCACACACCCACCAGCCCTGCCACGCATCGAACAAAACGAGGCTGCATTGCGCCCTTCAAGGGCCTTTGTCACTTGCTTGGTACCCTTTCTTGACCGGTCTCAATCTGGTCTGATGATATAGTCCTTGATTGTTCGACAGCTGGGTTAATTCTTAGGCAACAATTTGGCTACTGAATAGGTAGCTACTCCTCTATCTGCACAGCACAAGGCAAGAAGGACTGGGCTGCGCCAGGAATTCGCCTTGTGCGCTTAGGTCTGATTGAGATCCACTTCGATTATGACTGCAGACGATTACAGCCCTTCGAGGGACGAATCTCCTTACTCAGAGAGATATGACTCCAGGCGCTCATCACAGAGATCTTCTGTCTATTTCGGCGAGGCAGACGGCAGACTGCCGAGGAGCCCACGTGCCAACCCCACGGCAAAGGTCAACAATGCAAGCGCAGGTCCGCCATTGCACGACACAATTCAATCTGCTGTCAAGAACACTGGCGCTTCGAATCAGGTTGATCCTGATCTCATTGCACATATTTCAGAGCAAGTGACCCAGAATGTACTCAATGCGTTTAAGACCAAGGGTCTTCCTACCAATTCTTTTGATGCCAGTCCACCTCCGCCTCCTCAGCATCAGTCTACGGGTGTCAAGGGAAATCGTCATACGCCGGATGATTCTACACATCAACGGTCTGCACCTCCCTCTCCCACGGACTTCTTTGATCCTCTAGATCATGACTACCATCCCGCCTCTCCAGAGCCTATCATGCTCTCTGAAACGTCTTCTCATGCTAGTGAAGATGCTGGAAGGAAAGCTAGACGTCGCGAAAGCGATGCCTCACCTTCTCGTGGCGACAGTTCCTGGACGAGACCTATGCCTTCACGGCCGTCTAATCCAATGAACGACGCTACGATTTTGGAGAAGGCGTGGCAACCGCTCTTCGAGAATGGGCGACCTACTGCAAGACTGGGCCAGTTCTTGCGCGGTCTTGCCGTTCATATGATAGATGACTTTGAGCCTCGAAACAGCCTTATCGTCACCCCGGGCAAGATGCTGCGGTTCTTCCGGGAAATGCGACAGCCAGATGAAACCTATCCTTTCCAGGACGTCTTTGGTGGGAAGTGCACAAATGTTTCCATCTCTCGCATGTATCGTGGATTGGGTTGCGAGCACCACTTGACTCAATTGACCCTCAACGATGACCCAACGATCCCCGGTCTGACGCCACGTGGTTTCGCGACGTTCTTTACGACCTTGATACAAGCGTATCCTGATAGAGAGTTCAATCGCCTGGGCAAATCGGTGCTCAAGATGCCTATCAGCAACGCCGATTGTCGTACGGAACGCTTCCCCAAAGAGTTGTCTCGTCGGTTATTTCCCCGAGACGAAGATCGTGCTTCGCAGCAGAAGCTGTGGCTAACGATTTCTGCTGATCGTAACCTGCAATTACGCACCAGCAATCCAATGCCTCCTCCCCCACCACCATCAGCGCAACCTCCCACACTGAACACGGCTTTTGTCGAGCGCGAGCGTAATCCCTACTCAAGTACTCCCAGTAGTTCTGTACCTTCTGCCTCGTCGACATCCACGGCTAACGAGGATATGCGTACCACGAAAATGCCACTGGAACGGGAACGGCAGCCATATACAGGACGTGAAGGGACCGGGAAGATTTTCGCGGACCGCGATCATGATTACAGCACGAACAATGCCGCGCGTAACGGACGATCAAACTCGACAACTCCAACAGTCTCGAGCTTTTCCAACACACCAGTGAATGCAATGGATATGCCTCCTCTTAGCAGCAGTCAGAGACAGCAAAGATCGTCCATGAGTGGTGGACGGTCAGGATACGCAATGTCAGGTACATCACCTCCGATGAACACTCAGGGGTCGATCAGGAGCCCATATATCAAATCCGAAGGTGCGAACATCAGCGAAGTGCCACGAGAGTATTACGCATCCAACATACCCTCGTTCGACTCCTTCGACGAGAACCGACGATACGGCGGCGGTGGCGCCGGCGGACGCCAACGATCAGCAACCGATCAGAATGGATTCCATGGTGGCGGTGGCAACCGTCAGTCCACAGCGGGTCCGGGATCGGGTTCGGGCAGGAACAGCACGAGCAACACTACTGCGAATGTGATACATCATGACTACGACCCGGGACGAGAACAAAGAGAGGCAAGGCGGAGGTCTGTCTACTCCGGTGCAGCTACTGGTCCTGCGCCAGGTGGCTCAGACGGCTACGGCAGTTATCAGTGGGGTGACAGCACGCCTCGACATCCGTAAGCACTGCCGGACGAGACCCTGTGGTTGCTGTTTCTACAGAACTTGAGAAGAGTACACGCGGGTCCTATACTTTGTTTTTATTCTTATGTGATTTGACCGTCGCTGAATACCCCCTTTTGTCTTTTCTTGCACAACGACGATTGCTGCTGCTGGCTTTTTCTTTTTCTTCCTCATTACTTGCATAGCAGTCACTTTGGACTTTTTCCTACGTTCCCAGACTTTGGATCTTATGTCATCCCTCTTCTTCCAGAATTCACCTTGTTTTCGAGTCTTTGATCTTCGCATTATGGTCATGTAGTTATATACCCCTCTGCAAGCAACATCAGAGTTTCGGCGAGTTCCAGCGAGTTCAGCAAGTCAGCGAGCGAGCGAGCAGGCGCATTTCTTGCTATTCTTTCATCTTATTTCCTTTCACGTTAACCTCATCAAGTAGGCAATGTGAACTTCAGCAATTGATATAATGGTCTACTACTAGCTAGCCCCATGAAGTGATCGACGAAGTGAGTGAGGTGGGTTTCTTAATTAATCAACGCGAGAAGTGACCGAGCGACCCGCATAGGAGGACGGGAGTGATTGAACAATCTGCCGGGGAGGTCTCATTGACTTGGCCCCCCTATGTCTCGGCTATCCCAGGCTGCCTTATGCGTTCGTGAGTAGAGAGATCCGCGCGCCTCTGTTCTGCCTGAGTCTGCTCTACTGCTCTACTCAGTGCATGGAGAGAAATATAGATGCTGTAAGGGACCTACTCCATGCAGCCATGCGCACATGGAGGGTTCACTGCGTGCACCCTTACTCCGGTCCAGCACCTTGTTATGTGCCACAGACGTATACTGTACATTAGACCCTGAGGTAGTGACTACAAGACTCAATGCTGAACTATAAATAAATGCAATGTCCTTTCTGTATCTTGACGGCGGGGACAGTGAATCACGGTGGCAGGATTATGAGTAAGGCTTTGTCTTGACCGGTCCCAATGTCTGATGAAGCTCTTGCGACGAGGCTTTCGTTGACCGGTGAGGAATGTATGCGTATTTGGCTGGGCTTGTGCGCTCCGTTTTTGCCTTCAAGTACTTTTGTGACTTGACCGGTGAGGGAGGCATATGCACACGCGAGACAGGAGATCGATAGTCCGACGCACATGTGTTGTCATATGATCACTTCGTTACTTGCATACCCAGTCAAAACAGCGAGCTCGATAATAATTCCCCGACAGTGCATCTCTTTTGCTGTCAAGCATCCTTCAGCCACCAATCTCAGTATCCATATCCTTGGCCCCACCATATCCGGCCTCTTTCCTCGCCCTAGAACCAGCGTCCTGTGCGCCATCGTCTGCCGAAGAGGCAGCCCCACCGTAAGCAGAGTCCTGATTTGCGGACCCGGACGACGTCGTGGTTTGGCCCCCCATGCCGTGCTCCGAGATGGCCTGGCCGTAGCGGATCTTCTCTGCTGTGGCGGCGCCTGCTGCGGCGTGGTCTTTGGCTGCTTGTTCGCTCGACACGTCGACTTCGGTCTCGGGCTCTGCAGGTACTTGTCAGCATGGATTGCTCGTTGTGGGTCATGCGAGAGTTGTGTGTGGTCAGCTGCGAGATGAGTTCATTGGATGACGAGGAGGGGCGGATTGAGTGCATTGAACGGCGAGTATCGTGATGAAGTAGCAATTGCAGAATTACAGGACTCAATCGGCCGTGTGATTATGTGGATCGAGATCAGAATAATACAGAAGATATTCATTACATACCACCGAATTGTCCACCGGACTTCTTTGTGGGCTTCGTCACAGTGTGGATGCTCTCGTACCTGAATCACATACAGCGTCAGTACAACCTTCCTAGTACGATGTTCTCACTACCGCTGAATGATTTAGACATACTGTGTTGACTCTCCACCAGGTGCAGTATCCATGAGACCGGAAGACATGTTTATGATAGATGTGCTTTGATTTATACAGCAGCTTGCAGTGTATCGATCAGATGGTTTTCAGAAGAAAAGGGTGGAATGGATCAAGTCTTGACAGGTCAATCTGCTGCAAATACCAGCTCAAATGTTTGAAATCTTGTTGAATGGCAGAGGAATAGTGTAGATGTAGAGCTGAGCACATGTAGCTAAGGTAAGGTAAGGTAAGGTTGGGGAGAACAAGCGAGACAATGGAAGCAATAATGAGTAGTGACGTATGCGGGGTTGAACGATCTTACAAAGTCATAGTGGGAAGCTGCAGATGCGACTAACCAAGCGGGGTATCATGTGTGCTCAGCATGACTCGCAGTATTGACAGTAACCCCTGTCGATTAAACCTACCTTTCCTACTATACCTCAACTTACCATCTGCTATACATTTCGCCAATCCCATTGGGTCTGACCTACCTTGACAGTCAGGTAAGACAGTATATACGATCTCAGCAGTGCCACTGACTCTGTCCGCCGGACCAGAGAGACAATGGTCGAAGGAATCACGAGGAAGTGCCTGGCCTATTCGTCTTCACACGACACGTCTATTGCCATGCTAGTAGCCCACACCATGATGGTGACATTGCAGCGACTTCTGGCCAGCTCATGGAGCTATCGTAACTCAGACATGGCTCTGCAATTGTATCTCTTGTACCTGGTAGGAGTAGTCCAAATCAGTGAAGCTTTCCAGGTAGCCTCAGCGTCGCCATTTCTTTGTACTCTTGCTTCACCACCTCACCTCTATCGTTCAGGATGTTCTTGGCACCCATTTCGCAAATGGCAGCTCGGTCTAGCAATATATTGTCGGCCCAGACATGATCACTGTAGCGCCTGAGTATGTCCCGTGCGTCTATTCTTAGTGGAGCTTTGGCATCTGGACCGTGGCCCTCAGACCTATCGTCTTCCACCTCTGCCGATGTGCTTTGCATTCTCGCCTGGTCACTTTGAGCAATACCGTCCGACCGAGTAGCAGCCGATTGTTTTGGCCCCCTCTTACGGCCTTTGGCGTAGATGGTATTGACCAGTGTAGCATGCAGCTTAAGCGGGCGCTTGTCCTCGACGAGTAGACCGGCATCTTGAAAGATCTGCCGTAACGTTTGGCAGAAATGCTGGAGTCTCGCTGTTGAGTCTGTAGGACTCGTGTAGAGAATAGACGTCTTATGTGGTGGATGCATAGAAACAAGAGATGTAAGAGACACGATCAATGGAGCCGCATTTCCCGTTCTATCTAGAAGCGGTGGTGAAATAGACCGGGTAAGTGTCGAGGGACCTCCGGAGGGTGCAGCATCGGCCTCATTCGACAGAGCTTGCGTCGATGGCAGGATGTTATCACCTTTTAGCAGAGCATTTGCATCTATGTGTGAAAGTAATTCCTGGGCTGCTGCCAGACCAGCTTCATCGAGGCTCATAACCCCTAACGTCAGATGAAGGGATCCTACAGGCCGGATGGCTTTTTTGGCGACTGTGGACGAGGTGACTGATGGTACAGGAGGCTTAGGAGTCAGATCTTCGTCTGTGGCTGATTGATAAGGGTCATTCTTTTCATGATGGGAGTCAGACTTCGCGGCCTCGGGCTGCTTGTGGCATACATCGTGCTCGAAAGCTGATATACTGTGCTGGAGTTGAGATTCAGATGATTTGTTGACCAGCGGTATGCAGAGGAAATGGGTCAGTCGAGGCTTTTTTGACGGAGCTGGTCCACGGCTGCTGCCCCTTGACTTGGACGGACGAGGCATCGTTCTCGATGGACGGCGGTAGGAGTGTCCACAACACCTGTGGTTCTTTACGAGAAAACTACGCGCAGATTCAGAAGTAGTGGCTCGAGAGGCCAGAGAGGGATTGATAGTGGTAATCAGACGCGAGTATAGCATCTACTACCAGAGGTACCGCCTACAAAATATAGGTGATATGCCGACTCGGTAGCATCTAGCTTGTCGCTACCTTAGGGAGCAGAGCACAGAGATATGACTATAACACCGGACCACGATTATCGATGGGCAGCCAGATTTGTATTATTTTCGGATCTTATTTCCTGATGGAACTTTATTGTCGTCCTCGTCGAGACAAGAGCAAGTTGAAGCATCTACTGCGGGCACAGGCCAAGCTTGGGGACGACTTCATGCGACTGACCTGGGCTTTCCCACCTAAGGTACGGTATAGAATAATATCCTCGAGCTGCTACTACACGCCAACATCAGCGCAATCTCATCATAAAACAAGAAAAAAAAAACATGTCGGAGTCTCCAGTACCCAAGGAAGAGTCTGCGGCTCAGCGCTCTGCTCGTCTCCGCCGTGAAAAGAGAAATGCCAGGATCGCGTCAGAAGGCAGTGACCGACTGGCCAAAATCACACAACTGAGTGGCCGACCTGCTCCAGCGCCCGAAGATGGTATGTATTCTTCCATACGATCTTCTTTGTTTCTGCATAATGGCTGACTGGAAACCAAAACAGTATCGCTCGTCAAGGACAAGCAGGCGTCGGTCGCACCAGACCCAGACGAGATCGACATCTCAGAACATCACTACACACCACGTATCACGCCGCGACCCTCGGGACCTTCGACGCCGAGCCAGCAGCTCTCTCAGAACCCCTTTGGACCCATGCCTCCCTTTGGCGCAGGAGGACCAGGCGGCAGTGGACCCCAGGACGACATGGCAGCCGACCCCATGATGCGCATGATGCAGCAGATGATGTCCGGCATGGGAGGAGGAGGAGAACCCAGCGCCGGAGGCTTTCCACCCATGATGGGCGACCCCAACGACGCCAACAACCCCATGAACGACCTGCCGCCCTTCATGAAGAACCTGATGAACGCGCAGCAGCAGACGCAACAGGACGCGGCAGCGGCGCAGAGTGCGCCCCGTGGCACGTCCGCCTACCTCTGGCGCATCGTGCACGCCGTCTTCGCCGTGCTGCTGGCGGGCTACATTGCGCTCGCGGGCCCCTTCAACGGCAGCAAACTCTCGCGCTCAGAGTCGATGCTGGCACACAACTCGTACAGCGGACCGAACCTGTTTTACTTGTTCGCCACGGTCGAGCTCGTGCTGCAGACGTCGAGGTATTTCTTGGAAAAGGGCCGGTTGCAGGGCGGAGGCATGCTGGCGACGATAGCGAATTCGGGACTCGTGCCCGAGCCTTGGGGCGGGTATATCAGGGTCTTTGGACGGTATTCTGTCATCTGGCAGACGGTCGTCGGGGATGCTATGACTGTGGTGTTTGTGCTCGGCGCGGCGGCTTGGTGGAGAGGTTTGGCAGCAGCATAGAGTTTAGCTTACGACATGGATTGCTCACACGTGCTAGTATGGGACTATTCCGCTAATGTTCCCGAAGTGCAATCTGGCGTGCTTGATGAGGCACAAATCACAGACAGGTGATAGAAGACGGAAAGACTCGGATGGATGACGATGTTATACACGATGGAATTTCCCCTGTAATGAATGCTTCACGAAACGCCATGCCCACGCATACCATACATGTGGGTCTCTCTCCCTTTCAGTTTTACACCAACACTTCAAGCAGCAGCAGCAGACATATCACCTCTAGCCTGCGCCAACAGGTCCTGCTCTCTCTTCTTGGCCTCTCTGACCTCCCTACTCAACGCACTATCCCTCTCGCTCTTCAGCCTCTGCTCCTGCAACTTCTCCAGCGTCTCCTTTTCCTCGGGCGTAGCCTCGACCTGCACCGCGCGCGTGACGCGCGCCACCTCCCTCCAGATCTCAGCACTGCTCTTGTTCGTCATGAGGATCGACTCGGAGCGCGTCGTGGGCGTGTAGTCCGAGGCCGCGGTGTCGCCGGATGTGGACGACGAGGGCGCGGGCGACGAGGTTGGCGACGAGGAAGTCTGGATGGCGTCGGTCGGCGCGTAGTGGATCGTCATGATGGCTGGGTCCGAGGGGGCGCAGGTGCGGTCGATGGTCATTGGAATGGCCGGGTTGTGGAATTTCAGGCGCACGAGTTCGTGGCGCCAGAATTTGCTGTGGAGTTGGTTCATATGAGTCGATTGCTGGACTGGAGAAGAGAGTAAACAAGGAGGTGGGTGGCATTACCGTGGTCCCATGTGTCCGCCATCATTCCTCTGCGCAAACCGCATGTGGATCCTCGAAATGTCCTTGGGGAGTATCGCTGCTCCGGGACCTAGTTTGATGGCGAGAAGCTGGTGGTTTGTCTAGTGTCAGTCATCGGAGGCCAGGATCGAGTGTTGGTGTCATTGGGTATGGTGTTGGTTGGGACGGCAGTTGTGTACCTTCTGGGATTGATTGTCAGTCTCTGGGTGCATGTGAATAACGATGATGGTTTTATTTCGAGGGAGGACAAACGGTCTGTAGCTTTCGCGTGCGTTGTAACAAGGACACCATTCTGATTGATGTGTGTGATCTTTATGACTACAGTGTCTGGAACAGAAGATCCAGGGCAGGTGGTGATATCAATCAAGTGTCCGGAGGTGTCTTCTTGCTCGCCGCATTGATTACACAGTAATGATTACAAAGGAATGCGCGAGAGTCGAGAGAGTCTGATGTAATCTAATCTGATCTCCTCATCGGCTCCGCCGAAGAACTCCCGATACCAAATCGCCAAGACGCGTTTCCTTCCTGCAGCTTCACGCTTTGGAAGAGTTGCATAGAGGTCAATCTGCTGCATACCAGAACTGAGGCATCCACGCTACACTCTCCATCTTCGAGGCATTCCTTTCCATCTCGTACTGCAACCAGAAAACGTCTGCGCTGTTCTCACTCAGGTCCAATCATCAGAATCTGTCTGTGACTTCTACAGCCATCAGCAGCGCGCGCGAAGAAGGTCAACTTTGATCGATACCGACCACCTCGGCGACTGTCCTTTGTGCATTGACGCGACAAAAGCACCGGTTGACGCGACGCTCTCACATCAGCACGTCTCACTCTATTCTTGACACTCACTGAAGTCGACAACACAACACACGCTGTCTGCGCCTGTCGTTGCGCCCATCTTAGACGTCGCACTGATCACTGCCTACTCCACACAACACTTCGCACTATGGCTTCCAATGGCACGTCCGGGGGCATGAAACCCGTCCAGATCTCCGAAGTCAAGGGCAACGCGCGAGAGAACCGCACAGCAGCACATTCGCACATTCGAGGTCTCGGCCTGCGCTCAGACGGACGTCCCGAGATCAATGGACAGGGTTTCGTCGGCCAGGTGTCGGCGAGAGAGGTACGCTTCCTGTTTGTGCTTACTTTCGCATCACGCGCGGACACTGACAATCAGCACAGGCATGCGGTGTCGTCGTTGACCTGATCAAGGCCAAGAAGATGGCCGGCAAGGCCGTCCTGCTCGCCGGTGGTCCAGGTACCGGTAAGACCGCTCTCGCTCTGGCCGTGTCACAAGAGCTCGGCACAAGAGTGCCTTTCTGCCCCATCGTCGGCAGTGAGGTCTACAGCGCCGAAGTCAAGAAGACCGAGGCTCTCATGGAGAACTTCCGTCGCGCCATCGGTCTCCGCGTGCAGGAAACAAAGGAGGTCTACGAGGGTGAAGTCACCGAGCTCACTCCCGAGGAAGCGGAAAACCCCCTTGGCAACTACGGCCGCACCATCAGCCATCTCCTCATCACCCTGCGCTCGGCTCGAGGAACGAAAAAGCTACGGCTCGACCCCAGCATCTACGAGGCTATCCAAAAGGAAAGCGTCAGGATAGGCGACGTCATCTACATCGAGGCCAACACCGGCGCCGTCAAGCGCGTCGGTCGCAGTGATGCTTTCGCCACAGAATTCGATCTCGAGGCCGAAGAGTATGTTCCCGTGCCCAAGGGTGAGGTGCACAAGAAGAAGCAGATTGTGCAGGATGTCACCCTCCATGATCTCGACGTCGCCAACGCCAGGCCGCAAGGAGGCCAGGATGTCATGAGCATGATGGGCCAGCTCATGAAGCCGCGAAAGACGGAGATCACCGACAAGCTACGCGCCGAGATCAACAAGGTCGTAAACAAGTATATCGACCAAGGAGTCGCCGAGCTGGTGCCCGGTGTGTTGTTCATCGACGAGGTACGTCTGCCATTCATGTCCTGTATTTCGAATCTCACGCTGACCGTGTATCGCGCTCCAGGTACACATGCTAGATCTCGAGTGCTTCACGTATCTCAACCGCGCCCTTGAGAGCACAATCTCCCCTATCGTCATTCTCGCCTCCAACCGCGGCCAGGCCACGATACGAGGCACCGACAACCTGATCTCCGCCCACGGCATCCCCCCGGATCTTCTTCCTCGTCTCCTCATCATCCCCACCCACCCTTACAACGCCGACGAGATCCGCTCCATTGCCTCGACCCGCGCAAAACTAGAATACTCGACCGCCGCCCCGCCCGCCCTGA
This sequence comes from Neodothiora populina, assembly GCF_041146345.1. Classification (NCBI taxonomy): domain Eukaryota; kingdom Fungi; phylum Ascomycota; class Dothideomycetes; order Dothideales; family Dothioraceae; genus Neodothiora; species Neodothiora populina. Next base: position 465,250 of record NW_027191408.1, on the reverse strand, counting down.
CAAGCGGACAGCAAACGCCAGGCCAAGGCGTGCAAGCCGGCCTCGTGCAGACCATGACGCTGAGCCCCGACGCCCTCGACGAACTCACCCGACAAGGCGAGCGCGTCTCACTGAGGTATTCGCTCCAGCTTCTCGCGCCCGCGGCTATCTTGTCCAGATGCAGAGGCGCAGAGGGCAACGTCGTCGAGGGCGAAGACGTGCGCGAGGCCGTCGCTCTCTTCTGGGACGCTGGACGCAGCGCCGGCGTGCTCAGGGATCCCGCGACGAACGGTGGTTTCATCTCATGAGAGCCAGTGGGCTGAGCGAGCGAGCGAGCGCGTGCGTGCTCGAGGCCAAGGTCGAGCAAAAGCCAGCGGGCAGGTGAACGAGTGGCTATAGCGGATTTCATCACTGTTCAGATTCGAGTCCGGCGAAAAAAGCACGCGCATGCGCATGGAGAACATGTAGTCCTGCAGAATCAACAACGAACACGTGCTTTGCTAGAGGAGAGAGCAGACGGCATTGCAGAACATGCGTGTGGCCATCTACATTCACCTAACCTGCAAAGCACACCCATCTGCCCCACTTAACTCAACGAGGAAGACTCAATCGAAAGAAAAGGAAGAAAAGTGCTTGTTCAATCCCACATATACCACACGAAAGACATGCATGCGAGCAAGCGAGCAAAATAGCAGTTGTTCCAGGGCGGCCGAACAAGAAGACCTCGCAGATGAAGAACTGCTGTTATCCACAAGAGAGGAAAGACCCTGTACCAGCGAACAGACACTGGCTAAAAAAAAACCACTAAACAACGACTGGCGAATGAAGCGCACAACCAGCCGAGGGAGGGGACCAAGCGATAGATCTATGCAGTGAACAAGGCAGATGGAATAGATGGACAAATGTATGATTAGATCCTAGGTCGGGCAGGCAGGCTGGGTGTATAGATAGGTCCAGAAGAGTGGTCTTTGTCCCATGTCAGAAGTACAGTAGTGGTAGTGGTAGTGGTAGTGGCAGTGGTAGTGGTGACTTCACACTCAGGCCCGTTGATCTGGAGCTACCGTACCTTGAATCAAATCCGCCCGTCACCCCCTTTCTCTACCCCGAGGAGTAAGATACAAGGATAGTGTTGGTAGACATCCAGCACCACTACAGTGGTAAATAGACGCTTGGAGTCGGCTTTGTACTCCGCACTACTGCTGCTGCTGCATATTGCTGATCACACTTACACACGTGTGTGTAAGTGTGTGTGTGTGTGTGTAATGCATACATGATACATAACTAATTACGACAAGGGTTTCTCGAACAAAGACGACCAGAAAATAAACACACAACACTGTCCAAGCTGCTGCTGACTGCACAAACTGGTAGAAACGGGGGATTGAAGACTCCTCTACCGTCGGCTAAGCTCTCATCCGCGTCATACATCCAACCCAACCCATTTCCTTCTTTTGGATCGCACTCGTTCTCAAAACATTTCACGTTTCCTGTTGCTGCCTTGTTTTGCCTATCGACTGGAAAGCACGCAGGCTAGCTATCTTACTAGCTCGGACTCGTCCCTCTTCATCTTCCTCGTGAGAACACACTCTACTCAAGCGATTTACTGAGCAGCAGCAGCGGCGGCGGCGGGACGTGCGGGTCTTGCTCCAGCTGCCTTCTTCGACCTATAGTTGATAACATCAGCGACACCCCCTCTCGTCAACAAGAACTCCAAAAGGAAACTCACATGAAGGTCCTGGACAAGAATGAAATGCCGACCATCATAGCCCACGAAGGGACCATGTTGAAGTAGTAGACAGCATAACCGAAAGGAATGGCCAGACCGTACTGGGCGAGCTGGCCATCAAAGGGGTGGAAGTAGCCCTCGTAAGGGGCCTTCTCTGCGTACTTGGCGTCGGTGTGGATGGCGGCGATCTCGCCAGCGGTGACCGAGGTTCTGTTGAGAGCGATGGAGTAGACCGAGGTGGCAGGAGTTGACTGGTCCTCGAGAGGCTTGGGCAGCTGCATGTACATGACGGTGGGAGGACCGGCGGCCCAGGCGTTGCAGAGGACGGGGTCGGTCTCACAGTTCAACACGACCAGGCGAGGAGGCTCCTTGGACGCGGCGATCAGAGGGATCGACTTGTTCCACTCGGCCTCGGCGTGGCCGCACACGCCGAAGCAGGTCTTGTTGCCTCCGGTGATGAGGAGCATGACGTTGTCGATGCCAGACGCCGAGGTGGTGGTGGTGGCGCCGGGGACGAGGACCTCCTTGTAGTTCTCGAGCGTGACGCGCTCGACGCTGAGGTCGGCGACCTTGGCGGCAGCAGCGTTGACGGGATTCACGTTAGGCACGCTGGGCATGCTGGGAGCAGAAGGCACACTCGAAGAGATGGCTTGAGTGGCCTTGTTGAACCATCCCTTGACCTGATCCATCAAGGGGACCTGCTCTGCGGCGAGTGCCACGGTTGGCAGTGCCAGGACGACGGGGCTGAAACGCATGATGACTATGGTTGAGAAGTAGAGAAAATGCAATAGACAAGCGATGAATCAGTCGTGGCAGTTAAGACGACTGGCGATGACACTTGATCGAGTTCGTGTTGTTCAAAGTTGGTTGCCCAAGGTATTGCTTGCTGCCGACGTCACCCTGCAGAAGATTAGAACGCGTACGGAGTATAAGGTATACAAAGTAGACTCGGGCTACCCGCACGGCGAGTGATGGGAAGGAGTAGATAACGTAGGCAGATAGCGAAAGAACAGGGTCCTGCTCGCGGAAACAGCGCGAGACGTTATGTGTCACTAGAAAGAAAGAAGAAAAAGACTACGTACCGAGAGGAATTGCTGATCAGAGAATGCTAGACAGTCAATAATTGACAGGCAAGAGATGTGAAGGAGATGCCTCTCCAGCTTGCAATGTGGTCTCTACTGCTCTCTTACTCCACCCGGCAGTGATTAATGAACATGCGACGCGAAGCACTATTTCAGGTACATTGGCACGCTGGTCCGAGCTTCCATGTCTCTGCTTCCGACTAGGAACTGTAACCGTATATATATAACATGTTGAACGGACCCACGGAGGACTATCTATGGCCTTGTATATTGGTGTGAAGTAGTGGTGGTCATCGGAAGCTTACATGCGTTTCCATAGCCATGTCGATTCTACCTTGTAGACATCACTCATCACAATGCAGGGTTGCAGCAGTCTGGAGGCGCTTGGTGGAGATGTTGAGCTCCTTGCAAACACAGTGCAAATATGGCTGATGCAAACAAACAAGATGCAAACACTGGTTGCAAATCAAGTTCGCCTTGGCTGACTACGGAAAGGATGTGATTGGCCACTGCACCCAGCAAAGATGTCATGGCGTTCTTCCGACACTCGAAGCCGAGGGTGATTTATGACTTGCAAGTTGCTTTCTGTACAGTCCGTCTGATAAAAACCACCTGATCTACTACAATCCATCCTCATGCTGTACTGACTCTTCTGATCTGTCGACCTCTACCTACGTCTGATCCGCAATCCTAAAACCCCTCGACACCTCTCCTCACACCTCACACTTCGCACCGTGCGCCTTGAGCACGCAGCAGCAATGTCTCTACAGCGTTCCACAACAACCGCCGCGGCTTCGGCCTTGTCCATGTTCAGATTTGCCGCCGGCTCTTCCTCAACAGCGGGTCGTCAATGTCAACGATGCTTCCGACCCTTCTCATCCTCGCACATTTCCAGACATTCACCGCGGCGCCAACTCCAAACTGAGGCTTTCCGCCCCCACTCGCTGGAATCAAGCTTGCCTCCTCCCACGAAGTCCGCCATTCAAAACCCCTCCATCGCCCACTCCGTCTCCGGACTCGATCAGCCATGGACACAACACTCGGAGCTCCCGTCACGCGAGCAGTCTGCCGCGACGCCTGTTGAGAACGACCCTCCCAAGCCCTTCTCCCGTGTGGCAAACACCGCTTCCTCATTCGCCGCTTCGCCGCAACCACCTGCCACCAAGCCCAGGAAGAGCAAGCTACGACCGCGAAAGGCCGCCATGACCCTATCGTCCAAGGCCGTCGATCAATTGCGTCTGCTGCTCGATCAGCCAAATCCACAGCTCATCCGCGTTGGTGTGAAGAACCGTGGCTGCTCAGGCTTGGCCTACCACCTCGAGTTTGTCGACAAGCCTGGCGCCTTCGACGAGACTGTCGAACAAGATGGCGTCAAGGTCTTGATAGACAGCAAGGCTTTGTTCAGCATCATCGGCAGCGAGATGGACTGGGTCGAGGACAAGCTGAACCAGAAATTCGTCTTCAGAAACCCCAACATCAGTAAGTTTGCCCCTCCATCGACGTCACCCGATTTGTCAATATACTGACTACTACCTCAGCTGAGCAATGCGGATGTGGGGAGTCATTCAGTATCTCATAGTGTCTTCTCTGCTTTACCCTTGAACCTTGATTATACCCTTACATTAGAGGTCACGAAGGCCCAGAAGATTTCTTTCATAGATTATGATATACCACTTTCCAGAAACAGTATCGAGAAGAGACCTTCAACTAGTAAACACCTGGCTCAAAATCCACCACTCTGACACCCTCAACAATGTCTTTCAAGCTTGCAACAAACTCCAAGTGTGCCGGGTCCTTTTCGAGATAATACTTTCTGTCCCCCTCGTTTTGGAACTCCGAGATAAAGCCATGAGTCAAACCGCCCTGTGTAGCAAATCGTCAATTCCTAGTCCTAGCCTTCAGTAACAAATAAAATCACCTGTGCACCCTCGGGGCTGTTATCCTTTCCTCCGCCGTAAGACTTGACATACGGCTGCTTGCTGGTCGGATGCACGCAGTTGTCCTTGAGCGCAAGCATACGTCTGCACGCCTATTAAACCTGTCAGTCCCTCGTGATATCCTCGTTACCACCCAATTGGCAGCTTATTTCTTGTAGGGTATATTTACATCCTTGACCACTTCCGGTTTGGCGGTGGATTTAAACTCAAACAGGACTATGTGCATAATCGTCATCTTTGCGGATTTCTGGGGGAGGGAGTTGCTAATGATCTCTTGAGGGGTTGACCTGAGTATGGCTGCAATTGCTTAGTTCAAGAGTTAGAAGATGTGTGATGAGGACAGAGGAACGGAACAACTGATTGATTGATTGCTAATAAAGCTGAGAGATAATAGTGCTTGCTGGATATATCGGTTCTTGGTCCTGTCCTTCTGCCGACTCGGCTGTATGCATAACCGAATCGGTGTGGAAAGCATGACGTTCACGAGAGAGAGATAACCCCACTATGTTGCGATGCAGCTAGCCTCTTGCTGTCACTTCACTCCTCTCGGATATATGTGGAAATAATGTCATGTGCAACTCTGAAACTCATTATATGCATATAATAAAATGGCATATCTATAATCCTGTGTATCGTGGTGTGTCGCCAGTGTTACAGGCAACTCTGCCATGCACTCTTGCTAAGGTACCTAAGGTAATCAGCAGTGTTTTGGTTGCATGTCGCGTCTGAAGCAGAAGCCTTTCCTTCCCCGTTTACAGCTTGGTGCTTGGCTTGCTGAGTCCTAAACATTACCTCAAGCTAAATCTACATACTTCTGATGCTCTAAAGTGTCTTTGTATAAATCAACATAATACACCGAGAAGTTTCTCACGTGTCAATATGCCAATAGGTATGCTGTGACCGCAACACGTGTGCTTGATTCGGGATTTCGACCGAACCAATAATTCATCACCTCAGGAGGTGCAACAGGCGTTACACATGGCACATTCACAGAACCCTATCGTGGTGGACCTGGTCATACGCTTTACCGTCTCGGAAGAGGACCTGATCATTCGCATCGAATCAGCGCAGACGACAAGTTCATTATCTGTCAAGCAAAAGATTCGAAGACAGGCGTCAACAGCTATCGCAGGCAAACGGCTACGCCTCATCTTCGCAGGTCGCTTTCTCCCCGACACTGCCGCATTATCAAAATGTATCACTATCCCACCTCCTCCGCCTGCGCATGTGAACCATGATGTCCAGGGCAAAGGGAAGTCGCCCGCGACAGCCTCATCTACTTCGCAAGCACCACGAGTCATTGTGAATTGCTCGGTCGGAGACCTTCTGACTCCTGCAGAGCTAGTCGCTGAGTCCGAGGCGGCTGAGGCTGCGGACGCTGTTCTCGTCGAAGGCAGCGCGAGTGCGACTTCAGATGTGAGCAATGGAGAGGGGTCAGCATCGAAAACCACAACAGCGCCGGCGCCACGCGGGTTTGATCGATTGCTATCTCAAGGCTTCAATCCGGCCGCGGTGGCCGAGATGCGTGCTCAGTACCTTCAGATCTTGTCATACACTCGCACGCCAGATACTATGCCATCTGGTGACGAGTTGAGAGTACTCGAGGACCGGTGGCTAGACAACAATGACGCGCGCGGCAGTGGAGCCGCTGAAGGCGGCAATGAGGCTAACCCCGAAGACGGTGGCCTCGAAGATATGCTCTGGGGGAATATCATTGGCTTCTTTTGGCCAGTGGCGATGGTGCTATGGTTCAGAGAAGAGGGCATGTGGACACAACGCAGAAGAATATCCGTCCTTACCGGCATGCTCGTGAATCTGACGTTTGGGTTCCTGAGGATTGCCACTTAGTATACCCCAAATGCATCATCGGATTATCTTCCCGGCCCCAGATGCTACAATATCGTCAAGATAGTGCAGCGACACTATCACAGATGGTGGTTTCATCTCGCATTCAGTAGTGAGCACATAGTGGATGCCAGACGCCACATGGGATCATTCAAGATAAACAGATAACGAGTCATCTGCGCATTCGGCCCTGCTCTTGTGCCCAGGATCTGTATTCCCTTGTGAGAATGGATCGCCTGAGCTGGCCGAAGATGGACTAGCTAATCATGCAAGTCGGATGCAGTGCTACAAGAACAGGTTTCGAACGCTGCATCGAACATTCCATCTCAAACAGCGCCATCACAGTTGTGTGCAGGTTTCAGCGACGTGCTGAGTACCATTGGTGCAACACTTTGACGGAAATTGCCCTAACTTGTACATTGCACGGGTCCCCCACCGTTCACCACTTCTTGACATGTGAATGGTCGCGGTCAACGCCGCTTTGATCCTAGGGCAAGGATACGAGAGTGCAGAATGTCTACAACGCGGGTTGCAATTTTGTTGAGACACGTCTTGAACAAAACATATACAGCTCGAGAATGAGGCTCTACTGTCGTGGTGTGCTTCCCACAGTAGTGTTGTAACGATGCGTTCGCGTCATGTGCCACATCGTAGCATGCCTGTTTATTGTATGCGTAAGGTATCTTCGAGGGGGCCTGACTCTGCTAGCATCATGGGTACGGTAGGGTATCTGTATATGGAGAGACGGCATAGTTGGAATTGCTTTTACATAATAGCTCCCTTTCGGGATCGCTGATCCCGGTCAATTCGCAGGGTCCCGGTCATCCGTGCTCCGATCATTTAGCGATATCAGATAGCCTAGAGTAACGTTCTGTTCAGCCCGTTCAAGCATCCAGTAGGATATGCGTGTTGCGCCCAGCAGCGGGACTAATTGATGCGCAAAGATGATAGCCATACGTAAAAGCTTAATGACTCAAACATATGTGCTGGGATAAGCAATCCAATCCAGGACATACTTTTTCTTTCCTCTCCCCACGATGTTCACGAAGCTTATCAAGTGGGCCGACGAGGCGCTCCATAGGGTGAATATGCTGGCCAACCCGAGCCGACGCTTATCACACACCATTGTCGAGGTCCCAGCGTCTAGACCACAGCATAAAGCTCGTTTACACCCACCACATGGTGGACTGCCGTTCGACCAGTCGCTAGAAAACTTTACTTTTCTTGCCTCGCTTTGGGACTGGTGCCTCTTCTTTTTTTTCGTTTAAAACTGCACTGTGCCCAAGCTCTATCCATCTTTGCTGGCCAACCCACGCTTCTTGCGTTTTCCCCCATACCCCAGTGCACTCACGAGTCAAAACATACTGCTAAGGCATCATGTCTAGCTCTTCGCACGATATCCCCACACACTCCCAGCAGCCTCGCAAGTCGTCCGCGACCGAGGTGCATGGTGAGAATGCCCAGAATGTCGTTGATCTGAGTGAATTGAATGGAGAAGACCAAGCCCTCGCGCAATTTGGCTACAAACCGGTACAGACATGATCTTCTCTTTCTTGCGCCCTTTGACCCTTTGCAATCGCACCTGTGCTCTCGCCGAGTCTGTTCTTGGCCATGTTCATCACCCGGACATCGACCCATTGCGACAAACAAGCCTTGCGACAAGAAATACTGTTCCCTAGCGACAAGACCCTTGCACTCTAAATAACCAAGCAACGACTACCAAGCCTTGGTGCCACGACATTCCAATGCGACAAAATCATTGTTCAACGCCAAAAAGACATTTTACTGCACGACTACTTGGGGTGAAAAAAGTATACAGTACAAAATCGCAAAAGCAGTGCTCTCGTCGTCTTACGCCGAAATAATTGTCTACACGCTCTCCAACGCGACAAGGAAAATGCTGTGTCAGTTCGGCCAAATCCCACACTTCGTTCACACCGGACGGGCAACTACCCCAAAGCGCCATGACCCGTTCTCTCCCTGGCGCAACTGCGGACTACAACAGACCACGCTATGAACCCTATCAACCCCACGTGGAGACGGCCCAACGCAACAATCACCAGGGAACCAATGCACCAATACTTTGATTTCACCGCAATGGATTGATATGCAAGGACAAGTTTACTGACTCATAACTACTAAAGGTCTTCAAGCGAGAATTCGGTTTCTTCGCCACTTTTTCTTTCGCCGCTAGTATCTCGGCCTGCTTTGCGACCATTACTACTACTTTCTCGTATCCACTTTACGCTGGTGGTGCTGCGTCAGGTCAGTCGATCAGTACGGTGGCTAGGTATACGAACCCAATGCTGACTATCGCACAGCCGTTTGGTGTTGGCTCATTTCCGGCTTTGGCTGCATGTGCATTGCAGTATGTTGATCCCGAATTAGTAAACCACTTGCACATCTCTGATATCCTTCTAGGCCTCAGTTGCTGAACTTGTCTCGGCTTATCCGACCGCTGGTGGACTCTACTTCACTGTATCGCGTCTTGCACCTCCGGAGTGGATTCCTTCCATTAGTTGGTATGTGCTGCTATAAGGTGCTTCTTAAAAGGGTCAGAATGTACTAACGTTACCAACAGGATCACTGGTTGGTTGAACTTGATTGGTCAAATCTGTGGTGTTGCATCGACGGAGTATGGCTCGGCCAGTATTCTTCTTGCCGCAGTCTCCCTTGGATCAAATGGCAGATACACCCCTACTACGAACCACACCGTAGGCGTTCAGGCCGCACTCACTGTTTTCCACGGATTCGTCAACTCCCTCAACACCAAATGGCTGGCTAAGATCACGACGAGCTATATTGTTTTCCACATGCTTTCAATCGTCACTTGCAGCATCGCACTCCTAGCAATGTGTCCCGACCGCCACGATGCTACATACGTATTCACCAACGTCACCCCTGACTCCGGCTGGTCACCAAAGGGGTTTTCCTTTCTTTTCGGCTTCCTTTCGGTTTCTTGGACCATGACTGACTACGATGCGACTGCTCACATCACTGAGGAGATTGATGAGCCAGAGAAGAAGGCTCCTTGGGCTATCTTCCTTGCCATGGCGCTCACCTACATCGTTGGCTGGCTCTTTACGATTGTCTTGGCCTTCACCATGGGCGAGCCTACCGAGATTCTCGCCAGTGAGCTCGAACAGCCTGTGATTCAAATCTTCTACAACAACCTCGGTCGTGCTGGTGCCATTACTTTCGCTGTCTGCGCCTTCGTTATCCTGAACTCTTGCGCGATCGCTGCTCTGCACTCCCTCGCTCGTACTGTCTTCGCCTTCTCCCGCGATCGTCTTATCCCTGGATCCCGCATTCTGAAGATTGTCGACAAGAGGACTGATACCCCCATCATCGCTGTCTGGTGGTCTGTCTTCTGGTGTGCCGCCATCAACCTCATTGCTCTGGGCTCTTACGAGGCTGTCTCCGCTATCTTCAACGTGTGCGCAATCGCAATGGACTGGAGTTACTGTATTCCCATTATTTGCAAGCTCATCTACGGCAAGTTCCAGCCTGGTCCGTGGCACATGGGCAAGCTCTCTACGGCGGTCAATGTATACGCTTGCGTCTGGACTGCTTTCGTCTCGGTCATCTTCCTGTTCCCTACCTATTATCCCGTCACTGTTGACACCATGGTAAGTCTTTGGATCCCGTCTAGCTTCGTTGTACAGCGGCTAATTTCACAACAGAACTGGGCTATCGTCGTCCTGGCGGGTATCTTCGTCCTATCCACACTTTGGTGGATGATCAGTGGTCGTAAATTCTACATTGGTCCCATTGCTGAGACCCAAGTCACCGAGGGCGTCATGCCTGAGAAGGAAGAAGAGCACATGGAGAAGTCCGCTCTGTCATAAGCTTTTGGCATTTGACAATGACGATATAATCCTTTTAGTATTTTTTGTACAGTCTATTAGAAGTTGATGAGGAGCAAAAGTTGCTTGAGGTTGTATATAGCTGCCGACCGGTGGTGTCAAACAGTGTTTTCTTTCATCGCCTTTGCACTTTGGTCGCCATGGTTGCATCTGCCAGTCGTGGACGCTGAACACCGGCCGCTCATAAGATACAATACTGTGGCATTTGCAAACTCATCTAAATTGATGTGGTACCAAACTCAGCTTTGGCTAGGACTCAATTCTCTACGCATTTGGAATATGCACCATGACGTGACCCGTGCGCTATCGTGCAAAATGCCGGCACTGATCCATGTTCAGTATGAGGTGTTCTGGAACTACCTTATCTATCGTTATATCAGCCAGAACCCTGATGAACACTTTCCTACCCGACATCACCACGTCTCTCCCTCTCTCTCCTAGTTATGGTGAATCAAGCAGTCTTCTGGTCGCCTTCCTGTGCAGATTCCTCCTGACTATGCATATGCATGATGACGCAGCTTGCAGGACCCGGCGGAAGCCGTGTGCTCTCGACCTGCGTCCTTGCATAAGACCACTGCCTTAGTATTCCGTGACAGACGCATGCGCATGCATGTATGTGGCGAGCAAATAGAGAGTGGGCCAAGGGAGCTCTAGGCGCTTCGCTGTTGTCGAACCGGTCAGAGTCGGAGCCCCTCCAGCCTTTTGCTAGCTGACACTTGCCGTGCTCGCCATAAGCCTTCGCGCCGTGGAAAGAGTTGCTTCCGCCGGTGCCCTGGGAGTGAGTTTCCGCGCCTCACGCCATCTAACTCACTGTTGTCGAGTAATTTGTGCTTTAGTGTCGCTGCTATGGCCGAGGATTTTGCGGTAGGTGCTTCTCGTCTCATTGATCTGCTATCTCGCTGTCTTCAAACTTTCCATTCATGAAGACAATTCGGCCATCTGATCACGTTTTGAACATCACCTAAACCTGCACTTTTCTGAAATTTTTAAACACAAAAAGGAATTAGGCCTTGAAGGGTTCAACAAGGCTACGGACAAGTTATTCGATCGCACGTACGACAAAGTCAGCGGAAGCAAAAGCAAAAGTAAAAACAAGGGCAGAGAGAATATGAGCAATCACCAGAGATATGCTTCTCAACCTCCCTCGCACCGCGGCTATGACGATGATCCGCACAACGAATACGACGATGCTGAACCATGGGGTCCTGGAGGGCGATATAGAGGGAATGATCATTACGAGCCAGTAGCATATCAGCAACAGAATTACTTTGATCAGCCGAGATATCCCAATGTAAGCCCAGTATCGTTCAAAAAATTCAAGTGGGCGTGATGTATTAAGGAGGGGCTGATTGAGTATCAAAGGATCGTGTACCGCAACATTATGATGCTCTGCCTCCAGCTTCGACACAAGAGCAGGCTGCGCCATACGTGGTAAATCTACTTCTCACAGATACCTTTGCGGACGAGCAGACTGACACCAGATACAGGCTGCAGGTACGACAGCAGGTGCTTTAGCCCCTTACCCGCGGCGACGTGATGACTACTATCCAGATTACGACAATGAGGACCGTCGAGTGCATCGATCGTCACGCTCTCACCGAAGGCGAGACAGCCGGTCGTCCTCTCGATCACGATCCAGATCCAGGTCTAGGTCTGGTGCCGAGCGTCGCTTCAGAGACGTGCCTAGTCTTGCGTTCGACAAGAGTGAGCTTGGTATCGGAGTCGGTATTGCTGGCGCGTTGGTAGGAGGATTGCTGGGACGTGAAATGGGGGATCACAAGAAGCGAGGGACGGCTTTGGGAGCTGTCATTGGTGGCATAGGGGCCAATATCGCTGAGCACAGGTGGAAAATTTACAAGGAAGAGAAGAGAGCAAAGGAACAGGCAATGGAGGATGCATGGTACCAACGACACCCGGAGGAGCGTGCGTCTGCTTATGCGTATGATGATCGCAGTAGTAGACGCCGAGGACACAGCAGATGATCAGTCGATGGTAGACCGAGGTGTGTATCGTTCCCGGTCATTCTGGTGTTGTATGCTTTCTTGTCCTGATAGGGTGCAGAATAACCCCAGTGCGTTCAGATTCTATATAGCATTATCACGACGTGACGTATTTTGATGAGGTATGCCAAAAGCACACATGATTTGCCGATCCCCCTTTGACAATGGCAACCAGTGTAGATTGCTTGTAATTTCACAGCGGAATGATCACTTCCACACAGCGAGTGAGTATCACACTATCAAAACCGTCAAGGAATGCTCACAAAACATCGGCGTGTATAGAATTGGACAGGGTTCCCCTCGTACGCCTTCGACTTTCTCGCTTCCTCGGATTCATCCTGAACGTTTGATGAGCTCTGTTGTTCTGTTCCTGGACATGAACGTGTCATGTGTCCATCTTGAAACGTATGTTGGAATCGTGTAGTGGTCTTATCGGACGCCCTGTCATCAGCGTATATACTCCGCTTGGCAAGATATCGCGACTCCGATTCCCGCTTGACGTGAGGGTTCAATCATTTACACGAATGGAGCAAGAGGAGCGATTGCCATAAAAATACATAGAAGTGATCAAAAAAGGGACATGATGGAAATATGCAAAGCACAAGGCTTCCATCTGTACCTGCACGCAAGGATGGAAGGATAATAATACATTTCGTAAGCCCTTTGATCAAAGATCAAATATCGCCACCTGCTAATCACATACATCAGGACTACGATTGTTTCTACGCATCAGTAGTCGAGCACGAGAACCCTGCACTTAAACATTGTCCTCTAGCAATCCAGCAAAAACAAATCATCGTGACATGTAACTACGAAGCACGTCGACACGGGCTACACAAGCTTCAACTCATCACGGAGGCGAAGAAGCTATGTCCCGATGTCGTGATTGTGCTGGGCGAAGATATCAGTCGCTTTCGGGACGCGAGTAAATTGCTCTATCGCTATCTCAAGCAGTTCTCTTGGAACGGCAAGGTCGAGAGACTTGGGTTCGATGAGGTCTGGTTGGATGTCACTGATATTGTGGCTTATAACTTGGACCTGCTGAATCGTCATGCTCTCCAGTCGTCGTTTTTCCAAATTGTTAAAGACGATCCTACCCAGGGATTTGAGTTTGATGCGACTGCGTTTGCTGGATACTCTTACCCAGAAGAACAGACATCAGCTGCGGCAGATCATGGAAACGAAGAGCTGGAGATGCGTCTTCGTCTCGGCTCCCATCTTGCAATGTATATACGCCACAGACTTGAGGATGAAAAGGGCTACACTGCTACTGCTGGGATTTCAACATCCAAATTACTGTCTAAACTCGTCGGTAATCTACACAAGCCTAATGGCCAGACGACCATGGTCCCTCCTTATGAGTCCATAGGCGGTACAGACAGCAATGTTACCACTTTCATCGATGGCCACGAGATCGGGAAGATACCTGGAATCGGCTTCAAATTAGCACAAAAGCTCCGCGCAAAAGCCCTTGACCGACCCGCTGATTTCGATAAAGGGTTGGTATACGGCGGCACTCTAGAAAAAGTCACAGTGCGCGACGTCCGCCTTCACCCCGACAGCAGCCCAGAGAGTCTAGAGAAACTACTCGGCGGGCCTGGATCAGTACACGGGATCGGACTGAAAGTCTGGCAGCTGCTGCACGGTGTAGACGACACTGAAGTGTCATGGGCTCGACTCGTACCGCGACAGATTAGCATTGAAGACAGCTATATTCGTCTCGACACGTTGGCTGAGGTCATCGCCGAGCTCACCAATCTCGGTCGCAGTCTGCTCACGCGCATGCGTATAGATCTCCTCACGGACACCGACGAAGACGACGCTACAGGAGTACCAGATGTCTCTCCGGACGGGCAATCAACAAGCCCTGAAGAGGAAAAGAAGCAGCAGCAGCCGCAGCCACAGCGCAACATCACAAGCAAGAAATGGCTCGCGCACCCGCGTACAATTCGTCTCTCCACACGTCCCCGCTCGCCTCTAAACCCAGACGGCACACGCACGCGCAACTTCAAACGCATATCCCACTCGGCACCACTGCCGACTTTCGTCTTCAACCTCTCCAGCTCAATCGACGCACTCGCCGACAAATTAGTCCTCGAAGCACTGATCCCCGCCTTCCGCAGACTGCACCCCGAAAAGGCCGGGTGGAATCTGAGTCTGGTCAATGTGGCTGTGACGAACATGGCGGAGACGGCGAGCGATAGTAGCAGGACTGCTAGTGGGAGGGATATTGGGAATATGTTCAAGCGGCAGGAACTTGTCTCGAGTGAGTTTCGGATTAGGGAGGATCGGAGCTTGTCGCCGCCTCTGGGCAGGGAGTCTGAAAACAATGATAGAGCGGAAGCGCCATCGTCGGATGAGCGAGGGGGTCATGAATTGGATGATGGACACAGTGGTGACATGATTGCAGATTTCAATGAGAATGGGGATGAGGATGACGACGCTCGATGGCACGGCGAAGATGAGGAAATAGGCCAGAGATGCGAAGTCTGTGGTCAACATGTGCCTCCGTTCGCATTAGCAGCACATCTCAGATTCCATAGTCTAGGAGATTGATGTATTGCCCGACAAGTCCTATTGCTAATCGCTCATCATATCTAGTGCCTCGAATGCTCCTTATATTCAGGGCCTTCGATGCCCGCTCTGCGGTCGCCATTGACCTTCGTATAATAATTGGCAAGCACATCTGAGATTCTATGGTCTAAGACTATGATCTTGATGACCCGCAGCCCCTGCATTGCTCTCTAGATCTAGTGCCTCCAATGCTCGCTCAGTAGTCGCAATCACCTTTGTCAAGACATATCAAGCAGCAATAGAATTGTCTAATGCCATTGATGCTTGCTCAGCAGTCGCCATTAACTTCACAGCGCTGGCGGTGCATCCAAGAATCTATAGTCTATGAGATTGATCTCGTTGTCCCACATCCCTTTGCCCACCTCTCTCTCTCTGTATCTAGTGCCTTCAATGCTTGCTCAGTAATCGCAACCGCCTTTTGAATGATAGATAGAGCATCAGTAATAGTAAAAGCTATAGAAAAACCTCGGCGCCGAGGTACGCCGATGTTGGGCTTATCTTGACTTCATCTCGTGAATCCGATCCACGAAGTTCTCTTCAGTTTACTACGAACCACTGATATACGACTACGAGTTCATCGATCCTTCCTAAACCGACATTGAGCTCATCCAGAATGAGGTGGCGGGTAAGGAGGTTATGTCCTCTCAGGGCCACGGCGCTAGTACCACCGCCGCCACCATTAAACCACAATACCATGAGGCAGCCAGACTAGAGAGAATAGACAGCAACAATGAGATGCAAGAGAAAAAAGATGAAAACTCTGCTACGACCAGCCTGCTCCTTTTCCGCCACTTAGATAAGTGTTTCAGGTTTGGAAAAGGGGGCTCTTACAAAAAGAAGTTCGATCACAGAGCGAAGGACTCGCCTTTCCTCTCTCGTCGACAGTTCGCCACCTACACATACACATCCCCCAGCTATCTGATTAACCGGATTCACTTTGTCTTCACTTACCTTAACCGGCTTGTCGATAGCGCTAGCGATATCGCCCTGTCGGTATTACCTCTTTCTACCTCTTCTTCATCATCATCATCTTCTTCTTCTCACTCACACGCACACCTACTCACTTATCCTTTGATAAGTGTCACTCTGCTCGTTAATCGTATACTCACACCACTCATTGACTCATCCATCCTTTCTCCTACCCCTCAAGATGCCTTGCCGTCTTGACAGACATCGCCACGTTTGGCCTGAAAAGGGTCTGCTCACCGTTGATAAGTGCGAGCGCTTCTGCGGATACTGCGAAGAAGATGAGCATCGCAACCATGAATGGAAGTACCCTTGGTTCTTGCGCAGGCATGTGAAGACCATTCACTGCAGAAGCGACGGCGATCATCCCGACGTTACCGTCTCTAAGGATTGGTATGTTCTTCTTTTGCCTTCCTTTCGTCGCAGACCTGTGTGTGACTTACCTTTGATTTCCTTCGTTAGGTCTGGCATGATGCCAAGGAGACCCCGTCTGCCTTCCCGTCCCAAGAGATCTTACAGGAAGAAAAAGACCGTCGCCACCGCTGACGAGAAGAAGAGTGAGGAGGCAAGCCCAACCCCTGCTCGCCGCAGACTTGTCAGGGGTATCAAGGGTGAAGGCACCGCGGGAAGCCCATCTACTCTACCACGCAAGCTTGTCGAGGACAAGGGCAATGGCATCGCTGAGAAAGCACCAGCCCCCGGCCCCATCTCAATTCCAGCGTAAGTCCCGTCATGACCTTTGAAGATCGCTGGCTGAAGGTGCTGATTCGACATGTAGCATGTGCAAGGGCAAGGACGAAAGCGAATGCAAGGACCCAATCGCAGGCGAGGGATTAATTAACACTGAGATGGAAGAAATGACCATCTCGAGCGCCTCCTCTGTCATCGAAGCCGGTGAGCCTGGCAACCCCAAGGAGGACATCAAGAGCAACTTCGCCATTGCCCTCAGCGACCTTACCCGTCAAGGCCTGCTCGCTGGACTCGCCGAGAGCGACATGAGTAGCATCTTCGTTGGTGAAGCTGATCGCTTGTCCTACATCGCTCTTTTGCAGAGCTCTGATTCCGAGGACTTCTCCATTTTCGGTTGAAAACGTGAGCGTGGCTCCGTCTTCGAGTGAAGGTGACATTATGGTAGCCATGGCATTGAACGGCGTTACTGAACTACATCTCCTTGATTGACGGAAGAGGTGGACAGGAGCAATGGTACGACAGTCGTGTTACAGGCATGTGAATGGAAGCTGGACTTTCTCCTCGCAAGAAAGGGGCCTTGAGGGCATTTCCGATCGTTTTTCTTTCTTTCTTTTTCTCTTCTTTGATACACTTTCACTTCTACTCAGCTGTTCTGAGATGCATCAGACACAAGCATGTTCACTCTCTAGTAGCAATCAGATTTTACACTTTTAACCCAAATGACCGCATTGTCGCAGCCTGGTGAATGTATGTACAGCAATTAGAGCGTGCCTGCCTTACAGCAAGGAAAATGCTGGGGAGGGACCATGTCACGTGCAAGCTCGGACCAGCAAGATCCGGAAGGTGCTTCTGCAACGGATTGAATGTACTGCTGCTTTGGCGCTCTGGCACCTCTCTATACCGCAAACCGTCATTCACCCGTCTTCAGTCATGCTGTCTGGTCGTATCGCAGTCCGCACCGCCCGCGTGGCAGGTTTCCGTGCCCCAATCTCCGTCAGGTCCTACGCCGCCGCCGCCGCCAGCTCTGCCTCGTCCAAGCCTCCGGTCGCCCTCTTCGGACTTGACGGCACCTACGCCAGCGCTCTCGTACGTACATCCGAAGATGCAGGAGAAAGAAGGAATCGAGGAGGAGAAAAAGCAATGGATATGGAGGGGGAGAACAACGCGGGATTCGGAACATGTATCTGACGCTCCATCGTGTCCCACAGTACACCGCCGCAGTCAAGACGCAGACCCTCGACAGCACTGCTCAGGCACTCGAGAAGCTCGCCGCTCTCTTCAAGAACGACGCCAAACTCCAGGAGATCCTCACTGCTCCCACTCTCAGCGCCGCCGACAAGTCCCAGATTATTGCCGAGCTCCAGAAGAACATCAATGTTGCCGACAAGGGTGACACTGTCAAGCACTTCCTCGAGACCCTCGCCGAGAACAACAGACTGAGCATCCTTGGGGGTGTTGCCGAGCAGTTCGGTACCCTCATGGGCGCTTTCAGAGGCGAGATTGAGCTCGTTGTCACCTCCGCCGCTGTATGTCGCGTCCGACCGGTCCTGCAAGAATAATCACGACTAGGGAGCATATACTGATCAGTTTTGTGTTACAGCCTCTTGACGCCAAGATCCTCCGCCAGCTCGAGACTGCCGTCTCCAAGTCTCAATACGTTGGCCAGGGCAAGAAGCTCAAGGTCGTCCCCAAGGTGAGTCCCTTCATGGCCGCTACCAATGCCACAGTCCTGCAGCGCAAGATACTAAGAACATCCGACAGGTCAACCCCGACATCAAGGGAGGTCTTGTCGTCGAAATTGGCGACCGTACCATTGACCTCAGTGTCTCCTCCAAGATCGCCAAGATGAACAAGCTCCTCGCCGACACCTTGTAAACATGTATATTAGATTTCCTGCTCAGTAGCGCCAATAGTACGCACCACGGTGTGATTGATGCTTGACAACTCTATCAAAAACTACCCATGTTAGCCAAAGTCCAACCTGTTAAATTTAGAGCCAAAAGTCTGACTTTGGTCGTACGATATCTACAAGAGAAAAGTGTTGATGATTCGGTGGTGCCGCGGAAGTTGCCTTGCTATGAGAGACCTATGAGTCCAATTACGCTCCACAGTACCTGTGATTGCAGTCGTCGTCTTCGAGCCAATGCAGCATTAAACTGGACAATCGCGCCATCTCTAAGAACATAGTAGTGAATCTAATGTATAGGACCTGAAGACTTGAAGAGTAGATATACAAGAGCGTCGAGCATTCATGTACAGGTCAATGCCGTAAAACATAATCTCGTCCCTGTGTTCTGCCATACCCTGTATCATCCGTAGGTCAAGTCGTTAGGCTACGCTCACACAATTGCATTATGTTTCTGGAGTGTCTGTTCTACTTTTTCGAGAACCGCGGAAGAAGCAGTGTGACAAAAACCCGCGATCGCTGCTGCCTTCAATAATGCTTGCCTCAGACAGGGGGCGGCAGCGGCGGCAAAGAGTAGGAAACAGTCGGACAGGTGGGATTTGATAGACACAGCGCGCAGAACAATTGGTGTGGGAAAGAAGAATACACGGTAAAGGTGGTTAGGAGACATCCTACCAGAATACTTGACCAATCTCTAGACATTTCAGAGACTCATGTTGTCTTATTGTCAGCTTTGCTCTCCGTGTTAGGGTTGATGCGACGGACATCCACAAGTCCCACAAGTCGGAAAAAGGTCGCAGAAAAGGCGATACTTGGCACCCCTTATATGTTCGAGATCTCATTGTCTATCATCCTCCGTCCGGAGAGAAAGTTGATCATGTTTGAGATCACAGTGTTCATCAAAATGTCAGGGGATGGCGAGGCTCTTGCAGACCGATTTAGGAGGCTCTCCCTTTTGCATGCGATCAAGGTCGCATAAGAATGTAGAACGATTCGTGGACTCGGTCCAGTCTTAGAGTTCATGCCTACCGTAGGTCAAGGTAAGGTACTCTCGAAGCACACTATTCAGGCTCGGTCTACAACAAATCATTTGTGCGGTGTCTTGTTCTCATATATGGTGCGAACCCGCACACTCGACTGTTTGAGACACGGATGCGTCTTTGAGGTAGGATTTCGTGTCGAATGCGACATCATAGAAAACGGACAAAATACGAGCAAGACGCGTATGAGCCAGGAGCATTGATTCGTCTGATGTAGACAGTCGGGTGATCCCAATCCATGACTTGCGAATGCCATCGCTAAAGCTTTCGTCTGACTTGTACTGTAATGAGGTGGCACGAACCGAGAGTGGAACCTGCATAATTTCAAGGAACTTCCGTTCGTATCGATAAAAGGTCACTAATACAAGTTGATGAAATCTTCAGATAGAGCACGCGAACGTGCAAGCCGCAAAGTGCCCGTTCTCAAATGGAGTCAGGCGATCCAATGGAGAAGACGTGGAGATTTGCTTTGGAGGAATGCGAAAAGATTCTTCCGTTGCGGATGAAAACCTGCAGCACCAGCAGCATACATATATGTATAGACACATGCTTATAGACAATCATGTAAGAATGATAGCGTCAAGGGTATCTGCACACCTACACGCACGAAAATAGTACCTTACATGTTGCTTGCCAACCACGACGGTTTCCGCGATATGGGATCTGCACCAGTACGCGTACGTAAGTGCAGGGCATTGCTAGCCCTTGCACCATCGCATTGGTCATAACCAACTCCGCAACGGCAATCACGGACCATTTCAAAAAATAATAGGATCCGAATGTGAGGAAGCAGGTAAGAGATCGGTCGTCAGCAACACCGAACATGCCCACGAAGGCCCACGAAGGGCAATTTTGTTTCCACGACTCGGCCGCGGTTTCATGATAGGACATGGTGCATCTAGCGAGTAGGTCAAGCCCCTCTCGACGTACCTTCTCAAAGGGTACATTCGATAAGTAGCTCAGATCTTATTGGAAATAAATTGGCTTTGACAGGTTCAGGGGCGCTGCCGGTACTGCAAGCGAAAACAAGGTCCGTAATGGGGGAAACAATCATGGATGTACTGGTTCGAAGCAACTAAGCCAAGAGTCGCGGCGTCACATATTGAGCTATGTTTGGTTGACCTCGTTGCTGCTTGGAGGCGAAATGGGTCTAGCTGCGTAACTCCCACCACTTCAGCGTCGCAACGAGAGCACAAGCGGCAAAGTGGCAAAAAAAAAGAGGACACGCTCTCAGTACTGTCTTTTCCATGTCTCTCCGGTGATGCGTCTCGCGGTGAAGTAATCTTTTTTACCGTTACTCGTCCCCCCGCTGCGACGAAGCGCTTTCTCGCACTCTGACTCTTTCCCTCTCTTTCGCGCAGCATTTTATCGTCATCATCCCAATCAATAAACGGTGTAGATCTGCAAGGTGTAATTGTTTCACAGCGCTCAGCACCCTCTCTCCTCAGGTACCCCGGTGATTGCCAGCATTGTTCAAGTGTAAGATCGGCTCCAACAAGCGGTCGCATTGCACGGCCCCCGTCGTCGGCCGTGAGACCCACTACTGGTTTGGTCTCGTCGCATCCATTGGTCAACGCGAGTGCTTGCATCTCTAGCCCCAATCAGCCTCCCTGTCGCAGTGAATAGAAAGAGGCGCAAATACAGTACACGCCTTTTACGATCCGGCCTTGTTTGCGTATGCCCAGGCATAAGGCCATTTGACGGAGTTTCATCTTACTGTACACACGCACTCTCACACAACCCCAAACACTACTGCTTCTGTCATCTCCTGTCTTCTTCCTGTGTTCCCCAAAAAATCATACTCACTTGGACTTGTTTGCGTGTTCGCTCTTTCTGAACAATCAATCCCTGTCGCATACCCTACGCCTCTCGTTCGCGCAAGCTGAGGGCTGGCCTCTCTCCTTGTGACTCGCACAACAAAGCATTAGTCCGATCTCTTCGGCATTCCGGCCCCCCTGCGAGCAGGCCACGCCTGAAGTTTTGTTATTGTCTTGACCTTCTGTCGTTACGGCAATTGTAGATCGTCGTCCCGGTCTACCGTTCACTCAACCTCTGCCTTCCGCAGTAGGTAGCAAGACAACCTCATCAAGTCTTCCATCACACTTTCCACACACACAGTATGTCTTTTCCACCGGGTTCATCGCCGCCCAATGACAACCAACATCCCCCTCACATCCGTCTCAATTCAGAAAGCGGCGACTACGTCAACATGAGCGACAACTCATCGCCTATCCTGCCTCAAGAAGCGGTGGCGAGACAGCCCTCGTCGCGCTCTCTCATCCCTCCACAGACCGGTGCCACCACACCATCATTACGGCAACAGGCCTCGCAGAACAGCCTATACACAGGTCAGACTCCTGCCGAGTCCGCTGAGCTCCTCCTCCCACCTCGATCAACAAGGAGTCGAAGATTCCGTGACGATGACGAGTCACCCATGCGCTCTCCGAGTGCCAGTGGGTACAACTCACGACGCACCAGTTGGAGCTCCGAGTCGGCGGGAAGCAGAGATAGTCGGCTGGGTCCTTTCGCTTCACCATTTGATGACTCAAGAGCGCCGTCGCGTGCCGGTAGTGACGATGACGGCGTCAACACTCAGACCGTATCTGAAAAATACAACATCCTGCCCTCTGCAGGACTCTTATTATTCCCAGAGGACGTCGAGAAAGACGATTACCTACACAACCCCGATCCCAACGACAAGATCCCACGTATAACTTGCGCCGAGCTCTTCTCGAAACGTGGTATAGTGAATCTGGGTGGTCTTATCCTCATCACACTCGGCATATGCTTCCTCTTCATCGGATATCCCATTCTGTAAGCGATTCGTCCTCCGATTTGACAGAGATCAGCGCTAACATGTGTTCGCAGTACTTATGTGAGGCGGTATACCGAGCCCCACTTCGATGAGTGTACCTCAGATCCGAATTGCATCAAGAGTGGTGTCGCCCTTTTGAAGAATGTCAGAACTGGCCTGGTAGATCCTGCTACACCAAAATCTGCCATGACACGCAAGTCGGTCGATGGTAAAACCATGAACCTTGTGGTATGTTTGGTGCCCATGATCGCTGATGTCTTTCTTCTATCATTCGCTGTCCGCCGTATACTGATGCTGTACTCCAGTTCTCCGACGAATTTGAGGACGACGGTCGCACCTTCTTCGACGGCGACGACCCATACTTCCAGGGTGCGGATCTCTGGTATGGTGTGACTCAAGATTTGGAATGGTATGATCCAGACGCCATCTCGACCTCCAATGGAACCCTTAACCTCCACTTCGACGCGTTCCAGAACCACAACCTCAACTACCGGTCTGGTATGTTGCAATCCTGGAACAAGCTCTGCTTCAAGGGAGGCTACATCGAGGCGAGCATTTCTCTCCCGGGTGCTGGTGACACAATTGGTTTCTGGCCCGGTTTCTGGACCATGGGCAATCTCGGCAGACCTGGTTACGCCTCGACCACGGACGGAACCTGGCCTTACAGTTACTCCGATATTTGCGATGCAGGTATTACCCCTAACCAAAGTGATCCCAGTGGAGTGAATGGTCTCCCTGGTATGAGACTCCCGGCATGTACTTGTGACGGCGAATCACACCCGAGTCCTGGAAAGTCTCGATATGTTGCAGAGATCGATGCTCTGGAAGCCAGTGTTGGATACCTCGACCCGCCTATCGGTGCTGCTATCGGACAAGCTTCGCAAAGTTTCCAGGTTGCGCCATTCGATGTGTTCTACCGACCTGACACAGAGTTTATCGAAGTGTACGACCAGTCCATCACCATGATGAACAGTTATCAGGGTGGTGTTTACCAACAGGCGCTGTCTTCCTTGACAAACCTAAACAACAACTGGTATGACGGAAGGGCGTATCAGACCTACGCGTTCGAGTATGAGCCTGGTGCGGATGGGTACATTTCATGGTTCATCGGAGACACACCGACTTGGAAGCTCTCAGGCAAAGCAATCGGGCCGAATGGAAATATAGGCCAGCGAGTCATCCCTGAGGAACCCATGTCGATCATTGCCAACTTCGGTCTCTCGAACAGTTTCGCCATGCTCAATTGGACTGGTCTTGGAGAGCACATGCCTGCCACGATGAGGTTTGATTATATCAGAATCTACCAGGATAGCACTGGCGAGATGACTTGCGATCCTGTGGGCTACCCTACAACCGACTATATCGCCAAGCATCCCGCAGCTTACGAGAATTTCAACATGACTTCCTGGTAAGAATTCGCAGAGCTCTTTTCAGCGCGAGAAACTATTACTGACACAGCCACAGGGAGGACGCAGGCTACGAATGGCCGAAGAACGCATTCCTTGACTCGTGCAAGAGCAGCGCCTACAAGGGCTCATGATCGGATTTCGACAATGCAGAAATGGAATATCTAGTGCAATATCTGGTGTACTCGGCGTTTTGGGGCTCCTACTGTCAACTGAGCTCGATCAGTGTGACGGGGGAGATTGCATAGTATTGAGTCGCAGCATGCATTCATCACTGACGAAGTGGTCATTCCGTCTGACATTTGTACACTTCATGGCATCAACATGACCACTTGATCAGAAAACCGAAAAAAAAGATGATTCCCGAAACACCGACGATGAGCGCTAGAAACAAAGATGCTCCGCGCCATCTACGAATATTCGGCTGACCGTTCCGACGCTTTATTATTACGGGACTTTGGCGCATCGTCGCTTACCTTTTGTTTTTCAGTGTCGATTTGGCGCACTTTCTGGCTTTTAGCAACTTCGCGGCTGCTGCATTATCAGGATGTAATATGCTTTATATCATGTTCGTTTTTTCTTCTTTCGACTTAACCTGTTATTTATTTTTCTTTTACGCATTGAGGAACCGAGAGCTGTCATGTTTCTTCTCTAGACGGACGGGGGTGACGACGGTGATGTTGGGTCTAGGCATGGTGTACGACAAAGGGAGGATGAAGAGATGCCAGCGCTGCTCCGTGCAGCATCTGCCATCGATTGGGATACCTTAGGCTTGTCTTGTCTTTGTACTCTGTTTTGGATGCACCTCGTCATTCAAATGAGTTATGAAGAAGACTAGATATTGATTGAATGGAAAGACAAATCTACTTATGATGCTCGTGCGAGGATATTGTATGTCGAGTGTATTCGAGGTTTCAGGGAGGACGTAGATTCCCATTGTGCTGCTCACGCCGGCCCACGTGTCGAGACGGAGTTTAGAGACGCAGTTTCCCCGTGGAGTTTACGCCTCTCTGCCTCACATGATACGAGTTGCCTGCATATACCTTAGTTATCACCACGGACAGAATATCTTTATTTTACTGTGAAAGGGTGAACACATTGCTTCTGTGTCATGACTCGGTGAGACACTTTGAACATATCTAGAGTATTCGAATAAATAAAGGAAAAGCCATCATGTTGGCGCGAAGCAGACTATCCATAGACGTCAGCAGCCCAGCAGCACGCCGACAGGTCGCTCGCACAAGTGTTGATGTGTAAGTATCATATGCACAAAATCTAGAGCACAAGGAACAGAGGGACTGATCCATGATGGCCCTTGCGACAGTCTGCGCAACATCTTGTTCATTCTCTTCATCGTCCGCTGGTCCCGGTTCGCCCTCTACTATCTCTACGGCTTTGGCCCCACCGGAACCATCAAACATGTCTACAAAGCGATCCATCGCAAGCTGTACAGCTACTTCCTGCGACTGCCGGGTGTGAGGAGCAAAGTGCAAGCGGAGATCGACGTCGCTCTGGCCGGTCTGGACAAGAAGCTGGTTCCATCAGGTCCGGGAGTCACGAGATACACGTCCCTGCCCACCACGGGATGGGGACTCGAGCAGACGAGGGCGGAGCTGCAGAAGTTGGGCGATATGAAGCACACACGCTGGGAAGACGGAAGAGTGTCTGGAGCTGTGTATCATGGAGGCAAGGAGTTGTGTGATCTGCAGACGGAAGCTTTTGGCAAGTTTGGTGTTGCCAACCCCATTCATCCGGATGTCTTTCCTGCTGTCAGGAAAATGGAAGCCGAGGTCGTCGCTATGGTGCTTGCTTTGTTCAATGCTCCCGAGGATGGCGCTGGTGTCACTACCAGTGGTGGAACCGAGAGTATCATCATGGCTGTCTTGAGCGCGAGACAGAGGGCGTATGCCGAGCGAGGCGTCACCGAGCCGGAGATGTGAGTGGCAGAAGTGACGAATCGACATATCGGTCTATCTGCTGACAACAAATACAACAGGATCCTCCCAGAGACCGCTCATACTGCGTTCCGTAAAGCGGCAGAATACTTCAAGATCCGCGTCCACCTCGTTCCCTGCCCAGCACCAAGCTACAAGGTCTCACTTTCGCATGTCTCGCGCCTGATCAACAGCAACACCGTCCTCCTCGTCGGCAGCGCACCCAACTTCCCTCACGGGATCATCGACGACATCACCGCCCTCGGCCGTCTCGCCTCGCGACGCAACATCTGTTTACACGTAGACTGCTGCCTCGGCTCCTTCCTTGTGCCCTTCCTCGAGCGAGCCGGCTACGAAAGCGAACCCTTCGACTTCAGAGTCAAAGGCGTGACCTCGATCTCATGCGACACACACAAATACGGCTTCGCGCCCAAAGGCAACAGCACCGTGCTCTACCGCGATTCCACTCTGCGCAAATACCAATACTTCGTCTCTCCAGACTGGTCCGGCGGCGTGTACGCCTCACCGAACATGGCGGGGTCGCGCCCGGGCGCTCTCATCGCAGGCTGCTGGGCAAGCATGATGACGGTGGGCGAAAGCGGCTACATCGACTCGTGCCACAAGATCGTCGGCGCCGCAAAGCGCATCGCGGACCACATCCGCAGCACCGACGTACTCTCCAACGAGCTCAAAATCATCGGCAAACCCCTCGTCAGCGTCGTCGCCTTCACCAGCGACTCGCTGGACATCTACGACGTCGCAGACGCCATGAGCGCCCGCGGCTGGCATCTCAACGCGCTGCAGAACCCGCCTGCTATCCACGTCGCTGTGACGCTGCCCATCGTCGCCGCCGCGGACGACTTGCTCGCTGATCTCGAGGCCGTGGTGCGCGAAGAGAGGGAAAGGGAGATGCAGAGGGTCGCGGCGGGTAAAGGCGCAAAGGGAGCCAAGAAGGGCGATGCCGCGGCGCTGTACGGTGTTGCGGGCTCGTTGCCCGATAAGAGTATCGTTGTGGAGCTCGCTACGGGGTTCTTGGATTGCTTGTATAAAGCGTGATCTTCTTTCTTGGTTGTAATCTCTGACATGGCGCGAATTCACCTATCTTTCTTTTTCTTTTCGTCTCTTATGGCCTTCTGGGGCACGTGATGTATATTGTTATCTTCTCCTTCGCATGTGATGTGATACCTTGATGCTGGGACTTGCAATGAAGTAAGACGAGAGCGGTCATGATAACATCTACAAGTTGTTCAAGTTTGGACAAGGAGCGAGGGTGCCGTGGTGAACTCGAGGCAAACCCTACATAGTCCGCAAGATACACATGGAGATGAGGACAATTACGATGCATGAACCCAGAGGAAACTATGTATCCGAGGAAAGGAGATGAATGGGGGAAGCGGACGGAGGGGGGACCAATTCAGGTCGAAGAATAAGTTTTCAACAACTACGGTACTTGTAGAATCTGGATGTCTTTCTCTACCAATGTACACTTCTACTGGTCCAATCGGGCGGGGAAAGTGCCGTTCTCTGTTTTTGATTATCCATTAGCTATAAAAATCTCCAGGGAACGCATAAAGGGACGGAGAGAAGAAACAAAGAAAGAAAGAAAGAAAGAAAGAAAGACATACCGCGCTGATCATCCCATCTCTCGACCCATCCACTGGGGCACAGCGACCTGTAGGCGAGCAGGAACTGGCGGCAGGGCTTGAAGTCCTCGCCCTTGGCCAAGACGCACTTTTGGTAGTCAACGTAGTTCTGCCAGCAGTGCTTGGTCTGGTTCTGGTTCGGGAAGCGGGCGTCGAAACCTGTGTGATGAATAGAGCAACAATTAGATATCTGGACCTATTTCGCTTCTTTGTTTCTTTGTCGATTCGCAAGGGTAGAGGGGAGTTGGCGGGCGGACAGGCTGTGTGTAGCCACGGAGGATTTCGACGAAGAGATCAGGTGAGGATGGATTCCGGCTCGGGACTTTCGCAGCTCTGGAGAGGTTCGACGCAGTGGCGGGTGCCAAAGACAGACGGAGCGCGTTGTCCTGCAGCGGCGGCGGCGGAGGTGCAGGAGAAACTAAAGCATCAAGAGAAGATTCACATACCGGCTGCGCAAGGAATAAAGTCAGTAAAGATCAATTATAAAATCAACTGCGACCACAAGGTACATGCAGTGTCGCGCAATTGGTGCTCCACCGGGCAGGTACGGGCCAAAGGGCGGCAATGGAGACGCAATGGAATGGGCAAACTCACCAGTCACGAACTTGAAGGGCATGGTGACTCTGTCCTCATCGTCGGCCATTTTTGCGGTATTTGCCGGGGGGTGATATGTTGGTTGGGAGTAATTGGGTTTGGGGACGATTGTGGTGTAGCAGTACAGCAGCAGCAGTGGTGGTGGATCAGTCGAGGTAGAGAAGAAGTCGGCCGGTTCCTGCCCTGTCAGTCGTGTAATCCGTGATCCTGCAACGCACCTGCAGCTGCCAATCGCTCAGGCATCCGTCTGAGCAATTGCTGGTACAGCAGCGGTAATCCATGGTACGCCCCGGCAGCCTCAGGCACCAGCGACTACTCCAAGTTCTCGGAGGGTTTTCCCATCTGTGCATGACGATGAGCACTTGGCATTGCTTTCGCTCTCTGTGATTGGCCCCAACCCACAGCCGCTGCACGGAAGCTCTGGAGGTTCCTTCCCGATGCGAACTGTGGAACATCAGGTCCTCTCTCGTCCCGGTCCTGCCTCTTGATCCTTGATCTTCCCTTTAGCCGTCCATTTGTTTTGATTTCACCAGATACCGTCACGCCAGGTGTCTGCGCCACATCAATCAATTGCAATTACCAACATGTTCTCCTCTCGCGCCCTCCAGGTGTCGGCCTCGATGCTGCGCGCTCAGGCTCCCAAGGCCAGCGCTGCTCGTTCCGGCTCCAAGCTCTTCACCCAGACCCGCGGAATCAGACTCCAGGCCTCTCCCGTTCGCAGATCGCCAATGCCCGTAAGTCCAGGGGTTCCAGTCGGCCACAGGCGTGTCGTTGCTGCAGAAATAGACTGCATTGGAAGAATAGCAGCAGGCGGACTGGCATAGAACAGATTGGACAGATTGGCTGACGTCTTTGTTTTACATCTTGGTCTCTACAGAAGGAGGAACACAGTGGTAAGCATGTCCTTGCCGTTATCAGAAATCAGCATCCGTATCAGCCGTGAGCTTCGAATATATGTTACATACATACGACACAATGGTCGAAGCCCTCTGGCCATGTTGATCTTGCAAACACATGTCTCGGTTGTTTACATATTCTCTCTCCTGCAGCACACACCATCTCGCAGCGTCTCCGAACCCTCAAGAAGATCCCCCCAGAGTTGATCCCTCTCGGTAAGTCACAAAATTTCAAGACTTCCATGTCAACGACGATCATCTGGCTAATCTTATTCTTACAGGTGTCGTCCTCTTGTGAGCCCCTCCGACCTCTTGGAATTTTATCCTTTCCTCCGACTGACTCTTTACTCTTTTCCCAGCATCGCCGTTGGCTTCGCCGTCTTCTCCTTGACTCGCAAGCTCTACACCGACGGCACCCTCCGCCTGTACAGGTCCAGAGGCCACAACCAGGCCAGCTCCCCCGAGGACACCAAGGCTCACTAGACAAGAAGAGGCGGAAGAGGTGCGGATGTTGGCGGAGCATGGCGACAAGAAGCAGCAGCGGGTCGCGTCGCATGTACGCATGGTAGAAGCGGCAGGAGCTAGCAGCAGAACTGGGGCAGATTGGGACAAAGATCCTTGTGTGTTTATTCATACCACGAATGCATTTGGCATCGAATGCATATTCTCCGATGTCGCCATCCTTTTTGAGTCTCCTTGGACCCAGAGCTTTTCCGTGAAATGACCACACACATATATGTACACACAACATGCTCTCTGTCTCTCTCTCTCTCTCTCTCTCTCTCCCTCTTTCCCGTCCAACGCCGTCAACGCCGCGCTAATCAATGTGAGGGGGGCTAGCTTGTTCGCGTGAAGAAAAACAAGCAGCAAAAAGCAAAAAGGTAGAAAACAGAAATACACCGAGAGCGAGTGGGACAGGAAGCAGAAGAGAAGCTGCTACGCCAGTCTGGGCCCGGCAACATCGAGTCCTTCGAGACCTTGCATGGGATCCATGGGTTGATCGTCCTTCTGCTCTGCATCTGCGCCGCCGGCAGCGAGTCTGTCTTCGTCGCTGACTGCGTATTTGTTGAGATAGCCCTCCTGTGAGACGAATTGCGATTAGTCTTTGCTTCAATGGTGCAACCGGTGTTTTCCTACCTGCTCCCAGATGGCCGTCTTGCTCCCCAACCCTTCGCCCTCGGCTTTGCGCTCCTTGGCCTGGTTCACCTTGATGACCCGGCCAAACAGCTCGCTCTGGTCCATGTTGTCGATGGCCTCCTTGGCGTCCTCGGCGCTCTCGAACTCGACATATCCAAACCCTCTGTGCGGGTCGGTGTTGGAGGGCAGGTCGGGCGCGGGCAGTGAAATGTCGATTATGGGCCCGAAGGGAATAAAGGCTTCGTGCAGCGTCACTGAGGTCACATGGGTCGCTAGTCCTCCGACGTAGAGGGTCGCTTTTGCGCGGACCGAGTCGGACATTTGATCCCTGCTTTGTCGTTGTCGTCGTTTCTTGTATGACTACTTTATATCAAATGAATACTTTACCTAGGGACGTAATTGATGGTTGTATGGTTTGTATGAATGCCAAGACCCGTTCTTGCTCTTTTCCCCGGATGTTTGTGGCCAGAAGTGGAACAGCTGGCGCTTTTGTGACGTTTTGGTTGATGGAGTACAGTCAGGTACCTTCCTACTGCTGTGATAATACTCCCTTACTACCTTCTGGATACTGTGGTGTTTTATTGCATTATTGCTTTTCTTTATAAAGTGTAGCTCTGGAGTGTACAGTCACAAATCAGGGTCAAAGTGCACCAGTGCTCTTTCTCTGTGGGACCATTCTTACACAGCTACAGTACAGTGTGCCTGCTACTACTGTATATCTCTTTTCCCCCCCCCCACCTCCTTTCCAACTTCCCTCATAGAGAATCAGGCACACGAGGCGACATCAATTGTTCCCCCTTTTCCTTGATGAGTCTGGCCTCCTGATTGTCACTTGAACAGAATGGTCAGATTACGGGAAATCCCTCGCACCGCCGCCTTTGCCTGGTCGCCTGGTTCGGCGGCGCCTCTGATCGCTACCGGCACCAAAGCTGGAGCTGTCGATGCAGACTTCTCCAATGACACCACCCTCGAGCTCTGGGATCTGGGACTCGATGGTGTAGAAAAAGACGCCGAGTTGCAGCCTGTGGGAGCCATCGCTACGGATTCAAGGTCGGTTGTGGCCAAGCTAATCCTCCAACAGAGACAAAAGAAACAGCTTTACTGACGCCGCGTGCACCTCTCACAGATTTTACGACATTGCATGGAACCAAGCGACAGAAGGACACTCACGAGGCATCATTGCCGGAGCTCTGGAGAATGGATCGCTTGATCTCTGGGATGCCGAGAAGCTACGCACCTCGCCCGCCGACTCCTTCCTCTCGCGCACCCAAAAGCACACTGGGCCCGTCAAGGCTCTCCAGTTCAACCACTCCAAGCCAGAACTCCTCGCCACCGCTGGCGCCAAGGGCGAGCTCTACATCTATGACTTGAACAATGTCTCGAACCCTTTCAGACTCGGAGCGAGTGCTGCAAGGGCCGACGACTACGACTGTCTGGACTGGAACAAGGGCCAGAAGGTGCCTCACATCCTGGCCACCGGCTCGAGCGGCGGTTTCGTCAATGTTTGGGACGTCAGGCAGAAGAAGGAGAACCTCACACTCAACAACTACGGAAGGAAGCCCGTCAGCGCAGTCGCCTGGGATCCCAACACGGCCACGCGGCTGATGACTGCGATTCCATCCGACCAAGACCCGCTCATCCTCATGTGGGACTTGCGCAATTCCAACGCCCCCGAGCGCATCCTCTCTGGCCACGAGCTGGGCGTTCTGTCCTTGTCTTGGTGTCTGCAGGATCCTAGCCTGTTGCTCTCCTGCGGCAAAGACAACCGCACCGTCTGCTGGGACCCTCACTCTGGTCGCGCCTACGGTGACTTCCCCGTCGTCACCAACTGGACCTTCCAGACCCGCTTCAACCCTCACAACCCAGACCTCCTGGCGACTGCTTCCTTTGACGGCAAGATCGCCATCCAGACCATCCAGAACACAAACTCCAAGGAGCACGAGAAGGCTGCTGTCAACAATGCTCTCGAGGGCGAAGACTTCTTCGCCCACGCTCAGACCCAGCCCCAGAACGTCAACTTCACTCTTCCCAAGGCTCCCAAGTGGATGGAGCGTCCCGCCGGTGTCTCGTTTGGTTTCGGAGGAAAGCTCGTGCGTCTGGCCACCGACGCTGCCACGAGGAAATCAAAGATCAGCATCGAGACTTTCGCCATCGACTTGGCAATCACCGATGCGTCTGTCAAGTTCGAAGACTCGCTCAAGGGCGGTGATCTGGCCAGCATCTGCGAAGCCAAGATCGAGGCTGCGACGAACGAGGAAGAAAAGGCCGACTGGCGAGTCATCGAAACTCTCAATGCTGGCAAGTCGAGAAAGAAGCTCAGAGAGTACCTTGGATTCACCGATCAGGTCGACGGGCTATCCGCTGCTGCCTCCAAACTCGACATCAACGGTACTGCCGACGGCGAGAAGACAGAGGCCAATGGCGACAACGACGACAGCTCTTTCTTCGACAAGACTGCCGATGAGGACGGCTTCCTGGCAGATCTCGCTGCCACAAAGGGCGCCAAGACCAACGAGCCCTTCCACATCCTCAGCGGGCAAGAGTCCGACGCCGACAAGGCCATCACTCGTGCTTTGATGCTCGGAACTTTTGACTCGGCCGTCGATGTCTGCCTCAAGGACGATCGCATGGCCGATGCCTTCATGATCGCCATTTGCGGCGGCCAGAAATGCATCGACAAGGTCCAGGCCGCCTACCTCAAGAAGAAGGCCGACGGTCCCAGCTACCTGCGTCTTCTTGCTTCCATTGTCGGCAAGAACCTCTGGGACGTTGTTCACAACGCCGACCTCGCCAACTGGAAGGAGGTCATGGCCACCCTCTGCACCTTTGCCGACGAGACCGAGTTCTCTGACCTTTGTGAGGCCTTGGGTGATCGTCTCGAAGAGGCCCTCAACGAGGGTGGCGAGAAGGGCACGCTCCGACGTGACGCTTCTTTCTGCTTCCTCGCCGGCTCCAAGCTCGAGAAGGTCGTCAGCATCTGGGCTCAGGAGCTCCAGGAGAAGGAAGCCGCCGGTCTCGAAGAATCCGAAGGAGAATCGAGCTTTTCCGTCCACGCCCGCACCTTGCAAGATTTCATCGAAAAAGTCACCGTCTTCCGCCAGGTCGTCAACTTCAACGATCCGGAGCAGACTGCCACTGCCGACTGGAAGCTCGCTCCTCTCTACAGCAAATATGCCGAATACGCCGATATCCTGGCTGGTCACGGCCAGCTTCAGATCGCCGAAAAGTACCTTGACCTGCTACCGGCCAAGTTCCCCGCTGCAGATGTAGCTCAGGAGAGAGTCAAGCGTGCGACCAGGAGGGCACCTGTCGTGCAATCATCCCGCAGGCACCAAGCCACCGCCTCGCGTGTCGCTCAGCCCGTGGCACCAGCCTTTGGCGGAATCCCCACCCCTGCGCCTGTCACCTCCACCGCGAAACCTTCTCCATACGCCCCGACCGGCGGCATCATGGCCGCTCCAGCAGGAAGCAACCCATATGCACCTGCCACGTCCAGCTACGCTCCCGCAGGTTACCAGCCTCCGTCGCAGGTACCAGCGTATGGGCAGCCTACCCCGTATGGATCAGGTTACCAACAGCCCATGGCTGCTGCTGCCCCTCTGCCGCCGCCACCCCGTGCTGGATCGACCTCGTCGGCCGTACCTCCTCCAAGGACCTCCAGCACGCAGCAATGGAACGACCTTCCGGAAGGCTTCTCCAAACCCCCTCAAGCTGCTCCCCGGCGAGGCACTCCGGGCCTGAACACGGTCGCTTCTCCCTTCCCTAATCAGCAGAGCGTCATATCCCCTCCGCCGCCGATGGGTGCTCCATATGCGCAATCTAAGCCGGCGTCTCCGTTGCCCCCGCCGCCCAAGGCTGGACAGGCACCTCCACGTGTGGCATCTCCAGCCATCGCACGACCACCGTCGGCAGCAGCAAACGCCTATGCGCCTCCCGCTTCCGCCATGCAAACCTCTTCCGCTCTGCCTCCACCACCGGTCGCCACCATTCCTCGTGGTCCTTCGCCATACAACCCGCCACCGTCGGTCACGGCCGCTCCGCCGAGCAACAGATATGCCCCGGCACCGGGTGCCGCGCCGTCTACGCCAGCCAATGCCATGCCACCGCGAAACGTGGCACCCCCACCTGCGAATCCGTATGCCGCTGGCGCGTCTGCCTATGCTCCGAGACAACCGCAGCAGCAGCAGCAGCAGCAGCAGCAGCAGTTCTACAGTCAACCACCAGCACCTGTCCAGTCCCCACCGCAGAACACTCCAGCACCACTGCCACCGCCGCCGCAAGGCCCTCCGCGTGGTGGGCCTCCACCGGGTCCTCCCAGGGCAGCTGCCACTCCGACCGCACCCCCACCAGGCTCGCCTATAATCTCCAGGCCAGGAACCTCGCAGTCTCAGCGCATCTCGACGCCCGCGCCTGCCAAGTATCGTAGGTCGCAGAATTGTTTTTTCATCGGAATCCCTACTGACAATGCCCAAGCACCCGGTGACCGCTCGCACATTCCTGCGGCCTCGAAGCCCATCTATGATATCCTCTCGGCCGACATGGCACGCGTCAAGTCTCGTGCTCCTGCCTCGTTCACTGCCCAGGTCAATGACACAGAACGAAGGCTCAGCATCCTGTTTGATCATCTGAACAACGAGAATCTGCTGAAGCCGGATACAATTCAGGAGATGCTCGAGATCAGCCAGTGCGTGCAGAGCAGGGATCTCGATCGCGCCGTGGTCATTCTCACGGACATGATGAAGACCAAGCTCGAGAGCGAGGGAGCCAACTGGATGGTGAGTTCTTGCTGCTCCTTTTTTTTTCTTTCCCTTTCCGTTTCTGCTCTCTGCATCGCTTGTTAGAATTGAAGACAAATCCACTGACTTTTTTTTCTGTTCAGGTCGGCGTCAAGCGCTTGATCGCCATGAGCCGCGCAACCCCACTATAGACGTGTGTTTGGAATCCTAGGAAAAGACGTATATATATCACGATGACCAGCTAAGCCATGTGTGGACGAAAGTTGAAATTTGTATGCTCGTGGAGAAGGATGTAAATTAAGGGGAGGCAGATGAGAGATGAAAAGGAAACGAACAAGACGGAACTGATGGACTGGCTGATTGCCTTGGCTAAGTCTAGGTCTTGTGGATTCTTTTTCATGGATGTAGGCAAAGAAAGATCGAATGAAATCCATGCTTTTTAGGCTTTTTTTTCAAGGGGTTCCCCTTCTCCCTGTATGCGAGACCTATGTTGTTGGTCGTTGATTTATGAGCGTTTGGTGGAAGGAATTCTAATTCCCATGGTATCACCTGTCCGTCGCTCAGATGGAGAAAGAGAGAGAGCGCGACGTTCACACATACGTTGGTCAGAATCGCGCACACGCACGCATTTACCCACACACACACACACACACACAGAGAGAGAGAGAGAGAGAGGGAGAGGGAGAGATAGAGGAGACATGAGTGCCACAACGAGCACCTCAAATAGTTCAACAACACTGAAGCCACGAAACCAAAGAATAGACAAGAAAGAAGAAACTCCGAAAGAAGAACAAACATAAAAGATGAAAATAGATCCCGTACAGGCCAGGCCCAGGCAACGAAACCCCCGACCCCGCCCCCGTCTAAATACTAACGAAAAAGCTCTTCTCGCCCTCCCCGGCCTTGACTTCGGCGCGCTTGACGATCGGATCCGCACAGCTGATCCTGATCCTCTCGACCGTAGCGGGCGATCGGAGCTCCAAGACGCTCTCCTCGCCCCACTGCTTCCTGGCGGCCTTGAGGGCGTCTCGAATGGCGAAGAACACGGCGCTGCCCATGAACAGCGGGGGCTCGCCGACGCCTCGAGAGCGCTGGATCGTGCGCAGGTCCTCCCAGTTGACGTCCTTGAGCAGCGAGACGTTGAACTCCTGCGGAATGTCCCTGAAGCCAGGGATCTTGTAGGCGCCGGGCCCGCGCGTGAAGAGCTGGCCTGAGGCGCGGTGCCAGAGGGATTCTTCCATTGTGAAGAGACCCAGCCCTTGCACGAAGGCGCCTTCGATTTGCCCGTAGTCGATGGCCGGGTTGATGCTGCGGCCGACGTCCATTTTGATGTCGGCGCGTAGACACGTCCAGTCGCCTGTCAGCGTGTCGATTTCGACTTCGGCCGCCGCGACGCCCTGCGTGAAGTAGAAGTACATTTGGCCGGTGTTGGGCCCCCAGACGTAGCCGATGTCGGGCGTTTTGTAGTGTCCTTGGGCGGACAGGTTCACGCGGTCGAAGTAGGCGGCGTGCGCGAGCTGTTTCATTGTGGCGTCGGGGCCGAGTTTCTCTCGGTAGGGCGCCAGGCGTTCGTTGAGTTGCTCGCATGCGTTCCAGATGGCGTAGCCGTTCAGATCTGATGAGGCCGATGCTGCCGTTGATGATGTGTTGGCGACGGTGTTGGTCGCTGTCTCTGAGATGAAGACTTGGTCTGCGGGGACTTTGAGTGCTTCGGCGGCGATCATGGTCATCTTCGTGTGCAGACCTTGTCCCATCTCCGTTCCACCGTGGGCAAGGAGGATGGAGCCATCGTGGTAGATATGAACCAGTGCGCCGGCTTGGTTCAGGAAGAGCGCGGTGAAGGAAATACCGAATTTGGTCGGGATCAACGCGAGACCTCGCTTCTTCCACTTGTTCTTCTCGTTGAACGCTGCTGCTGCTTGCTTACGACGCTCGTACTCTGACTCTTCTCGCACTTGCTTGTACATGAGCGGGACATAGTAGTCCTTGAGCTCTTGCTTAAAGTGCGTCATGTCGCCAGGCTCGTACATGTTGATCTGTCGGAACTCGTCCACATCCATCCCGAGGTGGTCGGCAACCTCAGACATGTATGACTCTGCGATAAACATGCCCTGGGGTCCACCGAAGCCACGGAAGGCCGTGTTCGACACAGTGTTCGTCTTGGCAATTCTACCACGTACATAGAGATTGGGAATCTTGTAGACACCGTCGATGTGTGACAAGGCACGATCAACAACCGCGCCACTCAAGTCCTGACTCCATCCTCCATTGTTGAAGACATCGGCATCGAGTGCTTGGATCTTACCGTCTTTGTTGACTCCTACCTTCCATCGGCCGAGGAAAGGATGTCTTTGTCCCGAAGTCAGAATGTCCTCGTCGCGGTTGAGCATGGCACGGACGGGTCGCTTGACCTTGTTGGCTGCAGCTGCGCAAATACCAGCGAGCTGGATAGAACGAGTTTCCTTGCCACCAAAGCCACCTCCCATACGCTTGACTCGGGACACGATCTTGTTGGCCTGCACTCCAGTGACTTGCGCGACATATGCTTGCGTCTCTGTAGGGTTCTGTGTACTCGACCAGATCTCCATCTCGCCGTCTTCCGGCTTTGGTACAGCAACACAAGCGTTCGTCTCAAGGTAGAAGTGCTCTTGGCCTCCCATACGGGCAACACCGGTGAAAACGTGATCAGCTTTCGCGAAAGCCTTGTCAACATCACCAACATTGATAAATCTGTAGTGATCGAAATAGCTCTCCTTCTGAATCGCTTCTTCGATGGTGAAGATTGCTGGAAGCTCCTCATATTCGACCTTCACCGCTCTCATACCAGCCTCGGCAAGCTTGGCTGAAGTTGCCAGGATTAAACCAATGGGTTGGCCAGCAGTGAACACCTCATCGACAGCAAAAAATGTCTCATCGCACATGGGCGCTCCCCACCAGTTGGCCTCGGGGTTAGGTAGATCAGTATGGTCAACGTAGTCAACGACACCAGGAATATCCAGCGCTGCGGAAGGGTCGACACTGAGAAGCTTGGCGTGAGCCTTGGTCGAAAGAACCATGCATCCGTAAAGTTCGTTCTTCTGCACGGGAATGTCATCAGTGTATTGCGCCTCACCCGTAGACTGCTTCATGGCAGCGACGTGTGGAGCTTCCTTGCCGATAATCTTCTTTTCGTAAGCAACGCCAGCTGTGCGGTCCTTCTTGCCAAACGAGATCACGCGCTCAATCTCATCGATAGCGTCTTGGTCAACCTCGGCCTCATCAACGCTGAGCTCAGCAAGAACTTCATGGTAGAAACGATAAAAGAATCCAAGAGCAAGTGATTTACGGTATGTTGCCATGCCGCCAGGTACACCGAATCTAAGATCGAAGTCCTGCTCGAGGGCGCCCATGACGCCTTCGAGAGTCTTGGGGTCTGTGAACTTCTTCCCGCTCAAGTATTCGACAGCTGTCTTAGCGGAGATTGTAACTGGCGCCATGCCGCCATAGACGAGACTGCAATCTTCCACATTGTTGCTGGCATCGAGCCTGACACGAAGAGCAGAGTTGACAATTGCGATATCGTCGTCCTTCCTCTTGGCCATCTTGTACGCGCGCATATGCTCACCCTCCTCCCGGAAGGCAGGGATCCTGATACTTGCGATGATACCGTCAGGGGGTAAGGCTGTGAGTCTGTAGGCCTTGAAGAACTCGGACATGGGAATTTCGAGTGTCTTCTCCAATGTCTTCACGACCAAAGTAGCGTTTGTGGCCATAAAGACAGGGTTCAGATCAGAAATTGGAGAGGCGGTGGCCAAGTTGCCTGCTGGGGTACCGACGTTTCTGATCTGTCTTCCTGCAAAGTAGCGAATCTGCTTGTGAATAGCAGCGAAGGGCTGTCCTCTCGACTTTCCGTAGTGTTTGACGGCTTCCTGGGCAATATCCTCGAGATCCGTGAGAACAACGTTTCCACCAATCTCAAGGTAGTCGTCGTGGAAGGTATACTGGCGGAGCTCCGCAATGTCCCCAACAAACACTGACGCTGTATATTGCATGCCCTTGAACTTGACTTCAATCTGCGTTTCTGTGCTTCCTCCGATGATCTTCGCCGAGGGATATACATTCTTGATCTCGAGCAGCTGTTGGGTAGTGACTGGTCTGAACCACTTCTTTCTCTTATTGCCGAATGCTAATGGCTTCAGCTCGTGCTTCCGAAGAGCCGGAGGAAAGATGAGCTGAGTCTCGGGGTTGTATGCGATGAACTCGGGAGGTGTGAAGCGCTTAATGTCCTCCGAGTCTTCAGAGGTATTGCTACCACTTTTGCAGCAACCGCCACCATTGCCATTCTTCTCCATGCAGCAGCCACTACCGCCATTGGTGCTAGCCTTTCCGCATCCTTTTGCAGCTCCAAAGGTATGTGCGGCATCCAAGATGGGTCGGTAGCCTGTACATCTGCACAGGTTTCCGTCAAAGGCCTCCTCAATGTGTAGTTCTGATGGGTTCGGGTCGTTGCGAATGAGCGCGTACAGGCTCTATACGAATATGAGTTTATGAAGCGCGATTTAGAAGAGCTAGGTTAAGAACTCACCATGACAATACCCGGCGTGCAGAATCCACACTGGCTGCCATTGCTCTTCGCTATCCTCTCCTGAACGGGGTGTGGATTCTTGACATTGCCAATACCTTCGACTGTAATGACATGTTTGCCATCAACACTGACCAAGGGAGCAAGACAAGCGTTGACCGACGCATGGTAGACCTTTTTCGTAGTTGGATTTAATTGTGATACTACCTGATTTATTTTGTGAGTCAAGGCTACTTGTCCAATACGTGGTCATCATTGAGCTTTGCCTACCACTGTGCAGGCACCGCATCCACCTTCGGCACACCCGAGTTTCGTGCCAGTCAGACCAATGCCACGCAGATATTCAAGTAAAGTCACTTCTGGATCTGCGGTATCGAGTACCACCTTTGTGCCATTGAGGTAAAAGCGGATGGTATCGTCGTAGTCCTCGGTCAAAGATGCCAACGAACGAGTGGCAGACTGATCAACCGCAGGCTGAGGCTCGATCAAGCCCGGAGCCATGTTGTGTGGTTGACGAGGTCAATGCACTATACTCGATGATTTGAATCCGCCACCGAGTCGTGCTTCAGGATACCGTTCGTGGGTGGTGATGAAACAAGACGACGACGACGACGAAAGGAAAGAAAGGGACAGAAAAGGGTATCCAGACAGATGTTTCAAGAGATAACGACGAAAAGCAAAATAAGGAAACTCACAGTAGGCACATGTGGAGCTAGAAAGTAGGGTAGATGACCATAAGCGTTCTTATCAGTGGTCGCGAACCGCATTACCTTTGTAGGAGTTGGCCGGGGTGGAAGAGTGCGGGGAATGGCTCAAGATAAAGAGAGTCAAGATCTCGCCAATCGACGCATGAGTAAGAACCCCTCCAAAGGACGTCTAGTGCACAGCCAGCATGATCTGGTAATGACTACGGAATTTTGAAATAGAATGCCTGCTTGACCACTGATGTGCTCCTGGTAATACTCATCAGCGAAGTCTGGAAAAGGCATACACTCAGAGCTCATGATACAGTTACAAAGAGTAGGCATGAACTTTTCCAGCTGTTCGGCGGGGTCCGACGGTCCCTCTTCGATCGACCTCTATTGGGCGGTGTTAAACAAAATGATTCGGACTTAAGAGTATTTACAGCAGCACTGCTCTCTGCCCTGTGTATGGCTATGCGACGCTGTACTCCCAGCAGAATGTGTCAATGTATATTGTTTGAGACAGACGCATGAGTAGAGAAATCTTGTGATTAGTCTAGGAAGAGAACTGATTGATCGTGAAAGCAATTTTGAATAAGTTACCAGCTGTGCAGTACTCGACTAGGACTAGGATACAAGTGGAACAAATAGCATGAACAAGCATGCGAAAAAGCAGTGCACTAAAAACGGATATAGTCGTCCATGAATGCGCTGATCAGCGCAAAGGGGCCCTTGAAAGCGAAGCTGATGTGTGACTGTGTGACTTTGGTCTTTGAACCCGCAAGAATCGCGACATGCATAGCAACGAGCATGAATGTCAGAGCTGGTCGAAGAAGACAGTCACAAGGTCGACCGGTACCCTGAATGGTTGTAGAGAACAAGTGGGCAATGCAGATCGTACGAGCTCACTCATTCACTCGATTCTCATAGTGACTTGAGGTCGTCCCACTGACAGCATAACAGAACGACTACCACAATGGCGGCACGCTGGAAAAAAAAAACGACGAGACATGTGCAGTATCATGCGAGCTGGGTACCATATCCCGCATCGTGAGCCCGATAGTTCATGAGTCCCAAGAAGAAGGCGAAGAGTCATCAGCAACCGTTGCTAGAGGCACGCATCATGGTATCGAAAGCGGCTAGGCGTTCTTATGTTCAGGATAACGCGCTGCAGTCCTCACGATTGTTCGGTAACATTGGATCATGTCATCAAGACTAGGCGGTCATCGAGGCATATCCATGGAGTAGCAGGTTATGACAGAGCATGTGAGTCAAGCGACAAGACCATAGCGTGTCACGCATGTCTACCAGCGACAGATCAAAGACATAAAGGTGTCAAGGAGTCGGCGAAAGCGTGTGGGATGCCGCTGTGTTGATCAAGCATCGTCAAGTCCGGTCACTTGGTTCACGGCGCGCATGTCAAGCTCCGCTTACTGAGGCATGGGCGGCTGGCCGCCTTGGCCCTGACCCTGGCCCTGGTTCTGCTGAGCAAGAGCACTATACCACAATGCCACATAGTTCTGGTAGCCGCCATAAGGCGCATAGGGATCGTTAGGATCACTTCCTGCAGGAGCGGCAGCTCCTGTTTGTGCCATGGGCGGTACACCAGGCATCGCGGCGGGCATCTGAGGCATGCCACCCATTGGTGCCCCGCCGTATGGTTGCTGCTGCTGCTGTTGTGAGTATTGGTCACCATGACCTTCATTACGGCTGGCTCCACGGTCTCTGCCGCCAGCTCGGTCACGTTGTTGCTTGCAGGAGTCAGCATATCTTCTATTGCGGGCGGGTTCAAGCACACATACCACGGTATCAACCTTATCCCAGATGGCACGTTTCGCGTCCTCAATGGCCGCACGGGAACCTACCAAGCCAATCTGGCGTTGCACGTCGGGTTGCTGTGGTTGGCTGACATTGATCTTGCACTGTGTCACGCTTTGCATCTCCTTAATCGTCTCTCCACCTGCGAAGTAATGTCAGTTTTGTCGCCACTAAGGACACGAGAGCGCGGAAGTGATGCCTACCTTTTCCGATAATCATGCCAACGGCTTCGGAGGGCACATATATCTCCTCAGTGATCTTGCCAGCATCGCTGCCACGGTCATTACCTCCGCGGTTGAAGGAGTCGAAGCCTCCTCCCCTACCACGATCAGGTGGTGGCGCTTGTCCTCCGCCGGGGGCGCGGGTGTCGCTTTCTACAATTTCGAGAATCATCTCCTTGGCGATAGCAGCAGCTTGAGGTGTGCCTATAAGGTTGACAGGGCGAAGGCCGTTTATGCTCTTGTTCTCGGCAACGATATTGACATGACATCCACTCCTCTCCTGAAGATCGCGAATTGTCTCGCCACCACGTCCGATGATGAGGCCCACAGTCTTGTCGGGAACCATGATTTGCACACTATTCTCGCCTTCGCGGAGAGCAGGCTGGTTCTGCTGCTTGCTGGGTCCCCTGCTGCCACCTCGCATGTCTGGCGGAGGTGCGCTTCCTGGTCCATCACTGTTGTCCTCCATGACACGGAAAATCTCTGCTTTTGCAGTCTCACGAGAGCGCAGAGAACCGGAGATGGTACACTGTCTGTGCTGGGCATTGGGTTCTCTGGCAGGAATGAACTGGACACGGGCACCAGACTCAGCCTCCACACGGCGCAGGTTCTCTCCCTGTCGACCGATGATCAGACCGACAAGGGACGACTTGACCGAGATGGTTTCGCTATCGGCTCCTCCGCCACTCGCACCGCCGCGAGCTGGAGGTGATCTAGCAGTGCGAGGCGGTGAGAAATGGCCACGAGGTCCTGGAGACGCCGAACGATCGCGAGGATAGCCGCGGTCCCTTCGATCA
Source organism: Neodothiora populina (assembly GCF_041146345.1). Taxonomy (NCBI): domain Eukaryota; kingdom Fungi; phylum Ascomycota; class Dothideomycetes; order Dothideales; family Dothioraceae; genus Neodothiora; species Neodothiora populina. Next base: position 422,398 of record NW_027191408.1, on the reverse strand, counting down.
GCGTCGCGTCGCTCATCGCGATAAGGGTTGTAGTTGTCGCGAAAGCCATCAGCGCGGCGTGGGGGTGAACGTGATCGCGAGCGTCTGCCGTTGCCGTTACTGCCACCGTAACCACGAGCAGCCAGTCTGGGATCATCACGTGGCTGAGCAGGGTTTGCGCGATTGTCGTAGGAGATTCCACGGTCTGCGGCGATGCTCTTTGCCTTTGCGATAGCGTCGGCGATGCTGACAGAGCCTCCAACAGATCCACTGGCGACAGGTCGAATAGTGCTCAGATCGACGTTGCCTGTAGTTGTCGGTTGCGGAAGATGGAATCCCCCGAGTTGCGGTGTTGACACTTGGGGTATCTGTGGAAGGCCGGCGGGATAGCCATGAGGGAGCGGAGGTTGTTGACCAGGGACTGGAGTAGACTGGGTAGGGGTGGATCCAGATCTTTGAGCTACGGAGAACAAGATTAGTGACATGGCGCTCATTTGAAATACTACTGAAGGTTTATGCTGCTTACCCAGAGCCGCAAGGATGGATGAGATATCAGGTTGGCCCGCCATTACAAAAAAAAGAGAAGAGCAAGTGTAGGACTTCTTCGTCTAAGTCTTTTGAAGATGGAGATTGATGTCGATGTCGATGCACAATATATGTAAAGAAAGTGCGCTACGTGGCGCTTCGAGAGATGATAATGAAGTGATTAGAAGGAGCGGAAGGTGCAGAGGCTGGCGTCGCGAAAGAGAGAAGACAGAGAAGTCGCAACCGTGAACCTTGATTCAATAAGGTAGGTACTTGCCTAAAGGTAGTCTAGTCGGCCACCACCACCACCGTGGAGTCCACTGATCTCCTCCACCACCCACTCGCTCGCACTGGAGCTTGGTGATCGAAATCCAGCCAAGCCGAGGTCTTGGCGCTATGCTTACTGACAGATCAGCGAAAGCACACCACACAGTGAGGGCTGTATACACAATCTGATTGCCTGTGTATCCGTTGTAGTCTCTTACGTGTCAGACAAAAGTGAAGTATTAATTCAATTGATGCTTATACTCCAGCTACTAATGAAGGAGTAGAGCGAACGATTCAGACGACCAAATTACAGCAATCCAGTACCTGATCTTGCTCGCTAAGGTACGATCACAAACCTGCGCGAGCGGGAGATATGTAAAAAAGAATCTCTCTGTCGGGGAATCGAACCCCGGTCTCCCGCGCTTGTAGACGGCGAGCCGAATGACAAGCGGAAATCATGACCACTAGACCAACAAAGACAAGATATAACAAATTTCCAGACCAACGAGTATATATTTATTACTTTCTTCCCGAGATCACGTCACAACATGACCAGCCATTCCGTACATGTAGCTAAGGTACTGCACCTGAGGTCAAATAAGATACTGTGCGAAGGACTGAATACTGCAAGTTTGTTGTCAGAACCTGGCAACGATCGGGATTCGCACCAACAGAGGTATGAACGAAGGTTTCGGCCTACTACGGATCACAAGCAGGACTGAAGACATACTCTGAGCGGGTACTATGTCAGAGCCCAATGTACATGCAGTACATTTATCTTTGCTCAGCCAAATTCATTATTGCCGTTCCTTCCGTTGGCTTGGTAGGTACTGTATGGTCTGACTAGGTGAAAGTATTACAAACATATTACACAACAGCAACCAAGAAACAGCGGTGATAGGTATCTTGGAAGTATCTTGGACGTTGAGCAGAACACGATACCTAGCACCAACTTTTGCTTGGCTGCTATCTAGGTTCAGCTGCAGACTAGGTACTAGCAGGCAACAAAGAAACTGGCGTTGATGTCGCACAAGACTCTGGGCGGCTCCATCGGCTGGCTACCTACGGTGTCACACGGCGGAAGAGAGGATTCTGAAGCTGTGGAGCGGAGACCCAACACACCTTAACGGACATGGCCCGGAGACAAGACCGACACAACGAGGTGCCAGGTGCAGCAAGAAGGTGGGGCTTGGCAGCGCAAGTGCAGCAGAACTGCCTCTACCTTACTCAGCTCTCAGGTGTCGCTCTCAGGCAATACTTGCACTTGACACAGTAACTGTGTAAGGAGAAACCCCGCGTCGGGGCACACGCCCTTGGCATCTCCTCTGGTGGAATCTCCTCCCTCTCAGGTACACAAACAGGTACGGGGCAACGGTCTGGGCGCCACGGCTTTCCGGCAATAACACTTGGAAGTTCGAGGAGGAAAAAAGATCTTCAACAACGTCTGATCTTCTTGGTATAGTGGTAGGATTACGGCATCTCGGCGGCTCGACACCAGATCACACACAGATACACACTCAAACATGGGCGACGCGGAGAGTTCAGTACGGAAACTAGAGGCATTGCATTACCTTACCGCAGGCTGCTAATTGGACCGCCAAGTACTTGGCACTATGCCAATGTCTTGACCTCGAGGTTTCGTACGTTATTGGCATTGGCATCACTCGCCGTAAGATGGCCCTTTTCCGCTGCTCTCTTGGACCTTCTTGGATCTCTTGGAATCTTGGATCTCTTGGGGGTTGTCATGATGGCCGTGAGTCGCTCACCGGGTCTTCTTATACCATCAACGCATCTCACCCCGACAGCCCTGGACTCCATCGTCTCTGTCCTGCCAGCCATGCAACAGTAGTGCCGTGAACAAGTGTACAACACGTACAGCAGGCACAGTACAGTATCTATCGACAGGGTCGAAGAAAGCAAGCGATTGTGGTATTTGAGAAAAATTATATGGCATGGATCTTCCCCGATCGGCAGTCCAAGCAGTCCCAGCAGCCCAGAATGGTTATGGTTATGCCGCACCTATAGCAGCGTCGGACCCTCCTCGTCACTCCCTCTCTCAGAAAGGGCTGTCGTCGATACCCCACCAGCAGCAACTTCCTTTACAGCCCCCGCCAGCTGCACAATTGCAGCAGTACATGCCATCATATTCAAGGCCAAGATACAGCAACGAAGTCGAATATCAACCCTTCAGTGAGAAGCATGACTATATGCAATCCTATTGGACAACACATCAGTCCCAATCGCAATACGCACAGTCGCAGTATTCACCTCCACAACACACACCAGTGCAATCGCGCTCGCCGTCGGGTCTGCCGTCGCGGGCCTCTGTCCCAGGAACGTCAGTGTCTTCTGCAGGACATAGTTCTGTCATGACAAGCAGAACCGTCGATACCATCGACTTGGAAAAGGGGGCCATCGTGGCCCCTTCCCGGAATTCAAACATACCTGTTCAGTCAGGTGATTCCAGGAGAAGTAGTAAACGGGAGATGGCTCAAAGACAGCAACCCCTCCTGTTGTCCCAAACGGGTCCTCCTTCGGCGCATCGTGCAAGTCTTCCCCTCGACCAAGGCAGCATACGGTCGGAGATGGACGAGGATGAGATGCTGGAACAGAGACGCTTGCTGGAGTCAAAGGCTCTCAAGATCCTGGTATGTTATTATATTTTCCTCTCATCACATTTCCATCAGACTAATATCTTGTCTCAGCTGTTCCTCTCCGCACCTTGTGCTGCTCTATCTTTCGTTCTTTGCCTCTGGTCCCTCATCGCCGCTTTTGGCATCTTACTGGTTGCCCCCTTCCGCCTCTGCACAAAGCCTCGCTATTCCCTGTGGGAACAGATTCTCTCCACCCTGACATCAGCGCAGCGATTGCAGCTCCGTTGTATCTATGCCCCGACTGAAAATGTCATCGGCAAATGTGTGGCGAGTCTCGTACTCAACCTTATGCTCTCACCCTTCTTGAGCATGGGCGTCGCTCTCGCTGCATGGACGGTGGCCATCTACTGGATCTTTGCCGCCATCGTCGGCGACCCCGATGGCACAGAGGGTGGTGACGACGGCGTGGCTACCGTTCTCGGACTCCGAAAGTGGTGGGAGAGCTGGTTACTCCGAGCCGTCATCGAGGCTCCTTGAAGAAAGACCGAGAACGCCGCCTTTTTGTTTTCTATTTTTTCGCACATCGACTATGATATCCACGTCTGTCTGTACTTTTTTCGGACTTTTACCCTTTGGCAGAAACTCATTAGCATGGCGTTGGGGTTCCTTCTTCTCTTCTCATGCGGCTTTTACTTGGGCTTTTGGTTTACGGCCTCTCTTCACCTGCAGGGAAGATGGCCCAGGAGGAGGCACAAGGCCTATAGCTGCTGTAGTAAAAAACATACATTTCATAGCCGTTCTTTCTTGTGTTTTTCTCATACGCCGTGAAGAAGATTCATCCTCGCAAGTGACATATGCGTGACTTCCTATTCTCCAAGGACCTTCCTACTCTCGAAGGGCATATTGTTATCTGCCTCTCGGGCCGTCCAGGAAGGCCCGTCAGAATACTGTTCCGCAGCGCATGCATACCCGAGAAGGGGTAGAAGAACAAAAAGACGTGTTGACAGTGTAAAGCAAGCAGGGAGTGACTAGCGAGTAATAGTTATGCGTTACACATAATATAATGAAGATAAATGGATTTAGGTAAGTAAGTGAGTAGCTAGAGTCGATAGGACGATCTCTCCACGCCGGCTTCATGCCTTCATCCCTCTGGCACCTCTACAGTATGTACAGTACTGCGTGACAATACTCCAACGTAAAGAGGTCTCCTTGGGCAGACCATCTCGCTTTTGTTGCCGAGCGAAGTGAGACATGTACCCGAAAAGGGGGTTCGGGAACAGGTGTGCAAACGCAGAAACACGAGTATCGCACTGCAGGACGTCGTCGCCTGGCTGACGTGTTTACATGGCTTGTCGCGCACGTTTATCATGTAGTGTGGATGTGATACTCACAATTGTTGGGTGAACGATGAAGAAGGAACTTCTTGTGTTTCCAAAAGGTGCCAGTGGCAATGAATGGACAAGTCAGGGGACGGTGCAGTAGCGAGATCCAGAGAAGCAGGTTCGATATCGTCGTTCCTTTTCAGATCGCGTGTCTGCATATATCAACATCTTTGCGTCGAGTTCGGTTTTCAGTTAACGAAGGTTCCCTCTCTATCATAGGCCGACATCAAGTACCGATGAATGCTGAACGCCATGAGGAAGCGAGACTGCAGATATATCAATACAAGCCAAGTTACGAGATCTAGGGCGTAGAGAATCGACTGGGAAGCAGACATGGAGTTCAATGAATAGACCAAAATGGACTCTGAGGGATATTCTTTGTATGGTATTGCTTTATGTACCTACCGTAGTTATGTTTGTGTGCATGAACAGGGTTGCCCTCGATGTCTGCGAGCACTTGGGGGTTCTGCCCGCTGCGTAGGCCTTTGCCACGAAAAACCAATATCATGCAACGAACAGACTGCAAGCAAATTCCACCTAGTAGCAAAGAAGAAAGAGATGACTGAAGTTTTCAATTTCTGGATTCCTAGGAATAGCAGGCTAACGCTAAAACTTAGAAGAAAAAGAAGAGAGACAATCGTCGATTACAAAAAGAACAGGAGACAAGACGTATTGGCCTGCACGCCATATATATGCAATGTCCCTGGTAATTATCACGACTTTCCTGTGTCCTCTCCTCTGAGCAAGGAACGACTTCCGTCTCCTCTCATACACTTCCATCCTTTCCACTTCTATGCTCGTACCGAAAACCGTATTGACTTTCGTTTAGTACGACTAACGCCCACCACTCCACGCTGCTCAGAAGAGGAGCATTATGTGGAGTGAATAAGAAACCCATTTATACTATGCGTACGCCCTTTTGCGGTCATTCACACTCGCGAAAGCCCAACAGATGATGCCGACCGTTTCGAAAGAACTTGCGCCTCATGTTTCAACTTTTTTTCATCCTCATCATTTCACCCTTGGTGCACCCGACTTGTTTCCCACAACCTTAAGCAAAGCCAAAATACTCGCTTCCCTGAGTCATGGCAGTGTACATTGCATGTCTCAAGTTCTCGTAGCTGTCGTACTCTGGCAGATCCAGCTGGTTGAAGCAAGTGTGACTCGAAGGGAGACGCTCTTTGTTTCCAAAATCACGATGGATGTTGAATCTTGAGAAGCCGTTCATTCCCTCGAGTTCCTTGAATCCGTTCAAGGGTACCTTGGAAGTACCGGTCACGAACTGTAGCAGCTTTGCCTTTTCTTCCTTGTCGAAGCTACGAACTGCTCTCCAAAACCACTGGATCTGCGGAGATGTAGGCTGGTAGTTGTGGTATTCGGTATTGTTCTTCCAGTCGTCCACATCAATATCCGGCAGACCAGAAATCAGCAGCTCAAGCTCCTGTTCGCTGAAAATTGAGACCAACTCTGCGGGGATGATCTCGTGGAAGCCTTGCAGGAAATTGTCAAGTTGAGACTCGACAGACCTGGTCAGCCTCTGCTCTACAACATGCCTGACGTATTCAGCCTTGTTTTCCTCAGTCACTGGGATATTGCGTCCATCTGGGATAAGGTCGATGATCTCGGTCTCGCCGAACTTGTCAACCTCTAAGCTGAATGTCTCGAAAGTAACATCGGTGATGTCATTCTCGAGGATCCAGCAGAGCGATTTGTAATAATCAAGGTCGAGCGTTTCCATATCCTTGAGGTTGACAGGCTTGCCCAGAATGCGCTTGTAGACTGCTCTGCTGAAGTGACAGTCAAGGACGCGACCCTCGTAGAGAGCTTTGCCAATTATGCGACCGATGAACTTGAAGAAGAGCAGATGCTCGGGGTTGATGTCGGACATTGGATTCGGATGGAAAGTTGTGCGATCTGACGCGACAGGGTTGAAGAGGGCATAGTCCGGATTGAACATTTGCCTCGACAATGCACCAAACCATTCACGAGTGACGCCACCAGCATCAACTCCCTCCTCACCATGGAAGCGGATGTTGAGCTTGCCATACTTGATCTCGTTGGCAGATTTGTAATATAGATGCTTGAAAGAGTCCATGAAGACCTGATCGCGGCGAATGTTCAGCTGAATGGTCGAGTGTGGAACTCTCTCCTCTGCTTTACGGTCGTGCAACCTGCGGCTAAAGTAGTTGCGCTTGTTGTCGAACTCGAGCACCTTGGAGTTCTTCGCAAGAACATCGAAAGTACCATTCAGCAGCTTGGGGTTATTGCGGACAAGATCGTTCAGGATCTTACGGTGATCTTCAGTGAAACTAAAGAAAAGGCTTTCGATGCGCGACTCTGCCGGTGGGGTTCCCACGAAAAGCTCCTGAGAGGCAACAAGCGGTATGTCCTTGGTCGTGGTGTTCTTGCACACAACCATGAAAGACTCTATGAGAGGCTGAAGAATAGTAGCCACGTTGCTCATATTGCCGCGTTGTCGAATCGCCGTCAAGCAATTGCTGAGATTTGACCACAAGTTGATGAATGTGGATGTCTCGTAAAGGGAGGACAGAAGGTCTTCTCTAGCTTGAGGGGCGAGAGCCTCACCCGAAGACAGTGGTCTGTCCAGCGTTCCGGCATGCTTGGGGTCGAACAGGTAGTCCAACGCCAGCAAGACTCGTAATAGCTTGGTCTGGTGCGAGCTGGCTGGCGAGAAACTGGCTAATGCAGCACCTTGAACGTCGGTACCGGTCTTCGCGCTCTGAATTTGAGGATGCAGCTTCTTTAAATCTTCCAGAACAGCTTCACCGAGCTGCTGGGCACGGTGAACAAGTTCACGACCGAAGGTGTCCTTCGCCCCTGGAATAGCTGACAGGTGGTTGATGATCTCCAATGTGCTCTGGAAGGTCTTGGAGTTACACTCGCGAGCTGCAATGATGTTTACAACTAGTCGGAGGTTCTCCTCGGGCACCTCAGGCGGTGTAAGCTCGCGATGTTTCTTCTTCTCTTCAGGCTTGCTCTCCGACTCAGCTGGCTTGTCTTGCTGGCCGTCGGCTGGAGCCGCTTCTGCATCGGTGTTTGCGTTGTCGGGAGCAGATACAGACTCAAGACTCTTGGCAGCCTTCTCCTTTTCTGCTTCCTTGGCCTTCTTGAGAAGGATCTTGAGTGGCTCAGTGACCTTGATCAATAATGCAGCAAGATGTTCCATGACGGCGGAGTTCTCGATGATGGTCTTGCGATCGAGAAGTGTAAGTAAGGCGTTGAGAGGGTACTTAGAAGACTTGCTCTCCTTGGCTTTACCCTTCTTGCTTTGCTTGAGTCTCTGACTGATGCTCGTCTCATGCTCAGAAAGGAAGAAGGAGCTGACCCGTGGGTTGTCCTGTGAAAGAGCGGTAAGAGTCGAGAGACATTGCTGCACGATCATGAGGGGCGAGATGTCGGTGTTTGGCGGAGTCAATTGCTGAGTTGTCTGAGTACGCTTGATAGACTTTGGTGTCTTGTCAGAATTCGATATCTGCTTGGCGCGGAAGTTCAGCTGTGCGAAGCTCTTCTCAAGAGCACCTGCATCGGCGCTACCGTCCTGTAGGATCTGCAGAAGTACACTGATGACCTCTGCACGGTTCTGAGTGTTCTTGCAAATGTCGGAGAGCACACCATGCATAGAATTTCGAGCACTGCCTTGCAGAGTAATGAACATCAGTCGCAGCAGTGTTGCAACGCCAGATTTGTCAAGCATTTGAGCCACCGGTCTGCGCGCGTGATGCTCTTGAGGGGCATCAGCCGTATCTGGTGGAGCTCGTCGGTCGCTGTGACGTCTCTCATGAGCCTCACGTCTTTGGCGGCGATCGCCAAGAATAGCTCGAGCCTCGGACGCAAACTCTTCAGGTATAGTCGCAAGCATGGCGTCGTCGGCTTCCATGAGTATGTTTTGTCGGAGACTTGGGGGTAACGTGGCGAAGAAATCCGCGTTGTCCATCTCGCCAGCACCACTAGCAGCAGTAGCAGGAGCGGCGCCACTTGCGGCAGCTCTGCGGCGAGCCTCATCCCGTTCTCGTCGGCGACGGTCAGCAGCCTCGGACCGAAGGAGCTCTTGTTGAATCTCTGTTGGAAGAGCGTCGAGGAATTCGCGGCTGATCTCGCTTGCTTGCTCGCCAGCTTCCGCTTCTTGCGAGCGCTGTTCTGCGAACTGTTGCATGATGACTTCCTCACGCATATCTTCAGGAAGGGCGTCGAGATACTCGCGGTCAATACCCAGGTGGGTAATATCCAGCTCTCGACCCCTGATGGTGATCATAGTTCTTTCGCCGGCGAGGGCCGCTGCCTCCACAGAGGATTCGGCCTCCACACCTTCCATGCTCTCGTCTGTCGGCTCTGGCTCACCTCTCTTAGCACGATCAGCGGCAGCTGCTTCGGCCTCGGCTCGCTCTCTGGCCTCTTGCTCTTCTCTCTCTTTCCTCTCGCGTTCTTCGCGCTCTGCTCTTTCAGCCTCTTCCTTCTTGCGAGCTTCCTCCTTTGCCTTTTCTTCGGCGGCTCTACGTTCAGCTTCAACCTTGTCCCGCTGACGTTTGGCTTCCTGTGCCGGTGGTACTAAGAGCCTCAAAATAGAGTTGACGATGCGAAGAGCCTTGTCGACGTACGCAGTGCCATATATAACTTTGGTTTCGTCTCTCCAGCGTTCTGGTGTCATTGTGGGCGTGAAGGCTATCGTACCACTGGGGTCGTTGCTATGTTGAGGATGACCATGTTGTTCAAGGCGGCTGGAGCCACCTCTACCCCCGAAGAAGTTTGCGAATCGGGAAAGCGACGGGGGTCGGAGGTTGCCTCCTGGCATACGAAGCGCAGGGCCTCCTGGTCCACCAGTGATATGGAAGATGGGTGCTACGCCGCCTGCAAAGTTGAATGCACCGCCGGAGCCGTCGACAATATTGATCCGACCGCCGCGAGGACCGACCATCTGTATAAGATCACTGACGAACGATAGCCCATCGCGAGATCCTGGAACGCCACGATGGGGAGGACCATCATACATCCAGTCATTCATAGGATCTTGACGGAAGCGGTTGGACTGAACATTTCTGCCGGTACGTTGCAGCAATGGGTTAACGCCATCTTCGTTGCCACGACCACCAGCTCCCGAGCGAGCATGTGATCGACTTGGTGCTGCGAATCTGTTAATACATATGCGTATATTATCTATCGCGGCTTGTACATACCGAAAATATCATCACCAATAGCCACGGTGAAAGGATTTCTATGGCCGTGGTGGTGGAGATGATTGCGTAATGTTGCGCCGGGTGGCATGGTATCTTCCCATCCCCAACCCGCGCCTTCGTTGTCGATTTCGTCATCTAATCCGAGTAAGCGGTTGTGCTGTCGACGAAGTTGATCACGAGCATCTCGCAGGGCTTGATGGGAGTGTTCGAGGTCCCGTAGGAGGTCTTGTTGAAGAGCCCGGCCTGCAAACCCCGTACTTCGCTGTAGGTCGTGAAACTCACCTTCTATCTCAGGCTCGTAGATAACTTCCTCTTCGTCGTAGTCTTCCTCGTCCTGATCATCTATCAAAATATTAGTTTGTGCTATTAGGGTCTTGTAAGAGATCATCTTACCGTCCTCGTCACCCATTTCGTCTTCGAAGTATTGCTCGCCACCCATGTTGATCAGGTGACTTGTGGGGTTCTCACTGTCAAATTGATCCATAACATCTGATCGATCGTCCCCATCGAGGACGCGGACCATGTGCTCGAGCGGTCCACCGTGTGGTGAGCCGCTAGCGTCAAGATGGTCGTGGTCGTCATACTCGTCGCCGACATCGTCCTCCCACTCGATTTCGTCCTCATCGTCGTCGTCGTCTTCTTCCATGGACCCGTTCTCGTCATCTCCAGTGAGTTCGTCGATGATCTCGATTTCATCATCGTCTTCATCGTCGTCATCGTCATCGTCCTCATCCATATCCGAGTCGTCTTCGTCTCCGCTTTCGTCGTCACCATCAGCCATCTCCAGCTCAAGCTCCATGGGGACGTCGCCAGGCAGGCCCTCTATTTCGCCCATGCCATCAATGTCCTCATCCTCTGCATCGCTGATGACATCTCCCTCATGGACATCGGGACCGGGATCTTCTTCATAGTCCATCTCCTCATCATAATCTTCGCCATAGTAGTCCTCCTCCTCGTCATCGTCCTCTTCTTCGTCGTCATCCTCATCGCGAGTTTCATAAAGACCAAGGGTTGAGTTGCGGAAGAGGTCTGGTGTCTCTTCACGTTCTTGGTCATCGCTACTGACGGAAGTGGCTGAAGAGATCTCATCCTCTTCGGTGGTAGTAGGACCACTGCTTGAGTATTCTGAGGAGGTACTTAACGTGACTCCGATGTCTGTGAGCCATTTCATGGGGCGAAGTATATACTTGATAGCTCGCTTAGCTCCAGGGAAGTTCAGGTCAATTTCTGCGATCGAGGCGGTTAAAGCGGAGATGAAGTTCTTCTCATACATGAGACGACCAAGGTGCTTTTGTGAAGCCGTGAGCATATCCATGTAGTATGCGTTGGTGCCACCAACAGGCTTGCCTGTCAGCATCCTATTGAAAAGGTCACTTAAGCTCAACAATCTGGCGTACTTGTGGTCGAGAGGTTCGGCGGAGCCTGTAGCATCTTTGTATGCTCTCAGCGCATGTTCGAGCACGAACTTGCGGACGTAGATGAGGTCAGGTTCCTCATCGCCGGTAGCCGACGAGGCGAAGGAAATGCTCTTCTCATTGGTTTTTGCTGTCAGAGAGACAAGCACAGAGCATGCCCAGAAAGAAGTCGTTTCGCGTTTGACGGAGGTAACATCGGACGCATGGCTGAGACCGCCAGTAGGTACGAGATTGTATAAAAGATAATTGAGAAGGCCAGAGCGCGGCTTTGAAGGGGTGGAGGCTTGGTAGTCCGCCTTGCGTGAGTAGTTGATGAACTCAACTTTGCATCTGTTGTAGCTTGCAAGCAGCTCTGTCAGACAGGCCATGATGAAACATCTGTATACATAGATCGGATGTTGTTCGAGTTTCAGGACTTTGTCCTTGTCGCCCGGCTTGACTTGAGGCTGTTGCTCTTGTGACTCAGGAGCTGGTGTAGCTTCAGACGAAGCAGCTGGTGTAGAGTCAGACATATCGACGTCGCCCGTTGTGGTAGGCTCAGACGGCTGTTTCGACGTCTCTGGCTCCTCCGCCGGTTGGTCCTTGTCTTCAACATCCTTGTATTTGGACAGCTCGCCAAGAAGATACTGGATGACACCGTCGGGATTCTCAACCACGGGAGCTTTGAGCTCAGACGTCTTCGTTCGTTCGATAGTCGGTCGGTCAGGTCCTGTACCACTTGGCTCATCAGACATATTTTGTTCTGTCTGTCCTGTCTGCTCTGCCGTGTCGGTTGACTTGCTTTGTTCCTCTGAGCTCCTCTCATCCCGCTTGAGGGCCAATGGTTGAGGTCCACGATTTGGCTCCCACTTGGCCAATTGTACCTTCTCATTGGTGATCTCAACGAAAAGCTCGGTGTTGCGAAGGGCGATCGGTCCGAGGCTACGAACATAAGCGGTGGTATCCAGTGGCCGTTGCGATTGGTTGTTTTTGAACAGAGCCTGGATCTCAGTACGCATTGTTTGCCGGATGGTTTCTTCATCTTCCATAATGTGACGGAGAAGCACCATGAAATCGACCTGTAGCCTCTCGTGAGCAAAGGCAGCGAGTTGCTTCATCATGGAAAAAAGACGCGTCATTGATCTCTTCTCGCTTAGTCTCATTGCCAACGGGCGGCGACGGGTAAGGAATACAAGTACACGAACGACTGCAACCGCGAGGTCGGAATCTCTGCCGATTTTGGGGAGCAACTCCACAAGAGCGTCGAAAAGATCGGACTTTGCCTCAGCGCTGACATTTGGTTCTTTGAGCTCTGCAATAGGCTGCTCTTCGAACGGCTTCTTGTAGTCTGGTGTCGTCCACTGGATCTGCTGGGGTTGTTCGTCTTCGGCAAGGACAAGCTCGATGACTGCCAAGACACTCCCGATCCATTGCGAGGTCTCTTCGCCTTTCGAGCCAGGGTGCATCTTGACAAATCCCATGAGTAGCTCAAAGTTGTCTTTCAACGCCCAAAAGCTTGCCTCGAAGAATTCACGCTGTGAGAGGACCAAAGCGAGAAGATGTGCGTACGAAGCAATTTTCTTGCCCTCGGGTTCTGCATCCTCGCTGGGCTGCAGAGAGATAAGCGAATTGACTAGCGTCTGGCCGATCTCAGCTCTCTGGGATTCGCTGTCAGAGACTTTGGCTACAGCCGAGCTTATTAGATCCGACAGCTCGAATGTGACCTCGGTGTGGGTATTCAAGATGTCCAGACAGCGATCGATCAGACCATCACGAAGATCTTCGCGCTTCTCGTCAAGGTCCTCTACAGTGACATACGGCTCTTCACTTTCGACGTCTTTCGGCCTCGAGGTATCTTCAGATATTCTGCGATTCCCACCAATCGGGAGATTTCTCATCAGGTCGTCTGTACCTGCCATGCCCCCACCAAGAGCCTGGGAGAGTACATGCGCGATGCCAGCGCCGATCATGTCTTGAGGAAGATCACGCTGATTGCCTTGTCCCAGATCGGCCAGCATGTCGTTGTCGATGGCGTTGTTCTCCTGACTGCCCGATGCCACGTCGTACGCATCTTGCATGTCAACGGAAGGAATCTGAGGCAAACTGCCTGGCTGGTCTGGGCGTGAGTTATCTGTCGCAGAGGCATCTACCGAACCACGAGCTGCGCCTGAGGCTTGGTCTTCTAAGTCGTCCTCACGAGGTGGGAAGGTCAGAACCACAGCATCTGCCGTGTTTTGCAGCCTCTTCCTGAAGTTGCAGTACTCGCGAGAAGAGTTGACGTTGTTGTTACAGCGGTAAAGTGCCTCTATTGCTGTACTTTGGTCGAATCCTTCCGTGACGTACGTGGTGAGTAATTCGCGCTTGATCTTGAATTTTCTCCTCTCGCCGGGGATTCGCTTCATCAGATGATCGTTGAGTCGAAGGGCGGATGTTTCTCCTTCGCCTTCTAAAGTCAATCGAAGCAGATCAATGACATCCTTCACGGTTGGAGTGGGCAAAGTGAGCATGACTGGAGATCTCCACATGTCAACGATAGTAGGCATGATTGCATGACGAAGCTCAACGATGAACTGAGGTGGAATAAAGAAGTCAGCACGATCACGTCGAGGATCCGACACAGCTGATGACTGTGCGGATTCACTGATGTTCTTCGCTTGGGTGATCTTGGTATAGAAATCAAGAATCAGGTTTGTGGCGGCGAGGGCAAGAGCATGAACACGCTCTGAGGAAGACAATTGATCATTGGGTAGCTTGTCCTTCGAAGCATCCCTGTGTTCCTGAATCAGATTGCGGTAGGTCAACAGACGCTCCTCCAGCACGACGAGGCCGCCTTTCTCGACGAATTTCTTGAGGATCAGCGTCAGGATTTCTGCTGTTTGAGAGCTGCTGCGACCTGTTCGTTTATCAATGAGCATTTGCATGATGGAAGAGAGAACGACGATATCATAAGCGAGCGCATCAAGCTGACGAGTACTGTCCAGCTGACGTTTCTTGAGCTGATTCACCGATGCAGCAGCCAAATGCTCTGCAAGGATATAGGCACTTTGTTTGTGCCAAGCGTCCATGTTCATATTGATGCGGGACTTTGTCAACAAGGCCTTTCCCACAGCTTGGAAGAACGAAGCTATGCCTACAGGTATCTGGCTCAGGAGATGCGTAAGGATCTGGGTGTTTTTGAACTCAGCGCGACGACGCATGGTCTCCTTTTCTGACTCCTTGTCCTTGTTTGGGCTTTCGGACGTTGCTGTCGAGCTAGATTGCGCGTGGCCAGCGTCTCGATCCAGATCTAGTCCCATGACCTTGTTGGCTTCGGTGTTGTCGTAACCCATGCCTTTGACACGAGTCTCTTCTCTCCAGTCGTCCAGCATAGTGTTCTGCATCATGATCTCCTCCCATATACACGCGGAATGAAGCTCCGCCAGTGAGTCTATGATATTGGTATAGTAGTCTGATAAATTGACCAAAGATAGCATGTTCTGGGCTCGATGACGATTGTCATAGAAGCTCTGCGTGGACAAAACGTCCGAGAGAATAGCGACCAGTACCTGTGTGGTTACCATTGCTTTGACAGTATAGGTTCCGTTGTTTTCCATCACCCGTGTCTCGGCCGAAGATTCTTGTCTTGAGCCAGGGACAGTGAACTCTCTAAAGTAAGCTCGGTCTCGTGGGAAGTTCACCAAGGGCTGAAGCTGGCTCAACGAAAGCCGGATGCGCCGAAGGAGCGAGGGCAGTATGAGGTGAGGCTTCTCCGTCACTACAATTTGTATCACCCGAGAGAGCTCCTCAGACGTCGAAAGATCGTGGAAATTGTAAGGATTGCAAGGGGCCATCGCGAGATCAAGCAGTAGCTCAGCACCGCCCTGCTCGATGAATGGGGTATACGTCTTCGAATGACCAAGGTAGCCTGACAAGAATCTGGCTACAACGCTGATGAAATCGGAGGTTGAACGACCGCCGGTGCGGCCGTTGATTAGATCATCACTCTCAAGGTCCTTTTCTGCGACCGACGGATTTGGGTCGGTAGCGTCTGGAAGCCAGTCGTTTACTTTGCGGTCAACAGCAGTGTGAAAGTCACTGACTCCTGCTTGCTCGAACTGTTCCAACTCCTTCAAGTGGATGCCTTCCAGAGTCTTGCGACCGCCTGCAACAATTGGTCCTGAATTAGAGTCAGACTCAACCCAGAGCTTGGCCCCGACGCCCTTGTACTTGGCGCGCTCCTCGCAGATCTTGACCACCTTCTTGACCATACTGAGCGTCGCGATCGCAATGCGCTCTCTGAGCTGATCGTGATGCCGGACAAGCTCGTTGAATGATTGACCTATGTATCCTGCGACGTCGCTCTCTTCCTCCATTGCTTTGACGTGATTGGGGCTTTCGAATATCTCTAAGAACTTTTCGAGCGCGTCGGAGGCCTGGAACATGCGGAAGCCATTTTCGTTTAGACAAATAGCACCGAAAGCAGGGGGAATATCACGCATGGTTTCACCGACAGGTAAGATACCTTGCGCTGGGGCTCTGTTGCCTGTGTCCACTGGAGTAGTAGCGGACTGATTCGGGACGGGGGCCACGACCTCCTCTGAGTCGTCCCCGGATGTAGCTGCTTGCTCAGTGGTGAGGTCGTTTACCGTGATCGGCTTTTGGGTGATGGCCTCCAGGAACATCTTGCTCAAGCCAGCTTCGGCAATGACCTGGTAACTCGTTGGTTCATTGTGTATGAAGCTGCTTAGGATGTTGATCGCTCCGCTCCAGACATTGGAGCCAAAGAGATCGGCATTGCTGATGACAGTCTTTAAAGCTCCCAATAATTGTGGCGAATCGATGAGATTTCTGAGAAGGCGATCATTCGTACCAATGCTGTGAGCATACATGTGCGCAATAAATTTTAGCAGTTGTCTCAGGATCAACTGGTCGATGAAGGGAATCTGGTAATTCGTGCTTTGTGCCCTGTATTCGGCAGGAAAACGTTCTCCACGTTCCACAGCCTCAAGGGAATGCTGTACCTCTTCCGAGGTCAAATCGGCAAGAACGTCCAGACCTTTTGCGTTCACCAAGGCCGTGAAAGCATCTCTGACACCGTTGTGGATAAATGTATCGATGAGATGCAAAGCAGCAGGGAAATAGACCTGGGCAGGCTTCGTGCGAAGACTCAAGATGTCCACAAGTATGCCAATGAAACCAGCAGAGACCATGGCATCTGCATTGCGCTGTTGGTGTGAAGAGGGCTGTGCCAGTGATTGCACGAGGTCGAGCATGTCTTTGCACCAATCATACTCCTCGAACGGTAGATTGTCTTCGGCCAGGGTGGCCTGGACCTTACGAAGTATATAGAAAAGTACACCGTGGCTGACACTGATGTTCAGAGCCTGAGTCACCTCCGTGCTTTTGGACTTTGTCTTGGTAAGGGCCTCCAGAGCCATGATGACAATAACGATCATTTCTTTCGATATTCCTTGCTGTCCATCGCTTGGAGGCTGAAGCATCTCCGTCAACTGCTGCGCTAACTGTGTCTGCCGAGGCTCCTCAGAATCGGGCTGGGCAATCTTGTGGGAGAATTGAGTTTCGCTGTACACGTAGGCCACGTTCGCGATCGCCAGGATCCTGACAGCAACCAAGTCATTGACAGCTTGCTTGGACGAGTTGAAGGCGGATGCGATGCGGACCCTATGCAATAAATCGTACAGATACGCGTCGGGTACATCTGCCTTGTGGTCTGCGACGACTTTCCAGGAAGGTTCGTTGGCTAGCTCAGAGGGCTGCAGTTCAAACAACCTAGGTCCTGTAGGTGCATGCCCTTCAGAAGCGATATGACCATCCGGAGTCTCGACTGATTTGGACGGTGTGTCAGCCGTATCGTCACCACCACTATGTCTAGAAGCAGAGCCAGGTCCCAGGTTAGATCTGCGACGAGCCGGTGTAGGAGTTACAGGCTCCAGTGGGGCAGCCACGGGCGCGGCAGCAGCAGCAGCAGCAGTCGCGGTTGACTTGGCATCGGTCGCAGATGCAGGCACTTGTTCGTAATATGACAATTGGACGCTCGAGAGATCCTGCTTGAAATGCAGAGGAATGTCGCTGGCCTTGACCATGCCTGCAATGTCGGCAGTATTTGCAGCAGAGTCCACATCATCAGGAACTTTGCCCTTGCTCTTCACTGGTGTGCCGAGGATAGCTGCTGTAGTGGAAACCTTCTTAGGGAATGGACTCGCGAGCTTTTGCATTTTGTCGAGGTTGATGCTGTAGTGACCAGCCAGCAGAGCACTCAGGGTGTGTGGCGACGCCATGCGCATGCGAGAGGTGTGGTAGCGCTGAGCCAGCCTCAGAGTCACTCGCAAGGTAGCCTTCAGAAGAGTGAGGGAGACAGTGTTGAGCAGATGGTTCAGATGGCTGCTGCTGGCGTACAGGCTTCTGTTGCCACATCTCTCCAGGAGAATGCGCGTGAATTGTAAAATGGTTTCGATCAACTCCCGATCGCCTTCCTCTGAAAAACCACCTTCAGTCAACTCTTCCTTGGTGATGGGCGTTGGAGAAGGTTCCGCTTCGCTATCGCCCATGCTGAGTAACCTCACATCGAATGGCTGGGTCTGGGAACCTTGGTCGAGCGCATATTGCTTGACAAAGAGTTCGAGAACATGGTCAAACCGGTTCAAGGTCGGGATCCAGTGGTAGAGGTCTCCACGGGGAAAGGGCCAGTTGATGGGAAATGTGGTGATGTGCTGTGAGAGCTTGTGTAATGGTAGATCGACTGTCTGCTTAATGAAGTCGCTCACGTAAGGGGACTGGAATAATGTCAGCTTCTGCTACATCCATCAGACTATTTGATAGAGATCATCTTGAACATACAACAGACGCCTCATGCCGCTCGGTGGCGATCTTCTTAATCCTCCCCATGGCGTGCCGAAACACGAGCGCACCGCTTGCGCTCGACCAGCTTGATTTATTTGTTCAGATTGCTGATCGCTGAGATGGAAAATTCGAGTTGTTCGTCACCACGAGACAGAATGGTGGTGGTTGTTTGACAGATGCAGTGCTGGCAGACAGAACAGAGCACGACTGGATGCAGTGTCGAAACAAGTCCGCAGTAAATACTGTACCTGGCAAGAGTACCAAGGTAGATGATGAAAGCGTGTGAAAAGCCGATGACTTTGGACCCGTCTGCACAAATGATGATGATGATGTACGCAGACCGGTGAAGGAAGAAAAAGACAGTGATCGATAGACTGGCAAATGGGCCAAGCGGTGCAGCGCTATTCCTTATGCCAGGTCCTTCACACAATATCCTTTTTTCAGTGGGTGGCTGCGGGAGTTCCAAGTGTTGTCGAGCTTTCCTGTGTCTCAAGGAAGCAACAACGCGTAGAACCAAAGAGTGACGGAGAGTCAGAGCTTGATGGATGGATTAAGTTTCAGGACAAAAGTCGAGTAAGGAAAGGCAAAGGTTCGGTACGGTAAAGTACATAAGCTGGTCAAGCTGCTTGATGACTTTGGACCTTGGGTTGCTTCACGCTTCTGTGCTTCACTTTCTATGCCACTCTAACAGTACATCTGCCCTTATATTACAGAGAGAATGCATCGGAAAAAGACCGATTTGCCGATGATCGCGTTAACGTAAATGTAAGGTAAGGTAGAGGATGCTTGGGCCATCCGTTGTTGCGTCACTTGAACATTGACAACCCGCCGAAGTCTATGAAGAGTAACAACCTAAGGCACCTTGCCGTGACCTTTACTCGAACAGTGCAAGGTCATATACATCTATGGTCATCTCTGAGCTCCCCTATACTGATATCCGTGAGCCTGCCACATGCAGATACAGTCTCAGACCGAGAGACCGAACGCCTCCATCGCCGTCCCCGTACGGGCGGAATGCGAGATCTTATGACAGTCGGATATAAGCAGCCAAGACTCTCGAATCCATGCCTCTGAGGGCATGAAACTACCTTAACGAGGCTCGACATGGTGCTATGACCAACATATAACACTTGCTGATGGAATGAGCTCACTGCCTTACTTTGCCTTATGCATCTGCAGAATGCCGGGGTCAACGACCTCACCTTACTTCAGGTGCAATACAGTTCTGTACTGCAAGACCGCCGCTTGGCATTAGAGGCCGCCCGCCCCAAGTATTTCGCCTGCATTACTTTGCTGCACCTGCCTATCGTACAAGGATGCCACATGGCAGAGTAAGGCAACCACGCAGGTAGGCTGCAGTGACACTTCAATGTACAAGTACCTTAGCTTACGCAGTGTCCATAAACCATGTCTGATGTGCAGATGCTCGAACCTTTGCATTTGCACGCTGACTGTGGCATGATTTTTCCATCCGTGCAAGCTGTGTTGATAGAATCGTAGCATTGCAACCACCTCGCTTGGCCAGTCTTATCAGGCTACACAGGCTTGCTGTTTCGCTTGCAGACCAGCGGTCCTTGGTAAGGTAGCTGTGGAACCTCTCGCTTGGTAACACTCGGCCACGTGTGCATTTGATCTCATCCGTTGGGTTTCGTGATCATTGTTTAGCTTACACATAGTATCCCATTAACGTCATGTCGGCCAAGGAGTATATGCACCTATCTCGTTTCAGCGCTTGTAGACAACCAGCCGGTCTCAGTCCACTCTGTCGGACATGCCAGAAACATTCGAGTCGAAGGAAACCGAGAATGACCCGAGAGTTGAAGAATCACATAGACATAAATCCGAACATTCGCATAGTTCGTTCGGATTGTGGATTGAAGTATGGTTCTATGATCATGTCGCCAAAAATACTGCTTGCTTGACACTAGCTGACAATGCCTTCCATATCCGCATGATAGGCTAGCGACTAGAAAACAAATTCAATCCTACTATGCTTTTCTCATATGATATGCTGTTCCGACATACCATCGTGCTTTCCATTAGAAAGCCTACTATTAATCATTTGCTGCCGCCAAAAGTGCATATGATGGAGTAAGTCTATAGCAGACACGGTCGCCGTGTGTTAATCCAGCTTCGCACGGGTAGACTGCGAACAGACCCGCGAATGTGGCCTAACGGAGGTCACCACGAAGCAAAGTTGGTGGTTCCAAACCCTGGAAGAATGCTTCGAGGCAGTCTTCCGCTAGCTAGAGCTCACTTTTACCATACATGAAAAGTCCACGATGAGCCGCGGATGTGCCTACTTAATAGTAGTGGCTCATTCTAGCCAGCGAGCTTCAGGCCGTTGCCAAAGGTGATAGTCCGCCGTTTGATCGGTTTCCGTATGCGCTTACTTTGCCGGAGTGTCCTTTGCCTCAGACTCCGCAGGCCCGTCGGAGCCCTCACCTCCTGGACCATGCTCGACCGGGTCTTGATGCTTTGCCTGGCTACCTTTGCCTCTCCAAGTACTGACAGCAGGGATGTTTGCCTTCCATCTCTCTTCAACAGTGCCGTAAGCTCTTGGGGTAAGTTTGATGAGTGTGTGTAGGGGCACCTCCATCCATGGACTTTGCTCCTGCGAGCTACCCATAAAGTAGGCGTAGATGCATCTGAGTACGGCTTGATGGGTGACAATGAGGATGTTCTCGCTTCGTTCCAGTTCCATGATGATGGGTTCGAGCCGGATTACAACATCACGATAACTCTCGCCACCGAGATAACGGTAATTGTATTTGTCTGCATCGCGGCTCTTGAAATCCTCAGGGTAGCGTTCTTCAATCTCGGCATATGTCAGACCATCACAAACACCCGAGTCCAGCTCGTCCAGTGCTTTCCAGGATAATTTCTCATAGGGTAGGAATCGTGCCGTCTGAATAGTCCGCTTGAGGGTTGAAGTCCATACTGTAAGCTGTTGTCCGCCAGTTGACTGTCTGACAAGCTCAGGCAGTTTTCGAGCATATAACTCGCCACGTTCCGAGATGTTGGCATCACCGCCGATCTGGCCACCAAGATTGAACTCGGATTCGCCGTGCTTTGGCACTGTCAGTGATTACAAGAGGGCATCAGAAGGCTTTTGGACTTACACGTGACAGCCAGATGCATCGAGGCTTGATGTGAAGATTCATGAGGTAATACACGACCCGAGATTGGAGATAGTCCTTTAGCTTATTGATGATGACCTGGCCACCAACGTCGATGAGCTTGCAGTAAGTGAGATCCTGCTCGTCTTCATCAAGCGTCTGATACACCTTCTCATAATTGCGGATGCGATCACGAAAGTCCTGAGCTGCAATTTCTGGATCCTGCCCTTTGTAGTCCGGAGATGTTGTCTTAACCTCCTTAATGTTAGACATGATCAGATCCTCGTCATCACATTTGCTTTCGACAAATAGAGTCTCAATGCCGGCGGCGTCGCAGCGTTCCTGGATCCATCTCCTTCGTGCTTTTGTACTATTCGTAGCATCCAGGACGGCCACCAACCCTTCGTTGTTGGAGAACCATTGGATCATGTCTGCGACAGCTGCCTCGGCAGCCGCCCTACGAAGCTTTTCCCCCTCTTCATTGTGAACATCGAAGAATTCGGCAGGCGGGTTGGGCGTGCCTAAGCGGCGGTACTGTCCGACATTGAACGTCTTCGCGGTAACGCTGAGCCACCCTAAGTAACGTACGACTGGGGAGAGAGTTTCGTGTTAGACCATGCTGCCACGAAGTTGAAAAAGGGTAGTGCCTTACTCTTCGAAGCTATTAAGCTTTTACCCCTGGCGGGTAGGCCCACCATGACAACGCATATCCTCGTTTCATCAGCCTGGATGCCAACTCCGTTAGTTCTGCGGCTAGGACGCATAAAATCAGATAACGAAAGTTTTCGCATGTGAGGCATATATTGTTCCGGCGCTGGGTGCGAGTCTCCGTTCATCTTGCCGGAGAGAGAGGGTGAATTGGCGAGGTGTGTTGTGACTGTCTCTGCCCAGGATGGGGGAAGCTCGAACTAAACGTGTTCAAAGTGTTCCTCGAGAACCAATATGTTTTCAGGAATCTCTGAATGGAACAGAGAGGCCTTTCTGCAAGCTGAGCAAGGGTATTATTTCCTCAATTGAGGGTCGAGGTGTGGTAGCTAGCGGGATGAGTCCAGGTGTCCGATGGGTACCGACAATGTTCTTTGTGGTGGAGAGTGGTATGGCCGACTCCAACAGGTACTAAGGCAGGGGTGTGCAATTGATAGGTCAGAGAACTCCCATATGGAAGGTGTACTTGAGCATCACCGCCTTCGCGACTTTCCGGAATTGCTCAGTTCCGGATGGACTTAGAAGTCGCGGGGTCGATGATCGCCCCGCTTTGATGCAATACGAGACGTATTTGTAGTTGTTCGAGAAGCGTTTCCAAAATATTTTGCCTGTGTCTTCTGACCATCCCAGTCCAGTGGTGGCATGATATAAAATAGGTATATTAAGGCATTGACCGAACTTGGGGACGATTCTCGGGGCCCCAGATCCTCGCTCCGTATGCACAAGTCCCGGCCAGGGATGCCGAAGCGACAAGTGAAAGGGCAAGATCACCTTACAAGTACTCCGTACAATATGTAAACGTGCAAATATGGGGCGTGGTCCGACGATGGATGCGTAATGTATGTAAGAAGCGCGTGTTCGCCTCGGCCCTGACGCCATGACACGCGGGCGAACTCGGGTATTGTATCAACCTCACGTTCGATTGACGAGATGTCGAGTGGTAGAGCTCACACTTGCCAGGAACAATAGAGCCGTAGTGCATGGATGAATGGGAGAAATAGCAAGCACGAACACAAAAATCAACTTACCACAAATGTGTCTTCGATTGGGCCGAGGGTGTTGGAACGAGCTCTGCCACCTGCAACTACTCCCTGCATCTTTGTTCTGATGCGCCGTTATGGACCGCCTGTCCGATGATCAAGTTCTGAAGGTTACAGCTTTATGATGGATACAGCGAGAGTGATATGTAATTCAGGAGGGTTGAGGACAGAAGCTGTGAAGGAGGATTGCCCCTCAGTAACCTGATGGCTTGCCCCAGACTCCGAATTTCCTTGCTTATACGCTACCGCCCCGATAAGGCCGCAACGTGGGTTTACTCTAAAGTCTGGGCCGATAAGTGGATTGGGGTACACCTGGTACAGCAACATTTTGTGTAACTTTCTCGATTGTTTGAGGGGAGCTACTGTAAGTCAAGCTTTAGCAGTTAATTCTCCAGTTCGTTGGTCAACCTTTGCTGGGCTCGCTGACATTCATGGCGCCTGAGTTTTGTATGCTCTTGTTGATAATCAAAGGATCCAATGGAAAGCATATAAAGCTAGACAGTGAACCTGTAGCAGCCGCAAAGGGGGGTTGATATCTGTCTACTTCGACTCTCATGCAGCCTCCCATTGTCTATCTCACCTTACAGTAGGTAGTTTTCCTGCATGGTTCAAGCTGCACTGCTTATCGCACTAATGCAGCTGCTTTTTCCAAACGTGCCGCTGACCGACAACTTTGACCATTGCCGTCATTGGTGCAGGTTCGACCTGTGAGATGCATCGACAAATGTTTTTCTTATGGTATGGCAAGATGTAATGCCCGATTTATACGGTCTTGACACTGTATGCAGCACTCAGCACTCAGCACTCAGCGCTGAGCGCTGTCATGTTGATTCAATGACTTTCGCGACTACCGCGCAGCTCATGCTGTCATTAGTCTCAGAGTTCATCAAGAGGTAAAGGGCGATATCAGAAAATAGGCGAGGGTAGGAGAAGTGCAAGCAAACTATATTGCAACATTCAGTTATTGTCGAATTCGGTCTAATGGAGCACTGTCTCGATTTATGCTTCCACTTGTCCTACATTTGATACAGTTCAACATGAAAAGTAGATACCTTATTTGTAGAAATTGAAAGGCACGGTCGACCTTTTGCCTGTTAGAGAATGGCCGGAGTAGTACTGTATACTACGGTTGGCAGCGGTCTAAGAAACAGGGTAGCACTTGTAATCGCATACACATACAATGTGAGGTGTCTTGCTTGAGTCGAATTACACATTTATATATATAGGTAGCCAGCCTCGCCAGCTAAGCATAGCTGTTGTATCAATGACGATAACTAGCACAGGGTTACCATATCGCCGAATAATGGAGGAGCACGGCCTGTCAAGTATGTGATGCTATTAAGAACGCCGGTTGAAGTTCGGTACGTTCAATGTGCTGTCATTTCGCTGAACAGATCCTGCAGGGTCAATAGCTTCTACTTCGTTCTACATCACAACATCTTGGAAACGGCATGCTCCTGCTTCTGATACCAGCGGAGATGCTCGATGCGTCTCTTTCTGGTCCGACATGGCGAGACAGTTGATAATGTAGCTGGCATATAGTGTGTTCTATCGCTCGCAAATGCCTTGAAACCTACTAATATCAAGCCAGCGCCGGAAGCAGAGATTCTGCTCTCACCAACCATGGCATACAGCAAGCTCGACGCCTTGGCGCCTGGTTCGCTGATAATCGACTTCCTCTGACTCACGTCTTTGCCTCTCCTCTTCAGAGGGCACATAAGACTGCTGAAGCTGTCTCAACAGCCCAGAAGACGCAGGCTGTTTCGATCACCAAAGTCGAGCAGTTGGTTGAGCAGGACTTTGGTTATTACGAAGGCAAGCCCTTCTATGCTCGCCAACGCGATTCTCCCAGCAAGACTGGAAGAGAAGCTCACCATGACGCACACAAGAGTGAGCCTGGTTTCGTCGATGTCGAGTCGAAAGCCTCGATGGCGAAGCGCAGTGATGATTTCCTCGATACACATCTCATTCCGTTACTCGAGTCTGGCGAACGTCCCCCAGAAGAACTTGTGGTGGTCGTAGTGTCGCATGGCATTCTGCTGTCAAATCTGTGGCGTAGGCTTCTTCTACGCTTACCTCGCAGGAGTCTCACTGTTGTTCCGGAGGTTAGCGCCGCCAGAAGTCCACTGGTCTTGGAGCACTTGGGTGGATGGAGTAATACCGGTTATCTTGAGTTGTCGCTCTTGCTGAAGCCTATCCAGCCTGCTCCCGCGCGCTTGACGCCTGACAACGATGATCCATCGTCAGAGGCTACGGCTGTTACTGGCCATAGCGCGGGCCGTCATGAGCCATCCACACCGCCGAATCGGAATGATGACGGCGGCAGCAGCAGCGGTAACATCTCAAGGCAGCCCTGCCTCGCTGGTTGTCTGACCACCATACTCATGGTCGATGGCAAACAGCATCTGCAAGGGTTCAAACGTACCCGTGGCGGCATCGGACGCGCACAGTACGATGAGAAACAGAAAACTATGGATTCGTTCTTCAAGCGGGCAAAGAAGGAATAATTCACCGAGTCCTTAAGGGCTGTCGTATATCACCACAATGATACCTGCATCACGCATGATGGCTGCAGTAATGGTGAGACCCTAACCTTTCCTTACTTTCCCTCACAATGTTCCCTACAATGATGAAGAGCGAAATATCACAGACCTTTGCTTAATATCTAAAATCATGTGGATCAAACCTTCGTTGTCCAACTGCTGTCTGATTATGGAAAAACAAACAAGTCCTTTCTCACACTATGAAGGTTAGAGAACCATGCTAATCAGAAATAATATAACAGGCTCAGCGCTCGTGGACGACTCTTCGCAATGAAAGACAGATCAATAAGATGATGCTATCGATTCTATAGATATTGATTGTTTTGTCTCGAGAACATATTCATATATCGCTTTGTCGCATTGCAATGAATCTAAATCTATAATGTGTTGTCCCTTCGCTCACAAGTCTCAATTTATCCTTAATAGTCAAGTGCACAATTGAGACCAATATTTGTGCCAATCTAGACGTGTGTGAGTAAGACGTCGCCGGCGATTCCTTGTCCAGATCGCAGTGTTGTTGAGCTCAAAAGCGGCTCGAGTTGTTCCTGCAGCACTGCACCAGCCACCATGCACCAAGCTGTTTTCACTTCTCCGCGTTCCCGCCACTTCATCCCTTGTCAGACCTCGTACGCTTGTTTTCTCTATCCAGCGTATGACCTATACATCGCATATCCGCTCACTGCAATTGATTACCTCGTGCAACGACGCCACCGCCTCTCGAATGATGCTGTGTGTATGGCCAAGTTGTTTTCAATGGTCTCAAAAGCAAGGCATAGGCACTCACTAGTCACTGAGCTGGCGCCCTGCAAATCAAGGTCTTGCAGGCCGATTAGACCAATAAAGGTAGGTGTACTCAATAAGCACGGAACACGAGGTAGGACAATTGATTACTGGCAACATTTCAATCTATTTTATTCACTCTAGGGCAGAGAACAAGTCGTACACTATCTCATAACTTTCCTGCCATCCTGTTTTTTTCGGATGATGCCCTGTGCTTTGGCTTCACTGCATAGTCCAGCCTTCTGACCAGCAACGGCTATATCACGATCAGTTCATCCCCATTCTTCATGCACGCACCATTCTTCACAGCATTCTTGACTCGAGCGTTTGCGGACAGTTCCAGACGTTCAGACGATACATCGTTCGTTGTCGATATCGAATAATCATCGCCATTGACTATACAATGGTCTCTTCTAGGCTCGGCTTCGTCTTGGCGAGCTTGCCTCTCCTTTCAAGGTGTCAGAGCAACTCGAGTGCGACGACTGTCCCAGCGGTTCTAAATGGTAGGTGTCTAATCTCTGTTTCTATCTTGTCAACATATCCTAACAACCCCCAAAGGCGTGTCCGTCTCCATCATCATCCCAGTTGGCTACACACTTTCCAATTCAGTGTCTACGGTGACGGCTTCAGCCACTTCTGGTACATCGGTATCTCTATACATGTCTCTATATGATGTGCTGACGTTCTTATCTAGGAGAGGCCACCTCAACTACAGGGATCCCTGTCATTGTCCCTGCAATCACAGTGGAGAGCACAATAACGGCGACCATCACATCATGCGGCCCGTCCGTCAGCGATTGCCCAGCAGCGAGCAGTATCCCCACGACAAATGCAGTGACGGTCCTGTCGAGTGCGCTCGCAACATTCCCCTCGTCATATCAGACGACGTACCCAGCATCTGTTGTATCCAGCCTCTGGTCTTCTCTACTACCGTCTAGCAATGTGGCGCCCTCACCGGTCGGCCCAGCCACGCTGTCGTCTCCTTCGTCGCTGCTCACAACAACCACTGCAACGGCAACTCTGACGACGGCGACTTCACTACCCGTCAGCAGTAGTCTGAGCAGCCTCACAAGCAGCAGCTCGATCCCGATCATCATCCCGTTCCCCATCTCGAGCGGATCCTCGGCGCTAAGCTCAATGGCTTCGTCCGTGGCAAGCCAAGTCAGCTCAGCAGCATCTGCATCCTCGGCATCGGTTGCATCCTCGCTGGCTGCCTCCACGACTTCTTCTTCTTCTTCTTCGTCGTCGGAAGTTGCAAGCACGACAGAGAGTTCCACTGCGCCTCCGCCACCATCGAGCACTACCAGCAGCGAGAGCACGGCTTCCGCAACCAGCACGCTGACCACACTGACGACTTCGACGTCTTCGGCGCCTTCTTCCACGACTGCGACGGAGTCTTCTCCAAGCTCCACAGAATCAACAACGCCGTCGTCCACAAGCGCATCTTCTACTCAATCGTCTTCGTCCTTTTCTTCGTCGTCCGCTCCAGCCGCGGCGAGCACGACGGCTGCCCCGGTCGCCGGCGCAGCTTCTGATCGTGTTTTCAAGTCTGTTGGCTCAGTGGCATGGACGGTCGTCGTTTGTGCTTTGGTAGCGGCTGCTGTGTAGTCTGGGGTGTGATTGGGGGAACTCTTTGCTTTTTGCTCTTTGCGTGTTTTCTTGATTTACTTGACTCCTGGAGAGGAGCCTTTGGACCTCCTTGGCCTCGACGTTTGTATCTTGGATTATCATGGAGATGATAATACCAAGGTCGAATGACTTGACGGCCAAACTACAACAATAACTTTGGAGAAGGTGGCGCGAATGAGCACGCGATGGACGATACCTCAGTCACATCATGGGAGGATACAGGGGATAACGACGTGGCCAACGACTTTCTCATATAGTTCTCTGCTTTGGGTTTTCGATGACTACTTAATAGTAATGATAACGACAATGAGCCAAAGGTCGAAAGAATAATCTTAAGCAGATTAAGGAATTTGATCTTAGTTTTTCTTCTTTGATTTATTGAAAACCAGATATCCGCCGAGTAAGGGGGAGGAAAAGTGAAGAAGACAAGTAGTTGCCCTGGATGCAGGACTGAATTGATAGATAAGACAAAACGCCACCAACGCTCACGCTAGTTCAAGATGAAATCAAATCCGGGAGGGAGAAAAGACGAAAACAAGGAATGATGTTGGAACAAACCCAAGGAGAAAACGAGGATTTGCCTACGCGGGAGCCTTGCCTTTTCCTCCATACGCGGTCACCAAGGGTGCAGGTTGTTCTTGGACTTCATCTTCATCCCCCTCGTCCTCGTCGCTCATATCCTCGTCGTCTTCGTCCCATCCGAAGAAAGTCCTAGGGGCAGCAGAAGGAATCGAGGGCTTGCTGGACGTGGCTGCTTTCTCATCTGCACCGCTAGCAGCAGACGAAGAAGCTCCACTGGCTGCAGGGTCCATGGGATCATCGCTGTCTGCGCCGTCGTCCTGATCGCTAGCGGAACTCTCACTGCCAGTGCGCTCACTTGCGATGATGGCTTCGTTGGCGATCAGTCCAGCTTTCATAGCAGCGAGGACGGCATCTCTAGTCTTCCCCTCGAGTTCCTCCTTCTGCTCAACCCACTGTCCGTCGAGCCTGACATTAGGTCCTTTACCCCTCTTGACCTCTTCTTCTTTCCTGTCCGCGGCTTCGACGACAGCCTCCCACCTCTTTCGTCGCTCCTCTCGCTCCTTCTTGTCCATGTCGGGCTTCATAGCCAAGTAAGCAGCCAGGTTCTTGGCTTCGGTGATGGTGCGCAGTCTGCGGCCGTCGAGGTTACGGTTCGATGCGTTCTGCTGCTCGGGATTGCGGCGGTTCTTGCGCGAGCTCATGCGCCCTCCGGCAGCGCGTAGTTGTGATCCGAAACCGCCTTTGCCTCCCAGGGTGGGGACCAACAGACGCAGGTTGAGGATGGGGCTAGCGGCGTCATTGTGTAGTTTGTCGATGCGGCTTCTGTCGAGCAGAGAAGCGATGGTCTCTTGTGAGTCGCGGTCTAGTGATCGCCTTGATGGGGTGGTGATGCTGAAGGGTAGAGATGCGGTGGTCGAGATGCGAGAGTCGAGGTCGGCCAGCAGGTCGCTGATGCGGGAGGTGTCTGGGGTGGGAATGCATAGCGTGCGAGGCAGACCGAGACCTTGGAATGTGCTGAAAAAGACGTTGATTATATTCGTGGAAGCCATGATGGATTTGGAGTGGTAGCTCTTCCCTGGATGAGAGGAAATGCTGGAATGGTGTGAATCTGGTTGACGGAAGAAGTGAGGATTAAGGCAGGTATAAAGGCTTAAGGTTATCTACAAGAACGGCAAGTACAGAGGCGTAGTGTAAGGTAGTCTTGGCATTTGTCATTGACGGGACAAGGCTTGTTGTACCCCAGGCTGCACAGACCATGTGAGAACAAAGTACAAACGACTTCTCGGCTGAAGCCCGGGCCAAGCCACACACTCAAGCGGGCATTCGCGAGGAAGGAAGGATATTCAAACATCACAAGCGTCGCCCGAAAAGTTGGTCCTTTCTTCTCCCAGCGCTCGGTACATCATCATCGCCCAAACTCCACGTTGATAACTAAAAGAAAAAATCAATCGTCAAGATGTGAGAAGATGCCTTTCGTCAAGAAGCCATGTCAAAAATGAAGAACAACAGAACTGATGTCGTCGTCCCACCAGGTTGATTCCCAAGGCCGACCGCAAGGCGATCCACGAGTACCTCTTCCGCGAGGGTGTTCTCGTCGCTAAGAAGGACTTCAACCAGCCCAAGCACGGAGAGATTGACACCAAGAACCTCTACGTTCGTCTCCACCTGTTTTCTACTCAAAAAGCCATGAACTGAACAACTCCCCCCACAGGTCATCAAGGCTTGCCAGTCCCTTACCTCCCGTGGTTACCTCAAGACCCAGTTCTCCTGGCAATGGTACTACTACACCCTCACCGCCGAGGGTCTCGACTACCTTCGCGAGTGGCTCCACCTGCCCGCCGAGATCGTTCCCCAAACCCACATCAAGCAGCAGCGCAGCCACGCTCCCCCACGTGGCATGCTCGGTGGTGAGGAGCGCGGTGGTGACCGCCGTGGTCCCCGCCGCGAGGGTGGCCGTGGCGAGTACCGCCGCCGTGACCAGGGCGAAGGCAAGGAGGGTGGTGCTCCCGGCGAGTTCGCTCCTCAGTTCCGTGGTGGATTCGGCCGTGGCCGTGGTGCCGCTCCTCCTTCTTAGATCCTTGTCGACTTTGCTGTTACCTTCAGTAATGACGCCCTCGGAGGTCCAACTACTACTAACCCCCCAAAAAATTCGATGACGGACTTTTATGTTGCGGTTATTGGGAAATCGTTTACTTGAGTCATCGAAACCAAAATATGAAAAACCCAGATCCCTTGCGGAAACCATTCACTTTGTGCCTACTTTCATCTCTAGTGACGACTGAATCCCATCATGCGTTCCCGAAGAGCACCACGCGACTTGATGACCCTTGGATTCAATGCGAAGTTCGACTCAGCATGGGCGGCTTGAAGTATTGCATACGTCTGACAAGACATTTACGCGGCGATCTATTTGGAAAGGCATGTATGCAAGGCATTGTCTGTATGCCAAGGCTAGGCATCATTATCTACCTATAACTCGGACAAGGTAAGGTAAGGTAAGTTCGACATCAAATTCTCAAGGACAAGTATTCGTCCTCAACAATACCACTTTTATCTATTCATGTCCTCGAATAAAAAGTCCTCTTACGTTCAGCGCAAGACATGACTTTGCTTTCCATCATCATAAAAAACCCTTATCATCCATCATAAACCTCCCACTTCCGTCGAGGACGTCTCTCATTTTCCCTTTTCCGTACACACGTTAAAAATGCCCAAAAACCTCGCAGAGAAACAATCAAAGCAACAGCAACAAAGACAATAAAATCTCTTCAAGGAGAATATCCACTTAGGCAATCCAGTCCCAGACCTTCTCATACCACGTCGACGGCACAGTAATGACATAGTCGCGCTCAGCGGCGTCGGCGGCCTCCTTACCTGTCCAAACGTCAATGTCCTGCACGCCGATCGCCCAGGGCGTCTTGAACCACGCCTTGTGGCCCAGGTACAGGACCAGGAAAATCGGCAGCGTGATGTACGCGACTAGAAAGTCAGACACGTTCCAGCGCGAAGGCACGAAGACGTAGAAGCCGTTGGTCAGCGTCAGGATGATCATGACAATCAGCGAGAACCACGCCGTGTAGGGCTGTAGCGGGGTCTTGTAGGGCAGGGCGTCGAGCATGTTGTTGAAGATCAGGGCCTTGCGGAAGCGCAGATAGGTGATGAGCACGACGATCCAGGCGATGAAGCCCGAGATGGTCGTGATGTTGGTAAACCAGTTGAACACGCTAGCGCCGGAATTTGACACGTTGAGGTACGCGAGCAGTCCAATGGCCCAGGTGAAGAGAACGGCAACGTACGGAACGCCCTTCTTGTTGCAGCGACGGAACACCTTGGGTGCCTGATCTGTGCAGGCGAGCGAGTAAAGCATACGCGAACCGGCGAATAGCCATGAGTTACCAGATGACCAAGCCGAAGTCAAAATCGCTGCGTTGATTACGTGGTTAAGACCACCGATGCCTGCGTTTTGAATCGCAACGACAAAAGGACTGGCACCAGCTCCGGTACCGTTGGCCACAGCGGACATCAGTGCAGGGTCGTTGTACGCCACGGTGACACCGATGACAAGCGTGCCGAGAACGTAAAATGCGAAAAGTCGGTAGATGAAGCGGTCTGCGGCCTTGGGGATGTTACGTCTAGGGTTCTCGGCTTCACCGGCAGCGGTGGTGATAAGTTCAGGGGACATGATAAATGCAAATCCAGACTTGATGAAGGAGTACCAGAAGGCAAGGAATCGCCCGGCATTGCCCTCCACAATGAATGGGTTGAACGCGCCAGGGTGTTGCCAGTAACGGAATCCCAAACGGTCGTGATTCGGTCCGCCTCCGAAGAACAGTACGACACCGAGGATGATCAAGCCCAAAATCGCGAGAATCTTGATAGATGCAAACCAGAACTCCGCTTCTCCAAATACCGATACTGCGATGATGTTCAAGAGCAGAATGACTGCTCGAGGGTTAGCAGGAGAACTAATGGTCTGCAACATTGGAATGCACTAACCTATGAGCACAATCGTGATCCACACAGCCACGTTCACAGTCGTGGTCCAGTATTGAATGATTATAGAGGCCGCTGTCACTTCGGTAGCAAGAAGCATTGCAAGCGTGTACCAGTAGTTCCAGCCAGTTGCGAAGGCCAGAGAAGGATCTACAAATCGGTTGATAAAGTACGGGACTGATAGACCTTCCAGAGGAATGTATGTGGTCATCTCTGCCAAAACGTTCATAATTCCATAGACGACCTAGACAAATTAGCTTAGCAACTTCTGAGTACCTGTTGCGTATTCTTACAAATGACATGAAGATATAGCCCATAAGTAATGGCGCTAGTCATTGTCAGACACAAGATTGTAGTGAAAGCTCATCATTCTGCCATACCAGGTCCGACCACAGAAAGAGTACTACCGGTTCCAATGAACAATCCAGTTCCAATGGCACCACCCAAGGCCAGGAATTGAACTTGTCTACTCTTCAGCCCACGCTTGGTGGTTTCTCGAGGACCAGCATTCTCGACATCGCCAATATCTTTGCTAAGCGAGACAGTCGCTTCAGGAAACTCCTTGACGTCGTAATCTTTCACGCCTTCCATGATGTATGCTGGAGTGACAAGCGCTGGACGAAGAGGACAATGCAAAGACGAGAATACAGAGAAAACCGCAAAAGTTGATAACTCAGAACCTACAACGAAAAAGAGGTAGGCCTTCGAACCTACTAATATGTACCCGATCTGGCTTATCTTGTTCTCCGCATTACTACTCCGCAGTATACAGATACTTTTAGTCAAAGAAACACCCTTGCCGCGCACGGTTTGGTGTTTCTCTGACATAAAATCTATCTTTCATGAGTAACGTGCGACGGTCCTGACTTTCGGTGGATCTTCGATGCACGGTTCGGCCAATTCTGAAAATATCTAGTCGTGGTGCATGTGGAGTGATAGAAGCTCGCCAAGGCTGACGTCGAGAAGCGCCGATAGCCGAAATATCATCGGCTAGAAGCGGTCATTCCGGTTTTATACTCGACTCAATAAACATACAAACAAAAGAGTTGCGTCGCCGGAAGTGTATACCGAGTCCGTCGTAGTATGATGGCCGTCCGACGAAGCCTAAACCGGTGCAAGCAGAGCGCGCAGAGTATGTATCTTTGCTGCTTCGACTTTTATTGCAATACGAAGCTAGCGTCGAACAAATGTGCAAGTACTGTGTGCGCCTTGCCCGCTTGTCAGTGCAGATAAGTATGAGACGGGTACAACGCCGTATCAGTTGAGCGATCGCATCGGCGAAGTCGGCGCTCAGTGACGTGAGGCAGCGTAGGCAACCAGGGAGACGGTGTGGCCGTAAGGAACATACTATGCTCCCCTCTGTGCCCGTAATCGATCGTAGTTCAAAACAGCTCCTGTTAGTACTTGCGCACCAATAGTGCAATCTTGTGGTGTGGAGAATTCCTCAGGATTGTGGGAAACACCATCTCTACATGGAATAAACACCATACTGGTCGGAACCTTCTTGCTTGTATAGACCGAGTCATGTCCAGCTCCAGAGGTCATGCTTTTTGTAAGTGAACCGACCTTGTCTTTGCCAAAGAGGCCACTCGCCGCATCTGTTACACATTTGATGCAGTCATCATGGAACCTGACAGCAGGGCTGATGCTGTCCGTTCGCCACTCCGCGCTACAGTGGCGATCGGACGGAGCGCATCCGTCGTTCAGACCATCAACATTCTCCCCTGCCGCGATTTTCGCGAAAGCTTGTTTGCACGCTGCTTCGACAATCTCGACGGTCTCGTCCTGTGGTGCGCGTATGTCGAGGCTGAAGCTTACCGTACCAGGAACGGTATTGGTTGAGCCAGGGCTCAAGGTCAAGATGCCGGTGCTCGCAAGAGCACCATTTGCGGTCGCGGCTCGGTGCGAGTAAAGGATCATCTTGCTCGCAGCCAAGAGTGCATCTGCGCGATGGGCGAAGGAAGTGGTGCCGGTGTGGCAGTCACGCCCTTTGACCGTCACCGTAAACCATTTGTAGGCTTGCACGCCTCCCACGATGCCAATTTTTCTCTCTTCGGCCTCCAGAATTGGACCTTGCTCGATGTGCAGTTCGAAGTGCGCAGCAATAGGCATACTCTCAGCACTACAACCTACCTCACCAAGATAGCCAATTCTTTCAAGCTCCGATTTCATGGTTGCGGTCCCACCACCCACTTCCTGGAGAGAGTGTGCGTGAGATAGTGGTATCTCACCCGCCCAGACACCAGAAGCAACCATGGATATGGGAAACCTCGCGCCTTCTTCATTGGTCCAGTTGATTACGCCAATTGGATATGTCGTCTGCACGTCGTGTTCGTGTAGCACACGCAGCATCTCTACCGCAGCTGTTACACCGAGGATGCCATCATAGCGGCCGCCCTGTTCTTTGTCAATAAAAACATACTGCTGAGCAAGAGGTTCTGGATGTACCGTTGGTTGCGTGTCCAGATGAGATCCGGCACAAGTCGGCGGACCATCCTTCAGTCCAGGTCGCACTGCAAATTGGTTGCCCATTTTGTCGACTGTGACCGTGCAGCCTAATGCCTTGGTTGTGGCGTCAAACCAATCTCGTGCTTTCTTGTCAGAATCCGAGAGTGACAAACGAGACATACCAGTCTCTGTTGGGTCACTGTATAACATAGGAAAGGTTAGGACTTCAAGTACATGGTCCATCAAAGTGTAGTGAAGGTAGTTTTGAGCAGGTTGTCGACATACCTTCCCCAAGCCTGTCCTTTGCCCCATTGGCAGGTATGGTGAATATCTTGCATCAAACGGTCTTGCTTGACTCTTAACTCAGCAATATCGTCGGCACTCATATCAGCGGTCGACACTCTGCGGGTTGGAGTACTCCGAAACCCCCGCGATTGCCGAGTCAACAAGACTGAGCATCGTGAGGAAGCTGCGTGAAGCCGTCCGGCAGCTCGCAAAGATCGGTAGGTTAGACACTGCATCTTGAATGAGTTCTAAAACAGATTACTTCATCGCCAGTATTTGTAGAGGCGAGGTTGGAACAAGGACGCGGTAAGAGAGCTTGGCAGATAGGGAGAGCTGCCTTTTCGGGAAGCTCAAACCTATTTGTCCATGGTACTGATAGGGCACTCGCGCCCTACAAACAGATGCACAAGTGTCAACTGTTCCCGGCCGGCCGCCTATACGGAGCGATACTAAAGATGATGGAGATACCACTTTGATCGACAGCAGAGGTGATCGCCCCTAACCAACGATACACTTCTGTGCTTGTTTTTAGCCATTCTCCACAGTCGACTCGTTTGGAGAGCGCGGTAAAGCCCGCTTTATCGCCAAATCTGATGTCAACAGCACGCCTGACCTACCGTGTATTAATGCTGCAACCGATACTTCGAAATTAATGGACCGCGTGCTTTGATTACAAGGCGCGTACAATCATATGCACTATGATCTCGGCTCGAAGACATGCACAAGACAACAGTGTCGGACGCAGCTTTGGTCTAATTACAAGAATAAACAGTTAGGTAGGCCGGAACAGAGAAGACCCTCGAAAGGTCTGCACGATTTGTGGGGAAACTCAATGGCTCTACTCCATCACCCCAGATCGTGTGATGTCATCTGGCCACTTTTCATGGGAGGCGAATTTCTTTATCGGTGAAGGTACCGTATCTGTAACATGCAATAAGTATCAGGAGGGGTCATTGAGTTCCCATATGAGCACCGTATCCTAGCTTCTGTGCTTGCACACCTCATGCGTCCTCTCTTGACTTGATACCCTCTGTCTTGGTCCGGAGGCATTGTGTTCCGCTGACTTTCTCACGGAAAGAATACAAAAATCTCAGCTTGCACCTTTTTCTACTCTCCAAACTTTTCACATCAGACCAATCAATCATGCTTCGCACAATGCCTAGAACAGTGGTGTATACATCTTCGTCAATCCTCCGACCAGCCTCAATTCATGCACGTACGCTGGTCAATTTCAGTTCCTCAACATCCACAATGGAGCCTCTGAAGCTGGCTCAAGACGCTGCTTCGGCGACCGTCAACACCGTCCAAGGGGTAAATATGGTCCCATATGAAATTCCCTTGCATGTCATTTCCATGTCGGATACTAATGTGTTTCTTCCTTTTGTAGGGCTTCTTGGCGCTGTCTTCGTCTGCTGATACCATTAGCAAACAGCTGCTGCCTTCTTCGGGCACAGTCAATAGTGTCGGCGAGCAGATTGGCTCGCCCTTTTCTACTGCGTCGTACTCGTCTCCGTCGCCATCTTCGACACTATTCCCCGCTACCAACTCCACACGACCCGTTCCGACGTTCGGGCTCTATGTCCTCGATGTGGTCTAGGATGCCATAGGGTATATCGCCCTTGGTGTGTTCAAGAACGGAATGGACAGATTTCGCGTTCTCATTTTTGCAAACCAAGTGATGAGGGCGGCTCAATCAAATTGTTGACGGGACAGGGGAAAGGGAAAGTACAGCTAACAGGAACCCTCATTCTGGGATAATGACTTGATGGTAATGATATAACGAGTCGTACGGCGTCTGAGAACAGGACAATGGAGTTCTGGCATGGGTTCATTATTTTCAAAGAGTCGTTTGTATACATATTCACTCGCAATCAGTACGCGTCTTGCACTCGATCTCATGGGATCATTTCTGTCATTCCTTTTGCGATTATTGGAGATTCAACGCTAGCCTTTCAACAAGGCTGCACAAGATAAGGTAGTTCTGCACTACTTCCAGCGTGATCGACAAGCAATCAGTCCGGCCACTGAATCTGGAAGTCACCGCGGCCCACAAACATTCCAATGATCACGTCGATTTGGCTGAATACTTGCTCAGACGTCAAGCATATAGCTCACACCTCCGTGGACGATCAAAAGGTCGAGGCCAAGCGCAACAACTTGAGATCAAATACATGTCGGATCATGACCGTTATCGATCCTTTCCCTCTAAGAAGTGTCGACCTTTTCATCACTGCCTCGTTTGACCACAACAGTCCGCAGATGAGGCGGAACGAAGCCTGTTGGTACCTCAGGGCCTTGACTGCGCTGTAAGCTTTTGCTGTATGCTGGGTCAATAGCATTCTCTTCGGTGTTGCTACTGGCACTCGTGACACCAACTATAGTGCGCACGCCATTGACAAGTGCAGTCTTTCGATAGGTATTGATGGGTTCAGCGTTGTCCGTCTTCCTCACAAGCGCCTCGGCCTCTAGGCGGTGCTTAGCTGCGTCGTCTGCAATGCGATCCTTATCTGCAACTATAGCGCCGAATGTGTTCCAGCTGGATGTTCTGGGATCAGGACCCGTCTGAGCACCAGCAGCACGAACGCTGCGACGACTTCGACTTGTTTGGTGTTTTCCACGTCTTGGGTCATGCACATGCCTGTGATATTGTCGACTAGTGTGGATTGTGATACGGTCGTCCTTATCGTTTGTGGTACTGTCCAGCATACCATTGGTCAACTTACGGATGGCGGTGTGGACATTGCGCCTCTCTGTGATATCCGAGATGGGCTCGGTCTTGGAGCCATCGATGGTTGCGTATTGATAAAGCGCGAACTCTCTGTTGCAACTGCGGGCGCCATATATGACATTAGTAATGCGAGCATCGAAGTGGTAACTTATAGCTGCGATATGATACGCCTCTGTTAATGGGAGACGCATTGGTGCATAATACTTCCTCACCGTTGTGACGGCAGCACGTTGAAGCACGCTTCTGTACCGAAAGAACTTCCATCGTTCGTACACGGATTGGACGTGGATGTAAAGCTGAAGTTTCCCAGTAGCCGAAGGATGATCTTCCCTACAAGAACATAATATCTGCGTATACTCTGTATTCCCACGTCGACTTGCTCAATATCCCGTCCGTCAAGCAAACCGGTACCAATCTTGAGGAATCGTTCGGCATACAAGAGCGGCTCAAAATTGTATGTTTGGTGTCTCTCCTCGAAGAGTGCGTGAAGGCAGGGAAGTCCACGCCTTTCCTTAACAATCT
Source organism: Neodothiora populina (assembly GCF_041146345.1). Classification (NCBI taxonomy): domain Eukaryota; kingdom Fungi; phylum Ascomycota; class Dothideomycetes; order Dothideales; family Dothioraceae; genus Neodothiora; species Neodothiora populina. The sequence continues at coordinate 383,911 of NW_027191408.1, read as the reverse complement.
CTTCGAGTCTAGGAGGCCCACCAAGTAAGAGAAAGAGCTGGTCTATCTCTCCACGTATAACGGCCGTAACTTCAGGACCGCGGCTGATATGTAACAAGGTCGCATATATATCTCTCGCCAGAATGTCAGCCACAGCGGCGACCAATAGGAAGTTCACTATTTTGTGAATGCGTTCGGTAGAAATCGCCTGATAACATCTATGGCAATCTTCGGTGTCGTCGTGTTTGTCCTGATGATGGCAATTGATCCAGGAGTACCTGGCATTGTTGTCGAGGCTTGAGCCGAACTTGTCTTCGATGACATGGTCAAGCATTGTTCCGTCATCAAATCGCGCACGAAGCCTCGAGGAGAGATGAATCCCAAGTTTAGTGAGCCAAGGGTATAGCTTCAGAAACTTCCTTTGGGCCAAAAGGAACCGCTTGTAGGTGCCCGAACAACTCAGGGCCACCTTCTTGTCTGTATCATCCATCGACGTTTCAAGCTGTTAGACGGTTAGCTTTTGACTAAAGGGAAGGCGGTTCGCAGGTTACATACGATCGTGGTACTGGCCAAATCCCAAGCATACCAGTGTATTAGGTCGAATAATTGCTTTGGCTCGTTTGTAGTGGCAATATCCGCAAGTGATTTTCGCAGCACTAGGTTGCATTCATCGAGCGCTGCATCATGTTCATACAGACTTTGCATCATAGTTCCAATTGCATTCGGAGTATCGGCGACCGATTTGTCTGACGCGTAAAATAACTGCGCCGTGTCAAGGTTTATGCATAATTGCAGGAGGAAATACAAGTCGTAAGGCAAGGACCATACTGACCGCAAACTGCTTTCAAGTTCGCGCAGCAGACTGCGGACGAAATCTGATATGCAATTAGATGAGCTCTGTAAGCATAGAGGCGACGTGTCGACATACTGAATTGTGTTGAAGTCTTAGCTTACCACAATCAAAGGCACCTTGTAAAGACTCTTGAATGCTCCATGGTTGAACTCGTCCAGAAGCAGGTTGTGCAGAAGCAGGTTGTGCAATGCACAAGCAGATCATCAGATAAATGCAGATGCCCATGATTAAGAGCATCTTGATCATCACCAGAACCAGACCGTTGCAAGTGCTGAAATGGAAGCTGATGTCAAGGAAGGCCGTGAAGAAACATACGGCCAAAGATGTAAAACACACCATGATTGTAGAGAAAATAAGAGAAGTGCAGATAGACGACAATCTTGAATGGTTAGAGGAATTTTCGTGCAGTCGTGCGTCTGCGTAGACTTAGGTGTGTAGCGCAAAAGTGAAAGATAAGGAAAAGGGTGTTATTCTACTGTGGATGGGACGCGAGTCGAGCGAATGATTAAATATGAGCAAGAGCAATCCATGATGTACGGAGAAGGCCTCAGACCGATGTAGATTTGCTGCGTTTGTCTAATTTGTTCGTACCTACCTTACCTGTCTGCCGAACAAACCAAGTCACTGCTCTACCGAGTGAGGCGTACGCTGTACATATGTCTTCGTCTCAAGAAGTGTCTTCCCACAGGGTAAATAAGACGACGAACAGTGACCTCGAACATTACCTTGCACATATACAATTATGATCATTCACTGAGCTGAGATGGCTATCACACCCGTACTCTGTGTAGGGCTCGCCGTACAAAGACTGAAGTCGTTCTGGCCTTTCTCTCTTCAGCGGATCACAAGGTTCTCCTAAACCAATTGTGATAGCAGCAGCAGCACTAATTAACACCTTGAATGTACAGTAGGTGAGAGGAGTCAGAACAACATGTATCAGGCGACATGTTCAAAGCGCCATCACCTTTTCCCTATCGGCCCGGCAACTACGGTATTCTCCCGTCACCTCAGCCGAAATCGCGTGCCAAGATGATCCCCGGTTTTCTCCAGTCATTGCTGCATATTCGCATAGCGCTTTTAGATTTATATCGCCGGCGACTCACTTGTCAATCAATTAATATTCCAGAGTATCCCTCGAACGCCTTCCCTTTCTTGCTTGTTCCTTCCTTCAATAATATACTTACACAAAATGCTCTCACGTACCGCGATTCGCCAGCTCAGAGCCCAGGCTCCCAAGCTCCGAGTACAGAGTGTCCGAGCTGCTTCAGCTTGGTCTCAAGTGCCACAAGGTCCTCCAGTGAGTCAAATTCCAGTTGTCGTCATCGTCATCGTCGTGCAGCTTATAGCTAACCTTCATCCAAGGATGTAAGCTCCAATTGACATGTCAGCGATCGGCTTCAAGTATCCTTATCCTTCACGTAGGCCATTCTTGGTATCACCGAAGCTTTCAAGGCCGATAGCCATCCTGAGAAGATCAACCTCGGTGAGAATACGCCACTCGCATCAGTCTTGTAGCTTCCCTAATTGCTTGCAGGTGTTGGCGCATACCGTGATGACAAGGGCAAGCCTTACGTTCTCCCTTCAGTCGACGAGGCCGAGCAGCAAGTCATCAAGAAGAAGCTCGACAAGGAATACGCTGGCATCACTGGTGTCCCTGCTTTCACCAAGGCCGCCGCTCTTCTCGCCTACGGCCCCGACTCTGCCGCAATAAAGGAAGACAGAATCGCCATTACTCAATCTATCTCCGGCACTGGCGCTTTGAGGATAGGTGGAGCATTCCTCGAGAGACACTACCCTGGCGCGAAGACCATCTACATCCCCACACCTTCCTGGGCCAACCACAATGCCGTCTTCAAGGACTCCGGCCTGAAGGTCGAGAAGTACAGATACTACAACAAGGACACCATTGGCCTTGACTTTGATGGTATGGTCGAGGACATCAAGAACATGCCCAAGGGCAGCATTGTCCTTCTCCACGCCTGCGCGCACAACCCCACCGGCATCGATCCTACCGAGGAGCAGTGGAGAAAGATCAGCGACGTCGTCAAGGAGGGTGGTCACTTCCCTTTCTTCGACATGGCATATCAGGGTTTCGCCAGTGGTGACACTGACAAGGATGCCTTTGCGCTTCGCCACTTCATCAAGGAAGGCCATCTTCCTGCTCTTTGCCAGAGTTTCGCCAAGAACATGGTAGGTCCCTGTCCAATAGCCAACGTGCTTACTTGACCGCTAGCTAACGATCTCTAGGGTCTTTACGGTGAGCGTGTCGGCGCTTTCTCCATTGTTTGCGAGGACGCTGCCGAGAAGAAGCGTGTCGATTCACAGATCAAGATCCTTGTCCGACCCCTTTACTCCAACCCCCCCGTTCACGGTGCTCGTATCGCCTCTACCATCCTCAACGACCCTGCTCTGAACAAGCAATGGCTCGGCGAGGTCAAGGGCATGGCTGACCGCATCATAACCATGCGTGCTCTTCTGAAGGAGAACCTCGAGAAGCTCGGAAGCAAGCACGACTGGAGCCACATCACCAGCCAGATTGGCATGTTCGCATACACCGGACTCAAGCCTGAGCAAATGGATCAACTTGCGAAGGAGTGCAGCGTTTACGCCACCAAGGATGGCAGAATCTCTGTCGCCGGTATTACTTCAGGCAACGTTAAGCGCCTTGCCGAGTCCATCTACAAGGTTACCGGATAAGCGCAAAACATTAGGGTTGCTGTAGGATTAAAAGGGAAAACCCCCTGGGAATGATCGTTACATGTGCGACGCGAGAATGATCTACTGTATACAATAGAAATTTACGTTTTCGTATGCCAAAGCAAAGACTTGTTGATCAAGTTCGAGAACACAAAAATCGATCGACAAATTCTACGTTGTGAGCGATTCTTCTGACACCGTCAGTATTGTATAACGGGCTGAATCTTCGGAACGGTCAGAGTCGTACTTGGGTTAACGCCTTTGAACCAGTATCTCAATCATCTCGGGGTCTGAAGGAAGAATGAATGCGTTTGATTTTTCTCGGTCGAGGGCATCACCCCCGTGGCGTACTTTATCTACTTGTACTTGCATGCAAGCGCAACCTTGTGAAGCCACGCGACTACGAAGAGCAGATACGAGACTCATGCAACGTGTGAGACCTGACGCAAGACATTACCTCAGTCCAACGCCTGTGATTCGGCGCCTTGAGATACCTTACTCGACCACGAACTTACAACATGTTAATAAAGGGTGAACAGGTCGATGCAGCACTAATCACCTACGGCATGTGTTATACAAATAAGTTAAATCTGAAAGTTCAAGTACCAATGCCATGCAAACAGCCTGATGTCTAGCGTCTCGGCTCAAGCCCGAGCCATCCGCTGTCGGCTACGATGCTGCCACCCCCTTGCCCGCCACAATCCAGTAGCCATGTGGTAGGCCGACCTCGTGGCAATCCACGGTTGAGCCGTACTGTATGTATGTAGGCAACAAAGAAGCATAGCCTAGTCTCTACATATATGTTGAATCGATGGTGTGTTATAGATGTCTAAACAAGCGCGGCTGGTGATATGACTGCATTTACAATAAACAGTGCCGTAAACAGCTTTACCCTGTGACGCACGATGATGGAGAGAACATGCGAACGAGCGTTCTAGAACCCCTACATCAAGTATTGGGTACAGCGTGCAGTACAATCCGTCGCCTATTCCAAGTACCAATTACTGTGTCAAACTCAACGTCTGCCTTCCTGAGGGGTCCGTCCTGTCACCCACGATTGCCGATCTGATCGTGATGAGTCAGTCGGCGGCGAACACTGTTGACTAGGTATTCAGACAGGCTGACATCCACCTGTGATGTAGTTCACGAGACCATTCGACGCAAGCGTCCACATGCTCTTCACCAGAGAAGAAAAACTTACAGCAATCGTAAAGGCCATGTTTAAGGAAACTGAGTGGTCGACCGTCGGGGGTTTACTGGTACTTCTTATGTAGAACCCTGCGCGATAGGACGCTAGAAAACACACGCTGTCAAATGTGGATATCGCAGGCTTGCACCCACGGAGCTAAACCGCCAGAGGCACAAAGGGCAATTTCGTCATATCGTGGTTTCCTGTGTCATGGGGGCGCACAGTCCATGCCTACAGAGGTTCCTCAACCTGCAGTGCACCTTAGCCCGATGCTATACTGCACAGTGCTGTGATTTCTCCGGGCACCGTTGACGAAATAAAGTGCGTCTCACATGTGTTCATCGACAGCGGTATTCGAGATCAGGACTGTGCCATTAATAGCAGACGCATGGAAAGGACCTGTGACTTTTTATCGTCACTTTTCTCCAGCGTGGAGAGTCCCGAAGACAACCGCCAAAAAGACAAAGCCTACCTGTAACTAACACCTCGCCTTACTTTGCTAGCAACAACGGTCAGTGCTCAAACTACCGTACGGCCACAATATTCTCATGCCCCGAGAGACCCCACCTCCCCCTCCACCGCGTTTGCCCTGATTACCTTACTTGTACCTTGGGTTGCCATCTCCTCCACAGTAACTCTTGTGCTGCCCATCAATCCTTCTTTCCTGGGAAGTCATCTTGATCCTGTCAGCACAGCGCAGCGCAGCGTCGAGACGAGCGTGTGACAAAGCAAAGGCAAACTGTACGTCATAGTAGTCGTGGATATCAATCTTCGCCAGCCACATTTCCCGTAGCAAGACACATTTGACACGGCCGAAGTCATCTGTCGCTCTGCTCTTTCCAAAGAAAAGCTTTCACATCGCCGCCTTGCATGAGGCTGAATCATGCATTAACCGACAGAATTTCTGACAGGAACTAGAATATATCCATCAATACGACATCTCAGACCTCCATTGAACGCACGCGACGACTCAGGCGAATCTGCCGGTTGGACTCGTAATTCCAGAAAGTGCCGGGCAAAGAACGACGCGACGAACGTAGATACATAATAAAACATAACGACCACGAAAATGCCAGGAACTACACAGGCTTCTGACGCCAGGGTACGTGGTTTTCGCATCACTTTGCCCAATGTAGCATCGCGCATTGTGCAGCTCGTCACGAATCTCATGATCCCCCCCACCCACTCATCAAGCAGCCTGACCGGCACATCCACCACATTTCACATCTTGTGCGTGTGCGCAATCATCGACTAACAAATTATCTTTACAACAGAGCGAGGAGGGATCAGTTGGCATGGCTGAGTTTGGCGACAGCATCGATGCCGCCACCTTTGAGCAAATTTTGGAGATGGACGACGATGAGGAAGAGCGCGAGTTCAGCAGAAGCATTGTCTTCGACTTCTTCCAGCAAGCCGAGACTACCTTCCAGAAGATGGACTCGAACCTGTAAGTGTTCTTGAGAGAAGCCTGATGCGATATGTGCATCTGAACCGTGTATCTCATCGCCGGATCAGAAGTGAATCATACTGCATGTCTGAAGCAATCGATGAGACCGAGTGCTGACGCCACATTCCTTATGCATAGTGAAAGCGGAGATCTAGCCCAGCTTAGTGCGCTCGGTCATTTCCTCAAGGGCAGTAGCGCAACCCTTGGCCTGACCAAAGTCAAGGACTCGTGTGAGAAGATCCAACACTTCGGCGCCTACAAGGATGAAACGGGAACCCACGACGAGCCCGATAAGAAAGTCTGCTTGGACAAATGCAAAACCACGATCGCACAAGCCAAGGAAGAGTTCAAGGAGGTCGAGAAGGCCCTTCGACGATTCTATCACGATGAATAGGAGACGAACATGACGAGCTTCTATTGCTCTACGAATATTGTGCGAAAACATTGACAGTCCTAATCTCAGCGACATATCAGTTGTCGACTGCGATCAGGGGGAAGAAGGGAGAGAAGGGAAGAGCTGTTGGCATTGCAGGCGATTTGGAGACGGCATAAGAGAAAATGTTATGCTGGCATAATAGAGCGCGGTGTGTTGACTGAGCTACTGGCTTGGGGCGGCTCACCTCAATCCCCGAAGCCACAACAGTGAGGACGAGAAGGATTATACCAATTGGTGGAAAGAAGCACTGTAGCAAGCAAGCAAGCAAGCGAATGCGCCAGGAATACTGTTCCAGAGGAGAGAAAAAAGCCATGAATGGAAGTCTAACAGCTGAAGCAGCTGTAGCAGCACCAGCACCAGCAGTGAGGAACGAACCGGGTGATGTTTCTATAAATGAGATTGAGGAAGTGACAAGCACCCTCCCGCATTCCAGGGAGTCATTCTCTTTTTTGTCTTGTTGTTTCTGTTCCATCTCTTCTGCTTCCTTGTTGTAAATTTTTTTGCGTCTGTTTGATCGATTTCACTTGGATTGCCTATAAAGGTACCAATGAGCTAGAGATGTTTCGGTTTTAGCGATCAGTATGCTCGCGACTGCTTAGTCGAATGACTTACTCCACCTTGCGACTTCTGGGTTCCCTTTATGACGGACGTGACGTGCACTTTTCCTCATTCTTTCTTCTAGGAAGACAAGATAAGCCCCTTCTCTCCTCCTTCCTCATTGCCCCATCTTCCTGCCTCAGGCATCTCCTCGCAAGACTCCAAACAAAAGTATCTCGCCTCTTCCTAGTCTGGCCTCTCCTGACACTTTCTCTTCTCTGCACAATACTGATATATCCTCCGTCGTCTTCCTTGTTGCCTTTCTTGTCATGTCTTCCCTGTTATCTCACCCCCGCCATATCTCCCTATCACATCTTTCCGGCATACCTGTACGAAGCAACGGCTGCAAGATCAAAGAACCACAAACCAACGAAATACAATTCGACGAACTTACCCACAAGCTTAACATGGCCCAGAGAGACCACCGAATCACCCACGTCGAAATCCCCGTGTCGTGTGTATATTTCTTACATCCAACAGCGATCTGCTTCTGGCACGGTGGTTCCTTACGAGTGTCTCGGACAGACCTCCCTTGTGCACGAGACGATGCGGCTGACTGGCGATGATGGATGTGTTAGCTCGACCAGAAGGGGCCAGGGTCGCCTCACTTGCTTGGATCAGAAGTTGATGTCTTCTCCGTTCCTTCTATTTCCTGATTGGTAGAGATGATGATATACACGCGGATTCCCCCGCCAGCCATGTCCGATCCCGTCTCTCGAATGAAGACCGCAGGACATGTTTCGCATTGCGCGAAAAGAGGTACCGTGATGAAACACAAAGTGAAAACCCAACAGACAGACAGATCAAGCCAACAGGTTCGAGGGCAAGAAAGAAGGAGGAAGAAATTCGAATCCTTTCTCTAGCTCAATACGGTATATATCCACACCTGTTTTCCATCTTCCTCCTCGAAGAAAGAGGAAATAAATCCCTTTGTTTCCCCTTCTTCTCTTTTTTGTCTTTCTTTCTATAATGTCACCTTTTCCCAATATTCGTAAAGCAAGAAAAATTAAGCACAGGAAGTGTAAAAAGTGAAATGTCAAACGTTAGACCAGACCGCAACTGGTCTCGAGGATCGATGGCCAAGCCAGGTCTCATATGGTCGCTCCAATATCTCGCCCCGTGGAATCGTCGAAGTAAATAACATGCCTGCAGTTTCGTCCCGACCTTTGCAGACATCGAGGGTTGTCCCTTCCTCTCCTTCCTCTCGGCCTGTAAGCATCGGCCGATTGGGACCGCTGCTTAAGATGCGCGAGATGACTGGAAGGAGTCCACTCTGAATCCCATCTTGTATGCTCTATCTTGCGCCCAAGACACCAGTAAGCATGATCCGATGATGCGAGGGGAGCAGGTCTCCGTCTTTGCGTGAGCTCGTAGAAAGAGGGTTATATGCGAGCGATCGTTTATCGATTTTTTTTTCTTCGTCGTTGCCTCTACAGTACCAGGCCTTGGGGCGTCTCGCGGAAATTAGAGGCGCACGAGAGCCAGATCTGCCACGCGCCTACCCCCAATGCGGCTCATCCTTGTGTGCCCTCGACTGAGGGGATGCCCGCATCCTCGGCCTCCAGGGTCGGTGATCAGGGTTTGGCACGGAGACTTTCTGGCTCATGCGAATTCGATGGTGCGACAAATCTACCGCTCACGATCTCTAATTTCTCTCCATCGAGTCAAGAGCGGCTGAATCTCCTCTTCGCAGTTGCGGCTGGGGTCGCGGATGCAGCCGTGGAAGTTGGCGACGAAGTCACCCTCTTGGTAGACACCTTCGATGTTGCCCGTGGTGTATGAGTTCAAGATACGCTGGGGGATCAAGGCGAGTTTGGCGAGCATGGTGCCGTGCCATCTGTTGTGACGACGTTAGTTATTTGTCCGCGCGCGCGACATGTGACACGCAAGATAGACATACTGCACAATGTGCTCGAGGGCGTGAGCCTCGGCTTTCTGAAAGTTGTAACTTCTGTACATGGGGTCAAACCATGCGTCGAGGAAGAATTTGGCCCATTCGCCGTTCCTGATGATCATGCTTCCGCCGGCTAATCCTTCGCTGTCCTGGGTCAAGACAAAGTCAATGCGGTCTCCTTTCAGATGCGAGAAGGTCCTGATGACACTGTCTGGTGGGACCACGGGCTTGTCGACGATCATGAGAGATTCCAGCCGCGCAGGATTCATGATATGCGTCTCGAGGTCCAGCGAGGGGTTCATGATCAATGCGGTCGAAGTCAGGTAAAAGACCAGAGGGGTGTGAGGATATAAGCTCATGGCATGACGGAGAGCAGGCACGGTCGACCATGATCCGGGTGCGTTGTCGAGGGGATAGTCGGTGGTGTTGGGGAAGAAAGCGACGTAGCCTTGGGTGTAGGTCAGCCAGGATGATTTCAGACAGGCAAGAAATTACAACATACCGTGCTTCTCGGCATAGTGTTTTCTATTGGACTTGATGGCTTCCTTGTAGCTGGGGCTGAGGCTTGGATCTATTGTTGTGACCACCACGGCTCGGGGGGTGCCAGCTGGTATTGACGGCGCACTCGAGCCTCCGAAGAGTCTGGCCACCAGCCAAATGGTGGTAAAGGCTCCCAACACGACGACCAGCAATTGCTGCAGACGAGATGCGCGCGTGAAGAAACGAGAGCCAGCATAGCTCCGTGAAGAGCGCATTGCGTACGGCGGTGGATTTGATGATTTGCGTGGGGGAAAGGCGAAATGCATACTGTATGTAGCGGGTCAAGTCCCAGGGGGAGGGAAAAGGGACGACGGGGATCAGTTGATTGTGCGCAGTCGGCGCGCAAAGCAACAGTTCTGGTTCTCTTGGGCCGATGGGGGGACAGACAGTAGAGCTTGCTTCACTCCAATCCGCTGCTACAAGGGGAGAACGTTGTTGGGTGTGGAACGTTGCACCTGGCTGGCTAAAGGTACAGTACTGGCTACTGCGCAGGGAAAGTGGAAGCTCAGTGCTCCTGAACAGAGGCAATAAGTACAGTATAGATTGTGCAATTACACCAAAAGTACTTGTAAAAGGCGTCGAACAGGGTACACTTGACTTGGCGCTCTCACTGGCTGCTGCTACGGCTCTTATTGTCGTTACTGCGATACGCTTACCCTCTATGGAGACCGTAATTATACTACTGGACAGTAGTGCCAGCTGCCCTTGGCCACCGTACCGTGTCTTTTAGTATCTCGTGTTGGATTACTGTATTATCAGCTCGGCTTCCGCTTTTCGAGCCTTATCTATCTATTTCTTTGACTTGCTGTGACCGAGAACAAGACTTTGCCTCAGCTGGTGATTTCACAGATCTGGTACGTGTAGCCTTCTTCGTTATGCTGGCATATGCCCCTCTGATTTGTCTGCTGCTTCCATTCCTACTTCGTTGTACCATTCACCACTAGAGCATCGCCTACCACAAGTCACGGTCGCTTATTGCTGTCCCGTTAGTGCCTGCAGGGAATTTGCCAAGACCCAACGTCTTCCCGAGCCTCACCATTCAGCATAAGGTAAGGTACCTTACCTTCAAGGTTGCTCTTATGCACCCGAGCCACTTTCATTGCAAACGGCCGAAGGTGCAGCATATTGGACCTCATGTGTTGCATGCTCCGACCTCGACTCGAATATCCCTTTTCGGTGATTGTTTCAACTTCTAGTGCTCTTCTAGAAACTCACGACTCATGTTGCTTTGCAATCGTCCCAAACACGTACAGTATTTGGATTATCTTTTCCCCTCACTACCACAGAGCCTCACTCTGAGCATCTCCCATCATGAATCCCAGCATCCACCGACGTGATTCACAATGCCACAAACACACCAAGCACAGTCTGGGCTTGCGAATGATGATAATGCAGGTACCAAGCATTCGTGTCAAGGTAAGGTAGGTCGAAGGAACGCCCTAGGACAGCAGCTCCGCGGTGTAGACCCGCATTCTGATATGACATCACAAATCATCACTGTGATCACACATACAATGTCTCCATTCTATTGTCAATTGATGGGGCCGTCGCCTCGTTATAAACACCCTATGCTCCCATTTTCAGTTGCATCAAGTTCAGTTCTAAACTTTCTATATCCTGTTACCATCTCCAATTGAGTTGAAATACTGTCTTTCGACTCCACTGCATTTACCCCAACCAACACACATCAGAAAAAATGGTCGATCCCGTTCTTCAAATAAAGGCCTCGTGCAACCAATACCCTTGGGGCAAGACAGGCAGAGATTCTCTCGCCGCTGCATTATGCGAGAAGACTCCTGGCTGGGGTGGCAAGGGCCCCAATGAGGACTTTAAGCTCGATGAGAGCAAGCCTTATGCCGAGATGTGAGCAGCTCACAAAATCACCTACTGTTATCCCTTACTAACCTGAAAAAGGTGGTTCGGAACCTATCCCGTGTTACCTTCCTACACTATGGATGGCCAGGACCTACAGGATGTCATCGACAAGAACGCAGAAGAGATGGTCGGAAAGAACGTCATCGACAAGTTCGGCCACGCGAAGCTTCCTTATCTACCCAAGGTCCTTTCCATTGCGAAGGCGCTTCCTCTACAACTTCACCCAAACAAAGATCTAGCCAGCAAGCTACACGAAAAGGACCCGGAGAACTTCACGGACCCGAACCACAAGCCTGAAATCGCCATTGCCCTGACCAAGTTTGAGGCTTTCTGCGGCTTCAAGCCCGTCGACACCATCAGCAAGCTGATGCAACTCGAGCCTCTCAAGCAGTACCTCCCTGACGCCTCATCCACTAAATTCGACGACCAGACTCTGAAGCATGTCGTCAAGCAGATGCTCACCGCGGAAGATGCAACGATCGGCAAGACCGTCGATGCTCTCCACAAGACCGACAAGTCTTCGTTCGGATCAGATACCTATATCCCAGACATGATCCCACGCCTTGCCGACCAGTACGACAAGACCGATCCAGGCCTCGTCGTCGCCCTCATCACAATGAACTACCTCGTCCTTCAACCCGGCGAGAGCATTTACATCCCCGCGGACGGCATCCACGCCTACCTCTCGGGCGACATCATCGAATGCATGGCGCGCAGCAACAACGTGCTCAACACAGGCTTCTGCCCCTCTGCCGAGCGCAACTCCGCCGACCTCTTCTGCTCCTGTCTGACTTTCACCCCTCACACGGCAGAAGACTGCATGCTCCCCGCCAAGCCCTACAAAGGCAGCAAATCCGGCAAGACGCTCGTGTACAAGCCGCCGATGAGCGAGTTCAACATGACGCGCACGCAGCTCGACAAGACCGACTCGGAGACTCTGGCGGCTGTTTCGGGTCCCTCGACGGCCATTGCCACAAAAGGCGAGGCCATCATCAAAGCCAAGGGCAAGCAGTGGACCATCAAGGAGGGAAACATTTTCTTCATTTCGCAAGGCACCGAGGTCGAGCTCGTCGCCAAAGATGGACTGGAGATGTTCACCGCTTACGTCGAGTAAAATGTCTCTCTTTGTCATTGATTGGATGAACAGCGCCAATCAGATGCGTACACTCTGTTTCTTTCTTGGATTACCTTATATACACAGGTAAATATGTATGAATGCTTAACATCTCTTCGGAGACTGACGAAACAGACCATCATGTCAACTTGCATCAGAAAAGACGTGTGTAGTATCAGGCGAACTTGTGTGAAAACGATGGTTGTGTGTTCAACCTACCAGGTCCATTGTCAGAGCGTGTATCATGCATGGAGATGCCTGACAGACCACCGTCTTATCACTGAGAGACCAATCAATCGGAAAAGGAGTGGTTTAGAACAATGTAATCATACTCATCGCTTTCTCCGTCCACAGGTATATATAGATAACAAGACCAAGAACCAAACAGAAACGCCATAATAATGCCCCTGTGCCATGAATCCCCTTAACCCAACCATTGCCTTGATGCTCATAAAGCCGAGGAAGAAAACAATAAACATGACAAAAGACCAGGCATCTTTGAATCTCTACTCCATGAGTTCGACAGGAGGCCGAGCGGTGTGCGTGATGGGTCTCGCTGCGTCCAGTGGAACGCTGGGTGCTGAGCCAAAAGTGGGACTGACTGGACTGGACGACTCGCTCATATCTTCGACTGCAATGGCAGGGAGATGAGGGCTGTCGCCGTGGTCGCCCGGGTGGTAGACGATAGTTCTGCTATCGCTGCGCTGTCTCCTGTTTGCTTCCACCGCTTGCTTCAGCGATTGTGCGTCATATTGCTGTTGGTCGTCGTTGGACGATGAGTGCGCGTTGAGTCTGTGTAGAGCGGCTGCTAGGTCGTCGGCGTGGACGTCCTTGTTCGGAGGCTCTTCTTCTCTGCTTTCCCATCCGTGGGGAGGTGAAGGGGGTGGGGAGATGAAGAACAATTTGCCTGCGTGAGGAGCCTTGAGATGTTGATCTTCGGACTCGACCAGCTTTGTCTCTTGGCCGAAGTAGACTCTGATACGGTGGCCGAGGACGGTTTCGCCGTCAAGCTTCTGGCGTACCTCGGTCGCGGCTTCGATGGTGTAGAACGAACAGATGATTCTGCGGAAGGATTTGAGTGGCGAGAAGGAGTAGAGCGTGTTCTGGTCGTCCAGTGCTTGTCGGATCGAGGCGAGGTTTGCAGCGGTGAAGATGGCGGGATCGTCAAGATTCTAAATGTAACAATAAGTATCATGTTGACTTATGCACCGAGAAATGCACCGTGTAGACGTACCGTAATGATAAGCGTGTTTGACGGCGCAGAAGGTGTCGACAAGGCCGGCAGATCCTTGAGATCCAGCGACAGGTTGGGAGAATGCATGCGGCGAGATGACAATGAAGCGCCCGAAGAAGAGCGGGATCTAGGAGGAGTAGACAATTCGACGGCCATGGTTGTTGTTGGAAGGCTGCTGACACTACCGGAGTGGCTTGCTGGACTAAACTTCAGGAATGTGGAGTAAAGTAAGGTAGTGTGGTTATGTAGTGACGATGCTGACGATGATGGTGATGAAAGATGATATGTCGACTCCGGAGCGACGACGGGCTGAATCTCTGTGTTGAATATGGGTATTGTGTGTGTAGTTGAGGATGATATAGAAACAGACGAATGAGGGAGCAAGGAAAAGATAATATATGCAATCGTGGTGTTAAAACAGAAGGTGCCTGTGGTCCTTCCTCCACCTTTGCACTGCCCTGCTATCGCTACATCCGGAAGGCGGGAGACGGACGGGGCCCTGCGCTCTCACAGGCTGTCCGCGTTGGCTGACGTATCTCGTCAAAAAGCAGCTCACCTCTGCTTTCTCCCTCTCTCTTCTCTGCTTTTGCCATGCTGCTGCGGCTGACACTGTCTAATCGCCGCTCGCCGCGCCAAACAATGCCAATGCCAACGCCAACATCCGAGCCCTATTGCGGCGGAGTCGGCTTCTGTTCGTCCCAAGTCTATTGCCAAGCCTCCGGTCTGGGCAGTCGCCCGTGTCACAACTCTTGGGTCCGGAACTTTCTGGTGCTGAGCCTCTGCTGCGCTGCGATCGCGCCGGTGGTGTCGAGAGTCCACCTTCGCAGACCACCCCATCTCTTGCGTACAGCAACAATCTTCTTGACAGACCCAGCCAAAAGACGCAGCAACTTCACCCTCCCCCTGTCCGTGTGCCTTTGCTGTGTCCCCTCTGTGCCCTCGGCACTGTTGCACCATCTTCCACTGCGTTTATTGCGGGACTCAGCCTCCTCTATCCCTATATCTCGTCCCGCACGTGCCCTGTCCGTCTCCCCGTCCATCTCCGCCGCTCTGTACCTATGAATCTCACTCTTGACACTACCTTACTCACTAAAGGGTGCTGTTGCTCCGATTCTCCGATTCACTTGAGACAACACCGACCGATTGGCCCCCGTTGCCGCTGGCGAAATATTTGTAAGTAGGTACTTGTACATGTTCCAGAGCACAGATATACCGGTTGCGTTGTATGCAAGTCCTCTTTTCCACGCTCTCCATGTGTGCGCCTGCTCCCCTTTGTCGGACCGCCGCATCCCGAGACACTTGCGATACTACAATACAGTACAGTACAAGTTCGTCACTCGCGAATCTTTGGCCATCTGAACCCCGCACAGCTGAGCCACTGTACGGGATGTCATGGCATGGCGACGCTATACGAGTATTATACCTTTAGTTGCTTTTGCCTCTGCTTGCACTTGCGCCAGGGCTTAGTTGTGGGCTGGGACAGAGGCCAAGGCACTTGTCCCCCATATCTTGCATTTCCACATGACTTTGTGATTGAGTGAGATAGGTCAAGTTACAGAGGATACATCAGCCTCCTGTATGCACGAGCTCAATGAGCTGTGTTTGTGGGGCGGGCTCCATGGCTCTTCGACCATTCGTCAGGGGCTCGTCCCCGAGTTTCATGGTTGGCCTTGGCCCCGATATCCTCGCCTGCCATGACATTTTGTACCAAAACTCCTACTCAATCCCTTTTTATATAGCATACACTACTTCACATTCTTCCGAATCATATACCCCTCTAGCTCATAACCATACCTCTGAGGCCGGACATGTCACCCTCCTTGGCCGCGATCTCAAAGTACGAGTAGATGATGCTGCGCCGCATTAGTATTTGCTCTTGATCGACATCATGTGCATTCAACTTACGTGACAGCCATGAGAATACCGGTTCCGCTACCGAGCGCGCCAACGAGATCGCTGACGATGGAGAGAGCACCGATACAGGCACCACCGAAGGCGGCGGCGGTGGGGATCACACGCTTGAGCTCGCGGTACATGCTCTCATCACGGTGACCGGCCATGACGAGTCCCTGATCCTTGAGCTGCTTGGCGACATCACGGGGGCTGGAGCCAGAGACTTCGATCCAGGTCTTGGAGAAGGCGGCGCAGGCGGTGAGCATGTAGACAATAAAGAGGGCGGTGTGAACAGGGTCGAGAAGTGCGTCCTTGAGGTTAAGTGGAGGAGACCTGCATGTCATATTAGCGGCATATTCGATACTGGTCGCATGCACCGAGATATCGGCAAAGCCCTTACATGTAGTAGACAAGACCAGAGATGGGCTGCATCTGAGCGGAACCCTCACGAGCCTCCCAGACACCGATGAGCTTGACGAGGAGGTTGTCGCTGAAGCGCGAGTAGAGCATCTGGCTGACAAGGAAGACGTTGGAGGAAAGGGCCGACTGCAACATGATGGGCATGTTGGAGGTGTAGAAAAGACGGACGGGGTAAGAGCCGCGCATGCCACGTTGGCGGGAAGACTTGACGGGAATCTCGACACGGAAACCCTGGAGGTAGATGACAGCGGAGAAGACGGCAAGAGTGGCCAAGAGATTCATGACGTTGGGCAGGTTCTGGCGGTAGAAGGCTTCGCGAAGAGCGAGCTGCTTGTTGGGCCAGGTGATGAGGAGGTGGACAAGAGCGATGATGGCGCCCTCGAACTCGGGTCCTCTGCCAGTGTTGATGGTGGTGGGAGAGAAAGCCTTCCAGACGATAGACTCGCAGATGTTGGTGGCAATGAAAAGGGAGATGCCGCTTCCAAGACCGTAGCCCTTCTGGAGGAGCTCATCGAGGAGAATGACGATCAGAGCAGCGGTGAGAAGCTGAACAACCAAGAGCACACAGATACCAGCGCCGAGATCAGAAGGCTGGCCGTAGAGACCGGTGAGGACGTAGACACAGGCTTGACCGAAAGAGAGAATGATGGCGAGAAGCTTCTGAGCAGTCTGGTAGAGCTCACGGTCGGTCTTGAGGTCAAGGTTGACGTCAATAAGGTGGGTTCCGGCAAGAAGCTGTGCTGCTTGTCAGATGTGTCTTCCACGTTGCTTTTCTATGCCGGGCTCGTTCTTGCGCACCTGGAAAACCATGCCGGAGGAGATGATGGGGGTGATACCCAACTCCATCAATGTACCTCTGTTACTGGCCATCATCATTCTGAGCCAGTAGAGCGGGTCAGAGGTGTCTAGACTTTGTCAGCTCTTGTTGACGCTCCTCTTGAGTGGGCTTCCGTAGTACCAGATGACACAATGCCGTACAGAGGCATCTGGCTCATGACCAGGAAGATAAGAAGAGTGACACCAGTCCATATCAGGCGCTGCTGGAAAGGAGTCTTGGTCTCTGGGACAGCGATTTCGGGAATCAGGGGTGTGAATGGCTTCACCAAGTCGAGGAAGCGTACTGGATGGGAACAGGTATTAGCCAGGCTTTCTCTCACGCCGTTGTGACACGCTGCCAGTCGTCAATGGATCTCAATGACAGATCGCAGTGCAGATTGACTCGCTGTGCAGTGGCAGGAGAATCGTGCTGGAGGTGCTTGTGCCGAAGCACGCGATCGCCCAGGCGAAAGTGCAGAAGAAGTAAACTCACAGCCGCTCATGATTGCTGTCTTTTCAACGGATTGAAGGAGTGACGATGAAGTTGTATGATGACCAGCAAAGCCAGAATTAAAAGGCTCCCCCTAAGTTAAAGTCGTGACAAGATGTGTGTGAGTTGGGACAGCTGGCTGTCTTTGAGCCCTCTGTGCTTGTGGGGAAGGTACGTGGTCCATGCGCTCGCCATCGCTATTGTACCTTCCTTACCTTGGGTGCCTGTCCCTCTTTACCTGCCTCTCCCTGCAGTACAGACCCTCGATTTTGATCATGTTGATCAATTCCAGACATTGCATTGAATACTACAGACATCACATCTTCAATGCACGGTGATTGGGTCTACAATCATTCGAGAATTCATACTCTATGAATAACCTTTTGGTCGGTACGCTATCAAGTCTTCGTCTAGGGTGACCGGCTGTGAAGCCTCGTCTATTCATCTATAGGTCTGTTGCCGAGCGGCATGGATAGTCTTCCCTGTACATTCTGCCCTAAAGACGACCATCACTTGTCGTCCAAGTCCTTGAACTTTCTGTACAGCTTCTTGTGTTGCTCGAGGAACACAAACGTGGCTATCGTGTGTGGTCCAAGTCTTATAAAGCTGGGCAGCCAGCCCTTGAACATCCAACCGGGTCCTTCGTTCTTCGTGATGGTCGAGAGCAAGTGTACTATGCTTGTGTGTTCCTTTGCACTCATGATTCGCGTCTTGATGACATCGAGCGGGGAGCAAAGAGTTGTCGCTACGAAACCCGCAAGCAGAGACGCTGCCAGATGAGTTGCCGTGTTGTCTGTCATGCTGGTCCGCGCGAGCAGCTCCTGCTTGAATATGTCGTAGCCTGCCAATTGTGATGCAGTCATGAGGACAGCCCTGCCAGAGTTGGGCCACACTCCTCGGAAAAGACTCTTGGACCAGCCCTCTTCACGGATCATTCTGACTATGCCGGCTAGCGCATTCGGATAGTTGCGACGCTCTGCCGGCGGCAGCGCAGCATCGTGCTGCATGCGAACGTTCATAATGTCTGCTGGGTTTCCTACGATACTACCCGCGAATCCAGATATCGATGAGATAAAGACGAGTTTGCCAAACGACGTCTTCTCATTCTTTGCTTGGTCCATCTGCTTGAGCTTCTCGTATACCGCGAATCGCGTGGTGGAGTAGGTGATTTGTCGCAAGAGTGAAGCTGAGATCTGCGTAGAAAGGTATGAGTCAGTCTCCCAACTGCATGCATTTTCCTATTTCGAAGGGTTCACTGACTCCTTTGTAAAGCCCTCCTATGCCATGGTCCTTGTAGATGTGCACAAACATCCCGAACATGTTATGCGAGCTTCCAGTCATGTGCTGGGTTTGTAACCGCACCTTCACTGTCGACTCATTAGTTGTATTCACCAGACGCACAATCGATCAATCCACCTACCCAAGTCCAATGGATGTGAGACCAATGCAGCCAAGGCACTGGAAGAACCACCGAACCATAGCGGATACTTGATTGGCACTTTATGAACATCCTTGCTCTTTTCTTGCACCTTCGCAGCCGCAGAAGTCATGATGATTAAAGATAAGACGCAGTCGAAGCGTACAAGCCGCCAGAGAAAAGGGTTGGAAGAGGATAGACCAAGAATATAGGATTGTATATGTTCTAAGACTGAGGACGGAGAGTTTCGTCCATCCAAAATATTATGTTCTGTAGTTTATTAATGCAGGAACACCTTTTTTAGATTGAGTATCTTTCGGTCGTTCTTGCACCACAAACACATGATACCTGCACGAATAGGGAAACGCTGACCACCGGGGGCCCGGGGAACGTCATACGGCCCGGTTGCGCGGCCGAGGATACATGGGCCGCAGTCTACGATTCGTTATGCCCGGCCATTCTTTAACGATCAGTAACTGCAATTGATTGCAGACACGTTTGATATTCTACGACCGGTCAATGTAAGGACTACTGACGATGACTATAAATCTTGTTCACGAGCGATCACCGAAAAGGTAATACTTCAATAGTCAGTGAAACATAAACTTGGCTGTCGTAGTTGTTTCCGCCCCCAGCTTTTTTCGTAGCGAGCCGAGCGAGCTTCCGCAGTCTCCAGTCTGATGTCTGAGAACTTTTGGGAGTAAAGAGTGTGGTCATATGTTCATAAAAGATCAGAACTTCCGACTTGATAGAGATGAATGCCTTGAGATCTAACAAGGCTTATGCGCTGGGCGCAAGATGTCTGAATATAAGCTCAAGATCAAGGACTAGCCTCTGGACTTGCTCAAAACGATACAACAGCTCAGGTCAGTGATTCTTGGGGAGCGACCAGTAGATGAGTGTGCACACTCTGTCACTGTGGATTGACTATCATGTAATGGCGATCATGATGGGTGGCGCAATGTCTTCATGAATAATGACTTCATACAAGCATATGTTTTCGACATTGCCATCTCATGATTTTCACACCTACTTTCATATCCTCATATACACAAATGCAAAGAACGATCAGTCTGACAGGGCTTTCTAGCATCTGAATCGAACGACCTACTAGTGGAAGGAAAGTCGTATAAGACAGATTCATGGACCAATGTACCAAGCACCATATTATCTGCTGTACCGCGACGCTTGCATCAGCAGGACAGTCACCCAATCGCAATAACTCGAAAACTAATCGAGTCGCGATTCCCGAGCTATCAGCATCACAATGACTTCTTCCCCGTGGTGACCGTCGGGCAGAATTTCGATTCCCTAGGCTTTCCAATGGACCATCCGGGGCGAAGTAGGACAGACACTTACTATGTGAACAAGGATCATGTGCTTCAAACGCATACTTCAGCACATCAAGCAGATGTGTTCAGAGCAAACACAAGTCCCGGATTCACCATCTCGGCTGATGTTTACCGGCGTGATGCAATTGATCGATCACACTATCCAATCTTTCACCAGATGGAAGGTGCCATGACCTGGGATCGCAACGCAGTGCCAGAAGGCAAGACTCTCGCCCAACAGATCTGGGAGGATGTCGAGAATTTACCCAAGCACAATCTGGTCGTTGAGGATCCTAATCCCCCTACTCATGCTGAGCGCAATCCTCTGCAGAAAGATCACTCTCAAGAGGAAGCCGAAGCTATGGCTGTGCATCTGAAGCGTTCCCTTGAGAACGTCGTGGTTGAGATCTTTTCCAAGGCAAAGGAGGCTGCTGCAGCCGCCGCCGCTGCAGAACCAGAGGGCGCACCACTAGAAGAACAAGCACCTCTCCAAGTCCGATGGATTGAAGCCTACTTTCCCTTCACTTCTCCCTCGTGGGAGCTCGAAATCTTCTGGCAAGGTGACTGGCTAGAAGTACTCGGATGCGGAATCGTGCAGCAGTCCATCCTCAATAACGCAGATGTGCCTTCTCGAGTCGGCTGGGCTTTTGGAATTGGTCTCGAGAGAATTGCTATGCTTCTCTACGAAATCCCTGATATCCGTCTCTTCTGGAGTCAAGACCCTAGATTCTTGAGCCAATTCGATCAGAAGCTCATTCGTCGATACGTGCCGTTTTCAAAGTATCCCGCTGCGCCCCGCGACGTCGCCTTCTGGCTACCCAAAGCCGCTGCTGAAGACAGCAAGACCGTGACTGGTACTGCGGCGGGCACTTCATCCACGCCATCTCCAGCCGGCGGTCACCCTAGTGCCGAAGGCGCAAATGCAGAATTCGCGACGCTTGCTTTCCACGAAAATGACATTATGGAGATTGTGCGCAACACTGCGGGCGATCTGGTCGAGGATGTGACATTGGTCGATGAATTCGTTCATCCTAAGACGGGACGCAAGAGCTTGTGTTATCGAATCAACTACAGGAGTCTCGAGCGCACGTTGTCCAGGGAAGAGACCAACGATCTACACGAGAAGATCCGCGCTGAGCTTGTTGAAAAGTTTGGCGTGCAGTTGCGGTAAGGAGAGCTGGGCAGAGCGATGGCGAGTATGTTGTACACTATGTAAGATAGAAGACTGGGTCGTGAGAGAATGCCAAAGAAAAAGTTTGTACCCATGCTTCAAGTGCGGTGAATCCAGTCAATGTGTCTATCGAACATGAACGATAATATGCACAAGACCTGCAACATGCCTCCCTATGCGGAAAGAGGCATATGTTATCTGCGCCATGGAATCACAGGAGAAATTGTAAAGAAAGAGCCATGCTTGCGACAACAGAAGAGGTCGCGCGAAGACGGTGGGAACATTTTCCCTCTGATATTTCAACCAAGTATCCACCGTTGACGACGAATGAAAGACCGACCGATCTCGCCAGGTCGTCTACAGCCCACAACCAAAAGGGCAATCCACCTCTATCTCTCCGAGAAAGGGAGGAAGGCGCGATGATCAACCAAAAATCAGCAGGGATGGAGTAAAGCTACAACGCCCAATTCCTGAACACCGTGAATTTTCCGCTGATTACTTTTTTCTTGTCTCCCTCTGGATGAACCCCCGACCATGTGATGCATGTTGTACGAAAAAGAAAGACGGAAAGGGGCCAAACGAGAGCATCAAGACGACTTGTCGATACTGCTCCTGTTCAGAGCCTCGCTCAGCTCAGGCCTGTCCTTGAGGAGTATGATAGCCTCCTTGTAGCCCATCCATCTCCTCTTGCGCTTGTGCTGCTCTGGCCACACTTCTTCTTCCTTCTCGACTGTAGCCTCGAAGAAGTGATAGGCAGCCTTCGGTGCAGTCGCAGTCAGCTGCTCCGGTTTCCGCCTCTCGGGGATTTTGCCGAGGTCAGCATGCACTTTGCATATGGCGCCGGCTTCCTCCCAGGCCTCGCGACAGGCGGCATCTTGAGCTGTGGGTTCATCTGTCTCCCATCCACCCTTAGGAAGGACCCAAGCATTTCTGCGCACGGACTGGATGAGGAGAACAGTTTTACGGTCGGCGGAAAGTGGGACAACCCCAGCAACGAGGCGCTCGCCTTGGGGACCGTAGCCTGATTTCGCAAGTCAGCCAGTTGGCCTTTGAAGGGTCCCGGCTTTCTTCTTCTCTTTCATTCGTCGTTCTCGTAGATGGACAGCGTAAAGGAGCGGAAGCAAGACTCTACTTACGTTGGTTATCTCTTCCAACGCGGGCTTCCATTGATCGCTCATGATCGTGTGCCATTATTGCGGCTGAGCTGTCTTTTCTGAACCAAAGAATTTGATTGGGATGACCGGCAAGAATGGAATGGAGTTATAAAAGCGCTTTGGATTCAAGTAGAATTGGGTGAAGTGAATTGGCTTGGAGTAGCTCACGCGGGCTCTCTCTGGTCAAAGGAGCGACGTTGTACAGAGGTGATGGTAGGAGCAGCTTCAGTGTGCGCAGCGGGCGAAGAGACGAAGGTGGAAAATGGACAAGCCGACAAAGCAGAGCAAAGTGACTGGGGATTTGATGTGTTTGGAAAGTACTTCAGTCCCGCTTGCGACGGGGCTGAAGAAGGACAGAAGACCTGTTCAGATGAAGAAGAGAGGCAGACGACATTGTGGGTTAGGAGTAGCGGAGCAAAGCGTACTTTACCTTAGTGAATACTCCGTCGACGTCGGTGCAGCACTCAGAAATGTTGCGCGAGCATTGTCCGGGGTCCCACCACGTGCTCGTGTTGGCTCTTACACTAATTATCTACAGGTCCCTGGCCGGCCCTCATCATGTACAACAATCACAGAAGAGTCGTGTTCAGGGGTTCTGCGGTGGTGGACTTGTACCTTCTCTCCTGAATGTGCTTCTGTATGAGTACCAACCATACAATACATGCAGGTACAAACGCTCCTTTTCTTCATATGTGAGTGACAGGTGCGGTTGAATCTTTATATAGACCGAAGCTTTCCAATCCCACGGACAGACGACACGATTAGAGTATTGACTACTCGAGCTACGATACGATATGATGCGACACACTGCTGTGCTGTTTAAGAAAAAGCACGAACAATTCTACATACTCAGTGCTGAACATAGCGATGCTCCTTTACTGACCCTTATGGCAAAGGGTTGGTTGGTTGTCCATGTCTCGCGCTGGAAATATCTCCTCTTTAGATTAATTATCGCATGTCATCTCGCAGCTCACTTTCATTCTTTTCCGGGGTTAAGCTTTTGAGCACACGATCTCCGTGCGTAAGGTACTGTACACACATACACCAATACGATCATACTTCATAGACCTGTTTCCGACTTTCTCAGTATGGAGGCAGACTCGATATCTCTACTATCACCTATAGGTAAACATTACTTTGACTCGATTAGCATCTGGTGGGTGCACCGGAGGTGTAACCTTCGGTGAGTCTTGTCTCCAAGACTTCTCGCCTTCATCACTCCTCGCTTAAACACCACCAACAACACCCGGAGATGATCCCAAGCTAACGACGTATATAAACCAGGCTACCAAAGCTCGGATTGCGGATATTGCAAATCAAAGGATGAGTCAAGTAAAAGAACCCCTGATTCTCGTGCGTTTGTTCAGCCATTCATCTGCCACTGGCATGACCTGGTCATAAGTCATCTTATCGATGAGCCATTACGCTGTCACACAAGCCATGTCTGCAGCCGTACTGACAACGTCAAGGTGCCTGTTATTATGCCACCTGTCGTTTGCTGAGCGTTGATACATATCAAACGCTGGTAGACAGGGGCTGGAGGCGATCTGGCAGTCTTGTCTATAAGCCAGACGTATTCAGAGCTTGCTGTCCTCATTATACCATAAGGTAGTATAGTACGCGTCTACTTCAATACGATCATGTATACTGACGATCTAGACTACCTGTTGCATCTCTCGTGACTACTAGAGATCAGAGGCAAGCCTTGAATCGATGGAATAAATACGTTTTGGGCGAAAGCTATATCCAGGAAGTTTCACAGCGCTTTCCCAAGACGAAAGAGTAAGTTTCATTCGTGCTCCAGTACATTTGTGACATCTACTCTATCCTCAGAGTTGCCAGCGACAGTCCGAGCCCTTGATATATGACTTGTGCTGACAATAACAAGAGAAAAAGCACGGCAGAAACATGCATTCGACTTTCTGCATGTTGTACACGAAGCCGAGAAACAGAGTCTCAAGCCAGTAGAGCCAGTGCATCGGTTTGAGGTCTCTCTAGATGAAGACACTTTTACTGAAGAGAAGTTTCTTCTCTACAAAGATTATCAGATCAATGTCCATCATGACAAGCCGAGTGAAATTAGCCAGTCCGGCTTCAAGAGATTCTTATGCTCTTCCCCACTGAACAGATGCACTCGGAAGAAGAACGGCAAAGATGTTAAACTCGGCTCATACCACCAATGCTATCGCCTCGATGGCAGACTCATTGCTATCGGGGTATTGGATCTACTTCCACATGCCGTAAGTGGTGTGTACTTCATATATCACCAGGACTTCGAAAAATGGAGTTTTGGAAAGTTGAGTGCCATGCGTGAAGCAGCACTTGCGCTCGAAGGCGGCTATGAGTTCTATTACATGGGCTACTACATACACAGTTGCGTCAAAATGAAGTACAAAGGAGAGTACAAACCGCAATACGTGTTGGATCCCGAGTCATACGAATGGAACTTACTAGATGATCGACTTCGAGGATTACTGGACAAGCAAAAGTACGTGTCGTTGTCGGTAGAAGAGGGCAAGAAGTCGACACGGACATCATCAGAAGACTTGGGGGAAGTGACGGGGTATCAGCTACCTTCCCCCAAGGAGGCTGCAGACGCAGGACTGTCCTTGCTGTCTCTTGGTATGCCTGGAATTCCGGATGCCACGACTCTCGAGAAGGAGATAATTCTGGGGGAGATGAAAGTAGCTATCGGCTCAGGAAGATCTATGATCGTTCAATTCGAGGTAAGTGCAATGTCGTCTCATAGGCACAAGTGTTTCTGACATCAACCAAAGGACCTTCAGACTTGGGACGATGGGGACGTGCTTGATGGGACCTCATTGAAAGGCATAGTAGCAGAATTCGCAGCCTGCATTGGACCAGAGGCTGCCAAAGGAGTCATAGTCGACTTTACGCGATAGTCATTCTACTGCCTCGGGTATAACAAAGCGCACACCCATTTCCATGTGTGGACGATTCTTGGCTTCCAAACGCGGTCTCGAACAGTGTGGCTTTAATCAACCTCGACATGATGTTCGGTATTTCGCATACCTACCTTATACCGTAGAGAAGACATATATACCCGATGAGTCCGAATTCAAAAGTGGCATGCACACCTGGCAGAGATGGACTTCTGCAAGCACTAGGTCCACGTTGTGAAGGCGTTATACATGGATGGACTATGTCGATGAAAATACTATACACGCTGTGCGTCAGTGCGCGTTTACTACTGTAGTACTACTTTACTGTAAAGAGGGCTTCGACGCGCGCAAAGTCAACGCCTGCGCTACCCGGAATGGGTTGCCGTGCGGTAGAAGCCGCACCATATTGTAAAAGTCATAATCGTGCTGTTTCCTAGGTACCACCAAGTGATCTGACATGTAAAGGTTTCTGAACCAAGGATTAAGACGACAGTAGACGCAAAGCGATGTGCACTCGTACTGTATGGTGTTCTGCTACCCTTTCTTTTTGACCAGGGAGTCATGGGACAGCAGCCAAGTCGTCTCGACCAACGTTCGTGGTTGCTTTTTGCATCGATCGTCAAGAAAATTACCCTGACTAGTGTCGCACAATGATGGTAAAATATGTGTACGATCCAGACATCTCCGCGCTTTTGCTGACCATTGGCGTAAGCGATATCGGTGCATTGACGTGGGGATAGACTCTTTTGCTATTCCCCTCTGACGCACAAATTTTGTCGCGGCGCCCTGGAAAAAGCCGAGAAAGAGCAAGCCTGCACCTGCCGTAAACCAAGCGCTGCAAAAGACAAGAAGGCGAAGAAAGAGTCATCCCGCAAAGATATCTCTGCATCTTCCCACCCCATTGCATAAATTCCCTCTGTCCCAGGACTTAGCTTTGCCAATTGATTTTCTTCTTCCTCTCCATATCACATCTCTTCCTCTGCTGAAAGAGTGCCACTGCCTGCTTGCATTCCAAAGACATTTGATACACACATACACATACCCATATACACATCATGTGTCCCAGCATCGACGAGCCCGCCACTAATGGCGCAGCTACCAACGGAGCCAATGGATGTCAGTCTTGTCTCAAAAAAAGAGAATCTCGCGTCTTGCTTTACTGACTAGGACAGCTCACGATGGTTTCACCAAGTTTGAGGTTCCCGAGAAGAAGACTGTCAAGCAGAGCAACCCATACCAACCCGTCGGCGATTTCTTGTCAAATGTGTCAAATTTCAAGATCATCGAGTCAACGCTGCGTGAGGGTGAGCAGTTCGCCAACGCCTACTTTGACACCGAGACCAAGATCAAGATCGCCAAGGCACTCGACGAGTTCGGTGTTGACTGCATCGAGCTCACCAGCCCTTGTGCTTCGGAGCAGTCGCGTCTTGACTGCGAGGCCATCTGCAAGCTCGGATTGAAGGCTAAGATTCTCACCCACGTCCGGTGCCACATGGACGATGTCAAAGTCGCTGTCGAGACTGGTGTTGACGGTGTCGATGTCGTCATCGGCACTTCTTCTTTCCTGAGAGAGCATTCTCACGGAAAGGACATGACCTACATCAAGGTATGCGAATGTCTCGTGTTCGGTGTGTCCGCATCACCCGAAGCTGACTCTTGCACAGAACACTGCCATCGAGGTCATCCAATTCGTCAAGTCCAAGGGCCTTGAGATCCGATTTTCCTCCGAGGACTCTTTCAGATCCGACCTTGTCGATCTCCTCAGTCTTTACGCCGCTGTCGACAAGGTTGGCGTCAACCGTGTTGGTATCGCAGACACTGTTGTATGTATAAAAAAGAATTTAGAGGTGTGATTTACTCGGACTAATTTTTCATCAGGGCTGCGCTTCCCCCAGACAAGTCTACGACCTCGTCCGAACGCTCCGTGGTGTTGTTTCCTGCGACATTGAGTGCCATTTCCACAACGATTCCGGATGCGCCATTGCCAACGCTTACTGCGCTCTTGAGGCTGGGGCCACCCACATTGACACCTCCGTTATCGGTATTGGTGAGAGGAACGGCATTACTCCTCTCGGTGGTCTCATGGCCCGTATGATTGTCGCCGACCGCGACTATGTCAAGAGCAAGTACCAGCTCACCAAGCTCAAGGAGATCGAAGATCTCGTTGCCGACAGTGTCGAGATCAACATCCCCTTCAACAACTACATCACTGGTTTCTCTGCCTTCACCCACAAGGCCGGTATCCACGCCAAGGCCATCCTTGCCAACCCCTCCACCTACGAGATCATTGACCCCTCCGACGTAAGTCTTGCTATGCTCTTCGAAACGAAGCAATCGTAGAGACATCGAAAATGCTGATGGTCTCGTTCTAGTTCGGCATGACCCGTTATGTCCACTTCGCTTCTCGTTTGACCGGCTGGAACGCCATCAAGTCAAGAGTCGAGCAATTGGGTCTCAAGATGACCGACGCACAAGTCAAGCTCTGCACCGCCAAGATCAAGGCACTCGCCGATGTCCGCCCCATCGCTATTGACGATGCAGACAGCATCATCCGTACTTTCCACGGCAACATCCAGAAGGGCACCGATGCACCCCTTCTCCCCAACATGACTGCCGAGGAGAAGAAGCTTTTCGAGCAGAAACAGAAGGAGCTTGCTGGAGTCGGCGAGAAGAGAAGTCTTGAGGAGACCGTCGCAGAGGAGGCACCCGATGCCAAGAAGAGCAAGAACGCTGAGGTCCCTGCATAAATGGTGCCGTCTGAATAAGCAGGATTGCGATTTCATAGAGTCGCAACCCTGTCCATGTCTGTAAGACTATTACCGCAGCAAAAGCTGCAGAGATTCGTGTATCAGCACGATCCGAGGACGGTGTGACAAGAGGTCAAAGCGCATCTCAAAATAGGAGAGCCAACCAAAACGATTGGGCATACCGGTGGTGCCTACATTACACTGCGGGAACACGCATAGGCCAGTACTTCCACCGCTCGTCTTTGGACTTTGGGACTTCATAAAGGATCACCAGCACCACAAAAAAGTCACTCATACGTTTGTCAACACTATCAGGCGTTTTTAATTGTTTTATTTGCCAATTACGAGCACTTTTCCCGACTCTTGGGGGATCCATGAGGCAACGCACGGCTTCGTTGCTGTTTCTTTTGTTTTCATTTTATTTTCCCACAGGCTGCCTGCGCGAGTGGCGACCGGGCGACGATATCACATGTGTATGTACAGATGAATAGATAAAAGCAAAAGAATTCATCAACATTGAACAAAAAAGTCCCTCAGGGTCCGCACAAGGATGGACTGAGTGAGGTCCTTCTGGCTATTAATGTCTGCCTGCACTGGTCTTAGGTCTCATAGGATTTCCTGGTGGTCGAGCAGCGAGACTCTCGGCGCTGATCACCAATGTTCGTCTCGCTTGTCTCAGCGAATCACTTCCCTCCCCTCCTTGTCTACTCCGTGCAATGCTTCCAGGATGTCACTTCCCCCGAGACTGCCTCCGAGACCGATTCCCAATTCACCTCGTCCAGACCTAGCACTTTCACTCCACACCTCATGAAACTTGATGCTCGCGTCGCTGGTGGCGATGACCAGACAGCCTTCGTCTCGAGTCCTGCGCATCGACCAAGCAGTTCCCTCCCTGGCGCGTCTGCTTGCGCTCCTACCATCCGTCCGTCCTGACTCGGCTTCGGCGAATCCAGTATTGGGTCCGCCGGGATAAGCGACGGCCCACAGAGCCCTCTCTTCTCCCCACCATGGGATCTTGACGAGCGTCTCGCAGCCGGGCCAGCTGAAGACCGCGACCCTGAAGGCGTGATCTGGCTGTGCGAAACCGAACGTGGCGGCTATCTCTCTCCGAGTCCTGCTCCACACGAGGCTGGTCACTTGAGCCGCGCAGTCGATGATGGCCAGGCTGGCGCCGGACAGCGCGTGGAAGAAGTGGATACAGCGGTCGTTACTGCCTCCTCCGGCGGCGAGTAGTGACGGCTGCCAGGGACAGAATGCCACTGCCTTCACCGCTGCGTTGAGTCGCCAATGATGTGATTCCTGACCTGCAACTATCGATATGACATTGCCTTGGCCAGGAGGGGGATCAGTCCCGGTCGACCCACCACTGCGAACTTGGACCGCAGGTAGATTGTTGTCTCGCGCCCGATGTAGGACTTTGCGAGTCTCAAACAAGAAGAGCGAATTGTCATTACCACTAGTCGCAAAGAATTCTCCATCTGGTGACCAGGCAAGCCCGCAGATCTGTTGCGTGTGAACCGTAAGACGGGCAAGAAGTGTCATACTGCCATGCCAATTATATAGATCTCTATCAGAGCTGTTTGGCCACTCTATCGAGTAGAAATAGACATGACCCACTTCATCACCTATCAGGAGATACTCCGTCCACGTCTTCATGTTTGAATCTCGAATCGAGGTGCGTTTGAAAGGCCGGGGCGAAAAGCACACAGCAGAAACGGGCGAGGGCTGCTCGGAGTCAAAGCGAGGGTCTTTGTCAAAAGGCGACCATAGAGTGATTCGACCATCAGCTCGCCCGATTGCAAGTACGGCATGCCCTCCTTCGACCGATGAGAATGACAAGGAAGTGATGTGACCAGCGAATGGCGAAGTCAGGCTTTCTGGGGTTTTGACGCCTTGTTTCTCTGACCAAAGATAGACGTGTGCACCGAGCCCTACAGCCAGACATGATACTGTTGAGGAGTAAGCGAGCAGGGAGCAGTAGTAGTCGTCCCTCAGGGATGGTGCGTCTAGAACTGTGCACGCCGTCAACAACACTGCATGTCTGATGGGTAAGGGCAGCTTATCTGAAGGGCACGATTGGTAGTGCACTTCGTGCCTTGACCACTTTCTTGCGCGCTATCGGCGGTACTTAGCAACTATCGTCAAATTAGGGATACGATGGACTCATACGGGATGTCGGATCAGATGGTCTCCATTGATTGTCCTTCCACACTGTGGGACTGCTGCTTCCTGACTCGGGACTGCTTGGATCGGATGGCGAAGTTGGCGATGAGGCCTGCTCTTGGACATCTGTCGCGTCTACAAGCACTCTCTTGGCTTGGTCGATATCAAGGGCCGCTGCAAGACGCCTCTTATGCATAGCTCGGCTCTCAGACACGCGTCCTCGGTCAAGAAAGGCGGATCGGTACATTGGTGCGTTGGTGCCGCTCGCAACCCTGCCACCATGACCATCGCTCGTGCTCATGACACCATCGATTGCCACACCGAAGCCACCGATTCCCCACACAGCTCCATGGCTGGCTATACGAGAAAGACCCTCGCTGTGAATATCGATCAATATTCGACTCGGTCGAGGAGTACTAGCGAGATTGAGATTGTCACTAGGCATGACGTGAGGTTCATGATGTCGCGTTCTATTCGCATTCGGAACTTCGTTGAACGGATCGAGAATTGCAACTCGTCTCCGGTGCTTCTTTTCGGCGTCACATAGCCTGCCTGGGGGCGTAGCAAGCAAAAGATTCTCTCGAGCTTGCTTACGCAAGTCTCGGGCAGGTATGTAGCGGTCTGCAGCAAGACGTGCGAGTCCAGTGTGGCGTCGGGGAGTACCCGCGCCCGGATACTGTAACAGTGTGCTTGGGCAGCGTTGAGACATTGGGGACATGTAGTGCTGCGCTTCGTGTTGTCTAGGCAGTACAGGGGTTGCTTCCTGGTGGTAAAGTGGGGCGATTGGTCCTACAAATGGATCCTGTGTCTGGGCAGCTCGTGATGGGACGATGTCTCGCACTGAAAGGTCGAGTGGGCCTACTTCGTCATCGTCGTTATCGGAAGAGTATGGAGATTGACTCTCTCGATCCGCGTTGACATCCTGACTACCATCGATATTTGCCGTGGTCATAACCAGACGCGGAAGCTGAGAAGGTCGCGATCGTTTCGTCCTTTCCCTGTCTTGCTCGAGAGCACAGGAAGACGCTGTCAGCCATGTTGGCCTTGGTGATGAAGCAGACTGTGACACGATCCCGGTAAAAAGACCCTGTTCCATAGGTGGTATGCCATGTACATCTATACCAGGCGGAGATGGTGGCGGTGTAGGTAGTGCCAGAGCTGCACGAGATGACGGACATTCTATCCATGTCCTCGGTTCAGCGTCACAATGCGACGAAACAACGTCCGCCTTGTAGTTCTTCCACGAGTCTGCGTCATGGTTGTCATCTGCCTCGATACAGCTCTTCCAAAGAGGGAAAGGCGATGGAGGAGCTGATGGACATGCCGGATCGGGTAGTACCCGAAAAGACTTTACTGCCGATGGGACGACCTGAGGAGTAGAGTGAGAAGTAGTTCGCAAATTCTCAGAGCTCCTGGCTGTCGAACGTGTATAGGACATATCCAAGGGTAAGTTTACTGTCCAACTGCCTTGGTGCCTTGACGGGTGTGTTCCCTTCGATGGCTCCAAGGTATGTAATCAATACATCTATTTTAATTTGAACCTAGCCAAAATCGCTTGACCTTCAAAGCTGATTGGGCTGCTTAGAATAGAAATACTTATACTCGGGTCTACCTAAGGCAAAAGACCATGTGATCTAACGCAAAGTAGTGACCAGAGATGAATCGTGATAACAGATGACTTGGTGTAAAGAGTGAAGTCAAGACCTACCTTCCCCATCTGTAATCAACATCAAGCACCATTAGGACCTACCTAGAAGGTGCGATGAAGAGGTGTGTTGGTTGTATCAAGGAAGATGGTTGTGCACATTGTTTACTGGAGATGCGATGTGATGCGGCGGTGGTGTTGTCCGCTTTGTGGGTAGTTCGAGACCGCAACTCTTGAAGCTCTGTCGTGCCTGCCGTATCTGATACACGTCTGTCACAATACAACATATCACTACAATACCACTTGATTACAAGATAGTTTACACAGGATGAGTGTGAGTTATGCCGAGATTGAGGATAGAACTACAGGCGTTGACGCGAGGTCCAGCATGGTGTGCCCCGCGCCAGCGGCTTGACGGAGCGATCTGAAGCATCACGCAAGAAAGAACTGAAGCAGATCGAGACATATAAAGCATTAGTTGAGGAGTTACAACAAAAGGTCGTTGATGATTCTCGCACAGTCAAGTAGTCTAAGATGAATCAAGCTGATATATCCCCAGATCCACGCAAAAGATTACTCGGCCGACACATTAACATTGACCTCCAACCTCCTCACGCGGAATCCCGAGTACTACACAGTCTGGAACAACCGACGTCTCATATTGCAAGATGTCTTCGGGAAGGAGCTGGGTGCTCACTCGGATGAGCCCTCGGCAGAGACTGGATTGAATACCGCTCAGCAAGAGATACTCCTACTCATAAAAGAGGACCTGGCCTTCCTCCTTCCCTTACTCAAAAACTTCCCCAAGTGTTACTGGATCTGGAACCACCGCGCATGGCTTCTACAGCAGGCGTCGGAGTGTCTGCCTGTCTCCTCGGCGAAGCAACTATGGCAGCAAGAGCTGGGCTTAGTTGGCAAGATGTTGGGCATGGACTCGAGGAACTTCCACGGCTGGAGCTACAGGCGGACCGTCATACATGCACTGGAGCACCTCGATGTACAGGACAAATCTAGTTACGATGATGCTACCGGCAAGGAAAGCAAGTCTGACTCCTTGACTGAGCAGGAGTTTGCCTATACCACCAAGATGATCAAGACCAATCTATCCAACTTCTCCGCCTGGCACAACAGATCACAGCTCATTCCAAAACTCTTACGCGGACGTAACGCAGACGGCAAAGCAAGACGAAAGATGCTCGATACCGAGTTTGACTTCATTCTGCAAGCTCTCTACACTGATCCCTATGATCAGAGCCTATGGTTCTACCATAATTATCTCATGACCACCCTGGTCCCTGGAAAGAAGGAATCTTCAGCTATCGTCTTGGATCTGACGAATCAGGAGAAACTGGAATACCTGGACGTCCAGCTTGACACCTTGAAGGATATTCTCGAGGGATCTGATGACTGTAAATACATCTATCAAGCTCTCCTGACGTATACTGCACAATATCTAGAACTCGACGCCGGCACCAAAAAGGTCACTACCATCGAGATGACCTCGTGGTTGGAGCAATTGGAGAAGCTTGATCCGCTTCGCAAAGGCAGGTGGCAAGATCTGTGGACGTCTCTTAACCTCTAATATATAGCGAACACGCTCTGAATAAGATCTTGAGAGAGAAACAACACACATCAATCATCGGAGCCTAGCAGTGTGACTTGTGACTGTTGAGATGAATCTATATTCTATCGTCTATACTTATCTTTCTATGGAAGACCCCAGATTCTATTCCTTGACATGACCTGCCGTGCTTTGCAAGCCTGCCATCTAAGCTTTCCATCTGAGCATAGTCATGGAATGCTTGGGGAAAGTGAAAGCGCCCTTTCCATCCCACGAGCTCTCCTTGATCGAAACAGCTTGCTGATCGTCAGTGTTGGCCACCATGGGATCCTTTCCAGTCACGGTGTACACCTTGACGTCACCGGCAACCACTCCTTCAAGCTGAGTGCTCAGGTCCTTGGTCTCGTGTACATTGACAACAGCCATGGAGACCACTCCGGCGTCGTCAATAGTAGCAGAGACATCCAGCCAAGGCGTCTCGATGGTTCCGCGGATCCAGCTGGGCTCGGTAGGACCTTCGTACTCGCCACATCTAACATTGACAGCCACGGTCCATCCACGCATATATTTGGAAAACAGCAACAGCGGCCACCAAGTCGTCTGGTACGTGAGGCCATTTTTGTGCGTCATCAGAGGCGAAATGACATTAACGGACTGCGCAATGTTCGCCATGCCGACGTACTTTGACTGCCGGACGAACACGTTCAACCAGATGCCCACGGCGAGCGCGTCCGACAGCGTGTACTTCTCCTCGGCACCAATGTCGCCCGGCGCGCGCTTGGGGTCCCACACGTTCCATTCGTCGAAACAGATGGTCGGCGGGGGCACGGTATGCGGGACTTTGTTCTCGATTCTGACGAGATCGATCAAGGCACCTGTGATTTGAATTGCGCGCTCGGCACTTCGTGGCGCGGTCGCGTTGGGCAAGTGGTCCTTGGCCGCAGTGTAGATGTGGATCGAGTGCATGTCGATGAGGCTTGCAGTAGTGCTGCCACCGAGACTGTGCTCGTCCCATCGCACGCACTCCTTCAGCACGTAGCTGTCCCAGGTGCTGTAGCCTGTCTCGCCGCACAAGATGAGCACAATGGATGGGTCTAGCAGCTTGAGCGCTTTCGCCCACTGGTACGCCTTGTCTGCGTATGCCTCCTTGGTCATCTGGCCGACTTGCCAGGGTCCCCACATCTCATTGCCCAGAGCCCAGTATTTGACCTGTAGAGGTTTGACCGTCAGCAATGCGACTCTAAGCGACTTCATCCATATACTTACGTTGTATGGCTTGTCATGGCCGTTCTTCCGTCGTAGGTTGGCATAGTATGTGTTCCTGTCAGAGTTGCAGTACTCTAACCAACCGAGAGCCTCGTCCAAAGTGCCTAGAAAAAGCATTAGTCAGATCTTGATTACTCCGCACCACCAACTCAAGCATCCACGTACCTGTGCCAAAGTTGAGCGCAAAGTATGGCTCCGTTCCGACGACCTCGCACCACTTGAGGAACTCATCAGTGCCGAAATGGTTGCTCTCCTCGCCCAGCCAAGCGAGTTCAGGTCTGTTCGTTTCTGGTCAGTCCATCATGCTCATTGCCCTGAGTAGTGTTTCAATTTCACTTACCTCGAAGGACGGTTCTCCCTAGGTCCAACACCGTCGAGCCAGTGATAGGTAGCCACGAAGTTGCCACCAGGATATCTGACAACAGGGCAGTTGAGCTCCTTGAAAGCCTCAATCACGTCCTTGCGAAACCCGTCCTCGTCGGAAAGAGGGTTGCCCGGATCGTATATACCTCCGTAGATACAACGGCCCATGTGCCTTTACAAGAAAGTCAGTCAAATATATAACTTAATGTTTGGGCTCAGTAGTGGTCACGTACTCGGTAAACCCTCCGTATACATTGTCGTTGATCTTGGAAACTTTGTTCAAGGCATTGACTGAGATGACAGGAGTTGCCTGGTCTGAGGTCTTTGTGAAAGTTGCCATGATTGTTTGTGTGTAATCTTTCCAGGTTGCTATTTTTCAAGGTCAAGTTTTACTGGAAAAAGTAATAGCTACTGAGGCATGTGATCACGAATGAAAGCAAGCAAACAGTGTGTACCGAGTACAATTGCCTTTGGCGAGCTATAGATTTCTTATGAACCACGAGGTCAATGTCGGCCTATACCCGATTCATTGACTTCTAGCTTTCACTTGACCCTTCCCGCATGCTATATGTTTAACCTTTGCCGACATGTGATATTGGGCAACGGCAAGTAAAGCTATATTAGCCATAACTCGGTTAATAACCAAAACGGACGGCAAAGTGATCCGACAACCATGTATGGACATCATTGGCTTGCAGCAGCGCGCATTCATGCCCAGGTCAGCCACCCGGCGGGCTAATTTTTGCCTGACTAGAACCATCGTTTGCGAGTCGCTCGGGTGCCGAAAACATACGTGAAGGGAGAATAGAGGCCTGGAGGAATTATCCGTAGATGTTTCTCCGTCTAACAAGGAAATCGTGGACTGCAGAAGTATATCGGCTTGCCGAGACCACGCTTGCTCCAGCATCTCCACAACTCCAGATGCCCCATACCCCGCAACCCGCAATATTTCATTTATGGAGACTATCCTGGTAATCAACCGAACTTGCATATTACTGAAAGCGATTTCGCTCAAGTAACGCCACCACCGGCGGCGAGACAACAGAATGGTCAACCTTACGCGACCCCGCAAGCTCGTTAGTATAGTTTGCGGTGCCGTTCCCGATCATGTTACGGCGTGTATTGGTTGCTGCCATCCCCGATCGTTGTTTGATGATCAGTATAAGATCTTAGTTCACCCCCAGGCAAGACGGCAAATTGTCAAGTGTTCTGCGCATCAAGGACTCATCTCATACACTTTGCATATAGACCTTTAGCAGTCATGCGTCTTCCACCTAAATGGTACCAGGTAAGCTAGAAAGCCTATACTCTCCTATAGATATACTCTCGTATAGCAGCTGCTTACCTCGAACTCAGTTCCTCGTGGCTGTATTTGCCTCTCTAGGTTCAGTCCTTTACGGATACGATCTTGGTGTCATCGCCGGAGCTATTGGATCGCAGTCATTCATCAGCGAGTTCAAACCAACTGACAATGAAAGGTCCGTCAAGTAAAGTCAACCCTATCTTCACTGCTAACCCCTTGCAGAGGTGCTGTGGTCTCTGTGTTCACTGGCGGTGCGTTCTTCGGAGCGGGTTTTGCAGGACCAGTGGGTGACTATCTGGGTCGCAAATGGACTATCCTCATTGGTGCCGTGATCTTCATTCTTGGTGGAGGTCTCCAGACCGGTGCACAGGATCTCGCATATCTCTATGCTGGTCGAGCCATTGCAGGTCTTGGGTATGTGATATACTATGGTCGATATTCATGCCCCGTTATTGACAAATCCACAGTGTCGGATTCTTGGTTATGATCATTCCATTGTACCAAGCAGAATTGGCACATCCAAGCATCCGTGGGCGAATCACTTCGCTGCAGCAGTTCATGTTGGGCATTGGTGCGCTTGTTGCCAGTTGGGCGGCTTTCGGATGTTACACTGGCTTTGGTCCTACCGACTCGCGACAATGGAGAGTCAGTCTGGGTGTGCAGATCATCCCAGCTGGTCTGTTGGCCATGCTCATCATGCTGTTCCCGGAAAGTCCTAGGGTCGGTCTTTGTCAAATCCAGACATGACGAGTTCTGACTGACCTGAATATAGTGGCTCATCGATCACGGAAAGCCCGAGTTGGGACTCAAGACTCTTGCCAGTCTGCACGCTCATGGCAACGAGAATGACGCGTGGGTTCTCGCAGAGTTCGAATCGATCCAGGAAGCTGCAGCTTTCGATAGAGAGCATTCGGCCAAGTCATACTCAGAGTTGTTCAAGAGCAGATCCAGTTTCCGTCGCCTCTTCCTCGCCTGCGCTCTGCAGGCATCCGTCCAGATGACCGGCGTTTCTGCTATCCAGTACTATTCCGTCACCATCTTCGAACAGATCGGTATCAATGGTAACGACACCCTCAAGTACCAGGCTATCTCGTCAATCATTGCATTACTCGGAGAGTTCTCGTGTATGATGTTGATTGACAGACTCGGTCGTCGCTGGCCGCTAATCCTTGGAATGGTCGCCAACGGAATCTGTTTCATCATTTCGACCATTCTCCTGGCCCTCTTCCCTCCTACAGGTGAAACTTCGAACAAGGCAGCAGGTTGGGGATTCATCGTTGTAGGCTGTTGGCTATACAACTACACATTCTCTGCCACGAGCGGTCCCTTGTCCTGGATCATCCCCGTAGGTTACTTGGAATGACACTGTACTAAAACAGCGCCGCTGACCAGAAGTTAGTCCGAGATCTTCGACACTCACACCAGATCGAAGGGTGTCTCCATCTCAGTGATGGTATCTTTTGCATTCAACACCATGGTTGGACAAACTACATCCGTCGCAATGGAAACAATTGGATATCGCTGGTACTACCTGTAAGTCAATAATTCAGAGGCGAGTTGTTACTTCATCGCTGATTTTTGTTTCCAGCTTCATCATTTGCAACTTCACCAACGCCATTTTCTTCTGGGCATTCATGCCTGAGACTGCCGGCCGTCCTCTTGAGGAGATGAACTACTTGTTCACCAACGCACCACTGTTTGTGCCAGGCATGAAGCGTCATGACCTCGAAACACATGATCTCGAACAGCGTATCGAGCAGATCGAGAGGAAGCAAGATGTGGCCACCCACCACGAGACTCTCGACGGGGAGAAGAATGCTGCCGGCGAGCTCTGATCTTTCAATATCGATTATATGAAAGCAGAAGAGAAGTCTGCTCGATATATACTTGGAAGATATAGTAGCCATTACAGGTCAATATAATGTATCAAAAGGATGATGCGGTCTGCCACCTTACTGTCACCTACGTGAAGTGCAATCCAATGTGATGAGCACGGGGTCTTGGGGAATGTAATGCCTTCAGCCTAATCAATCTTCGTTTTCGTTGTCGGAATAGCCGAGTCTCGAAGGCACAAAAGAATGTAAGGATGCAGTCCGGCAACTAGAGGACTTGGTAGAGACATCTTGAGGTGTACAGCTATCATCGAGACTTGGCCTATAGCCGGCGAACCCATAGCCATCAAGTATAAGGATGCAGTGCAGTACAAGTAGGGTCGCAGTTAACACGCACTAGCTGAATATGGTGAGAAGCGGAGAAAGAAAGCTGAGGGCTGCAGTTGTCGGTGTTGAATGCCAAGAAGTCGGCCCACGGAGGCTTGGCGCACCTTCAGAAATTCAGAATCACGAGGCCTAAGCGAAGCTGAATTTACATCCACTTTTCGTGCAGCGTTTTCCATCTGATCAGCCAGCGACACGACGACAGCTTCGCCCCGACAATCACCATGAAGCTCAACATCTCCTACCCAGCGAACGGCTCTCAGAAGCTCGTCGAGATCGAAGATGAGCGCCGCCTGCGCGTCTTCATGGACCGCCGTATGGGCCAGGAAGTCTCCGCCGACAGCGTCGGTGACGAGTGGAAAGGATACGTTTTCAAGATCACCGGAGGCAACGACAAGCAGGGTTTCCCCATGAAGCAGGGTGTCATGCACCCTACTCGTGTCAGACTTCTCCTCGCTGACGGCCACTCTTGCTACCGTGCCCGCCGCACTGGTGAGCGCAAGAGAAAGTCCGTCCGTGGCTGCATCGTCGCCATGGACCTTTCTGTCCTTGCCCTCTCCATCGTCAAGCAGGGCGAGAACGACATCCCCGGTCTCACCGACACCGTTCACCCCAAGCGCCTCGGCCCCAAGAGAGCCACCAAGATCCGTCGTTTCTTCGGTCTCAGCAAGGAGGATGATGTAGGTCTTCCCTTATCATCTTCGCCGGCCCAGTTCACATGGGTCGAGTCTGATTGAACCAATTTTTCTGACCTGGTTTTTCGCAATTAGGTCCGCAAGTTCGTTATCCGCCGTGAGGTCCAGCCCAAGGGCGAGGGCAAGAAGCCTTACACCAAGGCCCCTCGCATCCAGCGCCTCGTCACTCCCCAGCGCCTCCAGCACAAGCGCCACAGAATCGCACTCAAGCGCCGCCAAGCTGAGGCCTCCAAGGACGCTGCCGTACGTACCACTTGCTTCCGTTAGACGAAAGACAAACATGCTAACAATCTCCTTCAGGCCGAGTACGCTCAGATCCTCCACAAGCGTGTTGGTGAGGAGAAGGCCAAGCAAACTGAGATGAAGAAGCGCAGAGCTTCCTCCATGCGCAAGTAGATTTCTACCATCCACTGGTTCTGAGATTGCTTGGGTCGGGGCGGCGCGTGCACTTGGGGTTTGGCAGTTGCAGGGTTATCAAAAAAGTCATTGCAGCGCAATATGACTTCACAGGAGTCCTCGATTGTCTAGGGTTACATGAGTTTCTGGGTTCCTTATACCTGACTCGAAAAGAATTTCACGTCAAATGCAAATTTCTAATGCTCCCCCCCGGTGATTCACCTTCGCTGTCATGCAGATAACATTTGTTCTTCTCGAAGCCTGCCATTCTACATTGTAATCTTCTGAGTATTGTCCTAGATCGTGCCCGAGTGATGCGACTGTAATTGTTATACCTTTAGAGCTACGAGGCACCTGTCACACGACATCGTCTTCAGAGATCGCTGACGACCTCTTCTATGGTTGGGCAAAACAAGGTGTTACTCCGGGCCTACGTTTCTCCGCTATGGCGGATAGACTTCAGCTCCTATTCATCTTCATGACTCCTTAATTCCAGTTGAACCCTAAAAACAAAATGTCCGAACTGCCGTGGCGCTACGCAATGAACAAGAGCTTTGCCCGATGTAGGTGTGTTTATTTGTGCAGCGCCACAATGCCATGAATTTCGCAGTGGCCGCCAGTCATCTAGGCACATTTGGCAGCGGGTCCCGCGGCATATGAGGACCTTGGGTACTTGTCAAAGTTAGGTACATGTAAATGATCAAAAGGAAGAGTATGGCCCTCTACCGGCCGGATCCGTCTGTTACTGTTGCTGTTTTGTTGGTTGTTGTTATTGTGCTCATGTCTGAACGCTCTCGCTGATTTCGAGTGTCGTTATATTGCTATGAAGAGCTTGGTCCGCATCAGCTGTGCTGTCATCATCCTTTGCAGTTTGATTTATGTTAGAGGTTGCCTTGCCAGTCTTCTATTCCAGCGAGATGGATCGTCAGGCGAGATGAGCCGAGGCGTCGGTTTTGCCTTCCAAGGGAGTGCTAGTAAGCAGGAAGGCTTCGACAGCATCTTCAAGACCATCGTAAAGTCATTGGAATCGGGGAACATGTCGACGATTGAACGTGTGCCTTTCTCTGGAGAAAAGGAAGACAAGGTTGTTGTTCTGGGAAGGCTGCAGAACCAGAGTATAGAGTGGGTTGAGGCCGAGCTTCCCGAGTAAGTGGAAGTAAAGATCCGTGAACGCAACCGGTTGTGGCTGACCTTACCTTCACAAGTTGGCACCATGCTATATATACAGTGGACGATCCGGATGCACCTCTGCATACTGCGATAAACAAGGGCAATGAGGCAAATGCATATCTTACGTATATCATAGAACACTATGATCGCCTGCCATCTATCATAGCATTCATCCATGGCCATCATCGTTCCTGGCACACCGACGCTGCAAAATTAGACAATGGTCGATCGCTTCAAACGCTGAAGCTCGACTACGTGCGAAAGAATGGTTATGCTAACCTTAGGTGTCTTGCTCGTCCTGGATGCCCAAGTGAGATCCATCCTTGGAGGAAGGACAAGGACCATCGTACTGAATTGGCCTTTGCCGATGCGTGGCAGACCATGTTCAACAGTTCACATGTGCCAGAGGTGATCGCGGTTGCTTGTTGCGCACAATTTGCTGTGTCTCGTGAACAAATCTTGAAACGTTCGAGAGAGGAGTATATCTGGTACCATAAGTGGCTGATGGACACTGATCTCGAAGACGAAATCAGTGGCCGCGTCTTTGAATACCTTTGGCATGTCATCTTCGGTCGGGACGCAGTACAGTAAGTTCCAGGGCTACTGCTCATGTTGAAGAGTTTCTCGCCGATCTAATCAATTCAGCTGTCCACCGGTCGATGAGTGCTATAGCAATGTTTACGGCATCGATTCGAGGGTTACATGAAAGCCGGCAAGCGCAATCAGCTCACTCAACAGATTGCCGAGCTAAGGCAGTAAAGATTATTTCCGAGACCATGCCAGAGGTCGTGAGACGGTCCATCATTTCCTGCGCCTAAACAGGGGTACGACATATCGTGATAAGAATCTGCAGCGATTAGACATCAGACAGCGTGGACACCAGACTATGGAATCTACTGCACACTGTATGTGTTGATGTGCGAGTCATGCCATCCTTCTCTGCAGCTCAACAAAACTATACGCCTTACCAACGTCTGTCCCTGCAGTCGCAAGTAGAACCAATGCGGCATCGATCAGCAGGAGATCCGTTGCGAGAGTTACGATTGTCGCTGATCATGCTCGAGGACTCCCAACATCTGATCTGCTGTGGGCAGGTGGATAGCAGACGTCGTCTCTAACTGGGCAATGGGCAAGCAACCGCGCGATAACTTTCAGACGCCGCCATAAAGAGCTTGAAGTACCCATCCTCAATCACTCAACAACTCGAAGAGGATATCTTTTTGCTTCGTGCTTGATGAACCGACTATCAGTATAAAGTCAATCCACGTCAAGGAGCGATCTTCTGATCACGATGTAACATTCCGACTTTACAGTACTGTAAGATCCACAGTCGAAGATATTGAATGTTATAGAGAGGCCTGTGGGGAAAGAGTGGGGACGCCAAAATACTGTACATATATATTGTATAGCACTCTGTAAAGAGCAGGAGCAACGAAAATGCAAAGTGCCTACCTGCGACCAGCGTCTCATCGCTTATCTAAGTTTGGCGCTCATCATTCAGCGATACAGTAGAATAGAGCTACAAGCTGACACACCTCTTTAACCCAGCCCAGCAGTCGATCTATACCACTCTGTGTCTAGAGATATCAGGTAGAAAACACCAATGGGGCCACTAATCCCAAGGCTCAACCTTACAATATAGAAGAGTCATGTATTTGCTCTTGGCATGCATGGTCATGTAATCTACACCGTGTTTACTCGAAGTCATACTCTCGTAGATGAAAGGGCAACTCAATGCAATTTTACTTTGTCGGACGACACGTCCGTCCGCTCACCTAGAGCGAAGCACAAACGTGATCCGTCGTGACGGTAGCGTGTACGGGACGTGGTAGCCAACAGGCATGCACATCTTCACGTGGTTCCCACCGAGTGTTTA
Source organism: Neodothiora populina (assembly GCF_041146345.1). Taxonomy (NCBI): domain Eukaryota; kingdom Fungi; phylum Ascomycota; class Dothideomycetes; order Dothideales; family Dothioraceae; genus Neodothiora; species Neodothiora populina. Next base: position 341,060 of record NW_027191408.1, on the reverse strand, counting down.
TTGCATATTGCACCGCACATTATTAGAATGCACCTCCGGTATGCGAACAGCATGCAGCCCTTCGACGCAGCGCGCCTGTTCTGTCCCTTGCGATATCGTCTTCCGCGATCGGCTCATGCAACGCTTGTGCCACATAGCGATTCGACGAGTATCATGCCGGACTGGTCAGAGAGACGCTCGTCCCGCTCTCCCGGTCCTTGTTAGCGAAACACGGCCGAGAGATGAGACTGCCTCGACCTCCAAGGACTCGGTTGTGTCTCTTACTGTTTGAAGAAACTCGCATCACATGAGCAGCATTTACTCAAATAAGGCTGCCAAGGGGCTTCTGATGTTCGAGAACCCCAGAGCGTTGGCAAAGTCAAGTCCTCGCAGCTTCTGGGGTAAGGTAAATACAGGCTAAGCTTAGGGGCCGCCGGGTGGATTCAGGGTGTAATGAATTGGGATCACGGTGGGTGGTGGCATGCTGTAAAGAGGTAGGGCACAGAAGCGGTGCTGCCGTCCTGCACTGTACCTTACCCAAGGCAGCTTTAGGTAATGCAGAGCCATTGATTCAGTCGGCACAAAGGGAGTACATTATGAGTACCGAGGTCTGTGCTTTCAAACTTCCTCATCCCCGCATAGTCGTGGTTCGCGGCGGGGCAGCACAAATTGATTTATGGCAGCTCGAAAGCTAAAAACCCATTTGTTTCTTCCTTGATGTGATCCTCTGTCGCAGTGTGCCAGCTCGAAGACGTGTACCTTCCTGATATACGATTGATCTCTCACTCGTACTTGCAGTCCAAGTCAATACAGGCACTCCTGAGCCGATTGACAAATTTCGGGAAAGTGATTACCTCGAGTTGGAGAAGTTAGGCAGGCGCCCCCAAAAGTCCATCTATCCGGTCTTCCTCGGGTCCGGCTAGCATATTTTTGTTGTATACAAGTAAGTCCGTCCGCCGAGTATCCTGCTCTCCTTCCTCCTCTCTACGTTACTCATACATCTCAGTCTTCTCCTCCACCTCGAGACCTTCGCGATCATGTCTGAAGGAAAGGTCAAGCCCTCGGCACCTGTTGTGCCTGAGGCACACGAGGTCGATACTTACCACGTTCCCAAGGCGTTCTTTGAGTAAGGCGATCCCCGAAGCATGTCCTGTGCATCATAGCACATCACTAATCCTGCGCGCACAGCAAGCACCCAACTAGACCACATCTCGACGGGCTTGAGCACTATCAGAAGTTATACAAGGAGTCCATTGAGAAGCCTGACAAGTTCTGGGGAGAGAGGGCTCGTGAGCTGCTTACCTGGGAGCGTGACTTCCAGACCGTGCGATCTGGCTCATTGGCCGAGGGTGACATTGCCTGGTTCCTCGAGGGTCGTCTGAATGCATCATACAACTGCGTGGACCGTCACGCCTTCAAGAACCCTAACAAGCCCGCCATCATCTATGAGGCCGATGAGGTCAATGAGGGCCGCATAATCACATATGGCGAGCTCTTACGCGAAGTGAGCAGACTCGCCTACGTACTCAAGCAGATGGGTGTCAAGAAGGGCGATACCGTTGCCATCTATCTTCCCATGATTCCTGAAGCTTTGATTGCTTTCCTTGCGTGTACCCGTATTGGTGCTGTCCACTCAGTCGTCTTCGCCGGCTTTTCTTCAGATTCCCTGCGTGATCGCATCATCGATGCCCAGTCCAAGGTTGTCATCACCACCGATGAGGGCAAGCGTGGAGGCAAGCTCATCAGCACCAAGAAGATTGTCGACGATGCTCTGAAGCAATGCCCTGACATCACTCACTGTCTTGTATACAAACGCACTGGTGCTGAAGTGCCAATGACTTCGGGCAGAGATTGGTGGTGGCACGAGGAGGTGGAGAAGTACCCCAACTACATTGCTCCCGAGAGCATGAACTCCGAGGACCCCCTCTTCCTTCTCTACACATCTGGCTCCACTGGCAAACCCAAGGGAGTCATGCACACGACCGGTGGATACCTTCTGGGCGCAGCCATGACTGGCAAATACGTCTTCGACCTTCACGATGATGACAAGTTCTTCTGTGGAGGCGACGTCGGTTGGATTACCGGTCACACATACGTCGTCTACGCACCGCTGCTGCTTGGTGTTGCCACCGTCGTTTTCGAAGGCACTCCAGCGTACCCTGATTTCAGCAGATACTGGGAAGTCGTTGCCAAGCACGAGGTCACGCAATTCTATGTTGCTCCGACTGCTCTGCGACTACTCAAACGTGCGGGTGACCACCATGTGAAGCACGACATGAAGCACTTGCGAGTGCTTGGTAGCGTCGGAGAACCTATTGCTGCGGAAGTCTGGAAGTGGTACTTTGAGATTGTTGGAAAGGAGGAGGCTCACATCGTCGACGTCAGTTTTCTTTCTTTGTGTTTTGCGTCTCCCTTCGGAGTGACTAACAATTTTCACAGACATATTGGCAGACCGAAACCGGCTCCCATGTGATCACACCTCTGGGAGGTGTCACGCCGACCAAGCCGGGAAGTGCATCACTCCCCTTCTTTGGAGTCGAACCCGCAATCATCGACCCCGTTTCTGGCGAGGAGATCCACGGTAACGACGTTGAAGGCGTTCTCGCCTTCAAGCAGGCATGGCCTTCAATGGCTAGAACCGTCTGGGGTGCACACAAGAGATATATGGACACATACCTTAACGTATACAAGGGCTACTACGTGAGTCATGGCGATGCTGATGGTGTTTTGGAGTATGGCATGAGGCTAACAAACCCCTCCTAGTTCACCGGAGATGGAGCAGCAAGAGACCACGAGGGCTATTACTGGATTCGTGGCCGTGTTGACGACGTGGTCAATGTTTCCGGACATCGTTTGTCGACGGCCGAGATCGAGGCTGCTCTGATCGAGCACCACGCTGTCGCAGAAGCCGCTGTGGTCGGTGTCTCGGATGAGCTGACTGGACAAGCCGTCAATGCCTTTGTTGCTATCAAGGACGGTAACGAGACAAATGACGCCCTGCGCAAGGATCTTATCCTTCAAGTAAGAAAGAGCATTGGACCATTCGCAGCACCCAAGGCAGTACACGTCGTGCCTGATTTGCCGAAGACGCGCTCAGGAAAGATTATGCGCCGAGTCTTGCGTAAAATTCTCGCTGGCGAAGAAGATCAGCTTGGTGATACCTCTACTGTAAGTTTCTGTTCCTGCAGGTATGACGACACCACGAAACTAATCCCTGTGACTGCAGCTCTCCGACCCCTCGGTTGTTGATAAGATTATCGAGATTGTGCACGCCAGCAGGAAGTAAGGGTGAGTGTAGCGATGCATAATAATGACAGAGTGTTTGTCTTTTGTTCATGAGGGTTCACACACATCTGCTCAGCGTATGTGGACAGACACATGGCTGAGCAGGCTATTGCCATGTCTTTTCCAATATACCACACTGTTGACATATAAGCCAACGCCATTTAGCCTTGGAGGCTGCAATGTTGCCGTAAGTGGCAGCTTGCAGCTCTTTTGTATGTCCTCACACGTAACTTTAAATTCACGAAATGCCCCAAAGGTGAGCACCTTTCGTGTGATTGTAACATGCATGTATACTTTGGCCAACACGACACCTCGCGATGCGAGCGGACGAGAAGGAAGAAGTTCTCCGTGGCTGTATATTGGCTTTGGTACGATGATGGTATGGACGAGCCCTGCTCACCCCACATCGCGTCCCGTGTATTCTGAAGTAGGAGTGTCATCATTAGCACTAGCACCTCCCACCGCCCAAGTCGGATTTGGATGACAGGTCTGAATTGTTTAGATCGCGTCAGGGGTTTTGTGATCGCCAGTGATGTTGCGTTGTCGTGAGGGGAGAGCATTGACGGAATAAGTAGGTGGTCGAGAGTCTTTAGACACGACATTCCTGTAAACAAGAAGCTCCAGCCCAAGCCCGCCCAGTAAACAAAAACAGCGTCGCTGAGATGGTTGCTTAGACATGGTACCAATGCACGGCTGGCATCATCCTCGAGTTCCGTGGCATTCGAAAAGGAGACGACAACTTCTGCAGCGACAGGCAGTATGAATCGTGGGCAGCGAGCAGGCACGCCTTCGAACACTTCCAACAGTCCTCTGATCAGGGCATATCATGCATCCGCACCTCGGTCTCCCATTACAACAACCCACAACGGAAAGGGCAGTCAAGACCTCGGCCTGGCTCTGAAACGCGTAATCGGTACAACTTGCCAAAGCGTCACTTGCTTTGACTGTGTGCCTTCGTCACCTCTGCGGGCTTTTGCCTATACCGCAGGGGCTGCTGCTGTTGTTGCAACCATTGACGACCATGGTGCAATCACACAACGATTCTACAGGGCGAATCCGGTTCAGTCTTCGACGTCACGGACACTGCTCTACACCAACAGCGTGGGAAGAGACAGTCCTGACGCTCGCTACAAAAGTCCTCTGCAGACTCGAGATTACGGCGCCTCCCACTCACCGCGCTCGGACTGGGCAGAGTCGCCGAGCTCCAAGCAAGGCAATGTAAAAGAGAGAGTCAAAGCGGCCACCACGCTGTCCTTCAGCTTCAATGGCAAATATATAGCGGTGGGGGAAACTGGTTATAAACCTCGTGTACTCATCTTCTCACTGGATGAGAGGGCCCCTCACGACGTGCCAGCAGCAACAATAACAGAGCATACTTTCGGCGTACAAGCAGTCTCCTTCAGCCCAGACTCCAAGTATCTTGCGAGCCTGGGTGCTGTCAACGATGGGTTCCTGTATATCTGGAGTATCGACGAGCGATCTGGAGCTGCCTCGCTCGTTGCTAGCAACAGGTGTACCAATGTCATCAAGCAGATGGCTTGGATCGGCAGCAATCTGGTCACTGTCGGTCTCAGATTCGTCAAGGTCTGGCGACCCCAAGAAACGTCGCCTGGAAGCGAAGCAACGCCGGATCAGAAATTCAGAGGTCCCAAACCTCTTGTCGGTCGGAATGCAGTCCTCGGTGATCTTCAGGAGGCCACTTTCACCTGCGTAGTACCCTTTGCCGAGGACAAGGCCATCGTCTGTTCAGATGGCGGTGACGTTTGCATATTAGATGATTCTGAAAGAAGTCAGCGATTGACCAGGGTAGCAATTATGGGTTTTAGTGTAACAGCAGCGTGTCTGGATGGGCCGACCCGGTTGCTGGTCACTGGCTCAGACGGGACTATGAAGGCACTGGACATGACAGGGCTGCAGAACGCGGCCGTGCCGGCTGGCACACCTTCTGGATCATCCACGCCTACGAAAAGCACATCCATTAACTCCACTCATTTCGTGGCCATCGGTGCAGTGGCTGACATCGCTATCACGGTTGATAACCATCACGGAGTCCAGCTGAGGCGGTCTCCTGGCGTCAACGATGAGGAGATCAGTCCTGCATTTTACGCGGTGCCAGCTCACGCGGACGCAGTCCTCGGAGTGCGGGCTCTACCAATGCCCAACAAGTCGGACGCAGCATTTCTTACCTGGTCTGCTGGCGGGACTGTCATATACTGGACCTCTGACTGTGAGATGGCAGCTTCGCTCAAGATACCGATGAGTCAGTCGGTTGACGTCTACAACGTTACAAATGAGCTCAAGAGTGTCACATCAGCGTCATCATCTCTGACGATCAGCGGTGATCGGTATGGCATGCTCAGGTGAGTTCTCTCGTTTTTGTTTCTCAATGTAAGTACTGAACATTTTGCTAATTCATCGTAGACTGAGCGACACAAACTCTGGGGATGTTACATCATGCATCAGAGCACATTCGGGAGAAGTCACAGACATTGCCATCCTTGAGACTCCAGAACGAACATTGGTTGCGTCAGGCAGTCGTGATCGCACGATACAGCTTTTTATACTAACACCGGATGGGTTGGTGCTCTCGCAAACACTCGACGAACACGCTGGCTCGGTGACATGTATGATGTTTGCAAAGGCAGGGAGACAGCTCATTTCATGCTCAGCTGACAGAACAATTGTTGTTCGCGAAGCTGTCAACCGTGACGACGGCAGCCCTGTTGTCTTCGTGATCACAAGGACAATCACGCTAAAGAACTCTCCGACGTCGATGCGACCGTCTGTCTACCAAGACATCGTCCTGCTGTCCAGTACAGATCGATGCATAAACCTTGTGAATACTCACAGCGGACGGATCGTCTCCTCTTTCAAGGCGGCAGACGGCGATGGCGGAGATGCAGTGACCATGTCCAGCCTGGCACACCTTCCTTCATCCACGGGGCCTCCTATTGTCGCGGGTGTGTCGTCGAGCGACAAGTCTGTGCGATTATACACCGAAGACGGATCACTTCTGGCTCGCGACTGGGGACACACCGAAGGCGTAACAGACATAGCAGTGATACAGCCTGGTGATGGAGATGAGTACTCCAAAGTTGTCACTGTGGCAGCTGATGGGACCATATTTGTCTGGGACACTGAGTCGAGGAGGCCAGACTCCAGCGGTTCTGACCACAGCCTGCAGGTTCCTGCAGCTGGCGGGACGACAATGCCATCAGTCGCTCAGCCTCTCAGGAAGGTTATATCACATTCCGAGCTCGCGAGATTTCATCGCACGCAATCTATGGAGGCATCCGAGAACGAGCCGCAGTCGCCCACGGCCGCAGCTGCCATGAGGCTGCCCACAACGCTAAAGCACAAGAGCTCGCGTTTGGGAGTGAAGACTACCCCGCGACTGGACCCTAGCCCTCTGAACAGCTCCAGAGTCAATCAGAGTGTAAAGTCTAGGCACAGATCCCCTTCACCAGCAGGGTCGTTGCCATCGAGTCCCACGCGGACCAGACATCCGGGTCACACAGGACATGTCAATGTAAGACCGACTCGGGGGAAAAGTATGTCGACGGTTGAATCGGACAAGGGTATCAGCAGCCCTACCAGACCTGAGTCGAGAGGATTTGGCAGCGTGTCAGCGTCGACCGAGCAGCTATGTCGCACTCTTCGCGCATTCCGACAGCGCATTGAGAAATCGCCTGGGAGCGTGCCAACGGACAATCTTGTGGAATTACAGAACGAGCTTGAAACAACACTGAAGTTTATGAACTTGACACTGGGCAAGGATACACCTAGTATGGAGGTGTCGGGTAGGCAGGAGGAGAAGTCGGACAAGGAGGAAGAAGATGACAGCAGAGTTGCATCGTCTCAAGGAGGGTCATCATTCGTGAGCACATGCACTCACCAGAGCAGTGAGCCAGAAGCGATCACAGGAGCACCAGATGAGTAAGATAGGAGCAGATTATGCCAACGATGAATTTAGATCATCAATAACACGTTTTATCCAATCAAGTGCTGAGCATTTGAATGAGCGCTCCTCTGCGCATTGTGGATTGTAGAAGTCTTGGGTGAACCCCAGTTCTCACTTCGGCTACTTCCGAGTGACTCCCCCGCCGTCTTTATCTGCGGGTTTGACGTCGGCTTTTAGAATTTATTCCTCTTAGCATGTAGCAGCTGCACAAGAGGCCCAACTGTGTTGCTACTGCATTGCTTTCGTGCCTGACATTAGAAGAACAGAAACAAAGATGGCGTCGAATTCCATCAAGCTACTGACTGGAAACAGTCACCCGCAGCTGGCTGAGCTGGTCGCGAAAAGGTATGGACAAATGGGCACCGCCCGCAACATTTCTTTTTTCTTTTCTCTTCACCGTCTTGAATTCCATCCAGTCTGTGAAGGCTGAGAAGAGAGAGAGATGGGCGAGAAGAGAAGAAATGCGTGTTTATTCATATGCTGACTTGATCCCTCTCTGGGACAAAAAAGACTGGGCATCGAGCTTGCAAAGGTTATGGTCCTCCAATATTCGAACCAGGAATCGTCAATCTCTATAGGTGAATCAGTGCGCGACGAAGATGGTAAAAAAGATAATCCTATTGACCGGGTTTGGATTTTTTTTCTTCTAACATGCGCGCTTCGCGCCTGAACAGTTTTCATCCTACAATCGACCGCTCCTGGCGACATCAACGACGGCGTCATGGAGCTGCTTATTATGATCAACGCCTGCAAGACCGCCTCCGCCCGCCGCATCACTGCAGTCCTTCCCAACTTCCCCTACGCTCGTCAGGACAAAAAGGACAAGTCTAGAGCTCCCATTACCGCCCGTCTCATGGCGAACATGCTCCAGACTGCTGGATGCAACCACGTCATCACAATGGATCTGCACGCTTCGCAGATCCAAGGCTTCTTCAATGTTCCGGTCGACAACCTCTATGCTGAGCCGAGCACTTTGCGCTGGATTCGCGACGCTCTCCCGGTCAAGGACTGTGTGATTGTGTCGCCCGATGCTGGAGGTGCTAAGAGGTGAGATTCAGGGAGAAATAGAGGCGCTGGTGTTGTCACAGGCCAAACGCGAGCCAAGCACAGTCACTGACCTTTTTGTTTCCTGCAGAGCAACTTCGATAGCCGACGGACTCGATCTCGGCTTTGCTCTGATCCACAAAGAGCGCGCTCGCCCCAACGAGGTATCACGCATGGTTCTGGTCGGAGACGTAAAGGACAAGATTGCCATCATCGTCGACGACATGGCGGATACATGCGGCACCCTCTGCAAAGCCGCAGACGTCGTCATGACCCACGGCGCCAAATCAGCCATTGCGATCGTCACCCATGGCATTCTCAGCGGCAACGCCATCGAGGCGCTGAATAATTCGAAATTGGAGAAGCTGGTTGTCACGAACACGGTGCCTCACGAGTGGAAGAAGGCGCTGTGCCCCAGGATCGAGACTATCGACATCAGTCCCACCGTGAGTCTTTCTCCTTTCTTTTCTGCGTTTGCTTTCTATACTGATTCATCGTGCGCACAACAGTTGGCCGAAGCATGCAGACGTACTCACAACGGCGAGAGCGTGTCGTTCCTCTTCAAGCACGCTCCTCTGGATTAGTCACACAGGGAGTGCCAAAGCAAGATTGAGGCGGAAGCATATCGCTGAAACGACTCAACAAATAACAATGATGATGAAATTCGCTACAAAATACATGCATCCATCACTCACATGACGGTATACACAAAGAAACACCAAGGCGGCAAAGCAAAGGGCTAAAAGGGGGGAAATAGAGCAACCCAAAAAACAAAAGTGAAAAACGATGGTCGACCATCCATCACTTCTATCCAAGGAAACAAGAGGACTCAAATGACGACCGACAGCTAAGGGGGGAAAGCGGATGTGCATGTGTATGTCCTTGGAAGGGAAAATCCAAGGCACGCGACATACAAGGGCAGGCGCACCAAAGGCGTTTTTTCTTCTTTTGTGCTTCAGTTCTGTTATACGCTCGATCTAGAGTTATTTTAAGTGCGCAATCACAGACAGGTGGCACAACAAACCACACCTTGAACTCAATGCGCTCCTTTCCGGTTTCCTTTCCACTCCGTGCGCTCGCCTTGTCTGTCGCGCCTACGATGGACCGCCGAAGTCTCCAGCGGAAGTCATTCAGCCAAGACAATGTGCTGTGACAGGCAAGACCAATATGCAAGACCAACGTGATCACATTCCATTATCAGAACGAAGGGGGAAAGACGTATACTCTACATCCAAACATTCAGACCTCCGGGAAGATATCTTATCAGAAGCAGCATGTCCTTCGCCAGAAAGAAGAAAGAGAGCGACCCTGTCCACAAAGCCTCAGTCCACCGCCCACTCTTTCCATCATCATTTTTTCTCTTCTCTGTTCCGTCTCCCCCTCAGTCGCTACCCGCAGTCAAGAGGTCCAGTAGTCACTTTGATGACTTCTGCTCTCTTGAGCCTAAGACTAGACACTGTACAGTGTATTTCTCCCCGATTGTCTATGCATACATGATGATTCCCCGAACCGAGCCTACTACTTCCTTCCGTTTCTCATGGATTTGGTAACTCTCTCTCATCCTCGTGCCGGGATTAAAGCATACACATGCATACACATATATATATCCCGCTCCACCCCGTCCGTCCATCCATCCATCCACTAATCATCTAATTATATATAGTTCTATCCGTGGACAGTCCTCTGCACCAACCACTTGTCTATTTTACAAGTCTAACTCTGAGATCCGAAAGCAAGCACATCCACAGGCAAAGTATATTCACAGGCAAAGCACATTCACAGGCCAAGCAAAGTCGCGAAGACTCGATTGGAAAAGGGAAAGCCAATGCTCTGATCTCTGATCTTTGATCTGCTAGGGATAGGAGTGGACTGTTAAAGTAGAGGTTCATGAGTGGAGGTTCATGAGTAGAGATTCGTGAGCAGGGATTCACGAATGGAGATTAATGAGTAGGAGTTTACGAGTAGAGATTACGAGTTGAAATTCACGAGTAGAGTTTGACGAGTAGGAGGTGTTCAACAGTAGGGATCCACAAATAGTGAAAAGGAAAAATAGAACGAATGAAATTAATTGGATATATATAAAGTCTCTGGGATCGGTAATGTGTGCTTATAACACGAATGCGAATGCGAATGCGAATGCGAATGCTAATGCTTGCGATATGCGAGAGCCAGCGAAAACCCACTTATTCACGGTGTGTTCCTCATCCATATCTCACACCCCCATACGACGGCGGAGGAGCCTGAGGCGGCGGATACCACACGCCACCACTCTGCTGTTGCTGCTGCTGCATATACGGCGGAGGAGGAGGCGGGGGCACGCCTCTGGCTCCACCACCAGGTGGACCACCTGGGCCCCAGCCGCCCCATCCGCCTGGCGGGGGAGCGGCCATCATGGCGCGAGGAGGAGCGGCGATTCTACGTCTGCGTCTGCAGCATGAGATCAGACAGCTGAGGAGAGCGAGGACAATGAAGCCTCCGATGCCAGCTGCGAGGCCGATGACTAGAGCTTTGTGGTCGTCGATCCACGAGCGCACTTCGCCGCCTACTGATGTGCCTTTGCATTGGCCCTGTTCGTTGTGTCAGTGGATCGTGAGTGAAGTAGCAAGGAAGAAAACTTACGTTTTGACATTTGCCTCCGCCGCTGCATGAGGTTCCATCTAGGAAGTTCTGCTGCAGACCGTAACACACCCCGTAACCAAATTCTGGACTCGCACAGCTGAGCGAGCAGCTGGAATGGTCGCAGGCGTACGTGTCGTTGCCTGTGGTGTAACTGCCCATGATCGTCTTGCATTGCAAGTCTCTGCTTGTGCATTGTCCACTCGCGCAAGTGAGCCCACCCCCCGAACCGCAACTGTTACCATCAGGAGCGTTGACATCTGCAGGACAGAATGCAGACGATCCTGTGCATGTCTCGGCGGGATCGCAGTCACCGGTGGAAGCGCGACAGATGGTTCCGTTGTTGGCAAATTGGCAACTGTTGCAGCAGCCTTCGTTGCTGTCATCGCAGACTGCTGTCTCCTTGAACTTGCATGTCGTCGGTTCGCAGCACTGGTTGTCTCCACAGCCTTCTGCTCCACCACAGTCACAATCTTCGCCTTCTTCCACAATCCCATTGCCGCATTGTTGACCACTGATTGTCGTCACGCCCTTGTTGTCAGACAGACAGTTCGAGTGCACGCTGTTGCGTCCAAGGGCACTGCAGATGTTGCCGATGCTGCAAGGGCTGAAATCAGTGATACCCGAGGATGTCGAGGGATTCATGATATATCTCTCGCCGGCATCGCAGGTATTGGCGCTGTATGGACAGCACTGAGAGCTGCTGACCGTCGTCGACTGTGTCGTACAAACATCTGATGTACAGTCATGCACTGCTCCAAAGGTATGACCGGTTTCGTGAGCGATGACCTGCCATTCCGAGGCGCCTTGAGTGCGAATGACGACGTTGGCTCCCGTCACCGTCTCCCGACCGGACCCTGATTGCCCATTTCCAGTGGTGCTGCTGTTCGTGCTGATGGAGCCCGTCACACAGGCTTGGCCGAGCCATGCGAGACCGACGGCGCTGCCAGTATTGCAGGTACTAAGAAGAGTCCAGTGCGAGTTGTTGTCCTGCAGAGTTCCTCTCCAGGCACTGAACATGTTTAGTCTGTCCTGAATGTCTACGCTGTCGCTACATGGCTGGTTCCACGGCGTAGTGCTGGGTGGTGTACCGGGACAACTTGCATCTGAAACAGTGAGGTTTTGAAGACCAAGGGAGATGTTAAAGGTGCGCTCGTATAGATTAGATGCCGTGTTCATTTGGTTGATCACGTTCTGTCGGACACTTTCGGTAGAGTTGAAGGATGCCGTGTAGGTGCAGTCTGTGGCGACACCGACCAGAGCGACTTTGCGAGTGCTAGGACATCCGTTTGTCTGGCCGATGGTGGACACAAGACTAACACCGGCACCATTGCCACCAGTGCTAGAGTCAAGTTGTCGTTTGGCGAAAAGTGAAGAAAAGCTCATGCTGCCCCAGTGTAAGTCTGTGCGCTTCAGGACTCCAGCAAATACAGGATGATCTGGGTTAGTGTTGAAGTCCAGGACATCGGAACTGCAAGCGAGGCTTCCCTGGTCCAGCAGGTCTCTCCTCAATTCAGTATGACCGACAGTCATGTCCTCATCCCTTATGATGTCGGAATCCCTCCAGACCAGCATAAAGTCATCGTCCCTCGATTCGATCTCCGGGTCCAAAGGATGCCTCGTGCGCTCATAATTATGTGAGGTCATGATGTGATGGTTGTTGTGGTAAAGGGCGAATGCGCCCTCGAACAACGGGTCAACACCATCCCTGAGGACCGATGCGCGTGCCCATCCAGCATTCATCCACTCGCTCTCTCCCTTCCCTGATGACTCTCGTCTCACCCATGCAGTTCCCCTGTAGACCTTGTGCGATAAACGATCGATTTCCTCAGTCCTGACTATCTCGCCGTCCGGACCCAAGTGAGTGACGGTAATCCCCGAGTCGGGAAGAATATCATGATTCGGCTCGAGGGCCAACTTGATCTCGATATCATCATGAAGCAGGAAAGTCAGGTCAAAACTTGATAGAGCAGTCACGTGGTTGTTGAAAGTATGTATCGTGCTATTTCGGACTGTAGATAAGGCTCGGATGGGATTTCGGATAACAGAGCTGGCAGACACCAGAGAGGTGGCAAGTAATAACGTTGTCCATACACTGAGGTTCAGCGTGTTGGCACGAACGGATGATGAGATGCGCATTGCCGCGCGGGCGATTGCGTTGATGTTTCTTTTTTAATTCTCCGCTACGCGGCAACGAACGTGAAAGGGGTCCTGGCTCGCCGACTCGGTATACTGTATGATAACCGTATCTCTTCTGTCGTTATAAAACCTTGAGGGTGGCGCGACCAGTATTTATTTGATTGTTAGTATCTAGGAAAAAAACAGGAAAAGAGTCACTTTATCCAAAAGAAAAACAAGGAAACACTATACAAGTAAACGAAACGAGGGATCAGAGTGTGTCTTATGGATCTAACGAATGGCCATATGACAACTTCGGCCAACTAGTGGATGGGCGAAAGAGAGAGAGAGCAGCAACAACTCTCTAAACGCCGCCGACGCGGACCAAAAGGAAGCGCCAAGGCGAGGCCGAGCCTTCTGCTTCACGGCAACGCAGCTTGGCTGCCATGGCACCCGGATGCGCTCACTATACTTGCACTTTGTGCACGACCTGTTCGACCGCCACTTCTCGAACACTTCTTTTTTAGGTTAATGTTCACTGGATGATCAGAAGTCGTTATACTCGTGAAGCTTCTCTCACGACCAACCGCTCACTCTTCCATCAGTCTATCTCTAGAAATGCAAGTGAGGCGGTAAGATGCAACATCAGAACAGCCAGCCATGTTTTCAACAGACCTTGCGCGGCCCATCTCCGTGGCTGATCTCCGCGTGCGCAGCAGTAAAACAAAACTATTTTGGGTTCGTCTGCGACTGACAGACGGCGCCAAATGTCTTGGTACAAGTAGCCTTGCAGCAAGACGTCGATGACTTGCGTAATCCACTTGGCTCCTACCACGAACTATAGTCGTACAGCCCCAATCCCACGCGCTGATTAATCTGCAATATCTGTATCAGAGGATGATATTGTCAAGACTTGGGTTGTTTCTCCCTATCTCGGACGTCCGTGTCCGCCGGAACCCCGGATGTATAGTAGGAATTAATCTGATGTTGGTCATGATGCTTTCTAGTAGTATGAAAATCTAAAATATTGTACAGAACACTCAACCGTACACACTCGTCACTACAACGAGATCCTGGCTTGATCAAGGCTTGGGGTCGTCCTGTCGGACTCGAGCGGCGTTCTCGTTAGTCTCAACGATGCCACCGAAGCCATAAGTAGTCTTCTTCTTCTTTGCTCGGCGATCTCCATACTGCTCGTCGAACTTCCTGATGGCGCTCAGCGTGCTCATGTCCTCACTGATACTGGCGCTGATCTCCGCCAATGCCTTCTCGAAGTGCTTGTTGGTTAAAGTTCGACGTTCGGGTAGCTTAAAGTCTGCGTCATCCTTGTGTTGTGCCAGTAAATCGTTCTCTTCTCTGACGGCGCTGAGCGCAGCGGCCACACAGACGTTTTTGAGATCAGATCCCGAGTAAAGAGCGGTGTCTTCTGCGAGCTTGTTCAGCGAGACGGAAGAATCTAGCATCTCGCCCTTGAGATGTATGCCGAGGATAGATTCGCGATCCTTGGCGACAGGTAGGTCGACAAGTAGACGTCTGGGTAGACGGCGCAGTACGGCATCGTCGAGGTCAAATGGTCGATTGGTCGCCACCATCATGAAGACTGAATGGTCGTCCATGCCGTCCCACTCTCGCAAGAACTGATTGATAATCTCCCGATGTGTTGTCCGATTGTTTGCACCGCCTCGTGATCCAAAGAGAGCGTCTGCTTCGTCGATGAATACCACGCAGGGCGAAAGCTTCTTGGCGAGACTGAAGACGGCCTTGACCATCTTTTCGCCCTCTCCGACGTACTTTTCGTAGACCTGAGCACCGCTCACCTCGAGCACGGTAGCCTGCGAATCTTTGGCAACGGCTTTTGCGAGCATCGTCTTTCCGGTGCCGGGTGGACCGTAGAGTAAAAGGCCAGGCAAACGGTCGTTTGCCAAGACACCGTACGAGAAAGCCTCTGGACGTAGCAAGGACAGGCTGGTCAGTGTCTTGAGTGCTTCTTTAGTCTCGGATGCAGCGTGCACGTCTGAAAAGGTTGTCCTGAGGCTCTGAGGGTCGACGACGCCGCTCAGCAACTTCTTCTCGTGCTTGTCGCACGTCTTCTTCAACTGATCCAGATTCAGCTTGCTGGAGCCACGCTTGGAGTCGCTGGACCCCTTGGACGAGCCACGTGGTCTCGCTGCGGGAATCGCGGGCTCGACCTGGAAGCCCGTCAAGGGGGCAAGAGTCGAGTCGATGGTGTTCTGAAGAGCTGCGGCGAAAGCTATGTGGAATGTCTCCAGGCTCGGGCTGTCAGTGTAGGTTGTCCGTAGACTTTCGGCGAAGATGACTATCTGCTGGACTTCATCCTGAGACAAGGCAACGTCGCCAAACTTCCAGGTACCGGGGAAGTTCAAGTGACTGCGGGTGGTCGAGTCGAAGAGTGACTCCGAGGTAGCAAGACCCAATCGGCGAATCATGGCCTGCACGTTTCGCAAATTGATGTCGAGCAGACGATGATAGCCTGGTTTCGACAAGGATCGGTCCAGCTTGGTCAAGGGCAAGCCGGGAGATGTGTAGGTAGATGTGACAGTGGACGGGCTTATGTACTGCATGGATCTGAAGGTGGATTCGTTCTCCTCCTCAGCTTCGATGTCATCCATGAAGCTGGACTGATAGCCGGCGGTGGTGCCCACCATGACGATCTGCTGGCCGTCCTTGCGACGTCTCTGAACGACTTTGGAGAGGATACGGATGATGGCCTCACCCTGAGGGGTGCGTCGAATGGCCTCGAGGTCTCGAATATGCAGGATCGTTCGCGTGCCGGGCTCTGGGATGGGTGTAGATGTTGTTTTGTTAGTGGACTCGACGTCGGCAGTACGACTCTCGATGGTGCTGTCTTTGGTTGCAAATTCGACGCGCGTAGCCAGATAAGTCTTCAACAATCTTGCGAGCTGATCTTCGCTCGGCTGCGCAGCAGATGCTTCGGCAGTGAACTCTGCAGGAAGCTTGGCAGCGCGGAAAGAGTTGCGCAGGAAGGTGGCGTTCTGGGTTGTGTTCTGAGCGGCGGAGTCTCTCCTAGCAGCAGCGCTATCTAGCAGAGTGTCCAGCAAAGTCTGCAACTTCAACTCTTCCCAGGAGGTGATTGTGAAGGGCGACGAAGCCGACTTGTGCTCAGAGGAAGGAGAGTTGGCACGCATGTCGCGAAGGTTGGACAGGTTGATGGCTATGGGACGACGGCCATCACCCAAAGCTTTGCTCAGCTTGTCAGCGTTTTGTTGCAAGTACTTGCCCAGTTGAGACACATCGATATTTCCGAAAGGGGAAGCACCACCGCCTGCTGCGGCGAAGGCGTCCTCCATGGCATCGGGGTCCATGTCCTGGGGATCTTGTGCATCGTCGGAGAGAAAATCATCGGGCAGATCTATGTCAAAGGCCTTGACGGCACCCACGCCCTTGTAGACATCGTATGGCAAAGATGATATGGAGGGGGAGGCGGGGTCGGTGGTGTCGATGTAGTCGGCGGCCAGTTCTGCCACATCGTTCGCATCCAGCCGTATCAAGTCGGCATGGACAAGGCGGGAGAGCTGCTCGACAAAGCGGTCCAGGGGGTCGTGTGCAAAGTGATCCGAGGTGTGCAGAGCAATGTCAGGCTTCTCCAGGTTAGCGGCAGCAGGACCGGTGATGTTGAATGTGGCGTTCAACAAGAGCTGCAAGTGCAGGAAGAGCAGCAGCGCAGGCTCTTGCGGAGTGTGCGGAGGGGATGGTGAGAGTTGTCTGGCGGCGCGCCTGACAGGTTTCGATGTGGGCTGGGCCTGTTCTTGGGTGCTCTTCTCGGCGGGCTGATCTCTCTCCGTCTTGTCTGCCGCTATGGGAGTCGTCGAATCTGTCGAGGAGGAAGAGAAAAAGTCGCCGAGTCTGTTGCTGGGCTGAGGGAGCTTGGCAGGAGTGGGTTCGAGGTCGGTAAAGGGCAGAGTCAAGACGACATGGCCGGTGTCTCGGTCAACAAGACTGAAGGTTCGGCGAACGGGAGTAAGGTCTGGAGTCGAGGATGATCGTGCAGCGGCAGGGGCTTTGGCAGCAGAAGGAGGATCCTCCTGCAGACGGACGTTGTGCTTGAGGAACCAGTGAGGGACGGCGAAGGAAGGCACCTCTCTGGTGGGTTTGGAGTAGAGCCTGGTGCGGCGGGCGGACAGTCTCTTGGGCCTCGAGTCGTCTCCGACTTCTTCTGCTTGCTGACTCGTCCTCGACTCCTTCTCTGCCCCTAGTCTTTCTCTTTCTCTTCCTGCAGCAGCGCCATCTCTGCCGGCCGATGGTGGTGACGACGACGACGACGACGACGACGACGACGACGAGGACGAGGGGTTGGCGGGATCAGTGGGAGTGTTTGCGGCGAGGGAGCGCTGTGCCAGGTGAAAATGACGGCGTTGCACAGGCAGAGGTTGGTGTCTTTGTGAGAGCCGCACGAACGACTTGCGCCATATGTGAGTGCGCATATGGTGTGTATGTGAGTTGATGGATGTGACTACGGATAGCCGGTGTATTCTTGGGGGAACAGATGGGTTATCAGCAGAAAGAGAGACAAGAATATGGCAAGGAAGGTGCAAGTCGTACCTGTAGTTTCCGTGACAGTGAAAGTGACGCCAGAGTTTGGACTGTTTGCTCGGGTTTGCTTTGGATTTGGTTGGAGTTTTGCTGCTCCTGCTCCGGCTCCTGCTCCTGCCGCTTTTGCGAGTAAGAGTCGCAGTGACTTCCGAATCGAAGATTAAAGGTGGACGTGGGGAAGAAGGGCTTCGGGGATTCTCATTTACCCATTAAACAATCAGTCCATTAATTCACTTCATTTACTCCATCACACCCAAGTCAACATCACCTTGGAGGCACATCACTCAGCACTCATCACTCACCCGAGTTGTTGCTTACCTAATCCCTTTGCGACCTCCAACCAACAACACCCGCGGCAGTACCACAACACCAGCGCGGGCAATCGATCGCATTCACTCTACCACTCCATCACCACCTGCTCCCCGATAGCAGCAGAAGCAACAAGAGCAGCAGAAGCAACAAGAAAGAGCAGCGGAGAACAACACATCAGTGGGCGCAGCAGCAGAAGCGATGGAGTACGATCAATACAACACCCTCGACACCGAGGACTCTGGCCCGCGCATAGTCATCCGCGACACGAACCGAACGACGGCCAATTTTGTCCTTTCCAACACCTCTCTCGCCCTCGCAAACTCGGTGCGTCGTACCATCATGGCAGAAGTCCCGACCCTGGCCATTGACCTTGTCGAAATCGAATCAAACACCTCTGTGCTCGCCGACGAGTTCCTCGCCCACCGTCTCGGTCTGATCCCTCTGTCGGCAAAGAACATCGACGACCTGCTCTACACCCGCGACTGCGACTGCGATCAATACTGCGAGAACTGCGCCGTCATTCTGAGGCTCAACGCTTCGAATCGCAGCTCCGACGAGATCGTCAAGGTCTTCGCCAAAGACCTCTACATCGACTCTGCTTTCTCCACTTCGCGCACCCCGTACGGCGCCGCCGCATCTGCCGCCATCGACGACAATCTACCTCCGCGCGGCGAGCCTGTCGTCATGGATCCCGAAGGCCAGGGCGCTCTGCTGTGCAAGTTGCGCAGAGGACAAGAGCTGAAGCTGCGCTGCATCGCAAAGAAGGGAATCGCAAAAGAGCACGCCAAGTGGATGCCCACGGCCGCCATGGGCTTCGAGTACGACCCGCACAACAAGCTCCGACACGCGGATCTGTGGTACGAGTCCGACAAGGTGGAAGAGTGGCCCGAGAGCAAGAACGCGCAGTGGGAGGAGCCTCCGCAGGAGGGCGAAGTCTTCGACTACGACGCAGAGCCCGTGAGTTTGTCACCTGTTTCTTTTCCTTGTCCTCCCAGACATACTGACCGTCTCTTCCACCACAGAACCAATACTACATAAACCTAGAAGGCACAGGCGTCATGCCGCCCGACCAAATCATGCACTCGGGCATCCGAGTCCTGCAACAAAAACTCGCCACTCTGATCCAGGAGCTCTCGGGCGTCGACCAGAACAGCACCAACAACCTCTCCAACAACTATCTCGGCAACGGCGGCCAAAGCCCAGATATGATGGACATGGCCGGCGCCGGAGGAGCAGGCACCGCCTACGGAGGCAACACCACCTATGGCGACATTAATGGCGCAGGCGGCTTCACGACTCCTTATGCCGGAGGCGCGACGAGCGCTTGGGGAGGAGGCGCCGGTGCAGGCGCTGGTGGTGCAGGCGGCGCCACGCCTTACGGTGCGACACCATATGGCAGAAGCGGGAACTGGTGAGACGACTTGAGCTCATCCGATATCCAAAAATACGAGAATAAACGATATACCAAAAGAGAAGAAAACGGAAATGATATACAGGAGTAAAAAGTCGCGCCCCCCCCCCCCCACCCAAAAAAAAAGGGGTAGGAAGAGGGTGATTTCAGCGGCTCGGTCATGTACTTTTCAAAAGGAAAGAAAAAGCACTTGAATGATAGAGACACCCTAGAAGAAAAGAAACCATCATCCTCTTGATTTCCTGCTCTCTTTCCTCGCCTCTTGGCTTAGCCCACAAAAATATAAAAGAAATATACTGGCTCTCCGGAAACGTATGTACTAGCCAGCTAGGCATTCACTGTTCCTCCTTGAGAAGTGATTGCGAGAAGGAAACGAACAGTATGGCAAAGAAGACTGCCCTCCCTTTCCCTGCAAGAGGAATCGAACAGGATAGAACGATGTGAAAATAAAGAAATTAGGAGAGCAAAGTTCTGCGTCCTGAAACCAGCTAGGTATACTTTATTGATGCCGCATCTAATCACTACACTCCACTCCTCTCCCCTCCCTCTCCATCGACATCTGTCATGTATCCCACCCTCGACTCGAGGATTCAACGAATGAAAAGTTGAAGAATAAAGTCATGGTGTATAATGAAAGCAAAGAATTGTGGTTCTTTTACGTGATGTATATCCTCATCAGCCATGTCGTCAACTCAGTCTTGATAAATTTACTGCACCCAAGTCATGCAAAGACCCAGAGAGCCCAAAACATCACTACTTTGTGTCTTTGTAGTGTACTTTGAGACCTATCACAAGCTCATTAGCTCCGTCGTTCTCCAGCTGAAAATCAAAGAAAAGGAGACAGGGAAACTTACTGGTAGGAAACGGAAAGTACTGATCCCAATCCTCGGTTAAGTACCCATGGTACTGCCAATCATCAGGCAGCCCCTCGCCGCCAGGGAACTTCTTGAGCACTTTCTTGACCTTGCTGACGGGACCAGGCCACACTGGCGCCGGGGTCAGTCCTTCAAGCTTGAAGATCTCTTTCAGCATGGCTGTCAACGACACGCGGACGATGGGCAATCCGAGACACTGGTGAGGTCCGTAGCCCAAGTGGATGTAGCCATCGATTGGACGATCGAGTCGGATATCGTCTGGATCCGGGAAGGCGACGGGGTCGCGGGAGGCGGCTTTGAAATTGACCAAGACGCGGTCGCCTGCTCTGAGATGCAGCGTGCGGTCGCCGTCTTGCACCGTCACGGCTTTGGCGACATCGCGCACCACCGCTGTTTCGCCATGCAGTCGGGAGAATTCGAGAAAGTAGCGCATGATGCGATCGTCGGCTTCAGGGGTGTCTTGTAGAGCTAGCTCGTGGAGAACACTGCGGTATTTGTGGCCGTCTTTGCTGAATAGGAAGTCGAGGACTTGGCCGAGGAGTTGGCCTTGATTGGCCACCATGCCGCCAGCTGTGGCTATGATGTTGCCCCATACAATGTTCTTGACTGGAAGTCCTGAAGCGAGCAGACGCTGGATCATGTGGACGCCGTAGTCCTTGAGCTTCGAATCGGAGGGGTGCAGGACATTCTGCATGAGCTTCGTAAAGTCCCCAGTGGTCTTGATCGAGGCCGCTTCGAGGTAGACGAGATTCCCTAATTGCTGTGTGGCTTCGTGAGCTGCCTGTCTCAGCGGGAAACTAGAAGGAGGGTCCACGTCGAAGAACACGCAGATGAACACCGCCGCCATGACGAGGTACATCTCATACTCCGAGAAGACACCGTGAGGATTCTCGTCTGTCTTTAGTGGAAGCGAGAACATCTCGGCAGCGAAGTAAACGTGAGCCATGTTGCCGACGTCCCGGATAATATCGACTTGATTGACCTTGCCGACCTTGTACGACTTCTTCTTCAGCAGCTTGTGCGTGATGTCTTCGTAGAACTTTCGCACTTCTTGCAGCCATTTCTCGTTGCCTTTGGGGATGCTCCTGGAGTACGGACCCATGTACATGGCATTTTCCATCAGCGTCCGAGACTCCTTGTTGGGCTCACCGTCCCCTGCCAGCATGTAGTTTTTCGCTGTGGGGCCCATCAAGAACTCCATAGCCTTACCCCATGTGACCTTGAATGTTTCTTGATCACCAGCAATTCTTGTAGCGGCGTCATATGAAAAGACCACCTGCGGTATGGGCAGTGCGCCTGGTCTTGAGAACGAGTACTTCTTTGCTTTCTTGAGATCAGTGAGAACTTTCTTCATCTCATCCGGAACCGTCAGAGGATAATGCGCATAGACCGAATCAGGCTCAAAGTGATTGGGAAAGGCGCGCAAGATCAGCTTGTAGAAGACACATCCGTTGTCAACGTTGACATCAAAGGTTTGCTCATTGAAGCCCCAATTAGTGAGGGCTTTGGGATGATAGGAATCAGTGTAGAATCTGTCACCCCTCACAAGCGCGACCGCATCAGAGAGGACGGCGCGCGAGGTGGTGTAAGACGGACAGAGACCGGAGCCAGGTACCATTGGTTCCTTTGCATCTTCAACAACAAGTCCAGGATAGATCTCGACATCGTCAGGGGTATCATACAGCTTCTCCAGTACCTGCGCGACGTCCTTGTCCGAAGTGATCTCGGAGAACTTTGCATATGGCTTCAACTGGAAATGCTTCCTGAATTCGTTCAGAGTAGCCAGGTTCCAGGCACGAGCCTGTCTAATGCCCAAAACCTCGACCTGTCTAAAGACTGTGGGTACCATTCGAGGACCATAAGTGTTTGCACAGTCCTCAATGCTCTCGACGAGGATCTTGACCAAGTCGTCGTCACTGAAGGTACCATCTGCTTTGCGTTTGAGGTGATTGAAGTCTCGCTCCTCGGGCTCAAGCTTCTCTGTGTCGCGTTGCATGTGTCCAAGTTTCTTCAGAAACTCACCTTGAGGAATACTTTCTGGCGATTGTCCATCAAAAAGCTCGGCAAACAATGCCTGTGTCCATTTGTCATCTTTGTCGGACACAGCTGCATGCCAGCGATAGACGAGATTGAACTCGGCGCTGACTTGGTTACCGGTTCCGAGCGCAGTACCCTTGACCTCGACTCTGGGGTTGAGCTGCCAGTTCTCGTCTGTGCGGTTGAGGTTGAGAATGGTTCGCACATAGTCAATAAGAATGATGTTGACGTAAAGACCACACGTTACCAAACGACCAGTCTGGAAGAGGTCGTTGTCGTACCTCTTTAAGGCTCTGTGATATTTCTCTTCGGGAAGGTTCTTTGCTGGAGGCGTGAAGCGGCCGCCCTCGTTGATTAGTGCAATCTGTTCAACAGTGTAATTGTGGAAACGATTGAACATGATGAGTAGCGTGCCAACACCTGGAGGAAAAGCAAGCAGACGTGTCTCCGAGAAACAATCAGGCTTGATCTTTCCGTCTTTGAATGTTCTCATACGATGCTGCTCTCCTTCGTCACTTCCGTACAACGGGGATAGATCGAGATATGACGAGGTATCAGAGATCCGAAAGTCTTCGTGGCTCGTCCTGAAAAGATCATGAATGATAATCGATGCCAAGTAGAACAGCATACTCGAGATCCTGTTCGGATGCTCCACAGGGTGGTCCCTTGCCATGAGCAGGTCAAACAGCATACCAGGATCTGGGAGCTCTCCAGACTGAACCTTTGTGGGCTTTACAGTGCGCGCATAGGACTGATGCGCTGCGCCAAGTTGGGGATGCAAATAACTCTATGAAATTTTAGCCAATTCTCTAAATTATATTCGAAGGATGAGAATTTACGTTGTTAGAGCCATCCGCTGAGCGGTATTGATACTTGTCGGACATGAAGCTGCTCAGGAATCAGCATATAAGACCTCACAAATGTCACAGTATACTTACACTTGCGGTGGATGCTGCAAATCATCCCAAAGCTGCGTAACAAAGTCATTCGTGATCTTCTCTCCTACCAGATCCGACGGCAGTTTTGCAGCGGCCTGTGATAGAAAGTCAGCAACCAGGCAGCTGGGTTGAAATCACACACCAACCTGGATGAGATACTCCATCAGGTACTCTCGGTCATCGACGTCTTCACCAGCTTTGAGTGTGAGTCCCATTTTTGCGACCTTCTCCATGTTATTGAACCCCAGCCTAGACAGGTCATTGAGGACTGCCTTGATTGCGTTCGTGATGCCAGTTTTTGGTGCTTCCTCCAAAGGGGCCCCGTTTCCCGTGCCAGTAGAAACAGGGGCTTTCATTGCTTTCAGGAGTTTGCTCATCTGCGCAATCGCGCTGTCAATCCTTGACTGTGTCTCCTCGAAGCCAGAGAGTTTTCGAGGCTCGGGTGGATCAGCAGGAGTTGGCTTGTTCAGTCCATTCACAGCTACCACGCCATTGCTAGTGCTCTTAGGGGGACTCGGGGTATGAGGTTGGATCCCAACTATGACCAATAGACTCTGTGCTGGACGGATGAAGAAGAACACAAAAGTTCTCACGAACAGTGTAAGGATGAAGGAAATCATGTTGCAAGACAAAGATCCAGAAGACCTGATGCCAGAGACTTGTCTTGCCTTTTATACAATGTGGATAGTGGGTACTCAATCAATGGTTGTGATAGGTATATGTAAGGGTATCGACAGGGCAGAACACGCCGACTCGAACGAAGTGTGAGATAAGGTATAGAAATGTAGGATGGAACTCAGCGAGAATGAGTATCATATACTCTTTCAGATCAATTAACGGCTGAGGCTGGACACGATGTAGAGCAGGGTTCACGCATCGGGATATATATGTTTCAATCGCTAAGACACAAGCATGAGAGGTGCTTACGGCATTTTAAGGCATAACATCTGTTGGTAATTAGCACGTCTGCATCAATTTTCTCGCCTGTCGTGCCTTAGAGCAAAATACTAAATGGTAGCTGCGGCTGAGAATAGGTACAGCCGCTAAGCCACCAGAGTTAGGAGCCAGTAACGCACCACCCGATTACCCTTTAAAGAGACCGCGACAACGCCTGTTTCTGGTCGCGCATAATCTTTGTGGGCCCACAACCCATGGTGTCTGTTTAGTGAACACAGATGGGAACCTAAGGTGACTGAGCTGCATCCTGAATGGGGGCCTGATCTGCCATTCGGCTTTGCAGGCGCACGCCTCGGCTTTTCCGGCTCCACTGTGTCGTGACTTGGCTGAATAGCTACTGCAAGTGGTGGAAGGTAACAACCCGGTAGTCAACAGTAGAAGACCATGCTTAGTATGAGGAGGAATGTAGCTGGAGCAATTGAATATCAAGGCGTTCAGGCTGCAGAGGTCACCGCTCTGTTGTACTATACTGCCAATGTTCCCCACAGTGAGGTACTTGAGGCAGTGTCTAAAGACGGCTCGCATCGTTCGCTACCTTACCTTGTCGACGGGTGGCCTGGATGAGGAGTCCAGTACCTCGAGGTAAATGTAAGCGTGAAGCTTCGGTTTAAGCTCACGAAGCTGAACAAAGTCAGACTCGAAAGAAAGCCTCGGTTCGACTGTCCATTCTCGAAGAGCTTCACTCACGATAATCATACTTGTAGTATGTCAGATCTTGGCGCGGTGTTGGCGATCAAAGCAGAGTTACTTGTACCTTCCAGTATAGCATCTTACCGGGCAAAACACCACATTTCTAGTCACTAGCCACGCCGGACAAGATGGCTTCGAAACCAATCACGTTGACAGTAAAACCCAGGGGTTCGTAAAGTTGTCACATATTCATATGACGTCTGAACTAAGCACCCACAATCTTCAGGCAAACCCATCAGCCGAAAGCTCCCCAAGACTGTCAGCGCATATCTGCAAGGCAACACCTCTGACCTGTACCACCGGCTGGCGGCCGAGGCAGGTGTTTCGATCCACAGGCTTCGATTGACAGTCGAAGATGGCGGAGCACTCATACCCAACGCCAAAGACTTTACTGTCGAGCGAACCGGTCTGAAGAATGACAGCGTGGTACTGGTCAAAGACCTAGGTAGCTACTCCATACATGTATATATTGACGACGATGCAAGCTCACACACTGCATCACAGGCCCACAGATAGCATGGCAGACCGTTTTCATCATCGAGTATCTTGGACCGGTGCTCTTCTATCCCCTGTTCTATTACCTCAGGCCATACATCTACTCTAATGCCGGCGCGCCGTCTGATATGCAGACCCTTTCCACTATTCTACTCACCTTGCACTTTGTCAAGCGCGAGTTGGAGACTATCTTCGTCCATCGCTTCTCAAGTGCCACCATGCCGGCATTCAACATCTTCAAGAACTCCGGTCACTACTGGATCTTCGGCGGCCTGAACATCGCCTACTGGATCAACCGACCCGACGCGCCAACTGCGGCTCCATCGAGTCCTCTGATCAAGTATGCTGCCATTGCATTGTTCTTGGTAGGTGAGCTCGGTAATCTGAATGCGCATTTGACACTGCGTGGTTTGAGATCTGCTGGTGGTACGGAGCGTGGCATTCCCAAAGGTCTTGGCTTTGGTCTCGTCACTTGCCCCAACTACCTGTTCGAGACCATCGCTTGGGTGGGAATGTGGCTTGCAACTTGGAGCTTGAGCACTGGACTCTTCATTGTCATCGCTGTTGCACAAATGGCTGCTTGGGCATGGAAGAAAGAGAAGAGATATCGCAAGGAGTTTGGCGACAAGTATCAGCGCAAGAGGTTTGCCATGCTTCCCGGTATCGTGTGATCGATCCATCGGATATATGCTTCATGTAAAGCAGCAGACGCCTTTGCAATGCGTTCAATCGACTCCTGAAAGAATTGATGAGGTGCTTCTGATGCTGATTCGATTCATCCTCCGTCAGGTGTAGAAAATCGGTGTAATATCGAGACAATAACTATATTGCCAGGTCCTTAAAGGAATGCTTTAATTCTTAGATCTAGATGGCAATGTATATTCAAGCAAAAACAGACATCGATAGAGGCCACTGCTCAAGGGTATCAACAATTGTGGCCGACATCATCCGTAAAATGGGTTAGACAGCGATACATCCTTCTATCCTTTCGCATCCATGCTTCATGTAGGGACTCAAGCCCCGAGGCTTCTTCGACCACTTCCCCGATCTCTATCTCTTTTCTTCGCCGATGAAGAAGAACCACCCTCACCCGCGTTTTTGTGCTTTGAGGACCCCTCGCCTACAGCCCTTGCTTTTCCCTTTCCCGCTGGGCTCCTACCTTGTGCGTCTTTGCTAGCGCTCTGATATTCTGTTGGCCACTCGACATCGGGATCAGTAGTGGGCAGGCCCGCGAGGATGGCTTCGTAGTATAGTCGAGTCTGCACAATTGACTGGAATATGTTCAGTTTATTGTCTCTGATACGAGCAGTCCACGAGAAACGAGACAAATCGACGGCTCAAGCCAGGAATTGGGTAGATCTTACCTCGTTCCTAGCCATCGCAAGCCATACTAGCTGCTCGTAGTTTGCTAGAATGCTCGCGGCTTGATTGCGTTGATGACGATCTTGGACCGTCTCCTCTTCTGACGCAGCCCTGTATCCCTGCGCAGGCGGTCCGCTACCACCGCCGCCGCCGCCTGGTTGATGCTGATACTGTTGCCTCAGGGTACCGTTGCTCTTCAATCGAGGGGTCGGATGCGCTATTGGCCGGATCGGATTTGCTGACATTATTGACGATGGAAACAGGTCCCCGCTCGCCCTGTACCCTAACACGCAGAAACGCAGAAACAGGTAAAAGAATCGTTCTCGCGCCTCGTGGTAGATATATGCCAGCTCGTAGCAGGCTCGAGGCTTTTTTTTAGTCCCTTTTCCCTCTTGCTAGTCACGGATTTGATCCGGTTCTAAGCGCACATTTTTCTGCGTTCTGCCTCATGACCAGTTTACATGCATGGTGTCGGGGAACTGTTGTACACCGGTACTCCGATTTGGAGGGAAAGTGAGTAATCACAGCACACGCACACACACACACACACACGCCGTCCAAATCACCGGCAACAGCGAAGTGAGTGCTGGAAATAAGGAAAGATGAGCGGCAACTCGAATTGACAGGTCGACTTTTTGGTTTGATATGGCTTGTGGGCAAGATGCTGTCGGGCCCCGCCCCTCCTCCTCCCCGCAATTTAGAGGTACTTGCTGTACCTTACCTTACACAGAACCCTGATTCTGTATGTTCACTACCGACATGTGCTGCCTCCGGCTGGGCACTACACCAATGTGCGGTACCGACCTGCTGCGCTCAATGGATTATAAAATGCCGTGCGCATTACTGATCTTATATGTATGGTTGGTCGGAAGTTCGTGTATTCCCAGTCCACAGCATTTTGCGTTGGCGGGGGTGCAGGATCTCTTAGTTGCGGCATGATTGAGGTGTTGAGGTGTGACGGAAGTTACACTCCCGGTCTCCTAATCTATGATGTCATGGTCAGGTCTGAACTTCGACACGCAGACTGGACTTTTGACTATCGTGAGATATGTTCGGCAGGCTGTGAGTCTTGATTTGGCTATTAGGAGACCTGATAAGGCGATATGGCTACGGCCGCACAGAAAGGCTATCCTTTGGTACTTTGGTTTTAGCACTTGCAGAGCTGTATGTGGCTATCACAGTGGCTTCGACGCATGCACCTAAGTGGAGCTTTCTCGTCCTTCCCGTATGAACAAGCGCAGGCTTCTCTAAGACTTGGATAATATGCGCTCAGGAGACAACAACGTGGCCCACAAGGCAATCACATGTGCCTAGTGTGCGAAAACGAAGGCTCCATTATCAAGCTTCTCTTCCCAAAGGTCGTCCCTCGTAATGATCAATCAGCGACAACGGAAACAGCACCATGTATCCTGTTCCCCAGCCCTCTAAGCAAGATTGCCAACCAACAGCTTCGGCTCGACCTCGCAAAAGTTCTTGACATCCTCGATCAACTCCTTGCTTCTCTCGTGGGTCATGGCCGCCTGGAAAGCCGCCATGTCCTTCCAGCCAGTGACGGTCTGAACGACGAAGCCAGAGCTCGGGTCCAGGCTGTATACGGCGCTCGAGAGCAGGCCGTCGGATCCGCTGCCCCAGATCTCCTTGGCCAAGGGCATGTGCTTTGTCGTGTAGTATTCGAGGTTGAATGTAGAGCCTTCCTTGACGGGGTATAGGATGGTGATGAGGACTTTTGCGGATGCCATTGTTGTGGGAGGATCGGTAGTGTGCTTTCGTCGGTGAGTGAGTATCAGGAAAAGCGCTTGTTTTGTTTTGGGGAAAAAATGGTCAAGTGAGGTTTTCACAGTTACTCGTGTAGAAGAACGATATCTCCATCGGGCGCTTCTTATATCTTGTCTCGCTCCTCGCTTCGATGGCATTTAGACAAGCATTCCTGCCAAATCGGGACCGCGATGTGCGCTCGGTGCTCAGAGCTGCACATAAACAGCCGCGGTCGCAATATCAGGGGTTCCTGCGCGGCTGATGGGCACATTTCTAAGCGTTCATAGATACTTCTAGGCGAGCGTGCGAGACAGATACAGTAGCTCGCCATGTCTGCACAGTAGCACCGGACATGATCATTCCGTGTGGGTTGGCACGAGTACTAGTCAGGGTGGAAATGAAAGCAGTTGTGGCAGTGTTATGGTTGGCACAGTCGTTTGCATGAAGGATCGCCATCCCTACATTTTGTCTATTTTTGAGATGTAAACGGTTCATGTCAGTCGTTCCATTAATAGCTACTTTTGTTTGCACCAGTGGGTCTGACGTTCGACTTATAACGGAAACGAGTAAACTGCACGATTGTCAATGTAGGATCCCCTCCGAACGACTATCACCTGATTGCAGCGAGAGCGACTTGCTGGTTGAAGATGGAACCGTTGTTTGATGTTCAGACGAGAGGGGATATAACGTCGCTTAAGCACATGTTCGAATTGGAGGAGGAGTTTGAGAATTAATCAGAAATGCACAATTGAAGTACCGCCTCGATAACATCAGCAGTCGATCACTCGTCGATTTCGAGCAATCATGGTACGGCGAGGACTTCGAAGCGAGAGCGCAAAGCATTGAGGGCAAAGAGGATCACAGGACTTGACGGCAGCAGAAAAACTCTAAGAGACTAGTTCGCCGGTTCGAGAGCCCGAAGGTTGGAATGAGCATGGAGAAAGTTATTGGCATTGAGAAAGATTGACTAAGACAAGTATAGCGAACGCGCCGAACGATTGAGTATGAAGCTTCTGTCGCTATCAGCTATGGCGTTGTTCTCACTTCTCACTGTTGCGACACTGTCAGCGTCGCTCCAGCAAAGATCAATGGTGAATATGCAAGGAGGATAAGAATGCTCAGATATTTTGATATGGTGTTTCTCAGCAAAGCCCGGAGGCCTCTGCGTGGTGCATGAAGTTTTATCATCAATGCGGAGATGGGTGTTGAACAAGGGGGATAAACATACCTGTCAGTAGATTATTGCGACCAGAATACCACGAAGATGCGAAGTCGAAAACGACCACTCTCTCAGAATTCAAGATGTCCTTTGGCTTGACTATCTTGAAAAGGACGGTTGTTAGAGAAGCGGCATCAAGAACAATGAGTTGAGATTTTATACTGCAAAACGCGCGAGTCGACTCCTGTGCGCGTGTGGGGAGACGCACGGACGACAAGGTATGGGATGTGCATACAGTACTGTACAAGATATACGCCATCAGAACCATGTCTAGCTTGCGCGGCTCTCGTTAATTGTCGCGAATACAAGCTCTCCTGGATAATTAATCGTGTCTTACCTTGTGTACTTTGCACATTTGAGGATTCTTGTTGAGTCAGTCAGCAAGTTCTCTCTATAGCTCTTGGTATCTCAACACCGAAGCTCGACGGCCCGCCACATCTACGGGGTTGCATATCGCATATCGCGCCTGGACCTGTAGAGTATACAAATTGATATACTGACACTTGCACCGGCAGAACTCAGCCACGCAGTGCCCGGAGCTGGTCTGAGATCTGAGATCTGAGATCTTCCCAAGACCGTCTTGACCAGCGCATGCTGCATTGATAGACTGCAAGGCCACGGCCAGGTTTGGCCAACGTCGTCCATCATGGCACCACGAAGGCTCAATCCGTGTTCATACCTCCCACGACGACTCCAGATTGTCACCAGCTTAGCCCTCTTTGTTGTCCTCTGCATCGTCTTCTTTGGCAACACCTCCTACGAAGTACCATACGCAGAAAATATCCAGGAAACTGCACAAGGAGCCGCCAAATATCTCCCCAAACAACTACCAAAGCTGCCATCGGCAGGATCTCTCAACCCCTTCAGAGCTCCTGCCCATGCGCCTCCGCCGGAACAAGCGAACAGTACCAGCGGAGAGGCGAGATGGTTCAGCGATTTCAAGTGGATGAACCCCTTCTCCTCTTCCATCACATTGGACGAGAACCGAGCAGTCCTACCACCACTCAACAAGAGACCGCCAATCTATACCTTTTATGATACGGAGTGGGACAAGGATGAAGATTCAAAGGATGCCACACATCGCCTCCTGCTTATTTGGAGACGAGCCTGGTGGGCACAGGGTTTCAGGCCTATTGTCTTAGGAAGGGCCGAAGCCATCAATAACCCCCTCTATCGCAAACTCCAGAATCTCGAGCTCGAGGCCGAACTCGAGAATGATCTCATGCGCTGGCTCGCATGGGGAAACATGGGAAATGGAATCCTTGTCAATTGGCTTGTCCTTCCCATGGCACCTCACACCGATCCACTTCTCTCTTTCTTGCGACGTGGGGTGTATCCTGACTTGACCAGATACGAAGGCCTCGAAAGCGGCCTGTTCACCGGAGGCAAAGATTCCATCAACAAAGCCATTCAGACAGCATTAGATCTGAAACAGCCCATCAAGGGCAAATCACTTGTTGATGTCGCACCTGATGACACGTTCAAGGTCGATCCTCAACACGACGGGATAGCGTTCTACTCGACTGTCAATATAGTAAAGAAGTACAAAGGCATCTCCGAAAAGCTCATGATCAAGGACGGTCGCGCAGAGGGCCTTCACTCGCTGGCTCAATTGATCACATCCCATCTTCATATGACCTGGCAGAATACCTTCTCCTCCGGCATTGCTGTACTCAATCCGCTTCCAGATCATTCCACTCACCTAGTCAAGCCAGCTGTCGATCTTGCGCGTAATCTGTCGCAATGCACGACCTCGCCATATCCTGCATCGTGCCCGCCCAACAAAGACCGATGCCAGCCATGCGTCAGCAGCCATCCCATGCTCATCAGCCAACCGTCCGTCTTCCGCAACACTTCTACCCTCTTCACCATCGGAACCGTTCCTCATCCATATACATTTGCCTCGCTACAGCACCAAACAGAAGCCCTCACGATTCGTTTCATCCGCCGTCAGACTCAGCGCGATACATGGATTATAGCTACCACGAAAGAATTACTAGGGATTGGCCTAAGTAGTTTCGCACGTCTGATCCATGTAAAAGATGCAATAGCTTCCGACTATGGATCGTCTCATTCCCTTTGGCTTACAGCCGAGTACACCGACTCCGAGACCTACAGGAAGGACCTTGCTTGGACTTTCGGCTTCCCCGTGCCATCAGAGCTTGCGGATGATGGAAAGTCAGAGACACCAGTTCCCGGCCCTGAACGTCGACCTCCACCTCCGAAGCCGGAAGGCAAGGTGCCTGATCATGTGGAATTGATGAGGGAGAAGACTTTACTCGACAAAGCTAGGGCCGCTCTGAAGAATAACGTTCGACAGGTAGTACAGATCAGAGATGTCGTTGAAGCATGGAACCTGGCAGATACAGAAATCTGGCGCTTTACGCGCGCATACAACGCACGCAGAAGGGTGGAGAGACTGAAGTGGGAGGAAGAAGAGAGCGGCTACGCAGGTAGCGAGGGCTCAAAGGGTGTTTGGGGACGATGGTTCGACAGGCGGGAGTCTGAAGATTCGTTCTAGAATCGAGCTCCTCTTGAGGACGCGAAACATAATGCATGAGCTGAGGCGTTTTTTTATTTCCTTGTCCTCTAGATATCACTTTGTTACCAGCATTTACCCTGCCGCTCGACATGCTTGTCCGAGGAGACTAATGGTTTTGTGTTATTTGATCAATACTTCTCATGAAAGTCAACATATGTCGTTGGCTTGACCAGATACCTTAGTATTGCATTGTACCTTCCATTCGAGGAAGGATGGTCTAGTACTCTTGGCATCCCAAGACTTCTGCAAACCTACCTTTCGCTTCACCTGCATGCGCTAGTCATCTCTAGAAGATATAATCCATGTGAAGATAACGTACCGACAGTACCCTGTCTGATCTACGCTGCTTTATTGATTCAGACCTCTTTCCTTTGCCATGTATACATGAAATTGATGTGGAAAGCCGATTTGTATCACTGGTTCCGTCGCGGAGGACTCTAGATCCTGAAGTTCAAGCATTCGGTTGCCACTTCGTCGCCTCCAATCGAAGCTCTACAGGTCATAAGATGCGATCATCGTCGTTGTAAGACACGATCTAAAAGGCTTCACAATGGCCGACCACTCTAGACCGGTAGTCGTTGTAGACTTGGATGATCACCGAGACTCCGATCTTGATACACCCGCAACTTCAGTATCGCCACTTACACCAGTTCCTGCCAAGACGTCGACTTTCAACACAGTCCCACGATCGCCGGAAGCATCACGTTTCTTTCAAGATATCAAAAACTATATACCTCTTGGTTGCCTCGTACAAGAAACCAAGACTGTCACGGATCATTCCAATCTCTGTTGCCATAAATGGAAGGAAGTCACCAGACCAGCCAGCATTCCGGGTCTACCTGATAAACTTGTTCAGGGAATTACGAAACTCCTTGAGAACGCCTGGATCCGAGTATCAGCAAATTGCACTGGCTCTGCTCATATCAGTCGTCTTTACTTTTTACCAGGTGATGTCGGAAATAGATACGTCGACCACTCCAGTAAGGTATTGTCAAGGGCTGTGCACTCCTTAGTCAGAGAGCTTGATGTTTCTCCCGCAACGTGGGAAGGCAAGTATATCGCAGGAAATCATGTGGCTTTCGACCCGTTAGCAGCAGCAGATGAGGGTTCTTTGTACTATATGTTCAACACCCTTAAATCGCCAGCTCCTAGTCCTGAGCATGTCACGTCGCACTTTCATCGCGAGGCGTTAGGGCACCTCCTCGATCACACATACGATCTCCCGGGACTAAGATCTGTCTTGTATCCATACCAAAGGAGATCCGCGGGACTGATGCTTCAACGTGAAAGCGAGTCTAGGTTAGAACTGGACCCCCGCCTAGAACAAAGGATAGCCCCAGATGGCTCCATGTATTTCTATGGACCTCGCGAGGCTGTCTTCTTCCGATCTCCCAAGTACTACGAGTCTTGTAAGGGAGGCATATTAGCAGAGACCATGGGCCTTGGTAAAACGGTGATGTGTATCGCTCTGATACTGACCACTAAGGGCTATCTGCCAAAGGTTCCAGCACAGTACGAGACCATTCGTAAGAGATCTCGAGTAGGGAGTCTGGCAGAGATGGCTGTTTCCTCTGTGAATAAGCATTCGGCGCCATGGAAAACTTTCTTCGCGGATCATGCTGCGAGGACTGGCGAATACATGGAGGGCTGCATAAAGCTGCTGCGCCAAAATGCGCCCATATACGAGATACCACAAGAGCCAATACGATGGAATCGAAAGACTACCACACCGCCTCCGAAGCGCCTCATGCTTGCCTCTACCACGATTATTGTTGTTCCCCGAAACTTGTTTGCTCAGTGGAGAGCGGAGATGGACAAGCATGTGGAGAAAGATGCTCTCAGCGTCTTGTTCATGGATGACCCAAAGACAGATCTACCCGATCGCAAGGAACTTACATTGTACGACGTGATCCTGTTTAGCCGGACCAGATTCGAGCAAGAACACAAGGATGGGTCAGATCGTCAAGGCAGACGACAAGTACGATATCCTGTTTCATGCAATTGTCCTTACATCGGCGCCAGTCGGAGACGCGACTGCACATGTCTTCGAGAAGAAGATTTGTACGACTCGCCGCTCAAACACATACACTTTCTTCGACTCATCATCGATGAAGGCCATTTCTTCTCTTCTTCGAGATCTGTGGCTGCGCACGTTGCCAATCAGATGGTAGTGACTGATCACCGATGGGTAGTGAGTGGCACTCCAGCGAAGGATCTTTTAGGCGTTGAGCTGGACTCGATCACGTCCGACCCTACGACTGTCCCAGATGAACAGCGCCGAGGTGCACTTGCACAGAGGAGGAAATTCAACGTGAAGGAAGACACGAGTGGTGCGATACGTAGCCTTGGGGAGCTGGTCACCCATTTCCTCAAGATCCGGCCTTGGACCGCATCCGAGGAGCGTTCAGCGGAATGGAAATACGACATCTACAGATTCGAAGATCCACGTACCAAGATCGGCATTGCCGCATTTTCAAAAAGTCTAGGGCGCACGCTAGAGAGTATAGTTGTGAAGACACAGCCTGAGGATATCGAGCGCGACATTGTCCTCCCACCCTTGGAGCATCGGATAGTGCGTCTCAAGCCATGCCTATTCGACAAATACACAGCAAACGCTTTCAACTTCGTCCTGACTGCGAACGCGGTAACTAGTGAACGCACCGACACGGATTATCTGTTCCACCCCAACAGTCAGAAAGAGCGGTATCAACTGGTCTATAACCTGCGGCAGAGTGCCTTTACATGGACTGGCTTCAGTGAAGCAGATATTCTTGCTACCATCGGCAACAGTGAGCGCTATCTTGCGAAAGTCAACACCGGTTGCACCGCCGAGGATCGAGCCTTGTTGAAACAATGTGTAGAAGAGGCAAAGTCGATGCTATCGTCTCCTTGCTGGACGGCGCTCAGCAGATCCCATGAAGTGGGCTTATCCGTGAATGACTGGCCGGAGGACTGCGCAGAATTCTGGTCGTTCAACGAAGGTCAAGCTTTCCTCTGTGGCGTGACGCAGTTGCTCGAAGCGCAAGCATTTGTCAACCAGCAAGCAGAGTCAGAAGATCCAACTAGCGGGTTAGCTGGAACAGGTCTGCGCGCGTTGAAGATTTTACGCACGCAACAGCCAGATGCAGCTGATGGACACGAGAAGAAATCGATTCTTGCCAAAGGTGGTGTCCCTTCGTCTAGTGTTAGTGTTCAATCAAAATTCGATCATCGCCGGCACAACATGCCTGCCAGAGAAGACGGTACCAAGCGATCTACGCCAAAGAACAAGAGTGTCAGCGCGGCACGCACAAGTACTCATGACCAAAGCGGCGAGCCTCAGGAGCTACCAGCGAACTCTCCCCTCCTCAAAACCTCCGTGACGGGCACCACATCTGCAAAATTGAGCTACCTGATGTCCAAGATCTGGAGCTTATACCGCGATGAGAAGATTCTCGTCTTCTATGACGGGGACAACTCAGCCTACTACATAGCGCAGGCATTAGAGCTCCTGCACATCAACCACCTCATCTACGAACGCACGCTGTCTCCAGTGAAGAAATCAGAATACATCGTGCTCTTCGACAAAGACTCCAGCTACCGCGTGTTACTAATGGACGTCCGTCAAGCAGCCTACGGTCTAAACGTATCCTCCGCATCGCGGGTCTTCTTCATCAACTTCTGCCGCCCGCAAATCGAAGCGCAAGCCATCAAACGCGCGCACAGAATCGGACAGACGAAGCCCGTGGTCGTCGAGACGCTGATACTAGAAGGCACCATCGAAGAGGAAATGTTCGAGCGAGCCCGGCGCATGACGCGAGCAGAGCACAGTGACGCAAAGATGCTAGACGATGACCGAGGGATCAAAGAAATCATCCAGCAGGCGAGACCATTGCCCATCTCGGACGAAGACAGGAACCACAACGTCGCTTTGCTCGCGGACCCTCAGCAGCTGTGGAGTCGAGCCGGCTGGGCAACGTGGAAGAAGAAAAACAATGCGACGATCAAAGACGAGAAACATAGCAAAGGAACCAACGAACTTCTGAGCAGCAGCAGCAACAAGAAAAGAACCGCAGCAAAAGCAATACCCGAAGACGACCAGAATACGACAGCAACGCCCTCAAAGAAACAAAAAACGACAAGCACAGATATGCTACGCAATACTTTAATCGAAAACCCCTCCGAGCCCGCTCGAATCATAGATGCCGCAGAAGACAGTACAGCCCCGGTACCTATACCCCAACCGTCCGTGTCACATCCGTCCGTGGTCAGAATAGGTCAAGCCTTGTCGTCTTCTTCCTCTCAAGCTATGAATCAAATCTTCGCACAGAGGAAAGCTACAGCTGTACGTCGCGTGAGTTTATTCGGCGGCGGCGGCGGCGGCGGTGATAGTGCAGGGGATGAGAGTGGCAAGTGATGAAGACAATAGACAATGAAGCAGAAAAGGGGAAAAAAAAAGACACAGAAGATCTCTGGTTTTGAGGCGCGGCTCTGCGTTGGGGATGTATACGATGCGACTAATGAATCTGACGATGGTGGAGAGGGGCAGGTGGAAACAATGGTGATGATACAGTGGATAGTAATGAAGGAGGAATGATGAAGCTACAGTAGACAGTCAAGAAAGGAGGAATGGTATGTATGTAGGAACAGGAAAGGTAGTCCCTTCCCATCATAAACACACCTGTAACCGGATTGTGACAGACTAGGAAGACAGACCAGGAATAAAATGCGAAATGGTATTCTATACTTGTGTGTGTATACACTTCATGATATTTGTTTCATTACCCTCAACCCCCCGACCAGCTTCTAGGGTTAGTGCTTGCCAGCCCTTGACCACTCAACGAAACTCCAGAGATGATGTCTAATGCTGCTGTTGCATCCTAGGAGGCAGGGGTGGTTTCTCCTCCTCGCCATCAGTTCCCGGATCCATGTGAATGAGATTACTCTCTCCATAGCCGCCAGCAGCATCATGGGAAGAGCGAGACGAAGAAGCAGCGGGAGGTGGAGTGTCCGCGCCTGACCCGGACTTACTACGACGCGACGAAGAGCGGCGACCGATCTTCATTTTTTCCGTCATCCGGTCCATCATGCTTTCCTTGTTCTTGAGTTTGACTTCTTGCTCCAACTTCTCCACTTCTTGGTCGTGGTCGTGTTCTTCGTCGGCCTTTATCGTCGTCGTTTTTGCCTCGGCGTTCTGACGCGCTTGCTCTTCTTTTGCCTGTTGTTCTCTGAAGCGCGCTTCTTCCTTGGCCAGAGCCTCGACGTCCACGTCTTCGAAGCCGATTTTCTTCAGGATGGTTCCTGTGAGGTAGCGATATGCTGTGTGGCCGGTGACGATGTCGCTGACGTCTACGTTTTGGACACCTGCGACGGAGGGAATGGCTTGAAGACCGGCGATTCCGTATTGGATGCTGCTGCTGCGGTATAGGAAACCAAGGATGTAGTCAGAGGTGCTGTAGACGTTTACGACCCGTCCCGAGACAACACTGCGGATGAGACGCCAGTCTGCAGCCGTCGACGGAGTCGGTGCGCCGAGCAAGACGACAGACTCGATGAGGCCAAAAGCTTTGCGATCGGCGAGGGTCTTGAGACAGGTGTAGATGACACGTGCGCCGAGAGAATAACCTATCAACGTTACGGGTCTTTCACCCTGGGCACGATTGATTAAAGCGTCGGCCAAAACGATACCGGCCTTGTCCGCACGCGATTTGGCCACGCTGAAGGGGTTGTCGATGATACGGGAGACTTTCAGCAGACCAAGAGGCCACAGTCCTGCGGTCAAAGAGGCAAAGACTGTACGTTTGATGATCTCGGATTTGGCATATCCCCATGCCGCGCTTTTTATCATGGCTGTGAGCGAGTTTCCCAGGTTCATCAGGGCTTCGAGTTCGAAGCGAAGGGCGAAGGCTTCCATCTCGGGTCCGATGACCGTCCAGGGATCGACAACATCTTCTTTGTCAGTCAACCAGCCAGAGATACCAATGGCAACGCGTAAACGTCGATATTCCTTCTCGATCTTTCTAGGCTTGTGGTGTGTACGAATGGGGATGAAAGCAAAATCGTCGACTTCCTTGGCGTATTGATCCATCATCTTTCCGGTCATGCGTCCTCCGTAGGCACCAAACAACCCACCCACGAGGACAGAGCTACCGGCCAAGGTACCAAGGTAGCCAGCGGTGGCGGTTGCACCGAGACCGAGACCACCCATTACTGTGCCAACTCCTGCAGCCAGCAGTGGTGCGGCCAGACCACCTGTCACACCGATCAAAGCAGCGCCAGCAACAGTAGCGAGACCGACCTTCCATTTGCGACTGTCGTGATTCTCTTCGGCCTTCTTCTTTGTCTCATCCTCGGCCTTCATGTCGGCAGCCTTCAACAAGCCACGAGCTATCTTGCTCTCATCATCAGCCAAGAAGGAGATGGAAAGCTGGAGACTGCTCATGAGGTGCAACAGCAGGACACGTGAGTGGGCAGAGTAGTGCTCGAGACTCAACAGCAGCAATAGCACAGAATGTAGGATCAGCGCTCTGTGCGGTTCGTCCAGCCTGTTCAAAGGAGTTTCGACGGGAGGGTATAATTCCTTGATCGCCTTTGCCACGCCCTGATCATACTTGGGCGGTTCAGACAGATGTCTCGGAGGCAACTTGGGCGTCGTGGCTTTGGCCTGTTTCTGTTGTGCCTTTGCAGTGTCTCGAGAATTGACGACCTCGCCTATTCTCGACAAGACCGACTCCCTCCAGTCATCGAACTCGTGCAAGGCGGCGTCGCGCAGCTCCTTCATCTTGGGTGCGCTGAGCTCCTTTTCTCTCTGTGCTTGTTCCTTTTCTCTTTGTGCTCGATCTTTCTCTTCCTTTTGCGCCTGATCTTTGCGAGCCTGCTCATCGGTGACGGTGTGCTCCTTGGTAGGCTCAGGGGTGCTGGTGTCGACAAGTGGAGCATCGTCGTCGGCCTTGATATCGACAACTGAATCCTGCGGTTTTCCTACTTGAGAGGCGTCAAAGGTGTCTGTGATGACCTTTCGCATTGTCTCTGTGCAATTGGCGATGAGAATGGTGAGTTCACTGCGGTCCTGGGGACTCGACAAGACTGTGGTCAAGGACTCTTCCTGTTCGTCCTGCTTCCCACCAGAATCATCGTGGGAAGCCCACGGGAGCTTGGAGAACATGCTACTCATGGTGTCGAGTAGATGTGATTGATGGATGGATAAGGAGTTGGAAGGAAGTGAAGGGTGAATTCATCAAGCTGGGAAAGCGAATGTCTTGCGGCAGTCACGGTCGTTACTATGACGTAGAAGGAAGGAACGGGAACAGCTCCATCACATGCTCGATGCGCATGCCAGGGGTTGGTTGCCGTTCTCCGAAGCAGCATTCTGTTTCTGTTCCTGATGCAAGATCTAGGAGATGTGATTGACGGACAATCATTGTTGCTAAGACATATGCTGTGACTTGCTTTGCTTTTGTCGATTCAGCCAATATATCTTAAGGTATGGGATGCTAGGGCGATCGCTAATCGCTATATCATCATCATTATACTTTTGTCACCGGGACACGGCCCTTGATTTCCTGCGCTCCCGATGCTCCGATCAGATCAGTTTCAGGATCCGACACCGCAACGATTATTTGAATACTTTCCGTAGAGCTTCACAGATCAAGCATCAACGCCGATGCGAGATGCTGTGTTGTACGCAATCGCCGCTTACCTAGGCCTTGTCCTGCACGACATTCTCATAATCTGTCGGCGTTCCAACCCGCCTTTATCACATACGGATTGTCCGATTGCGGACCTGGCCGACAGGAGAGATGTTGCTTTCTCCAATGGGGAAGCTCTACGCGGGTTTTACCCCGCCAAGTTCCCCCCACCTCGAGTTATGAGTCGCTGGCAGATAACACACACATATAAGCTACCAAAGCTACACAACTTTCTGTCGTCTTGTTGTTGTTTCTCTGTCTCGCATAGCTTTCAAACATGGCAAGCGGTCAATCTCACGCTCACGATGGCCTAGCCGGTCATTCGCATGATGCCGCCGTCGATCACGGCCACACTC
Organism: Neodothiora populina; assembly: GCF_041146345.1. NCBI lineage: Eukaryota > Fungi > Ascomycota > Dothideomycetes > Dothideales > Dothioraceae > Neodothiora > Neodothiora populina. The sequence continues at coordinate 300,869 of NW_027191408.1, read as the reverse complement.
ATGAGATCCTCGATGGCCCTGGCTCTTTCCTGGGCCGTGAGATGCCCATCGTGCAAGGTCGCGACTTTGCTGAGCGCGCCTTCACGGTTGGAATCGGTGGGTATGTTCTTTGTGTGCTTCGTTCCCATTCTGCTACCTTTCCAGTCACTGGATCCCACTGATCATGTCCGCTCTCCAGTCCCGTAGGATCAGGCAAGACTGCTCTCATGCTGGCGCTGTGCCTGGCCCTTCGTGATAAATACAGTATCGCCGCCGTGACCAACGACATCTTCACCCGAGAGGACTGCGAGTTCCTTACTCGCCACAAAGCGCTCCCAGCCGAGCGCATCACTGCCATCGAGACCGGTGGATGCCCACACGCCGCCGTCAGAGAGGACATCTCCGCGAACCTCGCTGCCTTGACCGACCTACATCGCGAATTTGACACCCAACTTCTGCTTATCGAGTCGGGTGGTGACAATTTGGCCGCCAACTACAGCCGCGAGCTCGCCGACTACATCATCTACGTGATCGACGTGAGCGGAGGCGACAAGATTCCGAGAAAGGGTGGTCCAGGCATCACGCAGAGCGATTTGCTTGTCGTCAACAAGACCGATCTCGCCGAAATTGTCGGTGCAGACTTGGGCGTTATGGAGCGTGATGCCAGAAAAATGCGGTATGTTCACTTTTGTACCATTTACTATCACTGAATCGTACTGACAAGATCCAAGCGACGGTGGACCAACGCTCTTCGCACAAGTCAAGAACGGGAAGGGTGTCGACCACATTGTCGACTTGATCCTGAGCTCGTGGAGGTCCAGTGGAGCCAGCACTACTCCTAGAAGCGCATAGACGTGTGTGATGTCGCTCGAGAGGCAGTAAAACACGGCGAGGATATACACATATTCACCCATTGGGTCTACGTGTGGCCGAAAGATTAGCGGTAAAACGAAGGTCAGGTACGATGGATCTCACATGCTGTGGAAAGCTCGCACATCCAATCAGCGTGCTCTATATCGGAAGCCGTATGTACCTAGGATGTTTCCAGATACCTCGTGCATTGCCTCGCCACAATGGGACATCGAAACATTTCACATCAACCACTGAATCCGAACATCATGTCCCTAGATATGGTTTCATCGAAGCTTGATGCTTGTTGAGAAAGCTGGATAATATCGAAGCTATGACGGATCTACAAGGAGTTTTGAACTCAAGTAGCTAGTGCATATAGTCAAGGACCTTCCCCCTTCTCAAGCAAGGGGTGATACAATGATCATTCAAATTAACAACTCCTATACAGATAGATATCCAACAGGTCAAAGCACGAAAGACGAAGCCAGCATGTCGAATATAGAAGTGATGTCCATATCTCATCTACGTAGTACATATGTCTATGGCGTTTGGCACCAGCCGTGGCAAGATGTAGTCTCAGGGTTTACATCCAGGCAGAAGGAGCATTCTGGCAACTTGGTCATACTTCATAGACGCTCACTACCGGTAAATTCTTACTCAATAAGTCCGTAGTCGATACTACCTTCAATACTGAGAAAAAGACAGTGTTATCGAAACTGCATCTCGAACAGTCGTCAAGTGTAGCGCGTTGCTCGCTCTCTAAGATTAGCTATCAGAAAGCAAAGATCTAGCCTCTTACGGCTAGCTCCACACATTGTGACTGCTTTACCAACCCCATTTGTCGACGCACGTTCGGTCTTGAAGCATCCCACTCCAAGTCCTCGGACGGAGCTGCGGGGGCATCATCATGGATTCGAAAGGTACCTTATGCTTCGAGAAAATCATAAATTGTAGATCTAGTCATCAGTGCCTTCTGATCTTCAATGACAGATGCTATCGGTGCCGAGCGTCTGGCCTGGATTTGGTCGAGTCGAGGCTCATATGGTGAATTTATTTCTGTTGGTTTCTAAAAATGCGGTCCCGCTTAGACAGAGCATTCATAGCTTAGATTATATATTCCCAGTGTCGCGCATGGACATGGATATTTAGTCCGAATGGTTGATAGTACTACCTCAAGAGTCATTGCCAGTCTCATACCAGAGTACAGGAAGGCGTTCAGGCTTCCAAATTTTCATGGCTGATTTGAACGACAAGTCTCGGATTGCTCATAAACGCTACTTTGACGGTAGGACGGACCATCAATCCTCAATCTACGGTACTTGAGCCTTACTCTAAATGTCGATTGAAATTTGCGATTGATAGGTGCTAAGCAGGATATCCGGCTGTATGTGGATTCGTTCATGTGGGAGAATTGGTAGGGTAAGCATTGTACCACTGCTCCTCAACGAAGCAAGAGGTATAACTAATTCCTCAAGGAAGTCGTATTGCGAGTGTACCTCCTGGTGGGAGAAAATGCACACAAGCTCTTGCAGCCTTCCTCAACGTAGCTTGAAGGGACGTAAAGTGTCAAGGCAACGTCGATGTCAGTGCTCATGGTCAGTCCATCACATCGAGTTGCAGAGCCTCCCGCCGACTCAGTGATCCCGTACATCATTATATCGAATTCGTTAGTCTTGACTTGCTTTGGGCTCTTTTACGTACTTTTAAAAGACTTCTCGAAGTTGCACACGTTCAGCCAATTCACATCGACTGGCAGGGTGTCGATGCGAAGCCACTGACGCGCGACCAATGACTCTGCTACAAAATCAACCTGGCTGCGAACGCCTCCATAGTAAGTTCACGATAGCATTGTCTTGTGGCCCGATACTCGATGTCAGATGATTTGCTTTCATTCTTGACCACCAAGCTCTCTTGGTCTAAGAAGTATGTATACGTCACGTGGTCTCCAATGCTGAGTCTGTTATACATCTACACATTTTTGTCTTGGTTGCCGCGACAGCTGGCTAGTATCTGGGGCTGTGGCTGTCTGGTCTTTTCTGGCGAATCGACAAATAAACGTCGAAGGCCAGTCGCCTAAACGAGCTTGTCAAATACAAGGTGGACACTCCGTGGTAGAGATGAAATTCTAATCATCAACCTACTTCATAAAGAGTTTCTGCGACCATGGGGAAGTCTCTTGACCTCGGGGTGTCTTATTCCATTTTCCATGCTACTACACAATAGGCAGTCGGCGCGAGAGTTATAGGCAGTCCAAGAAGTCCAGTCAGATTAATGCTCGCACCAGGGTTCGAAATGTCTCAGCCACTTTGTCTCCTACCGTTTGTGTTAGTGGAACACAATGTCAAATTAATGGCTTGTTTTCGAGAAGTGTTTCCCCGAGATTGTTTATCATGCTTTACCCTGCGGCTCCAGAGCATGTGCTTGGAGAGTCGATTATTTGGTACTGCGAAGTGTGCTTGTTTCTGGTAAAGCTTCCGTCCACAGGGTAGTGAAGTACTGTACACACATACGATACATGCTCTTCAATATGAAATCTTAGCCGGCATATCCATATTCGACTATATGGGCAGTTCCATTGGTGATCTACCTTGAGTGTATCGCTGTTCTCATGTATCAAACTGATATCCATTCATTGCATAGGCAGCCTACCTACCTCACCTGGATTGGCAGGGTCTCGAAATCTCGATTTAACATACGCTTCACATGTCATTGGCTCAACATTGATCAATGGGACGCGAATGTCGGCGTGTATTGAGTTGCGTCAGATACATCGTAATACTGTATTCCGTCCACTGACAACCTAAGAAGTCTTCATGTCGCATGTGAATGTTGGGCAAGAGAGCCGAACAATCTGCGAAGATTCAAGATAATTGCCGTCGGCTCCATATTCAGTGTGGGTGAGTGGGGTCAACGGGAAAATTTCAACAGAGCGATTACCTAGAAGTCAAAGGGTCTGCGATGAACCGGAGCCCGACTTCTTCACTGTCACTAGTAGGCGGCCCTTGGGAGCTACTGTAGCGAGAGTGAATGTACTGTAGGAGGTAGGGATCGATTGCATAACTTCGTGCTTTTCGCCGACGAAGACCGGCGGTTTTGCGAGGCGTGCGCCGAGACGGACACTCGCGTCGAATCAACTGTCCACAGATTACTTTCCTTGCAAACTAGATGGCATTTGCCGGTCGCCTCTCCGTCATAGTATGGGTCTACCTTGTACAACAATTTTAGTCATACAGGGCACTCAACTGTTTCTCGTGCGGCGGCATCATCCCTACGAGAAAGACGGAGACGGCGGAATGCTGGGCGCTGACTCGCCTCGGTCTTCCATTTGTGCGCCGAGTGTCCTGGGCAAGTTCGTGCTCTTGTCGGGACGAGGTGACATATGTTCGGTACAAGATGACAGTAGTATGTACCACTCTACAATGTTTTCCCGGTATGTGAGCCAGTATACCCTGACAGGTTTTGCGTCTTCGATACAGTGACTCAGCCCCGATGGTGGTCGCTGCCATGTTCTGGTGAGCTCAATTTGCGTTTCTGCTGAAAAATACCGCGTGGCATTTCTGTTTGCCAGCTCTTCTGTAGTCACTCATGGAGGCTTGCATACTGTGTGCCATTTAGAAGGCGCGATCTCGGCGCGGTCAGCCTTCGATAGACTTGAGCCAAGGCAACGACGAGCCTTCCGCTACCAGAAGCAACGCAGCATAAAAAGTTACAACGGCCCCACATATGAGTGGTGTCTGTAAGCTACAGTACAGTACTTGTGCTTGTACTGTAATTTCCTCGGACTAGAAAATGTCGCAATCTTCTAGCGACTTGGCTCAAAGTACAACGGACGGCTAGCGCGAAGCCTTTTATCGATTGCCCACGTGCGATTGATAAGTGGTAGAGATCGTGCGCTTTCACGGGACAACGCTGGAGAAGCGACACCTAGAGTATTGCCAAGGCGAGTAATATGACCGGGTAAGTCAATGTGGACGATATCGCAAGAAGCGAGAATGGTCCGCTCAGTGTCGTCTCAACAGTGGTAACACAGCCCCCATGTGGATGCTAACGATATGGTCCTCCATTCAGGCGCAGTATTTCGAACAGTCTAAGTCTGCGCCAGCCTGCTGAGTCGGAACCCAACAATAGATCTATGAGAGAGCTCCGAGAACTCCTGCGCGGGACACTGGAATATCGCTTCGCTGTCTGCTCGGATCTGACAGTCCAACACATTTACGCAGCTCAACTTGACGAGGCTGGCATAATCCCGCCCCCGCCTCCCTCACCGCTGAAGCAACAGTGGTAGAATGAAGGGTTCAGTGAGAGGGCCGCCGCTCGCATGCTCTTCATGCGAACTATCTTCGCGTGCAGGCAGAGTGTTGTGTCACAGGGTGCGCCTCATAACTTAGATTAGTTTGGACGTAGAGTCATGCCTGCCGACTTTCTGCACAATGCCTGCACGCCGACCCAGCTCTTCAGTATGGCTGGGAAGTGATGGCTGGCATTTGGGTCCAGGACGCAGCGCACGCTGCCCTTGCATCTTGCCTGAGCTTATCGCCATAGCCCTGTCTAATCGTCGGTGTGGCTTGTCACTAATCGACTTACATCCCTCGAACATCCATGTATACGATACTCCATGGGAAGACCTTGCGATGCTAGTCAAGATCAATGATACATGACAGGCCTCACAATGTTGAGAACTTTCCTGCAGCCTCTTGTAATCTTTGCTATTCCATTGCGAAACGAATAGAATGTTACTGTTCCTTCGCAGGGATTGATGTGGCAGAGAGAGGCGCTGAATAGAATGATAGTTCGGTCATCATGCTGCTGCTATGCGACAGACAGATAGTGACATGGCATTGTATTGCGCACGACCCGCAAAAACATTCTAGTGTCCAATCACTTGCTGGCAAGTTCATTTGGCAGTTCAAGGGTGTCCCCACCCCAACTTCTATGTGCCGTGAACTCAGTAGCGACGAACATCCAGCGCGTAGTGCTTAGGCATCGGGTATACTATAGTCCTTCATCGGACTTTTTCACAATAGTCTTGTATCTTATTATCAGGAATGGACCGGGAGATACCAAACAAGGGTCTGAACCAGCATGAGACTTGTGCAACGAGGGTTGGTGTTACTAATGGGGGTGAAAAAGCAACTCGGCACACTTACAATTACTTGAAAGGGTACAATGTCTGGTTACTCAGCCTCTATACACCCTTTTCCATCACATAACATTTACCCAGAAACAGTGTTCTCTGAGGTATCAATGACGTGAAAATGCCACTCGACACGCAAGCACATATGCTTTGCAGAGTCTTCGCAAGAACGGGTAGACTACTCTACTGCTCCAGTACATCCAGACGACCGAGCGGGCGCCGTGTTGGCAGATGTGGGTCAAATATACCCCAGCACAGTTCAATTTCTAGCGCCTGCGCCCACGAATAGGCGGGCAGTACGACATACTGGGCCGTGTGTCAACGGCACTAACGATTATCGATTGCTGATCGGTTACCAGTCGCGGGAGATTGACGGTGACTGACTGGTACACCATGGGTACGTACCGCTGGGGTCTGGAGTGAGAAACTTCCAGCGACAGCCAATGAAGAACAAAAGAGTCAGGGTTTTTGTGGGTTGGTCGACAAGGTAGATGACATTGCTGCCGGGCCTGACTTTTGGCTTCTCGGTCAATCTCTTCTACCAATGCTCCAGAGTCGGGGCTACTGCGACATCTTCCACATCTAGCCCTCTCCCCGAGATAGCCTTTGCTACTAGGTGAATCAAATTATAAGATTGCAAATATGCCAGTAAACAGTCCCATTACCAAATTCTGCTCGATTTCGTGATCGACCACGCGACACACATATATGAAAAGGTGACGGAAGATCCGTGTGTAGCGTCAGGTACAAGCAACAGTGACCACGTAAGACCACATCCTAGCACGTCCCCTGTCGCCCAGTTCCTGGGCATCGATCGGGGCCTTGCAGGAGACGTCTGTACACGCCGAGCACCAGCATGGCGCCGTTCTACATGAGCCGCTGGTACCGCGAATGACAACGAGGATTTTACCGGGTGTTCCTGAAACGGCCTGCGAATGACAGCGCCAGAAAGTCCGGGTACCTGGACGGCTGACCCGTACCTCAAAGTTTTCCTCCCACCATGACTTAGCTTGATGGCGTCGCGGCGCCAGCCGCGCACCGTGATTGCTCCCTTTTTCTGCCACTATCACTCGATGTGGTTTCGCGTATAAAAAGCACATGGTGAATTCGATGGGATGGCCCACATGGGGCGGGTCAAGCCTTAGCACCATGTTTTTCTCGATGCAATGTGCATAAGAACCGCCGACTCTGCTGCCCCGTATCGATGATTCCCCCTCCCTTCACCACCACTATCTATCCGTCCATCAATTGCTCTGGTTAGCAACGCTGCTGCGCAGTTCACTCTTTCACTGCTCCGCTCACATTCTCTTTGCGAAGAACAATTACAGCATCCTCTTCGAGACTTTTTTGACTTGACTCCCTTCAATTGCAAAAGATTTCTACCCGACAAGACTACTCACGTCACAATGAAGAACTCCATCATCGCATGCGCCGCCCTTGTGGGTGCTGCCGCTGCTAACATCGGAAGCGCTATCGTCGTCAACAAGTGCAACTATGACGTCTTCCTCTACAACACTCCCTCCTCCGGTGGTGGTTACTCTGAGATTGACAAGACTCTGTCCAAGGACGGCACTTACACTCAGCAGTGGACCGAGCTCACCAATGGCAACGGCTGGTCTATCAAGCTTTCCAACAGCACTGCTTTCGCAAACATCCTCCAGTACGAGTACACTTTCCAGAACGATGGCACCATCTGGTACGATCTGAGTGAGGTTGACGGCAACCCTTGGGATGGCGACTGGGAGATCACTGCCGACAGCTCCGCCTGTGCTCCTAGACAGGCCGCTTACCGCTATGCTACCGATGATGCCTATGGCATGCAAGCATGCCCTGACTCTTCCACCATCACCGTCACTCTGTGCTCCGGCGAGTCTCAGAACGATGACGGCGCTGCTTCGGCCTCGTCTTCGGTTGCCGCTCAGTCGACCACCTCCGTGTACAGCACCACTGCTTCGGCACCTTCTGTTACCGCTGCCCCTGCCACTACTCTGCAGACCTCGGTCCTGACCACCGCGTCCTCTGCCACTGATGGCTCTGATGTTATCATCACCGTCACCGAGGTCGCCACTGCTACCGCTACCGCCACTGCATGGACTCACACCTGGGGCCACAACGGCAGACGTGATGCCCACCAGCACCACCACGCTGCTCGCCACCCTCACCAGCGCGTTTAAAGACCTTTTTCATCAGCTACCTTGAATGTTGACATTCGGAGCTTTGATGCAAAAGCAAAATTTATTCGATCCGATTTTATGACGCTTAACTTTCTCACAATAAACAAGTCATCTGCATGTGTCTGAGCCACGCTCGACGCCGCACTTGCTTTTTATTCCTTTTTACCCTTCTTCTGTGCACATTTCTTTGTTGGGGGAGAGACGTACATCTCGGTTTGGTGCTTTTTACGCTTCTGATGACTTGGGAGGAATATGGGACTTTTTTATGGGACTGCTAAAGCCCATTTTATCTTAAGGATAGAGCGGCGCTTATGGCGCTGGTCGTTAGGAACAGGAAGAAAGGAAAAAATGTACTACGATGAGGGGGGTATCTGGACCCAATTGCATGACAGTATCATCGCACATCATACGGTTTCAGCAGTAACGTTTGGCACGGCTGAGCCGCTGCGCATTATGCAACGAAGACAGGCAGGACCCATCCCTTTTCAACGACGATCAGGTGTCTTATGACGAGGAACGAACGCTATCCAAACTTGTTACATAGAGATCTTTCGACATGGAGCAAGAGGATCAAAACTTGTTCTTTATTGCAATTTCGGCCATATACACACAGTCACTGTCCTTACAGAACAAAAATTCAATGGTTACATTCCCTTGAAAAGACTTATTCATCGTAAGATGCAACACGTGAGAATGTGCAATGTGTTCCTACAAAAATAATTAAGGGATCGTCGTCCAGAATGTTTCGCTATACGCACTGGCCTCCTATAAGCGCAAGTGGATCGACTGGATTAACACGAACCCGACAGGAACGACAGTGCTTGCGAAAGTCGGACAAGCGTACAGCAGCAGCAGCAGCACTGTCATAATCAGCGAAACTTGAAACGTCGATCCGGACGGGGGTCCGGATACAGCCACCCGACAAGCAGCACAGCAGCATCACCGACAACCCAGTTCCCCCCCCCCCAGCCTGGCCATGTCACACGTACTTGTATGTGCACTTAGGCACACAGACACGAAAGGCAGCAGCTATGCAGACGATGAAACCAGATCTCCTTGAACGCCTCCCGGCGGAACTCATGATTCGGATCCTTAGCTTCATGTGGCCGAGTGAGTTCTCTGGCTTCACGTGTACGTGTCGACGAGCGCTCGAGCTGTCTGACATTAGTTTGGACGTCAAGCGGCATACTCGCGTTGGCCACGGCGATTCGACGATCAGCCTCGCTGGAGCGTGGATGCAACATCTACGTCAGATCGAAGCAGACAACGTACGCTTACTGCGACGACATCGTGCTGACAGCCACGACGACCCGGATCTGTAAGCGACCGGGTGGCCTATTTTAGCGACACGTCGTCGTTGTTGATGGCTGTACTGGATAAATGGGATGGCTGACGCATGGACGCCTGTCAGAAGAGCGAAACATGGTTTTCTGTCAGTCACGCACACGACACAGCTCATGTTCTTGTGCAGCGCACGAATAGGCTGCATGCATGGCTGTCATGTGTTAGATGCGGCATCAGTCAGATCTGTCCCAAGATACATGAATTGAGCACACTGCATTACTTGTGTGCCCAGTAGGGTTGGTCGAATTGGATTTGAAGCGGGGCAACGAGGGGTGGTTGGGTCAGTCGACGCCTGTGCCCCTCCGGACTCCGTAAGCAGAGCAGCAGCAAGATTCCTGTGATGACCACACTAAAACAACGTCACGTCTACTTGCGCGAGGCCAGCAGAATAAAAAGCGTACGGAACACGTCAGATAAGGAGATTTGGTGCTTGATTACCTATCCTTTCCCTATCCTTACCTCCCTGCCCTGTCATTCACAGCCCGCAGAAAGCACAAGCTCGCTGCCCGTGTCCAAAGTCATCCGAAAGGAACAAGTCTATCAATTTATAAGATAGCATTGACAGAACGCGCACACGAGAACACACACCCGCCCGCCCTTTCTCCGGGAAATCGTTAGCGAAAATAGACATCATGAGTGGATCGACGACGCTCACGCTGGGGCGTAGCATGATGGTCTTCTCGCAGCTCGTATATTCGGCCGGAGCCTTCATTGCGGATTGGAATGAAACGCACATCCACAATCCTACATGGCCAGGTACTGTACATATCCATACACTGCCTAATGCTTAGCTTAAACTGTTCTTTCCCCTGGAAAAGAAAAATGTCAAACCCGCCACTTCAATGGCCCCCTAGTAGCCAACCCGGCAGGGGGCCAGATGGAGATGGGGGGGGGGGGGGTGGGCGGGGCAGGGGGCCAAAAGGGGGAGTATGTTCCATCAAGTCACTCAAGTACTAACCAGCCCACTTCCACCGCAACAGGCCATGCACGCTTCCACAACGGCCAAACCATGACACTGGGTGTCCTGCTAGCGGCAACAAGTATCTACCACACCTTCCGCTCAAGCAACCCAGCCTCAAGCAGCAGCCCCGTCGCCGCAGCTCAACAGCAGAAGGACTCCCTATGGACCGCTGCAGTCGTAGGCTGCTTGTACTGCCTCGCGGGCCTGAGTGCGATTCTCTACCCCGGCACTACTTGGAGTGATCCGCCTGCCAGCGGCAGTCCGCAGGTTTGGTTGTTCCCTAGTCTGGTGCTGATGAATTGGGGTGGATATGCGGTCGCTACGATGCATCTGGGGCAAACGAGTGGGGGTAGGAAGAAGGTTTAGCGGGAACGTGTTGGGCTATGTATTATATTGGGTTTCCTTCCGTTGGTCGCTTTGCCTGTCTCTCTCCTCTTCTTCTGTTGATAGGTTCCTTGTATGTTAATGCGTGGAATATAAACCGAGAGAAGACCTCTGTTGCAGTGTGACACAAACTCAATGCCGCATGTGATGGATCGCATCAGCCCCATTCCATGAACTGGCTCTCGGAATCGCAGCCATTCTTTACACAGAGGAAGAGACCTATCGTACAGTAACGGAAGCTTCATTTGCTCAATACACGATACACATCACCTCTTATCAACATTCTTTCGTACAGGACGGGTCACTTTATGCTCCACGCTTGTCGACGGTTCAATACGCATGTGCACGTGGAGTAGTAGAGGCTTGTTAGCATCCAATCATCACCGCACGAAGCTCCATGCTTCCTTCGAGGTAGGATGTCGCTAGGCCGCGGAAGAATTGACTTCTGTCTTTTCGATGGACTGTGCGAGGACGACCACTTTGCGTTTGAACACGGGGGATCTGCCTAGCTGGTTGTCGGAGATTCTGTGCGATTTACTCGTTAGGCCTAACTGTATATATGTACGAATCATACTGAAAGGATGGAGTAGCAATGAGATATGCGACACAAGAGTCAAGAGGCAGATGCTGCTCGTGTGGTATTGCATGGTGATTATCTAGTTACAGATTATGCGTTGAGTGATGACGCACCGTCAGCTTCTGTATGTGGATATATATGTGTACAAAGGTTCAGGATGATCGGATGGCACCATGGAGATATTCGCCAGTGCTTCCATCGACACAGCTTCTTGCAGTCTCTACCTAGAGCTTCTCACGAGAGCTCAAAGCCTGGCCCAGCAGCTCTTTGGCTTCCGCAATGTACTCGGTGAGGTCTCCGTTCCAGATCTTGTCGCAACGCTCTCGGCACTCGTTCTCAATACCCTTGAGATCTCTGCCGCGGCCCTCGGGCTCCGGCCTCCACTCGTAGAGGTTGCCGCTGCGCGCCGAGCTCTGCACAAGCCACTGTGTGCGCTCGAGTCTTTGCTTGCTGTACGCTTCGAAGGCAGCCTTGAAGCCCTTGTCGCCATGCTCTTCGACACGAGGGTCGGCGAGCAACTCGGCCATGATGGCTGCGTCCTCGATACACATGCCTGCGCCGGAGCCGTGGTGCGGCGAGGTGGCGTGGCCTGCGTCGCCGAGCACGACAACCTTGCCCTTGTTGTAGTACGGCATGGGATGCTTGCCGGTGTCGAAGATTGCCCAGCGGTCGAGGTTGGGTTCGAGGAGGTCGATGATGCGGTTCACGGTGACGCCAAAGTCCTTGAAGTCACGCTTTGCATCCTCCTTTGTTGTCGGAAGCGTCAGTCTGGTCGCTGAAGGCCACTCGCCAGGGTCTACTTTGAAAGCCACGACATTCATAGTACGGCCTTTGTCGACAGGGAACGTCAAGACGTGTCCATCTTGGCCCATCTGTATGCTTTGATCAGCTCTCTGTTGCTAGACTGTATACCGCCTTCGGACTACATGAGAGGGAGGATCGCTGGTACTTACGTGCATCTTGGCGTTCTGGCCAAGGTCGTCACCAAGTTCTTTTCTCGCTTTGTCCATGGGGATCAGTCCTCGGTAGGCATACTTGTGGGTATAGGTAGGTTGCGTGCATGGGCTGTCCGGTCCCATCATCCATGCGCGAACCTTGGACTTGATGCCGTCGCAGCCAATGACTAGCAGGGTATCATGTTAGCCACAGGACATGTTTTGCAGTAGTAAACTCGCATCGTCATGTCACAGAGGTCGGAAAACAACACATATCAAGAGAGGGAACGTACCAGCGTCGGCCTCATGCGTCACGCCATCATGGAATCTCAGAGTCAGCTTTCCATTGTCGTGCTCGATTATCGTGTCCAGATGCTTGTTGAAATGTGTGACACCCTCCGGCACTGCCTTGACCAGGTTGTCCAAGAAATGTGCTCTGTGAACACCATTTGCGCCAATTTCATTCGAGAGGGTGAAGTGCCACTGCTCCTTGGCAATCTCTGTGTCATTGTATCCGTCAACCCAGTCAAACCACGTAGTCTTCTTCTCTGGCCATCCGTTGACAGTTGCGACTTTGTCGAACGCTTGGAAGACATCCTCTGAGCATTTTTTCATCGCCCGGACGGCGGCGGGATTGAATGCCACTCCAGCGCCGATCTCTCCAAAGGTCACAGCTTGCTCGAAGATCTCTACCTTGATGCCTCGTTGAAGCAGCGCGATACCAAGGCATACACCTGAGATGCCTCCACCGACAATGGCAATTGAGCCTAGGTTGTGTTTTGTGGTCATTGTGTACGGCCTTGATGTTTTCTTGACTTTGAGTGTCTGGGAAGATACAGAGAACCCTAGCGGCTATAGGAAACAATGCTCTGGGACGAGGAGGATAAGGTCAAGACTTGAGAACTAAAGCTTCAAGTTCGCTCAACATATATTTATATCCTCTTCAGGAAACTGGATGGCACCTTTATAATTGTCGGTACGCCCACACTCTTCGCCTCTTGGCCGAGACGCCGGGAGGGGTAGGTAGGTCGCGCGGTAAATACATGATGTAATCCGGGGGGAGATATGTGTGCTCTGATTGGCCCAGAAGCAGCGTGGGGCTCGTACCGCTCGCAACGCTAACGCCTCAGCGTCTTCGGAAGTAAGGTATGATTCTCGACACCAAAGTGCAGCATCCGATGGTTCATACGGTAGGTAGTCCGAGATGCTGACCTGCAAATTGTAGCAGCAGTAGGGAGTCAATGATGAGTACAAGATTAAGCAAACGAGGCTCGCTACCGGTGCGAAGCTTCGTAACTGGGCTAAAGAGGCCGAGGCTCTGGCACTGTTGGACATTAACTTGAGCATACTGTATGTGTCAATTGATGAAGCTCTAACCATGGTCAGATCAGCATACTTTAGTGACAGGAGACGTGGACATTGCACGATCATGCTTCATCTTTCAGTGCATGTTGTATCAAGAAAGAAGCGAAGCGACAGCGTCTCAAGCATAACCAGACATGCACAAAGTAATCATCGCTCTTTCAGGGCAGCGAACAATGTGCTGGTACATGCTTGATTGGTCATATCGTGCTGTCCTGTGTACTGTGTATCCTTGACTCGTGTTCATGTCTTGTTACGTGTGTTGCCACGAGACCCGTGTGTTGGTTCATATGGAGTCGACGGATGCTGAGGACTTATGGATAATCTCCGAGCCATCTGAGTGGATGTCCACGCGACCAGACTGTGGCAAGTAAGGTAGGGTCAGGTAGGTCTAGGGCTAGCACTCCGGAATAGGACCTGCGGCGGCATCATAAAATCCAGGACAATTACAAGTGCGGTCTGATGCGGCAACGATATTTGTGCGAATCGTCCTTGATTGTCCTAAACTGGAGCTCGGCTGCCGACATGCCGTGGTAATGTAGAGTACAGTATGCAAGACGATCCGGATATAAGAGCCAGACAGGTGACCGACGCCCGTTACAAATCTTTCATGTGTAGTACATAGATATATCGTGCTGTGGCGGGGACCATGACCCAGACAATTCTCGATAGACCAAACTGTCGAAGACGAGACCTCAAGCAAAGAGTAAGGGAGTCGAGTATCTATATACTCGGACAGCGTGACACTGTAATTGATTAGACTGCATCATCGGTCTGCAGATAAGGTGATCCGTCACGACAAGTCCAGGGTCTCGGCGGCGAATATTCGGATTGCGAGGTTCGGCGTCTCTGTATGTCTGTCTGCCTGTAGTGATCCAAAAATTTAGCGGATACAGCTTGAAAGTCACAATTACGCATTTGTTCGTACTACGTTACCACATTTTCTTGTTTGCACCGTCATCTTACAGCGATATATCATCCTTTTGATTTCTGTCCACATACTCGGCACATCTCGCACACACATATCCACCCACAATATGCTTCAAAAGTACCTCGCCCGCTCGGCCCGCACATTCGCCGCTCAATCGTTCGAGAGCAGATTGCCACAAGCAACTCGCGCCTCATTCAGAGCAGCATACCCCGGCAATGGTCGCGTCCTCTCAGGCTTGAGGCCTTACTCAGACTCGGCGGCAGAGACCAAGGACGAGAAGCCCGAGGCAAAGGCAAAGGAAGAGGAGGATCCCGCGAAGGAGATTGAGGCGGCCAAGGCAGAGGCCAAGGAGGCAACAGTATGTTCGACTCTAGGACGCCCATGATGCAGAGTCATGTCTCTGTTCCATGTGGCGCGCCTTGGGAAGGGAATTCGCAACCAGACTGACAGGCAACCTACAGGACAAGTGGAAGCGCCAGGTGGCCGAGTACCGCAACCTTCAAGAGCAGACCAAGAGAGAAGTGCAGGCCGCAAAGGACTTTGCCCTCCAGAGATTCGCCAAAGAGCTGCTCGACAGTGTCGACAACTTCGACCGCGCTCTCGGCGCCGTGCCCCAGGACAAGCTGAGCTCCAACCAGGAGTTGAAGACTCTCTACGATGGCCTGAGAATGACCGAGACCATCCTGATGAACACGCTCAAGAAGTTTGGCGTCGAGAAGCTCGATCCCGCCGAGACCAACGAGAAGTTCGACCCCAACAGACACGAGGCCACCTTCCAGACCCCTCAACCCGACAAGGAGGACGGCACCGTCTTCTACACTCAGAGCAAGGGATTCCTGCTCAACGGCCGTGTGATCAGGGTAAGCTTTTTGTCTTTCATCTTTTCTGTCCGCGTGCTAATTGACTTCCTACAGCCCGCCAAGGTCGGCGTTGTCAAGAATGCTTAGATCACTCACCCGCCCTGATACGATAGCTCTGTACAGCGCGACGCACATGATTTGGGATTATTGGGATGGGCATTGCATGATCAGGTCTTCATTCCGGATGCATTTGCAGTTGGCGCGGCGTTTCGGTGGGCATCAAAAGAAAAAAAGACTTTCAATGTGTACCATAATTTTTCCGCTCTCCAGGATAGCGCCAGTGGAAGGGCAGGCGCGTCCTTGTATGATTATAGACGATGATGTATGTTTAGACACAACGCTGTGTGTGGTTGTACGACGACGACACTTTGTACTACTGAGTTCAAGACGATCCACTCCTTCCGCGTGCGCGCGACATGAGGGGGCAAGGACTGCCTGCTGCTCTTCGACCTACCGTAGGTCTGTCTGTGAGCTAGCACTCCCTCCACCACCGACCCACCCACCCACCCACCCACTCCAATAGGCAACAAACGACGCGACGATTCTGACGATCATTGTGGTACGGTTGAATTGAAGAGAACAGAGCGGAGTAGCGCAACACTGTAGGTTTTTGCGAGACCATGTAGGCAGGTTAATTACTTGTACTTTGTAGCGTTATCAGCGCGCATGCATGCGGAGTATGTCGACGATTGGACCTGGACCTGCGACAGAGGTGGACACACAATATATACCAAAAGTATGCGGTATTACAACAGCAAATATGGGCCGAATGGACCGAATCGGGAGGGGGGCTCTCTTTCACATAGTCACTGTCGCATGTACCGAACTGTCTTCGTACAGATCAAAAACCTACAGAGAGACAATCACATTGCCGAAGCGGGCGCTTTGGCCCGATGTTCAGGCCTCGGTGCGAGATTGCGAAGTGTGGGGGTCGAGTGTGAAAGGGCCACAAGGTGCAAAGGGCCTAGGTAGGATAGGGTAGGGTAGGGTGAGGCAAGTAGATGATGTGGTGCATGTGACGGGGAAATGCACAGAGAAAGATCGAGTAGTGTATGTACCTTACCTTACCTAGTAAGTCGGCTACGGTAACGTGTGTAGATCGAAGCAAGCCGCAGCAGCATTATTCTTGGGGGACCTTGGAGCACAGTCAGTCAGTCAGTCAGTCTATTGCTGCTTCTCCGCAGGCCCGGGGCGAAACTCGAGGGCAAGGCTAAAGTAAGGGTAGGGTAGATTTACGACCTCTCTCTCTCTCTCTCTCATATGACATTTGACTCACATTTGGTTTTTAGGATACTCGTGTGCTCTGTCTCTCTATTTTTCTTTCTTCTTTCTTCTATTCCTCTTTTCCATGCTTGTTCCTCTGTCTTGTATTCTCTATATACCTCTGCTCTCTTTTGCTATATTAGTCTGAGATAATACAGTAAAACCCCCACGCTGAGTCTGGCCGCGAGGCCTTCAACTGCTGCCAATCATGTCGTGGAAGAAGTCGGCCGAGCTCATGGACACGATCCGACATTACTCCAAATTCCCTGCCACGGGCGTGAGCCTGAGGCAGATGGTGCAGTTTGGAGAGAGGCCCTCTGTTGGTATGTTCAATTGCCCGCCTTTCCTGACTGCTACAAAAACAGTATCATGACGTTATGCAGGAACATTGTTCAGAGCTTCGCAATTCTTGTCAGAGGAGCTACCTATACGGTTGGCGCACCGTGTGCAGGAGCTCAGTGACTTGCCTGATGGGCTGAACGATATGCCCTCGATCAAGAGGGTGCAGGATTGGTACGCCCAGTCATTCGAGGTGAGCGATGATGACATGCTCTCAAATTTGGTCTATAAGGCTCAGACAAACGGCGTCACATGTAGGAAATCACAACACTCCAGAAACCCAGTCTGAGCGCCGAGATACGGGAACGTCTATTGAAACCCGCGAAACAAGCCGGGAGAAACTCGCGCGTCTTGAGCGAGACGACGCAGAACCCCAGCGTGCCGCGAGGCCAGTACCGATCGCAATTGAGCACCGGCAACGGAAGCGAGAATGGCGACAACAAGAAAGTGACGGCCACCAGGAGATACTTCAGCGGGGCCGACGACAACGGCGAGTGGCCGCCAGAGCTCAACGACTACAACACGCGCTTCGCCAGCACTCTGGACGTGATCAAGCGGCGCCACGACAGCGTCGTCACCACCATCGCCCAGGGCATCCTCGAGTACAAGCGCAAGCGGCAACGCATGCAGATCGACCACAACATCCAGGCTTTTCTCGATCGCTTCTACATGTCTCGTATTGGCATACGAATGCTGATCGGCCAGCACATAGCTCTGACCGACCAGCGCACCCACTCGGACCCGAACTATGTCGGAATCATCTGCACCAAGACGAACGTGCGCGATCTGGCTCAGGAAGCCATTGAGAACGCGCGCTTCGTCTGTGAGGATCACTACGGTCTCTTCGACGCGCCCAAGGTCCAGCTCGTGTGCAATCCCGACTTGCACTTCATGTACGTGCCGGGCCATTTGTCGCACATGCTGTTCGAGACTCTCAAGAACTCTCTCCGCGCCGTTGTGGAAACCCACGGACAGGACAAGGAGGAGTTTCCCGTGACCAAAGTTGTCGTTGCCGAGGGCAAGGAGGACATCACGATCAAGATTTCGGACGAAGGTGGCGGTATCCCCCGGTCTTCCATTCCTCTGGTCTGGACGTACATGTATACCACGGTGGACCAGACGCCGACATTGGATCCAGACTTTAATAAAAGCGACTTCAAAGCGCCCATGGCGGGATTCGGATATGGACTGCCCATCAGCCGACTTTACGCGCGATACTTTGGCGGGGATCTGAAGCTGATCAGTATGGAAGGGTAAGCCTTTTGCCTTCTCTCTCACCAAAAAGCCCCTCGAAGCTAACCAGCAACAAAACAGCTACGGCACCGACGTCTACCTGCACCTGAACCGTCTATCGTCATCCTCCGAGCCCCTCCAGTGACAACGACCAGTCATGAGAGACGAGTGGTTCCAGCAACGGGGCTCATCACTAGCAGGAAGCGGCGAATCCACAACAGCGATTCCACAATACCAAGTCCGCCCCGGCATGAGCCACCACCACAACAACAACGATAACTCAGACAAAAACAAAAGACACTCGTCTCAAGGATTGACATCGACGTCGAGCAGATCCATCAGCCTGAGCATGGCGTCGCGCGCCAACAAACGCCTCAAACCCATTTCGTCTTCGCTGTCGTCGTCGTCGTCGTCGCCGTCGTATCATCACCGTGAAGTCAGCGAGCGGAGACAGGTCGGCGATGTGGAGGAGTCGATGATGAATGCGGAGCAGAGGGAGCTGAACATGCAGCAGCAGCAGCAACAGGAAGGTCAGCAGCAACCGCAAGGAAACAGAAGTAGCGGCAGCAGCAGCAGGAGTGGGAGTAGTAGTAGCGGGGGATATCCCTTTGGTAGAAACCGGCCGGGAACGCCGTGGTGGAAGAATGTGACGATGGAGGAGGGCATGTAAAGAGCAACACAGCTATGCGAGAGAGAGAGAGAGAGAGAGAGAGAGAGAGAGAGAGAGAGCGAGAGAGAGAGAGCGCAAGACCAGAGCCAAAAAGAAGCGCGAGCGATATAAGCGCAAACCACAGTCGTGCAGCGACGACAGAAGAGAGACATGTACAATTTTAACAGCCACAAATGACCACTAATCGGGACCTTCCCTGATCCGGAAACAAGAAGCAGTTAAGATGACGATGAACAACTCGGCCTCTCTATTCGTGCATAATAGACCTTCGAACATGTGTCAAGAGAGAAAACATGTCCCAAGCCATAAAAGATGTCCTGCGCGGACGGCGCCACTGCGTGGTGCCTTTCTTTCCTTCATTCTCTTCCTTGCACACCAGCGTCGTAGATGTCTCACGTGACTCTCTGTAGTCATTTGAAGGTGAATGTCTGCCTTTCGTTATAGCTGACGACAATAGCCAGGCTCCTCCCCGATCGATCAATGAGGGAAGTCCCTGCCTCTGCCGCTGCTGTGACCCTTTCGAAGGTAGATTCGAGTCCGCAGTAAAGAGAACCAGCATCAAGACAAGCGATCCAGGAAGGAGCTGAAAGAAGAAAGCAAAGACCGTAGAGGCGTCTTCGGCGCTTCCCCTAGCTGCTTTCTTTGAGCGTCTATGCCGAGCGTCTATGCTGCTGAGCTCTCAGGCGACAGTCTCAGTGTCTTCTCTGCCTGTGTGTGCTCTGAACCGAGACGGCGTGATGCCACTCTTGCGATGCCTCGAGCAGACTGCTTCTAGTCGGAGCTGGGCAAGTTGGCCCCGTCTCTGGCTCCCGCCCTCGGGTCCAGCTAGTGGCGCAGTATACGCATGTGTGTTGCGTGACGCACGTGAGACAAGACAAAAGCTCACTCCTCACCGACCGGCTCGGGCCTATTGGCGAACAGAATCTTGCACCTGACAATCTCGACGATTTCCAATTCCTCTGTCCCCTCCTCCTCTCCCGTGTTCTGAGTGACCTTGTTCTGAGTGCCTTCTCTCTTCCGAATCACAGCCAGCGGCTTCCCCAACTTCTTCACTTCCCCCGTCATGCGCTGATGCTTGCCGATGTACAGGTATACGCGTTTCATCCATTTGCCGTCGTCGTTGTTTGTCGGATTGCAGTAGTCGTATAGCGGAAATACCAGGCGGCCGACTTCTGTTGCTTTTGTTGCTTGCTTTATGGGGTCTGAGGAGGAGAGTGAGGGGGAGGATGAGGAAGAGGGGGGTGAGGGCAGGTTGAATGTTCCTTGGACTTCGAGGATCGCTAGCCCCGAGGGCGTGTGTAGAAGGGTCGGGAGGGGGTTTGTTGTTGTTGCTGTTGTCGCTGCTGCAGTCTTTCCGTCGTCGGCATGGTCGTCGCTCGAGGTTGATACTGATGACGACGTCGGTATCGAGTGCGGATGCAGAGGGTTCTGCTGCAGCAGAGGTCGCGGGTGCAGGGTTATGCAGCCCATTGCTTCTGTTTCTAGTGGTTTTCTTCCCGAGGCGAGCTTGCTGCTGGGCTTCTCCGTTGCTGCTGGTCCGAGCTGGTAGTCTGGAGATATCAGGATAAGAAGGGGTCGAGTGTGTCGTAAAGTGATTATTCATGTAGAGAGTAGGTAATTACTGTAGAATAAATGGGATCATCTGGGGAAGACGCGTTGGTTTCTGGTCAGTCGCGTCTTGTCTAGATTGGGAACAGAAAGTGGAAATGCGGCTTGGCGTGGGCTGTTTGAAGCATTGGTTTGAACTGATTGACTGACTAATTCATTGAAGAAACACTTAGTGTTGCTTCCCGGTACGAAGGCATACGAAAAGAAAGAAGAAGACTGTGTTGATCAAGGTATCGTTATATTCTCGCGTTTCATGTGCACTTTTATGTCTTGGTCATCCATGGGACCTCTAGAAACGAAGAAGAATCCTTTCCCATCCTTGTCTTGCTTCTGTCTCGGAAGATTCTGCTCGGGTCGTTGTTGTGTCTCCATGCCTTACTCTGCCATTTCCACCAGCTGCGGCGCCTCTGCGTCCTCGACCTGCTGATCGGCAGCCCCGCCCTCTTGACCAGGCACCCAGTGTCTCGCCCATCTGGGCCACACTCTCTTGTACAGACTGACACCGATGGCATCCATGGGGTTCATCTTGCCATCGAACTGCGCCTTGAAGTAACCGTGCGTGCCGAGCGACTCCTTGATGAAACCGCTTCTGCCGCGCTTGGTCCACAGCTGCAGAGCCTTGAACCACGCCACGTCCTCGTTGTTGAAGAACATGTAGCGCACGGTGACGACACGCTTGTGGATCTTATAAGGATGACCGGTCAGGATGGCGCGTTTGGCGATGACTCGGTTGCTGGCCGGTGCGACCGAGGTGCCCGTGGCGATGAGCGTGTACTCGGGCTTCTCACCCGGTCTCTCGAGAGCCGCCATCTTGTCTTCGTCGTCCGAGTCAATCTCGCGCTCAGGGATGGTAGACGTCTGCTTGAAGTATAGGCACGGCACGCTGCCCCAGATCAGAGGTCCGGTGAATGTAGCCACCGCGGTGCGACCCGGGTGCAGGTAACGCTCAAACTTGTGGACGTTGTTCGGCGTGTTGCCTGCTTGGGAGAAAAGAGGGTTGATGAGCATGCGACGCGGTCCGCATTGCATGATAAGCGTATCCTTGCTCTTTAGGGGCTCGGGGTAGTCGCTGTTGAGCGTGATTGTGTGGTTGCAAGTCGTGCGCTTGTGCTCGTGTCTCAACAACGAAAAGACACCGGTAGGGGCGGGTAGCAGTCGTAATGACTGTACAGAAGTAGTCTCCGGGACGCGCAGATAGACTGCAACTCGAGTGCCGGGCTTGACGCCACCAACGAGAGCCTCGTTGACCATCTTGTGCTTGGCGGCTTTGTAGTTGCCAATCTCGAGCAGGCGCGACTGCTCTTCCGGCTCGTACGGCTTGTCTTCCGATGTCTCCCAATGCGATGTTCGTAGACTCTTGAGGCCTCTGTATTTGGCCAGACGCTCGCGCGCGGCGACGTTGGGGTGGAGTTCGATCTCGTCGGGAAACTCAAGATCTTCCTCGGCTTCTTTTCGTTCAGCACGGTAAGCAGCGAGTTGCTCGGCCTCATCCTCGGGCGAGGGATCGAGGAACATCTCGCTTTGTGGGTACTCAGAGGGAGCGTACTCGGTAGCTTCGCGTCCGGCCATTCCCTCGACACCGTCAGCAGGAATAGGCGCAGGTCCATCCATGTTGAGGTCACCGTCATCGTCGCCGTTGACCGACTCGAGATCGGATCCAGAGTCGGAGAGTTCGCCGATTCCAGCGTACCAGGCGGACTGGTACTTGGAGGTTCCACGGGGCATGCGCTTAGGCAGGTCTTCTTCGACATCAGACTCGTCGGAGAAGTAGTGATGGTCATCCAGGAGGACTCCCTTTTGCTCCGTGGGTGCTAGAGAGACGGGATAATCGTCTTCTGCGTCGTCCATGGCAATCTCTTCGGGCGCGAGCTCCTCCAGGTCGTCCTGGTCGGCCGAGGGTTCTTCGAGCACTTCCAGGGCTGGTGCGGCGTCGTCGACAGCCATTGCGTCCTTTGGTCCTCTCTTCTTGCTCTCCAGCGGGGCGGCAACAATCGTCTCGATCTGGAAGTCACCCCAGTCACCCACCTGAACCAGTCTGTCGGCCTTGAGTCCTCTTCCTCTTACGACACCTGTGACAACAAGACTGTCCTCTGCAGACTCGGGAAGATGCAAGTGGTCCAGCAACATCCAGCTCCTGTCCTCTCTCCATCTGATGCCCTTGGGTGTGGTTGTGCAGAGTGAGCGGACAACGTTGGACGAGTCCTGGCGGGAGTCAAGAGAATGCACACGCTCCTGGGAGTTGAAGAAATGGGTGATGAAGCTCTTCAGACTGGCCAGGACTTGCGGTCGTCTCTTGGCGGGCTCGATCTTGTCGATTCCTTGGGCGACGGTCATGACGTTGGAAACACCCTGGCTCTCGATGGTGCGCAGCATGCTGTCTCCCAAGGCATCCACCTCTTCGTTTGCGCTCATAACAAACAGAACAAAGTCGGCCAGACGACAGGCATCCATGGCGTCCATGACGTTCCTTCGTGCGAGCGTGATGAACTGCAGCTTCTGCTTGAATCTGGCGATGTCCAATCGGTATGTTCCAGACTGCGGGATCTCGTCCTCGACGTCGACACTCTGCATCAGGCTCTTGACAGCTTCGGTGCTCGAAATATCTTCACAGAGAGGAATGACTGCGATGATCCTGGGAGCGCCATCCTTGCCGGCAAAGACGCTGGTGGCCTTGTCGTGTTCGGCGCCTTTGGTGATTCGGAGCTGCTTTGCCTTGTTGCGACGGTCGAACTTGGACATGACCTGCTGGTGCGGCGTCTTTCTCGCTCCTTTTTCGAATGACAGTGACTCGACTTTGCCTGGAGCGAAGAAAGGTCTAGTCAGACTCGTGCAGGTATGGTATGCAGGTGGAAGCGACAGAACACAACGTACCCTTGCTTTTCTCCTTCAACGCTCCCTTGGACAGATGCTTGGACTTGAAGGGCTTGTGCGAAGACTTGGTGGTGCTCCGGTGGTGGTGCTGCTCGTTGGAAACCATGTTGGCGCCGCTGCTGCCTCCGGCCTTGAATCTGAACGGGATTGAGTGATCCAGTTTTCTGTTTCTTTTCTATATCATGGAAGCAGTCGAGGTTTTCGTGTAGGCCAAAGGGTGCCTCCTTCTCGCTCCTTGGATGGCTGAGATAGAAATGAATTGATCCAAAAATAAAAAGATGGAATGGATTTTAGGGTCCGAATTCAGAAATTCCAGATTGGGCAGCCGCGGGCTATCGATAAGCCGGAGAGGAAGGATCGAAAGCTTGGCGTTTGTTTGACCTCTCATGACTCGAACCACTCTCCATCGTCCCTTATCGCTGACTCGTGATATACCAGAAGTTTGAAAGAGCCATGACGTAGGATTGATAGAATGATTGACATGTGATCGTACCTTCCTCATTTCTACGCAGTCGACGAAACAACCATATGACTTTACACACCTTACCTTGTCTTTACCAATTCTACCTTACAGTTGTAAGACACTTCATACTATATCAGATTCCCATTCAGCTTCTTATCGCATCACTTGTCCCAATTGGAACAAGAAAAGCCATTGTCCTCACATTGCAGCATTCTACAGCAACCAATACCAAACCTCCCCAGCAGATCACCCATCCGAGATCCATCAAGATGGAAGACCCAGGTAAATACCTACATCTCACCCGATCATCCCCTCCCAAAAAAGACCCCCACCCTAAACATGACCTTTCAACCAACTCCTCTCCAACCAGTCCGCGAGATCCCCTCGGTCATCTCCCAGCTAGTCAGCACCCCGCCCCAGGAGCAAGCCAGCGCGATAGAGAAATACTTCACCCCAAATGCGCAGTTCACGCACCCCTTCTGCCGCACCGGCTCCTACTCCAACTCTCGCTACCTGATCTCGCGCATCTACCGCTGGTACAAGATCATGTCGCCGCGCATCAGCGCGCGTGTGACGTCCGTGTCGTTCGACGAGGCCAATGGCGTGCTGTATGTCGGCATGACGCAGGTCTTTGCCATCTGGGCGGTGCCGACGCATAGGTCCGAGGTTTCGCTTGTCACGGTGCTGCATCTTGAGCGGCTGCCCGCGAGGAGTAAGGAGGAGGAGGTGAGGTTGGGCGGAGGCAAGTGGCTGATTACAAGTCAGAATGATCTGTATCAGACGGATCAGTTTGTCAAGTTCATTTTGCCGTGGTTTTGGATGCTCGTGCCGCTTTGGCAGCTTGTGGCTACTTGGGTCTGTGTGCTTATGAGTTATGTTTTCTTTCCGGTTACATGGTATGAGGAGAAGTATCAGCATAAATTCACCAGGGACGAGAAGCCGCCTGCGTGGAATGATGCTAGGTGATGGTCGGAATTTTACGAGGTTTGGCGTTGAAGCATTGTTATGGATGTTCTATGTCATGCTATTCCCATCATTCACCGTCCGTCTAGCGTGTCTCGTCAGATTCCTCTTTTCCGCCGCCTGACAGCCTCGTCCATTCATCCCTGGCTGACCAAGACTCCCCTGACACCAAAGGCCTCAGTACGTGTGCGTCTTCTCATCGGCAGGCATCCCGAGTCCGTTCCTGATCTCGGTCTCCTTTTCCACAACATACTCTGGCAAGTTGATGCCGATTCCCATAAACACAAAGAGCGCCCACTTCCAGCGGAACGGGTTGATGACCACACACTGTTTGTTTGACACTAAAATCAGCCTCTTCTCAACAATTACACCCAAGCCTGGACAGCACTTACAAAGGTAAACCACCAGATCAGCTCGCTGTACGTGAAGAAATCAAATGCTTCCGTCGGGCTCATCCTCTTGACCCACTTCGTCATGTCGATCCATTTCTCCATCCAGTACGTCGATGGTCGAGTCAGAGGATCGATCAGGAACATGAGCAAGATACGTGTGTAGACACCGATGTGAAAGTTTCCGACCGTGCCGATGGCGTTGACGTAGGTGCAGTTGTTGGCGCAGATGCTCCTGTGCTGGGGAGGGAAGGTTTGAAGGTACCCTGGTCACTCAATGTCAGGACTCCTGCATAGCCAGTACATTAGCGAAAAGACTCACAGTTTGGCGGGAGGTACGGCTCCTCGAAACACTCCTCGGGCAGGAATTTCAGACTAGGCCGCTTGTAGCCCGTCGCCATGATGATCACTTCGCCTTCCACAAGCTTCTCGCGGCCAGGTCCATTCTTCGGTACGCCTTGGGATCTGTGATTGAACTGTATACCGTTGTCCTCGACTTCGACGATATCTCCTCGAAGCCATTCTGCTCTCCCTTCGCGAATCTGGTCCAAGATATCCGTGTTCACCATCGGCGTCTCTTCGAACAGTCCACCGGTACCAGGGGGTGGCGAGATGTCTGTCAAGTCACGATAGAAGAACATTCGCAGGAGTTTCTCAGGTATCCATGAAAGAAATGTCTCCTGTCCGAAGATGTTGAAGGCCAGGAGCATGTCGATGACCGGGTTTCGGGGTATGATCCACTTCTCTGACTATTCATGATGGTTAGCAAAGCATCTAGTTGAACATATATGTCGGTACGCACCCTCGACAAGATTTTGGCCTTCTTGGCCCCCTGTTTGGCACAAAACTCCATGGCTTCAACGGCGCTCGCACCACCACCGATGATGAGGACCGTCTTGTCTTTCACGTTCTTGCCATCCAATCTACTCGAGTGGTAGATGTCACCCTTGAACTTCTCTTGGCCAGGAATTTTAGGCATCTTAGGGTCACCGCAAGAGCCAACTGCAGCCACAATACCGTCAAAGGTTCCGTGACCTCCGTCGTTAATGACCCATTTGCCATGGTGATTTTTACGAACTGAGTCGACCTTGTAATTGAACTTTGTCTTGTCTTGCAAACCATATGTCTCCCAGATCTTCTTGACCTCGTCGACAATCTCTTTTTGAGTAGGATAGCCCTTACTCCATGAGACCGAGGGGAAGAAGCGATACATGATGGAATGAATCTGGAGACCAGATGTTGAATTCACTTTCTAAATTTCTGGTCAGCAAGGCAATTTGCATAGTTTCACTTCATGTCATCTCACAGCCCAGATGCCACCAATGGCATTCTTCCCGCCAGCCTCAAAGATCATGACATCGAATCCATGTCCAACACAGTGGCTAGCAGCAGCGACACCTGTGAGACCGGCACCGATGATAGCAATTCTGGGTCTGCGGAGTTTCTTTCCTGGAGGTGGAGGTATAGGTGAAAGCAGTTTAGCGAGGAGGGTCTGGTAGATGTTGTACCAGACCATGAATATTCGGTTAATCATCTGTCCCACGGTATCGAGTGGGCCAGCCATGATGATTGTTGAGGCTCTTCGACGGGGAGAATGCTATATACTACCAATATACTCGAGTAATCCGAGTCAAATGCAAGCTCTTGAACAGGAGCTCTGCATGTTAAAAAGAGTAAGACAAACAAACTTCAGGCTATCCACGGAGCTCTTTCACATGTCAAACGCATGTCCAGTGAGGGAACTGCGACGTCATTCGCCAAGATTGTACCTGGATTCGGAGTTCGGAGGACGTCGAATCAACAACTCCCGCCGAACATGCTTCCTTGCATCTTCTTCGTTGGCCATCCCACGTGAAATAAGGCTGTTGTAAGCTCGATAGAGAACTGCCCGTGTATTTGTAACGCCGATTTGTTGAAACGCGTTACCCTCATGACCACATCATCACATGCCGTAGCCCAGAGAGTCGACCAGTACATTGCTCCACAAGTCAAGTGCTGTGTGTGTGAAATCGGCATCCGTGTCTTAATTACTTGTAGGTAGAGCCGGCAGCAATGGCGGCTCGAAATGTCGTGCCCTCGGTCTTGCTCTCACTTCGCTTGTTTGATGATCCTGCATGCGTTGTGCAGCTATCTTACTCCTGCTGCTGCTCTTATGGTCTTCTCAGTAAACAGGTATAAACTGATGAGCAAATTCGTCAAGATCGGTGCTGTACAGAGATACTCTCAGAGCGGGTCATCTGAGTTGTTCCTGAGCTTCATAAATGAGCTTTTCGAGCCCGCATGCACCCCGAGGCATGTCAATTCTGCTTCGACGTCTAGCCTTCTCCAATCGTCCACATATTGATACTTGCTGTCAATCCCAACTTGACCATTGCTGTTCTCTCCAGCTCCGTAGACGTGACCATCTTGCATCAACAACAGTGCGTGACCGTCTCCGACAGCAATATCAAGCACATCCATAGGCTCCCCATTGATCGAATCCAATATATCTATCAGAGCAACCTCTGATGGGTCAAGATCTGCCAACGCACGCAAGGTGTGTTCTGTACCTGGCGTTCCCCTTCCCCATATGTAGGCAGCGCCATCCTCCGACAATACTATTGTCATCCAGCATCCAGCTGCGACCTTGGCAATCTTCACTCCGCCGAGCGCCTCCACCATGCCTGGTTCATCGGCGCTCGCGAGTGTCTCGTCGACCGTGCTGGTGTTGCGTCCGAGATTACGATGGCGCGCATCACCCCACGTGTAGACCTCGCCGCTGTCAAGGAGAAGAACAAAAGTGGTGGCACTCGCCGTGAGCTGTTTGATTCGGCCCTCTATAGCGTGACTTTTGTTGCCGCGGTATATACGTCCCAGTGATCCTGTCGTAGAGTCCACAACCCAATGTTTGAAGTCGATGAAAGTAGGGAACTCAAATATCTGTGCAAGACCTGTCTCAGGCTGACCCAATACAATCGCTACCTTGCCGTTACCAGCACATGCTATACGTGCAATCTTGGGGCGGTCGGGTGTTGACAACAGCGCCAGCCTATTAGGCGTCGTGATCTGGCAGAACCTAAAGCTACTGTTCAAGGCCCCTATAAGGCCATTGTGGTCGCCGATGCCATGATCAAACTTCTGATCTGAGTCAAGCAGTATTTCGATCTGCGTCCAGTCATCGCATTCAATGCCTGCGCGAATTAATGTGTTATCAACCTTCACTGGTCTAATTGGTCAGCGTAAGTGTAGGACTACGAAAGGAATAAAGTGCGCCGTACGGATCGTTTCACTCCAGCCGGCAAAGAAGACGTCGTCTGCTGTGTCATGGATCTTCTGGGGCGTGCAGATGTCGTCATTTGTGTCATTTCGCAGTTGACCAAATGCATTGAACCCACACGCGTATATCATTGCGATGGTGATGGTGTGGGTCTATTTTGGCTTAGTCTCTTCTGTTGTTGAAGTATTACACTCACGACGTGTAAAGCAAGATCTCACAATCTGAGTCCTCAGATCTATAATCGCACAAGTCGGAACATTTCTCTTCCCTGGAGGAGATCAAGATAGTTACAGTGGTAATCGAGCTGCTTTGCTTTCCGTCTATAATTCTCACTGCATGGTAGATACAAATAGCAGAAGTCGACGTCCGGGCAATGTCAATCACAGCCAGGGTCGCCCTCCCCGCATACGTGTAGAAAGCTGAATAACTCAGGTAAAGATGTGGTCCCCACATCATATCACCCCACACGAAGTACGGTACTTGTCATAGACCACATCTGTTGAAGATAAACCCACGTAGTGCAGTGCAGCATTTACTGTGCTGTGAACTGTAGTATGTGAGACCCTCAAGTCCCGAGCTGCAGTGAGCAGCCCAAACGGTCATATGCATCACATGAGTTGGCGGGTTCTGATTGATTAGCTACTTTGCTGCGGTATAGGTACCTGAGGAAGTGGGATCCACACAGCGGCACGGCAAGCGACGACTAAGGTGCTGTATCACATCTTACCTCACTCATGGGGCAGATCATGGCTTTGCCTGGCGTAGCTCGATGCTTTTGACTTTGGTCATTCATGCTATCGTCGGCGGTCCGTAATAGCCGTGATTGGCTGTATCGTAAGGCTATTAATATGTATATATATAACATACCACCCCAACTTGTCTGCGCGAGTCTATGCCCAGCTAGCAGGTTGACTGTCGCAACTCTTATCTTACAATCAAAGAGCGAACATAGCAGCATAACAATCCCCAACCATGACCTCAGTCCAAAAGACCCTCGAAGTCCCCCACCTAGGCGGCACGACCGCAAACTACTGGCTCTCATCCGCCGACGCCTCCAAGCCGACTCTGGTGCTAATCCACAGCTTCGCGACAAGCGTGGACATCTACAGACCTCAATTCTCCAACAACGCACTGACTGGGAGATATAATCTCCTCGCTGTGGATGTGCTCGGTCATGGCAAGACGCGAACCAAGAGCCCGCATTGGACTTATTGGGACACTGCTATTGTGAACCTGCAGGTCTTGGAGCAGCTGGGTTTGAAGGCGGGATATGTGCCTGTGGGCACGTCGCAGGGAGGATTTGTTGCTGTGCGTATGGCGCTGCTTGCGCCTCAATCAGTAGGACCATTCTCATTATCTGATACATCTTGTATCACGATCATATAGATATGGGAGGCTAAGTGACAGCATAGGTGCTAGGTATCGTCCTGCTGGGAACATCACTAGACTACGAATCCGAGCGGACCATGAAACTACGCTGCTGGGACGCGGGCAAGATCCTGACGGGTATCATTGACGCCTTGAGCACCACGGGCAGCATGCCTGACTTTGAGCCCGACGACAACTTCTGCGACCTCACCATCGACACTGGCTTCGGGAGTGGCGTCTCGAGCGCGGATCGTGACTTCTGGAGGCAGGCGATCAAGACGAATTGGGGTGGCGATGCGGGTCGCAGACAGGCGCGAATGGCGGCGATCTGCCTCCGAGACAGAGATGGTCTCCACGGACGTGTCTTTGATGTGCTGTGCCCGGTGTTGTGGATGCAAGGCACTGCGGATGTCGTGTACAGCGTCGAAAATGCGACGGAAGAGATCAAGTTGTTCGTCAACAGTCCGGACACGAGGTTGCAAGTTGTCGACGGTGGGCAGCATTACTTGAGTTTCTCCAATCCTGACGAGGTCAATGCCGCACTGCTTGATTTTGCGACGAAGTGTGCGAATGAAGCATGAATCGAACATAAACGCAGAGCGTTGCATAATGATGAAATTAAATGTATATCTTCAGAGCCATCCGTCCTTCATCCTCCGGACCTTTGAAGGTCCATCCAAGTAAACGCCACAACACCCATGGAAACGTTCACAAATATTGTCATCACCTGAACTTGCTAGCAACGACCGCGAGAATAAGGAGAACCAGCACCGTTATAATCGAAATGGTGATTATTTTGTTCGTAGCCATCCTGAGTGAGACGTCAGCCAATGTGCAGTATTGTGGGTAAGCTTGGGCCGGTCATTACCTACGGGCCATGCCCCTGAGAGTCTTGTTGCTTCTGTCCGTGTAACCTTCACTCTCCAGCAGAGTGCCTCGAGTGTGCTCAATGGTCTCGCGCTGTCTGGCGAGGTCGGCAAGTGTATTGCGGCCAACATCCTCGGTCTCCAGAGCAATACGCTGACTCTCCCGCAAGCGGCCGCTGGATCTTTCAAGTCTATCGGTTCCTGACAAGAGCTGTTGCCTCTGCGCCATTTGATCGTCCTCGGTCGGATTGTCAGTGTAACGCTTGCCGAAGAGCGCTGATCGATCGCTGGTGAGTGAGTCCAACTTGCGCTTGGCGATGTCGACATCGGTCTGGTAGTTGCGGAAGCGGACATTCGTCTTGGTCTTCTGACTGGCGGGCAGATTCTCCTTCTCCATGCGCATGCTATCAAGCTAATACAGACGACAAATCAGCGACAATTGCATGGGTCGATCCGTGATAAGCGACTACTCACAAGCTCTTTTGCCTCTTCTATCGAACGTTCTGCCCTGCCGATTGCAGCCTTGCGCTGCTCGCCAGAAAGCTCCACAATTTGGTCGAGGACCTGGCTGAGGTCGGCTTGCACGAGTTTCAGTTCTGCTTCATAATTGCTGAAGAGCTCGGAGCCAGTATCTGTGTCCAGAGGGTTGGCCATGATGTATTGCTGATCGAGGAGCGCGAGCGGTTGCTGCCTGTGTTGACTAGTAGCGGTGGGCGGTGTTCGATGGTCCTTGTCCTGAGTTGAGGCGAGATGATATGACTAGTACCAGAAATATCACAGAAGCAGTCTTCGGAATTCGAAGAGACGGCAATGTAATAATTGACGATGATTTATTGGCGCATAGAGTTGTAGTGCTAAGGCAAAGTAATGTATGGTATAAAGGCATCCGCTTTCAGTCGTCCCTTGACGTCGCGGGAAGGGAAGGCACCCCGACCTCCGCACCTCGGCATCTTGGCGTTCTCCCTAATGTCCTTAGCCGTCTTGTAATGTTGAATATCACAGTACAGTAATATGGACTTCTCGTGTTCGTCTAGACAGTCACTGCGTACTGTGGGTACAAGCGCTTCTCAGACAGTTACTGCTAGAACTCGAATAGACATCATCAACAGTCTAGGTCGACGATTGACCATGTTGTTGCAGGCTCTGAGAACGACCCGTTCTCGTGCAGCGCATAGTCTTGGCACGCAAAAGTCAATGACATCGCTCCCCTCAGTTACGATCTGGGTGAACAAGACCAGGTAGGCTTCATCGCGGTTTGTCTAGCATGGTCGCGTCGTAGAATGTCTTACAATTGTGGCAACGGCTGCCTCTGCCCATGCCGTTTCACTCTTCTGAGAAGACCGCTTTCTCTCGTCATATTCTTTAGCATTTAGCACGACAGTTAGCATGGAGAGGAAGCGTGTTGCTATCATCGGTAGTGGTTGCGCCGGACTTGGTGCCGCGTGGGCTCTCCAAAGTACGGATCATGAGATACATGTATTCGAACGGTCGGATCGTCTAGGTGGTCACACGAACACTCAAGTCTGGAAGCATGGCGCCCATAGCACGGCTGTCGACACCGGCTTCATTGTCATGAATTCTGCGACATATCGTTGGTACACCCCTCGATCTGAAGTTCTTGGAGCATCGGGGTACTGACAAGCTGTAGCCAACTTGATCAGATTTCTAAACGAGGTCAACGTCAAGATCGTGCCAACCTTGATGACTTTTGGCGTCTCGCGTGACAGTGGTCTCTTTGAGTGGTCTGGCACCGCTGAAGGTATCTTTGCTCAGAAGGAGAACATCTGGCGTCCCAGCTTCTGGCACATGATATTTGACATCATAAGATTCAATCAGTTTGCCGTGGATCTACTTGTATATGACAACAAGCTCAGCCAAGGTGTCAATCGTGCTGAGCAAACAATTGGCGAGTATCTAAATGAACATGGCTACTCGGAAGCATTCAAGGATGATTATCTGATACCCATGACTGCGGCCGTATGGAGTACTTCCCCTGACAAGACAAGTCTTGAGTTCCCAGTCATTACTTTGGTCCGCTTCATGTGGAACCATCATCTCCTATCTACGATTGCCGCACGACCCACATGGTTAACGATCAAGGGCGGTTCTCAGAACTACATTGATGCCATACTGCAGAGAGCGGACCCACAGAAGCATCACTTCCATACCAACTCGCCTGTCACTACTGTGACACGAAAACAACAGAATGGTCAGCTCAAAGTCGATTTGACGTTCACGAACAAGAAAATAGGAGCCCTGGAGACGTCAACTTTTGATCATGTCATCATGGCATGTCACGGCGACGATATTCTGCCTCTCTTGTCGTCTGATGGCCAATTTGCTCCGTCAACCACCGAAAAAGACATACTCGGTGCTTTCCAAACATCAGAAAATGTAGCATACCTTCACTCTGACCTCTCGTTGATGCCAAAGCGGCGGCAAGTATGGACGGCATGGAACTATCTCACAAGATCTACTCCGTCCAAGTTGTCCCAGCCAGCATGTGTTAGCCTCACATACTGGATGAACTTGCTTCAGCACCTACCAGAGGAGACTTACGGTCCAATCCTGGTCACTATGAATCCACCGCATGCGCCTGACCCAAGTCATACCCAAGGGAAATACGTGTACCGACATCCACTGTATACGGTGTCGGCAGTACGTGCGCAAAACAGGCTGAGTGAGATACAAAACACATCTGGTATCACTTACTGTGGAGCATGGACAAAATATGGGTTTCACGAAGACGGCTTCAGCAGTGGCCTGAAAGTTGCTATCGACCACTTAGGCGCGAGGTTACCTTTCGATTACACAGACTCGACCTTCTCCCGTGGTACAGCACCATCGTTGAACGCTAAGGATTACGTCGTACGGGCTTGCATCTCGATCATCTACAGACTAATCCTTCTATTACGGCTTGTCACAGCTATCCCACCAGTTGGAGCGTTCTTGAACGTCATTCTCGGGCTACTTCACAAGCCCAGAATGGGGCTGCAGAAGAAAGTGGACTAAGGGACGGATTGACGTTGCAGTACGGTTTGCATATATATGAATAAATCGTATCATAGATTAGATTGTAGGGTAAGATAGATGAGATAAATCACAACTCTCGTGT
Source organism: Neodothiora populina (assembly GCF_041146345.1). Classification (NCBI taxonomy): domain Eukaryota; kingdom Fungi; phylum Ascomycota; class Dothideomycetes; order Dothideales; family Dothioraceae; genus Neodothiora; species Neodothiora populina. Next base: position 266,972 of record NW_027191408.1, on the reverse strand, counting down.
CTACGATACATACCATCTCTACACAATCTCCATACCACCTGCTTAGGTACTGATCGCTGTGCCCTGCCGAGTCCAGGAGTTAAGTGAAACAAACGCTGTAGTGTGAGGATTTGCCCGTTCGTGCCGTGAGAACAGCACGCGGGGGTCAAAGCTTTGGACATCTTTCGCGACCATCACTGAAAGTTGTATCTTGACACCCACCTTTTGCACGATTCCCTGCGAAAGACAACAATCCGAAATACTCCACCGAGTTCGTCCTAATCGCTTCTGAACGATTGACTCAGTGTGCTTCAAAGATGGCTCCTGCAACTACTGGCCAGATCTTCAACAAGGATGAGAAAGTTCTCTGCTTCCATCACGAACTCCTTTACGAAGCAAAGGTGCTCGATGCGCGTCCTGTCGAGGCCAGTGACAAGAAGGGCCCATGGCAGTACAAGGTGCATTACAAAGGCTGGAAAAACACGTGAGTTGACTCTTTTCATCGCACTTTGGTCATGATTGCCTGCGCGGAACAAACATATCGTATACTATGCTTGCTTGAATGTACGTGAAACCGCATTATGTTGGTCTTCACGTTACCTGCATATCCTGTATGCTTATCAGGAAGCAATCATGACCCTTTTCTGCTTCCTTAGACTGCGTCTTTTGTGTTAGTCGTGTGTGTGTGGCGACTTGTGAAGAAGCTTATGCGCATCGCGCCACCTGCTTCTTGATTGATGCTGACTTTAAAACAAACGCAGCTGGGATGATTGGGTTCCGCAAGATCGTCTGCGCAAGCATTCTGATGAAAATATTGAACTTGCACGAAATCTTCGAAAAGAAATGGATGCGCAACGCAAAGCTGCTGCCAAACCAGCACCTACGTCTACGCGTAAGCGTGCTTTTGGCGGTGATCTGAATCCTGCGTCCTCAACTAGAGGCAGCGAGGAGAGAAATTCGACCGCAGCTGCTCCACCTTCCAGAGGAACTAAAAGGGGTCGCGAGTATGAAGGTATTGATAAGGTATGTGGTTCCAAATCTCACCTCAACACTACTGTTTTCAGTATATGTTGGTACACCGTCATTACTTCTTACTTCCTGAAGCGGATGTGATGAGTGTGTGTGCATCAATAATATTATGCTGTGCAGCAAGACTGTAGCGTCACAAGATTGGCACGATGTGATTGATCCGACGGGCAAATGTTTTGGGTGTCGCTAACGTTATGACTATAGGAGGAAGATTATCTTCGAAGACCCGCAGTAAAGATCTTCATGCCTGAAACTCTCAAGGCAGTACTTGTCGACGACTGGGAGAAGGTGACAAGAGAAAATCGACTTGTGCCATTACCTTCATCTGCTCCTGTTACGTTATTCCTAGAGGACTATGCTGCATCGGAGAGCGCGAATCGTCAACCTGGTAGCGCAGAGAACGACATCCTCGAGGAAGTCATAGCTGGAGTTAAAGAATATTTTAACAAAAGCTTAGGTCGGATTCTGCTCTACAGGCAGGAAAGACCACAGTACCAGGAGATCTATCCTCAACTTGTCAAGGGCACAGGCGAATTGGCGGGCAAATCTGTCGCAGATGTCTACGGTGTCGAACATCTCTGTCGTCTTTTTGGTACGTATATAATCCCACATGATATTCACACCCCATAGAGCTGAACGAAGACCCGCAGTCTCCATGCCGGATCTCATCGCACATACGAACATGGACTCACAGGCTGTGAGCCGGTTACGCGAGGAACTTCACAAGATGACTACATGGCTCAGCAAGAACATGGCGAAGTATCTCTCCGTTGAGTATGAGCATGCTTCGCAGGAGTACCTAGAAAAGGTGAAGTAATGCGCCAAGATGAGTGGCAATGGGGGGTTTGCATCAGCTACGGCGCAATTGGTGAGATGGTCATTGACTTTGGGAACTGCATAGGCGTCAAGGACTGGTTCATATGATAGAAGAATACTTGATATCCTCTTTTTCTTGGTATACTTTATGGTTATTTTTACCATTCTTCCTGCAATTTCCGACACGATGAGATTATTCTTGGGACACAGACGATCTGCCGTATCTCATCTTGACTCGCCAAAGAGTCGAGCCCATCGCGATCCGAAGTTGACTATTACGGATGCGGAACCCAGGTCAGGGGTGTTACCAGAAACTTTGACTTCGATGACAACCCTAATGATGTACGAACACTAGCCCGCCAGGCACAGCTGTACATTGAAGCTGACATGTCGATGTGGCATATGGGGGTATGTGTCGGGTAGAGTCATGGCGTCGCTTGGCTCGTTGTAAGCGCATATGTGCTCTATGCATCTAGCCACGCCAGGTGTCCGGGCAGCCCAATCGCCATTTCTCCACAACCGTGGAAAGCCTGAGTAAGGGCACGGAGCCTGTTGAGCCTGTGCTCAAGTCTTGCCGCATAACAGGCAGGCGGCCCTTGCAACCGGCGGTGATAGGGTAAAATAAGGTAGCGTGCAGTTATACGAGTGCCGTCGGGGTTGTACGCATTATGCGTATGTCCGCAATGGCCCATGACGATCATTAATCAAATCTTTCTATTAACATATGCAAAAAAGTTGGCTGAGATTGTGCTTGAAGCCATTATTCAGGACACTGGCGACCACATCGAGGGGAGTTTTTGAGCAAAAAGTCTTTTGGCTTTTGCCAAATTGTACTTACGTGTGAGGCGTGGACTATTGGATGGGGTGGCAGCGCCTCGCCTGGCAATGCGGGACAAGGTCGTTATGCTACCGATAAGGATCCAGAAACGGCTTGTGTGAGATGAGACCCTGGGGTCACTCATGATCGTCAGCTTCTTCCCGCACATCGTCAGCGGGCACCACTCACCGAATAATAAAGTTCTCTGGACTCCCATCTCCTCTCCAACTTTCCCTTATACCACTGATACTGGGAGATGAGCCGGATCTGAGTAAAAATGAACATCTCAAGACAGATCACCAGTTGCCAGTCGCCTCAAGAGTACCCTTAGGAAGCAGTACTCAGAGCACTCTTGCCTTGGCCCACGAGCCCGGCGGTCCGGGGTTCCGAGTCCAGCTATGGTGGCCTTGATTATCGAAACAGGAATATGGTTCAGCGTAGTGATGCTTGTGGCAATATGTCGATTGTGAGACGATCTTGCTGTCTCTCGACTCAGACTGTCTTTTGCTGATTTTTGTTATTCTAGTACTTCACGGATAATGGCCGTTGGCTCACTCCGCAAACTTCAGTCGGATGATTTGGTTATGGTGTTCGCGCTTTGCACTTACATAACCCTGGTCGTCACTATCAATCATGTCGCTCACGCGTCAACCAATCTACTCCCACCTGGTTTTGACGTCGGTACCTTGACACCACAAGATATCAAAGAACGGGAATATGGCAGCAAGTTAACCTTGGTCGTTGAACAGTGTCAAATTGCCACAGTGTAATACTCTCGTCTCATAGAGCATCTTACCATCTATCTTACTAATATTATTACAGATGGGCAGCTAAAGCTTGCATTCTGATCATGTATTCTCGACTTACTATTGGGCGCATGGAGAATATCGCCATTAAAATCTTGGCAGCCTACGTTGCATTTGGCTTCGTCTTCATGGAGATATTCTATTTCGGTGTGTGGTGTAGGCCGTTCAAGGCCTACTTCGAAGTGCCAACCCCATCGGAGCAGTGCAATGCGGCAATCAATCACCTCATCACCAATGCCGTTTTCAACCTTTCGTCAGATGCGATCCTTCTGATAATTGCCTTGCCGATGTTTATTCGATCACGATTCCCCCTACGGAAGAAAATAGCCTTGGTCTCCGTTTTCGGACTCGGTCTTTTCGTGATCCTGTGCGCAATACTCAACAAGTATTACTCCTTCACGCAGCCTTTCGGCAGTCTATGGACGTTCTGGGTATGTATCCGTATACCTGCCGCTACTTTGATGCCTTACTCACTAAATCCTAGTATGTCCGCGAGAGTAGCACAGCGCTTCTCGTCACGAATCTCCCATATATTTGGACAGTCCTACGTAGGGTGTTCAAGTTCAAGGCCCTTGATAGTACGATATCCGAAGGAACTTATGGCTCAACCCCCCTTTCACGAATGAGGAGCGCAGTTCCGTTCACCAATAACCAACGACGAACACAGGTTGAACAAGGGTTGGATCCAGAAACTGGACGGCAATTCTCCGAAAACAGACAGCCGAGCGTTTCCATGACTCCGTTCAGCAAGGAAGAAGCCGGTTTGTACTTTCTTACCACTCCGTCTCAGACGGATAGCTGGGGACATAGCTGGACGTCTAAATATTCCGACGTATCGCCCAGGACTCCTTCGAGATGCATCACCAAGGATGCACTCCTGCCGCCTCGCTCACCATCGTTTTGAGCAACCCTACGCTGATGAATGTTCTCATACCAAAAATTTCCTTTTCTCATGGCAGTATGCAAGGTTCTTAGTGGACCACTAATGCTACTCGACGACCGATCAACTGCAGCTATCGAAAGCATGACGAATCCTAGACGCCAAGTTATGATAATGAGCTGCGTCCCTTCCGGCCGCAAAACTTCGCGATCTACGATTGTCGCTGCAAATTTCCTTCTAACTTCAAAGATACCCCATTTTCCTTATCAACGACGAATCCTTCGAGGCTCAACAGAACTTAGTTGAGGCGTGTTCATGAGTCGGTTTCTACATATTAGATAGCATTTTGAATGAATATAACCATCATTTAACTTAATTCTCATCATCATGAACGTCTTGTTTGCGCGGATGTATCGGTCATCCACAGTCGCAGCATGACACCTTCGTGTTCCGGATGTTCAGGTACGAGATGACCGTACCACAACGTTGGCAGGCTACTGTATATCCGCGAAAACCGCGGTACCATTGAAATGTGACTGGCACAGACCAACCCCATGGTCTTCACTATCCCAACGTCTATTGTCTGAACAGGAATACGCTCCGGACATGAATCGTTTGTAGTTACCGTTCTGCAGACAAAACAACATGTCCCTGCCTGGCATAACAGAACTTGGTAGCAGAGCATAAGGACTGATATATCTGATGTAATGCGCACGTCCGATGTAAAATGCACAAGCGTCGCGGAAGTATAACTTCATTACCGAACTCGTGTTTCGCGTAGACAGCGATTTTGTGTGGCCTCATGATGCTCGCCCGTTTTTCTTTTTATTCTGCTCATAATCAGCATGGGATCAGAGTCAAAATGACGTACAGTCATCTGGCACCGTAATAGCTCCTTATTGCAATTGTTAATGAAACATCCAGAAGCACAGGGTGAAAGTTTTCTTCGGTAGGACCTTGGGGAGCACGGCAAGATGAACAATTTCTTTGTGTCGCTGGACAATGTGACTCGGTACGACTCGTGCGGTACATAGAGTAGAGCACGCGAAAATGCATCTCGGATGTGTTCTTCGTGAATGACTTTCAACGTGAGGTTTCAGACATTACGATCTTGATGTATAAACGAAGATCGGATTTGACCAATTATGGAACTAACGTGCAAGGGGTAGGTCTTTTGGGACTAACCAAACGCTAGGGCTCGGGAGCAATGTGTCAATGGTATAGACTGAGAGGCTCGAGCTTGGGGCGAAGGCGGGGGAACGTGCCAGTTGGAAGTGCCTAGGTAGGTAGATTCTCATCATTTCCGCCGGTCGCGGGGTTCTGCCGTTTCGCATAACACATGGAAAACGTGCGAACTCAACATCCGAGTTAATTCACCGTCATTCGTGTTCGCGACCACTCGTGAATACAGTTACACCACAGGCAACAGCTACTCGCCTGTTTTGCCGAGGATACTGTAGAATCATGTTCAGCAGCCCGCCTCCACGTGTGGTTTCCCAACGAACACAAAAGCTTAACCAGCCGTGTCGACACTACGGCCCCTCAATCTGGTCTACTTTTCAGCCACGCTTCCCAAACCGTGGTGAATGAGGGGGAGCTGATGCATTCGTGTATTGAATTACAGTTCGAGGAAACATCGAATGCTAGATTTGCCGCTCTCTCATCGGCAAGAGCTCGCTAACTGCCATAAGACATGTACGACTTCGGTAAGGCAGTTGGCATCTCTCCGCAAATGGCAACCTGCTTCGTTCCCGGTCGCTTTTTGGTGAAGTACCCTCTTGTCTTGGGTGTACCAGCTACTTGCTGATCACGCCTTCGATATTTCGAAACCAGACGACCGCCAGTCTGGGAAGTCATGGTCAATGATGATCTATCCAGGACTGCTCGATGTACCGTAGGCATGACTTGCATCTGACGATGCAGGTTTCAGCTGTCTTCAGGTGCTTCAACCGGGAAGGATGCATGTGGCTAGCATGGATGTTGCTGTATTCCGGTCCGTTGCTGAGCTGCTTCTACATCCCCTGCATATCACAGGCTTAGTAGCTCACATCACCCAGTCCACGTCCGCGACCGAGTGTATACCTCACTTGATGCCTCTGGTCGTCTGGACGCAGGCCGTGTAGATCGTCTGCAGGGAACACACGCTGAGCAAATCTGGTTAAGGCTTTGCCATGCGCATTGTCATTCCAGCATCCTGTCTCTCGGGTGATCAGTAGATTCAATCCAACCTTGAAGTTGGAGTACTACCCAAGATGTAGTGGCAGGGAACTTAAACCAAGTTGCCATGCAACACCTCGAGATGGCTGGAGAGACATCCTGAAGAGTAGCAGTAGCAGCAGCAAGGCTCGATACATACCGTTTCAGGTTATGAGAACAGTATAAAGAGGTTGAGTATCATCGCCAGAGTAGGTCTTTCATATCTCTCATCCCAATCATCTTCTCATTGTCGATACTCTCATCTCCATCGTATACTAGCATATATTCTTATTGCATTTGGTCTATGTTTGCAGCATAATTGATCTTTTTTTCCTTCAAGAGTACTCTTCGTCTGTGATCAGCACACGATTATCCGTTGGGATGCGTTCTTCATGGCTTGCCCTTTCCGCTGTCAGTGGGGCATCATTGGTGACAGCTGAATCGCTTGCATGGGTGGATACTACATCAGTAAGACCAACCTCAAATCTACCTACTCCGCCATATGCCAACGCATCGCAGGCTGTGTCGTGGTCAGGATCAGGATCTGTTGCAGAGAGTAGTGCATGGAAGACCGGTTTCACTACCTCATTCACTACTACATGTTCTGAGCCCGAGGCAAGCACCGGTCAGATCATGCCCACATCATCCGCCAATAAAATTGTGAGCCAAATTTCCGATGGTCAAATCCAGGCTCCAGGCCCGTCTACTTCAGCCAACGTAAGCTCTGCCACGGCTACTCCGAGCTCTGCCACCGCGCTCGTCAGCTCTCCAACAGTGTGGGCGTCTGTATCAACATCAAATTCCTCTTCCGCAAAATCGACACTATTCATTGTCAGTACAACTACTGCAGCACCTGCTGTCACCACTCAAGTCGGCAACTCTACGTGGGGAACACTGGACAATGGGTGTTATCCCAAGTGGCTTCCGAAGCCTGATGGAAGCTCATACGACGTTGCCCCCTGGGGCAATCGCACCACAAAGAGCCATGACGCTATCTTGAGCGAAGACATCCAGAATACTGGGGTCACACGCTATTACGAGTTCACAATCTCGCGTGGTACTATCGCGCCAGACGGAGTGCTTCGGGACGTCATTTTGATCAATGGACAGTTCCCTGCGCCAGCGATAGAGGCCAATTGGGGAGACACTCTAAACATTACTGTCCACAACGAGATCTTCAACCCTGCTGAGGGTACTTCCCTACACTGGCATGGCATGCTGCAGAAAAAGACGCCATGGTATGATGGAGTTCCTGCTATTGGTCAGTGCCCTATTGCCCCAGGGCATTCCTTCACCTACGTCTTCCAAGCTGAGCTGTATGGTACTTCATGGTATCACGCACACTACTCGGCTCAATATACAGCTGGAATCGTCGGCCCGATGGTGGTATATGGACCATCGCAAGAAGACTACGACTGTGATGTTGGCCCTGTCATGCTCTCGGATTGGTACCACATCCCATACTTCTCCATTGTCGCTGATGCGGTCGGTACGGATCTGGCTGTAATCCCTCCAACCAGCGACAACAATCTCATCCAAGGTCGCAACAATTTCAATTGTTCGAGTAAGTCGTATGATAACGGTACCTACTACCTCGGAAGCCATGTGAACTCGACGCTTGGTACATACGAATGCCAGGCCAATGCTTCGTTGTCTCAGTTCAAATTCAAAGCCGGCAAGACTCATCGCTTACGTCTTATCAATTACGGAGCGGACGGCGTACAGAAGTTCCGCATCGATGGTATCTCGAAAATGACGGTGATCGCAGTGGACTATGTTCCTGTGGTCCCATATGACACTGATATTGTCACGCTTGCTGTAGCACAAAGAACAGATGTACTGGTCACTGCACCCAGCGACAAGACTGCCTCTTATTGGATGCGTGCCGAGGATGTGGGTGGAGTTACTTGCGGTGGATCAGACAACCCTCTCGCTCTTGCTGCGATCTACAACGAGGACGCCGACACTTCCGAACTGCCCACAACGTCACCAGCATACTACCTCAATACGACTGTCTGCAATGTAACCGACACATGGACCACGCCAGAGTACGCCGTATCTCCCAGCAAACCCAGCTTCCAACAAGACCTAGCCATAACTCTCGACCTCAACGCGACTGGCTCTTTCGAGTGGCGCCTGAACAACCAAACCTTCCGCGCAAACTTCAACAGCCCCATTCTCTTCTCCGCGGCCAAAGGCAACGTATCCTACCCCAACGACCCCCAATGGAACGTTTACAACTTCGACAAGAACACCTCTGTCATCTTCAACCTGACAAACAACACCCCATTCGTCCATCCCTTCCACATGCACGGCCACAATTTCTATGTCCTGGATGTCGGCACAGGAGTCTGGAACGGATCCGTCAGGAACGCGGACAACCCTATGCGCAGAGATACGCAGGTCGTGCCTGCGCTGGGCTACGCTGTCTTTCAGATGGAGGCGGATAACCCTGGAGTCTGGCCTTTCCATTGCGTAAGTTCCACTCTTCCTCTCCTTCCCTCGCTTTTCTCATATTTCATCATGCCTTTATGTAGTCTCAACTGACTCTCTGTATAGCACGTCGCCTGGCACTTGAGCGGTGGTCTGGCCATCAACATCATGTCTCGCCTCGACGATATCCTGCCTATCCCTGATGTCATGCCTCAGACTTGCGTTGATTGGGACTACTATACCGCCAACAACGTCGTTGATCAGATCGATGCTGGGTCTTGATCCTTTTCGAAGTCGTGGAGGTAGCGTGCAGTCCGGGGAAGGCTGTCTCACAGGCGGAGAGGCTTTCATGCATATCTTGTCCTTCTTTTTGTTCTTGTACATATGTTGTTTGGAGGTGATCTCGATTCGTCACTTGTTTTGGTGGCTGGGCCGCTGGAAACAGTTTTCTGCTGGCCTTCACGGCGCTAGTCGTCCACGGGTCTTATCTTAACCTTTTACATATACTAATACTTATTCTTGGTTGCGGGATTGAACATAAAACAACAAAGGGCAGAGAAAGAGAAGGAGGGGGAGTAGTATCGATGCAATGGTATATAATGTATATAGCTCAAGCTCCAATAATTGAATAAATTCGCAACGAAAAGACTACCCTCACGCACAACGAAATTAACGGATCAAGACCCAAGTCAGAGAACGACAAAAGGTATACCAGGTCTTATTCTCGGTCCAGCGAAAGATTTCTAGCGTCCGCCACGGCGACTCTAGCCAGCTTCTTGAGCATGACCTTGTGGTCCGCCTCGCGGAAACGCTCCCAATGATCCAAGCCCTCTCTGCTCTCGATGCTGAGCGTCTCATATCCTTGCTTGATGATCTTGCCCACCTCTCTGGGGCTCAGGTTCTTGATCATGCCCTTCTGTCCCTCGATTAAGTCGGCATAGTGCTTGCTGACACCGATCAAAGTCTTCATTGATGCGGCGGCCTCGCTGTTATTCGTTAGCGAGTAGGCGTCGCGAAACTTGACGAAGGAGTCGCCCGTCTCGACGAGCTTGTACACCAGGTCGTCGTAGCTGGTCATGTCCGGCAGGAAGGACTCGCCCTGTGTCAAGGCTAGAGTGGTGACTCGTGTGAGGTTTGCTATTAGTGTCTCGATGTGAAGGAGAGATTTTAGGTCTGTAGCGTAGGCTGTGAGGAAGCGCATGAAGGAGAGCATGGACCGCCATAGTTCTGGCCAATGGTACGAAAGTCTTATGCGTGCTTTGCTGAGGAATGTCATCAGACGCAGGAGAATGCCGAGGTTGAGGACGTATAGATCGATGTCGAGTCGCTTGCGGAGGTTGTGGTTGATGCTGTCCATCATGATGTCGATAATGTTGGCTGCCAGAGTCCGGTCGCCCTTGACTATCGGAAGGTAAGGTTGACGTTGCCGGCTGAGCCGGACCGGAGTCGTGTTTTCGCATAGTCTCTTGACGACGCCGGGATCTTCGACAAGTATCTCGATGATGAAGAGAGTCAGATGTGCGTACGAACCTGCTCGGGTGGATCGATGGGCATGCTGATAAAGATAAGAGCAGAACGACAAGAATGAGCCTATAGTCGAGATGTCTTGTTTGTTCTCGGACTTTGTCTGCACTAGCTCGAGGCAGAAGATCTTATTCGCTAGTACAAAATCGTACATGGCCAAGAGAGATGCTGCATCCGCATCCGGCCTGGAGATCGTCAGTCGAGTGTTTGGTGCAAGCTAGGTGGTCATGCTTACTGTTCCGCGAAAAAAGTCTTCATTTCCTCTTCGGTCAGGACCGGTGCGGCTGGCTTTGCGCCTGCGAGCGAACCGAGTCCAATGTAGCTCAACGTGCCTCCCAGACTCCAACTTTCAGCTACATCCTCCTGTATCGCAACATACCGGTCGCGCATGGCTATAAGAGTGACTCCAAGACAACGTACAATCTTCCTGATGGTGTCATCATTGACAAAGTCGGCAAACCGAACATGATACGGGTTTCGCACTTCGAATTTGTTGTAGTTCGCAAGTAGGCCAGCGAGCAGGAAAGGCTGTATCGCATCTGCTGGATCCTCAAGATCATGTATGAGCTTTGAGCACTGTTAGAATCTACTACTCAAATATAGGAGACGAACACTTGCCTTCATCAGAGATGGGAAGAGATCCCGCTGAGTGAAGTATGTAAGCAGGCCTGTCTGGAAAGCTCCGGAGGCTATGCATAATGCTGCTCGGACTGCCTTAAGTCGCACTTGAACTACACGATATTTGTAAGGAGGCGATGATGCAACTGTGAGACGAAGACTTACTGCTTCTGCCTGTCCGGATCGTTACGTCCAGCGTACCTACCACCTCGGTGAACACGACATCTACATCGTCGAGCCCTGCAAGAACTTCTATTATATCGGAACTTGGGTTTGTATACCGCTTGGACAATACTTTGTTTAGAAAGACGGTTACAGTCTAGCTAGTGAGCTTCAGGTCTTTTGAGGCGATGGGGACGAGAACATACATCGAGAGCGTTCTCATCTGCAGGCCCATTGCCTGTTTTAGCGGTAGCCACCGCCTTTACAAGCAATTGCTGGGCATGATGCTGGTCTTATGTCAGAATGAATATCGATGAGATGAAATATGGAGAATGTTTACTTGAATGTGTATCAGTTGATTTGGAGGAACATCATCTAGCATTTGGGCAAAACGAGCCGTGTCCGGCTTGTGGAGGAACAATTCTCTCCAAAAGCCCTCCGACTTTTCATCATCTTCACCGTCCTACCTAAGAATTAGTATATGCGCGCTGTGGAGTAGCAACAAGACACGAACCTGGAGAAGTGCTCGATAAAGTTGGATCACTTTCGGCTCGAAAGCATCAGGCCGGGTTTGTTGCGTCAAGGGTGATTGCTCCATTGGTGCAAAGCTCGACACTCATATCCCTAGTGAGTCATCCAGAGCGTCTGCAGTTTTTCCGTGACATATACTGGACAATGGAAAGGAATTATTATTCTTGTTAAATGAGATGTTATTTTGAATTTCGAGGGGGCTTTGTGATTGGTCCTGGCACTCCGCGTCAGCCAGGCCGGGATCTCCACGTTGCACCAAGTCCTGTGAGATTTGACAAATCGTGGTCCTCAACACCATACACATCATGTCAACAAGAAACAAAGCTGTGCTTATAGGTATTAGTGGTGTGTCTTCTTCAGGCAAAACTACTCTGGCGCGTTTATTGCGGGATATACTACCTAACACATTCATCTTACACGAGGATGACTTCTACAAAACCGATACGGAAATACCGGTGAACAAAGATGGAGTACAAGACTGGGACTGTCTGGAGTCTATCAATCTCCCAGACCTTGAAAAGGCATTAGATTACATAAAGTCACACGGCAGGCTACCCCACTGGCTTGACTCCAAGGAAGATCAAAATTCCGTGGGCGACTCTGGCGTTAGTAGAGAGCTCATGGCAGAATTGAGCCAGCAGGCCAAGGAATTGTTCTCTACTTGTCAAGATCTGCCCATAGCGATCATTGATGGCTTTCTACTCTATTCGGAAGACATGAAGTCAATCCGGGACCTGTTCGATGTCAAGCTTTTCCTTCGGACAGACTACAAGACCGCAAAATCACGTCGTGAGGCCAGATCTGGCTATGTTACACTGGAAGGCTTCTGGGCGGACCCTCCGGGTTACGTCGACAGCGTAGTCTGGCCAGATTACGCAAAGGAACATGCATTTCTTTTCGAGAATGGCGACGTAGAGGGAAACCTCAAGGACGAAGTTTGCCAGCAATTGGATATACAAGCCATGCCGAGAGAGGCACAAGGTAACATGTCTGTCTGCGTCGCTTGGGCTTTTGGTATATTGAAGGAGCATCTCACGAATACCAAATCTGCATGAAACGAAGATGGGAATTGACATGCATCTCGGGAGTTGTGTTGTCTCATCTGAGAATGCATCACCAACACGTACTCATCACATCTACATTGGATAGAACCAGTGCAGGCAAAAGATGTGAAGGACATCTCATTACCAGTCCTTCTGATACGAGAGAGCCTCATTGTTGGGGCCAGTGTCTCATCCACACGCCTGGAACCTTTACTGCCCTTTCGGGCATGACAAAGCTTCGGATCTGTGTTCTACAACAATTTCGACATGTATGCCCTGAGCATCATATATGTAGTTGTTGTCGCATATATCCTCCCGTTCTGAAGCACCCAAAACTCGCAGAGTACACAGTCCTTAGCAGATATAATGAGACTGTCCGTTAAGAGCATGATCCCATCTTGCTTGTTCTCAAAGCTGAAACTTGTCTGTGGAAGAATGCGTTTTAGGATCATTCGCTCAAGGTGAAACCATGATAGCTGCCTTGCCCTCTGTCACGACTGGTTGCACGCCAAGAGTTTTGGCAAAGTGTGGGGGCGGAGGAGATGGCTCACCTCCGCAATCCTCCTCTATTTCATTTTCTTGCGCCTCAAACATTTGTACTATATTCCATCCACCACTCACGCAGGATACATTCCCGTTGATTACGTCGTAGTAACACTTGCGAAAATGGCCGACAATATCTATGATGAAATCGAGATCGAGGTATGTCGCGATATCCGTTCACCACAAATTCGCCACCACTCCTAGCGCGTCGGCACCCAAAGAACATGGCAGAAGGAAAGAAAAAGCTGCACGAACAAGATACTCATTGCAAACACAGGATATGACCTACGACCCCACGCTCCAGCTATACACATACCCCTGCCCCTGCGGCGATCGCTTCGAAATCAACATTGATGACCTACGAGACGGCGAGGACATTGCCGTGTGTCCCAGCTGCTCTCTCATGATCAGAGTCATCTTCGAGGTTGATGATCTGCCTAAGTCTGAGGGGGGCGCTGGTGCACAGAGTGTACCTGTCGCTGCATAGACGACTTGCACAGTCCGATTCTACCTAGGTAAAGGAGAATCACGTCTCTCGGGCTACCTACCCTGCCCAGAATTTTTTTGGCAAGGCGGCAAGAACCCACTACGCATTTCGTCTATCTCGTGGAGGCGGAAGAACCGCATAGTCACAGATATACGTGCCTGGTCATTACAAAAGCATTTCAGAGCACACTTGAGCAAAACTTGAATGAAGGTCGTCATACTTTCATGATTCATCAACGCGATCAAGATGCATGGCCCTTTCAAAAACTGCGGACGACGATTTGGATGCGAGTAATATCGTACAAGGATGAAGACACCGTCTGGCTGCGCTGAATGATCGACTTCGCCTTCTCGATTGAGTCACGTCCAGCGGTGCTTGAGTTGGCATACAAAGGAAATGTCGGTCGGGAGGCCAGACTTGCCTTCAGGTTGCGACAATACAGTGAGACGAGTGTCCCACGCGAGTGACATCGCCAACAGCGCCCAAGGCGGTCCTACATGGACTCGACCCTTTGTCCGCATAGTTGGATTTCTCGGTTTTTGGACAATACGCCCGCCCGATCTTGCACATCCGCGCTCAACCAGCACATCGAACGTTGTCACATCCATGTCTCTCAGAAGGACTCACCCAAGGTGGCGATACCAGCATCGGGCAGTGTACGGGTTTTTACTCTCTGTTTGCCCAACGATCAATATGTGGAGATTTCAGTAATATTTGCGACGGAGTGAGAGAGGGAAAAGTATAAAGGTTGAATGTAAAGAAAGACGCCAAATTCTCCTTTCATTATGTCTTCCTCTAGTCATACAAGGAAAAAGGTTCCGCGGAAATATAGCATAGGAAAAAGAAAGGAAAACCCGCTGCATATATTTTTTCTTCATGTTCCATCAGATTCTCATTCACTGCCAAAGTTGGTGGGACCGCGCCGTCAGCCGATCATGCACTGAAAGAGATTGTTACTCCTGGGTACTAAAAATTGTATGCCGATGCTCGCTTGTCGTCACATGTCCTGGCATCGGGACGGCGTAGATAGTAGAATGCGGGAAGAATCAGGGAAAACGTGGAGAGTAGCCAGGACACGAGACGATGGAAAAAAGATCAAAGCAGCGCGCAAGTCAGGCAAAGGCGGAGGGGTTACTTGGGACTTACAATAAACTCAACGTCAAATCACCACGAATACTAGCCTTGAGCTCGATCTCGATATCGAGATTAGCCTCAAGGGACAGCTTGAGACCATCGGTATCGTCGAGTTTTGACGCTTGCTTCGGTGGCGGCGTTTTGTAGTAGGGCTGATTGGGATTGGATCCACGCATTGGGATCTCGCCACGCTCTGCGCGGGCCGCGGTCACTGGTCCGTCCATGGATGTCGAGTCTGGTCCGATACGCTCGAAGGGCTGCATCTCGTGCAGCTGGCCGTTTGCGTCGGCTTCTTCGAGCGCCTCGAGGGAGTTCGTGTGCATGAATTTGCCGTCTCGTTGGGCTTCTTGTATACGCTTTCGTCTGGCTCGTCGGGATTGGGATCGTGAATGATTCGATTGAAGACCTGGAGGCACCGAACCTTGTCAGTAACCTTGAACACAGACCGATGGATGTTGGGGCGATTGTATGGCTTTCTCTAGTTTCCCATAATGTTTCATACCTGCTTCACGCTGTTCTTGCTTGAACAGAGCTTCGTGCTTCTTCTGTTGTGTCACCGTCCTCTGCTGTTGGCTCTGCTCTACCTCTGTGCCTGGGAACCTTGGGTTGTCCTTTGCCCATTGTGGCTGAAACTCCTGCTGCTTCTTGACGAACTCCGGATCGCTCTCGGACATGTTGGATCTTCGAAAGGCACGATTACCTATAGCGGCGGATAGTCGTCTTATACAATGTATGAGGCAAGGTCGACGGTAGAGTGGTGTATAGTAAGAGCAGTAGTAGTAGTCACAGGAGGAAGAGGTTGTGGCTGAGGAGTAAGTAGGTAGGGTCAAAAGTAGAGATTGTCAGGAATCACAGTAGTACAATTGGGATGACGAAAGGGTGAAGGTAGTAGACCAAAGGTAAAGGCAATAGATTGGCAATTACCGGACCTTAGGGAGCAGACAAGACCATGATGCGCGCGCGCACACGAGAAAGAGCGTAGTGCTCGGCTACCATCCAATCCATGATTCCTGCTGTCGCAATATGCACCCACCACGACCAATCACTCTTTTCCTCCTCCCTACCAAAAGCCACGACTCGGAAACCTGTTTCGTTGCAGTTCCCTGACATGAGGAGTAGGACCCAGCCACTCACGGCCGCCGCCCACTCCTACGAAAGGTCGCGCCTTTCTGCGAGAGCAGAGAATGGAAAAAGCTCCACTCTGGTTGATTCAAAGCATGCAGCAAGGATCTGCGCCACACGTCATCAGAGCAACTCGTCTGACGCCTCGTTTAGAGGCTGAAGCTCCACCTCGCGAGCAAAAAGTGCATCTGTAACCGCGAAGCAGGGTTTTGTCCTGTGTTTCTTCGCTGTCGATGAGGTGGCTCGTGAGTTCCGAGTGGCTCTCTCGTGGCTCACAAAGTGGGGCGCAAACATGGCGTATGTTCATGCTCGTGGCGTCAATCGGCGTCGCAGTGTGGATCGGATTTTTCAATCCGCATCTCTGATTTCCTCGTGTGTTTATTGTGGATACCTGCTTATTGTTGAACCTTTTTCTGCTTCTTCGCTGGCCACATTTTGTTGCTGGGTTCGCTAAGATGGAATGCGACGTCAGCGAGGGGTGTTCTCGTACACCTGAGGTGCGGTGAGATTGTTACTGTTGCGCTGCATGGTATGGATGTCGGACGTTCGCGCCATGGTGTTGGCTTGTCGGCATTCCTCTTCTGCTTATCGAGCTTATCGCATTACTGTTGCGAAGCTACTCCACATGACACAATCGATAATTATGCGAGGTTCAATACTCATTAGAAAGTGGTCCCTGGTCTGAATTTTTGTGCCAATAGATCTAATGTACATGTAATAAAAAGGAAATATTTCTGGATATCCAACGCCGTTCTGCACACATAACCATGTAGACATCGTCTCGACATTATTGCTCATCCCTGTGTAGCGTGATAGGTGTACACTCGACAAATAGAGTATGCTCTTGTTTTAGTTACTACCCAAAAGCTGTCAGCGAAGCGTAATCATCACAAGCTTTTGTTTCATCGTAAATACTCACAGTAAACCAAGCGTCAGATCACCGTGGATCTTTGCCTTGAGTTGAATCTCAATGTCGAGATTCAACTCCAATCTTAGACGAAGCTGCTCGCCCTTGTCCTCTTTCTCCTCACCACCCTCCTGCTTCTTGTTGCCGCCACCGGTAAGGCCGCCTAGAGCCTTGCCAGCGGTGTCACCAACAGAGTTGACGGCATTGCCAGCAGTGTTCTGAACCTGGTCGCCTAGGCCTCCAACGAGCTCACCACCGGGAACGTTCTCGGTAATGTCATCGAGGGGACCGCCGCCTCCTTGCTGTTTCTTCTGGCGTTGACGCTGGCGACGACCTCCGGCGGCGGAAACATCGCTACGTGCGATGGATTCTGTGTCACTTTCGGAAACTTGCTTGCGACCGCGGCCTCGACTTTGGCGACGTCGAGACTGCTGGCGCGACTTCTGAGGTTGGGTTTCAGGTTCGTCTTCGTTATCCTCGCCGTCGGCCTCGACGTTTGCTTCAGCTTCGGCGTCACCATTGACGTCTGCTTCATCCTCGCCCTGCGAAGGCTCTGGAGTAGGCTGTTGTTGTTGCTGCTTCTTAGAGCCTAGCTTGGCTGGCTTCTTCTTCTCAGACGTCTGCTTCGAAGATGCTTGACCACCGACCCCTCCACCGACATTGGCATTGCCCTCTGCGCCGGCAGATGCTTGTTGTTCGCTGGTGTTCTTTTCAGACATTGTGTGAGATCAAAGTGTGAGATTTAGGGGATTGGGTTTGCACGGTGGTGGAGACGTTCAAACTGTTTGAAGAAGAAGGAAGAATGAAGGTGGGAGAGAAGGAAATAAGTTTGGCGCAAACCACCCAATGCCAAAACCTGGAGCAGGTTTCAACATCGTAGGCCCGCTCTCAGGTTCAATGGCATTGGGACATTTGACGTATGATGAGCTCACCAGCCACATAGTTCGCTACTGTGCAGTACATTGTAGGGAGGGGTCAGAAACAGGATGCGCCGGCCCACGATCATCGGGCGCAAAGCGAGGCGCAGATCATTTGAACATCTCAAAATCGGGAAAGTATTGTCGAGAAGTGGTGAGGCGGTGACGCAGCCACAGCTGCACGGATGACAAGGATGTACCTAGCCACAAGCGAGCTTGGTGAGGGGATATGTGTTGGATTGGGCTGCTGTGAGATATTACGGCCATTCGTCAGCGCCCGATCCTGTTTCTGATCGAGTCCATCGTCGATAATGAGCAAGTTCTTGCATCCATGTATAAGGCAATATCGAGTATGTCCTGTGCAAGGCATGGGCGTGTGTGGAGATCGTGGGTGATTGAACCCTGCTTTGCCCGGCGAATGTGCTTCTCCGGATCATTGATTGTCCTGTTCGCCATAGCTGTACACGTTCTTAGTAGACCAATTTAGTCAGTCTAACGTCTGGCAACTACTGTATTCTAAATTACTCGCAGAATGTTCCGTCCAAAGTTCACCAGATTCTTGACAAGATAGATGTTGAAGTGATGAGATATAGGTAAATCACTGTAAGCCACAAGTCGCTGTAAGGCGAGTGCGCACCGCGGGACTCCAGGCGTTTGCATTGGGCTTGGCGATATGCTGGCACCGGAAAGTGATGCCACTTCCGATTGCCGTGGCGTCTGCTGTGATTGAACGCTCCCCAGCTGCGACAGTACCACTGACGCTCGATCTCGAAACTGCTGCCATCTGAACCTTCTGCCACAAGCAGATTGAGAAAGAATTGCAAATATGAGTGGCCAGGCTGCCAAAGATGCCGCGGCAAAGGAGCGGATCATTACCCACATGAACAATGACCACCATGACTCTGTATGTCTAGTGGCTCCCGAGAGAGAAAGAATGCATACTTATCTAACTCAAGGTGGTTCGCTACCTCGAGTGCTATCACAGAATGCCCGGTTACAAAGCATATACCGGCAAGATCTCAGATATCTCGCTCACGGAACTGACCTTCACTTGCGCGAATGAGACGTTCAAGACCCCATTCGAGCCTCCACTGACCTCGTATCGAGAGGCCCGAGAGCGTGTCGTTCAGATGGACAAGGACTGCCTCGTTGCATTAAACAGAAGCAATATTACAGTCAAAAAGTATATCCCACCACATGGAAGATATGCAATACTTTTCGCCATTGTGACCATCACATTCGCTGCATTCAGCATGCGGAGCAATTTCTCACCTGATGGCTACGTGGCGACATATATACATGCTGGATTTGCTCGGTTCTGTTGGGCTGTGCAACCACTAGTAATGTACGGAATGTGAGTTGAAAGTGACGAGATGAATGAGACGAAGCAAATCTGATGCTCCCTCAAAGGTTGGTCATACACAGCTCCGAAGCATACCATATGGCCACAGGGCGCCTGAGGAAGCACAGCGTGAACATGAGAAGTAAGATCTGGTGGCAATGGCTATATTCCACCTTTATCGAAGGTGTGGGATCATTCGACAGGTATGTATAAAAATCACACCGCAGTATCGCCGCTGACAGATGTGGTTAACATGGCTTACAGGTTCGACAAAATGATCAAGCGAGAGTGCGAGGCACAAGAAAAGCAGAAGCACTGATCGTTGGTGCTTGCTGACCGGCAAGGCATTTGTGGAAGCCAAGGTCGATATATAGAAACAGAGACCGTGATGCCTTCTGTAATACAAGCCAAGGTTGTTCAGGGCACGTGGCGGCGCTGGCAGGCGTGGCGGATAGATGGTCTGCGGAAGTCCGGAATTACCGAAAGCTTCCTTAGGGCAACCCTTAGCTTCACGACGGTACAGGACAAGGTAAGGCAGTCTTATTAATGTTAGGTACATAGCGCACGAATAGAATCATAGAATACACGACTGCCAGCGTTTCCTTATCCCAGAAATAAAGTACAGGACGACCCTTCCTTTAGCATTAACGGCTTCACGGCTGACGCGTGCCTGCAACGGCTCACACTCGGTTGACGCTTTACCTTATCCAACGCGTACTGTTTCTTCACCATCTACTTGTACGCTGTTTCGTGTGCATTCGCGTCGCGACCAATGGCGTCATTCAGATAGAAAGACCTTGGGACGCGCCAGGGGCCGGGAAATGGGCGAGATGGGCTAGAAGAGCGGACGAGGTGCAGCAGATTCACAATGCGCGTCAAGAGAAGGCGGGAAACCCCACAGATGCGTGTCTCACTTTGCCGCCAGTTTCATACGAGTAGCCAATCCATATCACGAGCTTTAATTACCATTTTCTGACCTTCGAGACGGCGGATTCGTGTGAGAGACGAACGCATACTTCTCTTTTCCATTTCGTCTTCTGCTTTCTCTCGATTCTGTCTCTTGTCAGTCTACGAGGACCATCACAAAACTCTTCCACACTTTTCCTAGAGTGACCGAGATACCTCTCGTACCCCGATCCCTGGAAATAGGATCAATCTAATGTCGCTACACAACTTCCTCTGCCGATCATCCTAACCTCTAGTGGTCTAAGCCCCTGTCGCCGGTTGGCGCATTGTTGAGTCCAGACAACACTCCCTACAGTACATAGTGAAGGTCCGCCATGACCGGGAGTCATTTCTGACTTGTTCCCTTTGCCAATTGACACATTGACAAAATCACGGGAGGTCCTGGTCAAACATGGCATTGCCTACACTCATGAGGCGGCATCCAACCATAGACCCTCCCCACATTCCTTTACCAGAAGCATACCGTTCCGAATTACCTTCTCCCATTCGCTCACCCCGACACAGCCGGAATTTCTCAAAAGCATACGATCCTTTCCTGCGAGACCTCTCGCCCACAACTACCCTCCGTGCTTTTACTGCGGCTTCTAGCTCAAGTGCTGGGAACAGCTCGGATGAACTGATCCGCAGCATCGAATCTGCCTCGCCCTCGGAACGAGCGTTCGGCGCTCGCATTGCTCAGACTTGCAGAGACATCCGATCATGGGAAAACGAAGTGCAGAGCTGGCAATGGCCCGGCACTTTCGAAGCTCCCCCGAAAGCCGAATGGCAGAGCAGGGCGAAGCGCATGCTGGATGATCTCCATCAAGCTTCAAAGCAGCTCGCGCAGATATCAAAGCAGAATGATGACTCGGAGAGCATGGACTTCTGGGGCAGTCTCCCGTATGCGATGATTGTCATGTGCGAAGAGCGTGTGGAAGATATCAGGGATGCGCTGGAAGAGCTGGACGTAGAGGAGCTGAAGAATCACGTTCTGAATGTCCACACAATACCAAAGTCGCCGCAGCCCAACTATGCGCTGGCCAATCATCAGGACCACTCGGATGCACAGGGCATCCACCGTCTGGATGATTTTACGGCGTTGATAACAGCGACAATCCTCCAGGCCCTGCCCTCCCTCTCACGCCTGCACAAATTACTGAACGGCTGGTCCGTCCGATTGACTGTGTTGCGTAAGGTGCCTGGATTTCTGCAAGAGCTTCGAGAGGTCAGGTCGGCAATCGAAGCCAGCTGGTCAGCAATGCTCAAAGACATCGAAGGAGATGCGCCAGACTCACTCCAAATCCGCGACAACTACGAGAAGCTACACAGCAATCTTGGCAAGCGAGTTGTCAAGCTAGGTCGCAGGCTCGATAGTGTCTTGGATGAATTGGAGGGACGTGAAGACACCCTGCCGGAACATTGGATTGACGCTTTCGAAGCACTCGAGACGTCTTACGGCGATTGGGTCCAGCAGACCGAGCAGGAGCTCATGACACGCGAACTGGGCCTGAACACCAAGAATGTCGAAACGACCAGCCAAAAAGACGAGGCCAGCACTGTCTCTGCACGGACACATGACGAAGACTCGGCGCTGCAGATCCGAATGCATGACACAAATGGCACAGCCGCCGTCGGACTCGGTGTGGATTTGAATCTGCGTGAAGACGGATTTGCAACAGGAGACACCCAATCAACCCTCCTTCCCGCCCAGAGCAGTGACGCTGTCCTGTCTAATGATCAGCCTGTCTCCCCTGCAGAGCAAGCTGAAAGCCCTGTGTTAGGCAGTAGCACCATGGCATCATTCGCGGATGCGAATGCCGAGAGTTCCACTGAATCTGATCGAGAAGAGCCCGCCAGGCCTGGATCAGATCATTCCAGATATCTTGCGAGGAGGTCAGTTCCTCCACTCCCTGAAGTGGACCTTTCCAGGAGCTCCTCTGTTCGGGTGACTGAGAATCCTTCACCGCGTCGGCCAAGACATATCCCCATCGCAATTGGTTACAACGAGAAAGAGGCTGTGATGCAGCCGCAGCCGTTGTCTCAAATCACGAGAGAGCGTTCTGCGTCTTCGATTGTACCATCTTCTTCTGCCACCTTTCCTAGTGACATGCCTCAGCGGGCGAGCAGTAACAATGTCCGCGCTCGCGCTGCCTTTTTGAATGGTGGAATCGAGCAGACACAAACGCTACAGAAGTCTGTCAATAGCCCTGTCAGACCTTTCGAGCATGCCTCTCAGGCCTTCACCAAGCTTTTCGCGAAAGCAAATGCTGCACAACATTCCAGATCAAGCTCTTCCTCCAGCAGCAAGAGCAGTGGTCTTCGTAAAGGCCTTGGCTTTGGCGGCAGGAAGGAACCTGGACGGCTCATTGACCGCTCTAACACTTCATTCTCTTCGCTGCGGTCGGCTGCGGATGCACCCCGAGCCTCGGAGCTTGGAGCCAGTCCGGCTTCCGAGACTGCCTCTCCGGCGGTGCAGAATCCTCGACCTCGTGCCTCGACTTCCGTTGCGGAGTTGCCTGCACAGTCGTTCGTTACACCTGAAACCCAATTTGGCTTCGAGCCTTCCACTGGGGACAGTAGAACGACTATAGAGTCATCGTGGGATTCTCCTGCTCTGTCTGATGTACATCCGAACTGGCCTTTCCGTCCGCAACATCGCCTCAATGTTGACGAGACTGCTAGCCCCGAGAAGCCCCTCGATGCTGGCTTCTTCGAAAAGATGTTTGTTGATAGCCTTCCCTCAAGCCCGAACCTTGGTGTTGTCGACAAGAACCCCCTGGAGTGGACATCCGATTACCACCAGCGACCTGCAACATCCCCGGGCGTCTCTGAAAATGCCAAGGCAGAGCATCAACGGAGCAGTTCAGCAAGGGTGCTTCCGCCTCCTACCATGAAATTTCACCATCGTCTGGGACCGTTCTCTAAGCGGGACAACTTCACACTGGACGGCTCAGCATCTGAAATTACGACGCCAGGGTCGATCAGATCGAATGTCTCTACTCCAGAGGTGCAGAATGCTTCGGCTGCGAGCTACTTCCAGCCCAAGGAGGTCACAACCCCTCCACCATTCACTCGTGGACCTGCGGGCTCCAGTACGAAGAAAAATGGCGAGGATGGCAGTCAACATCCTTCGAAGAACATGTTCCTCGCAGAGCTTCCCGCAGAGCCTGTGCGTAAAAGCCCATCCGAGGCATCCACCAACAACTCCTCGAACTCAGACGTACGTGAACCATTCTCTTTATCTTCTACATCTACCGTAGTTGACTCGGATCAGCTCAAGACAGTAGAGATACCAGGTTCATCCAGCCAGCGGAGCTTTTCCTCGAACGACTCGCCGATAAGTCACACACGATCAGTATCGTCTCCGGGTTCATTCCGCAGCCGCACTCGAACTAGCCCCAAAGGGTCACTGTTGAACCCTTCGCCAGAAAAGTCACGCCCTCGTCAGACCAGAGCCCCCTACTACGATCAATCCAGAAAGTCTAGCAACCCTCCCCTCAACCTTACCATGCACAAGCGTCGGAATGTGGCCGATCCTGCAGTTGGAACCAGCCCTACAAGCCGGACAAGTAGTCCGACGCCCCAGGTATCGCCAGTGAAGAGACCGCACCACAAGAAGTCGCCGTCGAATACTGAACAGTTTGATCGTCATGTCAGCCGTGTTCTCAGTACCCTCCCAAATCGGATTCGCTTCACACCTCTCGGCGAGATCGATGGCCGTGCAACACCGGAACCAAGAAAGGCAAGTGGTGGTCGAAGGTCGTCCAGACCTCCTTTGCTAGCGAAGACATCTCGCCCTTCGCTCACACTGTCTCCTGCGAAACCTGATTTGACCAAAACACATAGGCCCAAGGCGAGCTTCTCGTCAGGGGACTCCGAGGTCAAACTCTATCACCTTTCTCAAGAGGGGGAGAGGCAGCCCATCAAGCTGTACGTGAGACTCGTGGGTGAAGGCGAGAGGGTCATGGTACGTGTAGGCGGAGGATGGGCCGACTTGGGCGAGTATCTTCGCAATTACGCCGAACACCACGGACACCGCACAGTCAGCGATGGCCGTCTCGAGCTCGCGTCGATGCCCGGCAGCAGCGAGAAGAACAACAAAGGCAGCGTAGGTGCTTCCGGCTCGAAAATCAAAACACCCATGTCGAGACCCGGGAGTGTGCTCGACCAACGACCCACAAGTCGACTGAGCACTCGACGTCGCTCATCCCTCGCCATGTATCAGCAGCATTCCGCATTCGGCAGCCGACCCGGTTCTCCCGCAATGGTGTTCGCAATGGATAACACGCCCACTCGACCGTCCACAGCAACGACGACAGGCAGCAGCAGCAACGGAGGTGGAGGCGCAAGTGGCGCAGTAGGAACGCCTCTCTCCCTCACTATTTCCACCTCTCACACAGGATCATCAAAGCCAAACTCCCGCCCTTCCACCGCCGATGACGGCACAACCACCGTCTCCTCTTCGCCCTCAGCAGCAGGAGGAAACCGACGAGACACGACCACCGCCCCTCCGTCTTCGTCCTGGACAGCGGGCTCATCTTCCGACCTCGGTCTCGCTGGCCCCGCAACGAGTCGCAAGAACCGACCGCGCGGCGAACTCGACGAGCACAAGGCGCGTTGGGTGGAAGACATGATTGACCGGGCCAAAGCGGCCAGCGTGGAGAAGAAACGATCGCATCAACGACTCTTGAACAATTCATACGAAGGTGGCACCGGCGGCTCTAATGTCAATTCCTCAGGGGGCGTTGGCGGTAACAACGCCAACATCGGTAATGGTGGCGGATGGGGCGACATGGGCAAAATCGGTGGCACGAGACGGGTCATCTTCAGGAGTCCTGGTCGTGGTCGCAGGGATTCATAGAATCATGTCTTCCTATCGACTGATTGCCTTGACATGCTTTTATGTGAAAGGGCAGGGGAAAAGGCAAAAGGGAATGGGGAAGGGGTAATGTAAGAATATATCCATACGTGCATGGCAGATCAAGAGGATAGCGGAATCACAGAAGTAACGAGCAGGGGTTTTGTTTCTCTTTCCATTTCGATAGAGACGATTACAGAATCAAAAGTTTGTCAAAGACATCAGAGAAATATCCATCTCAGACGCGAGGTATACGATCAGGAAGGCTTGCGATCATATTGTGTTCCTTGTGCGTCCCATTTGCAGTGTGAGTGAGCGACGCAGATATTGAAAAAAGGGTTGAGAACCGATCCAAGTGTATCCATGAACGAGTGGCAGGAACAAGAACGTAACAAAGCCAAAAAGGGAAAAACCCCAACTCCACCACCAGTGAACTCGAGTTTCGACACGAAACTCGATATATGTCAACGAACAACATGTTTCATCATCAACCCGTTACTCCTGTCGCCCTGCCCGCCCTTGCCGTCTTTCCATACTACCATCTTCTTCGCTGCGCATCTGTCCCGTCCGTGAGACGAGACATCGACCTCAACCCGCGGCCCCCAAGAGCAAATCGACATAAAGAAACCTCACACACCATCCTTCTCGCCCAGAACCTCATCCTCCCCAGCATTCCTCCTCGCGGCCTCGAAATCAATAAGCGGCCTGAGCCCAGTCCCGCCCTTCCTCCTGAGCACGTACTTGCCAATGAAATACGGCACCTCCTGCAGTCCATGCTTGATCTGCCGACGGGTAGAAACCGAGAAGACGGCGTCGAGTTCCTCGAGACTGCGGGACTTGGTTTCGGGAAGCAGGATCAGCACGCCGAACCAGCCGATGATGTTCCACGCTGCGTACCACCCGAAGGCGCCTTGGGGTTTGAAGGCTTCGAGGAGGGCGGGCCAGGTCAGGGAGAGGATGAAGTTGAAGAACTGTGGGAGGAGGGGGTTAGTCTTTTTGGAATGAGATGAAGCGAACACGAGAGAAAGTGGGGAGAACAAGTACCCATAGTGTGGCTGTTGCTAGACTCATGCCGTATGTACGCAGGTACAGCGGATATGCCTCTGCCGAGTACGTGAACGGCACGGGGCCTTCGCCGGGCGAGTACACGACGCCGAAGAGATAGATGCCTAATGTCACGCAAGCAACGCGTGCGGTCGAGTCTGCTGGGATCCAGAAACTGAAACCGGTGAACAGCAGGAAGATGGCCATCAGAGGGAAGGTGAAGAGGAGGAGGTTGCGTCGGCCGAAAGAGTCGATAGTGTAAACTGCTGGAAGGGCGAAGACGAAGTTGATGATTCCGAAGCCTAGGGAGGCGGCCAGAGCGTTGAGCTCGTCGAAGCCTGAGTCTACGAAGACGGCGGACGAGTAGTATGCGATTACATTGACGCCGCAGAATTCTGTGACAAATGGTATCAGTATTGTCTCTCTTATCCACGTTCGATCACATCTTGCACAGTAGAAGCAGTGGACTTCAATAGACTTACGTTGCAGGAACATAACCATCTCAGAAGCTATCACAGCCCGACGATTACGAGGCACTGTGATAAGCTCCTTAACTTTAGACTGAGACAATCGAATCTGAGACTCGGCCTCTAGACCCTTGAACATATAGAACTGGTCTCTGGCTGCCTGGACCTTTGCGTAGCGCAGTCGACACATGCTTTTGAAAGCTGCATGATGGCGTCCTTGCTGCATGTACCATCTTCAATCTGTCAGAAGCCTGTTCTGTAGGTGTTGAGACAAACACTTACCTAGGAGATTCAGGAACGTAAAATACGAAAAAGATGACAATGACAGCAGGGAACATGGCTGATGCCATCATGATGCGCCAGTTCAGTCCGACGATATTGTGCTTATCGGGGACGTTGTAGAACGCCAGATCGGATGCATAACCGACCATAATGCCGAACTAGAAATGGTCTTAGTATGATAGAAAAACTACGATCAGGATATTGGATAGGCCAGAACACATACCGCAGTCCACATCTGCCATTGCATGACTAGAGCGCCTCTAATCTCAGGCGGCGAGCACTCGGCTGCGTAAATTGGAACAGTAGCACTGCAAGACCAGTCAGACAGCGATTTACGGAACGTAGAACGAGAGACGGCTTCTTGGATTTCATTCAGAGTAGCAAAAACACTTACCTCTTAGGTCCGATACCTAAACCGAGGGCAAGTCGTGCAATGAGCATACCCCACCATGTATTAACAAACCCCTGCCAGAAGCACGCCAGAGCAGAATACAGGCAACTGAGGAAGATAGTACCGCGGCGACCGAACCAGTTATTGAAGGGGATAGTGAGCCAGCAGCCAACGACAGCGCAAGCAAGATACGGTCCACTGTTGACAAGGCCTACTAGCCAGGCATTCTCGCTGATACCGAACTGAGGCACATAGAAGAGTTGCGCACCGTTGACCACAGTCTCATCTGATGAGCGGAAGGACGTCAGTAAATTGACATTTGATGAAGTGATAGACGAAGTTGACAACATGGAAGAGCGTATATCGCAGAGAAATGAAGATTGAACCAACAATATAGGGGCAACGACAACGAGAACGTATCTTACCCATTCCCTGTACAGCAGCACAGAGTGAGCACAATATAATAACCAGATACAGCAACTTAGGCTGACTCCACTTGTTCGAGATCTCCTTTCTCAATATTTCCTTCACCTCAGGAGTCAGACCAGCCACATTCTCATAATTTTTAGGGTCCTGCGCCAGTTTGGCTCCGATCTCGAATGCTCGAAAATCTTCCGGGTCTACGATGGCATGCTCGAGCGCGTAAGCCTTGCCCATGCGACCTAATTCGAGATGTGAGTAGCCACGCAAGGGGTTCGCAAGCAGAGCATTGGCTTTCTTGCGCTCGTAGTCTGCAGTCGAATCAGCGCGAATAGGCTCTGCTGTTTCGTAAGAGTTGTTGCGGTCATCGTGCCTTGAGCCTGCGTCATCTGAGACTTTCTCTGAATGCTCCTTTGGCGAGGTTTTGTACTCGGCGGACATCTTTGGCGTCAAAGATTGATATATATGGGGTGGCTATTGTGTTAAATTGAGGTATGTGTATAATGATGCTGTTGCCACAACCTGTTCCAGATGATGGTTGATAGACACAGATATTCTAATAGTGGTACAGCTTCGAAGTACTACAATATAATTTCGGGGAACATGCCACAAGAATCTCAAGAAAAGTGTGTCGAACATGCACAGAAGGCCCACTAATTATAAGATCAAAGAAGACAAGAGACAATCAGTAAATTTCAGAAGAACGGAACAGGGAAACGACCCCACCTCATAAAACATCGGAATCAATGTCTCCCCTCATCCCATCGAGCTGCAGACAACAATAGGTCCCACCTCGCAGATAGGATGATGGGTTGAGCTTATGAAGGAGCGCCGCCACTTACGAAGCGATAGTCCATGGTAGGTAACGAGCGAATACCATCAGTCTTGGCGGCTGTCGGTTTTACCGCATATGGGAGGGTCGCCTTGATGTTGTAGCTAACGTGTACCCACAGAGATGGTTGTCTAAGATCGCATGATCATCGCCCCGGGGTGAAGTGAGTGGCTTAGAGCGTGCTGGGGGTCCCCGAAGAACACAGTAGATGTGGCACTCGGGATGACAGACCGGTAAGAACAGACGAAGGAGCTCTGTTGAACGGTTCGATCCTACCCTTGATTGATATACTTGTCTTGATTAAAATGCTCCAAGTCTTCGCTTCAGCATGCTGCGATAACCTCGAGTAATAATCGAGCGATATGCGCAGCTATGAGGCCTGGATTGAGTCAACGACGCAAGGCTTGTGTCCAGAAGCATGCAAGCACAAAGACTCGGTCGAGCCTTGTGCGAGAGGGATTCTCTCAATCAGACCAATTTCTCCAATCATGATTGCTGCTGCTTCGAAAATCATCAGAATTGCATGAAACAGTGACATGCGGTCACCCACACCCAAATGTCAATCTTTACCTTTTCGGCACAGCTATTCCCCGCAGCCATCCCGCACTTTCTAAAACGTGGAGACGATCGACTCATCCTCCGCCTCGAGACGTCGCGCAATATGGGTGAGGTAGCTGATACAAGAGTAATTACCAGAAATTAATTGGCGTCACATATCAAAGTCACTTGGCAATCTTGGAGGTGATGCTTGCGATCGAGCTTCACTGTGCTTGTCACGGGAGCATGATGCCCTGACCACATCGGCGTGCGGAGTTCTCACCGGTCTTGTTTCGCTTGGCTCGAGCATGGAGATGTCACCAGAGATGTTGCATATTCATCTAGTCATACTCGTACAATGATAATAAGAGAAATTGAAAGAGAAAGAGAAAGAGCAGGAGAAAGAGAGCGCGGAGCAGAAGCCGAGCGCATATCTGGATCAAGAAACACCTAACGCCTCACCCACCGCCCTGCAGCATGATTACCTTCCTGATCAGCCAAGTAGCCCTGTCCCCATAGCCTTTATGCGAGCCGCCCTACAAGTCTGGTGGTCCCTGCCGCCGATACGCCCAGCCCAATGACCCAACCGTTTAAGTGAAGAAGAGGAGGTACGTTTCCAACGAATTGGGTTGTCTTTGACTCAGTCGCTGCGTAGCATGCTTTCAACAAGCTCACCAAGTGGACCGTACCATTCGGCTTTGGCATCCTTCCTTCCACCCTCGTCTGCCAGGCCGAACTCCTCAACGAACAGCACGTAATGCTTGAAACCAGTGTTCAGATGAGCCTCGAGTCCAAGGCCACGAATGACGCCGTAGTGGTGGCAATAAATGTGAGCGTAGATTCTGTACAGTCTCTTAAAAATCTGCTTGATGGTCGATTGAAATGAGGGCGGGAAAGGGACGCCTGGATGGGTTGGGAAGATGTCGGGATTAGACAGATGCATCGAGGTCCAGTTGAGCAGGTGCGAGATGTAGCTGGGTGCAGGCAGGCGAGTAGGCTTGGGGAACTCTGGTGGGTGGTGCCATAGATATTCAAATTCATCCGTGGCCTTCATCTCCGGACATGACTGCGGACTGCAGAACTCGGTGATGGCACCGTAGATCAGGTTGATCTGGTTGTAGAAGTCGACCACTGTTTTTGTCACAATATATCAGCCCAAGAGTCCACGTTCACCCTGAAAAGGGGTATCTCGACAGTACCATTGACGGCCAGCCACTCGTCCTTGTCTTCTCCTTCCGGAAGCTTGACAACCTTTCTCAGACTTCCGCTGCCGAGTGTGGCCTCGGCGAACTGCTTAAGCTGCCAGCTGTTGGTGCCTTTCTGGGCTCTCTGTGGTTTGAACGAGCCTCTGGTCCGGGCATTGGCGTTGCTAAAACGAGGCATAAGGTCAGCCTGAGGCCCAATCTTGGCGATGCCGTGACCAAGCCCGCCGCCGCTGCCGCCGCCGCGATCATCACAAGCGGCGGTGCGTTGGTCTTTGGTCCGCGTAAAGGGCGAGTTGGTTGATTGAGCCATGCTCATCGGAGACGATGCATGGCAGAGCGACAGCGGCGACGACTGCAAGGGGGACCCCTCCAGGACATCGCGGAAATGCTTCTGCAGCGGCGACTGAAGCACACTCTGCGGGCTGTCCGGCCATTGAATTTGAGAGTTGGATCCGGACTCTGCCAGCACATTGCATTGCAGGGCCGGCAGTGGCCTCGCCGCAGGGGGGAAGTGAGGGCGCGGAGGAGAGGGATTGACTAACATTGTTTGGATGAACGAAGTCATCTTGAGATGTGAGCAGCTGATGACACGAGTCTTATCTGTGTCTTGCTCGTCCTTTGCTACTGCGCGAACGTTTTATCTGGTGGCTGTCTGCTTCGTTACTGTCATTCCACGAGTTAGCGGGGCGACGATTAGGGTGGTTCATGTGACAAACACTGGGGCAGGCCTACGTACCGAATACGGTAGAGCTGACTTGGCCTATACAGACAGCAATATCCTTGGGAAAGGCGAGAGATTGTCAAAGTGGTAGCTTGAAAAAGAGATATAGGCAGGCGTTGTTGTTGTGGTGTCTGTCTGTTTGATCGTTGATTGTGTTTTGGTGGACAAATCGTGTGTTTACAATTGGAAGCTGCTGCAACTTCCCCCACACAATCACAATCGTCGCCAAGCGTCCAGACACTCCCGAAGCGGCTGTAACAACCTCACGCCCTAGTCCGAACTTCAACCATGCTATCAATGACAAACAACAGTCATCACGCAGCGTTCGTACTGGTGCCATCACAGCACTGCATGAGTCGGACGATCATTATAAAACCTAGAAAACGATGCGACTGATTATCCCAGATCATCCTTCCGGCATCTCTTCCGGACGTTGAACCTCCCTGCACTCTAGTCTGTTTTGTCACGCAAAGTACTGCTAATGTTGCCTAATGCTACGCCTGCCATGCTGATGAAAGTTACCATCTAGCTCCTATGTGTGATGGCACCTCTGACCCATTCTCCAACTTCGAAGCCAAGGCGTCTTAATGTCTCGGCCTTGATTCCGTCGCACAAGCTCCTCTCAGTCCTGCTGATATCGCCACCCATGCTTCGTGTATTTCGTCGAACAGCCATGAACTTGTACTTCATCTTGGGCTCCTCCACAATCTCCACACCCCCGATGCCTCCCTCGGCGCTTCTTGCAGGGTTCCAGCCATCGGTGTCCTTGACGTAGACCGTGAGATCTGGGCCAAGTATCCCCCTCCAGAGCGTTGCCGTCCATTGCCAATGGTCGTCTGGCCTGTACACATCTTTGATGGGTATACCAGATGAGAAGATATTAGACGCCGTCAGGGTGTATGTACGGAAAAGGATGACAAGGTTTGAGGAGTCTGAACTGCCATTGCTGCGATTGTCGACGTCCATCATGGACTGATCGACTTCGCTGGAGCCGACTGATGACTTTTCCCGGACACTAGAGCTGCCATCATCATCTTTGCTGCGAACGCTACTTGCAGAGTCCTTCCTGGCATCATCTTCGTATGTCACAAGCTTGAGGATCTCTCTGTTCTTCGAATGCCACTCCATTACAGTCTGGAGCAGATCTTCCGCAGTCAATTTGGAGTCTTTCGCGACGTTTTCCGGTCGTGGACCATCGATTATCTTGACAGTCATGTCAGTCTCTCGGCCTAGAGCTTCCGCAAGCCAGTCTGTGAGCTGACAGGCTGCCTCAGTATCATCTCCCTCGACAGCAATAATTGCTGCACGCCTTCTCCCTGAAGTCACTGGCAAAGGTGGCATGATGCGTCTGAGAATTCCAATTTTATGCTGAAACGTGATCGACATGATCTTGTCCCAGAGACTTCTCTTGTCAGATTCGCGGCTGCTCTCAGGAGCATGGTTGCTCGAGACTGGTCCTTGTACAACCCTACCAGCAGCGGTCCCTGGAGGTATACTGGATGTTTGCAGAGGTGGTAACGTCAAGCTCAAATCACTTCCAGCGGGCCGGCCGTGTCCCTGACTTGATCTATGCTGAGAATAACCTACACCAGGTCGTGGCGGCGGGCCCATTATCCCTGCAGGCATCGATGTGTGGCCCGGAGGTCCCAGAAGTATTTCGGCGGCAGGCGGAAGACTTTCTCTCCGGCCAGGACCGATAGTGTAATGATTGTTCGGGCTCAGCTGCTGCTGGACTTGTTGCGGCGATTGTTGTTGTGGATGAAAAGGAAATGGTGTCCCAGGGTCGCCGTTCGAGCGAGAGGGCGCCGCCCGTGCAGACATCACGTAGGTTCCATGTGGAGATTCGAACCGTCTACGTTTACCGTCCGGAGTGAGTGGAGACTCTCTGCTCTCGTCCGTCCGTGGCATCGGAGCAAATGGGGGTCGTCCTTGCGCCATTCGTCGAGGATGGGGCGACGACAAGGACAGATTGTCAAGCATCGGCAAGTATCGCGTTGATGGTGTCGTTGTTGACGACGGTGTGGGTGGTGGTAAGTGAATTGTGTTTTTGCCGATGGTCGGCTGTACGTAAGTAGTGATTGGGCTAGAACTTGCGCTGTTGACTGCCCTGTCCTGGCCGTCTCTCGCGGATAATGTGCTCGGAGATGGATGTATTATGCTTCTACCACCACACTTGGCACACTTACGAGGCTCTGAATATGAAGTCTCTGTCTCAGAGGAAATGCTACCACGGCGGCTTCGTTTTGGTTGATATCGATACTGTGGATATCTTTGCTGATGTTGGAGCTTTTCCTCCTGCCAAGTCATGTTAGTAGCCATAAGACGATGCAGATGTTGGATGGCACACACTTCAGCGTAGGTCCTCCACCTGTTCCTTTCGTTCTCAGTCTCTCCCCACCACTTATCACCGATGATCTTTGAAATATTAGGGTTCGTTGCCGAAGGATGCTTTGCCACCTCAGCGGCCTGATGATGCTGTCGGTAGAGGATGAAGGCTACCCGAGCGTCAGCCAGAGGGCTCGACATATCACAGTACCAGTGATCACTTACCGTTCCTCGGCCTAGGGACTTTGGGCTCCGGTTGACACAGACAGAGACTGATATTGGAATCACCAGAATTATCTCTAGATTGAACTGAATCGTCTTCGATCAAGTCGTTCTGCTCCAGCACATCCGCTCTGCGTTTGTGGCTACTTAGAAATGGTGGCGACTCCTCCGGCGTCAGTGGCGTATCAGAGGTGCCCGAGTGAGTAGGTGATGATCGTGGAGGGCGTAGAGGTGGTGGAATGGTAGAGTGGAGTTTGCGAGTTCTGCTCCTGTTGCGTTCTTGACCTATATTCGACAGATTACGATCTGGGCCAGTATTATCGTCGGTGTCAGTAGTTGGCATCGTTCTTTCCCATAGTTGTCTAGTGAAAACGATCTGAGGTTGGACATGGGCGGTATCGACAGCAGATGGAAGCCGGGGCTCGGACAGAGGAACTCGTATTGCAGACATTGATCAAAGGGACAAGTTGAGGAATGCACAGGCTCTTGTTGTTGAAAGGAACAGACGTCTGTTGTCTCCCTTTGAACGGTTGGGTGCACAAAGGCAGGCCAAAGGGCGGCAGTGGGAAGGCCCATTATTCAAGGATGCAGCCATCTTTCTATGCCTTTTGTTCGCGAGTTTACCCATTGGCCAAGTTTGCTTCTTTGTGTGAGGGTCATTGGCTCATCTTGGATGTATGCAATTGGTCCTAGCCAGACGCACTCTGAGGAAAAACTGTAACGCGGACCCGACTGCTGCCCTCTTTGTCCCAGTGGGTGTGTGCTCTCTGTCTGCAATCGGTCGAGCCGAACTTACCACCAAGACATTCCAAACGACTTTGCTAGCAATGCAAGGGAGAACGGGTAAACGTGGGATGCAAACGGAGATTACTCGTTGCAACAGCATTGGCGCACACGAGGCGCAGGACGACGCCAGAGACATGGTAAATGGGACGGTCAAGACTATCACCTACGTGTTGTGTAGTGATGGAAAGGAAATCTACCGCTGTCATTTGTCCAAGCACGTAGTCATGGGGAGTTCAAGGTGTACGGTAAATCCATGCCAAGACCATGCTATGCAGTATCGGGTTCCATCTGTGTAACCCACGGATCTGCAGATTCAGTTCAATAGACGGGACAAAGAGAGATGTGTAGCGGAGATCCTCACACCTGCGGTACTTGTGTTTGAAGTGATAGGCGGGACTCAACGACGCTGCATCTTCCTGCGGCGAGGCGGTGTACGTGACGCAGGGCAGCCTCAAGTGCCGCAAGTAGGCAGGCAGGCAGGCGGCTGAACCATATGATGCAGACTTTCTTCAGTCGACTTTCATTAGAGATGGAGGAAAAGGTTGGCAATTCGACTGCCGTGCCAATCACCATTTCTGAAGCTGGGACTTCTTGATCATATCCCCTGCTTTGTCGTGAGATGACAAGGGACCTTATGACGCAGAGTGGTCTCCCTCTTTTCTGTTTGTTGCTCACATTGTAGAGAAAGATCATCTGCGTTTGATGCTGCAATTCCAAGATTTTTAGTGGATAAAGACAACAATAGCACAACAGCTCGAATCAGCTCTCCAGGGAAGGACGCGCAGACACTGAGACTCGGGCAATCACGAAATTGAAGTCTTGCGACTCTGATACTGATGAGATTGGAGGGCTGGGAAGGGTTGTTTGTATCCCACCTATGGATATCTCCAAGACGGACGGCATGTCCTACTCAGACCGCAAGTGAAGCAGCAGTAAAATTCCAGCATCGGATGATCTGTGAGAGCCTCATCGCCGAGCGGTTCCATGTCTCTACCGAGCCTTCATTACGAGTACAAAGCAGGAAAACATCATCCTCACGTCTGCACATTTCCTATATGATCAAGCCATGATGATTCGACACATCTCAAGATCAGGGAGTTACGGCGTTTGCGTGTCCAGCGCTCACCGACTCAACTTCAAGCACGTCTCGGGTGCGAGTTTCACGAGTCTCAAGTGGTCATGTGTCCTTCTCTGAAGCAGATCCAGCGCAGATTGTAGTTGGACATCGTCAGGATGGAACATGATCTTGAGCTCACTTGGCGCCTTGTAGCGATCATGGGACACGGAAAGGGGAAAGAAACATGAAGGGTAAATGAGCTGTAGTCCCATCATATCTTCTTAATCGAGCTTGCTTGCTGTCGCACTGGTACCTGATTGTTGAAAATGTGAGTCACTCGGTTCCAGATCAGGTGCTTGCGGGAGCTGATGTTTCAATCCAACTTGTTTGCGGCACCAGACGGCGTGGCAAGTAGGACTTACCCAGAATTGTTCGATGATTGACGATGATGACAAGATTTTAAGGTTCTGAACCCATCAGGGTCGATCGGGAGAGGTTTCGACTCAGGGCGCGTGAACGGACATGGAGATGGATGTTCCTGCTTTGAGACTATATGCATACACGTTACGTCAGTCCGCATCTCAGGGGAGATCTTCTTTCAGTTGACGCTGA
Source organism: Neodothiora populina (assembly GCF_041146345.1). Taxonomy (NCBI): domain Eukaryota; kingdom Fungi; phylum Ascomycota; class Dothideomycetes; order Dothideales; family Dothioraceae; genus Neodothiora; species Neodothiora populina. The sequence goes on along the minus strand of NW_027191408.1, from coordinate 230,982 downwards.
CACTTTGATGCTCGTGTGGAAACATCGAGAGGAACCATTTGGAATGAGGTGAAGTACTAAAAGTCTAGCGCTTAGGTGAATGGTCTAATCTAGGCTCCAGTGACGATAAAGGTGCACAAGGTCTGGAGAGCTCACAAGCGCCATTACGGGGTTGCAGGAGTATCATCTCCACCCATCAAGGCCCCGGTCAGTCCCTTCATCCTTCGCCCAAGCAGATCGTCCTCACTCGCTAGACTCACTAGACTCTTGTTCCTCTGAGCTAGTGGACGGTCTACGTCCCTGGCGCTTCTCATCTTCTTTGCTACGGACCGCGGAGATCCTTTCCTTGGACTTATGCGAGCCGTGATGCCACTCATCTCAAGAGGTCGATCGCCTTCGTCCCCAGAGCTCTCTGTAAACATTCGGCGATGATGTCTGAGGTTATTGAGGCCGCTTCTCAACCCAGCACCGAAATAGTCGCTTTCTTCGTGTGCGGCTGTCTCGTCGGCTAATCGTTCAGCCTCTTCTTCACGCAAGTCTGCCTCGTTGAAGATCTCCCTCATCCATTTGGCGCAGCGGAATATGTATTTCCAACCCTCAGGGAACACACTGACAAATTGAAGAAAGCCATGTGAGATACCTGGGATCAAGACAACGTTGACGTGATCAGTCTCGATGAATTCTCGCTTTTCTCGTACTAGACCCAGCTCCTTTCTTTCACGCCAGAGAGCAGCTTTGGCTTGACGTATGCGACCGGCGAATATCACTGTATCGTCCACTAGAGGATCGCGCTCGCCAGTCAACATGTAAGTCTTGGGGAATCGAACCAGAAGTGCCTCAGGTGCCAGTAGTGGTGAGAGCAGATAGTCTGTCGAGAAGTCCGGACGAGAATGAGGACCAATGTAGAGGATAATCATAGCCCGCATCATCTCGGGGCTGAGGATACGATCGTTGAAGTACGAGATCATGGACGACATGGCCAACCGCGTTTTCAGCTGCGTTGCCTGTGTCTGAGACGTCATCGCCTTCGACGTGTCGATCGTATGCGCAGCACCGGTGTGCACTTCGTCTTTTGGAGACTTGACTGTCTTTGCACCCTTGACACTGCCCTCTATGGCGCTCTGACGTGCTTGCTTCGGAGGACTCGGATCGTCCTCCTCGTCGTCGGATGCGTGGGGAGTGTTTGGTGTCAGCTTCTTGTAATCATCACTCTTCCTGCTAAGGACACCCTGATTGGTCTTGCGCATCTTTCGATCCCTGATCAGGGCCATCTGTTCGTCGGTCATCCAGTTTCCAATGTTCATGTCCAAGGCAGGATAGACAAGAACAACTCCCTCGGGAACTGGAAGGGAAACTTCTCCTCTCCAGCGACGCCCTTCTGTGCTCCCGGTTTGTAGTATCATGAGTACCAGACCGACCGCAAGATTGCCCCCTGCGCTGTCTCCACTAACAACAATCTTTGGATCTACCTCTCCCGATAACCCGATACAACGTCCCTTTGTAGCAACAAGAGTATGGTAGACATCGTAGCATTCGTTCAATGCATGTGGATAAGGATGTTCGGGTGCCTTCTTATAGTCCAATGCCAGGATAGGCACACCCGTGCGCCCAGCCCAGGCAAGCAGCTTGTCTTCATGACCTCTTGGGTCCATGGCCACGAAGCCACCGCCCGGAATATCCAGGACGACCTTGTCATGTTTCTTGAGGGCGCTGATTGGACCGTCAAAATACAACCAGGCCTCGACGGGCTCGGTGTAGCTGCTCTCTTTGGGTCGCGGAATACGAATCGCGCGAGGAGGATATCGTGTGAGCCTCGGTCTCAGGAGCTTGGTGAAGAAGCTTATGTATGGTGTCGTAGGCTTGTTCCAGCTGATCCTCAGATGCTCGAGGGTAAGGCCTCCCCGGATCTTGCGAACCTTCTCGTCGGCTTGCTCAGCACACACAAGGTAGTATATGGTGAAGACAATACTAGCGATGTTCTTGAGCCATTCTGGCCGCAGCCGCATCGCCGTCCAGAAACCTGCATCCAGCGCAGTGGTGACCCACGTTGCTCGAAAGTAGGAACGAGTGTATAGGTTCGAAAGTGGTTCTGGACATTCGAGGCCTACGAGTTTGCTGAAGTTGCGGGAAATATATAGATATGTCAACGTGAGCACGACAGTTTGCCATGCGCTCAGACGAGACGATACAAGGCGGGAGATACGCCGTAAGAACGGTGGTCCATGAGGATTACCTCTGTGCTATGATCAGAGAGATGTATTGAATGAGACTGGATCTACCATACCTGTAGAGATATAACGACCAAAAGGATACCACTGCAAAGACCTGGATCTTGCGGAATTTGACAGACGGTCTGCCTAATACATGATCTGAGTGCAGCGGTCAGTCAACCCACGGTAACTCTGTCCATCCATCCAGTCCACCTACCTATCATTTTGGCTGTCTGGGGCGAAAGGATATCACAATCATGCCCGCTAGAAGAACACACAATCTGGGCTGATGGATACAAACCGAGAATCACAGCATCGCAGGACGGAAGCAAACAGACGGTTATACCTGCTAAGGAGCACAGATCACTGGACGAAGCAAGGGAGTGTCTTGACAGAATGGAACGGACAAAGAAAGGAAGGGAAGAGGGTTCGAGTCTACAGGGTACTATGATGTAGTAATGGAAAGGAGCAGGTCATGAGTCGAAACTCAGGTCGACTTACCGACGTAGACTCGCCGTTCAAGGTCCGAACCGGTCTTTCATGTGACAACGACAGGACCCTTATACAACACACTTGGAAGGCAAGATAGAGTGCGAGACGAGCATCAGCTGCAAGCACACAGGTACTGTACGGTAGGGCTGAGCCAAGGTCCGGAGACGTGGTGATCAACTCCGGGGCATTGGAGTGGGGCTGAGTCGGGGATACTCCACACCCCCGGTTTCACATGTCAATCCTAGAACCTCCTAGAACGGTAATATTCACCGATTAATATTCTACTGTAGCTTGGGCATAGATTTTAACGTTAGAGGTGTATATTTTAGGATGTTTTTATAGGAAGGCCGTGACTGCTGGACGCTGCTTCCTCTGATCCGGTCCATCGCATGGTCCGCCACGCCGTCCCATGCATGCGAGGCTCCATATCATACATACAGCAGGTCTGCCAGCTGCCGCTTACTCAATCTCGTCCTCGTACTGGACGGGGCCATCGGGTCCCATGAGACGTTTGAGTTGATCCTGCACGTACTTGTGCACGTGCTCATCCGCCGCCTCTTTGTCCTTGTTGCCATTGGGCTTCTCGCCGTCTTTGTAAATGGTCCACGTGCGCGATGGACCGGACTTGCCATCGTCGGCTTCGTCATCATCTTCAGCATTATCTGAAGGTGGAGCTGACTGCCAGTCACTGCGAGCGCCCATGGATCTGCTGGTTGATGATCTGCGGAGTGCGCTTGGCTTCTTGGAGAGCGAGTTCCTGCGTTGCCGCGTGAAGACATCGTCGAAATAATGAGACGCAGCAGCAGTTGGGGTGCGCGGTGTTTGCGGGAGACGGCAGTTGACACTAAAAGCAGTTTGTTAGCTGACCAGATTCAAAACACAGACGCGCATGAACTTACCCTGTATCGTGGATCATCTTGGCGACAAGACCTGTCCATCCACACTGATGACTAGCACCAAGACCTCTGCCACTGTCGCCATCGAAGAATTCGTAGAACCACAGGTAGTCTTTCCAGTTAGGGTCGTAGTCGAGCATGTCGTTGCCGTCGTTGATAGCACGTCGGCCGTTCTCGCCACGTGCCATGAGATGTTGCAGACGATGCTGGAGTTCCTCGGCGACATGACCGAGATGCATGTAGTCGCCTGATCCAACAGGGCACTCGACTTGCACCGTGTTACCGTAGAACATGTAGAATCGAAGCAGGGACTCGACAAGGAGGAAGTTGACGGCAATCCACACGGGTCCACGCCAATTACTGTTACCACCGAAAAGACCACTGTCGGAGTCGCCTGGGACGTAGCCGACCGAGAACTCCTGGCCGTTGACGTTCATTGAGTAGGGGTGCTTCTCGTGGTATTTGGAGAGCGAGCGGATACCACCAGCGGAGAGGAACTCATCCTCACTGAGCATACGCTCGAGAATACGCTTGAGTCTGTCCTCGCTCACCAGGGAGAGTAGGAGACGATCCTCCTTGCCGCGACGCTTCATACTGGCCGTGTTGCGTTCCATAACGTCGGGACGGTGGTCAATGAACCACTGCAGACGCTTCTTGAACTGCGGGAATCTGTCGATGACCTGCGGCTCAAGGGTCAAAGTGGCATACAAGGGGATCAGACCAACCAGAGAGCGAACAGGCATTTGCTGAGTATAAGGTCCGCCCCAGGAAATAGCGTCATAGTAGAAACCATCCTTCTCATTCCACAGTGATTCGGCTTCATCACCGGATCGGTATTGCATCGCGTCAGAGATCAGGATGAAGTGCTCGAAAAACTTCGAAGCAATGTCCTCGTACGTTCTACGATGCTTGGCAAGTTCCAAAGCAATGTTGAGCATACAGAGACAGTAGAAGCCCATCCAGCCAGTACTGTCGGCTTGCTCCAAGACTCCGCCCGTGGGGAGTGGGTCTGATCGGTTGAAAAGACCAATGTTGTCCAGTCCAAGGAATCCACCCTCGAACACGTTCTTTCCGTCTGCATCCTTTCGGTTGACCCACCAGGTGAAGTTGAGGAGCAGCTTCTGGAAGACACGCTCGAGGAAGTCAAGATCCTCCCTTCCGTACATCTTGCGCTCAATCTTGAATGTTCTGAATGTTGCCCAAGCATGTACAGGAGGGTTGACATCGCCGAAGTTCCACTCGTATGCTGGTAGTTGTCCATTGGGATGCATGTACCACTCGCGAGTGAAGAGGTCCAACTGTTTCTTGGCGAACTCGGGGTCTACCATTGCCAACGGAAGGCAGTGAAAGGCACTATCCCACGCTGCGAAGAATGGATATTCCCACGAGTCCGGCATGGACAAGATGTCGTCGAGATACATGTGCTTCCAGTGTTGATTGCGGATATTCTTTCTCGAGGCAGGTGGAGGCGGTTGGCCAGGGTCTCCGTTGGCCCACTGATCCCAGATGAAGTGGTAGTATTGTTTGCACCAAAGCATGCCAGATAGAGCCTGACGCTGAATGTTGCGAAGGTCGTCTGCCATGGGCATGGGGCTTATTCTCCAGTAGAACTCATCTGCTTCGGCAAGACGCTGGTCGATAACATCATCGAAGAGTTCCTCGTCAAGGTATCCCTCAACCTGCTTCTTCGAAATTCTGAAACGGACAACGGCGCACTCACCAGGAGGAACACCCTCGCCTTGGTTGAAGGCATACCAGGCAGCGCTCTTGGTTCCGGTCTTCTTGGGGTTAATGGCCTTCTTGTCGCCGTCGCAGATGTACTTGTGGAAGGCGTTCTTCACATATTCGGTCTTATTCTCGGTACCCCAGAGACCCTTAAAGTCGGTGTCGTTGTCGGTGAACATGAACTCGGGGTGAATGTCCTCGTCGCGGCCACCATAATTAGGCGACGGGGAGCACTGGAAGTAGCGTTTGCCGAGCTTCTTGTGATTGGTCTCGCAGGCAAAATCACCAGCTTGCTTGACAGTCGGCTTGGTGTCGTCGTGTCCCCAAGCCCAAGTGTTTCTGAACCACACGTGTGGAATAATGTGCAACTTTGCCGCCTCGGGTCCGCGGTTGTATGCAGTCACACGGAACAGGAGCTCATCCGGGTCATCAGACTCTTTGGCGGTCTCGATAAAAATGTCCCAGTATTTGTTATCCTTGAAGATGCCTGTGTCAAGAAGGTTGTACTCCCGCTCTTGCTTTGAACGCTTGCCGTTCTCCTCGACGAGGTCTTCGTAGGGAAACTTCTCTTGAGGGTACTTGTAGAGGAACTTCATGTACGAGTGCTGTTCGATAATTAGCAGAGAAGAGATGAAGACACGTGCAGAGTCAAGCACGACATACCGATGGAGTGTTGTCGAGATGGAAATGGCACTCCTTGATGCTCTCTCCGTGGACTCCCTGGGGATTTGAGAGACCAAAAAGACGCTCCTTGAGGTAATCACTGTAAGGCTATTGTAAGTAGGATTACGGACGCAGACAGAAACGACTCGTGCTTACTCCTTCTCGTTCCAGAAAGCAAAGGCGATGTTCATCAAACTATGCGTGTCTGAAACACCGGCGATACCATCTTCACCCCATCTGTAGGCTCGACTGCGGGACATCTCATGTGAGAAATCTGTGCACGACATTAGACTGTGGCTCACAATGAATCAAGCGGTATACATACGGCTCCATGCATCTCCGTTGTCGCTGTCACTGTTAGCATGATACGGTTCTTCAGCATTGGCTATTCAACATACGAGTAGTCCTCTCTCACTGTTCACATGTCAGCTCTGTATTTCAATCATGAGGATCCAACGGTACATACCAGTAGCCCACTGTCGCTCAGCAACATAAGGTCCCCATTTCTTCCAGTACTTGGTTCGCTCGCGATCTTCCTTAAGACGCTGTTCCTCCTCAGTGAGATATTCGGAGCCATCAATGAGAACCATGATGGGCGGTCAGCAGTATGAACTGCGGGTTGGGAGTAATGTAACGAATGCGAATGTAGTCTGCAAGTGGAGCGTTGGCGGAAGGCTAGCTCAGACAGTCACAAAAGTAAAGATGCGAATGCAGTCAAAAGGTTAAGCAACAACACCCAAACAACAGACAGACGAATAGAAAGCTAGAATTTGGAAAAAGGATATGTAGCACAAGCCGGGGTTAATGCAGACGGAACGAAGCTGGGAAAAACAAGAACAAGAAGCGCCTTGTAGAGCTTGAGAGAAAGATTGATTGATGGGGCTCCGGGCTGGGGTTAGGAAGGCACCACCTTCGTCATTCCGTGCCTTAGTCCGATTGCCTATGCGGGCAGGCACGCCCGCTGAACGATGGCCAGCACTACCACTTCTCAACCGATTTCATATATTTGAACATGGGCCATGTAGGCTGCCTATCATCGCGGATGGGGAAAGAATTACATTCGAGAAGGGAAAGGCCGATGCCAATTGAGCCCGACAAGGACAATTCGGTGTCAGAGAGATTAACTACATCATTGGGACGACCAGACCGCATTGCGGATGCTGTAATGCACACAGTGGGCATACTTGTGTAAAGTGTGTCAGTGTGTCAACCCGCCCGCCATGCCCCGTGGGCACAACAGATTGCTCGACAGCGATCGCCATCATGATCCATCTGCTGGTTCGTGGGGCCGGAGCCCATCTCCACTTAATCTTTTCGCCAAGCTTCGGTTGCATTTCACCATAACGATCGTTGGTAACAGGCACGAACGAACTGCACAGTCTCTCTGTGAGGCTCAAAAGTTGTTATATATTGCCAAAAGAGTTCTCAGGTCCTGTAGGATGTGCGGCTTGTATACCTCATCTACAGTACACGCAATGCATCGAAGCACGCACCTCTCCACTGCGACAGACGGGGACGACGCTTATCTCATTCCCCACTAAACAGCCAGCTAAGATTGAGGCATTTGATGGCTGAAAGGTGGGTATGTGCACTCTACAAGTGTTTTATGCTCCTGCCATACTTGTATCGCTTAAGACCACCTCAGGCACTATCGACGATTCGCAATGTTCCAGGCGAACGCCTTTATTCGCGAACCCAATTTTTCCAACCCGGCAAACAACTTGTGACATGATGACTTTAAAAGCATCGTCAGCAGGTATTGGGCCATCTGACATACTTGATATTAGCTTGCTGCATGTTTTCATTAAGATAACAAAAATAATGGTCACTAGAGCCACGTGACGTGCTTGGTCGGTGTTTGTGTTCTCGCTATGGTGAACATCAGCGGGTCCCGCCAGCAAAGCTCCAGACGACATGCAATAGAGCCAACACATAATTGCTAGCGTCTAACATGCGGCGAAGGACAAGGAAACATCTTTTCCACGCCGCAATATTCGGGAGCGTATTATTTTTGATCATCTACCTAGGAGGTTCACAGTCTAACGGCAAGGTCTTCAAATGGACCGAGATACACTACAAGACCAGTGCCGCAACGCTCCCTGAGGCACGCGGCGTATGTCCCGGCCTGGAGAAAAACACCAAGCCAGCACTGATAGTATCACGAGTGTCGGCTGATGGAGATTCCAAATGGCTCAAAACATTGTCCTCAAAGTATCATTTATGCATCTATGCTGTGGATGCACCAAAGGACACCAAATCAACATATCTCCAAGTCCCCGCGAACCGAGGGCATGAGGCAATGGCATATCTAACATTTATAATCGACAACTACGCTGCCATTCCCGCCTCAGGCGCCGTCTTCGTCCACGGCTCGCGTTGGGCATGGCACAATGACTCCCCAGAATACGACAACGCAGCCCTGCTCGCAGCTCTCAGGGTCGAGTCTGCCCTCGAGCCCTACGGCTACCACAACCTCCGCTGCGACTGGAGCGCGAGTACGTGTTCAGCATCCTACGGCCCGGCCCAAGGAAGTCTAGAAACGTCCATGAACGCAGTCATGCAGCCGTGGGACGCGCGAACGGTATCAGACAAAGCCTTGCCACGCGCCCTAGCCGACCTATTCGGCGGCGAAGAGTCAGACTCGCCACGCCGTCGAGACGTGCTGCTCGGACGCAGCGACCCCGTAAAGTCCCAGTGTTGCGCCCAGTTTGTCGTCGCGCGCGAGAACATCTGGCGGCACTCGCGAGACGAATACGTCGCGTTGCGGCAATGGCTGTTAGACAGCAGCGACAGCGACAGCGACGACGAAACCAATCCTCCGACCCCTCGCCAGGGCCGCACGAGTTACGCCTCCGCAGCGGCAGCACCGAGCGACGACCGCGTCGCGGGCCGCATCCTGTCCTATCTCTGGCACATCCTGTTCATGCGGCCCGAGACAGACGGGTCGGGAAACATGAACCTCGCGCGTCTGAACCAGCAGGCTTGTCCCCGCGCCGACGAGTGTTATTGTCGCTTGTACGGCCGGTGTGGACTCGAGGGGTGCGGCGTGAGTCCCGAGCAGTGTTTTGGGCAGTACACCCTGCCGCCGGACTTTCAACTGCCTGCGAATTGGGAGGAGGCGCATTCGTGATTGCTGGAGAAACGCGGAAAGAAGAGGGTGATTACGGGGTCTTGTGGCTTGTTGAGTGTGTCATGTGTGTGTGTATATCTTGTATATATTCAAAGCTCTTCGAGGTTGACTTTCACGCAATCACTGGTTTTTGATTCCTTGCGGGATTTAAAGAGTATGGCATCCATGTGCGATCTGCGGTATAACGAAGGCGGTAATTCTGGTATCTCTCTCTCGTCCTCTTCTACTCAACGGTATCCAACGACCCCTTGCCGACAGTACTCGGAGGCGCGGCGCCCTTCTGCTGTCTCAGCTTCTCCTCGAACTTGGCAAACTCCTGCAGCGCGACCTCCTCCTCCTGATCCATGACCTGCTGCACGCCGACGACCTCGTCGATATAATGCATCAGCATGCTCTCGATGCCGTTCTTCAGCGTGACGGTGCTCGAGTCGCAGGTCCTGCAAGCGCCACGGAGCTTGAGCAGGACCTGGCCGTCGACGAAGCCGCGGAACTCGATGTCGCCGCCGTCTTCTTGGATGGCGGGGCGGATGCGCGTCTCGAGCAGTTCTTTGATCATGGACACGACTTCCGAGTCGTCTTCGTTGTAGGCCAGACTGTCCTGCTCTTCGGTGACGTCGCCGTTTTCGTCGGTGACTTTGCCCGAGGACTCGGACGCGTTGACGATAGGTTGGCCTGATGTCACGGCTTCGGTGATGAGGGAAAAGACTTCGGGTTTCACGTGCGCCCACGGCACTGAGGAGTCTTTGGATATGGTGATGTAGTCTTGGCCGTAGAAGACCGAGGTCACGCCGTCGACGCTCAGTAGTTGGGCGGCGAGAGGTGAGGGGTTGGGAGGTGCGACTGTCGAGCGTGGAGAGAGGTATTCGATGAAGGGAGAGGAGAAGCCTGGTGGCAGAATGGGATGGTTGGGTCGGAATTTCAATGCCTGGTTTTTCGTTGCTCTCGTCAGTGATTGTCCCCCCTTGGCCTCCTTGTTTCCGCCATGGCACGACTGGAACATGGATAGCTACATACATCTGCATTGGGTGTATCCTCGGTCTGAATGAAGATAGCCCTGCGTGCATTGCCCACGGCCGACAGAGCAACTGGCTGTTCGTAGTGACTAAGGTTCGGTCGGCGACTGCTCCTTGACGAAGTGATGGATGATGGTGCTGTGTGGTACAGGCTCCGTTGCGCCGCTGCACCGTATGTCGCTGTGGCAAGTCTAGAGGAGGACCGGGCGGCCTTTGGCGCCACTGCGCGCAGAGCTGATCTGCAGACGGCTTGGTATTGCATCGGTACTGTTGCCATTGTGGTGTGTATGTCGATGTAGGTCGGTGTTGGAGTCGATTACAGGGATGAATGTGGTGGTATTATTGGTAGGTGAAATGGTATCAATGTTGGATCATTTCTTTGTCTTTAGATGTTTCTGCTTCTGCTTCGAAATCAATTCGAGCTCGGATATACGATGACGTAACTCCGACGAATCATTCGCCTTCTCAAGGTCATAGGCCTCCGATGCCGTCTCTCCAACACCAGCGATATATAGAAAGCATGAACATTGATTTCGAATGATTTTGTATCATTGGCTTTTGCATTCCTAGTGTCTATCGTGAACTCTCCTCCTTATGTCAGAGTGGCACATGAAACAATAAAAATCACTATCCCCCAAGTATCTGACCGAGGATATTCCATTTCACGTTCCCCACTGCCTGTCGACCGTAAAGCACATTTGATGATTACTGATCTCAAATCCCAGCACCGGTGAATAATATCGTGCAACATGAGACGGTGCCAGATGTCTCCGCATGATCTCTGCCGAAATCACATCTCCCAGTCCTGGTCTTCATCAGAAGCACACTCGACGTCGTAGTCGGCATCTTCGGGAACTGGTGGAGGCAAACGAGGAGCCTGTAGTCATTAGCATCTCACAACATCACTTCGATGCAACTCTTACTTACGGCGCGGATCCTGGCCCATGGACCGGACGCGGTGGACCCACGAGATCCTCTGTCACTGATAGATCTGTTGGACACGCTCGGCAGACCATATGACTGCAAGGCGGAGCCGGTGCCATTAAAAGCTGGAAAGCGGCCGCTCCTGGTCGATAGTGGTCCAAGGGCCGTGCGCTCATAGTTGACATCACCTGCGTCGCCGAAAGTAGATGCCACGGAAGAACAGTCGGTTCTGTAAGAGTCCGCGAAGGCGGAACCATGACCGACGAGTGCCTGCGATTCCTCTTCCTGCTCATCCTCTTCCTCCTCGGTTCCATCCCTGATGTGACCAGGCATCGATTGCTCGCGGAAATACATGCAGCGCTGGCAGATCTGAACACGAAATCAGCATTTGCTTTGTATCACGAGAGGACAAGTTCCTAACCGCAAGATCCGGCTGGGTGCGCTGAGTCCTGCTGAACGCATTCAAACTCTTCGTAAGTCCGCATGGTCCATTGCACAAAAGCTCGGTAGGAGGCGCTCCGGTGTGCTCAAGGCAGATGAGTTGCTCCATTGCCTCTGCGCTATCCATTCCGCAACTCTGGACAACCCTGAGACGACTGCTTGAGAAAGCCGTTTGGGGCTTCAGAGCTCCATCTTCGGCGCATGGAAGCCTGGTGCTAGTCAGTAAGCAGTGTCAATTGCTTCTCAGCCGCGCGATCATGTACCTATCCGGGAGCTTGTGCTTCTCTCCTCTTCATGTGGTATTAGCGTATACTCCTCAGGGCCGTGTCGAAATAGCGGCGTACCTGTACTTAGCCGTGCCAACGTCACCCTTGGATTGATAGATTGATTTCGTCATGATGAACGACCTACAGTAGATAAAAGTCATTACCACTATCAACATCATAAAGTACCTTGGCTCTTGAAGGAGCTTGAGCACGCTTCGCAGGCTGGACGTCATCAGGTACTATAACTTACTTCACTCTGCGTCGTTGACGTAAGGCAGGTAGTTCGTGCTAACCTTGGTCTCGAATCGTCAACAGATCGGTGACCTTTTGATGACGGTAACCGTTCTGCTGCTCGTCACACTTTGTATTGATCGATGATCAAAGCAGTCAAGGTGGAAGGGAGCAAAGAAGGGGGGACAGTGGCAACCCTTTTGTCACACTGCTAAAGGACCCCTTGTCAGACAGCACACTTGCTTCGATACATGAATAATGGAGTGACCTGAAATGGAAATGAATTCAAGATACCCCAGGGTCCAAAGGACAGGCGTAGTAAAGTTTGCAGACGTGCTTGGTTCAACATGCTCATATCGGCGCGAGGTCGTGGAAAGTGCATCTGCGTAAACTGGGAAGCTGCATATGAGCCGCAGCTTCAGTTGAACCCAGGTGAACGGAACCACGGACATATGAAGAAGGGTCCGACATGTCAAATGTAGGTGAGACGATTGAGCCGTAATGCACTGAGCCAGGAATCATAAGACCCGGGTGGCTTCCCACTATCAAAATGTAGCCGGAATCTGGCAATAGATGTCGATGGTTAGTAAGGAGACTCTTGCACATTGTAGTACCTGGGCAAGGTGAGGTACCTTACACACAAACAAATTTTAAGGGTCCGCTCGGACTTGGCTCCATGGGCAAACAATGAAACCGACGAATGTCAGAGACCAAAAGGACAGAGAACCAGGTGAGAGAGAAGATGTGAATTATGTAGGTCTTTCGCATCGAGCGAACATCGTACACTAAGCGGTAGTTAAGACAGAAAAAGGACCCAATTTGTCCGCCATGCTCACATCGCCGCCAACCAAATCTAATGATCTTTTTTTGCGTCTAAGAGGAAAATAATATTACAGGAGAAAGTGGGTATGAGTCGTTTACTTGGTCTCGTCGCGGAGGAAGGTGATGAGGTCGTTCCTGTCCTTGGGCTTCTTGAGGCCACCGAAGGCCATCTTGGTGCCGGGAATGTACTTCTTGGGGTTCTCGAGGTACTCGAACTGTCACTTGTCAGCATTGTAATGAGCTCTACATACACAGACGAATGAAACTTACAAGAGTATCCTGGTTCCACTCAATACCCTTCTGCTTGTTGGCATCGGAGTAAGCGAAGCCCTCGACGGCACCGGTGTGGCGGCCGAAGAGACCATGAAGGTTGGGGCCGATCTTGTTGCCCTCACCCTCCTTGAGGTTGTGGCATTGTGCGCAACGGGTCTTGAAGAGGTTGGCACCCTTCTTTGCGTCACCTGTCAACATCACAATCAGTATTCTGGTTTGCTTTTTTATTCGTGTCCGCGATCAATGGGTGCTCGAGATGAAGGCAGAGGCGTCTCAAACTGCTCAGGATCGTGCATGAAGACGCGCACAATGCTAGATGGCTCTGCAGAGTTCTCTAACACCTCTGGAAATTGTTTGTTGACGATGCGCCACCTCCTGTTTCGAGAGAAGAATCTGGTGCTCCGTGGACTCCATGATCTGGGACAAGGAACAAGGTGGCTTACCGTCAGCGAAACCCATTATGTCTGTAGATTAAAGAGGTATGTGGAGTAGTGATATGAGGTTGAATTGGTTGAGAGCGAGAGGATGGTCAAGAGGCTGAGAATGTTGAAAGATGGAAAGAGAAAAAGTTGGCTCTGGACGGCGAATGACTTAAAGCGACGGGTCTTCGAGACCGACACCTTGGCCTCGACCAATCAGACCGGCCTGAATTATAAGTCTGCGGCAAAGACCGGAATAGCAAGCTTTGACACTCCGTCTACTGCGGCTGGATTACGGCGCTAGCTGTTTCGGACATCTCTGTGACGACGGTATGGCGAAAACCCGTGGTGCTGGCGTAAACACACGAGTTGGTCCTTACACCACCGTTATTACAAGACTTTCGTGTTCGACATAAACCAAGACTCGAACATTTACATGACTTGCGAATGCGCAAACCGGAAGTGAGCTCGTGCATTATCGCTGCAGGACCATTTGCTGTACATGGGAACCTGAAGATAATAAAACTGCATTGCATCAAATCATAAGTAGTCGCCACGTGAGAGATCTGGATACGATTGCTACAAAAGTACTTGTCTTGGAAGCAATGTATTTCCCGGCTAAATGGCCGCAAGCTCGACCGTCGGGGATTTCGTGAGGGAGAGAGAGAGAGAGAACGAGAGACACTGTACTGTACTACAAAGCACAGTGCTCGGCCTGCGCAGTACTTACTTCGGATAAACTTTTGTCGAACCGTCTCGAGTACTCCGTACAATGAACCAAATACCTGAGGTATTGTATGGGAACAAAGAAAGGAAAACCTGGGTCATTATTGGAGCGAGCCGGGGCATAGGACTTGAATTCGTTCGACAACTCCTGATACGCGAAGAGCGTATCTTTGCTACCGTTCGAGACACAAATGCTGCCCATGCGTCCAGTCTGTGGTCACAGGTCGGCGGAGATCATGGTCGCTGTCAGATGCTGATATGGTATCGTTATTTGTCAGAACAGATTGTGGTTGAGCTCAGTAGTAACCCTCGATAGCGATGTGCTCTCAGAGCAGAGCATCAATGTACCTAATTCCTCTCTTCCTTTCCTCTCTATCTCTACATACTTCCTGAGTCTCGGGACTCTTTGTGCAGTAACTATACTAATGTAATCCACTAAAGAACTTTGTTATACAACTCACAGCGATCCCGAATCTGAAGATCGACTATTGTGTAATTAATGCGGGTGTATTGAAGTATCCTAACGTGAGTGGTACCATTTGGAAATACTGCAGCATGCTCTAATGAACAATTTACAGAGAGCAACAGAATTGTAAGAGTTCACCACAGTTGTGGATATCCCGTCTCAACATCGACTAATCAGTGATATCAGTTCTTTCGAGGAATTTGCCTTCCATCTGCATACGAACACAATAGGACCCATCATATGTGCTCAACGACTGCTCCAAACCATGATACCCATCGGCACGATTGCCTTCATGTCTAGCGACTCTGGCTCTGCCCAGAGCTTCCGTGAGATGGAAGACGGGTATGACAAAAGTGCAGATTATGTGTTGCCGTACTAATCGGCCAATCAACCAGGTTTGCAGCCTACGCGGCATCCAAGGCAGCCCTGAACCAAGCACTTCGTCACATGGCAGCCGAGCTGAAGCGGAAAGATGATGATACGATCATACTTGCACTACATCCGGGCGAAGTTGCGACGTGAGCTATACCGGTCCCTCATTGCAACGAAGCTAATTGGTGCAGCGATATGGGGGCGATCGAGACTGCGTGGCAAGTGGAGGGTATCATCTCACCAGAGGAATCGGTGACCGCGTTGATCAAGGTCATCCAAAGCAAGGGCATCCAGCATAGCGGAACATTCTGGACTTGGGAAAACAAAGTAAGCCTTTGCAAGTTCGTACGTACCTAGATGTCACTGACCCCTGTGCAATCAGCAATACCCGTGGTAATGCGTACTTCATAGCCACATTGGATCCTGGATATTGCCTTATACAGCTTCCAGAATTGTCCCTTTTCGAGTGCAACGCTGGCATCCAGTCATGGCGTACGATTGTTGATGTCTTGGAGAATAAGTAGCAGCAATATTTTTCATAATGCAGACGATCCAAGTCTCGTCGCCCACCTTGCCTGCCTTCATCGATGTATCGCCGCTGTGATCGAGATATGCAGACGCCTCCCGCTATTGCTTCCATATCGCCTTGTGCTTACTTTCGTCCAGAGATGGCAAGATCAGGAGGTCTCACCTATCGACGAAGAGAGTGTGTTGGGCAGACATGTCGTACTTTCACAGGACGACCCTGGGAAACAGTCCTGGTCACCCGACTTCTGCGTTCTTACTTTGGCTGCAGTGACTTTCATGCTCTCTGTTGGAATGTCCTAAAGATTTGTATATTCACTCTGTCGATCAGCGATACTATGTTGTGAGATCGGCCGCTCGTCTGGCTTCCAGGTGCGGCAAACGCATGCATGATGGAGCATGTTTGCCTGGATGCTATTTTACTCTCAGATATTGATGTCCATGTGTGGATCAATATGCCATACCGCAAAGCCAGCAACTTCATGTCTGTTGGTAGATCGATTGACTAGTTCGACTACTGTTCTTTCCTGTTGGACGGTCTGTTATCATCACATTGCCTCGATAAGCTGGACGCGATCACTTGATGACCTTGTACTTACGGAGCACGTTTGCGATGCATCCTGCAATCGGATGCAGTGATACACGGTACAGAAAGGACGGCGGTCAGCTGATAAAGACGGTGAGAGGAGGTGAAGAACCACTCGTGCGCCACGTACTTTCAACGGTACAGTACGTTCCCATTAGCTACTATTGCATACGCATTCATCTTTTGGCCATTGGGTGAATGTCCAGATGTCGAATTGGTATTGCATATCGTCGTTCCTTCGGCAGTGCTAGAGCAACGATAGGCCGGTCGCAACACATTACGGATGATGGCTTACCCGTCGGGATCACCGCAGCAGTGCAAGTCGCAGCCACAAAATCTTACTTCATGTACCCGCAGAGATGCAGGAAAGTGCAGTACGATGCGGCAGGTAGTCGTTGCTTTTGTCTTGCTCACTGCATAATTGCGATCTGTTTATTTACCGGAAGTGCAGCCGCTTTCCAGACGAGTCTGCCGATATCCGATTATTGACTCCGTATAAGTGCAGGTACGATAGAGTACTGGAGTACTGGACTGACCGGTGAGGGTCTCGGGCCACTCCCACGGAGCCAGCAAAGCTTTGTGTGGTCGTACAGAACTTACGAAGACCTTGTTGCCGAATATTGTATCGGCGCCACTGGCGTGATTACCTGCAATAGCAAGAAGCACATGCATTGAACCACAAGCCTCCTCATGTGCAACATCTCACCTTGCCTGCCGCGAGATTGTTACAGCAAAGACATAATACCTTACCTCGTGTGTTCTTTTGCTGCAGAGTACAGTACATTCAGTACACTGTACGTAAGGGGAAACGGCCCGTCCCCACTGAAACATGCACGTCAGGCTACAAGATCAGGGGTAGGATTCTGTGCCGTGGATTCTTCCGTCTAGTATGAGGTGTCAAGCCAGAAAAGCGACAGGTAAAAGGTCATGACCCACGGGAGCTGGTGAAAGTTTCAATGTCACTGGTAGCAAAGCAAAAATAGAGCGGGTGCGGCGGTGGTAGAGAAGACGCCATCGCTAGGGCCGGCAAGCACAGCTTCCCGCAAGCAGCAGTGACCAGCGAGCCCAATCTTCACTTCATGCACGTCGTACGTTTAGCAGCTCGGTCTAAACAGAGGGAATGCAGGATCGTTTGTACTCGCTTCCTTGTCGTATTGCGCAAACGCTGGTGGCAGTCAAAAGGTCAAGTCAAAATCGGTACAGTACTGGCCACTGAGAAAGAGATCAGCAGAACAGTGCCGGCAACCACATCGCCGAGCCCGCGTGTGTAGCGCACTCCCCCCAAACATGCATGTGGGGGGAAAGGGCATCCTCTAATGAATACCTTGGGTATTATTGTTGCCAGGTTGTCTTCGTGCACTTTCCTTTACTTTCACCTGCATACCTTCTTGCCGTCCTCTTTTCTTTTCTTGTCTTGTCTTGCCCACCTGTAGACTTCCTTTTCATTTGATTCATGTAAAGCAACGACTTCATGGCGTTTCGAGACCACTACAACGACCGCTCACGACCACGACATTACGACTACGATAACACCAACGAGCACACACGGTATGACGCAAGGTCGGTCTTATCTTTTAATGTAATAATATTAATCAATGCTTCATAAATCTGACATTCTCGACGACAACAGACCAAATCGGGAACACGATACCTATGATGCCTTTCATGACTCACGATACTTATACACGAAACAAACACAACAACGACACAGAAGTCACAGTCGCCAAACAAGTCACCCCGAGAGACGAACTTGGCCCCCCCGAGCGAAGGTCGAAGAGGAGGACGCCGCTCTAGCCAAAGAGTTCCGACCCCACAAACCCGTCAGCGAGGATGCGGCTCAGTCTCGGGGCGAGATCGATCAGGACCCCATCATCATGGATGTTCCAGAATTTATTCCTGATCGTCGCTTTGTCCTGATGCCATCTGATCCCAAGGCTACAACAACTCCACCTACCAGCGATGACGAAAGAAGACGGCGTGGCCGTCGCAAGGCCCCCAAACTTGCAACTACTCTACCGGAAATGATGAGAGAGCCATCTCCCTATGCATGGACCAAACCTGCTTCCAACAAAGTGGACAGATCCTCGGGGGAGTTCTTTCTATCACCAGATACTATCACTCCTTCACTGCCGACCAGATTCGCAGACATTCCTCGGAGCGCACCTACGGGTGCTTCAGCTAGCGTTCCTCCTGTGAACCCTGCAGGTGATTGGTCCAAAACCGCCACCGTTGACCGGTCACAGCATCCTACAACAAGAGACGCTATGCCTGACCAAAATACTTCTGGATTTACTCGGACTGAACGGGCCAGCTCTGACGAGGATACTGCTCAACCCAGGCCGTTTGCCTCGCGAAGAATCTCGGAAAACACGTTCTCACATCCGGGTAAGGATGCCAGACGCTCGTCTTCTACCGAAGGTCATGCTCCAACATCACATGTCCCGCGAAGCCAGCCTACCTCTGCACCTCGAGTCTTGCAACATGAATTGCCTGAGCGACTTCGGAGACCCGCGTCTCGAAACACCACGGCCGCTCATAGCCGTGAAGCCAGTGGAAGTCATTCCAGACATGAGTCTTACGAGTCTTCGCCCAGGCGTACCTCGAGTCGCTATCCGCCTTCACCCCCAAGGTCTCCCCGACTGAGAGAAGAGCGTCTCAAAGGAAGCCCGGTCGCAAACATATCGACCTCGAGGTCTGGATCGCGGACAAGTTCGGTACAGTCTTCGCCACAGCCGTCTCCTCACCTTTCGAAGTCATCCATGACCGCAGATGCGTTGTGGGGATCATTCGCCGCATCGACCGCAGCAGCAACGGCTGCAGGCGCATTCCGTCCGCCCAAGCAATCGTCGCGACTCTCGTCGTCCTCGTTGCTAGACCGTGCAGAGCCGCCTCGCAGCGTACCAACGAGCTACCCTGCGCAAGCGTCGTCTCCTCTGCCGTATCCCGTAGACGACAGACCTTTTCAATCCATGCCGTCCGAAGAGGATCATCAATATGTTCATCCGGATCAAGATACTGTTGCGCAGCCTGCATATTATGAAGCAAGCAGACCATCGTCATCGCACGGGAGCGTGTCGTCAACATCCCTACCCACTAACATCAGACGACCGCCTTTGCCATCGCGAAACTTGGCCTTGCAGGACTTGTCATCCTCGCCAGCGTCGCCACGACCTTTTATTTTCAACCCCGTCGGACGGCCCAAGACCGTGTCAGAGCTCAAAGCGTTAGCCAGAGCATTGCCGCCGTGTCCCAGACAAGCGTACAGCGGTCGCTTCGATGACTGGTACACCCTTGATGGTTGCCCCGGCTTCGACATCTGTCCCAGTTGCCTTGATACGGTTTTCGGAGAGACCCTGTATCGATCTTACTTCCGACGTTCCCCGAGTCGTGCACTCATAGGCAAAGGACTTCAGGTCAAGTGTGACTTTGCCGATGCATGGGTCAGGCTGGCCTGGCTGTTGACATTACAAAGAGAAATACCATCCCTCGATCTCGTCAAGGCCGTGATCAATGTCTGCCTTCCTGACGGGTCGGATGAGGCATGCCCAGGGCCACAGGCAGCAGTGCGTAACTGGTATTCGATACGCAACAGGAGCGGACACTTCCTTCGCGGGTTTGCAATATGCTCTGCAGACGTCAAAAGGCTGCAGGTCTTGTTTCCAGGCTTCCAGGAGCTATGGCAACCCTTACCCATGCGGGCGTCTTGGTCGTATGGAGACGACTTAGGAGGATTGAAGCGGACCTGCTGCATGCGTCCTGCACTGAACAACAGATTCCCACTTTATATTGATACGCTCGTCGAACTGCATGAACCAGCTTATCGAGCCTGTCGCATGCCCGATGCCACAGATTTCGTTACACTTGTGCGACGAAAGTGTCTGGTGCCGGAATGCACACGAGACGACATGATCCGCGACGGGCGATGGCATTACATACCGTCTTTGCTCCCTGCTCTGACGGTCTGTGAAGATTGTTTCGACGAGGTTGTGCTACCTGCATTCGAGGCGGACTCGGATGTAGCTATGCGCTTCAACCGGGAAGCACAAGAGGTGTGTGGCGAAGGACGTCTCGGATCATCGTGTCAGCTATACTCCTCCAGGATGCGCGGTGTTTTCGAGAAAGCGGTCAGGTTGAATGATCTGAAGTATCTGGAGCGCAGAGCGATGCAAAGAAAGGAAATGGAGGAGAGATTACAAAAACGGGCCATTGAGATCAACAAGTTGAAGCAAGAGTTGCAAAGGGACGTGCAGGTCTACGGCACTGATGCCAAGGCTGAAGAAGACCTCGATGCAATGGAAGCCGACCTGCGTACCATTGCTGGCAAATGGATCAGTTGGGAATAGCAGGACAGAGATATACTACGCGGTTTTGTCGCGGTGCCACCAAAAAAATTCATATCCTAACTCTATGCATGTTAATGCCAGGGTCTTCTGTTAGTTCTCGTGCAAGTGATACTAATTAATTCCTTGTGACTCGGTCTTTTGTGACCCCAGACACGAGCTACTAGTACTACTACGGCAAGGTATGACTAGCAGTGCGGGAGAGCGTCGATTGATCGGCATGGGGAAAGGCCGAGGTAGTGTGGGGTGGGCAAGGCGAATGTTATTCGCATGTGATAGTCCATATCGGTAGGTTAAGTGGGATATCTACAGTAAAGGTAGGTGGCATTCTCTTTTCATGTTCATCCAACATCTATCTATCATTCTTTAGCTCATGTAGAACATCTTCCGACTGTCATCAACAAAGGCCAATGGAGACGGCATCATGGCGGTACAATCAAAGATGTCCCTGCCCCTGGGCTTCTCAGACAGCTCGTTGAAGCGACTGGTGAGTGACCTCACGAGTCTATATCTGAAGCACCGAACACGTGTCTCGCGAGCCATCTATATCAGTCTGTTCGTCGTACTGGTCAACCGCATCCGAAATGCGATAAAGGAGCAAAAGGCCGCTGCACAACGACTGGCCGAGGCCCGCAAGCGTCCTGGTTTTGGCAGTACAGAGGGACATGGAAGGAAGAAGGTCGAGTTGAACAGAGAGTTCTTTCGTAATCTTACCAGGCTGCTGAAGATATGCATACCTGGGTGGAAGAGCAAAGAGCTGAGACTATTGATCAGCCATAGTGTGTTCCTCGTGCTGAGGACGCTGATCAGTTTGTATGTCGCCGAGCTCGATGGCAGACTTGTATCAAGTCTTGTCAGAGGTAAAGGCAGGGACTTTCTTGGTGGTCTGATATGGTGGATGATTGTGGCTGTTCCTGCCACTTTTACTAATTCGATGGTGAGGCGTCTTTAGATATGTGATGTGTTTATGGATACTGACTCGATGTCTTAGTTGTCGTACCATCAGTGCAAACTGGCTCTGCAATATCGCACTCGTCTCACGAATCACATTCATCACAAGTACTTGTCAAACATGACCTTCTACACGCTCTCTGCTTTGGACGACCGGATAAAGAACGCTGATCAGCTTATCACGGTGGATGTTTCCAAGTTCTCAAATAGTCTCGCTGAACTTTATGGAAACCTCGCAAAGCCTGTCCTGGATATGATCATATACAACTATTCTCTATCAAGATCAGTCGGCGGTGAGGGTCTCTTCGCGATGGGATTGCTTGTACAGGTTAGTGCGAGTGTCATGCGAGCCTTGACGCCGCCTTTTGGCAGATATGTGGCAGATGAAGCTCGCCTGGAAGGAGAGTTCCGCTTCCAACACTCGCGCTTAATCGACTACAGCGAAGAGATCGCGTTATACAACGGACACGAAGCTGAAAAGGATTCTCTGGACAAGGGATACTTTACTCTCATCAAGCACGTCAACAGGATACTGAGGCGTCGATTCTATCACGGTGTCATGGAGGACTTTGTTATCAAGTACTTCTGGGGCGCACTGGGCCTGATGTTGTGCAGCATTCCAGTTTTCTTTAAGGTCCCTGGTGCTGGCAATTCTAGCACAGGTGACAGAACCGAGAGTTTTGTTACGAATCGTCGACTGCTATTGTCCTCGTCTGATGCCTTTGGAAGACTGATGTTCTCGTACAAAGAGATATCTCAGCTCGCCGGCTACACGTCAAGAGTCAGCACACTACTCAACGTCATTGCAGACATACAGCGTGGTCATTTCGAAAAGGCCTTGGTGAGCTCGGCCTCGACAGAAGCCAACGCTGTGGTCCTTTCCGGTCGCGGAGAGTTGACCGAAGGTGATGACATCGAATTTGTTGACGTGCCCATCGTGAGTCCAAATGGAGATATCCTGGTCCCAAAGCTTAGCTTTCACATCGGACCTGGCGACCATCTCCTGATCGTCGGTCCGAACGGGTGTGGTAAGAGCAGTCTCTTCCGCATCTTGGGCGGACTATGGCCGGTCTATGGTGGAAGTGTACGCAAGCCGCCCGCAGAGGACATCTTCTACATTCCCCAGAGACCGTATCTCTCTCGAGGAACATTGCGCCAACAGATCATATACCCCGACAATGTTGCCGACATGCGCAGTCGAGGCGTCACTGACGACGATCTGATTGCCATTCTCGAAAGCGTCCAAATCGCTTCCCTTCTTAACGTTCACCCTCGCTCGCAGACCATTGATCCTTCATCTGCAATGGAGAAACACAGGCACACAGGTCTAGACCAAGAAGCAGAGTGGCCGGACTTGCTCAGCACGGGAAACCAACAGCGCATAGCAGCCGCCCGACTCTTCTATCACCGACCACAATACGCAATCTTAGACGAATGCACGTCGAGTCTGACGCCTGATATTGAGAAGACCATGTACGACGAGGCGAACCGACTGGGCATTACCCTCATGACCGTGTCGCACCGACGCAGTCTATGGCGCTATCACGGGTGGATTCTGCAATTCAACGGACAAGGAGGATATGTGTTCACACGACTAGACGCCGAGAGCAGATTGAAACTCGAGGAGTAAGTTTCATGTCCCACCCGCCAGAGAAAGAAAAAGACACGTACAACACGTGACAGATTGCTGACCTTTTTGCCACCTGTAGCGAGAAAGACGAGCTAGATCTCCAGCTGAGAGCTGTCCCCGACATCGAAAGACGCATCGCTGAACTATCTGCCGCTTGATCGATTTCCCGTCACCTACACAGCAACCCTGTTCGGACACCATTCGAGTTTCGACACGTTCATCACCAAAATGACCTTGGTCAACGTGCAGTCTAAAGCAGGGGACGTCATCACATGTCACCCCATTCCTACTCGGGTCATTCATACGGACGACATCAAACAGAGACATGGCATGAGTGTGCGGCAATTGACGAGTCACACAATCCTCGGAAGTTCCTCAAAGCGTACAGCACTAAAGCAGTACCATTAACACCACCACCACCACCACCATCACCACGGCCTTCCAACGCTAAACCGCCAGACATCTTCAGTTCACCAGTTGATGGAGTATATACGGAGAGAAGACCCAGGAAAGTCGCGAAAGTCAATATCGCCGGGATAGCCTTGGCTTGTCGTACACACCCTTAGTCTCTGCGTGTTTGGCAAAGTCAGTACCCGGTGAGCTCGGCGGAGTATGGCGAGTTTTGGCGAGCTTGCTGAAGTATGGCAGAGTTTGGCAGATCTCGGCGTAGTCTGAACGTTGGCGGAAATCTAGCAGGTCTGGCAGGTCTGGCTGGGATTTGGAGGTTGGACGCGTAGTATGCTCGATCACAGATAGTGGAGTGGAAGAAAAAGAAGAAGAAGAAGAAGAAGAAGAAGAAGAAGTATAGCAAAGCACTTATGTGACTACATACATGTGAATTTCACGGTATTGAGGAACGAGTAGAAAACGTGAGAGGTGATTTAGGATCTAATGAGTGCATGGAACAGATAAGAACCGAATGGGTCCTGAATCCAAGACTAATCCAAAATACCAATTCGACAGACAGTCGTGGACGAAAACGCCCTACTCTTCTCCTCGTCTTCTCGTCCACTGATGTAATTGTTGGTTTGGGCAAGGAAATGGACACACAGTCTTGAACTCAGAAGTAATAAAGACATCAAAGACATGCGCTGCGTTGCTCGTCTTGATCGTAGGCGACCCTGTCCACATGCTCCCTTCCCCAATCCGAACTACAAAAGATACAATGACAAATTCTTCTCCCCACAGACCAAACTTACGAATTAAACAACTCTCCAACCTCATTAAAACCCACCAGCGCCTCTAACCCTCTGCACAGCGCCGACAACGCCCTTGGCCCAAGCGAACCTGCCCGCATCCTTGCCAATCGCGCCCTCAGCCTCGTTGCCACTCTCATCCCTCCAAATCCCGTCCTCCTGGCTCGCCTTACCATAGACCCTCGTGTTCTGATTCCGCTCGATCGCCTCCCTCCATTGTCCCACGACCAATGGACTATCGACCATGATGTTGATTTCCTGGCTGTGGAACCACGTCTGCGTGTCCTGGTTTCCATTGCCCATGATGCCGACTGCTTCGTCAACAATCATGAGCTTGATGTGGCAGGATCGCGACTTGAATTTGTTGTGGATGGGCAGGGTCTGGTCTTTGCCTACGTAGTAGTGCACGTGCAGGTTGGATTTCGCGGACGGGGAGTCGGACAGGGAGGTGTAGAGTTTGTTGGCGACCATTTCGTTGTGCCCGCCTTGGAAGGGTAAAAGCTCGCCCGCGTCGTTGTACCCGAGGCAGACGTAGTAGGTCACGGTTACGCCGCGGCGGCATGCGGCGGCGAGTTCGGGGAGGAGGGGCGAAGCGTTGAGGTCGGGCGTTTGGATGAAGATGGAGGTTTGCGCGTTGCGGACTGCGGATAGGAAGGCTTCGTTCTGGGGCACGAAGACGCCGTTGTGGTTGGTTGCGCCGTAGGGTTTGCGGTTCACCATTGCTATGGGGAATGGGGCATGGGGAGCGTGAGGAATGTAAGGGGTCATTTGCTCGGTTGGTGCGTATTCTGGACATGTCGCTTTACGGTCTTTTTGATGGGTGGAAAGATTGAGATGGGCGGTGACTAGCTCTACGGAGGTTTCTCCCTGACGAGGCGTCATTACCGAGTGCATGCGGTAGACCTCGCTTGCGATATCGGGATCGTAGTGGGGATCATCGAAGCAGTGGAGAGGTAATCGTTCGTAGCTGGTCGTATCGGCTGGCATGACAATCCTGCCTTGCGCGTCATGCAAGAGTTGGAAAGAAGACTCTTCGAAAGTCGGCGGGGTTTTCTCAGCAGCGGGAAACTGTATCATTGGCAGAGGCGGATTGAGAGAACGATCCCAGGATATCAAAAGTGAGTCGTATAGCGAGTCCACAATTGGTCCTTCGACATGACACATCATTTCGAGATTGTCGTTGTCTTGGATATTGTTGCTTTGGACAATACCGATCTTTCGATCCACGACCATGAACTTGGAATGGAACGTACCCAGGACCGCACGATGATAATTGACTACCTCGAGATCCAAGTTTGGGCAATCCGATTTCGAGGGTAGACGCACGTTCGGTCCGATATAGATAGCCTCATCTACAAGTTGATGTGGGTCGAAGATCTAGAATTGAGTAGCATGGTCAGTATAACACTAAAGGAGCACGCCTTATAGAAACCAGCGGTCTGCTTCCTTAGACTGACCTGCTTCACATTTCCACGATCGTAGATGATCTTGACCACGACTCTCTCCCCCCTTGCGGCGGCCCGTCTCGATAATTCTCTCAATGCATCAGTGATAAGCTTGGATGCATCCGAGTCCATCCAGTAATTGGTAGCCAAGAAGACCTCTTTCTCAGCCCTAGCGATCAGGTTTGACTGGACTCACATGTCAATCAGAGTTCGAGAAAACTATCACTATCTGTATCTGCACAAGGTTTGCTTCACAGATATGAGAGCAGAGTGTATTAAAATGCTCAGGAAAATTAGGGAACAGCACTAACCATGTGCCTGCATATGTCCGGTAGGGGACCAATAACCGTCAGCGGCATCACACCACAGCTTCCCACCAACGAAGGTGAACAAACACCCATGAGCGGATCATGCTCAAGGGGCAATAAACTGTCATGGAATACTCGCAGGAACAACTCGCTAGGTCTAGTGGATCCAAAGTTGCCGCACTCATAGGCACGTTCAAGCTCCTGTTGGGAAGCTGGGACGCGATTTGTTGGAGAGCGACCTTCCGATATGGACACCTCATCGGGGTGGTATAGCTGTTTAGCTGCTTCGCCAGGACTCAAGGAGGAATTGGTCGCTAAGAGGGACGAGACACTGTCTCTGCTGCGACACAGATTGTAGACTGTGTCTGATATCTTGCAATCTGCCATTCTTGCGTTTAGTGATGTCGAGGATATCAGCTAGGGAAAGAGGTGGGAACGAGAAGAGAGATTTAGATTATGAATTAGAGTGCTAGCGATTAACAAGGTGTCTGGAATTGTGTAATTATAGGTTAGGCTTGTTTCCAGCTGCACTACAATAAAAGAAAGAAACGGAGAGGGCAATGGTAAGTAGCCAAGAAAAATCCAGGTCAATATCTGTTCGAGTCAGAAGGATTTATATATCATGGACAATTTACAGAAGTGGATAAGCAATAAGCAGGTTTTCTAATGCCCATATAGAGACGGCAAAGACGGCATGATGAGTTGATTGTAAAAGAGGAGTCGAGCCGCCCTAGCTCACGGTCAAATAAAGATACAGGGCATGCTCGCTAGCCTGTGTTATCGAGGTACCGAATGACGCAACGTGCGTCTAGGGCTGGGCACGGCCTTGCCAAGTAAGGATCAAGCTTTCCAAGAAAGCTTGACATGGCATCAGATTGTTGATCACCTTGGCTGCACATTCGAGAATGGTTATGCCTACGCTACAAGTGCTATTCATATTGGTGGTGAATGATGTCTTCCGATGTCACAAAGACTCTTCTCGAGGGGCAGTACTTGAGTATGCAGCTGGAGACTGAGAACATGGAGAGCAAGCCCAAAAGATTTCTGCAAGGCGCGAGGAAGAAGAGCTTGTCGTGAAGTCTGGGTCAGATTATCTATCTGTTCGCTAGCTCGGCAGGTTGATCCCTGCTTCTTTGGAGATCCCCGTACTGATGGTACATCGCAAAAGCTACAGAAGTCGGGACACACAGGTTTCATCCACGTGTGACATACGTCTTCATGCGAAGCCAGTCCAAATGGATAATTGTGTTTAGACTGACGCGTCATTCGGGAGTGCAACTAGCATTCCTGTTCCAACTATAATTCAGATTTCGCATGCTTGCATGCGCAACCATTTGTCTTGCAGAGCTGCATGTAGGCTTCTGTCATTCCCAGCTATCATAGCAAGGCTAAGTGCATTCTCGGCCCATGTGCGGCTTTTGTCCTTTTCGTGTGCACAAAACAGATCGACAGAATGGTTGAAAGCGCTTGTAGCGAGCCACGCAACCTCGTCTTTGGGGTAGCCGTTCACGACCTTTTTTGTTCCTCATTAGCAACCGCATCTTCAGTCATGATCGAGGATAAAAACCTACTTCGGCTGTATTCGCTTGACCCGCTATGGCTCTTGCATTTTCAAGGCATTTTAGTGCCATCTTCGGGTTGATCTCTAACGTCATCTGAAACAGGCATCTTATCCAGCGAGATAGCTTCCGTACATCTCGATTATGTTGCTTCCAAGACGCGTTGATAATTTTCTCCATTACAAGTGGGATCTCTTCCATGAGGTCAATTCATCGTAGATTCCGATCTTTGCGCATACTCGACTTACTTGCTTGATAGTGCGGGTCTAACTGCTCGTTGACGATGTGAGTATGTATATGAATAACGACATCTGCAATCGTCCCCCAGCGGGTGCTATGTTGTTGTGCTAGGCAGAGCTGTTTTGTCAGCCAGCAACAGCAGAGATTCACTTTGCATCAATGCATCTTACTTCAAGCACTCGATCGAGGTCGTTCCAACTCCGAAGCTTCAATAGAGCCTCTAGATCATATTTCAAGAGTTCGAAGTCCTTGACGATCACGTCGTCACGAAGTTCGACATCAAACTCGGACATTTTCGTTCCTTGCCGGTAAGATGTCTGAAAGGCCACGACTTGACGTCGCACATCAAGGTAGAACGACAACGAGTGCTCGACATTGTCTTCAGACCTTGCAAGTACTACTAAAGCTGATGCATGTACGAAGTGGCAGAGCAATAGGCGATACTGGAGTCTTTTGTCGCTGTCTTGCTTACTTTCGCAATGTAGCAGCTCTGTAAAAGCGCTGCAGACGGTCATGAAGCGAACTACCAGTTCAAGTCGGATATCAGCGAGATGAGTAACCGCCAGATTGTAGCTGTAACTCGCGAACCACTGTAGTTCTGCTTCATACCTATCATTGGGTATCCCGGGCTTTACCTCTCGGAATGTCGATGCCCGAGACATCGCATCTTCAAAAGTCTTACACAACTCCGATAATGCGGTGAGTTTGTCCATTTTTTCCTTCTCCATTTCAATGATGATCAACTTCATTGTTGATCGTAGCAGGGCCGGTAAATAGATGTTGATTCGCGTGCTTGTACTGTGATGATCTAGGACTTTCTGTAGAACAGCTATGGCTTGGGTTCTGTCGCCAGACTGCTGGGCCTCCGAAGCGCACGCATACAAGAAAGATGCATCTTTCGTCGATGCTTTCACTACGCCGTCAAGTGACAGTGCAGCAAGATCGGCATCATTTGAGCGAAGGGCTACTTTGTACATGATATAGTTTGTGATAGCAGCTGCTTTTCCACTCTCGGGCATCTGAAAATACGCCGCTCGAGCAGCGATTGCATCTCCTGTTGTGAGGGCGTGGAGTATCATCTTCCGGCTCAGCTTAGCTTTATTGAGGTTGCCAGCCTTTGCAAAAAGCGGATGACACGCAAGTCGGCACCATAACTCCGGGCTTCTATCGTGTTGAGCTAGCGGTGTCATATCAACTTTCCTCCACAGAAGGCTTTGAGCTGCGTGTGTTGCTTCAGGGCTAAATGGTCGTCCAGTGCTTTGCAAGATCTCATCGAACATGTTCTGCAGAGTATCTGTGAAATTTGAAGTTGGTTGTACAGAAGTGAGGACCAGTATCTTGACAACAGCTACTCTCTCGAGCCACTCTTGGTTGCCTGTTTCGAAGATTCGCGGGAGAAGACAATCGATCGCTCGGCATGCTAGATCCGCGCTTGTAGTATCAACACTGCTATCCTTTTCGTTTGCTTTTCGAAGCTTATGTATCAGGTGCATGATCGTTTGGAAGTTGCTTTCAATCATATGTGCTGTCTGGATGATTCGACAGAGGACACTGAGAAAGGCTTCGGTGTCAACGGGGATCTGCGTGGAGAACAGATCGAGCTGTAGAAGACAAGTCGACATCTTGAATTCCGTATCTTCCACCTGTAACATAGACAGCATGTCAGATGCTCTGGCCAACGACTCTTCATCTTTCGACGCAATCAGCGCCCGTATCAGCTCACTTAAGACAGCAAAACGAAGCTCGCAAAAGTCAGGGCTAAGTGCCTCAGCATCTAGAGTGTCGATACTGTCACGGCTTCTCTGCAACCATTGCACAGCAACAGAGTTCTGTTTGTTCTTGAGAGCCTCCTGACCAATCTCATAGAGAAGATCAGCCTTCTTCTCGACAAGCTCAGCAGAATTGCCAAGGTCGCCCCTAATGATAGCCTTGGACAGCCAGTACTCCACGAGATCGTTGCGGCCATTCTTCCAGGCGAGACCGCCACGAAGCAGGTAATACTCGGCGACCAGCTCCTCAAGAATGCCATCCGTGACTCTTCCGGCCTGATCATGTGGATCTGCCTTGGGTTTCTGTTCCCGGTCTTGTGTTTCCACATATGAAGCTGCGCGCTCGAACAATCGACCGCACAGGTCTAGTTGGTTGCGTTCGATGCACAACTTCCCAGCTTTTAGCGCGACACGCAGCACCCGTACAAGATTATCAGTGGATCCATGTCTGCGCTTATGGAGAGCTTGATATGCCATGTCGAGTAGATAGAATGCGAACACTCTGAGCTTGGGCAAAAATGCCATGGTACCGAAACTTTGTTGCCGTAAAGGGATCGAGGCATTCCATAGCGATCTGCCGAGAGTTTCGAGCTCTTCGATAGAAGACGATGTCGGCACAGGAAAAGTTTTGCTGAGGTGCTGCCCAAGATGTTCTTCTGTCGAGGAGCCGATGATACTGTTGTCGAGCTGCTTCTGGAGCTGCGACGCGAAGCCTAGCATGTTGTTAGCGCAATCAGAACAGGAGTCTGAATCACCCTTGATACCCAATATCGCTGCGACTCTCTGCTCTTTCTCTGTCTTTGCGCTGAGAGGCGGGGCCATTCCTCCAAGCTTTGTTTGTGAAAACAGTATGTGTTTATGCGTAATCTGTGAGAGTGTGGTCGGAAGACAAGTCACGATGCACGTTCGCGGGTGAGGAAGTCGGAAGGCGCAACAAAAGCAGAAGGCACAATGGCACCCAGTGTGACTGCCTCGCGTAAGGTAGGCTTTCTCAATATATACTTGATGCATTTCATGCATTTGCTGTGAAGCGGAGTACGGTCAGTTATGTACATTATGTAACTTTACTTAATGCGCCATAAGCTGTCACATTCAGTCCATGCCTACTCGGGCTGTATAGGCAGAAAATTGCCAACTATCAAACAAGGACTGGCAAGAGACCTGTCAGCGCACGTTCTGCTTTTAGAAAGGTCTGGCCGCACTTACATGTTATGGGTATCTCGACGAATAGTAAATGAAAAACAGCAACGCAATAGAGGATCTTTTGCGTTCTGGTCCGGGTTCTTGATGGAGCAGCTCGTTAGGATTGCCTTTTGGTTAGGTTGAAAGGCAATTGCGCCAAATTTCTCCCAATAGCTGACGAGCGAGTCTTCAGCCATGATCTCATGCAAGGTCAACTTGCCCTGAGCACAAACAATTAGCTCTGTTTTTTGACATGGTAAGCCGCACTGGATACTCACGTCGCGCAGGTCCTCGATGGGCACGTGTATTAACTCTGCCATCTCCTTGTTCCCTCTATATATCTCCCCTGTGCGCCGCCAACAGCAAGCCGGAATAGCCATACTGGCAAATACTCGATCATATTCCATCAGCGTGCGTTCAAACCACATCTCTACAAACACAAGCTGCATGTCGGTGAGACTTTGCATTTTCTCCCTGAATTTCGGCCGGAAGTTTTCCAGTTGTCGTAGGATCTTTTGACGTGAGCCAGGACGCATGTTGAGCTCCATGTATCTGTTGAGCCGTGCATAGCCCTTGACATAGTTGAAAGGCTTCAACATTCCTGCGTCGTACTTGGCCTTCAGTAGCTTATTCATGCGTTCCTCTGCGGTGTCGTTGCCTGCCGGATCTGCTGCGGTCATATAGAACTTGTCTTGCGCTTTCGTATCGACGGGGTTCACATTTGACGACCCCGTCACCTCCCCCGCGGATGTGTTTTGTGGTGGGCCCATAGGTTGATTGCTGTTTTGTCCTCCTGTAAGGGTCATGCTATTTGTGTTCATGAAATTGTTGTTGTTGTTCATCGCTGCAGCCGCAGACAATAATGGATCGTTGAACAGGTTTGGAGTATCCTCGCCATATAGCGCACCATCATCCATCAGACTGTTGCTAAGAAAGTCACCCAAGATGTTGTATTCGTTGGACATTTCCGAAGTGTTGAAGGAGTAGTTCGGATGAATCTTGTGCACTTCCTGAAACTGATTCAAGGATTCGAGATTCCAATCGCCAAAAGTCGATGGCTGCGACGCATTTGACTGCTTCTGCAACTGTCTGGGAGACGAAGGTTTGGCTTGCGACAGTGACAAAACCCCCATGTCATTCGCTCCAGGCTTTCCCGAGCCCATATCGTTGAACGAGCGTATCTGCTCTTGATTCCGCACCCCAATATCCAGTGGTTTCGCATCCGCCGGAGCAAGTTCAGGCTCGCTTTTCGCGCGCTTGTTCGGTTCTCTGGGCTCGTCATGGCACAAGTGCCCGATGTCCCTCTTGATGCATCTCGCGCATGGCCGCTCGAGGTTGCAAGTCATATGCGAACGCCTGCAATAGACGCAAGCATGATTGACCTTCCGTCGCTTCTTCTTTGGCGGCCCGCCCTGGTCGTTCTCTGCGTTGTCGGCGCTCGTGCTCGTGCCGTGATTGACTTCGCTTTTCGGGGTTCCTTCGACGTCTCCGCCTCGCACGGGCAAGACATGTGGTGTCGATGTTTGTCTGTCAGATCCCGTTCCATTCCCTTGCTCGTCGTTCATTCGTTGTTGTTGTTGTTGTTGTTGTTGTTGTTGTTGTTGTTGTTGCTGCTGCTGCTGTGGCTGGCTCTGACCATTCGTCGCCGTCGCATGCGGCTGACCTGCATCAGCTTGCTCGCCCATCCCTACAAGCGCCTCGAATTTCGCGACGGGCGAAGCATCCAGATCCGGGTCGTGAAAAGACGCGCTCTCTCGGATGTGTTCGTTTGCGTAGTAAGCAGAGTCCGTGTGAGCGCGCGCGCGCGCAAAACCACTTCTTGGTGGGCGGGGAAAATATACTTGTTGCTGTATGCGCTTATCGCGTCGTCGATTCACGAGTCGTCGGTTCACGTATACAATAGGCGGGATACCTGCACGCCGAGCTGCTGCTGCTGCTGCTGCTGCTGCACATACTACACCTGCATTGCCTTCTACTGTGGTACAAAGGACTCCATCCGCCTCGCCGTGTATCGCCCGTATACCCGCGACTGCAGGAGCCAGACACCACCGCGTGGGGTCGGAGTCCTTGGCGTCGACTCGCTCCCGAACGGGCCGGCCAGAGAAAATCCAGAGTGGATAAGGTAACATACCTACCTTACCTTGTACAAATAATACATTACAGGACATCAAGGTACTGCTTCTCTATGTGTCTCGGTGCTTGCCGAACATGAATCATACTGACCCTTCATTTTGAGGATCCGAAGGCCTCTTGCGTGAGACGGATTGTCTCTCGCCTCTGTCTAAAGAACAAAAGTCATTATTGAATGTGAAAAGACATGTTTGCACTGTCCGGATCGGGGCAAGTCATGATGCTTTGTTTGTAACGTAAGTCGTCAATTATCTTATCTATCAGCCGGGTCTTATACCCAGCATCTACGAAATAAAGCTCTAATCTCCATGGCAAATTAACCTATATTTTGGCCTCCTTGAACTCCTTGCTGAAAGGGTAGTCGGTGTAGCCCTTGGTCTGCCCAGGGGCGTAGAAGGTGTCGCGGTCGTAGTCGGTGAATTCGATGCCCTCGCGGACTCTGAAGACAAGATCAGGGTTGGCGATGAAGTAACGGCCGAAGACAATGATGATGTCTTTGTCCTTGTACTGCTTGTCGGCGGCCTCTTTGGCGCTGTCGGCCTTGAAGCCACCTGCAAGGAGAATAGGAGAAGTCTTGCCCCAGATGTCGGTGACAAAGTCAATTTGTTCGTATGACTCGACGTCGGCATTTCCGGTGATGCGAGATTCGACAAGATGGAGGTATGCGAGGTTGAATTCCTTCAGACTCTTGGTGAGGTGGGAGAATTGGGGGACCGGGTCCTCCATCTTCATGCCCTGGAAAGGAGACCACGGGGACAGTCTGATGCCGGTCTTGTCGGCGCCAACGGCAGCGACGACAGCCTTGGTGACCTCGAGACAGAAGCGAGAGCGGTTCTCGACGCTGCCACCCCACTTGTCGGTACGCTTGTTGCATGTATCCTGGGTGAATTGATCAATGAGGTAGCCGTTGGCAGCGTGGATCTCGACACCGTCGAATCCAGCCTCGATGGCGTTCTTGGCACCTTGTGCGAAGTCTTCGACGATGCCCCAGATCTCTTCCTCGGTATACTCCTCAGGAACGGGAGATTTGTCGTCCATGGGAACGGCAGAAGCGGACTTGAGGGGGAGACCAGTCTCCTTCTTTAGCACGCTGGGGTCTGCAACGCGGCCAAGCGACCACAATTGCAGGTAGATGTAGCTGCCTTTTGCGTGCACGGCGTCGGTGATCTTCTTCCATGCCCTGATCTGTGCATCGGTATAGATACCGGGAACATTGGCGTAGCCACCAACGCGGGCGGAGACAGGGGTAGCCTCGGTGACGAGAAGGGTTCCTGGGTACGAGGCGCGCTGAGCGTAGTACTCGACGGCCATGTCTTCATGGACGTGCTCGTCGTTGGCTCTGAATCTGGTAAGGGGTGCCATAGCCAGGCGGTTGGACAATTGCATTTGTCCAACCTGGAGAGGCTCGAAAAGTCTACTCTTAATGGCCATTCTTGCGGATTGGGTATGGTGGTTAGCGGTGGAGTATATGGAAAATCGATTGGGGAAGACAGAGTACAGTATAGGTCTAGCAGATTAGTAGAAGTGATCGAGAATTCAGGTACATATGAATATATATATATATATATATATTTTTAGTTCTAAAAAATCAACCTACCTACTGTACCTTCGAATCCAATCCAATCCATGGGTGATTTAAATAATTATTAAGCAGCACAACGGTAACATACACGTCACTGTTGTGGGGGTCCTCCGCTGTCAATTTGACACCATAGCAGAACACAATAGACGTTGCTGAGTCAGGATAAATGAAAGAACTACAGAAAAACACCTCGAAGGCGACCCATGGGGAGGACAACTCCGCGGGCGTTTAGGGTTTGTATAACATGCACAAGCGTCAATGGGCATTCTCAACAAACGGCCATTTCATCAATTACACATAGCCGCACCGCCGTAGCACAAGATATGCTATTTCCGGGGCGAGAAGGTGGGAATAAAACCTGATACTTTCGGACTGCATGCTTTCGGCTATTATCGTCCGACTGGATGGCTTCAGTTATTGAACTCTGAACAAGCCACACGAGTCATGCTTACAGTATACCACTAAAGCAATCAAGATATCTACTTGTAGACTTGCAAGACTCGCTTGGCTTTGGAAGTGTCCTAATAGAGATTGGACCAATCTGCCTGAACCTCGATCAAAGCGCAGCCATGGTTGGCGGGCCGGATGCTACGGCTACCTGTCACCTCTAGCACACGTGCTCGTTCTGTCGACCTCTCTCTTTCGTGATCGCCTCTGGCCCCGTAATTCGTCATCGTGTTCGGTTCACCGTAACGTACTCCCTTGCTTCGTACCTGGGCGTTGGAGTTCGGGGCATTGCACCGGGTATGTGAGGATGGAACGACGAGTCCGCTCTGGGGTTCGATGGCCGATGGCCAGCAGGGGCATAAGCTGCATGGCTGGCAATGTTCTGCTCTGCACCACTCATCGTCTGGGCTTGCTGATTCTCGTGCTGGGATTCGGATGGGCTCGATGTGCTCGACGTGCGCTGTTCGGCTGGAGCAGCTCCAGACGCTCTTGCCAGACGCTCCTCTGCCTCTCGAATTCGCTCTTCGAGTGCGGCGAGTTCTTCCTCCTGAGTCGAAACATTTCTCTTTCTACCGAGTGTCAGCGAAGGTTCGCTTTGCAACAAGCTGCGTGTCATCTTACTTTTCCTGGACAGTGTGGTTAAGGTGTCCAATGGTGGTCCCGCTGTTCAAGCCAAATAACGAATCGAGGTCCTCAGAGAAGTTCCGAGCTATGACACTGGCGAGGATAAGTACATCTTCTCGATCTGACAAGACTTGCTCGCACATACGATTCGGGTCTGATGCGACCTTGTGGTTGTGTGTTTTCCTCCATTGCCGAGGTAAAGATTGGTCCAAGGAGTTTGACTACGAAGTGCGAAGGCTATCCTTGATCAAGGTCTTGTGGCACCTTGAATCCCGGTATGATGTGCTCGAGGACACTTTCCAGCCCAACGCAGGGCAGGAGTACCGATCTGGCTCGGCGGATAGCTGTGGGTAGAGAGCCTCTTCGGTCTGACACAAATGCAATGTTCGGGCGGGGTTGTTGTAGCAGGAGTCGATGTCGCTTCACTCTTTTATGACTGATGATACAGATTGTAGCCAATGGAACATGTGAGGTGAAGATATGATTGGGGATAGCAGTCCGCGATGGTGGAACATGAACTCATCAGAGGCAGATTGCATGTGTACAGTGGTAATTAATGTACAAAGAGTTCCGAGCTTTAAGGAGGATCAGCACACACGAGGAAGCCCCCCTCAAGCCCCTTCCTCAGGCGAGGAAACACCGCAAGGGGGAAAGGCCCATGCCAAGAGCGTCATGATTGCAGGTGCAGACAAAGGTCCTCACAGACGCAAGGGAGTCACGCCCATGAAGTGGAAAATCCGAAAACAGCTGGAGAGTGGTAGAAAGAAGTCACAGAGGCCGGACTAGGGTATTATATTAGAAACAAAGACAGGCAGACTAGACACGTCAAAGTGTGGTAAGTTAGGTTGAGACAGCAAATCCGCACCGAGGACGGATATGAGCTTGGCGGCACCGTCGCAAAATTAATCCTTCTACGACGCGGAAGGAAGAGAATGGCTTTTTGAGATGCCGTTGCGGAGGGTCGGTCGCTCTGCCTTGCCTGTCCGCCCGTAATAAGGTCCCGTAATTACTGCTCCCGTATGATACTGCTGCTACTACTGGCCGCCCGCAGCGCAGCACATCGCATCGCAACGCAAGCCTAGTTCATCGCGTGCCTCTCCCGTAGTCTATTTCCATTCGATCAACCAACCACAATCAATATCAGCCCAACTCTAACTTCAAACAGTCCGCCATGTCCTCGACTGTGTAGATCGCTTTTCGCCATCAATTTTCCGCTTTTGATTAATTGATGATCATGACAAGGAACCACAACCGTCGCGCTGGCTCCTATATCCATCAAACCTCGCGACACACTATCCGTCTCGTCTTGGGGAATGACTAATCTGTCGTCTTACACTCCCCTTGAGTCCCTTCTTCTGTTCCAGGCTCTCCAGGAAGATGGTGTCTCTGCGATACCATTTGGCAAGATTTCAAATCAGCTGCAGAACATACCACTTATTCGAAATGACACGTCGTATGACAGTGCGCGGCTGGAGCCCACCGCACTGAAGGATCTTTATCTGGGATTACTCAACGAGGAGGCGAAAAAAGATGGGGAGTCGCGCGATGGAGATGCGCAGGACGTGTTGAAGTCGCCCAAATCGAGAAAGCGCAGAGCACCAACGCCGAGCCTGCCTACCGTGGACGAGGCCATCAAACATGCTCATCTTATACCTAAACTCATCTTGAGATTATATTGTAGCTACCGCGAGAAGGTCGTGGAAGAGATCAGGAATGATGAACGACAGTACGACCATCTATCCCAGGAGATTAAACAAATCGAAAGTGGAGCATGGGACGAGAGGCTCCGGAAAGAGCACGTGGGAGATGAAGAGTCGACGGTATCAACACCGGCCCAACCACTACCACCACCAAAGGAGGATCAACAGCCCGAGGCCGTCCCACAGACCACGCAGTCAAGTCTCCGACCCATCTTACCGGGCCCAGATAGGGAACAAGTGCACACGCCGCCTGTAGGAAATCAAATCTCGCAGACACGCGATGAGCCCGACGATAAGGATGTTTCCTCCCCGGAGAAGGCCAGCAACGCCAAAATCGAAGCCGTCATCAACCATGAGCCGGGTAGTGCTCGCTCCAGCGCATCGCCTCGCGACGGCAGACCGCCAACCATCTCTGCGCTGCCGCCTCTCTCGGAAATGGCTCCTGACGACCCGACCACGCAGAAACCATTGGCGCCGCAGTCTTATCCACCTCCGCTTCCACCTCCTTTGCAGCCAGGCCCAGCTTACCGAGCATCTCCACCCATTGGAGTGCAATCTGGCTTCCCAGCACCCTACCCTAGACCCGGTAGTCAAGCCCCTATTCAGAGCCCCAAGCTGCCGGACTCGTTGCCCAGGTCATCTCCATCGTCGTCGCCCCGTCTTGTTTTGCCTCTTCCACCTGGCATGAAGATGACACCACAATCGCCGGTTATGCAGAGTGGATCCCCAGGCCACCGACATGCGCCGCTTCCTCAGGGCCACCGTTCTCCTCATCATTACCCTTCGCCTACACAAAGACTGCCGGTCGGTCCCACTAATCCACATGAAAGGAATGCTCCGCGCGGAGGAGCTTCGCACCTCCCATCCTCCGGCTACCCTCAAGCGTATCAGCCATATCAAGGTGCGCCTCAACCATACCCGCAGCCGCCTTCAAATAGACAGTCTCCAGCTTCTTTCCCTGCGCGACATCCGCAGCAGCAAGCACCGAGTCAAGGCGGCGTGCAATTACCACCATTCCAAGTTGGTGCTCAGGATCCGTCACGAGCACACCAGATGGCGACGACGGCACCTCGAGGTTCCGGCCAGCAACAACCGCAGCAGCAACAGATGCATGGAACGCCGCCAACACCAGCAGCCCCATTCCCTCCCTACGCGCCCTATGGCACCCCCGCCGCACCGTTGTCGCAGCAGCCGCAGCAGCTTCGGGCTCAGCAGCATCGTCTTCAACACCCCCCTCGGACACCGCAAACTCCGCAAACTCCGCAAACCCCCCGAGTCGACCAGGAAGAGTTGGTGCAATCTATTGTGTCTGCTCTGAGAGTAACGCCTTGGCCTACTTGGAAAGCCGCCAGACCGGCGCATCTGCCACAACCTCACTCTGATCGCAGTCCCATGGTGGAACCTCTGAGCCCGGTACAGCAGCGCGCCTTCCCGCCACCCAAGCTATTGGCTGCAAAGCCTGCCGAAGCCCAGGAGCAGACCAAGGATGACAAGACAGATGAGACCGCAGAGACAAGCAGGAGAGAGAATGCGGATGAGGCGAGGACAGCTGCCAAAGAAGCATCTCCCGAGGGCTTACCTGCACCCAGTGATGCGAAGCTTGCGCCGACTCCAGCCAAGTCCACCAGGTCGACTCGGAAGTCGACACGACGGTCACGAGCAGGCAGCGCAGCCTCATCAAATGCTGCAAATTCTTCGGCACGTGCCAGGACTAGAAGTCAATCGGTAGTGTCACACGCCGAGAGCCAACCGGCAGCGTCAGAGGCCTCGGCGAGTGGAAGGCACGTCAAGGACGAGCCCACGACACCAGCAGAATTCCCCCATCAGGAGATCTTGAGGGGTCAAACCCCCGTGGTGGAAACACCCACAACGCTCAAGGCAACTCGACAGCGTCGCAGCACGTTGTTGCAAGCACAGGCGCAAGTACAGACAACGAGCAAGCGTAAACGTCAACGTTCCCCATCTCCACCAATCGAGGAGCAGCGGGAAGCCGTGCCGACATATATGCCACCTCGCAACGACATCGTGGCAGCGTCGCGCAACTTCCAGCGACTGTCGGCGGTCATCATGAACGACATCAGCACACACAAGCACGCCGGCCCGTTCCAGAAGCCAGTGCGCGAGAAAGACGCAGAGGGCTACACGGACATCATCAAGCGTCCTCAAGACCTGAAGTCTATAAAAGCGGCCATTACAGCGGGCTATCGGGCAATCAGCGCCACGGCGGCCGCAACAGCTGCAGCATCGAGCACGGATTCCCCAGCGGCTACGCCGGGCGGAAGCAGCAGTAACAACAACAGTCTCGGGACCAAAGACAACGGGGCCACGATCCTCTTGGAGAAGAGTGCAGACCTGGTGCCACCTCGAGCGATTGTGAACTCTGCGCAACTTGAAAAGGAAGTCATGCGCATGTTTGCCAATGCCGTCATGTTCAATCCTGGCGAGGGAGGGATGGTGTTGGACGCCAGAGAGATGGCGGATGACATTGAGGCCAAGGTCAGGGACTGGAGGAGTGCAGAGAGACAGGTGGATGGTGGGAACAACGGGAGCGGTAGAGGGGATGATGAGGATGAGGCTGGCGGTGTACGCGACCAGCAGCAGGGGGGACCGGTGGGGAAGAGGAGGAAGATGTGAGTTTTCCTTCGCTTCTGGCGTATTCAGGGCCTCCTTTTGGATGGGCGGAGAGAGAAAAAGTTTCGATAGGTGACCGAATAATGATTTTGATGGCTTTTCTTCTTTTGATTCTCTTCTGTTACCATGTCAATGAGAAAAAGGGGGTTATTGAACTTGTATCCATATTCCCACAGTGCAGTGGAGGTTTGAAGAGAGAGAGAGAGAGAGAGAGAGAGAGATCTCGAACCGACCGAGTCCATGCAAACTTCCAGCATTTCTCTTGTGGATTCTATGAACATCGTGTACTACAATAAAAGAAGCACCAAAAAGCTAACCAGCAGCAAGATCAACATGGGCATCAACCTTTTCCGTCCCGGCCTCAATCCCCTCCTTCTCCTCCTGCTGCTCCCAATAATGCTTGACCTCGGCACTCTCGACACAAGTCGTATTAGCCTTGAGCTTATTCAGCGTCTCGACAAACTCATCGTACGGGTCCGAATCGAACACAATCCCGCCGCCAGCCTGCAGGTACGCGACGCCGTCCTTGATCAGCATCGTGCGCAGCGCGATACACGTGTCCATTGCGCCTTCGGTCTCGGTGCCGGTGAAGGCGTCGACGGACGAATACCCGAAGTAGCCCACCGCGCCGGCGTAGACGCCTCGTTTCTCGCCTTCTAGCTCCGCGATGAGTTCCATCGCGCGGACTTTGGGCGCGCCCGACACGGTGCCGGCGGGGAAGATGGAGCGGAAGGCGTCGAAGCGGGTTTTTGGCGGGTCCGAAGGCGAGGTTCCCTGGCGGCGCAGGATGCCTGAGACTTCGGAGACCAGGTGTTGCACGTGCGAGAATTTCTGGACTACCATGAGTTTGTCGACGCGGGTTGTGAGCGGGTCGCATACGCGGTTGATGTCGTTGCGCGCGAGGTCGACTAGCATGACGTGCTCGGCGCGGTCTTTGAGCGAGGCGCGCAGTTCGGAGGCGAGGGCTTCGTCTTCGGTTGGTGAGGCGCCGCGTTTGACCGTTCCGGCGATCGGGTGCGTGATTATGCGGTGGGTTGTTGGGTCGGCTTTGACGAGGAGCTCGGGTGAGGCGCCGACGATTTGGAAGTCGCCGCCGCAGTCGAGATAGAACAGATAGGGCGAGGGGTTGACGGTCCGTAGGTGGCGGTAGATGTTGAAGGGGTGCAGGTCGGTGGGTCGGGCCATTCGCTGCGAGGGCACGGCTTGGATGATGTCGCCTGCTGTGATGTGTTCTTTGAGGGTGTTGACGTGACGCTCGTAGCCTTGGCGGCCGATGTTGGATGTGTACTCGTTGCCTAGCCGCACGGGTTTCTGGGGCGGGTAGGGGACGTCGGGGCTTCGTAGCACCTTGAGCGTCTGCAGGATGGTCTTTCGGGCTTCCTCGTAGGCGTCCTCCAGTCGGTCTAGAGCGTCGGGCACCTGGACGTATGTGACGACCATGACTTTCTGGAAGAAATGATCGAGCACGACAATGGTGTTGTACAGCCCAAAGTAGCTCTCGGGCACCTTCAGCACATCCTTCATCTCTCTCTTGGTCTTGGGCTCAAAGTACTTGACGCAGTCGTAGCCCACATAGCCAATGGCTCCTCCGGTCATGGGCGGCAGACGCAGACTCGGTATGGACGCGACTCTGCATTTGGACAGTTCGGCGTCGAGCAGAGGCAGAGGGTCGACCTCCGGGCCATGGCCTTCACCAGTCTTGAGCACGAACCGCGGGTTTGCGCCGACGAAGCTGTAGCGACCAATGGTTTCCGTGGTCGCTGCGCTTTCAAACAGAAACGAGTGCTTCGACGGGGTGCTGTGAGCAGGTAAGCATGTGTTTCCGAAGAGTCAAAAGTGAGTCACCGACTTTGCGGATATCTTGAGGTATATCGATGATGGAGTCAGGAATTCCGACGAGATGGATGCGCATAGCGGCACGAGGTTCGGAGGATGTGATAGCTTCAGAGACTGGTTGAGCATCTCGCGCACGTCGTCAAGCGAGGGTTGGATGCCGACCTGAGTGTCGTCGTCGTCAGTGACATGTGACTTTTTATGATTTTTTTGGGTCACAGAGATGCGGCTCGCCAGGCGAATTGAAGGAAACTCACCCGTCCAGCCATGGTTGCGATTGAGTTGACAGAGACAAGGACGTAGAGGAGAATCAGAAGGAATAAGATAAATCACTCTCGCCTCGGGCCTAAGATAGCGTGAGCAGTCAACGTGATATCGATATAGAGTCCCTAGCTGTATAGCTCAATATCTACAATTCGGCGGCGAGGACCGATTCCATCTCCGTCCAGGAACCCTTTGCACAATTGCACAGTTACGTATCTCGTCTTTTTTTGGTGTTTTATGAATCACTGTGCACGACAAGAACACAGACCAATGACACGCAGCAGCGAGAGATTGAGGAGAGAGTGACGGAAAACATGACTCGAAGGGCGAAACACTGGCGAGACCCTGGGAGTGTGGGATTTAGATTGGCTGCACCTGGAGGCACTTTACTGCCAAGGAGCCAGGGCCAACGTCCCGCGCTTCTCCGCTGCCCGTCACTCGGTGAAAGCGAAAGTGGCTCGAGAGTGGATTGTGCAGCTTCGCTTTCCCTGCAGAAAGCAGAACTTACTTGGTGACCAGAAGGGAGCAAGCAGGCTGAGGAACAACAAATAATAGGCTGCTGCTGTACTACTTGGCCAAAATAAAATAAAATAACAACGTTGCAACGAATAAATACTCGACAGGGAGGCGCGAGCGCACTGCGTCATGGCGCAACCCTCTCCCTCGTCTGCCCAGTGGGCCAGTTCCCTGCGCGAGTCCTCGTCGACTTCGCCAGCAGCATTTCGCATCCCGGGACCGTCGACGCGTTTCCACAAGGAAGGCAAGCTTTTGGAGCAGCAACAACGGCAGCAGGAGCTGTTGCGACAACAGGAAGCGGCGGCAGCAGCAGCAGCAGCACGCCCCAAATACGCGCGATTCGCCTCTTCGACAACCTCTGATTCTCCCTCTGCAACCCGTACGCGCTCGCGTCTGTCTGTCTCACCGTCAAATGCCAGCAGCACTTCACCCTCGTCTTTCAGAATCTCAGCTTCGGATCACAACCGCAGGAAATCCACTCCGCAATCTCCCTTCATGTCTTCTTCGTCTTCCACCTCCAACGCGCCCCTGACACCCGTGCGTTCCCCGCATCGCTCCAGTATAGGCAACGGCAGCAGCAGCATCGGCTATCGCGACTCGCCCTATTCGGATTATTTCACTGACGAGAGTCGCTCTGTCGACGAGAATGCGCACTTCGACGACACTCCGTCTTCCGAGTCGCAGAAGCTCCTCCTGCGACTGAACACTCTCGGCGCGGAGATCTTGCGGCAGGGTCCCCCAGGACCGTCGACCATTTCTAATCTTGGCGCGAAGCTCGACGATCTCGAGGCTGCCCTGCGCACGCCGAACAACCGCTCGACGCGACGCACTTCGCTGCTGTCAGAGTCTGGACTGCGCGCCTCTGACCTCGATGATGCCGACGAGGGAGACGAGTCCAACACTCCCTCGACCATCAATCAGTCCAGTCGTCCCTCGACTCCGCAGACCCAGACGTCCATTTCTTCCTCTGTCGAAGGTCTCCCTGCAGCAATCGAGACCCGGCTGCGCACCCAGGACCGTCTTCTCAAAGAAGCCCAGGATGTTCTGCAGCGCGTGTCCAAGGCGAACGACGGCTTGCGCAAGCGCTACGAGGAAATCCGCCAGATCCACGACTCGGCCGTCCAGGACCTGGAAGAATGCTCTCAGGAGAATCTCATGCTGAAGTCGGAGAACGAGTCGCTGCGAGCAGATCTCGGCTTCGACCATTCCGAGCTGTTGTTCATGAAACTGCAACTCAAAGCTCTAGAAGTCGAGTACGACGCCATGGCCGAGCACATGGGCGACAAAGACGCCGACCTCACGGAAAAGCGCGTCCTGCTCAACGACGACATCGAACGCTGGAAAGCCGACTGGGACGATGTCGACGCGAGACTGCGCGCCCGCAGGGAAAGGCACAGAGTCGTGTCTACAACACCCGAGAAGCTGTCTGCCGCACGCGACACACCAAAGGCCGAGAGCCAGGGCAACTGGCGTCTAGACATGTGCAAAAAGCGCCACGGGCGCGTCCAGTCCATCACCATCAAGCGCATGAACACCAACACGGAGACCGACGGAGAGAGCGAGGACGAGCAACCCGACTTGGACGAAGGAGCTTTGTTCGATGAATTACCTCTCGCTCCCGTGCTGTCTAGCATCACTTTCGGCGACCAAGGCAGCCAGACCGATGACCGTGTGTCTGTCGAAGCAGGGACGAAACCTACCCCGACCTTTTGCTCACAGG
Organism: Neodothiora populina; assembly: GCF_041146345.1. Lineage (NCBI taxonomy): Eukaryota > Fungi > Ascomycota > Dothideomycetes > Dothideales > Dothioraceae > Neodothiora > Neodothiora populina. Next base: position 186,756 of record NW_027191408.1, on the reverse strand, counting down.
CCATCCAAACAGTGTGGGAAGAGGAACCGTCGACACTCGACGACGATACCACCAAGACGAAGCCAGACTACCGCGAGCAATCCACCCAGACCGTGTTCGGGCCTCAACAGCAACAGCAGCAGCAGCAGCAGCAGCAGCAGCAGCAAAAAGGCATCGAATCAGACCAAGCGACGCCCCTTCTCTCAGCCCATCTCGCAACCCAACCCTACGACGAAAACGAACCCGAAAACGCAGACAACGACAACACCACCGACGAAGAATCCTCTTCCGATCCTGCATCCGAGCCCGAATCCGAAGACGAAAACCCGCGCAGAGCGGCTTGGAGAGAGCTGTGCGACAGCCTCGTCTCTTTCGCCGGTATGGACCGATGATGATGAGCGAGCGAGAGGCAGGCAGGGGGAGCAAACAAGAGAGCCCTTTTTTTTTTCTAATAAATTTTGTTTCGGTTCTATCGATGTTTACTTTGTTCTTTACTTTGGCTTTTTATTTTCTCATGTATACTCGGATTTTTATACCCTGCCTACCCTACCTAGCCACTCTTTACCCCCCGGCATTTGGTATTCAATACAATACAATACAATACAACACAAAGAATGAACCACGGACTCGTCAGGAGGAAGAGGAAAGAGAAGACAGAGACGGACAAAACAAGCAACAAGCATCAAGTCTCGTAATGCGCATTACATAGCTACTACCACCACTACTATTATAACCACCAAAGAACAAGAGGAATCGCCACGAAAACAAGAGGAAGAATAAGACATGTGTATTTCTCGGAATGATACAGTGACAGAGGCGGGGGAAGGAAGAGCAGAAGGTCAAGAAGATGAGAAATTGAGATGAGGTGTATATCTGAACAATCTACCGTAGCTGGAATTATCAGGTTTCTTGTCAACTCACTTTTCATGTGTTGTTTCTTGGGGAATATCTGTACAATCAGTGATCATTGCTGCTTTCTTCACTTGTGCGAATGGTTAATACTGTGCTGAGTCATTTGATGTTGTATGCGATGAGTACCCTGGGTAAACCTTTCTCTATTCCAATTCCCTCGCTCACGCTCTTCACTTTGTCTCAGTTATCCTACACTCGACAGTCTCCCCGCCTTCATCGTCCTTTTCTTCTACTGAACTAGATGTCGACAGTGACTGAAAAGCTCGTGACGTCTACTGTTCACTTGTCCTTCTTGCCTCTGCCCTTGCCCTTGCCCTTCTTGTGTCTAGCCCTTTGTCTTGCCTCTCTCCGAGTTGGACCATTGGCCTGATCAACTCTGAGAAGCTGCACTTCCTCCTCGAGCAGCAACTCAGCAGCGTCGACGACGGCATGTCCCTCGACCTGCTTGTCAATGTCCTCCACCTCCTTGCTTCCAGGCACACTCTCGTTCACTTCAGCATTTGTTCCACTCACTGCTTTCCCCAGCCATCCTGGGTGTTCGTCCATTGCTGTAGAGAAGACCCCAGACCGAACAGCGGTCTGCTGAGACCATGCATCTTTGACAACTTGAGCCCAGGCCCTGACTGTGCCTTCCTTCCCTACTTCCCCTACTCTTTTGATTTTGGTCGGTGCAGTGGGCTTGGCAATCGGGATTCTGTTCTCACTTCTGGCCGCAAAATTCGGCTGTTCAGTGTCATCATCAGAAGCATGGCTCGACTCTTCAGGGGATTCGCCTTCCTGCTGCCCATTCGCGCGCTGTCTTCTTCTCTTCGCCTTCTTGTGGTCTGCCCTCTTTTTCTGCGTATTTTGGTTCTTGAGATGTTCCTCCATGTCGCAGAGCTGCCACATGAGCGTCGGATCTCCATTGTCGTCCGTGATCTCCAAGAAACGAGATAGTTGTACTTCATCGTCATCCCTCGTGAAGACAGGAATGGAATCGAGGACATAGCCGATGACAGGGTATGCCATACCTTGGGTTGTGATGCATTTGGGTAGGTGATTGTTGTGGAGGAAGAAGCTGAGAAACGAGACAACCAACATAATCGGGCTCGGGAAGGTAGCAGCGAGGATCGCAAAGTCGATATCCCCTTCTTCAATCTCGAGGACTTTGTAGACAAAGTCCGAAAGCTTCTGTGCATCAGAGCGCTGGCTGCGCAGAACAATCCCAGAGACATTGTCAGAAGGTCTCCAATGCGAGACCGGATCATTTTTACGGTAGAGAGTAGCTCTGCCTCTGGGCAGTTGTCGACTAATCGTCTGTAATGTCTTTAGCTGAGCTGAACAAGCAAAAGAAATGGACCTAGCGTGACGACACACCCCGTGTTGGTCTTCATCGAATATCTCTATGTCTGCATTGCGGCAGCGGCCAACTATATATTCATTCGTAAACAAGTCGGCTCGTCTGTCGTATGCTTGATCCCAAGTGCGCTTGCGTGGAGGTCAGTAAGTCATCCATATGATAATCAATTCACTTACAGCATCTACATCTCTGAACCAGACTTGCCCCTCCCCCTGTGGATGTAGCAGGAGAAAATCATCGCAGTCATATACCTTCTGTTGCCAAAGAAGTCGATGACTGTCCTGCGGAATTGCTGCTTTCGGATCAGTCGCGACTTTGCTATCATCTGTAGAGAGTGTCGTCAACTCCTCTGTAGGTTGAGACTTGTCCACCGCGTGGTACAGCACGTCCTGTAGCGAAGTCTGAGTGCTCATGGTTGCGAAGCAGGAACAATGTGGTCAGACTTGTTGATTAACCTCAAAAAGAGCTCGCTGTTAGCCAGCTGATCAAGAGCTGGGGGAATAGGATGATGTTTGAAACACTTGCTCTAGTTTTGGGACTGAGATACAAAAGCAGTTGTCGAAGTGAATGACAAGCCTCGCTCGCGTCTTGTGGTGAGTCCTCAATAGGCGCAAGATGTCCGTAATGTGATGGTTCGAAAGCGATCGTCAGTTTTGTAGAAGATGATTCAGGTTGTAGAGCTCAAGATTAAAGCTTCTTCATGGACAACGGGAGAGAAACAATGTTTGTCGTTCAGCGACAACTAAGCATATCCAAATTGAACAGTAATAATGCAAAGGTTGACAAGCGCTCGTAAATTGCTTCGAATACGAAACAGACCGGTCAGGGCTCTGAATCACTGGAATAGACAAGTCAGCGTTTAGACTCTATGAATGTGTGTGACGTAGAAGGGAAGAAAGAGAAGAGCATGTTCGATGTTTATATATTCTTGCAAGGTGTTGGTGAGGTTTTTGGAGCCGCCCCCTCAAAGCCACAATACACCCTGTGATTGTCACCCGGTGATCTCGAAAACCCGATCGAAACACAACAGGATCAACAGATAGAGCCTTGAGATTCTTTCTGCTCATCAGCTGTCCTTGCCGCGGATCATCTAAAGCACCATGTCGAATGTTATCATGCTCCTTCCTTCCCCTTGAAGTCCTCCGGGATGAGCAGATACCTCACACATGATTCAGCGGGTCGTCCCTGCCTTTTCAAGGGCAGCCAAACATACCTTATATTGCGACTCTCATGGTCCGCCTGAAACTCAGTCTCTCGCTGTCTTCTGTGATCATCCTTCGAGAACCCCGGTTCAACCATTCTGATAGAATCCAAATAGTCCTGCTTTTCGCCCTTCATCTAACTTGCATCTTACAGCGTATCTTACCCATCTACCAATCGACATGATTGACCTACCAGCAAAATTTTCATACGCATTGATCCTAGCAGTCATAGCAAGCGCCAATGCAACTCTACCACCTGGAATAGAGAGTCTGGCTCAATGCGGTGTGAGCAGAACTGTTGTCTTACAGTGAAATCGAATACTGATCGGATTTAGCAAACGTGCATCTGCAACATGATTGACGACGTGGCGCAGAAGCAATGGCACTGTACAGCCGGAGACGTCAAACGCTACTGTTCCAATCCAGATTTTCTCAATGGTGTTCGTGATTGCGCACAACAGGCTTGCCCGAACAAATCAGATGCGGACTTTGCATTTGCGTTTGCGACATCCTACTGTCAAAGTTGGTGAAAAAGACCAAGAAGTCTGTCCGATAGCTGACTCGATCAAGATGCTGGCGTTGCAGGCGGGCCTTTGTCAGGCACACCTTTGCCAAACAATGTTACCACCTCCCTGGTCGATCATCCATCACACATTGATCCTGGGACCAATGTTTTCTCCGGAATCGCTCCCACCATCACGGCTCCAAGCAACGCGACGAGTTCTGTACCATGCACTACCTTGACAGTGGGCTCGACTCCACCAACCCAGCCCGCTCCTCCAGCTATCGCTTCACCTGCCACTGTGAGGACGACTTTCATTCCCGCAGTCGCTTCGATGCAGCCTACTTCGGTGGATGCAGGACAATCGGTGGTCACAGCCACCACTACTGTGACTTCGACAACTGTTTCTTCCCTGCTCAGCACGATCGTGGGACCGGCCCAAACTACGACAACCACAATTGGCATGACTACTGCTGTACTGACCATGACAAGTCTCGTCCTTTCGACGATCACGAGTAATCCGCCACCGGTGACGTCCGTGATCAGCCACCTCCGAACGAGTGTTCTCACCTCCGTTAATACCCCTCTGCCCATTACCTCGACAGTCAGCAACCTCCAGACAGACATGTCCACCGTCACTAGTGACCCACCGGCAGTCACTTCCACATGGAGTAGCGTTGAGACTTTCTTGTCCACAGTCACTGGTGGTCCAGGCGGTGTTGGCCCAGGTAGTGGTCCTACTACGGTCACAAGTACGGGTAGCGATGCGACTTCCATATGGACGACTAATGGAACGCCTGGCTCGGTCACTTCAACCGGTGGCTCTCCATCATCCGATGCCAGTGTCACAACCAGTACTTTGACTACTTCAGACGCCTTATCAAGCACATCGAATCGAGCCTCCACAACCACTCTGGTAAGCACATCGTTTCTAGGCGGGGCTGCCGCTACTCCAATTCGAACAGCTGGGCCGGTGCTTGGTGCCGCAGCTTTGGCCGTTGTCTTGCTAGTGCAAGTATGATGAGATTGGGCAAGACATCTATAACGACTTCCGGTTCCCTGTCGTCGAATCAAAAGGATTGGGAGGATAACGACAGTAAAAGCGTCTTGGATGGTGTCATGATCGAGGAGATGACTCGGAAACAAGGACGCTTGAGCAGCGGCGTTCAATTATAGCACAAACTTACCTACTACCTCGAGCTCGCACAGTATTTATAATGCTCAGAAATTGGCCGAGTGCAATCTGTCAGTGACAACATGAATCGTGTATGGTACAGATGGAGTCGGAAGAGTGATGTGTGGTGTGCTTCGTTGCACGGACCAACCATCTCTTCGACCTCGTCATTGCACCTGAACGCGCCGCCCATAGCATCTGATAATCGAATTATACCATCATTCTGCCATGATATCGTTGCCCTGCAATCAATAACGCAACTAGACTGAAAAGCATAACAAAATGGAGAACCTCAGCATACGAGATGCGCCGCCTCTAGGGGTCGGTCCTCCCCCAGGACCCCCCCCCCGTCCCTCAATTACCACCTCAAATGTTCACGACCGCAGCGCAACTCCTCGACTTGACCGATAGTGAGCATCTCCCATGGTCCTTTTCGATGCGCGCATCCAATTGAACACGCTCAGAACCATGCGACTGACGCAGTGGTGTGCAACTTCAGAGAAACTAGTGATTTCACTACGAGACGGGAGAAAAATGATCGGAGTATTAAGGAGTTGGGACCAATTCGGTATGTAGAATCAACAGCGCCAGCGAGTGTGTAGCGTGTATTCTCTCTTATGCTTCTTGATTCTACAGGAAATCTGGTGCTCCAGGACACGGTTGAACGGCTCTTTGCGCAAAACCTCTACGCCGACGTAACGCGGGGTTTATTCCTCGTCAGAGGCGAGAATGTACTGCTGTTAGGTGAAATTGTATGATTGACCTTCAAAACACATTCACCATGGAGGCTTTGATGATGCTCATTATCCCCGCAGGACCTTGACAAGGACGACCAAGTACCCGAACCGTATCAACTTGCGCCGCTGGAACAGGTGTTCGAACTGCACAAGCAAGAGCAAGCCACTAGGAAGACGAGAGAAAAGGCGAAACAAAAGAAGCTGGCTGCTTATGGATTCGAGGGCGAGCATCATGGAGAGGCCATTCTTTGAGTACACCACACGGCTACAACATGCTGCGCGTAAACGCCACGAAGATGTCGCAATAGACGCAGTCCCCAACCAGGAAGCCTAGAGGTCATGTCTGCTAGACAATCGCCAGTGTTTCAGAAAAGCAAAATTGATGGCCCTTGCCATATTAGTCTGATCAAACATCACTGCGCAATAGAACAGTCAGATCCGGCGTCAGGACAGGGTGCCCTCGAGAAGGTGTCAAACCTACCCGTTTCTTGACTTCTGATCTAGGAATCAGGTGCAGATACAGAGGGCGAGCAAGAGAAAAAGGCCGAAAAAGAAGCAAATGAGTGCCTAGAGCCTTAGAGACCTCCAGGCTACGAAGCAAAATATTACGGATACAGACACGAATACCATAAGCTTACACCGTTCAACTAACATTCTGTCGACACTCAACCGTGCCGTTATCATGGCTGGGCATGCTACGACGCTCTGAGTGGGGTGATCCCCATCAGCTGTGCTATGGAATCGTCCTTGATCAAACCATCGCAAGTATACATTGGTGATAGTGCTCTCCTTTCCCTATAATTGACTCGGTCTCAGCCACAATGAATCGCAAGATAACTAAGGTATACAGTGTCACTGACCGTAAGGATGCCATGTCGAAGTGACTAGAGCCAAGTATTGCGTGCTCATATCATTACCTTTGGATACTATTTCGGATTCTAGGTCGCTCTTTCCCCAGTAAGGTATATCAGCTCCGTATGCTCGCTTCTCCCATGATTCTACCTAAGCAACCGATCCTAGTAACAGAGGAATTGTCGTAACAGAAATTGACCCATAGCTGCCTAACGAGTTACATTGAATAACGTTGCATATCTTCTCATGATTACCATGCTATTAAAGCTTACCTTACAGAACTAGATTGTTGCTAGAAGTCCTTAGGGCCACTTGAACTGTCATTGAAGGAATGGAGGACTCTGAACACTCTCCGGAGGCCGATGATAGATGTGCAGAGGCGAAAGAGGAAGACATGAGCCACGACCATGAGACATTACCGACCATCGCAATCGCATGTACAGCGGGCCTCTCAGAACGGCCGAGACTCGCCACGGTAGATGAGCCTACTGTACCTGATCTTGCCATGGAAGAAGTCCCATACATACAGCATACATGCCCAGTCCAAAAATTAGAAGAAGACGGTCTCCCAACTTCACCCCCATCGATTCCAGATCATCCTCAGTCCGCACTTGAAGCACCGGTCACAGCAACGGATGACGACAAAGAATCCGAGGTGGTTGTCGACGCGACCATGCATAGTCCACTGTGGTTATTGCTCGGCGCCGGCGAAGACCCTACTGCTTTGGGTCAGGAGCACGAAGTCGAACCAGAAACCGGCACTGTGAGTCATGGCGAAGGTCCTGATGAGGCGCATCAGATCCAGATGGTCGTAGGATACCTGAAGCATCCGGACTATCACTCGCACTCAACTCGGCTTCGTTGTGCTATACTGATGTCCATGGGTGTATCCGAGAAAATTCTTGAGAAATTCCAGATCGAAGCGGAAGGAGAGAACGACGGAAACTACCATGATATTAGCACTGGCGGAGCTAACAGTGGGCCGAGCTCCGCAGTGGCACATGATACACCCGGCACCAATCGCACGGAAACTGCTAAAGGAGAAAGTTCAGGTCTCGCTGCGGGCTCCAGCCCTGTTGCTTCGAGTAGCAATGCAGCTAGCTTTAATGATGGGACGTCCGAGGAAGTACTGTTCAATGTGCTATACGGTCATCTCGCTGCCAATCCGCAATATACTGTAGAACAACTTCGCCGTTCGGATGCTGCATTCGGTATACCGATACATATCATCAACAATGTTTGGACGACACGACTAGAGCATGTCTCGGCAACTGAGAGCGAAGAAATCCAACTTCAGAGGATACGTCAATATCTTTGCGACCCGAGAGCCCTTCGGTATAATCAAGAAACCAACATCGCTCAGCTTGTTTCTCGAGGGCTGCCGGTGGATCTGATCATGGAACATTGGGATTCAATGTATCTGCAAACAGTCAAGAATTTCGTAAGTCAACCACAATATCGTCTTAAGTCAAAAAGTGAGCAGCACTTCGTCCTCAAAATCTGGGATGTCGACCCAAGCGTTACTGAAACAATCTTGGGTGAAGAGACTGAGCTGGAAATGGAGCAATATCAATCGCACTGCGACGAGTACATTAACAATGTCCATAAGAATCTCCAACAACTGGAATTACGGGAACCTGGTGTCACAAGAGAAAGGAAGTTGTTCCTAATGCGCATTGGTGATGTGCCTGAATGGATTGCACAAGATGTTCTGGATGATGATTCGGCTGCAGCAACGCAGTCAGAGGGAGCAAACGTAGTGTACGTAGACTCTAAGGGCGACTACAACCCATCAGCCAGCAAGATAGATGACAACGAAGAGGACACAGACAGATATGACAAGGCATAGATTGTCTCGACACGTGGTGTCATGCAGAGCCGCTGGTTCCAGGACACGTTCGTCACAAGAGCCCAGAAAGAGAAGTGGCTGCTTGCAACAGGAGCACCTACGGAGCTCCAGTATGAGGTCGTCAGGGGTCTGCAACACATCAACTATAATAAAGACAGCGGCGAAGTTGTAGATGCGCAAAGTATTGCTCCGCCCTCGCGGCCGACATTGAAGCGCGCATCTCTTGCAACTCTTAACTACGGCAGATTAACACCAGAGGATGCAACAAAGCTAAATTTAGTCATTTGGCACGAAGGTAGTCAGGTTTCTCCACTGACAATGAGCAGAAGGCGAGGCAACACGCCTCCTCCGACTGGATTCAAAAGCCCTGGAATGATTATTCAATTCGACTACGCCGAGCAAGCAATGCGACAGAAGGAGATGTTTGATGATGGGCCCCTCGTTGATGATGATGACGATAAAGAATCAAAGAACCTTGGCCTCTTTGGTCGCCTCGCTGAGCATGGCAGTACAACTTACATGCCTGTGACGCCGGCGAGACGTGCCCAGATAATGCGAAGACGTGCAGAATCAGGGGGGCGTTGAACCCCGATACACTGGCCGACGATTATCGACTGAATGTACGAGGTATCTCTGCTTCCGAACTCTACAAGACCAGGAATTTTCACAAACGGCGCAACGCAATGGCTATTCGTGGTGAGCGAGCAAGCAGCATTACCCGTGCAGAGTCACCCAGGATACCACCATGGGACTCAAAGCATGCAAGAGATATAACGCCTCCATTAGGGTCTGCTGAAGACAGAAGGCAGAAGTCAGAGGCTCGTACAGGGGACCAGCATCAAAGTGAAGGCGAAAGAGTCCATAGCGATACGCTTTCGGATGACACTACTCTTGAGAAAGATCTCAGGGATCGCATGCGGGCATACATTGAGCAGTGTGAAGTGGAAGACAGGAAACGAGGCCGAGCTCCCAGCGCAGAGACCGTTCACAAGAAAGTGAAGTTCGACATCGATCCTCCAGGTGCTTCATCGTCCAAACCAAAACAGACGTCGAACAGACCAGCAAAGAAATTTACGGCAGAGGATGTTGAGCGTCAAGGATCTCACTTGCAAGGTAAGACCAAGGCTGAGAGGGCTGCAAGACTCAAATGTCTGGGTGTCTCAGAGAGCACAGAACCAGCTAAGTTGTCTGAGATCTTTGCAGAAGAAGCACGGCTTCGCATCTCGTCACCTTTGGGTGATTTGTTTGAAGCAGCCTTCAATTTTTCCAAATCACCCAGTCCACCTGAACGAAAACTATCTGCTCCACCTGAACAAAGTCTATCTATACAGCAGATACGAGAGATGCCAGCTCACGCAGTGCCAGAACCGATCATAAATTGGAGGATTGAGGATCATCGATTCCTACAATACCAACTAGGATCGGCCATAGATGAGGAAAGCGGCTGGATTGATGCGTGAGTTGTCCTTGTTAGATCTTATGAAAATTCATCTCCACTGACGATGCTCATTGGTTTAGGCTTGACATGGACGAGACTTGGAACCCCTACATCGAAATTTGGAAACACGACTTTCCAGATCGATTTCACCATCTAGACGACATCCAGGCCTACCTGGCGAGTGAACAAGAAGCGACCAGTCAAGAAGTCGAAGTTATAGGCCTGGACGTCGAGGATGACAGACAGTTGATCTATAGCGTGTTCGACATCGGTAGCGACTCCGCGGTAGAGATGTATGCGAGCGAACTTGGCCCGGACTGGGATGACGCGATCGCGGACTACTTTGCACGCATGGAGACGATGAATCGTCAGAGAAGAGAGAGCGAGGAGATGCGTTTGGATAGGGAGTTGAGGATGCGTGAACTGAGGCAGAATGGTCGTATCGATTCTACCATTGCTAGTGATCAGGATGTTGGACGGTGGAAGGGAAAAGGCAAACAGGATGGATGACTTTACTTTGCTTGGCTGGGTATCATTATCTGTATATCAGGTTGCAGATTTCCTTTTTTTCCTTTTCTTGATGGCGATAGCGACCATTGACACAATTTTACCTTTTTTTATGCATCTACCTTGATGACCTAGAGACATCATCACATGAGAAATTGCCATCATCGCAAAAGTAGCAATAGCACTTACCTAATATACCTTACTTGGTCGCCCTGACTTCGAGAAAGAGCCACATGACACATCCACACCCACACTACACTCACACCACAAGCACGCGCCCACCACTATTCAGTCACAAGAGCTACCACCACACCTGCTAGAAATCAGTGATGAGGTGCATGGCTAACATAGCATATCACATCCATTTCTTGTATCACTATACACGACTGCGCGTGTATACGAGATCTTGTCCAGGTGGTCCTATCCTCGAGATCAGGATCCTTGACCCAGCTGGTGAATAGGTATTTGCTTGATTCATAATGTGTGTCATCTTGTGCCGGGAAATGGCAAATTCAAGGCGAGCACCGCAAGGAGGAAAAATATATATATATATTCTAGATATATCGATGCGCAGTACATGTAGATGCGATGAAGTTCTGGAAAGTGTGTGTGTGTGTGTATTGTAGGTGTGTAGGCGCCCATAAATGCGGTGTAAAGTACCCATTATTTGCTGGGTTGGGGGGCGCAGTGCAGGATAAGGTGAGGTAGGATTTCCTGCCTTGCATATCGCGCTTGCACAGCCACTTTAATGGTTCTCGTGGGTATATATGAATACCTTACATATATATACTTTTATTGCGAAGACTCCTCTTGGGATTCTTCTGCTTTTGTTTTTCGCGTTTGTGGTCTCTTGGGATTTTCCTTTCTTATTGTGGGATTCTGGTCTGGTTTGGTTGCTGGTCATGTGGTAGGGTCGTATGATTGATTAGTGTCGTGAGATGGTGTTGTTCACGGTAAGTACTTATACAGTGTAGGACTATTTGTCCCAGAGTCAAGTGGGTATCGATCTTATGGAGTTGTTTCGCAATCTCTCTCCCTTTCAAGATCTCCTCGGGAAAACTACTGAAAAGAAATGGTTGAGCGTTCTCCAATGTTGTGCAAGGCTCACTGACTATACAAGTCATCTAACCATCATCACTACGCTTTGCTGCTGCATCGATTTCCATGACAGGTGGAACATGCTCTTCACTAAGCATCTGTCAAGCAGCCTACGCAGAACCACCAAAACTTCCTTCGCTGTCGTCTGTCATAAGTCATCATTCGTCAGTCGTCCACTCGTCAATCCGTCCACTCTCGTCGTCAGCACCCGCCTTCAGCCGTATCCCTCGCCATCTTTCCGGTTTGTCCAACAAGAGTCTCAACGCAAGGACCGTCTCCCTGCGGCTACGGCAGGCATGCCTTTCCTTCTGTCTCTTCCTGGGTTATTGGATTCCACGGATGCTTCGCCCACGTTGCATCGATTATGCGACACTAGATCCTGAAACTGAGGCATACTCACCGAGCCGACACGCCATAGATGGTGGAATAAACCATAGTCAAATCGACAATGAGGGCCCAGACGCAATCTGTCGACGAGCTGGTGTTCACATACATGAGCTACGTGAGCCGCCCATGCTCCTGGGCCAGGCTCTACGGACCAAACAGTGCAGAAAGGACATTTGGCTGTGGATGGTGGTAATTTGCTCTTGAAGTGGATCAGGGAGTGGTTATGACAGTCCCTTGGATCGTCGAAGGTCTGGCCACAACCGATGAACTCGAGCGGGCATTGATAGAGCCCTGGCCTGCCTGCTGTGTTTCCCGGACTGGTATGTGGTACGATCGAGAGACAAGCACTTTGATCCGTGCCAAGCGATGCGGCAGACATACCAATACTGAGGGTGGTCATTGTGTCGGTCAGAGATGGCACATTGGCAGAAGCGAGAGACCGGGCACGCTCGCTCAGCTCCCCAACTGCGACGACCAGGGAGCTGCTGTCGGAGTTTATTTTCCTCGTGGCCCTCTTGCCCTCGGATAAGTTGTGAACATTGCCCCCTCCGACAAGAAGACTTTCGAAACGATCATTCTCCGAGGCCCACTCTGCGAGAGGATCATACACGGCTGCTGCGCACGAGTGGCACACTCATCAGCCTTGATACTTCAGAGGCAACGCTTACAAAAGACTCACACATCTCGCTATCGCCACCGAAAAGAAGGACTTGGTCCTAACGATGAGTAATATTGGTGGGGGCCAAAAGTTTTGTCCGGCACTGCGCAATCAAAAAGCGTCGCATCAGGATGCAGAGAGACAAGACAAAATCGCACAGTTAGCTGTTGCGATTTCTTCTACATACTACGAGCGAGGGGTAGCTGTCGCCAATGGAAGGGAGTGTCCACCTTAGGTATGACTTAACGTGCATGAGAGCCTGACTTCAGATTAGATTGATAGCCAGCGCAGAGCTATCTTTTGTTTGGGTGCACAGTACAGGTACGCGCAGAGCTGCCAAGCCAATGTATCCCCTTTGAACTCACTACGTACTTGGATTCCTGGCTGTGGTTTGTACAATCGCCCAATGGCAGGAGATGGAAGTCTTCGAACTGGGAAGCAATAGAGACAATACCTCTCAGGCAGGTCCTCGCCCAATCAGATCGTAACATTTCCACCAGTAGGTCCATTGTTACAATGCAAGCATTACTTCCCATAGAATCAAAGCGATTTATGATGCTCTCTATCAGCAAAGGATCGATCCCATTGTGGTGCGCATTTGCAAGAGTGAACTAAAATAGGATGAGGCTTGCGGACTCACAGCTAGGGTGAAGAAGTGAGCAAGGTACATAAGATGCCCAGATCCATGAGGATCCGGCCGGGAGCGGCTGAGCAACTGTGCTCCTGTCAATTGCTCCATTCGCGTCTACCATCATCATCACGGGCCGTTCAATGCTTTGCTCTCGTTGAGATGCAGTACATTATGTGCGGCAAGTGGTGGGGGTGCTATAAAGTACCTTATACAGTCTAGCGAGGACTGCCTCGATGGTTGTCACATGAGTCATTCAATGCTGCGATGACTCCGGTCACTATACCTTCACTCGTAACAATGCGAAGGCAAGCACCTGATGAATTGAAGGTGAGAGGAGACGCCGCAGCAGTCGCCCAGACTAGGGCTCGGCCCGAAGTGCGGGAGGGAAGTCGCAGGGATGCCAGGGCATGACATGGGCAGAGGCAGACTAAGGCCAAGTGGGTAAGGCGGCTAAGATATCTACTGGTAAGCTGGGAGTTAAGTAAGGTCAGGTAAGGTAAGGTAGGCAGGCTGTTGTTGGATTGTGGATTGTGGACTGCAGGCAGGGCGACTTTCACATGCTTGAAACGTCTCCCACCAGAGCGTCACGGTTCGAGTGAATGTCTTGCTCAACCTCGAACAACTTATACTAGGTATACACAAAAGACAGCAAGAAGCGCGTAGGTTTGTTTGATTATAACTCTTTCTGCATATCATAGTCCAAGTAAACAGTGACATATGTGCTTACTTTTATTCCACCAGGATCAGTGTCACGGGAACCAAACCCATCCATCTTCTGCTACTGTGCCTGCCTTCCTCTCAGCCTGAGCTGCTTGGACTTTCCCAACATACGATATAATCTCATCGGATTGTCGTAATCCTATCCGTCACTTCAACTTCATCGACTCGCGACCCAGCAATCATTTGACCCGACCGCTGTTGTACGACTGCGATCCAACAAACACGACCCGTACATGAATTAGGCACAGTATATACAAGATCATGAAATTGAGGGATCCCACCGCTCAAGAACACCTTCGAGAGCCGCTTGCACATCCTCACTTGCTATACAAGTCGCACAAGCCTGACAGCGCATCGCTGCTGCCATCACATTCACGGCTGCCTCATCAGCAACACGTGCCCTTGATCAGGCGGCACGAGTCACGATGGCCGAATCAAACCATGCGCAGCAACCATCTTCACATCCAAACCCATTCGGCTGTATGTCTCTTCCACTGCTGATTAGATCCTTTCTTTCTATTCGACCATCATCAAGATTGTATCATCACGACAAAACTAATCATGGAGTTTACTTGGACAGATACCATCGGTCCACCTGAGGCAGACCTCTCACAACTTCGAGGACAGCCCATCTTGGACGACGTGTTACAAACCGGACTGGACCAATTCTTCGACAGCCCAGACAACAATGCCACAACTCTGCTGCAGAATCCCGCCGTAACGTCCTATCTAGACAATCCTAACTTTCCTTTCACTTTTGATGCCAATGCACCCTGGGGCTACCACGAACCTTCGATGACCAACGATTCGTCACATCCATATTTGCAGGCTTACGACTCGTCCCTCCGGCAGACTCAGGACAATGGAGATAACTTACATGTCTCGTCATACGACAACCACAATCCCTCCACCATATCAATGCAGCAACCACCTCAGGATGTGCTGAGCGGCTTTGGTATCGAAGAGGATGCGCCAGACGACGTCTTAAAGGCTGCTACTAAGCTTTTCGAGTATCGTTCTCAGAAGCAGGCTGCGAACACTCCATTGCAACGTCCTGCTCTACCTTCACACAACTCTGTCCAGGAACATCTGTCGTCACATGAGTACCGACCCCCGCAATCTTCTCACATGCGCATGCCTGCCCCACTTCAAGACTACAGCACGTCGCAGTACAACCAATCAAATGGCCATTTCCGTACCTCGATAGATTCGAATGCTGCATATAGTCCGCCTGCGAACCCCTCGTATATGCCTGCCAGGAACTCTTATTCGTCTCAGCAGCCTTATCAATTCGGCTCAGACAGCAACTTCAACCCGAACGGCTATAATGGGCCCTACCAAGGAGCGACGGACCAACACCACATGGACTTTATTCGTGGCATCGCTCGCTACCCAGGAGAAAGTGGAGTTCCTTCGGCCGCAAGTTCGCATCCACAGAGTCCCGTCACTTCGAGGCAGGACGGCCAATTCTCGACGACTCAACTCTATCCATACCAAGTCGTCAAGCAAAAGGCGAGCGCAGCTGCAGGCGCGACGTATCGAGAACGGCCGAGTCCGCGAAAACGCCGCAGAACGGCATCGGGGGTTGCAGTTGATGAACCTGCGCCATACGCTCCTCGCCCGGAAGCATCTCCAACGGTCGGCAACAGCAATAATGCCTCGAGTCCAGATGTCAACGGACAATCTCCCGGAGTCGCGAGCCCGTCAAGCGCTGACTCTGTCGCTGACGGAGATGATGCGCCCGCTGCGATAGTCAATACCAAAAACTCACTCAAGCGACGGAAATCCTCTGCTGCCGACAGAAGTCTCCGACAGCAAGACAGCACGGATGCAGCAGCGGACGCGGCAGCGGCAGCAGCTCGCAAGAATCTGACAGAGGAGCAGAAGCGAGAGAACCACATAAAGTCAGAACAAAAGCGGAGGAACATCATCAAAGATGGCTACAAGAACCTCAATGACCTTGTACCGAACCTCAAGCAAGGTGGTTTTAGCAAAAGTGCTACCCTGACAGAGACTGTGCGTGAGCTGGAAACGCTACAAGCCGCCAATGAGGTTGCGAAACAGTTAGTCATGCGCAGGCTCAACCTGTCGAAAGATGAACTGACGGCTCTCATGGACGAAGCTTGAACTGGAATCTGCCTGATACTATCCCTGGGATTTGTTCTTTCTTTCTTTTCTTGTCACGATTGTTTCAAATCTGAGCAGCGTCTATATGGACAACGTCTGCGTTGCAGGTTATCATCTTGGAATTGCGATACTGCCCCCTTGTCTCTATGCTTCTCTAATTTTCTCTTTTATTCTTGCTTGACTAGCTCATATTATCATTATAGAAGGAACACACATAACAACGACGACGGGCGTGATATGGTGCCTAGGATGGATCAAACAATGGGAACAAAACAATTCACTAGTTGACTGAATTGATGAAAGGGAAAGGAAAGGAAAGGACTCTATAGAAGCAAAATATCTGATGAAACTGTCTTACGATTTCTCTCTCTATTGTTTCTTCTTTGCCTCCTTGGCGTTCTTTCGATTCTTGTTTTCTTCATCTACTTTATTTCTCCAAATGATTCAAGGAATAGGGAAGGAAGGGAGAGAAAGGGGAAGGTGGGGAACAATAACACTTTCAATGTCTTCTCTCTTACATTTCTTGAAGAGAATAGTCACCAGGGGATACTTAACTCCATCGATCATCTGAATCTCAATGATGCTAATGGTCGACACAAGGTGCTCTGGTCATCCCCCTGTGTTCTGCTGTCTACCTTAAGGGAGGTACTCGGATGCCTTCTTTAATGTCTTCTCTAGCTAAGATTGGCACTCTACTTACCTTACTTCTTAGATGTCCTCTCAACTTAAGGAAGATGCCCTACCACTTCCATGCTTCTTTACTTGTATACTCTGGTGAGTTCCCCCATGTTCTCTGTTCAAGATCGCAGTCGCTTTCCTTTGTTCTGTCGCTTCTCCTTACCCCTTTCCATACAACGACTGAGCTCTCCAACGACACTGCACTCCTCGACGACCGGCCTCAACAGCGACAGGAGCTCTCCAATAAAACTCAATCGAAATATCACCTACATCAGCTGAGACTCAACACCTTGCTTTCAAAAATCCTTTGACATGTCCTTTTCCTGTCACGGTAAGGAAGAAACAATACACCTTCGAGGTCTTCTGTTCATGAGTTCGGACTTTTTGTATTTGAGCTATATATATATATATGTACAGCTCTAACATTTCTTCTTTTCCTACAAAGACGCGAAAAGGGGTGAACGGTAACATGAGTTGAGAAAAAGGGCATCGACGTAAACACCTAGAACCTCAAATCCCAACCAATCTGAGGACCAAGCTTAGGTAGCTCCTCAGCAACACTCTGCACATCCTTGTCGCCACGACCAGAGAGACAGATAACAATATCCTCGCCCTTCTTCATCGTCTTGGCCAGCTCGACGGCTCCGAAGATGGCGTGAGAAGTCTCCAGAGCAGGGATGATGCCCTCGAGCTGCGACAGCAGCCTGAAGCCGATGAAGGCCTCGGCGTCGGTGGCGGCAATGAACTTGGCGCGCTCGCTGTCTTTCCAGCTGGCGAGTTCGGGGCCGACACCTGGGTAGTCGAGGCCGGCGGAGACGGAGTGGGTTTCGTCGATCTGACCGTGCTCGTTCTGGAGGATGTAGGTTCGCACTCCGTGCAGCACGCCCTTGGTGCCGCCGGTTAGGGTCGCGCTGTGCTTGCCTGTATTGACGCCGTCGCCTCCTGCTTCCACGCCGAGAAGCTTGACGCTCTCGTCTTTGGAGAAGGGGTAGAACATGCCTGTTGCGTTGGAGCCACCGCCCACGCATGCCACGACGGCGTCGGGGAGTTTGCCGCGCATCTTTTGCATTTGCTCTTTCGTCTCGTCGCCGATGACTGATTGGAAGGTGCGCACGATGGTGGGGAAGGGGTGGGGTCCGATGGCTGAGCCGATGCAGTAATGAGTCGTGCTGAGACGGACGACCCAGGCGCGCATGGCCTCGTTGACGGCGTCGCGGAGGGTGCGGGCGCCGGCCTCGACGGCGATGACTTGGGCACCGAGAAGCTTGATGCGGAAGACGTTGAGGGCCTGACGACGGACATCCTCTGCGCCCATGTAGATTGTGCACTTCATGCCGAACTTTGCGCACACGGTCGCGGTCGCAACACCGTGTTGACCAGCACCGGTTTCGGCAATGATCTCGGTCTTGCCCAGTCGTCGGGCGACAAGGACTTGACCCAGTGCGTTGTTGATCTTGTGCGATCCAGTGTGGTTGAGGTCCTCACGCTTCAACCAGATGTTGGCTCCACCGGCGTGCTCGGTCAGGCGGTCGGCCAAGTGCAAGTGGCCGGGACGACCCATCCATTCGTAGTAGGAGCGGTATTCCTCCCAGAACTTTGGGTCCTTGACGGCGGAGTCGAAGCCGGCCTCGAGTTCGCGGAGGCAGTCCATGAGAGATTCGGGGACATACTGACCGCCAAACTCGCCGAACCTTGCGGGCAGGAGATGCTTCTCGACGGGACCGTCGGTGTTGAGAGCGTCCATCTGGTCGGCCAAGCCTGGTCCGGCGGGGACGTCCTCGTCCTTGACTACACCGTCGACGTGCACATCAACGGGCTCCTTTGCTTCGTTAAGGGTCTCGACAATGCCGACCTCTCTGGTCTGAGATTTGATGACCTCTCTTCTCTGGGTGATGGAGTCAAGGTAATCCTCAACTGCCTTTGCTCCCTGACCAGCAGGGGCCTCGGCGATAGTGGTGATGACTTGACTACCAATGACGACACCCTCTGCGATGCTGCCGACGCTGAGGTAGTGGTCTCTCGTGCTAATACCGAATCCGACGGCGGCAGGGACACCGCCAGAGTACTTGTGCACGCGGTCGAGGAGTTCGGGGAGGGCGGCGTTCATGCTGCCACTGGCGCCGGTGACGCCCATTCTTGAGACGACGTAGATGAACGAGTCGGCGATCTTGCAGAGGAGCTTCATGCGGCTCTCTGACGTCGAGGGAGCGATGAGGGGAATGTAGGAGAGACTTTTCGGTCTTGTCAGTCCTCTGCAACTTGCACACAACGGTGAGACAATAAATACCCAGCTTTCGTGCAGTGGTTTCTGAAGCGCACAGCCTCCTCTGGCGGCAGATCGACCATGATGAATCCATTGACACCGGCCTCCTTTGAATCCTTGAGCATCTTCTCTTCTCCATAACTCAACACAGGGTTGTAGTAGCCCATGAGCATGACGGGCGTCTTGAGGCCCTTCTTCCTGGCCTCACGAACCATCTGCAGGCATGATGTGACCGAGACTCCGTTGTGCAGAGCAATTGTGTTTGCCTTTTGGATGGTGGGACCGTCGGCGATGGGGTCTGTGAAGGGCATTCCGAGCTCGATGACATCTGCGCCACCGGCCTCCATACCGAGCATGATATCCGGCGTCTCATTGGCGGTAGGGAAACCTGCGGTGACATATGTGACGAGGGCAGGACGTCCCTCCTGCTTGCAGCGCGCAAAGGTGCGCTTGATGTGGTCCATCTTTTGTTTTTTTGATGATGTTATAGGTTTGGACAAAAGATGTTGTGACTGCGTGGATGGGCGGCGGTGAGTCAGTGGGGAGTAAATTCGAATGAATGCGGGCAGTAAAGTAGTGTAGAACAGATGTACTTTAGCAGGACGGAAACAGAAACAAAATATTTACCTAGAAAGCAGAAAGATACGTGATATTACTGAGGTCAATTGAGTCACAAACGAGACCAGTCATAGACTTACTGCGTCAGAGTCAACCAATTCCACCTTTCTTACTCGCTTTACTTTCTCTGCCTCGGAGACTCAAAAGACTCAAAAGACTCACTCAAAAACCGAATGCCCGCATTGCCGCACGCCACGCCACCTCCGTCTCTGCCTTATTTGCCATAATTACTCGTGATCCCCTCCGAAAGTCAAGCGTCCGAGCGCGGGGCGGCCTCGATCGTATCCTCCTCCGACTTCCGATTGCGGCTCCAGACTGTCCTTATCTTGTTGTTATCAGATTGATCTATCAAGGCTTTGTCCTCTTCTACCACATTTATACATGTCTGGGTCACTATAGCAAGTCCTTACATTGGACGATGCATTACCTGGACATATTATTGCGTGATCTGTAGCTTAATTGGTTCTCTGTCGAAGTGTCTACAGCGCTCAACAGACAGCACTGTCATGATGAAGGTGTGGTGATTGATGAAGCGAAGAAGCTGAGGTATCAGTATCTGTATTACTCTACCGTAGGTCAATGAAATGCCTGGGAGCGACAATGCCCGTCAGGAAGTAGAGAATGGATGCTATAGAGGAGGCGACCTCTGTTTTACCTAGCTTACAAACAAGTGCGATCAATGCTGTCCTTTGTCGGAACGGTACAACAAAACCGCGAGCAGTTTCATATAGCCGCCTTCCGGGTCATGGGCGCTTCCACTTCAGTCGTAGGTCCTCTAGCTGTACACTGAAACAGGTGTAACAGAGTCTCTGAGACCTTTGCTGTCATTGTTGCTTTCCGACCAGTCATTTCTGTACACTGGAAGACAATCAAGACAGTCTTGCCTGTTAGCACATTGTTGCTATTTTGAACGACAGCACATCTGCGTACCATACATGGCAAAGACCCTCTTCACATGTAGTGAAACCTCAATAAGATGTCACCCTCGTGTCCTTCTAATCTGACATGTGTATGTATGCGCTGTTCTTGTTTTTCCTGTCGTCTTTGCTTCCGTTATTGTCTTTGTCTCTATCGTATCAATAGTCCATGAAGCTATTGTCGAAAAGGAACAAACACTCGCTACAGTCACATCTCACTCTCACGCGCTGGTCGCTTTTTCTGCTCCTTTAATCTATAATTCCATTCAATTTCTGTTCATACCTTGGACATTCCTACGATCATCACGATAACACGAGAAAATCCTGCGAGACATGTCTTTTATGCGGGCCTTCGAAAAGGCCTTGAACAAGGACGGTGAAGAAGCAGAGTACGACGAAAAGGACATGAAGAAAAGTTCTACACGCGTCTATCCACCTCCCCCAGGACCGTATCCTGCTCCGCCCATCGATGTTGAACTACAGCAGGAGCAACACCTGCAACAGCAGACTCCTGCAGCTCACATGTTCCCAAGCTACCCTTCGAACCCTCCACCTCAGACTTTTGCACCAAGATCTCGTTCGGGCGTCTACCTACCGGCTTCGCTGCTTGCTCTCTTCATTGCCATTTTCGTCCTCGAGTCTGGTGTCATATTCGTCTACACCCTGGTCGCCCTCTGGAACACCGTCTTGAGCCCAACGATGGTTCCATCTTCCGGTCTTTCCGCCACGCCACCGGTATGTAATTGCCCAGCAGTGCAGCCAATGGTGTTCGCACTGGGTGGAAGTCAAGGTCGCGCAGCACAGGTCCA
The DNA here is from genome assembly GCF_041146345.1 of Neodothiora populina. Taxonomy (NCBI): domain Eukaryota; kingdom Fungi; phylum Ascomycota; class Dothideomycetes; order Dothideales; family Dothioraceae; genus Neodothiora; species Neodothiora populina. The sequence continues at coordinate 165,359 of NW_027191408.1, read as the reverse complement.
GGGAGACCAGCCGTTCGGAGTCTCTCCTTCCTTTCCGTTGCCATCTATAGTCACCGAGACCATCACGCAGCACCACGACACTACCGTCTTCATCAGTGCTTCTTCTTCTACTGCTACTCTATCAGCAAGCCCCATAGACACTACACTGGAAAGCCACCTGTCAGACCTGCATACTTCTTCTTCGGCGACAGTAAAGAACACAACTCATCTATCGACCTCTATTTCTTCTCATCCACTCTCTTCGTTGTCGTCACCGACAAACAGCATAGTGACAGTCACCAAACCGGTCCCGACAAGGACTGTCACGTCGACTGCAGATGAGGACTATGGCTTGCCGTCCATTACTACCATGACTGTGCTCAGCACGGCGACTGCTTCGCCGTCGAACACGCAGCTGGGCAGTACGGTTACTAGTGTTACGGTTGTCGGGTCGTCTGCTTCTGGGTCGGGGTCTGCTTCTAGTTCTACTTCTGGGTCTGCCACTGAGTCTAGTTCTAGTTCTACATCTGCATCTGCATCTGCTTCTGCTTCTGCTTCTGCTTCTGCTTCTGCTTCTGCTGCTGCATAACAAGCAACAAGAAAAGAAAAAGACTAAGAATACGAGGCCACGCAGGTCGTCCCTCGAGTGAACAAGAGCTTTATGTGTGCCGAGCTTGCAGTGACTATCTCCAGGACAGAACAGGGTTTTGTGTTCACTAGTCAAGAGAGACGTACGGGGATGTCATTATGAATTGGAGTAGACTAGCGGTTCTGCAATGACTAGGAAATGGATCCCGAGTCTCAATGTGAAAGAAGTGAGATCTCTCGAAAGGTGTATTTTTGTTGACATGTTCTGTCTGTTCTTGCTTCCTGTTTGCCTCGCCTCGACTTGCCTTGCCTCGCCTTCGGATTGCTACTACGAGCTCCAAAGCACATGATTCCAGGACCGGTATTGAATGCTCAACAGCACTTGATACTACTGATCTCGACTATAATACAGGGGCGTCTAACCCCTATCCTCTTCCATTCCTTCCAACCCATGGCATCAGAGGCTACAAAAAAAACCATTTCTCTGCCCGTCCTTTAAATACCAAGGGTAGGTGGGGACCTAATCTCAACGCCAATTCCTCCCCTATGACCCTCACACTGCCCTGCCCACACAACGGAACCAAGACCAATGACGACTCTCTCGCACAGAATATGCCGGTGAAAGTGTCAGAACTAGCAGATAATCACATCTTCATCTCCACCGTCTCTGTTCTTCGCCTCTACTCCCTCTTTTCCACCCTTTTTCCATCGTGCTCATGATCGTCTTCGTCGACAATGGTAATGACGTCCGAACCGCGCGCCCCCTCCTTTGTTCTCTGATTGGAGGCATGGCTTTGGTTCTGGAAGAGCAAGCGAGCGGCGGTGTTGTGCGAGTAGTTCCTGCGCTCGAAGTGACTAGACAGGTCGGTGCGGAAGTCTGGTTCTTTTCCTTTTCCTTTCCCCTTTTCTTTTCTCTTGCCTGTATCTCTGTCGCCGTGCCTGATCTGGCCATCTCCACCGGAATTGAGCAAAGGCGTGAGGCTGGTACGTCTAGTCTCGCGAACGATACCCTCGTCTTCATCGTCACTATCGCTCAAGATCTCGATTTTGACTCTCTTCCCGGCGCGCGCAAAGGAGGGCGAGAGAGAGGTGATGATGTCTTGCTCTGGTCGCTCGCGTTTGATGCCGTGATGATCCTCGCGTCTGATCCCGAGCTGCTTTTCGAGCGATTCTTTCTCGTCTTCCTCGTCCTTTTCTATAGCGCCATCATCGCCATCATCGCCATCATCGTCATCGTCCGAGGACGAAGCATCGGAAAAAGAATTGTACCCCAACCCCTCCAAGTTCCTGTTCCCATGCCTTTTCGCCAGTCTCCAGACTTCTCTCTCGCCTTTCGATGACGAAGAAGGCGTCGTCGGATGCCCAGAGCCAGAACCAGAACCAGAACCAAAAGCAGAAGAAAAGGAAGTGCCAGGCTGAGGAGCAGAAGAGATGAACTTTTTCTTTATCGCGCGCCATTTCTGCTTGGCTGTTGTCTCGGCCGTGTTGGTCAGGTGCGCGAAGTAGGGGATTGAGATCTTGTTCTTGTCAGTCGGTTCTTCTCCGAGTCCTTACATCGCATACCGGTAGTGGAGACATGGATGGGCAGAGGAAAGGTGGAAAAGGAGAGAAAGCTTACGTTGACTTCGCCCCGGATACTCTGCAGTGCAGCGCACAGGGTATCGAGTTCTTTAGTTTTGGACCTGGGGGCTTTGAAAGGGGCGTTACGGGGGGTAGAGGGGGGTGGGAGGATGGATTGTTTTGAGTCTTGTTCTTCTTTGTCATTGTCGTTGTGGTTCGAGGAGAAGGACGAGGAGCACGAGGAAGAGGGTTTGATGGGAGTCGAAAAGGGCGATGGCAGGCCCATCTTGCCGGACTTGTTCTTTCCTGTCTCCTTTCTCTTCTGTCTGCTCGCTGGATGAATGGAAGAGACTTGAGGGGCCGAGATGGAGTGGGTGTCGTGAAGGCAGAAAAGAAAGAATCAGAAGACAAAAGTGGACTGGTACAGTGTTACTTGCCTCGCTCACTTTCACCTGAGATATACATCTATATGTGCAAGGGCGCAAGACATGACGCATTGTCTTCTTATTCTCAAGTGTCAGTCCAGGTGAAAAACATGTATACACACTCTGTATCTTGACGATCGAGGTATTTCAGACCAATGACCCTGTCCAAGAGCTTTCTAACACCTGAAGAGATAAGGTATATACTTATCTCCAAGTAGAGCCATGTGGAAACACCATCGTCTCCAAAATGACCTCTGTGTCTGCCTAGGGTGGATTATAGTCAGGAAAGACTCTCATATAGTCTAGAATCCATCCCTTCTTCGTCTCTATATGCCCTTTCCTTTCCCTTTAATGACTACAGTTAGACAAGAGAGAGGCAACGGAAGGTGAGAACGAGAACAAATCGAATCCGACCCAGGAACAGAAATAGAAACGCCCTTGGGACCAAAATGGAGAAATAACGATCCATGAAGCGGAGACTGGCAAAGCTTTCTAGGTCGCCCACTCTTGACTCTGAATAGATAATGCTTACACCTAGTCCGTCCTGAAAATGCTTTGCCTCAAAGAAGCCAAAATCGCTTGATTAATTTCCTCTCGATCAGTTCTTTTCTTGCCTATTGTGCGAATACTTCACATTCCCCTTGCTTTATTCCATGTGTATGGATCTTGATGACGATGATGATTGTACATGTACATGTGGTAGTGATCGTGTGAGTAATGTACAGATGGTCTTCCTCTCCTCTCTACTACAACTACTACTTCTTCTTCTCATCCTGTAGGAGACTCTGGATGTTGGCTAGCTTCTGCTTGAGACCATCGTGCTCGGCATTCAACTATAGGGTGGAAGTCAGCAAGATAGTTCTTTCTCGCCCCCTGCGAAGGGAGGGAAAGACAGGGGGAAAGAAGAAAAAAGGACATACCTGAGCAAACATCATCTTCGTCCCCACCAGCTCTTGCTCCGTCTCTTGCACAGTCTCCTCCAACGCCCGATTTTGGTTCTGCACTTCAATGTTTCGCTGCATGATCCTGTCCATCTCTGCCCTCAGCTTCTCCTCTACTTCGGCAGGCTGCGCATCGACGACCTTCTTCAACTCCTCCAATTGGATCTTGAGACCCTCGTTCTCGTCCTCTAGTTTCTCGTTGATGACCTTGGTCCGTACAAGTTCCGAAGCGATGCCGACGTGCTCCGTGTCGTGCTGTTCGGCTCGCTCTTCGAGGTTGCGCACACGGGTGCTTAGATTTGCGTTTGTCGCGCGAAGATGTTCGATCTCGGCCTCGCGTTCCTTCTCGGCCTTGTGCTGCTCCTCCCATTCTGCAGCGTACACTGCAAGAGTTTGAGGAGTGATATTGACGGCGCAGGCGTCCCTCACAAGATCATCTGCCCTGTAGATCTCCTTGTCAATACCCCCGGCGGACCCGAAGAAACCAGACTCCAAGATCGAATTCGCCGAAGGGGTTTTGTCGATATACACATCGAACAGCCTCTCCTTGAGATATGTCGCCAGCTGACTCATATCCTTGATGTCCATCAGCGTCTTGGCGTTCTTCTGCATCAACACGATACCGAACTTCAGAATGGCACTCAAGCCTTCACTCAAGATGAGATCATACACGCGCAGTACCAGCTGCAGCGGGAAGCGATATGCAAAGAGAGTGAGGAACCATTGCGTTGCGTAGAGATTGGGAGTCACTCCCTTGCGGTGAAGGTGACAGTAGAGAGCGGGCTCAAAGTCCTCGAGCAGACGCTCGAACTGATATAAATGAAGATGTAGCCCAGTCATCTCGGCTGTAAACATTGACCGCAGATCGTACTTGGACATCATGCGCACGAACAGGGTAAAGGCCTCCTCTTCGGGCATGTTGAACAACAGAGGCATTGCGATAAAGTTCATGCCTTGAGCATAGCCGACAGCTTCGTCGAAAAGGGCGTAAGCCTTGCACAAGCCAAAGAGTCCTTCTTGAAGGCCAGCACTGGCAAGGTATTTTGAGTAACTCGTTCTTGCGCCCAGGTCACGACGAATGGTCTTTTCCAGCTTCTGGATGGCAATCTTGTCGTCACCTGACCGCCTTCGCTTGTCGCCAGAGCCATCTCCATTGTGCTGGTCTTGCGATGGAGCTGGAGAAACAGCAGTGGCAGGCGTCGAGGCATCCGACTTGATAGATGAGGCGGATGAGGCCAACGAATCCTCGGCGGTGGCGGTTCCACTCCTCGTACGTGGTGCCCCTGCTGGGCGGCTCACTTCCTTGTCGGTACCTCTGACGACAAGCTCTCTGTACATGATCTCGAGGTCTGCATTCTTGCTGTCGGCCAAGACCTGCCACACGACACCACGGATGGGCTGAGGGATACCGTTGGCGATGGCGCGGTTGAGTTGCTCGCCGCTTGTGCGAGCGACTGCAGCAGGACCCTCATAGACGACGGACTGCCAGAGGTCCCAGTTGACCGTGTTGCCATCTTCCGGAGGCCCTGCAGATGGACCGGATGCCGTGCCTGGAGGTAGTCTCTCCGAGAGCTGGGCAGGAACAGAAAACGAGTTTGATCGTGCGATGGGAGGCGGACTCAGGCTGTTCTTAGCAGCCACCTCGCTGGCCAGGCCTTGCATACTACCGGATCGGGCTCTCTCTTGTCCCTCAGGGCCCTCCTCGTTTGCGACAGCCGGGGCCGACTCTTCCTGCATCCTCAGAAGCTGGAACCTGTCTTTCAGACTGCTGCGTTGAGAGGCCGGAGCCCTCTCGTGCAAGTCGACCATGTCGGCATTGCTGCCGAGAGTGACTGTGCTCGAGGCGGTATTGGATCTGGCGTGGTCACCCCGTGAAGGAGAAACAGCCTTGTCTTTACGCGAAGTCGCTCTCGAGAACCAGGCAAAGGGGCTGGACACTTTGCGAGTGGGTGGGGGCGGATGGACGGGTGTCGGCTTGGCCTCTGGAGGTGGCGGCGGCGGTGGATAATTGACCGAGGGCAAATCGCCGGAGAAGCCCTTCACAGGCTCATCTATCGATGCCACACTGCTCTTTGATCGTACATGTGACGGGATGGCAGACTTGGGAGTGCTGGCGCCGTGAGGCTGTGGGGGTGGTGGATAATTGACAGCAGGCAAATCGCCAGACAAGCCTTTCATGGGCTCGTCGACCGATGTCACGCTGTTCCGTGCTGGGACGGGCGGAGGAATGTCAGGCTTCGATTCGAGTGCAGCACCGGGCTGAGTCGGAGTAGGATCATTGACATCGCCTGCGATGGTGTGTCAGTGCTGCTGAAGAGATTGGAAGACGACAGAAACATACCGAGGCTGACGTCGTCCATGAATGCGGTGGATATGCGTGGGTCGGAAGATGAGAGTGTTTCATGTTGGACGGAGTCGTCTGTGTCATGTTGTTGTTGTTCCCCGGTGGCTTGAGCCCTGTGCTCTGCATCTGCCAATGGCGCTGCGTCTGCTTCTGCGTCTGCTTCTGCCTCAGCTTTCACTCCTGCGTCCGCAGACGGATCCGTCTCGTGATGGGCTCCCGTCGGTGCTGCATGGTCGATCTCGGCAGTGGGTGCATGATGATCGACGGCCGGGTCGTGATCCGGAAGGTCTTGTGCGAGGATGGTGGCAGGAGTAGACCCGGCGGCTACTGGCTCAGTGGTGATAGGCTCGTCGGTGATGGGTTCCGTGGTTATGGGGTCGGAAGCAACTGGGCCGGCGACGATGGCAGGAGGAGGAGGATGAAGCTCGGCTGCAGCATCATGGTGATCATTTTGTGAGAGGCTGGCCACTATGGAAGCTACACTCTGTCGCTTGATCGAAGCATTGTCGTCGGTCTCGACGTTATGCTCCTGGCCTGCCTCATGGCTCATTTCGTCGGTGTGAGTGGTGTGATGGGTGTCGCTGTTGCTGTTGCTGTTGCTGTTGCTGTTGTCTGCCGGGTGTGCTGCGCTCGGAGTGGGCTCGTCATTGATGTCCTGGGCGTCTGCAAAGGAATCGGTATCCTGTCATTGGAGTAAATAAGCCGAGGTTCACAAGGTGCTTTTCAAGGTATGCACGAGTGTGGATATGGTGATATGGTGATATGCAAATATGCTGCAGTCGTCCTCTAGAAAGGCGGTCGGATTCGGAGTGCCTGCTGCTTCGGGAAGCTGTCCGCATGTCACAGTGTACCTTACTGTATACAGAGTACATGCAGCACCTGAAACACCATACATTGAATAAGGTAGAAAAGAAATGTAATAGAACATACCACATCTTTTCCCTCCTCCTCGCTGCTGTCCATCACATCATCTTTCTGGATCTCGACCTCCTTGTGAACGAGATCCTCTGCCTTGGCGTCTTCGGCCATTGATGCTTGTACACGAATACTTTGGTTGTCCGAGGCGGCCTTGTTCTGTGTCTTAATTCCAGCCGATCTAATTCCACTCCGGCCTCGTCCTTGTCTGCTGTGGTTTTTTATCCTCTCGGAGAAATCATGCGTGTTCTTGAAATGTTGCTCAGGGCCACCAGGGCTTTTGCTGTCTTTTCTGATCTTGCTGCTGCTGCTGCCGGAAGTGCGTTGTCCAGTGGCAGGATGGACTGACACAATCTCCGCCTTCACCTTCATCGGGGGTTTCTGGCTTGCGCTTGCACGCTACGCTTGGTTGCTGCACCCGGTCCGCGCTTTGTTCTCTGTCTGTCTGTCTATCTAGCCTTTCTCGCTCTTGGTCGGACAATGATATTGGTCTCTCTGTATTATTCTCTGTTTGTACCCTTGTTTAACAGGAAAGAAGAACTCGAGGGAATTGCCCTCCACTCTTTCTATCTGATCATACACGAGATATGCTCCCGAGGCAACGGCGCCGTTTCTGTCTACCTACCTATCCACAGCTTGCTTCCCTTCCTCGCTGCTGCTTCTACCGGTGCTTGGAGACACGGCTCACCCTACGACACCAACGGTCAAGGGTCAGAGGGTCAGAAGACATCGTTGTCTAATTGTCTTCTTTTTCGGTGAAAGCAAGCTGCAAATGTCACTCCCGAGAAAGCACTCTTTAGTCACAACTCTCTTTGCCCATCCTACCCCTATTACCCCTTGTATTGCATCTACTGTATGATTCTATGCCTTTGCTCACATTCAAGGGCGAGGACAGCAGACGAGAGGTGTTCGCATCACCGTTTCTGCCACACCATCTTCCCTGCCATCCACGTTTGCAGAACCTCGCCTTCGTCGTTCATCACCACAAAGTCTGCCCTACGCCCTGCCTCGAGCTTCCCTCGCGACTTGTCGCCCATAAAGTCTGCAATGTTCTCAGTCACGCACCTCACTGCCTCTGCCACGTTACATCCACTCCACTGCATCACGTTCCGCACGCATTCCTGAAGACTTGCACATCCTCCGATCAGCGTCTCTGTTCCGTCGATGGTGACCTTGGTTCCTGTCTTGCGCTGCTGATGCAGGATCTGCGCGTGACCGGGATACACCCCGTCTTCCAATCCCGCCAGTTCAACGCTGTCCGTGATGAGCATGCACTTTCCCGGGCTTGCGCGAAAGAGCATCGTGGCCACACTGGGATGCAGATGGTTTCCATCTGGGATCATGCTGTAGTAAGGTCCTGCCGTCTCGTCCGAGGGCGGTAACGTAGCCAGCCCAGCGAGTCCGGGTTCTCGGTGATGCAGTGGTGCCATTGCATTCAGTACGTGCGTCAAGCCTGTCGCGCCTGCTTTTGTCGCCTCCAGACCTTGCGAATAACTTGCCGAACTGTGTCCTAGTGCGACTTTGATGTCTTTCGACGTCAAGTCCTTGATCAATTTTGTTGATGATGCGGCCCCAGGCGCCAAAGTCACAAGCTTCAACGTCTCAGAATCCCCACCGCAGGGTCCGTATACTTCACGTGGCGGCTGGGTGGCATCGTGGAACAGGGAAGAATCATGAGCACCCTTCTTTGCCGCATCTAGATAGGGCCCCTCGGCATGGGCACCGAGTAAGGACGCGCCGTCTTCGATGACACGAGGTTTCAGCGAAGGTAAGATCTATTCGGTTCCTCAATTGTCAGTACTGCGTGTAGTCTTGCACCTGATTCAAGTCGAACTTCAAGGCCTCTCATTCACCTTTTTAAAGTCCTCTGTAGAGACTGTAGGGATCGTTCCATAGAAGCCCGTCACGCCCTGGGTCACCATATGCTTGGCTACCTTGTCGATTTGGGCAGCATATTGTTCTTCGTCGGTGAAGTGCGTGAAGTGGAACCCGAGTAAACCATTGGTCTGCAATTCCAAGAATCCGGGCGCGATTATACCCTCTTCTAGATCTACAGCCTCTCCTCCAATGTATCCTGTCCTGGGCAGGATCAGACCAGTGTCATCAGATACGACGAATTGATCCACGACCAACCGGCCGCCTATGCAGAGACGGCAGTTCAAGAACGTCGTGAACCAGCCGGACATGCTTATGAGGACCTCAAAACACACTCAAAAATTAAAGTTGCAAGGGAGTATGTATATCAACATAGACATGAATGATAAGTATGCCTCACATCAACCATGATCGTCGGACTATGGTGCGGGGATTGACCGACGGCTCGAGGACCCTGCGTCCGGTCGACCATCTTTATTTACCATTCTCCATAGTGGAAATCATCCAAAAGTGTCTTAGAGCCTACCTTGTGGTCCACAGGCTTTATTTCACAACACAACAATTGAAGTACCATCAATCTGGCACCGGCAATGGCTGAACCCAAGATGATGAGGTTAACACAATGCAGATCGATCGACACGGGCATGGCGGGCGCGACGCAATCAAGGGGCAGTGGGGCTGGTGAGGTAAGAGGTACCAGTATTTGTACCTAAAAAGGTACCTTACCTTAACCTGGAAGGGACGCGCGACCACAACTTCCCCATATGACGTATTAGCCAAGATAGCCGCACCACATATGCATACCCGTTTCCAAGTTCTGCGCCAATGGTGTAGGTATCAATCGAGGTTTGCTGGTGTTAGTTCTCTCACTCTCTCCTTTTTCCTTTTCTTGTTTCCCTAATCATTCCTTGCTCTTCGCTGGTTCATTCGGTTCACCCACCTCGCTCATCATGGCGGAAGAAGAACCTCTGCAGCAGCACGCTCCTGGCGGGCATTACTCGGGACACAACAAGATCCCTACCATTAACCAATTCATCGATAAGCTTGACAAGGACAAGAAGGATCGTGATCGCCAGATTGATCAGGACATCAAGTCCAGGAATGCCCAACGCCCTGCGACGGGGGGAGACGTCCAGGAGCATCATGCAACCCTTCACCCGAAGGAAAACCAGAAGCTCGTGACAGACCCAACTACCGGAAAAGAAGTCATCATCGAGGATGTCAACAAGGACATGGTGGAGACGGCTAAGAACCCAATGGTAAGCTCACTTGATAGCAGTGAAAATTCAGGCATGAACACAACACTGACAAAAGTCAAGCTATCTGTTCCCAACGCCAACCTCGGCAAACCAACTGTATGTTTAGGCCTGGCGGCTGCTCGCGGAGCATGACTAACATAGCTCAGACTGTGCAATCATCTGCTACTGACTCTCCAGCCGACTACAAGCACAATCAAGATGTCACCGCGCCTCCAGACCCCGTGCAAGAAGGCAGCACGTCTGATGTGCCGATTCATGGAGAAAAGACCAACATTCTGTTCCATCCGACGCCCTCGGTCAGCTACGAACCTACCTTTGCTTCTCTCGAGGCGAAATCCAACGTCCTCTGCATTGGCATCCTTGTCTCCATCATTGTGCTGGGAAAGATGTTCGGCGCCTCGCTGAAAGGACTCATCCCACTTGCCATGTGCGTCAGCTCCGGCGTGTACCTTTGGGCCAAGGAAGTTGTGCGAAGTGGCAGAGAAGTTGAGTGGGACAGCGAAAAGGAAAGGGGAAAGACGGTAAGCTTGTTTGCGTATGGCAAAGTTATGTTTCATTGACTCGATACAGGCCACCGCCAACCTCCTCCCCGAGTCCGTTGAATGGATGAACACTCTTATGGGCATCGTGTGGGGTCTCGTGAACCCGGACATGTTCCAGAGTGTTGCAGACACTCTTGAGGATGTCATGCAAGCTTCGGTCCCAGCAATGATCGAGAACGTCCGCGTCTCTGAGATCAACCAAGGTATCAACCCGATTCGCATTCTCAGTCTCCGCGCCCTGCCAGACGAGCATATGAAAGAGATGAAGCAGGCAATTCATGAGGAGAACAAGAAGACCAAGGATCCTCAGGAAGCTGCTGCAGATGAGGAGGGTGGCGATTACTACAACTTGGAGGTTTCTTTCGCCTACCACGCTCCCCCGGCTGGCAAGAGAAGCGGAGTCTCTGACCGCGCCAGAAACATGCATATGCAGCTCGTTTTCTACTTGGGGGTTAAGGGCCTTTTTGGAGTTCCGCTGCCTATCTTTGTCGAGTTGCAAGAGCTTGTCGGCACCGTTAGACTGCGACTCAATTTGACCCCAGAACCTCCGTTCCTAAAGACTCTGACCTTCACGCTCATGGGTGTACCGCACGTCCAGGCTGGCTGTATCCCTATGATGGAGAAGGGCCCCAACATTCTCAATCTCCCACTGATTTCCAACTTTGTCAACTACGCCATTGGTGCGGCGGCTAGCATGTACGTAGCACCCAAGTCGATGTCCATGGACATGAGAGCGATGCTGCAGGGTGACGACATCACCAAGGACGTCCAAGCTCTTGGTGTCCTTTGGATCAGGATTCACCGCGCTGTTGGCTTGAGCAAGCAGGACAAGCGTGGCAGTAAATGGGGAGGAAGCGACCCTTACATTACCCTCACCTTTTCGAAATACGGCAAGCCCATGTACTGCACGCGTGTCATCACTGATGACTTGAACCCTATCTGGGAGGAAACCGCCGCGTAAGTTGGATGAAACTCGGTGTCGGAGTAGAACACTAGCTAACAATACGACAGACTCTTGGTGACTCCCGAATTGATCAAAGCAGACGAGAACCTCAGTGTCGAGCTCTGGGACTCTGACCGTCACAGCGCCGATGACATCGTTGGCAAGGTCGAACTGTCCATGCAAAAGATGATCCAACACCCCGGCAAGATGTACCCGCAGGTCTCGAAGCTCGCTGGTATGGATCAGGACAGTGAGATGCCTGGAGAGCTCCACTGGGAAGTGGGCTTCTTCGGAAAGCCTCAGTTCAGACCTGCATTGCGTACCGATGGAAAGAACAAGGCTCTCCCTGATGCTCTCAAGAACAACCCGGACCTCCAAGACGAAAAGGGTGCTACAAACACCACAACCGACGACGCCGTCCAGCACACCCCTCCTGACCCTCTGTGGCCAAGTGGTGTATGCAGTATTGTGGTTCACCAAATTGTCAACCTTGAGCTCGAGAACGTCAAGGGCACCACTGGAAGTAGGAATGGCCGCGAGTACGAGCCTGCCAAGCCATATGGTGAGGACGGCAACGAAGAGGGCAGCCACCTGCCTACCAGCTACTGCACTATCTTGTACAATGATGAGCTTGTAAGTAGTTATACCTTCCAGTATCTTCATACTATTTACTGACTTTATCCAGGTATACCGAACTCGTGCCAAGGCTGTCAGCAGCAACCCTATTTTCAATGCTGGAACCGAGCGTTTTGTTCGCGACTGGCGATCCACTGTTCTCACGGTCACCGTTCGCGACTCGCGCAACCGTGAGCACGACCCCATTCTCGGTGTTGTTCCATTGAAACTCTCAGACATCTTGGAGACATCATCTCAGGTCACCAGATGGTACCCTCTCGATGGCGGTATCGGCTTCGGTCGCATTCGTATCTCTCTCCTCTTCCGCAGCATTGAGACTCGTCTACCCCCTCAGATGCTCGGATGGGATGTTGGTACTTTCCAATTCACTTCCGACCGTGTCACTGCCATTGACTACCCTCACCACGCCAAGATCAAGATGAGGACAGGAGGTTCTATCGCCAAGCTAGCTCGCACAAGCTGTCACAAGAACCCCGAAGGAACAGGCTACTACTGGGATGTCACTCCCGGCAGTCACAAGGACGCTCCTATGCTTCCTGTGAAGTACCGTTACCGCAGCCCCGTCGTGTTCGAGTTCCATCTTTCAGGCAAGCGAAAGGCCGATGCTTATGCCGTATACTGGCTACAGAACCTTGTCGACAATGAGCCTACCGAGATTGACATTCCGATCTGGCGTTCTTCTGCTTCTGCTCGTTTGGTGCAGAACTACATCACCGAGGACAATGCTCAGAAAGCCATGCCAGGTCTCGATGATCTGGAGGTTGTCGGCAGACTCAAGTTTGCCGGTCGCTTCAAGGCCGGCATGGACGAGAGCCACGAAGCCTTCGTTGCTGATAACGACTCGCGCGAGACTTACGAGACCTGGGAAGCATGCCTCGCAGAAGGCGTCCGCCAGCGTCTGGTGGAGAAGGAACTTCCTGATAGAGTGCAAGCACTCCACGAAGAGTCGCTCACAGAAGGACGTGACATCCTCAAGAACGCCGACCCAAGCGAGAAGCAGAAATGGCTGAGCAAAGACGGTGACGACTGGAGCGGAGCGTTTGGCGAAGACCCCAAGGCCTACATGGACAGCGAGGGCCGCAAGAAGCGCGAACCCGGCGTCGAACCTCCTCTGCACGACCCCAACAACCCAAGCTCCGACGATGACAGCCACGCCGACAGCGACAGCGACTCTAGCAGTGGCGACCTAGGCGTCCTCGACGCCTCAACAGCCCAGACATCAGGAAACGGCAACGGTGCCTCCCAACGCCGCAAGTCAACCGCAACAGACCGCACGAGCGGCACCGGACGCGCATCCTACGACACGTCGACCACAACCAACACGACTGCCTCGTACGACACGCAGTTCTCGTCCTCGTCCAAGTCTGCAAACTCGCAGAACAAGCGCACAGAGGAGCGCAAGCAGCGCGGTCTGATGCAGTGGAAGCCCGCGCGCAACCTCAAGTTCGCAAAGGACGAGGGCAAGATCGGCATCAGGAAGCTCAAGAACAAACTCACTGGTGGACTTGACGGCCGTCAACCCGGTGTTGAGACTGAGACGGGATGATTGCCCTGTTGCCTCTTTCTAGCAAGCCTGTCTGGACCTTTGGTATCCTGATGACGAAAACAAGGGGTTGGTTATGGGTAGGTGGCAGTGATTACGAAAATAAAGACGAACCTATCCTCTGTCTCTTTTGTTGTCATGCACGAAACGTTATGGCTCGGTAGGTTGGAGGAAACGGAGGTTTTTTTCCTTTGCTTCTGTCTTGATTAGCAACAGCAGCAGCAGTAGTAATACCATTCACAGTAGTTTTTACTAGCATTAGTATTCAAGTAGTACACACACCTAACGCGGCAATGGTTATGATTACGAAAAAAAAATGTAATGGGTTCTTTCTGATTACTGTTCCGTCCTCTTGTGCGCATGGCTTGATTCCTCTTTCTTCATGAGTTGGGTTGTCTGTCGTTGTGGTACAGTAGCGGAAATGTACGGACTGCACTTTCTTGTTGTTGCACAGCTTGCAAGTGTAATACATTTTTCACACTCTGCTTAGAATAATTCGAGGCTCCGTATATTCATGGCGACGCCGATGGTCGGTCTTGCGCAATCAGAGAGATCACATCTAAAATCAATCACCAAGACTTTCATAAGATTGGAACGTGAAAGTGTGGACACAAAACTCATTCACATGGACGGGCCACAGACGAGACACGACACGATAAAAATCACAGATAATCAGGAAAGAAGAGTAGACGAATCGAGGGTCATAGAACGTTTGGATTGATTGATGATATTCTCGTTGGTATCGGATTCTTTTCCCCTCGCCCTGCCATCCCCAGAAAGAAAAAGATGACAGGGTAGTGGTTTTTGGGTATTTTGTTTGTTCAAGGCTGTTAGGATCAGGCACGATTGGCCATCTGCAATGGACTACTTTTCTTTTCGCGTGGCATTAGCAGGACAGAGAAGCGGTCGAGCACAACGTGTTTGAAACAATGTGCGGATCGCAGCCAGGCTGCTAATGTCGACGATACGAATAAGCAATTTAAGCAGAGGTCTCGAGGTCCTTCTTGAGGGTACCGAGGTACTGCTTCTTCTCGGCGGGGGTCTGGTAAGCACCGTGACCGAACTTGGAAGAGGTATCGATCCACTTGAGCTCGACCTTCTCGAGGGCGCGGCGAGAGGTGTGGATGAACATGCTCTTGCGGAGGGTCATGACTCTCTTCTTGACTCCGGGAACGCAACCCTTGAGGAGGACGAAGTCGTTGTTGACGTTTCCGTAGCGGACGAAACCACCCATGCTGGAAAAAAGGAATCAGTATATTGATGGTGACAGAAACAGAAAGAAAACTTACGGGGTGATGGTCTTCTTGGAGACATCGAACTCGGTGGAGGCGTTGCCGGCGTCCTCACCCTTACCGATGCGGTAAACCTTGTGGTTGACCGAGGTACGGTGGTGGTAACCCATTTGACCGGCACGGGCAACAGTCCACTGGACGTGGGAAGGATGCCATGCACCGATACAAGCGACCTTACGGAGACCCTTGTGAGTCTTGCGAGGAAGCTTCTTGGTGCCCCAACGGGAGGTGACACCCTGGAAACCGTGACCCTTGGTGATGGCGATGCAGTCGATCATCTCGTCCTGCTCGAAGATGGAGCTGATCTCGACGGGCTTCTCGAAGAGGCCGTTGGCGAAGTCGATCTTGTCGGCAATGGAGCCACCGTTGACCTGGATCTCCATGAGGTGGGCCTTCTTCTGCTTGAGAGGAGTCTTGCCGATCTGGGTGTGGGCGAGGACACGGACGACGGTGCAGTACTTCTTGATGCGCTCGAGGTCGCGGGTGATGGACTGGCCGTTGTTCTCCGAGTGCTTCTTGGCGTACTTGGTGAAGGCCTTCTTCTTGCTCTTGTACCAGTTCTTGTAGAAGCGACGCTTGACCTCCTCGTTCAAGTGCTCGGCCCAGACGGTGGTGAGCGAACGGAGACCGCGAGGAGTCTCAATGTAGCCGACGAGACCAACGACGACCATGGGAGGAGTCTCGATGACGGTGGCAGCCTCGACAATCTCCTTCTTGTGGAGCTTGGCACCGGGACGGTCAAGGTCGCGGACAATGGTGGTCATGCCGGCCTTGTAACCCATAGCAGCGGTCAAGTGCACGGCCTTCTTGGGGTCATCCTTGGGGAAGGACTTTACCTTTCCGCGGCATCTGGTGGCCCTCTTGCGAGGCAAGAATGCCAGGGAACCGTGACGAGGAGCCTCTGTTGGGAGAGATCAGGTCAGTAATTGCGCTTCTGCTTGATCCTGTTGCAATTGCATTGTTGCAACGATGGAAGAAGAATTCATTGCATACCGAACTTTCTGTGAGACATGGCTGCTTGTGTTAGTATGGGTTGTCGAAAGAAGAAGAGGAAAGGAAAAAAAGAAGCAGGAGCACACGCTCACATGAGAAAGTCGGCAGGCGGTAGCTTCGTATCGCAAAAACTCGGTCCGGCCGTGTAGGTGCGCACGCTTAGCGAGTCTTGGCAGGTGGATTTGTGAGCACGGTGGATTCTGAGATTTTTCTGTCTTTGTGGTCAAAGCACTTGCTTTTGGCATGCAATTCTCCCGCCAAGATTCGTTTTCACCAATCCATCATGACCCCAGCGAGATGCATGGACCAGGCAGGGCGTCTCTTTCTGTGGTTCTTGAGGCCAGCCATACCTACGCAAAGATTCAAGTCCGATTCCGTCCACACGGCGACCCTGGGCGTCTCGACACCTCTTGTACGTGAGATTGTGCTCGTCGTCAAGTCTTCTTTTCTTCTTTTCTAATTGGACTTCAATCGCATTGCATATCGTAGCAGCTTAAGCTATGGCTCTACATTATTCTTATCTGTAGCATCATCATCTGTGCAGACGCAGAAAGAGTATTCGATACTCGTCGTGTAGCAACCATTCAAGTCCCGACATGTTTCAACTGCAGTTGCTACTAAGCGCATTGCTGGTCATGTGTACTGACCCTGTCTGTCCATCTACCGCAGTACTCTTAGATAAAGTTGGGTGTCTTTGTTCCGCACTCACGGTGGAGTAATTAATCCTTTGCATTCCCTCAAAGTATACATCTTTGTTGAAACTGGAGGCAGCCATCCCCAGTTGTATTGTGTCTAGATAATCATCTCACACGATTCTATCGCAGAACAAGCATAGAAAGTCACTCGAGTTATGCTGCGTGAGCATACCAGACTGTATAAACTCCACCTCCCCATCCATATACCCTCGAGAACAGAAGTCTTTCCACAACATCGGCCTACCACCTACATAACCACCCATACTAAACAAAATATAGTAGTCCACCAGTGAAGTAACCATCGACACGGCGGAGTTTCTACGCACCCTTATATACTTCACGATGTCCTGCATAGATCTTAGCTTCGCCTAATGCCATGATCATCCATCCACGTACACAATTCCCAATCCTTCTCAAGACAGTCACATCCACAAAGCCCTCTAACCAATGAGTGCAAATCTTGGGAATTGAACTTAATCTACTACCTTTGTGAGAACAGATAGGGCGAGGACTACGGTCTAACAAAGTGTGCTGGTACTAGCTTTCTTGTCGATCCATACATAGCGGATATACCCAGAGAACGAGAGATTGAGTGAGTGGTACACCGAACTCGATCGATCATTCCATGATCTTATACAGTAGCTACTATTAACCAGCGGTGTCCATACTCACCTTCTGGAAAATTGGTATGAGGCAGATTTATCCAGAGCTCGTCTCTAAGACCTGACATCCATGACGGAGTGATCGCAGGCACATAGCGTTTCGACGACCTACTGATATAGACCAAAAGCATACTATCGCATGAACGATGTACCTAGACCAGATCACGCACAATCATTTCTAGATAGAAGTGATCACCTCGACGAATGGCTGTTGTGAGACGATCGTGAAGTAAGATAGGACGCTACATCCTGCGTGGAGCTAGCCTCTTGGAGTTAGCACATTTGTCGTCGTGTTCACTCCTCTTGCTTTCCCGGTCCTGCATACCTCGCTTGCTCGACAATTACATACGGCTACGTTTGTCTACTATCATGGACATTGTCAAAGAGTGAGAGTGGAGGTGAACAACGATACAGCATCTACACATGGAACTAAATGTATACATAAAAGTATCTGTTTAGAAAAACTTACTGCTTACTACTACTACTGCTATGCTCATTCGTATCGTCATATATATGTGCGCATGTGTGTCTCGTTTCTGACCCGCCTCGTGAGGAACACGACTCAGTAAGCACTGACAGACACCGACTTATTCTCTCCTCGTCCGTCTCTGCTGCCACGCAAAAGACCCACCAGGGTCTCGGCGGCCTCGTCTCTCCTCTTGAGATCTTCGGCGATGCGCTGATGTCTAGCAGCGGCGGTGCGCTCGGCATACCTGCTCGCTTTGCCCTCGCGCACGAATTGCATCGAGTGGATCATGAAGCTCATGCCATCGTGATCTGATCCCCATTCGCGTGAGCGCAGATGATGCTGGGTGGTCGCTGCGTACTTGCTCAAGGGAGGCGCCAGGAGCACGGTAATGTGCAAGTCTGCATCGTCGGCGGGCCGGAGAGGGATCTCGGGCTTCGCAGAAATCAGAGCGCCGACTGGAGCAAAGGTAGACTCGCCATCTTCGGCGAAGAGATCGACAATGTCAGCATTGTAGTCGCCAAAGTCACCACGGAGCCAGCCAGAGTGGACAGCGGCGGCTACGACATCCGAGTCGTCGGTGTAAATCTCGGTGCCCCATACGGCTCGCGTCTTGCAAATCTCTTCTAGACCACCGGCGACGGCAAATTGCTCGTCTTGTGGGGTGGTGATCGCCTTGAGATAGCCGCGCGGCACTCTGATCGTGAATGTGCAATTCTCCTTGTCCTCGAAGAATGGTATGGGTCTCATCTGACTCTTGAAGTGTAGCTTTGTATCCAACGGAGTCGAATCCCTCGGAGGCAGACCGAGCCTGGTCTTGTAGAGTTCGTAGCCGAGATGCTTGCGTGGCCTCTGCGAAATATTCGATAGAACAGCTTGATTCGAAACAGTAATCTCGGCTCGTGGAGGTGATGGCATGGGCTTTGGAGTGTGGTGATGATGGTGTGGAGGGACGTGGGCGTGTACGGCGTGGTGATGATGGTGGTGGTGGTGAGCTGCCGCTGTGGGGGCGCTGGGATTCGCGGGGAAACGTATCGTGTTGAAGGGACTCGGTGCACTCAAGCTTTGCTCCTCGGGACGGTGATGATGGTGATGATGATGCGCGTGATGGTGGTGGTGATGGGGTGGGTGGTTCGTCTTGGCTCGTTTGTTCTGATGCTGAGTGGGTGTCGAGTCGTTTCTTGCCTCGTCAGCATCCACCTTGTCGACATCATTTCTCGGCTTGCGGCTTCGCTTGTTGCTTCGTGAATGGTTCGACGCGACTTCGTTGTCGGTGCCCACATGCTCGTTGGGATCTACCAACATAGCGGGGCTCATGCGGGAAGGAGTGGCCATGCCATTGGTGGACATTGCAGCGGTCGGAGTGCTGCTGATGTGTCCCAAACCGAGGCCGGGGAACATGCGACCAAACTCGTTCTTTATGCCCGGGTCGGCTGTTGGCCCGATGTGGCGAGGCTGGGCCCCTTGCACGGCTTGCGGCAAGGGCGAGGAGCGACCATTCTTGCGAGCCATCTCGGCGCTGACGTCCAGCAGCGCGCGATGGTGAAGACCACCAGGGCCCTCTTCTCGGCGTGCGTGCTGATCGTGAGGATGACTCTCGTACATGTGGTGTGGATACTGTGATGAAGGCGGTGGCCTGGAAGCCGGATCGTATCGCCCCGCATCGGCAGGTGGTGGAGTGTGTCGGTAAACAGGCCGTCCGAATATCATCTCGGCACGTGGTGCACGATAATCCAGCTCTTCTCGGGACCCGTTCTGCGCGTGCGGGGGTGAACGACGGTTTCCATATTGGTTGAAAGATTGTCTGTATTGGCCAGCGTGTTGATCCTCTCGAAGCGCGGCAGCGTAATTGTCGCGTGTATGGTCTTGCGCGTTGGCACCAGGAGGAGGTCGAGCAGCCTGGGATGGGTGAGGACTCATGCGCGCTTGATGGCCTGAGTGGCCGTTCGCGAGATGCTCATGCTGGGGGCCGGGTCGCTCAGAGGAATGAGACAGAGGAGGCAGTGGAGGCGGTGGCGGCGGGTGGTGACTGGCAGGATTGGCGAATCTTTCGTGCTGTTCGGTGTATGACCTGAACGAAGGTTGGTAATGGCTGCGCTCGTAGAAGTCCTGTCTTCGTTGCGCCTCGGCCTCTGCCTGGGACTGTTGCGTCGGCTGACTGTTCGGCCGCGGCGGGGGATGAGCAGGATTGTGTGCCATCTCTTCACCCTGGACTGACGAGGGAGACGACTGATAGGGGCGGAAACCAGCCACGCTGGGCTGGGCGAATGGTGGTGGAGGGTGAGGATGTTGGTGTGAGGGCGCAGACTGGGACTGAGAGTGATCCGATGATGTACGACCTGGCGGCACGGTTGGGGGCCGGGGATCGGATCGGGGCGCGTAAGATGTAGTCGGACTCGGCGGTCTCCCGTATTGTGCATGTTCCATGCGTGTACTGGCTGAGCGTGCGCGTTGCGGCGATGGCGGGTGGATGGGTCTGATAGTGGGCGATGGCGCTGTCGCGTTGGTGCGCGGAGAATGATTGCCGTGTCTGCCGCTGTCTCCTCCGATCAGAGAAGATATAGACATGGACGGTCCGGATCTCGACGCGTAAGGAGGCATGTCGCGTGACGCAGTGAAGGGCGACGCAGATGGAGGGGGCCGCGGTGCAGGCACAGGAAAGGAAGAGGAGTTGGGGTTGGCTGATGTCGGCGAGGGTGGCGGCATGGTGCGCGACGCGAAAGACGGCGGCGGAGGTGGTGGCGGGGGCAGAGGGTCAAGGGGACCTGTTGATGACTTGTCAGAGATTGTAATGATGATTGATGATTGATGATGAAAAGTGCCTTGGGCCGTGATGGTGATGATGTCTTTTCTTTCTTACCTGCAGCAAAACGAGGTGGGCTCCCGGCGCCGCCTACGGAGCGACGCCGGGCGGATTCATAGGGATATGACATCTGACTCGGCGCATTCGATGGGGCCGAGTGAGCCGAATGGGCAGATTGCGGATGGGTAGACGACGAGGATGATGCTGTAGCTTGGTGTTGCGAAGCTGCTGCTGCTGCCTGTTGCTGCTGTTGCTGTTGCTGCTGTTGCTGTTTCTGATGATGACTTGGCGGAGCTACTAAGGTAAAATCCCGGGGTCAGCCCTATTTACAGTATGCGGTACCTCTCGTACATGACTTTTCTGTGTTTTTTCTAAGCGCGAATTTAGCTCCACAGCGGGTGGCAGATCCGAGGCGGATGCACGGTTCGCGTGGGACTCCCGAACCCTTGGTGCTGATGTGGCTTGTGCTTCGCTTCCATGACACAGAAAGCAGAAGGAGGAAAGTAAAAAAAACAATGTCTGTGCGATTTGGAAGAATGTTGCAGCAGCGCAATGCAGGGGAACAGCTGTACAGCAGGGGGAGCAGCAAGAGGAGGGCAGGACAGGGTTTGGGTAAGGTACAGAAACCATGTAGACCTCTCGTGTCATTTTTCTCTCGTTTCGAAACAAAGTCCGTGTCAGATTCTCAGTGCCCCAAATCTGTATCGTGCATGAGCGAGTCGAAGCCTTCACAGCTCCCTGTACCGACAATGGTGCACGCCACGCCGTCTGCAGATCATAGAGGCCTGAGGCTGAAAGTCGCCATTGACACATCTTGGGAGATCGGGCTCTTTTCCTTTCCCTTACTCCAACACGGCGCATGTTTCGTGACAAAAGAAGTCACATCTTTGTGATACCAAACCTGCCCCCTCAGCTGCTCGAGGCACGTGCTGTGTAGTCTTGCAAGGGTCAAAGGAAATATTCGTCGAGCGTACCTGATGATTGTGAACCCCAAGTCCTTTCCGCATGCCCATAAGAGTCGGGGCCAGCACCCGGACCATAACTGCTCCTTCTGCTGTGTGTCGAGGGCATGAAAGGGTCCCGATTGTGGAAAGGGTCGGTATATGGCAGGTGGACCGGCGGCTGGGCTGTGGGAGGACGATTGTACTGTGTAAAGGCAGGCGGCGGCTGTGACTGCTGTTGTGCTTGTTGGTGGTGGTTGGCAGCGGTGAGGTGGGCTACAGATCTATCCTCGTAACGTGTTTGGTCATATCGATCCATGGTGTTGTGCCTTCTCGACTCGGCGTCGAGAAACGGATAGGGAGAAAGAGGAAGAAGTCGCGAGAGGCTCCGGACAGAGTGGACAGAGTGGACAGAGTGGACAGAGTGGACAGCGGAAGGGCTAGGAGGGTGTCCGTGTGTGCACTGGCACTGTTGTCTTCTAACTGCTGCTGCTACTGCTGCTGCTGGCGCTGGTCCCGTGCGCCCAGTGCTTCAAAGAGAGCTTTGGACGAGCTGCATGTCACGCATATGCTGTTCGAGAGCTGGAGGCAAGGGCAAGGGCAGTCTTCCTGCTATGTTCGTTTTGTGACATTCGCTGGGTTAGTGCAGGACGACATGCAGAGAGAACAGGGGATATGGCACGAACGGACAAGAGAACAAGACAGGACCAGACAAGAAACAAGAGAACTGGGGGAAGGCAGGCTAAAGGGCGCGTCCCAGTCTGCATCCAGATTGGGTCTAGCGGTGCTGGCACATCTGCTCTCTAGTCTGCTCTCTAGTCCCCAGCTGGTCCCTGGAAAAGCTGGAAAAGCTCAGAAGCACGGTGAAGTCAAATCTTGGGTTCCACTAAATTTTCCACTTTCCACATGTTCGCGTCATCGGGAAACGATCATCGGTTGTACTGTACCTTATCGCCGCCGACCGACATTCGCATCAGCTCTCTACATCCGTGACAGCTTCGCAGTGCTTGTGTGCTGTGCTCACCGCGTTGAGGGGTTCAACAAGGTAAGATACTCGATACTCGATACTCGATACTCACGCTGACGCTTCCCTCTGGTGAGCCGAACTATCGAGGGGATCGTGCGACACTTGCCCGCATCTTGTGCCTCATCCTCTATACAGTACTCCTCTCGAGGCAGAGCAGCTCTGACCAAAAGGTACCCGCTCAACGCGTACCTGTGTACCTTGCTCTTGTGCCTCTCGTAATCATCCTGATTACGGTACCGTTACGCACCCTGTAAGGTACGGGGCTGTAGGTACCGCTTACGGGCCAGTACCCGAGTGCCTTGTTTCGGCTTAGCTTCACAGCTTCGAAGCCGCCCCTTACTCGACCTTCGAGGTTGCCTTGAAAGGTCATCTATCTCCCGTCACTCGAGATACTGACTGTACAGTACCTTTGTACAAAATATCCGTATCTGCTTGCCGCAACAGCAGTATAACGGTGTATCTTGATTGTTTCTCACCTTGTCTGCTGACGCTGTTAGCTGCACTGCAAACACAGCATATCAATATCAATCTAGCATTTAAATTAATCGCTCCACTTCTGTCAAATTCCACCACGAACATCTATTGTTTGCTCTGCCGTCGTGCTGTCGTGTAGGTCCGCCTCGTAGTGCTTGCGCACTTCACCAAGTACAACAGGCGACTTCCCTGCCGACCCGATGCTGCCGTTGCCTGGCGCCCCTGGTTCTTCCCTTTCTCTATACCGCGCTCGCTTGTCTGCCCTGTTCGAGGGTGCCGATGCCAGAGTCTGTATCGCCTTCTGGCTTTTTGGTACTTTCTCCCTTCCGACCCTCCCTTGCTTCTCACCACGACCGGACACTGTTCAGCTGATGCGCATGCGTACTCAGGCCTCATCAACAATGTTCTTTACGTGATCATTCTCTCTGCTGCACTAGATCTTGTCGGCCCCCACATACCAAAGTCGGCCGTGTTGCTCTTCGATGTCATCCCTTCTTTCCTTGTAAAACTCACCGCGCCATATTACATTCACAATGTCTCGTATAGCCTGCGCGTCCTGGCCTTTGTCGCCCTCTCCACAAGCGGCATGCTGCTCATCGCCCTCACGCCCAGTTCAATCGCGGACGGTCACAAGACCACGACCCCACCCGGCACAACTGAGATCTTGGTGAAAATGTCGGGTGTCGTATTGGCTTCCCTGAGCTCCGGTGGTGGTGAGCTTAGCTTTCTTGGATTGACACATTACTACGGCTCGTTCAGTCTTGCGTCATGGGGCAGCGGAACCGGTGGCGCTGGGTTGATAGGTGCTGGCGCATACGTGCTCGCTACAACCACGATAGGGTTGAGCGTGAGGACAAGTCTTCTGGCTTTCTCCTTCCTCCCCATAATCATGCTGCTCAGCTTCTTCGCTGTGCTCCCACGAGAGCCTCTGAGAACAGCGCTGCGAAAAAAGGGAGGCTACCAGAACGTACCCGAAATCGACGACGGAGAAGCCGAGACAAGTGACGGTGCTAGTCTCTTGAGTCACAGTCCACACAATGCGCACGTATCCACGTCTGCGCGACATGGCAAATCATCTCCCTGGACAGCTGTCAAGTCCAAGCTACTGCGAGCTCGTTGTCTCTTTTTCCCTTAGTAAGTCGTGATCGTGTGTGCCCGATTTGATGACCGCCGCTGAACCTGGATTGCAAAGCATGCTGCCTTTGCTGCTAGTCTACATTGCCGAGTACACAATCAACCAAGGTGTCGCGCCGACTCTCCTTTTCCCTCTAAAAGAAACACCCTTTTCCGAGTTTCGCGCGTTCTACCCCACCTACAGCGCGCTCTATCAGCTCGGTGTCTTCATTTCACGCTCTTCGCTGCCGTTCTTGCGCATCAAGTCCCTCTATGTTCCTACTCTACTTCAGTGTCTGAACCTGGCTGCCCTGACACTACATGCCGCGTATCCGTTCATACCCAACGTTTATATCATCTTCATAATCACGTTTTGGGAAGGTCTGCTCGGAGGTATTGTGTATGTGAGCACTTTCAGACGAATTGGCGAGGAGATCAGAGAAGAAGACCGAGAGTTCAGCCTGGGTGCGACCAGCGTCAGCGACTCGGCTGGTATATGTATTGCTGGATTCATCGGCATGGGTTTGGAGACGGGTCTTTGCTCTTGGCAGGTCTCTCATGGGCGCGACTTTTGTCAGAAGCTTTGAGTGGTCTTGTGTACAGATTCCTTTTGTTTCGAGTCAAGCTACATTCGCGATGGTGCATCTTCAGCTGGCGAGCGAGCTTTTGTCTTTTTCTTTTAGTTCTCTATATTTATCTATATATCTGTTCTGTCCGTCGACATGCCTATCTGCGGCTACACAAATGTGACCCCGTCCACTTGACTTAAGGTACCTGTGTATGCGAAAGGCAAAGCTGAGTCTGTGTCATTAGACCCTGAAATCTTGTCGCTTTTTGCTGGCTCATGCTTCACCGTCTCGGAGCCTTGGCATCTCCAGCCGGCAGATATTCGGCATCACACTAGAGCGCTAAGCGAAGGGTGGGATTTTCCAGTCCCCGACTTTTGAACGCACAAAGACTTCTTTGCCAGTCCGCGACCTTTTGACGACAAAGCCAACTCGACCCTTTCCAGGTGAACAAGTCAACGTGAGTCGCCAGTCTTGTTGGAGAAATACAGAAAGAGTGGACAGATAGAGAAAACACACACTCGCTTCTTCCGGGGTTATTCGAAAAGTGTCAGCATGGCCAACGAGCAATTCGCAAGCGCACTTCTCTTCAGGCACGCGAGAATCAACAACATCAAGAGACTGAAAGGGCGACCAGCAATTGCATCCATGCGGCATCATCGACTCTCGGCTCAAGAGGCCTGTTGTCTTTCTGCTTCTGAAAGGAACCATCTCTGGAAATATTCTCCCTTCAATTTTCCCTTGACCTGAAGCAGAAGCACACGCTGACATCCTTCCAAACAGTAACTTTCACCACACGACAATATGGGTATCTCTCGTGACTCGCGTCACAAGCGCAGCGCCACCGGTGCTAAGCGCGCATACTATCGCAAGAAGAGGTATGCATAAACCGACTGCTTCTGGTAGACTTGTCTGACAAGAACATCAGAGCTTTCGAGAAGGGCCGCCAGCCCGCCAACACCCGTATTGGCTCCAAGCGTATCCATCTCGTCCGTACCCGTGGTGGTAACCGCAAGTTCCGCGCTCTCCGTCTCGACTCCGGCAACTTCTCCTGGGGATCTGAGGGCATTGCCCGCAAGGTCCGCGTCATTGCTGTCGCTTTCCACCCCTCCAACAACGAGCTCGTCCGTACCAACACCTTGACCAAGGCCGCCGTCGTCCAGGTCGATGCTGCTCCTTTCCGTCAGTGGTACGAGGCCCACTACGGCGCCAACATTGGCCGCCGCAGACAAAAGGATGCCGCCGCCACCACCGAGGAGAAGAAGAGCAAGTCCGTCGAGAAGAAACACGCCGGCCGCAACGCCAAGGTCGAGTCTGCTCTCGAGAGACAATTCGAGGCCGGTCGTCTTTACGCCGTCATTGCCTCCCGTCCTGGCCAGTCCGGCCGTGTCGACGGTTACATCCTCGAGGGTGAGGAGCTCGCTTTCTACCAGCGTGCCATCCGCAAGTAAGCGTACATTTTCTCTTTGCTGAGAATATGTTGCTGCTGCTTGTGGTTGACTGGAGATGCGGAGCAAATGCATGTTATTGAAAAATGTTCCGTGCATGGTGGAGGGAATGGTGTTCCATGGCTTGGCGTCTATGTTGCTTATGACCGCAAGCGCTTCTGTTACGAATTTTTTTCCCATCTTCTCTCCTGGGCAGAAGGAAGAGGGAAAGGAAAAGGAAAAACGAAGCAGGGCTTGTTACAAAAAGAAGGTCCTATTCAAAATTTCAAAAGACTCGCACCAAAATGCCATTCCAGTGCTCTCGCTGTTCTGCCCAACTGATGATCCTGTCGACTTTGTTTTCCGTCTGAGTGTATATCCTATGAATGTGAACATGAAACATGTGTTGCCGTCTATGAACCTGGACTACCACACAATACTGTGATCGTCACCTGCAGGCAGCCAACTCGTCTACTGAATATTCATGACCTTGATGGCGCTACCTACACCTCGGGTGATCCATTCCCCACCTCCGGATTACTCTTACCCGACGTGACATGTATGCTACAAAGGTCAGCAACCACACAACCTTAACCTTTGAGCATCACACATGACAGAAGGACAAGGTTACCCAGACGAAGCAAAGACCATGCCAGCCTCAGGGATCAAAACTCGCATTCTCATCATTTCGGACACGCATAGTCGTCCTTTGCAGAATGATTATCCTCATGATCCGCCACGGGCGTTTAGGGAGCCGCTGCCTGATGCTGATGTCTTGATACATTGTGGGTGAGTCGTGCTTTTCGCATTTCTTTTCTTGTGGTTTATGTCTTCGATTCACTTTCTCTTCTCTTTGCTTGTTGTTAACGATGATTGGAGGGTGCGAGCGGATGGATGGATACCTGATCATGAACTGGTATCTTCATCTCGTTTCATCTTGAAGGCGACCTGGGTATACTAGGTATCTTGCGAATCAATTTTCTTCTCCTTGATCATCATCATCTTTTCATATTCCCAACATACTTCCTTGTTACATGACGAAAGACATGTTTGTATCATTTTCTTTCCTATTCGCTTATATCGTGCTGGTACGGCGGTCCATCATGCCAACCCTGCCACATCAAGAGCCAGAAGAACAAGAGGACTAAAAGATGTGTGAACATAGAGACATGACAATGACGGGTTCTGTTCCAGACTACAACGCCACTCTAGATGTTCTCCGCGCCTCCTCGGCACCCTTGAAACTAGTGATAGCAGGTAATCATGATCTTTCACTCGAGGAAAAATGGATGTCCAATCATCGCGAGAAAGACTGGCGATTTGTCGCCATGGAGGAGGAGAATGACCCTTTAGACAAGAAAGCTAGCGTTTCCAAGGCAGAAAGGCAAGTACGCAGGGATTGTAAAAGCGTATACCAAGAGGCTAGAGACTTTTGGACGAAAGAGGGCGGAGTGGCACGAAAAGAAGGAGTTGTGTTTCTCGACGAAGGGAGTCATACTTTTAGACTCGATAATGGAGCATTATTGCGCGTGAGTCCATTCTCCACCATCGTCATCCTTTGTCATTCCCTAAGACCACAGCAGATCTACGCATCCCCCTACACCCCCGACTTCCAAGATTGGGGGTTTGCCTACCCGGTCAAAACCCACGACAGCTTCAACTCACACACACACTCCTTCGATAAAACGACGAACATCTGTCAAAACCCGATTCCATCCTTTTCTGCATCTTCAACAGAAGAATCAGAACGAAATGTCGACGTAGTCATCACCCACGGACCTCCGTACAAACAATTAGACCTCACAGCTACTGGCTTGAACGTAGGATGTCCTCACCTCCTGCACGCGATCAGCCGAGCAAAGCCTCTGATCCACTGTTTCGGGCATATTCACGAAGGCTACGGCGCCAGACTCGTCGAGTGGGCCAACAATGACAGCGCAAAGGCTTCCGACAGCAAGAACGACACAACAAGCACCACTGTAGACACGTACATGACCGAAACCTGGCGCACAGCCATCACTCCCAGTACCCACGGCGACTCCAAAAGCAGCGGCGCACAAGTCTCTTTTCCGCCGGAGACTGACATCGCCAGAGACCGCAGCGTCAGACTCGATCTATCGTCATTGACCACCGTCACAACATCGTCTCAACCACAGTCCGCTGCTCAGGCACTGATGGATGTCGACGACGAGTTCGTGGAAGAGACGCAGGACGAAGCGAAAGCGGTGGAGTTGAAGAGAGGCAGGAACACGCTGTTTGTCAATGCGAGTATTGTCGATTTGGGGTATAAAGCTGTGAATGCACCGTTCTTGATCGAGGCTGAGTTGCAGGGGGCGGTGTGATCCAATTTTTTTCCTTTTTCTTACTTTCTCATCTTATCTTTAACTGAAAGAAATGGGATCGTATCACTAAGCAACAGGAGGCTCAGCCCCATGTGGTTATTCTCTTATGCAGATAATCCATGTAAACGCACCAAGAAAAAAGAGAACACCCCTAATATAAATCATCCTGGTCAAAAGAGTCGAAGAATCCAAACCAGAGCTCCTCGCTTCACCCACCGTCCCTACATTCGCTACCTACGGTCCAGTCACTACCGCATCAACATCCTTCCAACCCCAGTCCCTCTCATCTGAGGAAACAAATAGAAAAAACGAAGAGAAGAGATGAGAAGAGTAGAAACATAAAACAAGAACCCCTGCCATTCCCCGTCCTCTCTATACTCATAAAATGCACACCATCAAAGCATGGTGTATTCACCATCACAATTACCAAGTCAATCCAACCTCCTAAGTCTCGAAAATTCCGTCATACTCTACTTCACTAGGTATTTATCGATAAGTCCTAACGGTAATATAAAGGTAGGTATCATCTATTAAGGCAGCAGGCAGCAGGCAGTAAGCAGTAAACAATCAACTGTAGCTCTATATTGATTTCGGTAACTATCCTGCGCCGCCTTCATGGATTTTCGTTATCGTCGCTGGGGTGTATTGTTAGACTCTGCGTGAGTGATTTCGAAGATCACTTTATCACCGGGAGGCCCTTCATGCTCATCAATCTCATCAATCTCACCTTTTCTCGCCAGTGAAAAGTGGAGCACGACCAATCGAATATAAACAATCGAACGAACCAACCAAGCAAGCAGTAGACCACTCGAATAAATCAAGCGTACAGTAAATTAGGTAGTCAGTCGAGTGGACCACACCACGCGGTGGCCGCCAGCGAAGCAGAAAGGACAGGGTCGCCCAACCGACACCAGATACCTGACATCAACTGTTAACTATCAACCAACCGATCAAGCCATCTGTCATGGTCTGTTCTCTTCTTGCGGACTATATCTTGCAGATTGGGTGCCTGTAGACTATTTTGGCGCTTCATGGAATTGCCTAGGCAAGGTAAGTGGAGAAACCGGGGAGGAGAGGACATCTCGAGCTGAAGAGGCAGGCTCCACGCAGTGGCGCTGTCCGCGCAGGACGACTACAGCCCCTAGGTTTTGACACAAGGTATATAATGCTGCTCTGATATCGGCTAGGATATGGCACCATCGTTCCGTGCTTTACTCGTGAGCTAGTTCAGTGCTTCCGAGGCGAGAAAGGCACGAGAGAGATGAATGGAGGACATTCTGTTGCTGAGGCTATATAAAGAGCCCTCTGAGACTGGCTTACAGAGCTTGAATAATAAAAGCAGAAAGAAAGGAGAAAAAGGGTATCTCGATACAATGCATGCAAGGAAATTCAAGAGAGAGAGACATATGTGTATGTGACGGTAACGAAAAAATCACGCGACCGAGGCAGATCTCCCGCCTAAACTTAAGAAACTCAGCCTCTTCTTTAGGCTCATCCGTCGACTGCGCGTGCTGGGTTTCCGAGCCACAGCACCGCCGCCGTTGGCGTCCATGTGCTCGCTGTCGTCGATGGCGACCGAGTCGCCGCCTGCGGTGTTCAGTCGGCTGTCTGTTCCTCTTCCGCCTTCGCCGTTGTATCTAACACCGTTCGCGGAACTGGCCCCGGCACCGGGTACAGCAGCCATTGCGGCGGCTTCTTGTTCTGGGGTGGGATCCAGCCATGCGGGCGACTTATTCGTCCAGTCTGCTTTGGGGTACATGGTGATCAACTCGAGGGCGAAAGCGGACGCGAAGAATGTCTGTAGTTGGGATTTCGCTGTCGAGGCACGGATGTGGATCCAGGGAGAAGAGATTGCTGTCTCCAGAGCGCGGGCGTGGTCTTCGAGGGCAACGCTGAGTGCGCGTCTGAGCAATGTGTCCTCAGACATCATGTCGCCGTTAGTTATAGTGGACGTGGGCGAGTGAGGTGTCGTTCTTCCGTCCAAGGTGATGCCGTCGGACATTGTTGAGTCTGGTGGCGGCACGGCGAGGAGTCGGTGGTACCCTGCTACGCTGCCTGTCACATCTGGATTCACAGACGATCTGATGATGTCGACAAGATTATCGACTTCGCTGGCGCCCTTGTTCGAGACGCGCTCAGTAGCTACACTCAGAATCTGTGTCTTTCGTTGTGTGCGGTCAATAGCGGCTTGGAGTGGGCTCAGCGTGAGTCTCTTCTCGCTGATGATCCGACTGTAAGAGAGCAAAGTCGGTAGCGCATCTGCCGTCGTGAAGATCTTCTTCTCTACCAGCTGATCGGTGATGCTGACGGTCGGTATATTTTGTCTATCTGTAATGGCAAACACCCGCGGCTTCGCTGTTAAGCAGTGCTCTCTGTACTGAGAAGAAACACCCGATTGTCGACTGATCGGATGGAGATGGTCCTTGTAGACTGTGACCGGAATGACCTTGATAGCTGGCTCTCCAGTTTGCGAACTCGGATGTGAGTATTCAGGACTCAGATTTGTGGCAAGTGGGAATTGCACATGCAATGTTTGACAAAACGTCTTGCGATCGCAATCGGCAGGCCCCTCGAAGATATGTTGCTTGCCACGCAGAAGAGGAGGAAACGATGCATGATCGTTGAAAGAGACATAAAAGTAGCGCGGGCTGAACGGTGCGCCCTTGCCCAAAGTACGATACGCTTTACTCTGTCTGCCTGCGACGTCTGCAAGACCTGCAACGTCCCATACAGCTTTGTAAGCGTCCGAAAGTCTCTGTAAGACATCGAGCACACTATCCCAACAATAGCCCTTCTCGTAGTAGGTAATCATTTGGTTGTATAACCTGGTCTTGCGTGACTGTAGAGGCTCTTCAGGATAGTCAATACCTGGAAGAACCAGCTGCGGAAGTGTTTGTCGGCCGTATGTGTCGTTCTGTTCGAGCGCATCGATATGCATCTGAACGGCACATGCGGCACTTGCATAACAACGAGTAAGCGTGTGGAAATGACTGATCTCGTGGAGTCGACGAATGTAGGCTTCGTCCTTGCCACTCGAACTGAGGAAGTCTGTGAGGTAGTATAGCTGGATTAGCTGAGAGCCAGGGTCTTGCGCTGTTCTGAGCTCTCCAAGCACAGCAAGCAGCTTCTCAACCTCTCCAAGCATTCTGGAGACTGCAATATACAAGGGCTGCTCTGCAGTGTCATCGAGTATCTTGAAGTAACCTCTCACCTGATGCAAGAAGTCTGCCGTGTAAACCTTACCCAGCGGGATGTCTCGCTGAGCGATCTGGTCAAAGACGTCAAAGAAAGCTCCCTGCACCATGTCGAGATTCTCGCTCAATTGCCATTCGCTTATGATCATAGAGCGCAGCATATCTAGTCCGACTGATCGGAGTGCTGCATGCAACCCCATACACAGCCTAACGACCGATGGAAGCATTTTGGCAGTCAGTCCCACCTGGAAGCCGCCCATTTTTCTCATAGGGAAAATGACTCTTTCAAACTCGGGATCTGCATCCCAACCAATATCTTCCCAGCTATAGCGGAGGAGCAGAGCAGCTGTCTCTCTAATATCACCTGCAATGGCCCATATGGCCTTGCTGGTCTGTTCAGAGAAGTTCTCCATGGACACGGTCTTGTCCAGGGAAAGCTCGATGAGCGTATTGAACCAGCATTGCCACAGATCGTAATTGAAAGACATGACATCTGCCTCTCCTGCTGTGTCTGCCGCAGGTAGGAGGTTAGCTTTCATGACGTCGAAGAGCCACTGTAGCATCGTCACTGCCATCTTAGCGTGTGATATGTATAGACTGAGCCACTGTACAGGAAAAGATCTGCCTGCATGAATTGAATGGAGCACCTGCAGAGTCCTCTGAATGAAAGCTTCCAGGGCATCGTCGTTGTCTTGACCCATCACATAATCACGTATATTTCCCAATGGCGGTCCCGTTTGGAAAAGTGCTGTCAACAGCGTTGCTATCTCTAGCAGCACAGCCTCTGGAGGCGGAACATCCACTTCTAGAGGGTTGAATGGATATGTATCAGGAAAAAGTGGCGTAAACGTCTGCTTTGATTTCGGCTTCGAGAGCGATCGGTTCTCATCCGCCTTTTGCAAAGGCCCTGACAGCAGATGATATGTCTCGAACAACTTGACGACGTAGTGAAGCGACAGCGGTCCTGCGTCCGCATATTGAGATGCGAGAATCGAACAGCAAAGCCGTATGCCGTCGATCTGGTGATCAGTGATCGGGTCAGAGACAACCCAGTAAGGCTCGAGCCATTCGCTTGTCTTGAGCAAGACTTTTGGTCGCATTTCTTGAGCCTTGAACATCTCCAACAAAGACAACTCTTTGACCAATATCAATCTATGAATGCGGAGTGAGTCCTTCTTCATCGCAGAGGCGGTCATCATCTCGTCGACGAATTCCAATATCTCATCGGGAGTTGCTACGGGAAGCAACTCAGGAAGCCACGAGCCCAATTTCTGCATAAGTATGACTTGAGTAGGATGCAGCTCTTTTCTCGGATTGCGCATCAGATTCAAGACCGCACTCTGAACGGGCGTCAAAGGGATCCCGACTATCCGAGGACCATCATCGTGATGATTGGTGATGTATTTGATGATTTGTCCGGAGACTTTTAGAGCCCTTCGTAGCTCCCGTGCTTGCTCGATTTCGTATGGACGAGCCAAAAAAGCACGAAACGCTCTTGTCACCGACTTGAGGGAGTTCCGCAGTGGTTCACGTTCGGTAACATATTCTTGGAGGATGTCTTTTGTGCCAGGGAATCGTCGATCGCTCGTAAAGTGAAGGACGTGGATCAGACACGAGAATGCTCGCTCTGCGTAAACCTCTCCAATGACGTTCCCAGCACCATCAGTCAAGCCGTAAACAGCGTCGAAGATCCGGTCCAACGCAGCCAAGATAGGCTTGAAGAACCTAACAATCTCGGTGTCATGCACAAGCTTGAAGCCTTCGAGGACCTCCATGAGTCCTTCCAGAGAAGTTCCATCCCAATGAAGAAGTGCAACTATGATGGGTTCTTGAGCATTCACGCTACTTGTGACGGTGACGTGAGTAGCAAGACTTGCCATCATTGACTTGTCTGGGATTGCTATATTTTCCGTGTGCGCAGGTAGTGACTGATAGGCGCCCTTGCCTTTGACTGTGCTCGCTGTGTATTCGCTATAATCCCAGAGGGCTAGCACTTGATTGCCGTGTATACAGGAGTCGGTCACTGTGCTCCACAACGGCAGCCAAGCCAGAGCAAACGGAAAATTGACACCGTCGGCGATGCTCAGGATAACATGAGCATTGCGCATGTCTTGCGTCGGTATTGATAAGCGAATGGTTTGATTCCACATCTCGCCCTTATCTATGGCTGGTGTCCGGAAAGCAGTATGTGGAGGGCGATTGGACGTGGGATAGATTGCATTCTCAATACGTCGTCCCGAGTCGGTTCGGACCTCAAGAGTCACTTGCAGGTTTCTCAGACTCGTGTCAGCGGCGATTGGAACACTGCCAGTCTGGGGATGAAAACATCGAGCGCCGTATGGGAGCAAAGGCTCTCTCAAGGTAAGGTAAATGTCGCTGCGAGGTTGTGAAGGAGTCGAAACAAAGCTCAAGGACTGAGTGCAGTGAGTGTCACGAAGTAGGGCTGGATGACTTCTGATAAGAGATTGCGCGTCACTTTGAGCGAATGCTCTGAGGTATAGCCTGAAGGGACCAATAGTGTCTGCTTTGGTGAAGTGGCCGATTGGACTGCGCACGAGATCTTTGATGACATTATCCCACCCTTCCTCGCCTGGCTTAGGGTCGCTCGTTCCTTCATCGAAGTTACGATCTGATGCCCACAGGTTCAGCAAGACTTCGGTAGATTCCTGTTGGCGAAGTAGTGCCCCTATCTCAAGGACGCTGTGTCCGATTGTACGTCTTGCTCGTTTTGTCGCCGTCGAGGGACGAGTTTGTGTGTCCATGGAGCTGGGTGTTTGTGACCGTGATTTCGGTAAGCTAGAGAAGGCTGACTGGCCAGTTGGTGGTCTCAGCTGGTCCTGTGAGGCTCTACGGCTGCGCTGGCCGCCAAAGAAGAAGCTGCGGCGTCCGTTGTCGTTAGGGGTAGCAATGTCAAGACGTTCATTCTGAGTCGAGGGTGTCGGTGTGGCAACCTCAAACCGACTATCGGTACGAATCGGCTCCTCGCGCTGGAGCAAGCAGACCAGATATAGGCGTATACTAGGATCTGATGCGCTTCCGATATCAGCTTTCGTCAGATCGGTAAACAACGTCCTTGGCAATTGGGCAGGTGTAGGTATGCCGATGCCCTGAGCTTCTATCGGCACCTCGACGGCGAAGACTTCCGACACAGGACGCGGTTTTTCATCCCCAACTTGGCGGCACAGATAGAGATGCAAGACGCCAGGCTCGCCCTGCATGTCTGGAAAATGCTTGATTTCAGCGAGCATGTGAGAAATATGAGACTCGTAAGCCTGTACTGGCGGCGGTCGACTACGCAGGCTCATCATGGCTTGCAATTTCAGCATGTCGGGCATGCTGTCCTGAGCGGTGAGGATACGTCCTTTCTCCTGAGGGCTCCTCACAATCACACCGCCGTCCATCATCTTATTGCCGTCAACAAGATCCCAAACAGTACGCTCACGCAGCTCCGAGAGCTCCTTCTCGGTCAACAAATCGTGAATCAGTTGCTTTCGCGCGCTATTCAAGCGCGTGGCCAAGTCAGATACCCTGTCAAGCAAGTCGTAGTCATGCTCGAGCACCAAGCCGTGCAGCTTGGTGGAATACCATTCTTTCAGACAGGATGAAATCTCGTCGACCAGAGGTTCCTCGACGGAAAAGTCGGTGGCATCTCCTATCCGCAGGGCTGGCAAGGGCGCTTTCTCCTTGCGCGCATCCGCACTCCTGGGCATGACGTCCACAGCTTCGAGTTGAACATCACCAAAGCTGCGATGGACAAGACGAGTTCTCCGGATGGAGCGAGATCGTGAGACGGAAGCAGAGCGTGTAAAGTCTTGTTCGCCAGGGTCAGGCCGGACTTTGGCCCTTCGCGTAGGCGTTGCTACTGCGTCGCCGTTCACATACGCTTCCTGCAGCCTCGTCTCCTGGCCACCCAACACTTCGCGGATCTCAACATGAGTACGTGGGAAGACGCCCGACGAGGCTCTCGCCTTGAGCGCCTGACCCTTCTCGAGTGTCAGAGCATGCAGTAGCGAGGGTTGAGCCAACAACCATCCGCGACACCACTCCTGTGTAGGCCCTCCTATTTCCGTGATGTACACGTCATCCCCAATTTCCAGAGTCAAGTCGTCCTGGTCGTTTGCTCCGAAGTGATGGGTGCACACGGCGTGAACAATGTTTTTGACTGGTCGCCAGGCCATTTTTTGTGAAATTTATAGTCTTGTATTCATATACGACACAAGACGAGGCCTATAGTGCACATGAATCGACCAAGTCTTGGGTGTTGTATCGTTCAAATTCAATAAAATTGGGAGCTACGCGTCGCGAATGCTTCGCGATGACTCTGATGCGGGAGTCGCGAGACGATTAGTATCCACGGTTCTGACACTAACAGCTCTCTGTCGGTCGAGAACGAGTGACTGGGGTGAGGAGCCGCGAGCGAGAACACCACCGAAGTGAGGCTCAGGCTTCAAATGGATAGTATCGACCGTGTCGATGGCTTCTGAGTCGGAGATATAGTGTAGAGCTCTTTAGATTAATTAAAGCGACGAGATGCAGAAGCTCGGCCCTTTACTACTGAACACACTAATAAACCCGACAGGGGAGCTGGAACACAGGAACCCCTCGAGACGCTATAATATGGTAGAGACCGTACTAGTATTACAGGACTAGTACGATACAAGGTAGTTGATTGCCGGACGGTGCTTTGCACGACTCGCGATAAATGGGGATAAACCGGAGGTCAATCAACGGCTGAGGATCACAGTATCGGTACAAACACACTGATTTACGACAAATGTCCAGGTCCACGTACCTGCCTGCCGTATGAGCGAAGATACACTACCTCACGATCAGCAACTGACCCCAGGATCGATCGAGCAGGTTACTGAACTACGCCATTCTTCTAACTTTTGCCTGTCGCATGTAAACGAATACTCTATCTGACTTTACCTCACAATCCAGTCTTCACATAACACAACAACGTGCAACCTTCGGAGCCCGGCCCACCTGTATTGCCTCCGGACGTTGAGAAAACGACCCGCTCCACATTGGTTCGGTACGGTACTTGTACAGCAACAGCCTCGGGGTCTGTTCGCAAGCTCTTTCTGCAGCCTCACCAGGTTCCTGTAACAGTACCAGCGCCACATTCATTTATGCACACCGTGAAACGATCAGAGGAGAGCCCAGGACTGTCACGACCGTGATGACCGTGGTCCACTCTGAACGCACTAATGGTTCTTCCCTGCGTGTAAGGTATCAATTCAATGGAGTCAAATGCTCCGGGTCAAGTTAAGCCGAGCGTACCTGGCTCGACATGATCCACTCTAGAGTCATTGCGGTACCTTGCCCTGTATGGGTTTGCGGCGGCAGCACACTGCACCTGATCGACCACCAGGTCAGGTAAGGTAAGGTAGGGTAACCCGGGTGCTTTTCTATGACATTGCGTCATGCATATCTTATTCTCCTGCTCTCGATCGTGGACGTCTGTTTTCCTCTGCGCACCCTCATACCACTAAATCACTCCGCAACTTAACCAAGATGTGTACTCCTCGAGAATCAATACCGTTTCGAGATATTTGGGAGCGTCTCCGCATTTCTCGACTGTATTCTTCCGACACTTTCGCTGCATTCCCCTCATTGGGGTTGCTTTTAGAATCAATGTAACATTGCTTTTAGGCATCACCCACCGTATTGCATCATTGCAATCAATCATAACCGCTTCGACTCTTGATATAAAGCCTAGGTAGGATATGGTGATCTGAGGACGTGCTATATTGACGTACATCCCATATAATTCATTGTTCCTACCCAGAAGTAGTATATTGCTCTTAGCACGTCCAAGAAAATGGGCAGGACAAGTATAGTGTTGGGGGTTTCCCTACTTTCATTACAAGCATCCTCGCAGACAGCCATCAGTCTGAGTGGTTCCGATTGGACCTTATCCAATCCAAGCCTCAACATCTCTTGCCCGGCTTCTCTACCATCGCAAGCACATCTTGACCTATACGCCGGCCAAGTCATTGGCGATCCCTACTATGGTCTCAATGACTTCAATCTGCGTTGGATCGCCTTGAACAATTGGACATACACAAGTGCTCCAATCGCCGGGCTCGAGAGGAATGCCTCATCTACTTGGCTTCTGTTCAATGGTCTTGATACCTTTACCAGCATATCTCTCTGTGGTGAACATATAGCCTCGACTTCGAACCAGTTTCGACAGTACTGGTTCGATGTGTCGGCACCAATGGCATCATGCTCCGGGGACCCCATCCTAAGCATCAACTTTGGCAGTGCGCCCAACATCGCCAATGACATTGCGGCGGAACCAGGGCAAGAAACATGGCCTTTTGGAGTGCAGCAGACATACGAGTTCCCGAACCGCTGGTTTATACGAAAGGAGCAGGTCTGTAGCACACATCTTCGTTGCTGTTCGCTGGACTGACGTCTCCTCATTATTAGTCTGACTTTGGCTGGGATTGGTGAGCCTCCTCTGTGGCACACTGTCGAAAATTGACTACGGCAGCTAACTTGTCTTGCGCTCAGGGGCCCAGCCTTCGCACCTGCAGGACCTTGGCAACCAGCCTGGGTAGTGCAGCTAGGATCATCTGCGGTCTATATCAGGAATTCGCTTATTGATGTCTATCGTCGTGGTCAGCTAAATAATCTTCCTCCGGACCAAAGTCAACCATGGATAGTCAATGCCAGCTTAGACTACTTCGGGAGTCCGTTGTCAGATGGAGCATCACTGAGCTATTTCTTGGTAGACTCATCGAATCACAGCATTGCCTCAGGACAGCTGGACTGTGTGAACATAACCGACAGCACTATTACCGGTGTGACTGCAGTTCCTCACGAAGATCTGGAACTCTGGTGGCCAAACAATCTGGGGAGTCAGAATCTCTATAACTTGACCATCCAACTCATTGACCAAAAAGACAAGATCCTTGCTACCGTCAGCAAGCGAATTGGCTTTCGCACGATCGTACTGAATGAATCAGCTATCACCGATGAGCAGCTTTCACAGGGTATTGCTCCTGGCAACAATTGGCATTTCGAGATTAACGGGCATGAATTTTACGCCAAAGGTTCCAATTTGATCCCGCCTGATGCTTTCTGGCCTCGTGTCACAGAGGCTCGCATACGTCAGCTGTTTGATGCAGCCAGGGTAGGGAACCAGAACATGTTACGCGTCTGGGCCTCGGGATCCTATCTACCCGACTTCGTGTACGATGTAGCCGACGAATATGGCATCCTACTCTGGAGCGAGTTCCAATTTGGAGATGCGCTTTATCCTGTGAATGATGAATTCCTGGATAACGTAAGGGAAGAGGCGGCTTACAATGTCAGGAGGGTTAATCATCACCCGAGTTTAGCTTTCTGGGCGGGTGGTAATGAATTGGAAAATCTCGAGCTCGCCCTTGTCTTGAGAAATGCCCCTGAAGAGATTGAACGCTACCTGGCAGAATACGAGGAGCTCTTCCTAAAGATGCTCGTTCCGGTGGTGTTCGGAAACTCGAAATCGATATCCTACGCACCATCAAGCACAAGCAACGGATATATCGAGCTCAACTTCTCGCTGCCGATCCCGATTGTAGAAAGGTACGAGAACCTGACGCCTGGGTCAGTTTATGGCGAAACCGGTATGTCATGAGTTCAAGAGAGTCCGTGTACGTTGAATATCTAATTTGGCGAGCAGATTACTACAACTACGACCCAACCTTTGCCTTCAACTACAGCTCATATCCTATTGGACGGTTTTCCAATGAGTTCGGGTACCACTCGATGCCCTCACTACAAAGTTGGCGCGACGCTATCCCCGAATCTGAGCTCTACTTCAACTCGACATACGTGCAAGGGCATAACCGTCATTATCCACCGGGCGGACTGAATACTACGAACTACCACAACTCATCGCTCGGAATGGGAGAGATGACTAGAGCTGCGCAAGAATGGTACCCGACACCCAACAAGTCAGACAGCGTCGCAAACTTCTCTGCATGGTGCCATACGACGCAAATATTCCAGACAGATTTATATAGGTCCGAGATACAGTTTTACAGGAGAGGCAGTGGTCTGTCAAACCGTCAATTGGGTTCACTGTACTGGCAGCTGGAAGACATCTGGGTGGGGCCTACGTGGGCCGGCATCGAGTATAGTGGACGTTGGAAGATGCTGCACTATGGTGCAAAAGACATTTACCAACCTGTCATCATAGCGCCATTTTACAATGTGACCACTGGAGATTTGGAAGTATATGTTACTTCAGATCTGTGGTCACCAGCCTTCGGATCCGCGAACATCACATTCTACGATTGGACAGGCAAAGAGCTGAACATCAGTGCACCCACAACCATCAGTATCGATGTCGGAGCGATCAACACCACACGAGTACTCCATGAGAACACATTCGACACCTTGAACACTACAGGGTACAACTACTCGAATGTGCTCATGCACATGGAAACAGCACTAAAAGGTCAGCTCCCCAATTCCAACGAGACTCGCACTTTCTACCATGAGAACTGGTGGCATGCCTCGCCTTTATCATCAGCAGCACTGGTAGATCCAGGCCTCGAGCTTTCCTATTCTAATGTTACGAAGAACTTCTCTGTGACAGCCACAAAGGGTGTGGCTGCTTGGGTCTGGCTAGACTATCCAGCAGGCGCTGTGGTGCAGTTCGACAGCAATGGCTTCTGGCTCTTGCCTAGTCACAGTCGAGATATTAGCTACGTGGTGAAGAGCGATAGCACAGGCGGCGACTGGATCGAAGGGGTGACTGTGGAGAGTCTATACAACAACACGTTACCTTGAAGACATGCGTATGAAAGTCGGAAGCATATCCGTCGTATATTCTCACACATACTCTTCTCTTTAAAGAAACAAGACATTGTGTCTCTTCGCAGTAGTGCACAGCGCTAAAGCGCTTCTAATAAGTCTTCGAGGCAATTAGTGATTTCAAAATGCAAAATGCTCGTCGAGGTTACGCCCGCCCAGCAGCCAATTTAAACATGCCTGAAGGCTTCGAGAACTCGATCAAGGTAAACGAATATCCCTTGCTATGTTATCATGCTATCTAGTCTGCAACGGAAAGAAAAGCCTTTTTTCGGTCCCCGTGTTCCTTCGGGCTCTGGTCTGTCAAGCATGTTAGACACCAACGTATGCATTCGGATACACAATCCATCTCTTATGCTCCAGTCGTCTATCCTCGGATCTTCAAGATCAGTACACGACTCGAGCATCAAGATTGATCCGACCATTGCCTGACTCGTCCCTCATCTTTATGAGATCCTCGGTACCTAAGTAAGGTACCTTGCACAAGCCAGATCGGGATGACGTAACTAAACCCAGATCCCCCGATCTCGATACGATCCGCGTCTCGCGTCGTTCCATTTCCCCCCAGAAAAGAAAGAAGGAAACAAATCGTCATTGTCATTGTCATGGATCCTACAAGATGGGAAACGCTTTTTTCGTCATTGTGTAATGGTTGTGATGACTAGTGCAAGAACGAGAGAAAAGATGGCGTGCGATAGAGGGAGGTACTGTAAGGTACTTGTACAGTAAGTCTTAGCCGTTCTGGAATAGTATGGTAGGAGTACAGCAAGGTACGGTAGTCTTGTTTTCTCTCTCTTCACTTTCTGTCTCTTGTTTCTCTTCCTTGTCTTCCATCTCTTCTACTGGGATATACACACTATCGAGGTGATACCATACTTGAGTGGAGCCGAGAGATTCCCATGCTTCACGTGTTCCGGCGCTCATTGAGGTCCTTGAATCCTAAATCTTCCTTGCATTTCGCCCAATTGCACATCCATCGCCCCATCTTCTTCCCCATAAGCATACACGAAATGGCACCGAAACGTAAACGCACCGTGACCAGCTCAGCAGCGCCGGCGATGACAGCATCGGTAGAGATAAACCCGACGAACCCCCAAGTGAACCCGGAGATCCTAGATGCGCCGAACGCACTACGAGCGTCGCCTGACAGTGATGTTGATGAAAGAATCGCGCTTGGACCAGTGAAGAGGGAGGTCGGCTCCGAGTCGCCTCTTTCTGATGTTCCTGAGGTGCAGATTGAGCCGCCGCCGCCGCCGAAGAAGAGGAATACGAGTAAAGCTGCTGGCAATGC
This sequence comes from Neodothiora populina, assembly GCF_041146345.1. NCBI lineage: Eukaryota > Fungi > Ascomycota > Dothideomycetes > Dothideales > Dothioraceae > Neodothiora > Neodothiora populina. The sequence goes on along the minus strand of NW_027191408.1, from coordinate 123,712 downwards.
TGCTGTTGAGAAGGAAACCGCTGCAGATGGTGCTGTGGCAGAGACGAAACCCCCGAAGACGGTAGTGAAGAAGGCTGCTGGTAAAGGCGAAGACGGCGGTATGGGTGATCCTGAGGCCGAGGGTGATGAGGAGGCCGACGAGGAAGAAGTCAAAGAGGCACTGGCTAGACCGCCTCCGGTGAACAGTGATTACTTGCCGCTACCGTGGAAAGGACGGTTGGGATATGTGAGTTCACCGCATCGCAATGCAGAATCATGTTGAATGAGAACTGACGTGTTATAGGCATGTTTGAACACTTATCTCCGCTACAGCACGCCGCCAGTCTTCTCCTCGCGAACCTGCAGGATCGCTTCTATCCTCGAGCATCGCCATCCGTTACAAGATCCCACGCAACCCGAGCATGCCACGAAAAATCGCCCGGACCGGGAGAAGCCCGCTGATATCGAGCTGGGCAGGAGATATGTCGAAGCCATATGTCTCGCTAACGTAAAAGATATCGCCAAGATGATAAAGTGGAACGACAAGTACGGCATCAAGTTTCTACGGTTGTCTAGTGAGATGTTCCCATTCGCTTCTCACGGAGAGTATGGGTACAAGCTTGCTCCATTTGCTTCCGAGGCACTTGCAGAAGCAGGGCAAGTCATAGGAGAGCTCGGCCATCGTGTCACGACGCATCCAGGCCAATTTACACAGCTCGGCTCGCCCAGGAAGTCTGTCATCGACAATGCCATGCGCGACCTAGAGTATCACGACGAGATGCTTAGTCTTCTGAAGTTGCCTGAGCAGGCCAACAGAGACGCAGTCATGATTTTGCACATGGGTGGCATGTTTGGCGATAAGGGCGCAACTCTCGACCGCTTCCGTGAAAATTACGCAAAGCTGTCGCAGTCCGTCAAGAACAGGTTGGTCCTCGAAAACGACGATGTAATCTGGACTGTACATGATCTGTTGCCTGTCTGCGAAGAACTGAACATTCCCATGGTACTGGATTTCCATCACCACAACATCATGTTTGACGCGGACCAGATCCGCGAAGGAACTGCCGACATAGTGAATCTGTTTCCGCGCGTCAAAGCTACCTGGGACCGAAAGGGCATCAAGCAGAAGATGCACTACTCCGAGCCCACACCTGCGGCAATCACAGGTCGACAACGACGTAAGCACAGTCCGAGAGTCGCGACTCTCCCGCCTTGTGCACCGGACATGGACCTCATGATTGAAGCAAAGGACAAAGAACAAGCCGTCTTCGAGCTCATGCGCATCTTCAAGCTGCCAGGCTACGACACATTCAACGATATCTTACCACACGTCAGATCAGACGACAACAAATTCGCCCTTCAGCAAGCCACAAGAAAGAAAGCCACACCGAAGAAGGCAGGTAAAAAGGTAAAGACCGAACCGGAAGACGAAGATGATAACGACAACGCATCTGTCGCATCGACCACTACAGGACCAGCCCTCGTACCCGATGAAGAAGTAGGCATGGGCGGGCCCGAAGGACGAGTCTACTGGCCCCCGACAATGGAGGATTGGATTCGCCCCAAGAAGCGAGAGGTGAAGCCGAAAAAGGAAGCGTCGGACGGCGCGACTCTCACACCGGCACAGAAGCGCAAAGCAAAAGCAGCCGAGATGGTTGCCGCATACGAAGAAGACAAAGCTGCGAAAGCAGCCGCCGCAAGTCAAGGCGCAGATGAAGAAGTCCAATCAGAGGTAGACAGCGACGAGGGCCTCACACCTGCAACAAAGAAAGCAAAAGCGATCTGGAAAGCCAAAGCCAAGAGTCAAAAGGTTAAAGCCGAAGCCCAGGCCGAGAAGTCCGCAACTGCAGCAACGTCGATGACGACGACGACGACGACGACGACGACGAAGAAGTCAGCTGCTGCACCGACAACAGCGCCAAAACGCAAAGCGGCGCCGGCTAAGAAGATCAAGAAGGAAGCAGTTGCAGCGACGCCTCCGACGAGTAGTGAAGAAGACGAGGGATCCAACGACGATGACGATGCGTCTTCGTCTGCTCCGACTGCACTTGACAGTTCTGACGGCGCTTCCACTACAAAGAAGAAAGCGCCCTCTGCGCCTCGCGGGGGTGCGAGGAAATCTGGACGTGCTGGGGCGAAGCAGAAGGTCAGTTATCAGGAGGAAGACTTGAGTATGGATGATGCCTGAGAGTCATGTGCATTGGATATAGTAATGAAGATATGATACATGTATTGCTGTACGGACAATGTAAACTTCGAATACTATAAGGTAGTCAGTAAAGAACTATAAGGCTCTTTTCTGTTCGAGTGACTCTTAATCAGCTAGACGAAAGGATAACGGTCGTGACTGCCTTAATAAGACTCGAAGATAGAGCTTATGTAAGCCACGTTATCTACATTACTGAACCTCAATCGCTATCCAACAATTTATTGGACGTCCAATTAGTTGGGACCGTTTATCACACTTGAAACAGTATAAAATCAATACTAGCAAATTCCACTTCATACTCTTCTGTCTGCTGGGCCGATTCTCCTGTTGGGATCTCGCGACTTACAAGCCGCATGCCCAACTACATGCTACTAAACAGTTATTTAGCATCGATACTTTCTTACCATAATTTGACTTCTAGACGCCATCAGTATGGCTTTTTGATCTCGACAGACACAAAGCCGAATGCTAGTACTGCTTTGGAATGATATCGGTCCGAAGAGGCTATGGTGGGTTCGAGAGTGCGGTGGTGTGAGGGGCTTGAGTCGTGTAGTGCAGACCAGGTTGCCCATGCCCCGCGGCGAGCGAACGAAAGTCGGGAGGCTGTAATTCTATCGAGCACTCTTTCAGTTCTCGTCCTCGACTTTCACACTCTTTCTCATATCTTTACCATTACGTTTGACGGACGAATGCATCTATCAAAACAACATTGATGAAATGCCCAGCCTCACAACCCACCTCCTGTCGCACGCGCCCGCAGAGTTCCGCGCCGCAACGCAACACCCATGGCTGAAACTGGCCGGCAGCTCATCTCTAGACCGCACCGCTCTCCTAGCCTGGCTGACGCAAGACCGTCTGTACGCACTAAACTACTCGACCTTCATCGGGTCCTTGCTGTCTAAAATCTCCGTGCCATCTACCGCGTCGCGCACGGAAACGCTGCAGTGGAGGATTGTGAACCTGCTCATCGATGCGCTGACGAATATCCGGCGTGAACTGGTTATGTTCGAGGACGTGCTGCGGCAGGGGTTTAACTGGAGAGATGGCGGGGAGAAGGCGAGGCGTGAGACGCGGGCTTATGCTGATGTATTTGCTGGCGCGGCGGCTCCGAATAAGAGTCTGCTCGAGGGCATGACTGTGCTGTGGGCGACGGAGAAATGCTATCTCGAGGCGTGGAGGTTCGCCAGGAGTCAAGAGCCCAACAGTGGGCAGGAGGGCGTCATGCAGAAGACTTTGATACCAAACTGGACTTGCGATGAATTTGTGGGGTTCGTCGAGACTATTAGGGGGTTGGTGGATGAGTTGGGGGCGCTGGTGAAGGAAGGGGGTGTCGAGTGGCAGTTGGCTGAGGATGCTTGGAGGCAGGTCTTGTGGGCTGAAGAAAAGTTCTGGCCAGAGGTTTCATCTTGAGTCACATCGAGGTACAGTAGATTTCGACTCTAGTGTTTGTGTACATCTGATGTCTACCATGAACATTAAACATTTCGCGGTGTTGTTCGCCAACTCAGCTCCGTTTCACAGAGTGCCGCATGTTCTCCAGCGTCACACACAATCACAATACGACAGTGCACTTTATATACGAAACACTGTCTTTACAGCAGGATGTGCAAAGTCAGCTATCTCATGTGCATTGAAGCAGAACAATATGCTTCATGAACTTGACGGTCTAGCTTTAACATACTGTACGGAGTAGTAAGATATGTTTACCATACGACCATCAGAGTGAAAAACATATCTCCAACTCGGTGTTCCCCATGCAGTAATCCGGATTATACCCCGCACCCACCTCTACTTTCCCCCCACCTCTACCGCAAAGCATCATCCCGAGCGAGCAAGCAGCAGCAGCAGCAGCAGCAGCAGCAGCAGCAGTAACAGTTCCAATAGCCCGCACTCGGTCATTTCCACAACGAGGAAACAGAGCAGAACCGGGAGGGAATACAACCAGAGACGTACACATCCCGACAAGAAGCAAGGGTCTCAGCCATAGCAAAACCGCCCACCCCCCAGTCAAAATCCACATATAACCAACTCCCTCCCCCCTTCCCCCAACTTGCCCACCATGTCCCCCAACACCCCCCCAACCAGCCAAAAGATCCAGATACAGTCTTCTTTCATCCAAGAGCCCGGCTCTCACTACCACTCCAAGGTCATCTCGCACAACACGGGCAAGACGCGGGAGGCAGACTCGACGGCTACGGAAGACGACGCGGTCACGAAGACGAATAGCGTGACGATCAGTAAGAATCCTAATACTGTAACTACGAACGGCAAGACGGAGAGCTGGGACGACTGGGTCGCGCGGAAAAGTGGTACTGCTGTTATTTCTTCGCCACCGACAGGAAAGCACAGGGAAAGGGCGCAGCGGAAAGAAAGCACTGCTGCTGCTGCTGCTGCTGCTGCTGGGACTTTCGATCCGCAGAGAGATCCTGCTACTGTTGGGTTCGACGCAAGTCAATTGTGAATTCGCTCTTCTAGACCACGGCGAAAATAATCCTTGCCATTTTCAGCCACAAAATCCAAGACCATTACCCCCCAACCCCCACCACCGCCATCAACATGTCAGAACGCAAGCAACTCACCATTTCAATGGGCGCCGACGACGCCGGCTGCACCTACAAAAACGCCATCAAAGCAGACCTCGAATCCGACCCACGAGTCGCCCGCGTCATCGACGTCGGCGTGCACACCACAGGCGACAAAACCGCATACCCGCACTCGGCCGTGTCCGCCGCACAACTAGTCGCGGACGGCAGCGCGGACCGCGCCCTGCTGATCTGCGGCACGGGGTTAGGAGTCGCCATCGCGGCGAACAAAGTGCCGGGCATCAGAGCCGTCACCGCCCACGACAGTTTCAGCGTCGAGAGGGCCGTCTTGAGCAATAATGCCCAGGTGCTATGTATGGGCGAGCGAGTCGTGGGCTTGGAGCTTGCGAGACGATTGGCCAGAGAGTGGGTTGGGTACGAGTTCGACCCTGGCAGTGCGAGCGCGGAGAAAGTGGATGCGATCATGGCGCATGAGGAGAAGAATTATGCTAGGTTGCGAAGTGATAGTGCTGCGGCTACTGGTCAGAAGAAGGTCGGGGATGGCAAGGTTGCTGAGGTCGCTCAGCATGTCGAGGATATTGGCGCCAGGCAGCAGGTCGCGTAGTCTTGGCTATCTGGAATCTTAGGATATCGCAGTGCAATCGGCACACCAGACAGACTTCATGTTGAGTGGCTTATTATGTAACATGAACATCACTCAGTGAATAAATTCACGATCTTCTCTACATCCTGATCGATTGTTAATAGCCACAATATAGACTCCACTTCCGTTCTCTCATTCAACAAACTCAAGTAAAGTGCAGGTACAAGTACAGACACAAAGAGGAGCAGTACCTGCAGGCTCACGCTAGATCTAAAAGGCCAACGCACACATACTGTACTTTAGGCAACAACAGGCAGCGGCACCGCAAGTCCTTCTGCGTTTTTATTAGTGCTCAGAGCGAGCAGCGAGCTCTAGGCAAGTAGGCAACATTCAACGATAAACAGGCAGCTAGATAAGGTATCCGTGATTGGGTCGCTTGCTTGCTCATTCCGTTTGCACACAGGGAGCAGCGCCTTGCGTCAGGTCTTGGAGGGGGAGAAGTGATTGCCTTGCCTTATCTATCTGTTCACCTACTTGCACTTGCTGCTTTCAAGTGAACACATCCGGTGAATTGTAACACACCTGTCTGAGGGCAAATACTATTATATACAAGTTTTGCTTGTGCTTTCTCTCTTACAAGCAAAACTCCTCAAATAGTCTCTGACTTTCTTGCGCGATTGAACATAAACAAAATGTTTCGCCTGAAGGCACTCGATGACAACGAGACTCCCGAAAGCATCATGAGTGGAGGAAGACATCGCCCCCTTGATCCATCACTCCTCGTGCCCGCTAAAGACTACATCCACACTGGCACCCACGCCGAGTTCCTCAAAGCCCAGCCAGAGAAATTCAACGCGCTCGTGGTCGCTGCGGCGGTCTTCTACAAGGACCGCCTGCTGCTTGTCCAACGAGCCGAGGGCGATTCTTATCCTGGTCACTGGGAACTACCTGGCGGCATGGCTGACGCTTCGGACAAGATCATCTACGACGCTGTAAAGCGTGAGCTTCGCGAGGAGACCGGACTCACCTTGGATAAAGTTATTCAGCAGATTCTCCCAGCTGAGACATTCGTTACTGGCTGGGGCAAGAGAGCCAAGAATTGGCTCAAGGTCAGCTTTGTCGTCGACGTTACCGCCGAGGCCAAGATCGAAGCTGGACAAGAGGTTGGAATACAACAGGCAAAGGAGAAAGCCGAAGAACAAGTCGCTGTCGAAACCAAAAAGCTGGAGGAGCTGATGGACGACGCAGACGAAGAACTGTATGAAGAACTTGAGCGCGCCAGAGCCGAGCGTGTTGACGATCCCGTTGTTGCTGAAATCGGGGTCCCCGTCGTCAAACTCAATCCCAAGGAGCACCAGTATCATCTCTGGGTCAAAGAGGAGGAGGTCAAGAACATGGAGGTTCAGGGAAAAGAACTGCAATTTATTGCCGAAGCTCAAGTACAGACCATCCTGAGCGCCTTCAAGATCCACAAAGAGATCGAAGCTGAAATGGCTGATTGAGGGGAATAGAAGGCAGAGAATCTTGTTCACAAGATCGACATGGTCCAAGCAAGATAAACGCTTGGTCATTTATACCATGGTCTTCCAGTCCAGATGCGCGCACAGCTACAGCATACGGCTGTGAGCCACTAGAGTAGTCAGCGAGCTAGTCGTCACACAGAATTGCAAGCAGCGCATGTACTCTTTCAATCCTGCTACCGACTTGTTGGATCGCAATGAAGGACATCCGATCGAACGATAGCCATAGAAGGGCGCGCACACCAGCCAGTGTTGGTCTGGTCAGCGACATGTCTTGAAAGTCTCATCCAGTACGTCGGATCTTGCATGCATGTTGCCACAAGAAATCCGCACAAACAATCCGCAGACTCACTGCAGGTGCTGGGATGCAGGATCGGGATGATGTCGCAGCTGCCACGCACATACGTATATCTTGGGAGTGCGTCTTGCGAATCGGAAAGATGCATTAGAGCATATCAAGCAATGCGCAAGATGGAACGATGATGTGAGGTTGCACGCGCGTGTTGCATTTCGCATGAAGCATACAGAGAGAGGCTGTGAGCCACATGTCCAATCAAGAGATAGGTCGATGACATTGGAGTTGTGATATGGAAGATGAAACAAGCAGATGGTTTCGACGCAACGCACGCAATCACTATTGTGGGTGCATCGATGTTGTACGACTGGAACGCTGAAACAGTGTCCCAAGGAAAGGCGCATGTGTTTGGTCGACGACGGCGGCTGCCTTCTAGAGCTTCTCTCGGAGTGCAGCGGGAACAAGCAAAGAACCTTGGACAGCAGAACCTTTGGGACAGTGCAGCACCGGCAGGATGCGACTCCGGCCCATCCCGTCGGCACATGTCGAGCGAGAAGCCACCTCACCTGATCCGGTTAAGGTCAATTCATCAAACAGAAAAAAGGGCTCGACGGGATGCGGAGTCGTTGTTAAGGTAATGAGGTTTACTGTAAGGTCAAAGCCTCCTGGACCTCGGTTCAACACGTCTTTGTCCCCACTAAAGGTAAATTGAGGCAGCCAGACTCGAAACCAGCACAAATGGTTCCAAGGGTCGGCGAGGAGCCGCAAAGATATGATACAGAGGCCTAGTCGGTAGACTGCATGCGCTGTGGAGAGTGTTATCTTGTATACCTTAGCGCATAGCAGCAACTTGATCTGCCATCTTGTGCGAATGACGCGCGACCCATTGCGACCCCACGAGTGGCTTGAGATTCCTGTAAGGCTTAGAATCGCCATGTGCCAGGGGCGCGCATGTGAATCTTGTCTGCTGCGCTGCCTCTGGCCAGATAGCGCACTAGGTTGACGATGAAGAACATTGGATGACGCGAATAGAGTCGTTCCATACTGCAAAGCTCGATGAATAGAACAACTCCTCGGATAACGTGAAATTTGTGATACTCGATCGTGTGCAAAGAGTGTTTTCGCCGGCGCATGGTCTCTCGCACGGCGCTTCATCCACCGTCCCCATCTCCAACTCTATCTCTCATTCTCACCGTGGCTTTCTCACTTTTATTGCAACCTTTGACCTTACTTGATACCATCCTGCCTGTGCCTGCCTGTGCCTGCCTGTGCCTGCCTGTGCCTGCCTCAACCTCACCACACCTTGTGCCGCACCTGCCGGAAACGAAGCCATCAGCGATCAGTCCCCGACTCCTCCAGGCCAGGGCGACTCACACGGACGCGACATTGTGCCACACACACCCTGTCACATCCAACTCTGCTCCGTCCGCGATCGAATAGAGTTCCATCAAAGTTCAACACCTACTCCTGGCGCGTCATTTGCTCGATCATGACAGAGGGCGGGACTGCGAGTAGGAAGACCATCATCATATGATGTCCGACAATCACGCCGGCACCATCGCCGCTTCGCACGACTCCACCGCTACTGTTTCCACTGCTCCAACAGCCGCTACCCCTACAAACTCGACTGCGCCAGGCTCCATGTCTGCACCGCAACTCCCGTCTACCTCTCAGTCCATTCCTCCGTCCTCCCAGACTGATGCGCCCACCTCATCTGCCGCCCAGGATGGCGCTTCCACGAAACCCACCCTTCCTCCCATGCAGCACCAAACCAACCCAGCGCCCCCGTCTCAGCAAGCCGGTCATGCTAGTTTTCGAAGGTGCGCATGACAGCAGATTGCTTGTATCGCAGCTCTGGTTACTGACGATAGCGCTTACAGACAGCGGGCCTCTCGAGCTTGCGAGGTATGTGTTGTCTGCTCCGTTACGTGACCTGGCCTGAGATCATTTGAGCTGACCTATACATCTTCGCAAGACCTGCCACGCACGCAAAGTATGTCCAGACTGAATGACCAAATGGAGAGCTCGGGTAGTCGGTCCTGACACACAACAGGTACGGTGCGATGCCGCCAGTCTCGGAGTCCCCTGCACAAATTGCGTCGCCTTCAGCATCGAGTGCAAGATTCCGACGCCGAAACGGAAGAAGACAGGAGCAGCAAAAGCAAAGGATTCAGACAGGTACTTGATCCCTGTCGTGGCGATATCGTGTTCCACCGTTGTGTACTCCTCTGACACCACTACTCCTCAGTGACCGCGGTGATGCCATGAGCCAAGCAGACAAACAGTCTCCAGCAGCGCCTTTGCCTCAACCGACTCCTCGGTCCCACACGCATTCTGCGACTCCCGTAGCACTGCCTCAGTTACCTCCACGCGACGGGATCGATTACACCGGCATGCCTGCAACCTCGAATACCGAAGACTACATCGCCTCGGCCAAGGTCCAGGACCAGAGCTGGGCGCAGTACATGAAGCCCAAATTCGCTCGTGCGCCCATCAAGGAGGCTGGCAGGGTTGCGTACCTGGGAGAGTCGTCGAATCTGTCTTTGCTAGTCCATGACAGACACGGGAACACGGATGTGGTCCACTATCCCTTACCGGAAACCATGAAGGGCACAAAGGCTCGCGTCACGGAGCTTGATGACTTGGAGTTGCGCGTGCTTCACGAGAGAGGGGCCTTCCTCCTGCCACCGCGTCAGCTCTGCGATGAGCTCGTGGATGCCTTTTTCACCTGGATCGCCCCCGTTGTGCCCGTCATAAATCGCAGCAAGTTCATGCGCAGATACAAAGACCCCAAGAACCCCCCTTCTTTGCTCCTGCTGCAAGCCATACTTCTTGCTGGCTCCCGCGTCTGTACCAATTCGCAGCTCATGGATGTGAACGGATCCACTACGCCGGCGGCCATGACCTTTTACAAGAGAGCAAAGGCACTGTTCGATGCCAATTACGAGGACGACAGAGTGACCATAGTCCAATCCCTTATCCTGATGGGCTGGTATTGGGAAGGTCCAGAGGGTAAGAAGCAGAGAGAAAGAGCTGAGATACCCATGTACGCCCGTTCTGACATTGCATCAGACGTGACAAAGAACGTTTTCTACTGGAGCAGAGTTGCCATAATTGTTGCTCAGGGCTCCGGCATGCATAGAAGGTGCTTACACTGCCTTTTGACCTGTCGTCGTCGTCGATTACTTGCTAACCACCCCATCAGCGTCGAACGTTCCCAGCTCAGCAAGCCTGACAAAAGATTATGGAAGCGCATCTGGTGGACTTTGTTCACGCGAGATCGTTCTGTCGCCGTCGCTCTAGGCCGACCGTGCGGGATATCCATCGAGGACGCTGACGTCGAGATGGTCTCCGAGGAAGACTTCATCGAGGATGAACCAGACAAACCAGCAGAGTACCCACCCGATCCTGTGCATGTGCAGTTTTTCTTGAATTACGTCAAGCTATGCGAGATCATGGGCTTAGTCCTTTCCCAGAATTACTCGGCGTCTTCTCAGAAGAGAGGACACAACAACGCCATCGATCTGACTCACTGCGATATGGCTCTGGCAGACTGGCTGCAGAACTGCCCGAAAGAAGTATATTGGGATAAGAATAATCACCAGTTTTGGCCCGCGTTGCTTCATTCGAACTACTAGTGAGTCCGATCCTTTGTGATTGTTCCTACTCCCAGGCTGACTCGGCAGTACTACTTTATGTTTGCTCCATCGCGCGCATATGCCACCGGCTGGTGCCGATGGCAAAGTCCTCAACGGATACCCTGATGACATGGCATACCCATCGAGAAACATTGCCTACCAAGCTGCTGGCATGATTACTGCGATTGTCGAGTCGCTCGAGCAGCACAACGAGACCAGATATACCCCTGCATTCATGTACGTCCATTGCGAGGTGTGATTTGTAGACGACGAGCTGACCTTCTGCTTCAGCGTTTATAGTTTATTTTCTGCACTGATCATGCACGTCTACCAGATGAGATCGTCGAATCAAGCAGTCGTGTCCACCACGCAGCAGAGGCTGACGATCTGCATGAACGCCCTCAAGTCCGTGTCTAAGGTTTGGCTGGTGGCCAAGATGGTTCACACGCTCTTCGAATCCATCTTGGGAAACAAGCAATTGGAGGAACGACTACAGAAGGCTGCCGGAAAAGCACACAGCAAGCACAAGCCCAAATCTGCACCAGTCGGATTGTCTCGGTCAGATAGCGAAACGAAGCCAACACAGGCTCAGAAGCGAAAATTCGAGGATCTGGACTTCGGCACATATTCTGGGGGTCCGCCGTCTGCACAGATGTCGTATGAACGGTCTCGACCGCAATCGCCTGTGAACGCACCAAAAGACAATCAGCAATCTCATGGTCACCTGCCCCCTACATTGGCAGGCAGTCCTCCTTTGCGGCAGAACTCGGATGCGTTCATGGGCGCATCGAGGAGCGGCACTCGTCAGACAACGCCTTTCAACACCTATTCATATCCGGGCACACCACCGGACCTGTTCTTACACACTAGGAACTCGCCGAATATTTCACAGGACCTTTGGCAAAATTACCAGCCGGACCAGCTTTTCCCACCAGACATGAACATGCTGTTCCCCCTTTCGAGCCCCGGACAATCGCATCACGGTATGGTGGATCCGGCCCTTCGCCACGCGCCAGGACCACAACAGCCCCAGACAACCCAGTATACTCCCGTCAGCCTTCATCAGGCAGCCATGCCACCACAGCAAACACATCCGACGCCGCCGCCACCGCAACATATGGCAAACACTATGCATCATGAAGCAGCAATGCATCCACCAGGGTCGAACGGACTTGCGCCACATTCGCACCCGTCACAACTGGGCCAACCACAATATCAAGATCCTGCTGCCTGGGCACAATTCCAACAAGCGGAAGCTCATCGTCGGCCTGACGACACGTGGTCGCAGCATTCAGGATCGGCCCAGAGTGGAGGAGTGCCGACCACTCTAAATGTGGATGATTGGTTTCAGTTTTTTGGTATACCCAACAGCGATATGGCTGCCATGCACGGACAGTTCTGAGTAAAAGCTGCTTGAGTCGTTTCTCTGCGTCTATCGGGACAATCTGCTTGGGGTAGAAGAGGCGTGGGAGTACAGATATGCCAACGTGAAGTAGGTCAATTTTCTGAATTGTGAGAGGCAAAGCAATCTTTCACGTGGTGAAGAGTCTCCGAAAGAGGTGGAAGCGATGCATATGTAGGTATAAGGGGGTATCGTTATGGTCATTGTCAATCGAGATGGTCCATTTTCTAGCGAAGACATGGCATGGCTTGTGAGTCGTATCCATCGCCAAGGCTCGAATATGATATTGGGCACATCTAGTGCTTCCTTTGGTCACCTTTCTATGTGCACCTTCTATGTAAATTGCTGCAGTCGCCCGACGTTGTGAACTGATATTTGGTATGCTGCAGACACAGTAGTCGTGTTGAGGCTGCGAGGAATCGCAGATTGGTAGATCGACGTGGCTAGAAGCGCCTTACAGCATCGCGGAGGATTAACCGAAAGATAACTTGATCGCAGGGGGTTTGGCGCCACGGCAATGAAACAGGTTCACTTCACGTCATTAAACGCGGCCCCACCACGACCCCAAGCTTAATCCCTGACAGAAATCTACCCCATAAACAAGAGACAGAGGCAGGAACATGTGTTAGCCAAAAGATGCTCTCCTTACAACCTGTCGCACAACATTCCAACAAGACAATCGATAAGCCTCCCATCTGAAACATGAATGGCCAGGCGCCACCAGGCGAAAGAATGGAAGACGCAGGTGAAGGCACAGGAGGAGAGGCGACTTTCCTGTCTCGGAACATGAATGCTCTGTCTATAACTCCTGTCCCGAGAGACACTGTCGAACCCTCACATGCTTCACCCACTGTGTCCAGGAGGACATCGATGAATTTCAACATGAGAGTACCCCTTAGCCCATCCAGGACTGGCTCGCCTCTGCCCATATCATCTCCAGGACATTTCCGCAAGACTTCTGGAGGTCAACACAACAGGAGCCCCTCTTTTTCCGGCCCAAAGGTGACAAGAAAGAGTTCGAGCAGCTCTATGACCAGCGTAACCTCGTCGCCAGCAATGTCGTCGCCTCGAAGACCTCCGTCGTCCATGGACCTGGCGCGCGCGCCTTCCGCACTCTCGTCTTACTCCAACGTTCTTCCCTCCCAAAAAGAGGAAGCTGGCCCCCCGGTCGCAACTGCCGCATCTGTCGCTTCCGAATTCTTCGCCAAGGATATAGCAGCGCATGAAAACGAGACGGCGACTGCAGAGACGGTTGTTATAATACACGATGCCTGCTATGGACATCGTTTCTCCCGACCCAAGACCACCAAGTCGTCGTTGAGCATGATTGTGGAGAGACCGGAGCGCATACTTGCCTGCGCACTAGGAGTGTCGGCAGCATATGTCAGGCTTGGTTCCCGCCACAAAGGAGGAAGTTACCCACCTCACCCTGACAGGAACCACGGCGCCCAACCTCCTTTCAAGATTCGAAAGTCTTCGCGCTCGATTGGCATCACCTCACCAGCAGTCGTCGCTGTGCATGGAAAGAAATGGATGGAAGAATTGAAGTTCATGTGCGACTCCGCCGGCGCTAGGTTGTCATTGGGAATGAAAGAGTTGGCGAGGCAAGATGACTTTCCTCCCTCGGACACGGAGAAGCCGACCTTCCACGAGGGCGATTTGTATCTTTGCGCCGAGTCGCTCGATGCGCTCGAGGGTGCCTTGGGTGGCGTGTGCGATGCGGTCGACCAGGTCTTTGCACCGACTGCAGATTCGCCGAAACGCGCGTTCGTCGCCATTAGACCCCCTGGCCACCACTGCTCGTCAGATTGGCCATCGGGATTCTGCTGGATCAACAATGTCCATGTCGGCATTGAGTACGCGGCGCAGACTTACGGACTCACTCACGCTGTCATTTTTGACTTTGACCTCCACCATGGCGACGGATCTCAGGATGTTACCTGGCAGAGGAACACGAAGAGCGCCGGCATGCCCAAAAGTGCACCCTTCAGCAAGAAAACAGCCATCGGATATTACAGTATGCACGATATCAACTCTTATCCGTGTGAATGGGGCGACAAAGAGAAAGTCCAGAACGCAAGTCTCTGTATAGACAACGCGCATAACCAGTCCATCTGGAACGTCCATCTCGAGCCCTGGACGACCATGGACGAATTCTGGGACCTGTACGAAACCAAGTATATCGTACTTTTGGATAAAGCCAGAGCGTTCCTCAAGCGTCAGACCCAGCGAATAAAGGCCACGCCAAAGCAGGTCCCTGCCAAAGCTGCCATCTTCATTTCTGCAGGATTCGACGCAAGCGAGTGGGAAGGTGCGGGCATGCAGAGACATGCAGTCAACGTGCCTACTGAGTTCTATGCACGTTTCACCAGCGACGTGATCAAGCTCGCCCAGGAAGAAGGGACTGCCGTGGATGGTCGGGTCATCTCCGTTCTTGAAGGAGGTTACAGTGACAGAGCTCTCACCAGTGGCGTTCTCAGCCATCTGTCAGGACTTTGCCAGTCGCAAGACGGTCCTGCATCGAATGAGGTTGTGTCTGCCGTTCAGAGAATGAACATCGTTGCCATGGGAATCGACAAGCCTGTAGAAGTCAAGAGCGAGCAGGCTTCTGGGTACAACGTTGACTGGTGGCACATATCAAATATTACTGCGCTCGAGAATTATATCACGCCTCCACCACCCCCACCACCGCCAACCAAGCGAACTGGAAAGCTGCCGACCTATGCGACGCCCACAGAATCATTCACACAGAAAGTGGTGGATCCGGTAACCTTCAAGCGAACAATATCAAGTACTCTCCGCGCAGCACCCGTGTCACCGCCCAGATACGTGCCGCCGCCTGAGGTGAACTGGATAGTAGCCACGCACGAGCTTAGCAAGCTTCTGATTCCAACCGACAGGCAGACCAAGAGCTACAAGCCAGAGGATCTTGCCCCAGTCAGAGCAAAGAAGGAAAGAATGTCGGGTCCTGCCGCAATACCTGTTGATACAGGCCGACAGCTCAGAGGTCGTAAACCCAAGCCTCCTGAAGAGGCGCCCACTTCCGCTCCGGACATGGATATTATCACGGATGCGCTGAGAAGGCAGACAATTCACGACCTGCCAGGGCACAATTCTGCCGATGTGCCAATACCTTCAATTGAACGTCCCCCTACGCGGACAGCCAGCAGATTGAGTCAAGTGTTCAGCTCCAAATCGGCTGGTCAGGAACGTAGGTCTACAACGCCAGTTCCAGCGCGCGCGAGCTCGCGAGCATCTACCAGAGAGCCCATCCAGGCCAAAGCTCGCAATCCTCGTGGACCAACTATAGCACTGAAACAAGAATCGCGGACAGCCTCGCCAGTGCCTCGCACACCCACGAAAGCGCTGGCGAATCCCTCATCGGGCAAGGTGAAAGAGAGCGCAGCGGTAGCTTCTCTTGGGAGCAGTGTTACGGAATCTCAAAGCTCCGACCGTCAACCTGTGGCTGGACCTAAGCGTATAATGCTTAAGCTCGGCACAAGAGAGCAATCGGAACGCAAGACTCAGGAGCGACTGGAGGCAGAGAAGAAGCAGCAGCAGCAGCAGCAGCAGCAGCAGCAGCAAGAAGAGAGGGCTAGGTCGAGACTCATGAAAAGGCCTTCTGATAAGGCCCCGGTACGAAAAGACGTCGACATGGCGCAAATACATGCGGAACCCACAGCCCCACCGCGACTTGAGACAAAAGTCTCATCCAATGCAGTGAAACAAGAGTCGGCATCGCCTGTTCCGGACTTCACAGTGCGCCAGCCCTCACCTGAGAAAATCATCGAGCCCGCCTCTGCTGTGTTGGAGCTGCAGGACTCGGCACTACCGAAGCAACTGATAGACGATATATCTACGCATCTAGCATCGGGGACTTACCTGGAAGATGACAACCGTCACGCAGTGTCCCCGCCTGTATTCACACCAACATCCATGTCTCAAATCCACACACCGACAGAGAACATAGATATCTACCCTTCGCAGGGCCGTCAAGGATTCAACAATGGGAACAACAATGGATACATACAATACGAGTTCAACCCCAGATCCACCGAAGTCGACTCTCAGTCACAGCCAAGCCACCCAGATGGCAACAGCAACATGGAGAATGAGCAGGGAGACATCAGGTCCATGATCAAAGAGAGCATGATAGTCCACCCAGACATGGTTGTCTCTGACGCAGTAGCCTCGTCATCATTCGCACGACCAGACGGTAGTAACGCAGGCCAAGACGATGGTGCTGCGTTTGATCCTAGAGGATGGCAACAACATCCCCATGGAAGAGGCGTCAGCAGGGATCAGCTCCCCGTGTTCAGCAGCACCGGCGCCATTACCTTTGCACCTACCCGTCCGGCCTCGAGACCTGCAGGCGGAGAAGAATAAGAGAGTAATGGAGTTACACAACAATTAAATAAAAGGACTAAAACGAGGGGTCAGCAACCAATAATCGCGGAGAGAAAAGACAATCAAAAACCGGGACAATCAGAACATCGCTGAGTTCCAAAGGGAGGCGTTCTCAGGGGAGTCTTTCATCAGGTGGTATGCTATGACACATGGTTTTGGGGTAGGTGAGCACGGCTAGCATTGACATAATCGTGTCTCAGTGGTCGGATCGAGGCTCTTTGCTCGTGTTGGACACTTCGAGTGGCTTTGTTTTGCGTCACTTTGCCTTTGTGGAAGTCACCGCTTTTTTCATTTACTTAGCCTTGGTTATATACACAGTAGGTAGGGGTGGTTAAAGTGGTAGTCTTGGTGATAATCAACAGCGGTAGTCGTAGTAGTCGTAGTCAATAGTACACACTGTCTTCTTCCCAGATTCAATCTCTGCACATGAGTGACTTACTAAACAGAATCGTGGCAGTCTGGTAGTCAGTCAGACGGCAGGTAAGTCTGCCTGGTTTGAATTGGTTTTATTTTGATTTGATCTGGGTTGTATTGATGTGATTCTGCGCTGATCGATTACTCCAACGCTCTGCTACCCCTACTCCAGTTGTCCCCTTCTGGGCTCTTCCGCCAATCTCCTTGCGCGCTTTGGGCACGTCAACGACACATCTTTACTCCAGGCACGATACCGAGAGTCTCTTGTCCGGAGGAACGCAAGGAGCTCGACTGCGCTGCGCTCTCTGTCATTGTTGTGTCGAGTGTCGAGTGTCGAGTGTCGAACATCGAGTACCCAGTACCCAGTAGTTTCTGGAGTTTCGATCGGCATGTATGCGTACACGTGGTACATACGTGATCCTCGACCACGCAAGTTCTCCTTTTGGATTTTCCTTCTGCGAGCCTGGCGTCATGGCCTCTTGGAGGTTGCTTAGAGGGGCATGCGTACGATGGGCGAGAGGTTTCTTGCTTGAGCCTTTTGGTCTGTGGAATGTTGGGGCTCGTTGTCGCGAATTGACGGATAGATGGATAGATGGGAAATTAGGCTTCCTGCCTGATTGATGGGTTGGGAATCGCAATCGGTCATTCACCTGGTTGGTTGGCTGGATTGACTTGGACTGGTTTGTGCTGTTGTGATACACTGAGACTGGAATTCGTCACGCCTTAGTGTCGTTCTTGACAGGGCAGATGTTCTGCTGAATCATATGAGATGCTGTGCGTTTCGAACCATGTCAATCATGTTCATCGCACAGCAGTGGCAGGCGGAAATCTCTTGGCACTCAACAAGACACCCTTGACACCACGGATCTCCGCCTTGAACGCAGCGACAGCATCGTCCTTCTTGTCGGCGCCTCTCGGCGTGTTGCTGCCTGGCAGAGTATATGCGCTATCATTAGTGAATTGATAAGACGGAGGCGAATAGATCATGTCGTCCAGAGACTGTCTGAAGTCGGCAATGTCGTTGTGCATGTCTTCGTTTGTGGAGCCGTTTGTCTCCGAGTGCTGCAGTAGTTCGTCGAGATGTGAGTGCAGGATCTTGAGGCGCGTTTCTTGCTTTGTCAGTGTAGTTTCTGGGGATCCGAGGGATGATGATGACGAATCGTCCCCTGGAGATGGTAGAGACGAGGTCTGTGTGCCGATGTCGCGATGGAACAGCTCCGTGGGGTCGGATACTGTGCTTTCGGCGTCGTCGTCGTTGTCGACGTCGTCTGGGTTGTCGAGTCCCGCCTTCGGCTTGGTCGTAGTAGGCACCTCTGACACCAAGCCGCTGAGCCTTTCCGTGATCTTGGTCAAGCCTGAAGAAGTGTGCGAGGCAAAGTCATGGCGAGCTTCAGTGAGATTCTCCGTCATGGGAGCAATGAGGAACTGCGACAGACCGTATATCGTGGCGGCCAGACCACCGGTGATATACGCGGTGCATAACAGACGGCTGACCGTCACCAACGGCGGCGGCTTCTGCGGTTGTACGAGAAACTCGGGATATGTCACGATGGGCGGGATATCTTTTGGCAGGACCGGTGCCGGTGACTGCTTTGCGGAGCTGTTTTGAAATTCAGAGGGACTGAATGAGGAAGGCACGCTGTCGGCCAAGACCTCGTCGATGATATCTCTCGACACCCCTTTTGACACGAGGAAGCTGCATTTCTTTTCTGTTGGTTCGCCTTTGACACCGGGATCGTTCAGGAATTGGCGGACTTGGTCGATGACCGTCTTGCTTGCATCGAACTCTTGTTTCGCTGCTATATCAGAGCCGTCCGTCGTTGCGGCGTTGTTAGGCGCCTGATCTGGCTCGGTGGGAGAGCTTGGTGTCTCTTTGCTGGCTTCAAATTCCTGTCTTGCTGCCACGTCTGAGCCATCCGTGCTGGGAGTATTATCGGACGCTGCGTTGCCTGTTGTATGTTTGGGTGCGGTCTCGCTGGCATCGTGTCCTTGTTCGGCGGCATCTCTCGATATGTTAGGGTCAACGCGACTGTGACCACTACTTCCATGAGAATCAGCCTCCAGCTCGGGAGCTGCGCCAACCTGGTCAGGATCTGACATGTTTGTGGTAGCTTTACTGTTAGTCTCGGCGGGTGTCAATGGCTGCTGTGCACGTTGCCACGCAGGTATGGCAGGTCGTGGCTTCAACCGGTCGGCCATGATTCAGAGATGCTTGAGAGATTCGCTCGTGATTGTTGTTTCTGGCCGTCAGAGATAAGTGCTGTGATCAAGGTACCTTATGCCAGAGCAACACGCTTGATCACAGACCCGGATCGATGTCATACCTTACCTTCTCCTCCATCTCATCAACACTAAACGCCGAGCCGAGGTCCGGGGCCGATGGTATAGAGGTGGCTGACTAAGCGCGCGGGCGACCAGCTTTGAGCGGTACGCAATTGGACATTGTATCGTATCGCAGGCTGGGGATGGAGCTGCGTCTATGAAGCCAATCGCATTTGCAACAACATTCACATCTACGATTGCATCACTGAATATCCAGACATGTCCTTTCAATCGGTCAACAAGCGACAAAAAGGTCCCGACGGTGCCCCCACAGCGCGCTCTGACATGGGGAGTGCCTCCCGATCCAATGGTAGTAGGTATGTCAGACAGAATTTCTTTGTTCTCTCGATAGTCTTTTCCTGTTTCTTTCTTTGGTATCACATGCGCCACCTGGTGCAACAAGTGCCGATGGCAGCATGCCTAGGCGACATGGAAAGCCATACACCCATGAGGGGTGTGTGCGTCGTGAGTGTCGTGCAAACATCCGAGACGATGCTGTTCAAGTTACGTGACTGTCACACGATTGATAAGAGGAAGGGGGGAAATCAGCCTGATGTGTTGCCTGTGCCTGAGCCTGAGCACATTCCTCGCTTCGTAGATTGGATTGACAGTGTCGCGCTTCCATCATCCACAATCCCATCTGTTCTTGCTCTGCGCCCATACCATTGATATAACCACCACCTCCTGTCAATACCGTCTGCTCCCGCCCAAATGCCACCGACGCGCTCCCTTCGCCCGCGTAAGCCAGAACTAACCAGACCGACTGACAGCCCACCCGCACGTTCATCCGCGACAATCCAACACTCATCGTCAAACACGGCATCACACCCGTCGATAAGGCTGACAGTCAAAGCTCCCCCGAGCAAATTACGCCAGGCAATCTCCGGCAGCGATCTGCCATCTGACTTCAACAGACAAGATGCCGACTCCGAGACTCCTGATCCCCCTCCACGACCGTCAAGAGCGACACGAAATCCACGAACCGTCGTCGAGCCAGACAGTGACGACGACGACGACGACGACGACGACGACGACGACGACGACAATGAGAACGACAATGACGAAGACGAAGAAATGGAGGATGAAGAAGACGACGAAGACGGCGAGGATGAAGACGCAGACGATGACGACGAAGACGAAGAAGCCGGCGTCGACGACAGTGACGAAGAAGACGCAGAGGGCGATGAACTCGACATGGACGAGCCGCATCCTCCGCCACCGGTCATAGTCACTGCTCCGACTACAAGTAAAACCAAAGGCAAGCAAAAGGCCGACATAGCCGTGGCACCTCCACCCGCAAGGGGTCCCCTCAAGTCTGTCGAACAGAAAGAAGCAGAAGACGATGACGAGCTATCCGACCTGGACGACGAAGAGGAGGTCCTCGACGAAGACGTAGAAGAAGACCGCGAGGAGAGCGATCTGGACGACGACGAAGAAGGCGTCACGCGAGACGGCACTCCCGACCTCAGCAAGTTGACCCGAAGACAACGAGCCGCCTACGAAGACAGCAGGGAAGAAGGGGATCTGATGGCCTTGTCCAACGAAGCTCAGAAGAAGAAACACTTGACCGCCGAGGAAATCTCCATGCGTAGAGCCGAGATGGCCAGACGCAGAAAGAACCTATCAGAGAAACGTAACGAAGAAGAAAAGGTAAACCCCGATCTCGCATATCTTTTTCCGTCAAGCATCCCCCAGCTAAACCTGCTCCCCAGATGGACACAATAAACAAGCTCCTCAAAAAGCCCGCTCCAAAACGACGCACGCGCGCCGAGATCATCGCCGCACAAGCCGCCGCCGACGCCACGCCCTCGGAAGACGAAGACGGCGAGCTGCCCAAACCCACCCCGTATCTCGTCCGCTACGTCCAGAACAGCAAAGGCATCAGACTCGGCGTGCCGGAGGAGTGGCTCGAGAAAGACCAGCCGCTCGGAGACGCGCTCAGGACGGGCTGGGCGGGGCCTAGACGGCGGGGGGCGGCGGCGGCGAGGTTGATCGAGGAGGTCTCTTGATGTTTCTCTACTGTCGTCCTTCTTGTTGCAGTTCGTGACCTCGTCGATGAGGGTTCAGAGCACTCGAGGTTGTGCAGGTATGCAGGTTCGGCACCAGCTATAGAGAGGGGGCACAGAAGAACATGACGGTGTCCGAAGTCATGACTAAATTGTTATAATTTCCCTTGTTTCCTTGACTTTATCCCAGTGACTTTGATGACTTTGGTCCTGTCTACTCGCCATCATAATCGCAACATGCCAGTGAGAGGATTAACATAACCGCCCAGCCAGCTTCAATCATGTTCGAAACCCACTTTCACATGAGCCACTTACTAACAACAACTCTCATTTCTCCGATGACGATAGACACCACGAATCTCAGTGAAGCAAAAGCGAGAAAGAGAGAATCACTCAGGAACAACATACTGAAAGGCGAGAGGTTGACATCATCGTCTTTTCATACATCCTGCCACTTCATCATATACTGTATAATCTCTATCCCACTAATTCTATGACGCCAACTCAGGCTGACAATGGTATAACAAGGAAGAATAAAACAAAGACTCGCGTGAACCCCTCGCTGAAACACAATGACCCATGAAATAGGCTATGAGAATAGAAATGGTAAGATGCTCTGAAAAGTAGATGAAAATTGGGAAAGAAAAGGAAGAGCTCTCCTGTGCTTCGTTGAGCAGATATGCTTTTTTGTGGGAAGGGGAATGGGGAGTGGCGATTGACTCTCTCTCTTTTCTCGTCTTCTTGCTTCCCTCTTTTCCTCTTCCCGCGCTCTTTCGGGACGAATGAGAACAACATGGACACGAAAGATAATAAAATGCCATGGGCCCTAATGCGCCGAGCGGCGAAAGAATAGAAGGAAATGAAACAGCGAGAGGTGGCACAAGAAACGCGACGTTAAGTTGATGGCTTCCGCCCCGGAGGCGGCTCGAGATATGCGCCGCTTTCGGGCGGCGTTCGCGATGCGGATCCCAGGACCACAGAGTCTCCTCTTACGTCGCCACCACGGATCCTGACGTGGTATCTTCTCACATCCTCCGGGTCTCGCTCCCATCCATGCTGATGCAGATCCGAGGGCAGGCCCGACTCTCCGGATTCCAGATTGCGCAGGCTGTGTTCCTCGACGTCGATGGTGGTTTCGGTGCTGATGCCCCCATGCGCCGGGAATTTGCCGCCGTTGATGCTTCCGTTGCCCGTGAGTTCGCGCTCGTCGCTGTCGACACTGATGCTGCTTTCTAGTACCCCTCTTTTCTTATGGCTGCGCAACGTGTCGAGTGCGAAACTCCGGTTCGTCGAGATCTTTGTACCGCTTTTTGTGGTACTGCTGCCGCCTGGCACTCCTGATGCGGTATTGGACCGTGCATTCGTGCCGTGGCCGTAGAATCCGAGTTTTGAGCCCAGTCCTCTTGTGCGGGAATTGTGGTGACCAGAGCTAGAGTAGGCGCGCGCGCCGGGGGTGAAGGAGCGAAGCATGGGGAAGGTTTCGCGGAGCAGAGGCCAGATGAGTGGGAGATTCGTCACCCAGACCGCGACGCTTGATTCTCGCACATACCACAGCATATAGACCGTGCTATATAGATCTGCGAGGTTGAAAACTTTGGTGAGAATTGCAGCTATGATGATGAAAAGACCCATGCCGAAGATGCCCACCAAGACAACTTTCTGCTTAACCGGTAGCGTCGTGTTGAGTAATAGTGGTAGAGATATTGCCAGCATAAAGGCATCGGAGCTGATATTGAAGCACGCCTGCGTTATAGCGTAGTTCTGCAGCGTTGTGCATTGGGCTACCACAAGTTTAGTATGCCTAATGTGTCAATAGATGTGATCAGGCGATGCTTACGGTTCGGTGGAGGCATTGCCCAGTAGCCTGTGAACGGCCTGCATGCAAGGAAAAAGGCGAGCTGCGTTCCAACATAGCCGGCAGCTACATAGACCGCCAATGCCTTGACAAACAATTGGTGCTTGAGCTGCAGCGTCAAGCGCGTATAGATGAAAAGCATGCACACTTTGAGCGTGTAAATCATGTTCAACATAGACTGAGCAGAGTAGTCAGCAAGTGTGTCCATACGGCAGAAGCGCAGCCCTTACTTGTTCCGAGAGAACGACAATTTTAGATCCCTTTATTCGTTCTTTGATTTCTGAGGGGCTGAAAGTGTCGAACTCGTCCGGCGGATAGAGATTGCTTCCGCCGCCAGCGGCAATGACATTCAGACAAACCACCAATATAGTGTACCAACCCTACATGATTCAGCGACCAATTCGAAAGATATACAGCCAAAGAGACTCACCGCGGCCACCCACATCAAATAGTCATCCGGCGCCAGGCCTTTGATCCCATTCCGCCGTATCCGCGCAAACCTGATCAGAGAATTCAGTAACATGTTATGGTACTCGAGGCTTTACGAATAACTGCACTTACGATCTCAACATTATGAATAACATGCCCAAGGCGTACATAGTCCAAGACTCCCTTGTGAGTTCATCTTGGAAACTCTTGTCGAACGACAAAGTCTCTTCTCTCCCAAGAATGAACATACTGAGATAGACAGCAGCTCCCAGCCGCAACGATCCCGGGGATCGACCTTGTAGTGATGAACTTGCTTAGCTTGAGATGTCAATGGAGAAAATAGAAAAGGTATGTCGCAATAGAGCTATGACATGTCCATGGATATCTGGGCGAGCGGTGTGTAACGCTGATCCCACTTCACTGCGTAGAGAAGTATATGCTACGGGCTGGGAAGTGAGCAAACCGTCTGAAGCATGGGATGTCGATGCAACTGCTATTGTACCTGGAAACGATCACCGTTTTCCATAGGTAAGCCACACTGAGACCACGCACGACGTCTAGCCATTCCAAGGCTGTTAGCATTGATGTATTGATGATAAGGGAATTTTGTAGCCCTTACTGTTCTTGGTTCGTGCGGGTCCTGGTGAGTGCGGCTCAAGGTGAGCGCGACTCAGCTCCCTAATGGTGTACCGCGGTTCGAGAATGCCGCACTGCCGCTATCATCCTTCCAGCATGCCTAGATAGGGCAGGGTCGCAGTGTAATTGATTCTGAAACTGCAATGGCAATTCCCCTTTCTTGCATGAGCTCGGTCAGAACATGATCTCGCGACATTGACCTCAAGGTTCAGCCTTCAGCAACTTCGGAGGTTAGGTCGACCTGATCGTCTTCTGGTGGCGGCTAGAGTCAAGGTCCGGCCGGTACTGAAAGAAGGGTGCAGGGGTCAACGACCTACAATAGCCCCTAAGCCAAAGTAAGGTCCGTGATTGTTCTATATGGAAGAAGAAATTCAAAACGGCTTCCAGGATCATTGGCTTGCAATAGTCCCAGACCCATGCCCACAAAACAGAAGTTGCAACGCCAAAGGTTATGCAGCGTCATGCCGTGAGACACAGGATCGTCCAAAGCACGAGTCGAGTAACAAATGCTGTCGCAAGCAGCATATTGATGGATTCCATGCGACTGGAAGCCGTTTAGCACATTGGCGCGATCAAGATCTGGTCAAACACTCAATGACTCGCAGGCATTCTTACTCAGCCGTAGATCCCTGCTGTCGCGAGACCAAGCTCATTTCCAGTTGACTTGTCCAGAGTTCGACGGCATGCTGAGTCGGTATCAAGAAGTTCTACTTGCAGGCGTAGCGCCGTAATTGGATGCGGGCACTACGCGTGGCATTGGCTGCTAATTCTGCGAGCCAAAACTCTAATTGCACAAACTCTATTCTGGCTGTTGGTCCCTACTGAACGTGGGGAGGACGTTCCCATCCAGACTTTGTGCAATGGCCATATCGCGTGATCCGCTTGGTCTTATCTACGTCCCAAACGTATGTCTTTTACGTGCAACAATGTTCCATGTCCAATCGTATTTATTCCAAGTTGTTGAATTGTCGGATCTGCACTGGAATGTGCCGAGTCGGACTTCTTTCGAACGACTCAGGGTCTGTTGACATAGATTTTGACATAGATGTGAACGCAACGTCTATGTCGGACCCTCGACAAGGTTCCAGCTATCAGGCGAGGTCATCGCCCTCGAACTTTTTTGTGTTGGACAGTCTACTGTGTGATTAGCATGATCGTAGTCGTAGCCGATGGATCATCTATTCCACGTGCACATACTGGGCCCGAACGCCTGTTCCACTATCACTATCAGGGATATATCCCCGAGATGATGTACTCGTACATGCGGCCAAGCAGTCGGTCCTGTCCGATTCCATTCTTCTATAGCCGTCAGGACAGGATCAGGTCGCGAATAGATTGGGCTCGTGTTGCACTGCACATACAATTGGACTCGTCAAATGTTTAGTGCCGAATGGTCTGCGCTCTCTTGAGGATTCCCTCGGTACTTTGGTCAGATTGATTGATATCTGCCACATGTCTGTTCAGGTCGTGTTTCTTGTATTATACGGGCGACCACTCCACTGTTGATGCTACACACGGGCCAAGCCTGAAGATCATCTACGGCAGGACTTCGTTGCTAAACGTACTTCGAGACGAAGCATACGGGACCTTACTCCGAGCTTCGCAAAGAGCGTGTAGAGTCGGAAAAGTCCAACGCTATTAATCCTATGCTCTCCACTAATCGTCCGTTATGGAAACGTTGAGCCTTACTCGTACGGAAAGAGAGGCAAACGTTCTTGTGGAGAACCAGCTTCGTCGAGTAAGACACCTTATACTCCATCCAATCACAGCTCTCATTGCATGTGAGATTTCAAAAGCCAGAGCCTCTGCACGGAGAGTCAGCACTCGGTATGGGAGAATACTGCAAAAATATCATCGATAAAGTCTCGATTAAAACATAATGAGTCGAGCAGCTTCATCCTGACACGTCTTGGTCGATCTGGTGATCGCGTCAGTACTTAAGGTTCAGTGAACTCTTCATCTATCTGCTCGCCTCGGTCAGTCTTTCTGATCCTGACGCAGAAAGCCAGACCGGCGCATGCAGCGTAGAAAATGCCTAGACAACAGAATGGTAAGCCTGCTCCACCATCACCTATGTTCAGGCCCACTTTGAACAACCAGGCGAACAATGGACTTCCACCCATCATGCCAACTGTGTCCACAACACTGATAACAGTATACAATTTTGCGACATCGCTAGGAGCGACAAGGCTTGTCATGACCGTGCGTAGAAACGTAGCATAGCCACACCCTAGAGTGAGCACGAGTAAAGACCCCACGAACATGGCAATGGTCGGAGCTAAAGCAACTAGCAGCCATCCAAAGCATGTCAGTACGGTCAACGCTTGGGCTAGGACAAGATCTCTCTGCTTGGCATTGTAACCAAATTTGCTCAGCAACAGCTTCGCAACGATTGGTGTCAAGGCAAGGCAGATAGGGACCGTGAAGCCAGCTCGAAGTGACACGTAGAACGTAGCTCTAGTGAGAGACATGCGATATCGTGTACTCGCATATTGCAACAAAAGTACTGTCGTCCACGATGTCGAGTAAGACTGGAAAGTGAATGTAGCAATGAGGCCCGACACACGCCAATCTGAGAGAAGGAGTCTACCCATTGCCTTGAGTGGCGCAATCCAGGTTGAACGAGTGGACTCAGCTTCCGGTGGCTCCCTCTGTTGCGTGCCAGAAACTGATGCGTGATGATGGTGGATGGTTTCCGGAATAAAGTACATCAAAAATATGGAGAAAGTAAGAGCAGCCAGTCCCGAAAATAATGGTATCCAAGGATCAATCACCATCAAAGATGCTGCAAGAGGAGGAATAACGAAGCTCATTGCAAGGGTAGCCGCGTGTGTTTGGAGGAAAACGGTGGCTCTAAGTTCGCTTCGTGGTCAGCAAGTCTATGTATGCCTTGCAGACATCAGCTACAACCTACCTGGACTCTTCTGGGACCAAGTCTGACAAAAGCGTCAGGAATAGAGCGGTGACCACTGTCGAGGAGCCCCCCATGATTCCGTGTAACGACGATAACCAGATAAGCCGG
This sequence comes from Neodothiora populina, assembly GCF_041146345.1. Lineage (NCBI taxonomy): Eukaryota > Fungi > Ascomycota > Dothideomycetes > Dothideales > Dothioraceae > Neodothiora > Neodothiora populina. The sequence continues at coordinate 96,452 of NW_027191408.1, read as the reverse complement.
ATGTCGAAGAACTGCCAGAACCAACCTGCGCGGATGTCAGCAAGATTTCCACGAGATGCCACAAGGTTGCCCATTTCCTGCCTGCCACATGTAACACGTACAGACGAACATGATCCACGCTGCGCACAGTGGGAATGAAGATAGACCAAGCAGTATCACGGGCTTCCTCCCCCAGCTGTCTGCTAAGATCCCAAAGGGAATCGCAAGCAACAGAGCTTCCTACAGCGTTAGCTTTACATTCTGCTTTCGAAGGCATGGTATGCTTACAAGGTATGCCATTGAAGAAGGCTAGATTGCCCATTAGAGCTGCCACATCTGCCTGTACCTCGGGAATCTTGCAGAGTGCCTCACTCACACCACCAATCGCACCAGGTCCTACCACGTCTCTACCCTGAAGCAGCTTAGAGCTATCATGGACTTCCCAATATTTGTAACAGTATATGCTTTCATATACGCGCGTGAAGGGCACTTCCATCAACTGATCGCCGATCTGTAGCAAGATAGCGAGCAGTATACATATGTATACAATGCCGCGTGGGTTCGTCACTAAGTGAGGGTGTGGAATGTCGAGGCTACCACTAGCGATGGATTCTGAGATCTTGTGGTTGATCAGTGGTGTCTCTTCAGTCGTCGAATCACTCTGAACATGGACAACGTCTTTAGACATTGTTTCGACATTCCCGTTCGACGGCACAAGACTCTCAGATGAAATGGACGTCCCACCCGGGCTCTTCTTCATAATGCAGAGGGGCGACAGAATTGCAGAGAGGAGCAATTGGATTATGGTGCAGTTGTGGGCACAGCCTAGAATGCTCCAAACTGCTTACCTCACTTCAACATACTGGTGACCCAATTGTTCGAAGGGAATCGTAAATAATAAGGGGTTGGGAAAGAATATGGTGTGCCTAAGGTATGTTCACATGCGGTAGGTGAATGATAGACGATAACGCATCGTCCGCGGTATAACGTTTCAGCTAGCCCTATCTCGGAGTTCGCATCCACTTCCGCTATACGAACACCGAAAGCAACACCAAGACGTCAACAATTGTGATGCCTAGATGTACCTTAGCGATCGCCGTATCTGTGATGTTTCGAAACAATCTTGATCCTATCATCAATCTGTGATTTGATGCAAGAATTGCCTGCATTGTACAACCCAATGCGAAATACTCTCCCAGCGCAATATGCACCTCCACATTACGGGGTAATTGCTTTTTCAGGATGTGCACAGAGATGAAACGCTTGTGCCAAAACTGCACAGCATGCCGCACCGCAAACGAAAAAGATATCGTGCGTAATAATGGGCAGATGTAGAACACTGTGTAGCAGAATACCTATGTTTCGCATACCAGATGTAATTGAAAGAAGCTTTTTACGTTACGTTTCCCCATACCTTACCTGTGCTTCGAAACGGAGAGACTTCCCGCCATGTATAGCGGTACGGCTCGTAGAAGTCATTATGTAAAAATCAGAAACTCTTACTCAACACCCGTTACCTACAGTCAATGCTTGTTGCAACTTCACTCCCTGATCGCGTGCTGAACTTCTTGATGCTCTTATACTAGTACTTGCAGTTGATCGGACATATTCGAAAAACATATGCGGTAACGATGGCTGGAGGAGGTAACGAATGGTCGATGTACTCGGTCAACTGAAGCTCGATCGGAAAGACTGTACGTAACGTGAAAGATCTAGAATTAAAACATGAAGCGGGTATACGAGAGAAGAGCAAACTATTGTACACCTTGAGTGTACACGCCTACTATCTTTGGTCCAGGGTATTTGTGTGCACCATAGACCAGCCACCAAACACTGATGAGGACAATGATGCCAACAAGAATGACTGAGTTCCAGTTCATCAAGCTGATGTCGGCTGTGACAGGCATTCCGTATGCTAAATAACATTGTTAGCTCAGGCCATGCAACTCGAACCGATGGAGACTTACGGAAGCAAAACATAGTGTCGAAAAAGATGATCAACACACAAGAAATTGCGTTGATGGCATATCCAAGTTTGCCCATGTGAAATGGGCCTGGTTTGAGGTGTTTGCGTCCGGTCAAGAGGTTTGGGAAGATGGCAAGGAAATAACTTGCGGTTGTCAGGATGATGAAGGAGCCAACGAGGTCGCTGAATGCTGTCGCCGAGCCAAGAGAGATAGCTCCGAACCCAGTGACCATGATTGCGGTAAGGACTGTTGCAGGTACAGGGCAGGAGAGTCTCTCGTCGACCTTGGAAAAGAATGAGTGGAACGGAGTCGCTCGGTCACGAGCCAAAGCCCAGAAGATACGGCCCAAGGTAAGGAAAGTGCCGATAACGCAGACCATGACGGAAAGAAACAAGATGAGCAGGAGGCCGAAGGTGCCGCCCTTGCTGCCAGTGGCCTGAGCATATGCCTCGGCAAGAGGAAAAGAGCCCGAACTGTTCAACACTGCATCAAGATCATTGATGCCATAGAAAACGGCGATAGCGAAGATGAAGGCGGTGATGGTACCGAGCAGGATCTGTGCTCCGACTGCCTTGGGCATGTCGGTCTTGGGGTTTGGTAACTCCTCTGCCATATGCGTGATGGCGTCCGGAGTGCCGATGGTGAAAGCGCCGTTCAACACGCCCGTCAAGAAAGCCACGCCATCTCCCCAACCAGATGTGTTGTTCCAATCCGTCCATACGAAGGCATTGCTTGCATGCTTCTCGGGCATTGCGGCTACGACGATGATGGTGATCAGACCTCCGGCGAGTAACAAAAAGAGCCCGATATGCTGCAGATACGGGATGAAGCGGTTGCCGAAAATACAAATAGCACAACTAAGCCAAGTGACGCACACAAAGGCGACGTAAGTATGCCAGGCCTCGACGACGAAATCATCGTGGAAGACTGCATACATCTGGACCAGGACGTTGGCAGGAATATATGCGATCGAAGCTGCGTCGAAAATCCAGCCAAACCAATTCAACCAACCTGTGAAGAACCCGATGCTCCTTCCCCAGTTAGGGCCAGGTGTGACAGAGGCCCAGTGGTAAACACCGCCTGCGGAAGGCATGGAGGACGTCAACTTCTCTTAGTTAGTGAACCAAGTCCTACTCAAACGCGATATCACTGCAACTAACCTCGGCAATAGACGCGCCAATGAAGCCATAATAGACACAGGCCGTGAGGAATTCATATAGAACGCCAGGAGGACCTCCATTCACTATTCAATCAGTCAGTCAGAGTTAAACGCCCGTGGGAGAACATATCTATTTACCTAGAGAAATGGTCAAGGAACCTCCAAGAGCGACCCATGCATTGTCAATGGTCAAAGCAAGACCACAGATACTGAGCAGGCCATACTGGCGAGTCAATTGATCTCTGTGTCCAGAGGCATTGATGACTTCGCCCTCTTTGGTGACCTCGGAGGTTCGCCTGTCGATGCCGTCTGACCCAGGCGTCACAGCCTTCTCATTATCTATGGTCCTCATTCGTTTCTCGTCATCCGACGAGGTCAATGAAAAGCTCATAGCTTAGCAGCACTCTTCCAGATCTGCGTTACTGATACGATAGAGGAAGGAAGTATTAACAGTATAAGAGGAACTCAAGCCGGTGCTCACGGAGCAACATAGACAAGGGAGATGCGAGTATATGACAAGGCAATAGGCCTTTGCTTTTACCTAAATGCTTCTGTCGGAAGATCAGGCGTGCCAACGGGTTCTTTTAATCAGAACTTTCACTGGACATAGGTCCAGACACAATCTCGTGGCGAAGAGATCGCTTCCCATCTAGTGCCCCTGGTGCACCGCATGCGCGTAGCTAAACACTTCAACATTTAACGAGTGATCCTTATCTCTGACCATCGCGGCTGTATTGTGAAAGCGCTAACTTTCCAAGTGGCTTGAGCTGCCGCGAACTGCGGCCCCGATCATGTAAGGTTTGACCGTTCCATGTCTGTGCGAGACGTGCACGAGCAGAAATCCCCCCCGAGGTTCCGTTTAACGGCAAATGCATCCGCAAGGCATCTAACAAACTCTACTATAGAGCCAAGTATGGTAAATACACTGTACAATATCCACGAATCATATACTGACTCGACTGGCGTTATAGGTGGAGACGTTCGAATGGAAAAGTCTGGTGAGACCCCGGCGGATTCGTACGACGCCGAAAAGAAGCGGGCACTCGACTATGCATGTACGAATCACTATTACAATTGGGTTGGTATTCGCTTGCTAGTATCGCAAGATTACCGAGCTGTACGTGAGCGGCAGAACAAGGTACGCATAGATCGATGCAGCCACAAGACAGCTGCAACACGACAGCCTCTGACGAGCATGACTTGGATGTCTGTTCGGGACAGGAAGGTATCGACATCGAGATAAAGAAATACAGGGACTGGATGAGAGTGATGGTCATTACAATTCAAGCCCGCCAGTCGCATGTCGTGAAGTGTATTAGCGATGGGCCTTAGTCAAATCCAATGATCGCCGCCGATAAGCCCACTTGGGTTTCTGACAAGCCAGGTACCTGACTATGCTGGCCTTAGCGTGTCTCCCCACCCCGGGCTCAACATCACTTCGAGTCGTGGGAATCATCGCACATGTGGCACCTGAAGGTACAACACATTGTCAGTGGTGTTTGCACACCTTGCTCATAGTGTGACTAAAAGTTTCGAGCCGTTGTTGCCCTTGAGAAGGTCTTCCGATATGCAAGGGTGAGCGTTTTGTTTTTTCTATTAGTGTTCGCCGTGCGCTGGCAGAATCTGTGTTACGTGTGGACTTTACATGCACATTCACGAGGATCGCAGAGCAGTGCTAGTCTTCGGCTATACTCATATCAGTGCCTGCGAACCTGATCTCAGTCGGGTTGACCTGCAGAAAGCGGACCACTTGCCCGCTAACCTCGACTTCTCGTAAATGTGTTAAGTGTATGATATGTACAGGTCTGCCCTTCTCTTCCTGCTTCAGCTTTCTTGGTAATCGACTTCGCTGCGTACTGCCTTCAACATGGAAAGCCGTCAAGACAATGTCGCGAGTGCTCACTCATGGCTTCCCAAATTCCTTCGAAGGCCGTCAAAGTCGGATATAAACACGAATGATGAACCCAATGAACATACGACTTTACTGCCGAAACCCGACGACGAACCACCAGCAGGCACTGTTGATACAAATTATGATGATGACGATAGCCAGTCCAAGGTGAAGGCGATCGCAGCCGAATTCTGGGTGCTTTTGAAGGGATCTATCCCAGTCATTCTTGCATACGCCTTGCAGAATTCATTACAGACAGTGTCTGTTCTAGTGGTTGGCCGCCTTTCGCCAGAAGCATTGGCTACAGCGGCTTTCTCATATATGTTCGCAATGGCAACGGCATGGCTTATAGGCCTCGGTGGAACGACTGCAATCGACACTCTGGCTAGTGCCAGTTTCACTGGCAGTAAGGACAAGCATGACCTCGGAATCATCTTGCAGCGCAGTTTCCTGGTCCTTGGACTCATGTATATTCCTGTTGCTGTCTTGTGGCTTTGCTCTGAGCCAGTGTTCAAACTGCTTGGGCAAGACGAATATCTCTCTCGCGATTCAAGCAAGTTTCTGAGTGTCCTTATTCCTGGTGGACTTGGTTACATATATTTCGAATGCATGAAGAAGTACCTCCAGGCACAAGGTAAATGCGCCATCAGCGGTTTGTCATTTGATAGTAACTAATTATCGAGTGCAGAAATTATGCGACCCGGAACTTACGTCCTTCTTATTACTTCTCCTCTCAACGCTGGTCTGAACTATCTCTTCGTGTACACCTTTGAGATGGGCCTCCTAGGTGCTCCTTTGGCGACAGGTATATGTTACTGGATATCCTTCTTCATGCTTCTGGCTTATGCAAGATTTGTTTCGGGATGGGAATGCTGGGGAGGTTGGTCAAAAAGGTGTGTACAGAATATTGGCATGTTTGCCCGACTCGCTCTTCTGGGTGTCATTCATGTTGGTACGGAGTGGTGGGCATTCGAAATCGTGGCACTTGCTGCCGGAAGACTCGGCACTATCCCTCTCGCTGCCCAAAGTGTCATTATGACCACCGATCAGGTCATGAACACCATCCCTTTCGGAGTCGGTGTTGCTACCTCTTCTAGAGTTGGTAACCTCCTCGGGTCCCGAAACGCAAAGGGTGCCGCACGCGCTGCGAACGTTGCCGCATGGCTTTCCATGATCCTAGGCGCAGTGGTTCTGGCTGTCCTCATGGGTGTCAAAAACTTTTATGCAAAGATCTTCAACGACGACGTGGACGTCATCAGGCTCACCGCAGAGGTCATGCCTTACGTGGCCCTCTTTCAGATTGCAGATGGTCTCAATGGATCATGTGGTGGATCTTTACGAGGCATGGGTCGTCAACATGTTGGTGCAATCGTCAACATTGTCAGCTATTACTGCGGAGCGCTGCCCCTGGGCATCCATCTGGCTTTTCACGGATGGGGTCTGGCTGGCCTTTGGGTCGGCCAGTGTATCGCTTTATACATTGTTGGAATCGGTGAATGGGTCATCGTTGCCTGGAGTGATTGGGACAAGCAGGTGCAGAGAGCTTTTGAGCGTATGGATGAAGGGGAGCAGGTCGAAAGCGGACTTACTGGAGATGCCAACGATGTGGATGGCTTCCAGGATGAGGAGCGAAGATAGATAGATCTGCCTTATGTGTGCAATGAAAATTGTTCCAATATGATGTCGGTGTTGCGAGGCCCAATTTTTGACAGCAAATGTCTTTACAACTCACTACTTCCACGTGATAGCGCTACAAATCCCGCGAAGGGTGCTACATATCTGTGATGCTCGTATATAGCTACATTGGTGATCCTCGACCTTTGACACCATTATACCAGCATACTGATTTTGATAGAAACCAAAGCACAAGCATTCACAAGACCATCCCGATGCCCCGAACTAGTTATAGCAAATCGTGATTACTCACTCCACAGTCATGCGATGTCAATGCTATCCCTGCGCATCATCTCATGCACTGTGCTTTGAGATGCGTAGATGGAAGATGTCATAGGTATGTGTAGCTCTTAGTCAATACCGACCAGGGTCGCCCGCCCATTGTAGATCAGCATGATATGTCACCTCCGTGTCTAGCCCGGACGAAGAGGAAAAGAAACACGCGCTCCGACCTTTCTTAACCCGATCCCAAAATTGATAAAACCGTTTGTCGAATGCTGTAATGTTCGCATTCAGCCTTATCGCAGGACAGAGATTGGGTAGTCAGAAGGTCGGTAGCCATCTATCAGTACCTTCCTCGAATCGGGGACAAACTCCGTCTCACCGCATCACTCTGCATAGCTATTCGTGTGTTATGAAAAACAGTGCTAGTGCAGAAGTGTAAGCCCTCGACCAATGACGATAAATGGTATAAAGAGCAAGGACAACACTCCGACGCGATTATGTGGTACAACTCTGGGCCGAAGATCTAAATGCTTCTCGATGCCTTATCAATGCTGCGATTCTGGTATCTTAGCGAAGCTGCGGAGGCGAGATGCAGTAATTGGGGCAGTAACTCCTCGGTACCTGATCTGTACGAACAACTTGGAAACCCAGCCGCTCCGATCGTCGAACGGTTGTGTGGGTGGGGACACAGATATCGTTCACGACGCCGTACCTTATCACCATGTGTCAGCGCGGGGCCGCAGATAGCGGGTCGACTTGCATATTCATTCTGTACTTCTCTTCCATATGCTGGGTTTGGACCTTCGACATGACAGGGATGCGCCAGGAACAATAGACGTCATTGTGGTAAACAGTGATCGTTCCCAGCTCCCAAGTATAGCTTAGCTCACAATCAGAGCATTACAAGCTATGGTTAGGTAAACACCTCGAGCTGGGTCGATGGGCCCATACGCTGCCAATGGCACAAGTAGATATTGCTGTCGATTTCCCCTCTTCTTGAGTTCCTGTTCGATGCAAGGTTCTTCTTATTCTCTGCTGTGTTCCTCGCTGTAATCATACAAAATGCTCAAACTCACTGCTGTCGTTGCGGCACTTGCGGCTACCGTTGCTGCTCATGGTGACCACGAACATGAACAGGAACCCATTGCCGGTCCTCTGAAGAGCTTGTGGTACAACTCTCTTCCCGGAGACGGTGGAAAGCAGGTATGGAAAACCAGGCCCGACGTTCATTATTCGAAAGACTAATGTATGGAATCAGGCCGACTCTGTTTTCTCTGGCATCTCTACTTTCGGTCGCATTGACTACCACCCTTGCCTTGCCAGCGACCACGAGAAGTACGATATTGCATTCATTGGTGAGCGATTGATCTATAAATTGAATGCTTGTTCACGTCATTAATCTATCCCACAGGTGCTCCCTTTGACACCGGCACTTCTTACCGTCCTGGTGCTCGTTTCGGTCCTAGCGGTATCAGACAAGGTTCTCGCCGTCTCAATCTATAGTATGTTCAAGATCAGATCGGGCTAATCGCCATGCACATGATATTAAGGCTCACGCAAAGTGCGCTTCAGCGGCGGATACAACGTCCCTCTCGCAGCCAACCCTTTCGACAGTTGGGCCAAGGTCATTGACTGCGGTGACATTCCCGTTACCTCGTAAGTAGCATTCGAAATATCCCGAGAAGTCACAGCTCGGCAAGTACATGCTTGATCAAGTGTACTGATTACCATATTCCAAACAGATATGACAATGAGTGGGCGATTCAGCAGATCGAGGAGGGTCACAACAGCATTCTCATGCGTGAGCCCGCCACCAATGCACACATGAAGGGTATCTCAAAGGCTGGCAAGACTCTTCCCCGTGTCATCACCATGGGCGGTGACCACACCATCACCCTGCCTCTTCTCCGCAGCATGAACAAGGCATACGGACCCATTACTGTTGTCCACTTTGACTCTCACTTGTAAGTGCTAAACCAAACTCATCTTCTATAGCAGAAGCATTAGGACGTTTTCCCACGTCAGAAGAGGAACAATATGCTAATCCATCCCTCTTTTCTCCAGGGACACCTGGAAGCCCAAGGTCTTCGGTGGAGCTCCCTCCAAGGTCGCCTCCATCAACCACGGCACCTACTTCTACCACGCCGCCATGGAGGGTCTGATGCGCAACGACACCAACATCCACGCCGGCATCCGCACCACCCTCTCCGGCCTGTCCGACTACGACAACGACGGCTACGTCGGCTTCCAGATCGTCGAGGCCCGCGAGATCGACACCATCGGAACCGAGGGCATCATCAAGAAGATCCACGACCGCGTCGGCCACGAGAACCCCGTCTACCTCTCCATCGACATCGACACTCTCGACCCTGCCTTCGCCCCCGCCACTGGCACTCCCGAGACCGGAGGCTGGAGCACTCGTGAGCTCCGAACCATCATCAGAGGTCTCGAGGGCATCAACTTTGTCGCCGCAGATATCGTCGAGGTCGCGCCTGCCTACGACACCAACGCCGAACTCACCACCATGGCTGCTGCCGATGCTCTCTACGAGGTCATGACCCTCATGGTCAAGAACGGTCCTCTGAGCGTCAGCGACGGCAAGAAGACCGAGCTATAGATGCTATGATGCCATGTCATCTGAGTCATTGGTCTGCTTTTTTTTTGGTCTGATTGTTTCCCCCTCTGATGTATCTCATCACTCAATGTACATACATAGCAAACGGAAAAGGAACACAAGATGCGATCTTGGAAAAAGGACAAAAAAAGAGCTTGTTACTTGTTTGGACTGATGAGCTTTTTTTTAACGATATACATATATATCTTGGAAACGAAGTTTGGAAAAATATGAATAAATACAGTTTACCTCTACTACACCAATATCATGATTCCAATTGCCTTTGGTTGTATGTTACTTTACCTAGATATGCTCTGCTCTGCTCTGATATCAGCAATCGCTTTGCTTCTGTCTCCATTCCGCATGGTCGCGCTCTTTTAGCAGCGCAGTCCATCGGTGACCTGCCGCTGAACAAGACTCGGTTGTACATTTCTTCAGGAAGGAAGCAAAGGAATATGAATATAAGATCCTCTCATGAAATAGTACTCGGTTGTTCAATTGAAATAGTCGTATCTACCCTTCTTCTCACCTTTATATAAACTATGGATAATGGGTCAAATATGAAATTCGATAGTCAGACTTCTTCTGCTTTTAGAGTCCAACAGACTGAGTTATAACTATAAACTTCAGCCATAGGAACAAGATAACAATACAAAAGAGAACTCGTAGTGTAGTATATATATCTTTTTTTTTTCCTTTAGTCATTGGTAGACTAGAATAACAATACTCATGGCAGATGTGGCTGTACAAAAGGACCAAGGAGTGCCCAAGGGATATCACCCTCCCAAACAAACTTTGCCCCCGACCCCCAACGATAACAACACCGAGCACGCCAAAGTGCAAGCTTTTATACTCCTCGGAAAGGTGTCTCTGCTCGCCAGCTCCCGAGGAATCAAGTCTTCTGATGTTCAGTCCAGACGCGACACTGTCTCTGAATGTCAACAATTGTGTATAGAAATGAAGTCATGACTGGCAGCATCGTTGCCAGGAGCTCAATCAATTATCATGCCTGGCGTCGCCATTGGTGGTGCCATTTGTCGCACGAGGGCTGCTTCTTTGGCTTGCCGAGTTGACAGCCGGTCTCTTCTCTTCATCGCCACTGTCATCGTAATCCTCATCCATATCCATCTTGCGAGCAGCGGGCTCGTACTGTGGTGGTGGAGGGGGCGGATGTTGCGCGGATGCGGGGACTGGTGTCGGTACACTTGCTGGGGGCGGAGGTGGCGGCGGCTGAGGCTGTTGCGACGGATGCATGACTGGTGTGGACTGGTCCCGTCGCTCATCGTTGACCGGAGGAAGTCTGGGCGAGGGATGGGTGCTTGACTGCATCGGAGGGAGAGCAGGTGGGTGATGCGCAGCTTCCGAAGGATGGTAGTTCTCGTTCGCGCGACGTTGCTCTTCAGTTCGGCGGGCTTCTGAAGGGCTACGGAGAGGCGAAGCTGGCGCTCTATCCGGAGGTGAAGCTCGGCGACTACTTGGGTCTTCCAATCTCGAGCGGTTCTCGTCACTGGCCACCTTCTTCTGCGATCCCATGTTCGAACCCTCGTCTTCCCATTCCCGATGTCTCTTGGTGGGCACGGGAGTGGGTCTTTCTTCTCGCTCTCGCTCCCGCTCTCTCTCTCTTGCAGCAGCCTCGGCGGCTTGGAGTGCGGCGTTCGGAGGTGGCGCGCCACCGGCGATGCTGGGAGTGCCCACACTAGGGTGGTGCTCGTACTGCTGGCGGTGGTATGCCCCATTTGGGGAAGCATTGGTCATATCCACGATGGGGCGGATTTCGGGAGGACTGTTCATGCGAGAGCCATACGGCGGCATCCCACCCTGAACTGGCGGTGGAGCTCCCATCGTCATTGAAGGCGGTGGGGGAACGCTAGACGAGTGCGGTCCAAAGTTGGGGTTAGCAACTCGGGTTGGTGGGAGTTGATGTTGCTGCTGTGCCTGTTGTTGTTGCTGCTGCTGCTGTGCCTGTTGCTGCTGCTGTTGCTGAAGTTGCTGTTGTTGCTGCTGTGCTTGATGCTGCTGCTGCTGCGCTTGCTGTTGTGCCTGCTGCTGCTGCTGCTGCTGCTGTTGTTGTTGTTGTTGCTGCTGCGCTTGCTGTTGCTGAGCTTGATGCTGCTGCTGTTGCTGCTGCTGACTCGGCTGAGAAGTGTGCTGAAGCGGCGTCTGAGGTAGACCTTGAGAGGGTGGGTACATGCCTGGAGCATTGTACGACACCTTTGGCGAAGGCGAGAGACCCCTATGAGATGGAGGAGGTGGGCGCTGAGGCTGATCCTGGTAGCGGGGCTCCTGCTTAGGAGGAGTCGCCTGACGCGGAGGGCCCGGAGGGAGCCTGTTGTCTCTTTGCTCATAAGGATTAAGAGTTTGAGGAGGCAGGGATGAATTCTGAATGCCTGCCAATCGGTGCTCGCTGCGGCCCCAGTCACCGCCGGGAGTGAGAGCAGGAACAGGCGGCGCACCTGGAGCAGGATTCGTGGCTGGCGCTCCCCATTGAGGGCCAGGAGGTCCAGCGCCAATAGCACCAGCAGGCTGATAGGTCTGAGGATTGACATCTTGAGGGTGAGGAACACCAGCTTGGGTCGGCATACCCGCAGGGGCAGGCTGGCCCTTGAGCAATGCCAGACGTGCTTTGATGTGAACATTAGTTGGGTCGAGCTCCGCAGCTCTGGTGTAGGCGTCCAAAGCATCATTGGTCTGGTTGTTGCAAGATTCGTACTAGATGTTGCTGTCAGTATAATAGAACAGATGGGATGTTCACGTTTCCCGGATCGTGACTCACTAGGGTACCCAGGTCGTACCAGACCTCGGAAATGTTGGGGTTGAGACGGATGGCGCGGGAATAGGCATCCAGGGCATCGCGGTATTGGTTGATCTGGTAGTACAGGACACCAATCGAGCACCAGAATGTCGGATTACGCCCATCACGGTACACGGCTTGCTGATATGCTTCGTACGCCTTTGGGTACTTTTGTTGAGACATGTAGCATCGACCCAGAAGGTACCAGCTTTGTGCATCGGTTTGGTCTGACGTATGGATTAGCATCGATTGTTCAATCACATGGCATCTGCAGGTCTCACCAGAATTGACCGATTTCTCAAGGTACTCGATAGCCTGCTCCTGGCTGCTAAAACTCGTGCTTTGCTGATGATGCAGCCAGCCTAGTTGTTGCAAGACCTTGGCGTGTGCAGGATCGCGGTCAAGAACACGCATGTAAGCACTCTTGGCAGCATCATACTGAAAGATAACACGTCAGTATTAGACACATGGTAATCCGAATTGTGATCGCCTGGTGATATTACTTACGTCTTTTTGTTGTTCGTGGACATGACCGATCTGGAACCAGATGTCTTCTTCACTGAGCGGACGAGGTGGATCCGTAACAATGTACTTGAAGCACTACACAAAAGTCAGTTTCTGACCGTCTTGGTAAGGCAATGGGCGACTTGCCTCCAAACTCTGCGAAAACTTTTGCTGCTGTTTGTATATTATTCCGAGTCGGAAGTATATTTCATTGGCCTTCTCAAAGCGCGGATCCATTCGCATGACTTGCGAAAAGGCTTCTTCGGCATGCTCAAGGGATCCGTACCGGTCGTAGAGGATGCCGATGCCGTACCATAGTTTGGGTTCCTGATCATGCAGCCATTGTCAGTAATTGTGGCCGATGTGGTATGGTAGACTGATGCGAACCTTGGGATCAGGGAGATGGTAGAGAGCTTGCTGGTAGGCCGAGTATGCTTGTTGAAGATCATCCATCATTAGATAGCAGTGGCCTGGTCAATGTCAACAAATTGAGAACACACGTAATGCTTCATAGATAGCGACCGACCGAGACTGCTCCAGACCTCTCCATTAGTGTGCTCGATGCGAAGAATCTGCCTCAGATACTCGACCGCGGCAGGGAATTGATCCTTCGAACGAAGGATGCAGGAGATGGCCAACATTGCCTGAACAGACATGTTGTTGAAGCTCAGCGCGCGCTCATATGCCTGAGTGGCGCTGTCGAGCTCGCCCATCAACTCTGAGAGGTTACCTGAGGCCTTGTTAGCATTAAGTCGCGTGTATATTGGAGACGCGCGAAGTTTCGCGACGGTGACCTACCAAGTGACAACCACATCTGCTCATTGGCAGACTTTAAAAACTGCGACGGATTCATCTGAGCCGGACCAGGAGGCGGTCCACCAGGAGGAGGCTGCGCCATTTGCACGTGTCCATTTGGCTGTTGACGGCCAGCCTGGACGACGTGGTGTTGGTGAAGCGCAGCATTCGGTGATGCTTGGCTAGCCATTGTACCTAATGATCACCAAAGTATCCAGCGGCAAGCTGTTTCTCGTAAGTACAGGCGCGTCACTCGTTTTCTATATAGGCACAAGTTGGTATGGCGCGAATGCGGATGGCTTACCTCGCGACACAGCACGCGCAGCCTCGTGGAAAGCGAAGGCTTAGATGTGCGGCGATGACGGTTTGTGACAACAGTCAGAACAAGACACTAGAGCCAAAAAGAAGATCTAGCCTTAGGGGTGGAGTGGATATAGGCTACAAATGGGACAAATTAGACAGCCGTGATGGCAGGGTATGGAGATAGCTGTATTGACAAGAGAGCAGCGACGCGATCAAACCTGACAGCTAGCAGGGAAGGAAGGAGAAGGAAGAAACATCAGGAGGGACGTAGAGGCCTCTCAACCCTCCGTGGGTTAGGGTCAGTTCTTCGACCTCTCCGATGAGAAGATGCGAGAGAGGGGATTGTGGAGCGAGCTAATTCAGCGCTAGGCTAAAACGTGTGTCTGTCGATCTATATGCCCTGGTTCCGTCACGATTCAAAACGCTTAAGCACACCCGCTTCCCGCTTCGAAGAGCCGCCCCACGTCCACAAGATACAAGTACCTTATCCTGGTCCGACAGAACAACTGTATCACCTAATCCGTCGTATTTCCTACATTACCCACGGCCGTCATATACAACAGCACACACGCAAGCACCAGCCCCATAGTGTCATAGTCACAGGTAGCACAATACATCACAGCAATTTTTTCTACTAAATTAAACACAATGATCGGAGATAATATATTATTGCGATCCATTTTGGCAGTCACTGTTGACAGATCACTCGCCTCAGAATGGGTTTTGTGTTTCACATAATCTCATCTGCCATGAAAAGCATTCGGCGCCCATGATTCACTTGCAGTCCTTGCTTTCCAGCAGCGCAGCCCCAAATGACCTTGAAATAAGACGTTGGCAACGCATGAGCACCCACTGGAGCGGTTTCCACGGTTCATCTGCGGCCACACACCACAACGGTCATGTTGCTCCTTCGGCTTCCGCTGGGAGACCCATATGACATGGAAGTCTAAGACGCGGGGATCATGCTGAAATCTTGGGCGGCTGCGTCACGCAAACCTTGAGCACTTTACCTACCTAGGTACCTTACCCGAGCTCCCCAAAGCAACGAGGTACGGAGCGAGGTACGGGAAGGGTTGTTGAGGCTTCCTTGGCGCTCACGCCTCCGACTTTTAAGTTGCAGATCGGAGGAATAAGAAATAACACGCACTCACTTGTGCATGTTTTGCGAGGTTGTGAACACGCTACGCTATTTGCTGGATTCAGCGGAGAGTCGTATCTGCATCCGTTGACGGCGCAAGCCAAGCGTCACCGACCAGAAAGCCAAGCAAAGAGCCAAAATGTGAACCTGCATTTATCATTCGGTTTGCTCAGCTGCATCAATTACCCTCAACGGCTCAAATCGAACATATAAGGTGGGTGGAAGTACTTGTACAAGTACTGTAGCTACCTTAATGCAGCAGGATTTCAGAAACGGGCATCGCGTCGCGTTACAATGTAAAAGTCCACGATGCAGAGGCCCGTGTGATGCATGCAAGTACCTTAAAGTACCTTGTTGTGCGCATGCGAGGCTGAGGCATGCTACTTTACCTCACCTACCTCACCCACCTACCTTGCTGCAACCCCGTTCAGCACTTGTACCTGCCCTTCTCGATTATCTACCACCTTGCCTTGCGTGGTGACTACCGACCGAGGCTGACTGCATATGCGACTACTGTGCGACCGAACCTGCCTACATAGCACATTATCATCCCCACCCAGTGCATCGGTACAGCGAAAATGGTATGGAGCCCCCATTTGATATGCTTACCTTGGCCGTGGGGCGTGTGGACTTCGTTATCGAGTGAAAAGCAACCTGAAGGGCCTCGTTTCCGCACACTGCCGGTCCGAATCAGCCTATCCTTCGCAGTACCGGGGGGGCTGGCACAGCGGTTTTCTAAGACCTAAATTTCCAAGTTGTCAGACGAAAATCGAATCGGGAACTTCCCGGCCTTCTAGCGGCGCCACCGCACACAAGTCCGCTTTTGGCAGCCTCAAGGATCGCATGCCACGTGCGCAGTGGCTCCGAAAGCCTTTTGCTGCTTAAGATTTGAGGCTAATGGAGGGGCCCTGGCATGACCTGCGCCGTCTCCACACCAGCCACCGCTCCCTCACTGCTTTTCCTCTTGCACAGCGGTGTTGCCTTGACTCCTTCGTGTATACATATTCAGTGCAACCCTGAGAAGAATATCTTGCAGACATATACCCATAAACCTTGTCGTATCTTGCTTTGATGGTAGAGTTCGAATCTTTGGATGGGTCCTACGCGAGATACCTTATATGGCTTCGTGGGGAGCGACATGGCTACAACGCGAGACTCGTTCCGCTGCGAGCTCCCAGTACATCTTGGCCCAGGCGGTCAAGGGGTCACGAACCGTACATCCACATTTCACCACAGGCAGACAGACGCCCCACCGCTGCAACGCAATGCATTGACGCGCAGGAGAACAAATCCCAGAGCCACGAAAGCTTAGCCCCTAGCGATCCCGCTGATTGTACCATGATTTACATGCATCTGTACTGCAATGTACACGACTCAAGCACGGCTGTTGTGCGGGCCACCGCAGGTGCAGCAGTAGCAGCAGCAGCGCGCCGCACCGTCTTCCCACCCCCCAAGTCCCCTGCCAGGCGGCCGGCGCTTTGTGACGCTGATGCACATGCGTACGGCCTTGGGGCCCTACACTAGGTCTAACCGCCTACTTTATTTTAAATCCGCTTTTGCGTGAAGATCCACACCTCGGATATGAGACAACGCTCCACAAATATCTCGTCGGGAGCAACGTAAAAAGAAGCGCGCCATTGGTCTCATCTCCGGTGCCTTTGGATCAATTTGACGCCCGGACTATTTCGAGCAAAATGGCAAAACTCGGAGTATTCGCACACGACAGATTGCGACAGATACGTCTGTTTCGAGTTTCTCTATCGCTTCGCTTGCCTTTATGCAGGCAACCATTGGACTGTCCGTGTAGAATTGAGGAGAGGATCACGCGAGATCGATCCATCTACTTCTGAGTTATCCTAGCTGCGTTGACGGACGTGCTCGCACGATACAGGTAGTGTACTGTAGCTTGCCGTACAGGCCGGGTGCAGTATGATGTGATTCAGCGAGACGCAGTGTGCAGCTACAGTATGCGGGGGCGGGCTCGGTGGATTAAACGCCAAGCACTTTCGGCGTCAAGTCCAGGGTTTGGCCTCCGTCAATCTTTTGGTCATCAAGTGGAAAGTAAAAATAAAATATCTATCGATTGTTCCAGGAGGACTATTCGATCCCATACAATAAGATCATCAAAAATACGCAACAAAAATAAAAAAATGGAAGCCGACAGAGAACAAGCCGATCTAGGGCCCACAATATCGGCGGATCTGAACGGAGATGCGGTACCAGAGCCCAGAGTACCAAAGAAGCGATTTATTGGTCGTCGGGCTGCCACTGAGCGAGCAGCGGCCAATGGCCACCCAGCTACTGGTGGTATAGAGGATGCGAGCGCAGTGCAAGGTGCAGCCACGCAGTAACAGTGTCGCATATATTCGGACTCTGACGTCCTTACAGTTGCTCCGCCGCGTCGTTCAGGTCGTGCCTTGAACCAGGTTCCCCCCGAAATACTCAACGATGAAGAGATCAATGCCGCAATCGCCATCCTACCATCGAACTACAACTTCGAGATTCATAAGACGATACACAGGGTACGGACATCAGGTGCCAGGATGATTGCGCTCCAGTTCCCCGAGGGTCTTTTGTTGTTCGCCACGACAATATCGGATATTATCACTCGGTTCTGCGAAGGCACGAGTACTCTGATCATGGGCGACGTCACGTACGGCGCTTGCTGCATCGATGATTATACCGCAAGAGCTCTTGGATGTGATATGTTGGTGCATTATGCGCACAGTTGTCTTATACCAGTAAGCGTCACGCAGATACAGACGCTATATGTTTTTGTGGACATTGGCATTGATGTGCCGCATCTACTGGCAACAATCGAGCGCAACTTCAAGGCGGGAAGCAAGATAGCTATGGTCGGCACCATCCAGTTTAATGCGACACTACATGGAACTGCGCCACAACTGCGCGCGGCGGGATACGAAGTCTTGATCCCACAGATCGCACCGCTGAGCAAGGGCGAGATCCTGGGATGTACGAGTCCGAGACTGAAAGACGAAGACAAAGTCGACTTGATCCTGTATCTCGGTGACGGACGTTTCCACCTCGAGAGCGCAATGATCCACAATCCTCAAACACCGGCATACAGATACGACCCTTATTCCCGACGACTGACACACGAAACATATGATCACGACCAGATGCTGGACTTGCGTGGCGATGCGGTCAAGACGGCGCGTAAGGCAAAGAAATGGGGACTGATCCTAGGATCGCTGGGCAGACAAGGCAACCCGCATACCATGACGCTCATCGAAAATCACCTTCGGGAGAAGGGCATACCTTGGGTGAACTTGCTACTGAGCGAGATCTTCCCGGGCAAGTTGGCTATGATGTCAGAGGTCGAATGCTGGGTGCAGGTGGCCTGTCCCAGATTGAGCATCGATTGGGGATACGCCTTCCCCAGACCGCTCTTGACGCCACACGAAGCGCTGGTGGTGCTGGGAGGAAGAGAGAGCTGGGAGAAAGAGCAGGGGGCAGCAAAGGACACATCGGCGCGAAGTGTGTATCCGATGGACTTTTATGCCAAGGAAGGGCTAGGGCGAACGAAAGCAGAGGACGCGATCGTGAAGCACTCTCCGACGAACGTGGTAGAAGCGAGCGCCTAAACGAGGTTTTTTTGGCCAGACTCTTGTAACTGCTCACCAAGATCTACGAACGATTCATGACCAAAGACGCTGTCGTCGCATCTTCATTGTCCCACTACCGTGCTCGTAATTTGAGTGTCTAGAGTGACCGTCATCAGAAGATAGATTATAGTGCTGTAGCTCACGCGTGTGCAGATACAGTGCAAGACCTATCTAGCAAGCGGTGCATGCCCGTTCTGAAACCCGACCGCCAAGTGAAACACGGCGCGTTGACCGATCCCTACTTGCATCAGGTAGTTGCCTTACCTTTCTGTTCCTTCCTTGTGCAAACAAACCAAACGCGAACCTCCTACCCTGGACATGCAGTGCTCCGGTTCGAGCATCATAATTGTAGACGCATAGGACATACCTTGGGCATCAGGTATCACTGCATGCACCACGCACGTGAGACACGACAACACGATCGGTGACCAACTTCTATAATGCTGGATCACAAATACTAAAGAGCTGTTTTCTGGTTAGCGTTTGTGTCTTTCTCTTTTCCCCAGGGCTAGCAATACATCTATAACAAATGGCAAGTCTGCCGCTGGCAGCTGGCCAGACCGTCGAACTCAATGATGGCAGGAGAGCGGTGATTCGATTTCTGGGAGCCACTGGATTCGCCCCGGGGGAATGGATTGGTGTGGAACTGGACGAACCGACGGGCAAAAACGATGGTTCCGTCAAGGGAGACCGGTATTTCGACTGCAGGCAGAACTATGGCATGTTCCTGCGTGCTGCCGGTGTGGGCAAAATATTGGACCACGGAAGACCTCAGCCTGGTGTTGGACGAGCAGGGGTGGGGAACGGAACGGCGGCAAATGCAGCCGCAAAAAGCAGACCGAATAGTATCAGTGCCGCTCCCGTGGGCAGAGCAATCGCCTCACACTCGAGGAGGGAAAGCACAATCCTCAGTCCTCGATCACCGACCAAACAGTTAGGTACTGCTACTTCGAGCTCTGCAACATCGAGGACGAGCACACCGCCGTCTGTCTCCACTCCTCGTGCTCGGCCTGGTTCGACTGCTGTTCACAAACCCAGATCCAGTCTGGCCAACACTCCGACGTTGGCCAGCGGCAAACGTAACTCGACTGCTGTATCCTCGACGTCTGCAGCTTCGTCGACTGCTGCTGCTGCTGCTTCTCGACATGCTTCCAGACCATCTGTAAGTGGTGGAAATGGAGCCTCCTCTCGAGCACCTGCATCAAGGGCACCGCTTGCCAGACCCTCTCTTACGCCCTCACAGCGAACGTCTAGCAGTCGTCTGAGCTCTCTCACCAGCAATGCCTCGGATCGTCAAGCCAGTCTTTCGAGTCAGCCATCTCCCTTGCTGAGTCCGGCTGAGTTCGACGAGGATCACCTGATGGCGAGTACGTCCATCGAGGAGACCGACGAAGATGAGGAGGATGACAGCGATGAGGAAAGTGATCAAGATGACACCATCCACGCCATGGCACCACCTCCTGCCCCAGTTCCTGCGCCAGCGCCTGCTCCCGCGAGCTCGAGGACTTCCGCCGCGACCTCTGGGTCTGCGAGAGCTCCGCCCCGTCGCACGGCTTCACCACCACCGTCCCACCGTGCAGTAGCCAAGAGCGCGGCAGTGGCCTCACGCGAGCTCGAAGATGCCCACTCTAAGATTCGCGTATTCGAGCGGAAACGCCTCGAAGATCGTGAAAAGCTGAAGAAATTGGGTGAAATGGAGCAAGAGCGGGACAAATATGCAGCCGTTGTGCAGAAATTGCAGACGAAAATGCAGAGCCAATCGCAGGAGTTGGCAGAGTTGAGGCAACAGCTCAAGGACTCGGAGGCGCACAGTCAAGACATCGAGGCCATCCAGGCTGAGCACGACGCCGTGGTCGAGATGGCCACACTAGACCGAGAAATGGCTGAAGAGACGGCAGAAGTGCTGAAGACCGAGGTCGAGGCTCTACGGAGCAAGAACGAAGAGATGACTTTGGAATTGGAGATTCTGAAGGAAGAAAATCAAGAGTTAGGCCGGGAGATGAGTCCCGATGAGCGCACTGGTCAAGGATGGTTGCAACTGGAGAGATCGAACGAGAGACTCAGAGAGGCATTGATCCGCCTGAGGGATATCACGCAAGAGCAGGAAGCCGACCTCAAAGACCAGATCATTGCGCTCGAGGACGAAGTCAAGGATCACGCTGCCGTGAGGACCGACTACGAGGATATGAAAGAAAAGCTTCTCGCCACCGAAGCTGACGTCGAGGACCTGCGCCAACAGCTCGAGGCTGCTCTGGGCGCCGAGGACATCATCGAGGAGTTGACAGAGCGTAACATGAGTATGCAAGAAGACATGGAGGAGATGCGCGCTATCATTGAAGACCTAGAGAGCTTGAAGGAACTCAACGACGAGCTAGAAGTCAACCACGTCGAAGCCGAGAAGCAAATGCAGGAGGAAATCGATTACAAGGATACCCTCATCAACGAGAACCTAAGGCGCTCGGCGCAGCAACTACAGACCATTGAGGACTGCGAATACACTATTTCCCGATTCAGAGACCTGGTCACCACCATGCAGACCGACCTCGAAGACATGCGTGCTTCTCAACAGATCACCGACAAGGAGGCCGAGGACCTGTCCAACAGAAGTAGGACTATGCTCGACCTGAACATGAAGCTGCAGATCTCCGCTTCCAAGACACAGGTCAAGACTATCGATCTCGAACTCAGACGCCTGGAAGCAGAGGAAGCTGCTGAGCATCTGAGCATTGTGCAACTTTTCCTGCCCGAAGCTTTCAATGCCGACCGCGACTCTGTGCTGGCTCTGTTGCGCTTCAAGCGTCTAGGCTTTAAAGCAAACCTGATACACACATTCGTCAAGGAACGCATAACGAGTCAGAACGTCGATGTCGCAGACACTTCCGTCTTTGCAGCCTGTGGTGTCATGGACAGACTTGCTTGGATCTCTGCCATGGCTGAACGTTTCGTCCACAGTATTGGTGGTTGCTCTGTAGAGGACTTTGCCAAGTACGAGGGCGCCTTGTACGAGCTAGAACCTGTGGAGAGGGCTCTTAACAACTACATTTCTGCACTTAAGAGGCAAGAATTGGACGAGCCCAAGGTGGATGAGGAGCTACAAAGGTATGTGATATTGTGTTCTGCATGTCAGTGCTTTTGGCAATTACTTACCATTTCCGCAGGTCGATGGCTGTCATGTCTCATCTCGCATCCATTCATATACGCGAATCGTCTGCTACTTTTACTGACGAAGTCCTGATGCAAACCTCTCTGATTCAGAGTCACCTCGAGACTACGGCGTCCGCATTCGCTTTATGCAGGTCGTTCATCGAGACACACGTGTCAGGCTTGGACGAAGAGAGCTCAGAAGACGAGTCGACCGAACCAAGCCTAACCGAGAAGCTCGACGCCTTTGTCTCTCAGAGCAGAAGCGCCAAGGTAGTCATGGGCAAGACTCACCGCGCTTTGTCTGAGCTACAGACTCGCTCGCTCGCCCTTTCGCCATCGAGTCTGGAGAAATTTGTCGCCGCCGAACAGGTGTCTCAGACTCTTTGCAGCTTTGCTCGTCGTGCAGGCGAACACCTTCAAACGCTCTTCGGCGAAGAAGGTCGCGACGAACCTTTTACTCCTGCTGAGATCAGCCTTGCCCTTTCGCGTCTCTCCGCGACAGCCTACAATCTCTCCACTCCGGAGGCATCGCCAATGGTCACCGTTGCGACGAGCCTGCGTTCCCTGACCGAAGCTCTGGCGAAGCTCAATGCCCTTCCTGCAGATCTTGACAATGTGACCGAGTTTGAGCGCTCGCAAGCTCCATGGATCCTGCGAAGCTCGGAACTGCGTGCTGCCAAACTCACATCCGCAGACACGGAAGCCGAGGTTGCGCGTCTGACAGGCATCGTTCGGGACAGAAGTCTACTTGTGCGCGCCAAGGAACAAGAGCTCGAAGAACAGGGTGTACGCATCGAGATGCTCGAGGCTCGAATGACAGAGGCGCAGAAGAGAAGCGCACGCCTAGCCGAAGCGGAGTCTGCGCTCGACGAAGTCCGGACGACGGAGGCAGAGATCAGAAAAGAACTCGAAACAGCCAAGAGCGAGCTCGAGCAGCTGAGAGTGGAAAGGGACGAATGGGCTCGGCAGAAATCGCAGCTCTCGCAACAACAAGGCGAGATGATGCTCCAAGCTTCACAACGGAACGGCGGTCGTGGAAGGGGTATGACGACCGGTGCTGGCAACTCGTTGTTCGATGCGGGTGATGCAGCAAGCAGGTTCGAACTCGAGGCTTCGAGGGCACGAGAGAAGAACCTACAGGCTGCCGTGAGATATCTGCAACGCCAGCGCCGTGCTCTACCTAGCAGCACACAACAGCAGGCACAGCCTCTGCACGATGAACTCAACGACGACGATCGCTCATGGCTCGAATCAGAACCTTTGTTGTCCTCGACTTCTCCCCATCAGCAACAAACAGAACAAACACCAAAGGCCCGCCTCACCTTGCTTCAACAAGAAACGAAGTCTCTGTCGTCATCATTGCTGCAAGCAATAGTCAACACCAAGCTGCCGACTTTGACTCTCTCATCCAAGTCCGATCGCCTAGCATGGAAGCCCGCGCGTGAGACTCTGAAATGGAAGACGGCTCGACGCAGAGAAGAGTGGGAAGGATGGAAAGAGTGGGTGTCTGATCTCGAAGCTCGAGCCGCAGAAGAGAGTGTCGACGGAGAGCGACAGCGATTAGGCAGCAAATCGAGACTGTCTGGTAGCGGCTACGATAAGATGACGAAGCGAGGGCTCGGTGCTTTCGAGGTCGCGACAAAGAACGGGGGATTAGACGGCGAGATGAACGCATTCGAAGGAGATCAAGACGGTATCATCGTTGTTGACGAGTCATAGAAAAGACACTAGGGGTTTGATCATGATGAGATTATATAGACTGAGGTATGTCCTTGGCTTCAAACAAGCCTAACCCTTTCTCAATCGCTAGATTTTGATACAACAGATCTGAGGTAGTTCTAGAATCGTCTGATACCCACCTCACTTTTCTAATGTCACGCGCTGATTCTTTGGCTTGCTATGGCGTTAGCAATGGTTCCTTGCGCGCGCGATTGACAACGGCGACAGAGCACAGCAAGTCTGTGGCATATCACGGCATATCACGCGCAGTCAAAGTGACGCACAGCAAGCGTGACATAAAATACTACAAGGCAGAATAAATTCACTGGTATTCTCTTGTTTATATACAAGACGCCACTTGATGAGAGAAACTTCAGCTTACACGATCTCCACTGCTGGTTCTGACGGGCGGGATCTTGCCTTCCTCCTCGGCCATCTCGAGCGCCCCAGGTTGAGCAACAGGGATCCCGGCCTCCTCGGCCATGATTTCTCTGATCGGACCCGTGAACCACGTCCTCGCCCAGATCCAGCTGCCGAACGCGAAAAAGGCCACGATGCCCACCGCGACGGGCGTGTAGTTGAGTGCTTGTCTTCATGTCAGCCTTTTTGATCTTTTCTTCTGAGAACAAGCAATGAAAAGGACTCACTCTGACTATTCACCGGATTCAACTCCGGCAAGCAGAAAATGATAGTGATAAAACATATCCACGTGACAGCCACGCACGCCACGGGCTTGGACATGACTCCCAGGTCGAAGGGGCCTTTTCTAAAATGCGCCGGCCAGATCAAGCCTTCCAGGATCGGAATCCCATACGAGATGTACAGTCCAATCGTCGCAATCGACGTCGCAGCCGAGAACGCAACAGAGGATCCGATGGATGGCAGAGACAGACAGAAAGCCAGGAACGCAGCTAACCAGATCGTGCGGATAGGCGACTGGAACTTCTCGTCGACGTGAGCGAAAAACGGATGGATCCCCCTGTCGCGCGCAAACGCGTACATCATGCGAGAATTACTCGTCAGCGAAAACAAGCCGCAGTGCCAGACGCAGATGATGACAAGTGTGAAAAGAACAATGGCTCCGTCCTCGCCGAAGATGTCGAGCAGGATCTGCAAGACCGGTTGACCCACGGGGCTGGCAACGGTGTTGTCGAAGTCTTGGATGGAGAAGAGCAGGCAGAGAAGAAGGAAAAATCCATAGACTGCTGAGCACCCGATGGACATGATTACGCCCAGAGGCGCGGACCAGGATGCTTTTCTCGTTTCTTCTGACAGATGGGCGGACGCGTCGAACCTGTTGATCATGTCGGTTACAAAAATGGTTCCAGCTGTGACTTTATCAGGAGCAAAACCTACCCGGTGATTGTATACTGACTCATCAAGATCCCAACACAAGCCACATACGCCGGCGACGCCCTCATCGACCACCCGACCCCGTCAGCGCCGGTCCCATCATAAAAAGTCGCAAAGACAAATCTCGCAGACTGATGCGTAGGCGCGGCCGCCACAACCGCGATCGCAAAGGCCGCCACACCAAGACTATGCAATATGATGGACGAATTATTAAGGTAGCGCAAGATATGCACGCCAAAAGTATTCACCAAACCATGGGAAACCAACAACGCAGCATAAATGCCCACCGTCTTCGGCGCCGACGGCTCGAACCCGCTCTTGACAGTCGCAAGCGTCGATATCAGTCCTGCGCACCCAAACGTGATGCCCGTCGTTACAGCGACCTGGCCCAGAAAGTTAAACCAGCCCGTGATCCACGAGAAGAAGGCCGCGTAGCGATCGTTGGGCGCCAGCATCGCGGCCCAGAAATAGGGGCCGCCGGAGGTGGGATGCGCGGAGACGACTTCGGCCATGCCGAGCCCGACGAACATGGTCATGAAGGAGGTTATTATCCAGCCTACGGCCATGACGCCTGGTCCGCCTGTTGTGAGCCCGTAGGAGAAGAGGGTCGTTATGCCGGTTATTACACTGATGATTGAGAAGGAGACGCCGAAATTATGCAAGAGGCCCTTGTTTGCTTGTGTTAGTTGATTACTCGAAGGGGCTGATGTTGGTTCGTGGTATGGACATCCATAGCGGTGTTTTGTCACTCTTGTGCATAGCAGAGATGTCCTTTTTGCCAGCTGTAATGAAGTGAAGATGAAGAAAAGAGAGGAAAAAACATACCCAATCTCTCTTAAGCGACTGATGATATCCCTGCCCAGCAAGCACATCTTCATCGTCGTCCTCGCCGCCAACAGGTTCTCGCAAGAAATGCGGTAGAGGGAATTTCATATCTGCCGCCTTTTGATTCTCTGTTTCGCTCTCTTGCTCACTCAATAATCCACGTACTGTGGTAATATACGACTATAGAACCTCTCTCACGAATGCGCGAATGCACGAATTCCAGTACTTCACTTTCGGATCAGGTCAAATCGAAGTAACAAACATATACCCACCGTAAGTCTAATAGACAATCATTCATTCAAACAGACAAGATAAGCATCAGAAAATATAGATCCAAAAAGGGTGTCACTGCCCTCTTTATCTATACAGCTTATCCATGTCCCATATCAACTCATTTCAATTCGACCAACTTATCGCGCGCCACCCATCCGTTCCCTCCAGCTTCGCTAATCTAGCCCTCCTCCCCTTGTCTCCAGCCAGCCAGCTACGAGGGCAGGCCAACTGAGCTTATCAGCAGTACCGTACGCTTACTAGACTGTCTTACCCTTTCATGTGGCTTGTGGCTTGAGATGGCCTCCTCCAATTCTCCCCCCGCCCGAGCAGCTTATTGGGCGGGATAAGAAAGTCACGTTTCCTACCCTCGATTATTCGTACCGTGTACTATCGTTTACATGTCGAGGCAAAAGGAGGCCTCGAAGGTTCGAAGAATGACCGAAGAAAGAAGACAGAAGAAAAGGAAAGGAAAGGGAAGAAAGTTTTGGTTCTAGCTCGCTTCTACGATATCCGTCTTTTCTCGCTAGCTGCCTGCCTAGTGACTGAGGTACAGAAGGATGGGACTCAGTAGTGTACCTGATATCGTAGTAGCTTAGTTTTGCTTGTTATGGTACTGGTGAGCTTCTTATCTTGGCTCTTTTCTTGTCTAGTCTCATTTCTACTGTCTGTAATTGTTGTTCTTGTGGTTGCCTCTGTTCGTAGATTGTCCGCTGTGTTTGCCTTGCTTTGGTGTTTTGATGAGTTGTAATTATTGTTAGTGAGTCATGCCGATTGATGTGTTGGCGAGTCATGGTCACTATCTACTGTTCTAGTGGGAAAACAACCGGGCTGGGTCTGCTCGCAAAGGTGCACTCGTCTATGTATGCAAATGCGTCGCAACGCAAACGTGAGAAAATTGTACACGACAGTGATTACACAGCATAAGAAGAAAATAATGATATATCCTTCGCACAGCGAAGACAGTTCTGCTCAAATGCTGTAAGAGAAAAAGAAAGACTAATAGTACATTGCCCATCAGGAACTTTTCTTGTGGAACCATCACACAGGAACGGGAAGACCATATGCTCCCCAGCTCCGATCCCGGCGTCGTTTTTTCGTTGCCCATAGTTGCCCTCCCCTCACCCTCAAACAATGATATATTCTCCATCTACTTTGTCCATTGCTTTCCTCCACCTGAAAGCCTGGCCGAAACCGCCGTTACCCTCTGTACTGTCCTTTCGTCGCCGTTGAGCTTCCTCCAAATCGCCACCTTCGGCGGCGTCGGCGCTCTGATCAGCCCATACACGCTCGAGGACGTCTAGGACAGAGATGTTGTTATAGAAACCACTCTCCCGTTGTATCTCGATGCATCTTTCGCGAACATGAGCACGATCGTTGGCGTCGACACACTCGGTGCCTGCGATGAAGAGAGGCCATAATAGAAACTTGTTCACGCATGAGTTGACAGGTATCGACGTGATGTGCATAAGCGCGTCGCGGACAAACACCTGGAATCTTTGGGATGAAGATGGTAGGTGCGGATACGCTAAGCGCTCCGTGTACAGCAGCGCCGACGATCGGAACATCTCATTGATGTGGCACATTTCCCGCTGCTCCGGTTCCATATGAATGGCAGAAATATCTTGATCAGCCGCGTCCTCGTTCATAGTCCAGGACCGCAGCCGGGCTCGAAGATCATTCCACTCAGACCAGAACTCGTGTCGGGAGTCGGGATCTTGGCCTTGCTTATCATCCCCTGTTGGGCTATCAATCTGATCCGATGAAGTTATGATCGGCATGGCCCAGCCATTACCGTCTAGTTTGGTATAACCCATCGGATCTAGCTTGTTGATCCTCTGCCTTCTGCTGGAATCGAAAGATGGATATCTGAATGGCGGCGGTTGCGGGCCGGAACTGCGACGATCCTCAGCATGCGACCGCACCCGTCTGTTTTGCGACAAGAGATTCAGGCGACCAAGTCGGGCTATTAATTTGAACAATCGGCCGTCGCAACCAGAAAACTGCTCCAATGCGCCGAGATTCGACGAATACTGCATCATGTCCAGGTTATCGCCGCGGATTGCCGTTTCTCGATCGTTCACCGTCGAGGTCATGACATCGAACCACGTAAAGAACATCTCGACCCAGCCGATGAAACCAGTTCTGACGTTCGGATTGCGCATCGATAGTAATCTCTGCACCCCTTCGAGCTGTGTCTTGAACTTGGAGAACCCTGAATCACACACATGGAAAAGGCAGAGAATCAACAATGTGGCGAGGATAGAATCATCCTGGGCATTCCGCGGATCTGCCAACTGCATCTGCAATTGTGTGATTGACACGGTCTTGTAACACGTCTCCTCCGGGCTTGGCCTCGACGGCGCTGTATACTTCGCAGATCCCCTGCGCCGCTGGCTGTCCGACTGATCTTCGATTAAAGCTACTGGAGACCGCTCATGTTTCCGCATACGCATGTTGTTGATGGCGAGTGCAGCGATAGCATTCTGCAAGCCCTCATTGTGCGTCGCAAGATCAAGAACATGCTGTCTATATGGATTCGTCGGAGAGTCAAAAGCTACAAGGACAGAGCAGACGTGCTTGTCGTAATAATCCAAGAGGTACTGCATCCGAGATGGCAGATGAAAGAACTGCGAATAGCTAAGGGACCGCGGCAGGGAAGTTCCAAGATGCATTGAGCCATCGAACAGAGGAGATGGATCCGAGTTTCTCCCCGATAAGCTTAGACTGGTCATTGCTTCGTAATCCGCGGTGTACTGAGACGCGGCATCCACGTCTTCTTGGGTGAATTGCGAAGGCTGGTTGTAACAAAGACCCTGAAGATCATCAGGATTGGTATAATACGACCCTCCCAAGCCAGCATCTAATCCCGACTCCTGCACATCCGATCCAGTAAATGGCTTTTGTCCGAACTGTGGGAATGTTTCCGTGTACTGCATATGGATCGGAGAAGTTGGAAAATCGATTGAGGCTGCATAATCCCTTTCACTGAAGCCACTGGTCGAAGCAGCTGAGCTGGGAAAAGCGACCGAATCGACGCGTGCTTGCTGAGTGCTTACGCCTGGAAGAAAAGAAAGCACACTGCGTGACGAGTCGAGGGAAGTCGACACAGGCCCTTGGAGATCCGAATGATTTGATGAGACAGAATAATCGGTAGGGAAGTGCCAATTTGTATGCTGAAGCGGAAGTGAAAGTGACATTGGCTGCCGTTCCTCGTGGCTCAACTCGGTCTTGATAGTATTGGGGAACGAAGACGAAGGAGGAGGGACAGGACGAGGAGGGGAGTTCATAGCAGCAAAAGTAGCAGAGAAGGTGGCGGAGAACTCGCCAGTGTAGCCAGCCTTGAAGACAACATCTTTGGGAGTCCTGGAAGCCTTGGACGTCGATGCCTTTCTTCTAGGTGCTGGAGCTGTCTTCTTGGTTTCGGTCTCGTTATCAGGAGTCTCTTTGGCAACAGGACACGAAAGGCCGCGGAGCTTTCCTCGACTGGCAACACCAACTCCCCAAGTCAATGTTGTCTTATAGCCAGAACAATCCTTTCCGACTTCCAGACATTGTCCACAATACGGTCGCCGACGATCACATTTGGTCTGGCGATTTCTACACGAAAAACAATCCTCTGCAGCACCAGTTGCTCCTGCCCTTCTTCTCCGTTTCTTGGGGGCAGCAGAACCATTCGCCTCGGCCGCGTGAGGCGCCGCGTGCATGCCATCTGCCGTCATGTTTGCATATACTCGAGGGTATCAGAGCCAAGTAGAAGGATCACAATCGAGTGGCCTGATAGAGAAGGTGTAGGCAGACAGAGATGCCAATTGGAAAGCTACTGGCAGGACACGGTGAAACAGCAATGGGCAAGAGGGAAAGTGGGCGGGTAGTGTGCGAACCAGTGGATAAAGTTGCGGAAACAAGCATCTAAAGGCGGTTGGCAACAATGCGGAGATGGTTGAGGCACCCGAACGCTATCTCACTTAGCATGCAAGTCGCACAGGCAGGATAGGAAAGCCATGAATACGAACAACCGAAGCCTCGGTGCACGAGCTTGGTTTTTCCGTCATACCACAGCCGAGATGCACCTGAGGTCAGGCATAAAGTGCTTAATTTTGCTTGTGCCTGCCATTGATTCGGTGGCTTGAAAAACGACTTGTCGAGTGGAGCCAGCGCCGACGGGCACATGCACCACCCCACGCTTCTACCGTATCTGAATTACTCCACCCTGCTAGCTCTGTTAGTCCTGTTAGTCCTGCTAGTGGTGAGGCGACATCCTATCGGCGATAAGGATCTTTCTGAGCCAATCATCTACGCGTAGTGCCTCCAACGGTGGTTACACCGGGCACTGCCGTCCGGTCACACCGAATGAGACCTTATTAGGCGTCGTGGACCCTTGATTGCGGGATCAATGCAACTCATCTATCTCTGATCTCTCCAAAGCCTGCGTAGACTCGGGAAGTAATGGATTAGAAGTTTCTTTTCCACCCACTACTCTCGTACTGGATAACACCATTACTATGGCGCAATCCGCGTATCTATATTTTACCGGTAGTTTTGTTATGTCGAGTATCGTTCGGAGATGATTGGTGTTCCTGCAATCTACTGTGCCTGCAAATCGTCAATCTCGCCATATCACGTCGACTTATGAGGATTGGCTTGCAGCGAGTCCCCACACACGTGCGGAAACTCCAAATAGACTCGCCCGCAGTCCCGTGCATGCACTACCGCACAGTAAGGTAAGGTACCTTACTTACCTTACTCCCTCGATCAGCGTGTTCTGGCCTCGCAGCGGGTATCATCAGATGGAGCCAAATTGCTTCGTGGTCTACGCTTCGCATTCAGTTCAGTACCAGAATCCTCCGATGTTCTGTGTCCGTTGTTGGCCCGTCCGCCAAGTGATATCGCATGGTACTAACATTTTCTGCGCTTCGGAAAATCGTGTTGTCTCAGTCAGCTTGAGGCAAACAGTGCAGTATGTTGTGAGGTACTCTTTATCTCTATTCTTGGAAAAAATTGGAGATGGTACAGCAGGTCTCACAAGAGTTTCGTATTATTTTGCCATTGCCAAGCCCCTTATACAGGCATCCTCTCTTGCATTTCTTGCTATACCACGACACAGCTCGTAGACGACTAGTTACCTGGTGCCTTGTTCAGCAAGCGTGTGCTTGTAGGACCTTTTCCGAGGAAAACACGATGCTGGCCATGGGAATTGATGACCAATTGATTTCTTGCAATGAAATTGGCATATCTGGTCTACTGGTCTATACCATACATCATGCTATTTGAACTTGATGGATCAAGCAAGCATTTGTCCTGGTAACATGAAGTGATAATCCACAGTCCTTGGGTTTTTGCTGTTCACCAGATAATCCCACTTCCTTGTTGATGGATGGTGAAACGCTAACATAATAGGCAAGACCTCAACTTAGCATGTGATGCCACAGGTTCAGGCTGTGTTGCGAGACACTCGAGCAATACATCCGTCCAAGGGAATGATCCTGAACATACCTTGCAAGAGGCATCACCACGTTCTACACAAGTCTGACTTCACAAAGTATCCTAGACCTTCTACACGACTACCAGGAGCTTCTCATCGCCGGTGAACTTGACATATGCCGATCCTGCTTAACCTTTGAGATCCGAACGAGGTCCTGAACTTGGTATCGGCCGAGGACGAAGTCTCTACATCGCACATGCTCAAAGTCCGATCAACGAGCCCCTCTCGCGCACGCAGTTGACGCAGTTCCGTGTGATTATGAAGCGCTGTGATATCGCTTGTTCGCCAATACATTGCAGCTCTGCTCCGCCGCTGGTGATGACACTCAGATTGAGCCAGAAAATGGCCGAAGGCTACTTCAGTGGCGCTGCCTACGGAACATGTCCGAAACTGGCGTACGCCATCCAGCAATTTCCCTCTCAATGGAGCGCGCCCATAGTTCGGCCGACTCTTTAATGGTGTACAGTCCTTACTGACCATTGGGTGGCCGCGCAAACTAGACATTGTGGCATGATGTGATCAGGAATCCGAGTGCATATGGGGTTTGACATGAGTACAATTGCACAGGCTCTACAGGAATGAGGAAGCATATAAAGCGTCGAGCACCTCCGACTCAGCCTGAAGTTGCATTCTCTGCTATCAATTGATCCCAACGATTCACCAAATTCCTACGCAGCACATCTACGATATTCACCATGAACCCTGATAGAGCGGGATACGCAAAGTATCAGTGCAAGTATTATGCGGAATGCGGAAAATGGACCCAACAGGCTGATGATACCTGCGGGGAGTGTATGGTATGAGTTCTCGTCCCAAATCAGTACCACTGTCATCCACATCTGACGAGCATATTGTAGGGTAAAGGAAGGCCTTCGCCACGAGAGAAGCCACTATACAAACCAAAAGCCGCTGTCAACTCGGTTAGTTATCATCTCTCATTTTCTGAGGTCTTAGAGCATATATACTCACACCAAAGGAAGGGCAATGGGTCTCAGCAGAAAGGCAAGGCTCAGACTCCCTCTACTGAGCGTTAGAAGAGGAGCTGTATATACCAATTGGTGATGGATTACGATCCATTGGGAGGCCATTCGTGGTTCTGAACGTTGCACGAAAACAAATCGGAAGGGGAAGCATTGTGGCTATCAGCGAGATATCAAACAGCTAGGCCCTCACGGACCAAGCTCTGCCGGGGTGGCATATTGATTTCGGTATTGACAACGCTTCTACCTTTTACGCTCGTTCACTAGTAGATGCAATGCAATTTCACGCTCTTTTCACGCTCGTTCACTAGTAGATGCAATGCATATCTTTCACCACTTCTTGGCGTCGTTTTGACTGAATGATCCTTCTTCCTTCGAATGTACCTGTATGATTAAGTGCAGATACACGGGCGACAAAAGATGCGTCTCGATTGTGCTTACGCGCTTGTTAGCGCACGTCCAGCATATACCGCCATAGAAGCACATCTGAAATGTGTTAGGACGAGGATTAGCCGTCCATGCAACTACAAGTCTGTATCCATGTTCTCGGGTCATGTCTAATTGCTACACCACACGTCACTTGCGACAGGCAGAAGCTTCTTAAGCCGGTCTTCTCCGAGGGATTGGCAGAGAAGCACCAGGAGCGCCTTTAGAACTTCTCTTGTGCGGGCCTCATATCCAATTCATGAGTCCACAGGCAAGGTTCTTGTTCGGACAGCCACAGATAAGTCTTACCTACCGCATCGGCCGACATCTTCTTGCCCGTCTTCTGATCTTCTCCCTGATCGTCCTGAATACTGCCATTTGCAATGGTGTGTACCACATGGATGCCTTTGGCAGACATCTCCCGCGCCAGCGTCTGAGCCAATTGGCGCACCGATGCCCTCCCAGCGCCATACGCCGCATACTCTGCATTGCATCTTAGCGCACCTAGACACAGTCAGCCGAGCGGCAGATCACGCAGTGCAATGCTTGGTTTGTGACTGACCAAGGGTACCAGTGAAGATCAACGTGCCCTTCTTCTCGGCTCCAGCGTCAAGCCCCTCCTCACCATGATCGGCGAAGAAGCGCTTGATCGACTCTTGAGCGAAGGTGAATGCACCCCCGACGTACGTCTCAAGAGACTCGGTGAACTCGCCGTAGGTCTCATCGAGGAAAGGCTTCTTGGACGAATGCTTGACACTGTAGATCGCCACCCGCAACTTCAAGTCGCGGAAAGACTCGTGCTGTCGGATGTCAGAGAAGGCTTTCTTCAGTGCGTTAGGCGATGTGTCGGTAGGGAACGTCTCGATCACTGCATCGGGCGTGAAGGCGCGAAGCGAGTCGGCAACGCCCTTGAGTGACTCCGGTCGACGCGCCAAAAGCGCGACCGCCATATTACCATGGGAGGGATGAGCGAGAACTCTGGCAATGCCGGTGCCCTAGAAGTCATGCAGCATCAGTCGCGCCTTTTCACAATCACCTTCGATATTGAATGCATATATATTACAGACGCACAGTGTTTGGTCCAGCACCGAGAAGAATGGCAAGTCCAGATGGATGCATGATGACAGAAACGAGGGTAGATGTTCAATCCGGTCAGTATCAGTAATCCTGTTAAGTCCAGATGTAATGTCTGTAAAGATGATAATGAAAGCGAATTGAGAAACAAGAATGAGACGAGAACAAGCAATAATGCCTACCTTACCACAGTACCTCACGTTGCTGTGAGTGGTGATATTCACTTGACGTCACATTCTCGAGCTTATAATTTAATTGTCTCTGGAGTGAGCTTACATGGCATACAGATATTACTCCGACTCGTGGCCATTGATGTTTGACATTTCAAGCATTATTGTTGCAAGCGCTGGACTTAGTCCTGTCGGTAAATGCTCATCCTAATCCAGATGGACACAAGGTCCATATAAAACACGTGTCTCGCTTTATGCAGATGCAGCTAAGGCACATGTAGATTGCAAATTGCAGTGCATTAATCACGCATACAAGCCAGATCATGTGTCCTCCTCAACCCGACAAGCTCACCAAGCAAAGGCCATCCGCCTCGCCATTTCTATAGGGTGGGCTGCCATCATGTGTTCAAGAAGGACAACATCACAGAAATCTATACCCAGGACATGTCGTCTACACAACTTTGTACATGCATCACGAGTGCAAAGTGGACCACGTGGAGAAACTTACTCATTCTGGTCTGGCAGCTGGAGCTTCGGTGCGCGGGTTCGGCGGCCCGATCGACACTTTGGATCCAAGCTCGCGGATCCCTGAAAGCAGGAGGTCCTGCACAAGCAAGTGTGAAGCTTGAGGTTCATCGGTGCTTGCGAGAACCCCATCCATGCCAAAAGGTCAATCTTGAGGGTCACTGCCGTGCTGATAATGACGATGCTGATGATGACGATTATGACGAAAACTTTGATAACAATAATGAAAGGAAAAAAAGTCATACGAAGATGATCGATTATTGTTCTCTGCGTCCAAAAATCAAGACCTCCTTCCCAAGACTCCCTGTTGTTTGCTTTCTAACAGACAACGGCTGATCGCGAAGAACGCTGACGGTCTGGACGTGCGCTTCGGCTGACTCGCTTTTGTTTGTCTGTCTCCAGAGCCCCGGGAAACGAAAGATTTTGGCCGAGGAGCAAGGCTATCCCTACTGTATCCCACTTTCTTATCCATACCTTTTGTATAGTAGTATAGCAATCTGCGCTACAATCTTCCAATTACTACACTTTGAAATATTCGGCCGTAATGTCAAAGTGCGCGACCAAATGAATGCTACTTGGTGTTGATGCTGTCTAACCTAATCCATCCCCTGATTGTGGACTTTCTGCCATGGCCATACGCGGCCAGCCCCTCTTGATTATCCAAGGTGTCCATCGCTCTACATAAGCCCACGACGACGGCAAGGCTGCGATCTCTGCAACAGACATACCAAACTGCATCGTGACCGGAGTGCAGACCACACAGAATCTTACATCATGCCCAACAGGACACGGGACATCCGACGGGAGTCTATTCCGGCGCTTTCTGGGCAACGTCCAGTGTTGAAACATATACAATCGTCACCTCAAATCAGTCCGACGTCGACTTTCCAAAGACCAAGTTCATCGAGTAGCGCTCGCAATTTTGTTGTGTATGAAGGGTCGCGGAGGAGCAGACCACAGAGCCCCAAAACGCCCACTTCGCTATCACCCACTTCTCCCACTACACCACGAGCCCGAGCTTCCTCCAGTAGATTGTCTGCTGCTGCACATACTTATTGTCAAGTCGTAGAGGTTCATTGGTCCCAATTACTCTGCATGGGTTAGATTAGTGCTAACACTCTCCAATTAGCCGACCGAGTCAGAGCCTCTTCCCGACATCAATCTAGTTGTATTGGGCGCCCCTGGAGTGGGCAAATCAACCTTCATCCGCCATTCGTTTGGCCTTTCGACGCCGCCAACCTCGCCGATCGTCACAAAGCAAGTGACAATCGAGAATGGGCCTTGCTTAGTCCGCCTGGTGGAATTGTCCATTGCCGACGTGGATATAGAAGATGATGGAGAGGTCAAATGGCCTAATAGTGTCGGCGACAGTCGCATGCCTCGGGTCGATGGCGTACTCACCCTTTACGACATTAGCGACAAAGCCAGCTTCCAAGATGTGCCCGAAACGCTGAGTAAGTGAACTTGCGACACATGGATCGTCCTTAACTTGGCACTTACCGATTTCGTGCGCAGATGCCATAGACAAGTCGTTCCTTCCCTCTGTGCTCGTATCATGCAAATGCGACACCACCCATTCAGAGCGACAGGTCGATCCAAGCGACACGGAGAAAAGAGCCAAGGCTGTTCTGAGGAAATTGAATACACTACAAATATCCACTTCAAATACAGATTTGCAGAAACAAGGAGTATTGCTGCTTATAAAGACTATATGCTCGATGAATGCAGGTAAGCATTATCGAAGACGCGCACCAATGTCATCTCAAAGAATAATGGCTAACCGGAATCTAGCATCGAAAAGCCCGGCTGCACTCCGCCGTCGCACACTTTCGTCCACTGGTCAACTGAATGTAATATCCCGGGCAAGCACGCACCCTAACCACTCAAGAGCGAGCTCCGACTACTCGGTGCTAAATAGAGATTTACCTCATGCTCGCCACGACTCCACTGTGGGAGCAGAGACAAGTAATGGGCCGGTCAAGGATGGTGGCATGCACCGCTCCTTCCTCAACTTAGACGAATCACAGGATTCTGCTAGTTACTCGGAAGGTCTCACATCGGCCTCTGAAGATGACATTACGGGCATGGAAGCTTCTCAGACGCTTCTTGATGACAGAGGCACCACGTTCGACACCCTCGTTGACCGGCTACTTATTCTTCCCAAAACGAAAGCAGACAGTCGTTTCAGGGCCATCTTTCTGGCTCTATATAGGAAATTTGCCGCTCCAGGGCAGCTCTTGGAGGCGATTGTGCATCGCTTTGAGGCCCTTGAGAGCGCAGAAGTTGCTTTCATGTCCCGCACTATATCGCAATTGCGTTACCTATCTGTGATTGAACAATGGATCGGGACCTACCCTGGAGACTTCGCACATCCTCGAACTCGTCGCAGAATGGGCACATTTGTTATCAAACTCTCGAATACCCGAATTTTCTCTGCCGCAGCACGTGAGATGAGTGCCGACCTCGACGTGGTCGCAAATGATGATGACACCGACTGGGCTTGTTGCGATAAAAATCGCGAGCTTCAAGAAGGCTTCGACGATGGCACAACACTTCACTCGAGGTCAAGCTCAATGCTTGACGATACCGATTTCCAGTTCAGCGATACTATGGGAAATCTGTCCCTCGATAGAGCCAGATCACCAAGCGAAACCATCTCCGGCACACCTCTCCCCTCCAGTTTTGGCTTGCTTCACACAGTGGACATAGCGCGCCGACAATCTATATCTTTGTCGCCTGTCCCAAAAGTGCCGATCAATAAGATGCACTGGCGGACTTTGCTCGATATGCCGAACGACATCATCGCCCGCGAACTCACGCGCATCGATTGGATCATGTTCAGTTCGATAAGGCCCCGCGATCTAATTCGTCACGTTTCGCTACCCGCCTCGCAAAAAGCTGCATGCAAATCTCTCGTACACGTGAATCGCATGATTGACCACTTCAACCATCTCCGCGATTGGGTCGCAAACTTCATATTACTTCGAGAAAAACCAAAGCATCGAGTGTTGATGCTAGAGAAGCTGATGCAAGTCGCAAGACGTTTGCGCGATCTCAACAATTACAACTCGTTGGGCGCATTCCTAGCAGGCATCAATAGCGCCCCAATTCATCGGCTCAATGCAACACGCGAACTTCTGCCCCACGGCATCCAGAAAGACTGGATGAAGTTAGAGATCCTCATGTCACCCACAAAATCTTATTCCGCATACCGTCTTGCATGGGAAAACTCCAGCGGCGAGCGCATTCCGTTCGTTCCATTACCACTACGCGATCTCGTGGGCTCGCAGGAAGGTAACAGGACCTTCGTTGGTGAAACAGACGGCAGGATCAATTGGCAGATGTTTGAGGTCATGGGAGAGGTCATTGTCGGCATACAGCGGGCTCAGGGACAACCTTATCACAATCTGGGCCTGACGCCCAGGCAAGACGAGCTCAGAGCGCTTATCCTGAACCTATCGTTGACCAAGGACGACGATGTGAGTACATCAAAGACGGACTGCTTCTGATATCTCATATGCTGACCTCATCTTTGCTACAGGCATTATACGAACGCAGTGTGCAGCTAGAGCCCTCCAACTCTGGCGATCGACGAGGAATCAAAGAGTTCTTCAAACGGTCCAACCCGCTTACGAATTGAAGCGGATGAACGTCATGTTTATTCATAGCGTGATTGTACGACGGCGTCTTTGAACCATGCATCGCGACTCTCTGCATGAAGCATAATACCTGCCCTCAAACTTTTACTCCTTAGTTCATCGAGTAAATGATGGCTGGGGAAGCAGTGAGAAGAGAAAGAAATTTTCTATATTCGTTTCATTTCAATTCATGACTTGGATGATCTCGATCAACTTTTTCCTTTCCATTCATCTGCTTTGACTTTTACTCTTCAGTATCTCCTTTTCTTTTTGATCTGATCGAAAACATGGCCGCAGATATGTGACTCGGGATGAGGCTATGTCCGATTTGACAAGAACGGAGTCTCTTATTTCACATTCTCATTTGTTTCACCTGCTCATTATATTATTTATTACCTAATTTCTTTTGTGATTCAGCGATCTCAAGTGGGATGGGTGGCGGACAGATACCAGGGGTATATTCGGTGGGACGGGTGGGCACAAATAGGCTGCGATCAGGCGGAGCAGGAAGTGGTCAACCAGCCGGGGGGCGCAAGAAGGGACTCGAAAGGGACTACAAGGCGGCGTTGCAACCCACTGGAATGATCATTTAATCAGAAGGGCATCGCCTATAGAGAAAAGCGCCAGTGACGCAACAAGAAGATAAATGACCTACTGTACTTAGTATATTGTGGATCACTTGAGTGCACCTTTGTCAACAAGGCTTGTGCTATATCACTTCTACACTATTTCTCCTAGGCATCAAGGGTCCAGTTTTTACCCTGAACCGTTTGTGCTACTAGATTCCAAGGTTGTGCTTTATTCCTTGTGCAAAAGTATCATGACCTCACCATCTACAAACACCGTTAACCCTAATATCCATTTTAGAGATAGACTTTCGCCCATCTCTTGTTACTGTAATAAGTCGCTTGTACCATGCCCTGAACACTGGAGACGACTCCATCTAACTATACTTTTCTTGTGTATATACTTCATTCTCTGCGTCGATTGTGTTTGTACCTTATCTTATATATTCATTACATAGCTTACTGAACTGGGATCAGATCATAAGTAATTCGTTTTTGGTATACTCGGACCTTGCTCACCGCGTCGAGTCTCTATTTGCCCCAAAGCTTGTGGAGGATTCATCTTGAGTGGCGTGTTTCATCATGGCGTGGCCAAATCCTTTCAGGACGAAAACAGAAAATACTAGAAGTGAGTTCTTGACGATTTCTGAATTTATTCTCGTGGTTGAAATCATCATTTTGTCATGTTTATCTGTGGTCACTTCTACATGCTTGCATCTTCTCATGGAACCGGGTGGCGACAGATTTGCATATCAGAGAAGGCTATAAACATATGATTCGAGGGCTATACCGCATATCGTACCAAAGAGCGTTTGCAGCGCTGCCGATATTACAGATCGACTGATATGCAAACATCCAGATGCATGGGGTTACGAGTTCGAATTGACACCACAACATTTGACTCCGAAACAATACGATCCCCTAAAATACACCTACGACGAACTAGGAGAAGCAGCACTGAACCGACTGAATGAGATCGCCCCGCCCGCATCTGTAGGAGAGATCCCAAGGAATAGCACTCGTGACCTGCCAACAGTATCTGGAAACGGGCCGGGAGAGAAGGAAGTGCCTGTGACTAATGCGAATGTGCATGAGTCTGCTGAGAAGCAGGAGAACAAACAGAAACCGCCCGCGAGGGACTTGTATGAGCTTTTGAAGCGGCATGCTGGTGAGGATGAAGTTTTGAGCAAGTTATGGAAGGAGCTTAATACGGTGCCTGAGTGGGTATGTGTAAAGTTTTTGTCTAGTCTCTTGACATGATTTTCGTGTTCACTATCCGAGTCTGTGTATGCTGACCTCTAACCAGGTCGATTGGGACCAAATTTCACGTGGTCAGGATGTGTTCTATCGCTATGGAGGAGCCAACTTAACTGGTCTTGCGTACCAATCGCTACTTGGCGGAATGGGCGCCGCACGTGTTGTCGAGACATTAGCACGGACCGGTGGGTTCTCGACCAAGGTAGCCCGAGGACGATTGTTCGAGACCACACAGCATGTGCTTCAATGCACTAAAAGTCTCGAGTCGATTCAGCCTGGTGGCGATGGATTCGCGTCGACAATTCGAGTACGGCTACTTCACGCTGCGGTGAGAAATCGCATCATGAAGCTCGAAGCCAGCCGGCCTGGTTATTACGATGTCAAAGAATGGGGAATCCCCATCAACGACCTTGATTCAATAGCAACGATCGATACCTTCTCCGCCTCGATTATCTGGCTCAGTCTTCCACGCCAGGGCCTGTACCTGCGCGAACAAGAAGCAGTAGATTACATTGCTCTTTGGCGCTATGTGGCCTACCTCATCGGATGCCCTCACGAAGGCTTCTTCGAGAACACGGCACAAGCAAAGCGTATCTTTGAGTCTTTGCTACTTTACGAAATCCACCCGTCACCCACGTCACAAGTGCTTGCGAACAACATCATCAAGTGTCTGCAAGACCAACCTCCAGGATACGCATCCGCAGATTTCTTGATTGCAGGCGCGAGATGGCTCAACGGCAACAAACTCTGTGACGCTCTGGGTCTGCCCCGACCGAGTCTATACTACTCTCTACTGATGGCGGGACAGTGCGTGTTCTTCTGTTTCTGGTGCTATCTCTACCGCGCAATACCATCCTGGGACCGCAGGAAGATCGACACGCTGCGTCGCATCTTCTGGGCCATCGTCGTCGAGAGCAAATACGGACTCAAGGGCGAAATGACCAGTTTCAACTTCAAGTACGTGCCCGAGTACGAGACGATCACGGAAATGGGAGGGGCGGGCGAGGCACAATTAAAGTATCAGGGCGTGGAATGGAGGAATCTAAAGACGCTGGTGATTGCTTCTGGAGTTGCAGGTGTGGTCGCCTGGGGCGGATTCAGGCTTGGTTTGGGGATGGTGAGGCTGGGTGTCTCGGCGACGGGATGGTTGCTGTCGAGGTTTTGATGTGGGATAGATTCCGGATTTCACTCTGGGCATTTTCTGCCTTTCCATCTGTTATAGACGATAGCATCGATAGATCTTTGCCTCCAAGCATGACACTGCCATCGTGTATATACAACAATCTATACTATCCTTGATCAATGCGATCATATACCTCTATTTCCATCCTCACTAATTCAATCAAGCCGGAGTTATGCTCGGAGTTATGTGTTTCCCCCAAGTCAATGGTGTCGAAGGGGGGGGGAATTAATGATTAATTGATTGTAAGCGGAGAAGCGCGCGGCACCCCCGAGTGAGCATTGGCAATA
Organism: Neodothiora populina; assembly: GCF_041146345.1. NCBI lineage: Eukaryota > Fungi > Ascomycota > Dothideomycetes > Dothideales > Dothioraceae > Neodothiora > Neodothiora populina. The sequence continues at coordinate 54,884 of NW_027191408.1, read as the reverse complement.
CGGGCGTGCATGACCTCTTAGTTGGTGTACTCATTTAATATACATGTACACACTGACAACAAATGCAAAAACAATGTCAGCTTTAGCAAACGCAAGAACAGAGAGGACAGAAGATGTGACGCGAAGATAGGATATTGAATGCTCGAGTGACAAGGTATCCAGGAGCCCTCCTGTCGCCGTCATCTCCTTGCTTTGCGGCAACCGCCAGAGAAGACAACAGCCATGGCTTCACCTTCACCTATCCGCGCATTTGTGCAATGGAAAGAAGCGACAATCTTTTCCGGCGAGGAGATAGAATGCGTCATCACATTCAAGAACACGGCGAGAGTGCGCGACGCGGACGACGACGAGGACAACAAGGACAAGAACGAATCCAAGGCAAACAACAATAATGCAAGAGCAAATGGCAGCCTGAGGCCTCGGATCGAGCAGCGACAACGGACAGTGACACAATCCAGTGGAATCAGTGGAGTCAGCAGAGTCAGTAGAGGCCAATTTTCCACCACCCCATCGCTCGCCGGCACCGATTCCAGAGCTCCTTCCTACTCGAGAGGACATCGACAGGCGCTTTCCCTAAGTATCGTCCCGAGTCCCGTCACTCACGCTCGCAATGCCTCGGCTCAGAGTACACCACACAGCACTGTTCTGGCAACAGCAGCACCCAACTCGTCATCCTCAGCGGCAGGTGCGCCAGGCGCATCGGGGTCTAGACCCAGACCGAAACACAGCAGGTCGCTATCCATTATGTCAATGGGCAGTGGGAGTGATATGCGCTCGCCAGGTTTACCTCAAAAAACACCCCCAATTACTGGACGCCGACCCAATGGAACACACGCGCGATCCGCCAGTGTGCAGCTTCTTGGTCGAGCTTCCACCGCGCCTAGTCCCATGATTGGATTCCCCTCACCCAGGAACCCCCCATCGCCTCTGATTGAGTCTGAGGCAGGTACGCCGCCGCTGCCTGCTTCATACTCCTTTCCACCTCGCGAGAATGACTATCTAGCTATCCGTCCTAATCGTCGAAAACCTGGTGTCAGCACAGCCCCCAACACTCCTGCGATTGTCTTGCCGCCCTCTTCTCCGCCGCCTCCGTTTGCCACTGACTTTGCATTTCCCCCACGAACTTCACCGTCGAACGTCAGTCATATCACCACCCCTGACTTTGAGTTCCCTCCGAGAGATCCAATGAATGTTCCCAAGCCCAGTCGGATGACGTCGCATGAGCGACTGACTACAGCGAACAGTCTTAACCCTGTCGCGCGCGTCTTGTCTGAAGCCAGTGCGAACGGAGGCTCTCGCACGAGTAGCGAGTTTTATTCTCTGGACAACAATTCCTCGGACACAAACAGCTCGGAGACTCCCGCGCAGATGAGCGCTCGTCTGCTGCCCAAGGCCGCCACCAACAGTCGTAAGTCCTCGCGTAGTCGATCGAATGGCAGTCCCGACGCTGAGCCCGAAGTCCTCATGATGGGCTATGCTCAGACCATGGGTTCTTTTGTCCTTGATGCTTCGCTCGTCAATCAGACACCTTTTGACGAGGTAAAGCGTAAAGGTGTCCTTGGAGGTCAGGGCGGGGGAGGTGTTGTCGGCATCGAGTCACGCTCGAAACGAGAAAGCGGCTTCTTTGGCTCATTCACCTCTTTCGGCTGGGGCAATGTTGGCGAATCCCTGGGTGGACTTCTCGGTGGTGGAGAGATGAGCAGTATCAAGGAGATGCGCAACGTTGCCAGCACAAAGACTATTCCTCTTCTCAGCACACCACAGTCGATTCTTTTCGTCGATTTACGCCTTGCGCCAGGCCAGAGCAGGAGTTATACCTACCGTTTTCAGCTTCCGCGAGGACTACCTCCTACCCACAAGGGCAGGGCGATCAAGGTGCAATATCACATCAAAATTGGTGTGCAGCGCTCTGGAACTCTCGGCGGTCATCAGAATGTCAAGCATATTGAGGTGCCTTTCCGCGTGCTGGGCAGCGTCAACAACCGAGGAGAGAGTCTGGGCCATGACCTCATGTCGCCGTATATTCTGTTACATGACCGCTCTCGCACGGCCAGCATCCCTACACCTGAGCAGCAGTCGCTGATTTTGCCTCCCAGCTATTTCGAGTCAGCATCCTCTTCTTCTGCCAACACACCGTCGAAGCAGCCTTCCAACGCTGCTCTAGACGATTTAGTGCACTATGCTGAATTGTTGTTGGCTCAGAAATCAGGTCCGACTACGGAGCCTCTGCTATCACCAACGACAGAACAAATGCCACGCCGAAGGTCATCGGTAGACGATACGCCTCCGTCAACGGTAAAAGCAGCGATTGACTTGGCAATTATGCGCTCAAATCTATCTACGTCTCTGGGTCCTTCGTCGGAACCTTCACAGTCGCAATCAACAAATCGCTTCACCATAGCACGGTCCGGTCAGTTCGTCGCCGTTTTCAGTGTCGTCCGTCCTGCATATAGACTTGGCGAGACGATAGTAGGTGTGATTGATTTCCGACCCCCAGTTCCAGACACGCCACATTCGTCAAGAACGAAGTCCAGAGTATCGACGATACCAACGTATGCCCTCTCGATATCTCTCGAGAGTCTTGAGCACGTCGAACCTTCTCTGGCTCTCCGCTCGGCATCTTCAATTTCAAGAGCAACACGTAAATGTCATGCGCAGGTCGTCGAGAATGTACTTTTTGCCAGACAGACCGGGTTCAGGCTCGAGATTCCCATGAGTGCTACACCGGGATTCGAGACTACTGGGGTGGGGTTGAAGTGGAGGATCAGAGTCGAATTTGTCACCGGTCGCGCGGGCGTTGTTGTAGATAACGAGCAGATGTATCGACAACGCGCGCCGAAAGAGAGTAAACGACGAAAGAAACGAGAAGAAGGAGTGGGACTGGGTATCTCAGAGGGACGAAACGCAGCAGACATCGACGAGAATAACCGCAACGACGATGAAGCAGAAGAGTATGATGAAAAGACGGGCGCAGTCATCGCCAAGCGTCCCCGTCCCCCTCGACGACAGAGTACGCGTAATGGTCAGGAAGAAAAGTCTGGTCAAACGCACGTGCGCGAGCGAAGTCTACATGAGAGACAAGTAGACTGCCATGATCGAGACACAAATCCATCGCGAGGTCTCAACGGTGCTTCAAGGACCCATGCTCCTCGGGACAACGAAGACAACGAAAGAGAAGACATCGACTCAGCGGACTCGGACGACCCTGACCAGGACGAAAGCGAAGAAGCAATCCAACAACAAGACGACCTCCTGGAAGAAGTCCAACGAGATGACCGAGGCGTCGTCCTTATCGCCAAAGAGAAACTTCTGGCTGAGACTTTTGAAGTAGCTATACCGATCAAGGTCTTTGGCGCCACATCTTCTTCGTCTTCCTCTGGCGTCGCTGGCTCGACAGCCACAGGACAAGCGACGACAACATCAACGGGCTGGGGCGGCAGCGGCAGTGGCAATAACGGACTGAGTGGGGATGGAGAGGGTGGGCCCACGGCGTCTGCGGATGGAATTCTGGTTCTCGCAGAGCCATATGAGATTTGAGAACCATGAATTCTGCCTATCGAAAAGCAATGCATGGGAACGGATATGGAAGAATGAAAAATCACAGGGGCGGACAATTGGAAGCCTCCATCTCAAGGAACACATTGACTCGATGTCTGGCTTGCTTGCTTGTCTACTAAAGGACAAAGAAAAGCAAGGGAATGGCAAAGAAAAAAAGGAAATCATGTAACACTACTATATATCACTTCTAGCAAAACTCTTTGCAACTTCGTCATCTTCTCTACCCCTTCGCCTGCGGTATCTTTTGACTAAGCTGGCTCATACGCAGTGGCGCCGTCCGCGTAGGACATTCCCTCGTCAATGCGCGCCCTCGTATCTGCTTCGCGCAACCAAAGGAGACTAGGCTACGCTACGCCTAGGCAGGAGTGATAGGAAAGAGCTTATCAAAGACATTCTCGGGATCATATCTTGCTTTGAGAGACTGCAGGCGCTCGTAGTTGGCGCCGAAGATGTCTCTTGATTTCTCGTCGTATTGCCGTCGCTTAGTTGAGTATTGACTCGGACTTGGATGGAATCGAGATAAGAAGGGGGACAGTGAGAGGACTTACGTCGTAGTTTCCATACAGCAAAATGGCGCCCTTGTCCCCTCGTATCCCGACGCCGCTGTCGACGCCCTTTGCCGCTTGTTGACCCTGTCGCTCTGCCTCTGCTTTGAACATGCCGCTCATGGCTCTCGCCCACTGCCTGCAGACCTGGTCGTTTGCTGCGTCTCCCCACAGCGGCGCGACCAGAGCATTGAGATAATGGCCTCGGTTGGCGAAACATCCGTTGTCTAGCTCAGTCGTTTTGACGGAGTCGAACAGTTCCCACATCAACATGCTTCCGCTCGCATCTTGCTGCTGGGCAGTGAACGTCTCGAAGTTGTCTCTGATGTCTTTGACGAATTCCGTGCGGACGGGTAGGACGAAGGCCGCGCCTTTCATCGAGCATCGCATGCCCATCGGCGGCGCTAACATTCTGCCGACTTGGTTATATGGCATCGAGCTCATCGTGTTCACGACTGGACCGGCGTTGATGAATTCCTGGAGGTGAGGCTTCGCGTCTTTTTCCGGCCCGTCGAAGATATGTAAGGTCAGGACCATGAGCTGGTCCCCTGCGGTAGGGGGTCTAGTGAAGCCTAGCATGGACAGCATTCTGCCACCACTTCTTGTGGACTTGTGGCCCTTGTCGTCTGTCTCCACGGTGTACAGCTCGTTGAACGCCTCGACCAACTTCTCGAGCACGTCGTCCGTGGGCAGGTACAACATCATCCCGCCCCAGACGTCCTTTTGTGGAAAGACCTTGAACGCAAACTCGACCGCGACCCCGAAGTTCTGTCCCGCGCCTCTGAGCGCCCAGAACAGATTCTGGTTCTGCGTCTCTGATGCCGTGACTACGCCCCCCAGAAGCCAGCACGACGGTGCATCCAACAAGACAATCGATGACGAGACCATGCCTCGAGGACAGAGCGCCGTAGCCTCCTCCGAGCGTCAGGCCTCCAACGCCCGTATCAGCAGCCGTGCCGCCGACCGTAGCGAATCCATACTCCCACGCCTCGTCGTCGACGTCCGACCACAGACATCCTCCCTGCGCGTAGATCAGCCGCTTCTCAACATCCACTCTGACGCTTCGCATCCCGCTGAGGTCAAGCAGTAGGCCGCCCGAGGTACTGCTCGCGCCCGCGGTTGAGTGGCCTCCGCCTTTGACTGCTACGTCGAGGTTCGCGTGCGAGGCATAGGCTAGGGCTTTGGAGATGTCGGATGCGGATTTGGGCACGATTGCTAGGCCGGCGGGGAGCTCGGCGGCGCGCGACCAGCGTTTGATCGAGAGGGGAAAGTCCGGGTGGGAGGGGTCGCGGATCTGGGCGCGGAGGGATGAGGCTGGTTCTTTTCGTTGTTGCTTAACAGGGCTGATATGGCCTCAATGTCTTGCTGAGTGACGCTACGTCTCATCGTAGACCTGCTATTAATTCCGTTCATACTCACTATTGTAGTGTTCTCAATCGTTATGTTCTTCCTTGCCTTACCAGCCCCCCTTGAGCGTATTGTTACTGCTCTATCTTTACTCCTTGATAACCAATAGACCGATCAATCTACTACCCAAGTATACCAAGAGAAACCATAATACAGCTTGATCTATGTGAGTCGAGATCCTGTGTCCTGTAGATCGCCCCTCAAGATCTGTTCAAGATCCCGAGTAGAGAGACTGAAATCCACACAGACCTTTGACGAGGTTTCAGGCCCTTTATATACTCTACCTTTGCCTACCTGATCTTCTACGGCAACGATACCATTTACCCAAGGTATGCAAGGCATACCATGACGGAGCGGTGGTACAAAGGTACAGAAGTATAGCGAAGTGCGGTACAGCATGCTGTAGTGATCCTCCTGATCCTCCACCCCACACTTCTTGCTGATCCTATCTCACCTCATCTCACCTCTATCTCGTTCCTCCCACCTTTTGGACGTATATATATATTTGTACGTATGTATGTATGTAGAAATACACAAAAAAACAAGACTCCCCCAAGCCGAAGCAAAACTTCCCCCCACCCGGAGGAGGGGAAGAAACCAGTCGCGTACAGCACCATTTCTCTCGTGTACAAGTGCGCGCAGCCCGAGGGAGGGGGTGGGGCCCGGTACGCCGTCTTCACACTGCAGAGAAATGGTGGCATGAGGAATTGTTGCGAAATTCTGACACTGGTTTGTCGGAGAGCTATCACGCGGCGGTGGCTCGAACCAGGGACCTCTCATGCTTTTTGTACGCAAGACTGATTTTTTGAGGCGTCGGATGCCACTCCACCAACTGAGCCGGTGGGTAGTGGCGCCTTGAATATAGGGCGGTTTGAGGGGGGTTATATGGGTTGATTTTAGGGAGGGGGGGAGTAAATGGGGTCTTACCTTACCCAAGTGAATGGTTCACTAGTTGGTAGCCTACACTTTCATTGCTCTTGTAGTTTGATGTATAGTCTGATCCACTGGAAGAAGAGAGGGAATATGACTTGCTTACTTGCTTACTTGCCTACTTGCTTACTCCCGATGCTGTATGAATGAGTACCTTCCTACTAGTGGTATATACATGACCACTATCGATGACAGCCACCCCTTCGCTTCCGCTGTCTTCGTTCCCTTACCTTGATGCGTAATCTTCTCTTTCGTGCTCTCATTGCTTCCTTGCATTCTTTTATCCACAGTAGAAACGTAGTGAAGTACTATCAACGCACTTGTCAGTTGTGTACACGTATCACAATCTAGGAGATGAAGTCGTTCTGGAACTCATCGTGTATGCTCGTCAGCCGTGATTGTCCAGATAGACCTTCCTTCCTTGCTGTCTTGTCAAGAAGCAGCTGTACTGATTGTTGGACACTTCCTTTCCATTCGCTTCTTCTTATGGTAGTAATGCTGAAGTTTACGCTTACCTCATTCCCTCATCTCCTCATGTACTCAACAGAGGTCGATGGGATAGAGAGCCTAGCTGCGTGAATGTACTGATTCCAAGAGGGTGTTTACTGTGTTTCAATTACTTGACCGTTGCGATTGATTTGTGAGTAAAGAGCGAGATGTTGCAATGTCCCATGGTCAACTGAATACTCTGAGAAATCGAGCGCAGTATTTCATCAAGCCAAAAGAAAACGCCGTAGATTGTATATTTCTTGGGTTCGTGAGGTTCGTTACTGCACAGATAGATGCTTTGCTGATAGAGAAATGATAGAAAAAGGAAACAAAAAGGAGACAACTTCCGATATAGCAAGAGACAAGTGACAGAAAGGGTATGACAGCAGATGAAAAAACAAAGGACAATCATAAGGTTCACCCAAATCAGACATAATCCAACATGACAAGAAAATACACTCCAATCTTGGGTCAAACGCCGATAAAAGTCCCACCTTTTGAGGTGAAAAGGATAGAGGAACTGAAGAGAGATCAGGTAAGAGTGGCCATCATAGCCGCAATCAGCTTGGGGTTCGGCTTTTTTCCTACAAAGACAAGACACAAAAAGTCAGCCTGGGTTGCAATTCGTTTACAAAAGGAAGGCCCCCCACCATTTCGTCTAGTGAGAAGTCCTCACGAGAGCCATCCTACCTTTCCTGTCCTTTTCAACCCTGATGACATCTCTCTTCGGGCTGCGTGGTCTGTCGACATATTCAATGACTTGTTCGCGCTCGGGCCTGTGTTCGCGATACTCGACGACCTCGTAGGCCTCGTCAGGTCGACGGACAATCATGTTTCTGTCGTCGACCTGGCGCTCATAACGAAGAGCGCGCTGCTCGGCTTCGAGGGCACGAATCTCGGCCTTGATGTCGCGGTCGCTGTGACGATGGCGTTCGGGTAGAACGATGGTCATGGGGTGGTGAGTGGGCTGTGGCGGCGGCGGCGGCGGCGCAGGAGCAGGAGGCGATTGTACATAGATGGTTTCCCTGACCGGCGGCGGTGCAGGCTGGTGGATGTATATCGGTTGCGGAGGCGGAGGGGATGGGAGGTGGACGGTACGAGCAGGCGAGCTACGACGTGTACGAGTGGAGCGGGCGGGAGAAGGAGCGCGGACAGATGGCGGGTTGATCCACTCGGTGCGAAGGGCTTCGTAATGGTCGTCTGCTGCGGGAGGAGCTGGTGGAGGAGGGGGGGCAGGCACTTCAAGCGTCTCCTCGAAGCGATAAGTCTTGGTTTCTGCTCTTCGTCAACAAATGCACAGACGGAGAAGGCAGATAAACGGCATACTCGGCGCTTTGTAGTTCTCGCTGATGCGGATCACTTCGTCAATCTGTTCCTTTTCCAGAGCACGGCGGACAATGATAAAGTCCTCCTGCGTCACGTGTCAGCTTTCACCAAAGGTCGAGATGAGCGGCGAGTAGATGAAACAAAAACCCTCACCTCCTCTTCGAAGGGATATCCGAGTTGGATAATGGCTTCCCTCTTGACCAATCGCTTGGGCATCCTGGTTTTTCCTTTTTTACCCACCTTACGCTCTGGACTGGGCGACGATGCGCGACTGATTTCCTCAAAGCTCTCGGTGCTGTCGCTTCGAGCGCTGACACTTCTCAAGTCGCTCTTGGCCCCGTCTCGCTTGCGCACGTGGCTTCTCTCACGCGTGATCTCGACGTCGCGGTAGGGTGAATATTCGCGGTAGTGGATGTCCTCAAAGTCATCGTGGTGGCGACGACGTGACGGAGAGCGACGTCTGGGCAAGGGAATCGGGACATTTGGAGGCAACCTGTATTCCTCCCGTTCACGCTCACGTTCACGTCTCAGCGGACGACGGTCGAATGTGTCGAGCGAGCTCTGGCGCCTGATCAGGCCGGGCCTCGGACGCTCGATGCGATCGATTTCAACCTCTCTTTCGATGGCGCTTTTCCTCTTGTACCTCTGGTCGTCCAGTTCGCGGCGGTCGATCTCTGCAAACAAATCTCTGTCCGAAACGCGGTGACGGGGAATCCTGGCAGGCGGACCATAGCGCTCCTCTTGCATGAAATCAAAGTCACGCTCGTCGTACACACTCTTGGGACCTCGACGGGTGTCGCGTTCTTCGATTCGGATATCGGTTCTTCTTGGAGCATCTCTCTCTTGGATCCGGATTGTCTCACGTTGTTCTTCTGGAGCACCTGGAGGGCCTCGGCTGCGGAAACGCTCGAAACGGTCACGATCCCAGCGGTTGGGCTCATCGCCGTAGGCCAAGTCACTAGAAGAGTGACGGCCGCCGAAGCGCGACATTTGTCTGTTGTTGGACGATGTAGACGATGTAGACGATGCAGGTGATGGAGAGAATTAGCAGCTGGCGAAATTGCCAGGATGTCTGTCGCTTGTCGAGGCAGTCACGAAACACAGAAAGGGAAACCAAAAGGGAAACAGCTGCGGGGTGGCTGGGATAAGGATAAGGTGGTACGCGTCGTTGGCTCCCGTGTTGCCTTGTTTCACTCTGAAATCGATCCAAAGGTCGAGACTTGAGTCTGATGTGACCCTGGCTGAGCCTTGCCCGACCACGATCAGGCCGAGTTCAGTATTGACAGAAGAAGGAAGGAGAAGAAATATAACTTCCCAGATCACGACGATCAATCAAGGTCAATCAAGGTCAATCAAGGTGATTCCATGTGTGGGGGAGTTGATCACTGACCATAAGGTACCTAACTTACAAGTCTTACACGAAAACCAAGATCCCATTCCCGAGTACCACGCAGCTTCCCGACATTCACACTACAAGTACAAGTACACGTACAAGTACTTGCAACGCACGAACCGCTTTCCACGACGTCATCAACCCCCTACAAGCACAGCACAGGGCTTCGAGGCAACCGTTCTCGCGCCCAATTGTAGCAATGACAGCAGCGACCATTGCTAGAACACGAGTCTTGCAACACTGAACACCAACCTCATTGATGCCCAATTGTGAGATTTGTTGAAATATGGCAGCAATAGCTTTGCGTTTCGCGTATGGCTACTGTTGTTGGGCATCTTGTAGGTGCTTCGCCTCACCCGCAGAAATTATTGTTCGTTCGTGTATGCGACAGCATCATGTGTACAAGTCCTTCCATACAGAGGGCTTCGAGTGTGACCCGGTGAGAACGCTGCCAGACATACCTTATGGCTGGCCTGTTGTAGTTTTGACCGAATAATAACGGCACCGCCGCTGTCTTCGGCACTGTACGGTATGTACCCTTTGTCGCAGTATGGTACTGGGCTCCTTGGCCGTTTCTTGACTTTCGCAGTGTTGTTGTCCAACATCAGACCCCTGGTCGCGCTCAAGAGTACCGCCCAATCACTGTAGGCTTATATACAGACAGTGTCGAGTCTGTGACGACATGAATGTGCAGTCATGTTGCATCAAATCGCACATCGTAAGGTAGCTCTGTCTTCCTTTCCTCATAGCTGCCTGGGCCGACTATGCCTGGCCTGACTCCATGGATCTTCGCCCCACGCTTTATCGATATCAGCCGTGAACACATCCCGAATGGCCAAGCCCCTACATCCGAACAAACGTTCCGACCTGCTGAAAAATTCCATATAATGCCAATCCATACCTTGTATATATGCGCAAGTCCTTCGCACGTCGTTCAGCATGTGTACTGACCGACTCGACTATCTGCTATGACCGGAATAGTTGCAAAGGCAACGCTTGTGGCCGCCGGCGGTGGCCAGCGGAGTAGACGACCCTTCCCGTCATCTTCAATCATGGCAACTCTAGCAGCATTCCGCAAGCGCACTGGTCTTGATGCTCCTACTGTCCTAAAAATGCTTAAGGCTGGACTGCCTCCTACCATAGTTGTCGCAATGTAGGCACTTGCCACCGGTTCTTGTGATTTATAGTCACATCTCTGACCTATATACCTTTAGTTACCAGAGTGATGCCATCTCCAATATCACAACGACCGTCGGATACATCACCGCTCTGATGACCATTACTGCCCAGTGCCTTTTGCCTCGGGCCAAGTACACCAAAATCATGTTCTTCATTCTATTATCTGTTTGTGTCGCTGCATCTCTCTGTTGCCTGGCCGCGTTCTGTTCGATTAAAGCTCGTGGAACTGGCCCTGGATCACAAGGTGTATACAATAGTAATGCTTCTGCCGTCTCGGCTATTTTTCTCATAGTCTGTATATGGTTTGTTCCCTCGATTTTCAGCTCCCGGGATATATGAACTGACAGCTAGTCAAGGCTCTCCAACAGCCTGAGGGCATACCGTCCAATGGAACTTCAGGACCCAATGGTGGCCTTCTCCATTTTCTCGGCGATATCTCTTACACATACTGGTCAGTTCACGACCGTCCCGGAAGGACTACAATTCATCAAGCGTCTGCTGTGCGCTTTCATGCTCGCTTTCGCCATTGCCACTGGAGTGTCCTTGTTCATCTTGCCAATCACGAACCGGAGGAACATCTTCCAAGGTCTGCGTACTTATCCAGCGACAGTGCAAGGAGTGCTCAATGCATTCAACGAATACGTGGAAAGTCTGCGCAACAGAGATATTGACGAAGCTGGTGGGAATGCCACATCGTCAGACGCAACAGATAAGCCATCAGATGACATCCAGACGTCAGCGGCAACGGTAAATGTAGCCATGCAGAGACTTCAGGGCCTTCACACCATGATGGGTGCGGAGTTGATTTATGCTAAAAGCGAGATTGCATGGGGGACCTTGACACCAGTGGATCTCCAAACCATTTTTACCCATTTACGTGGGATATTGTTACCTATGGCTGGCCTGAAGATGTCTACAGAGCTATTGGAGAAACTTGCCTGCGGAAAACCGCTCTTTCCCAAAGAGTCTGATACGACCGAGAAGAAAGCACCTGACCCAGATTCAGGATCGCAAGAACAGGAAATAAGGGCCCGACGAGTGGATCGGTACCTCGAGTCCTTGCGACAGGACACCAGCGTCGCAATAGGCCTCGTCACAGCAGGTCTGGAGCACAGTTTCATGAATCTCGGAATACTGAAAGAAAACGGTTTACTGGCTCATTCGCGGACGTCACAGGAAAACAATGACATCGAAGCCGGTATTGACACGATAAGTCCGGGGTGTGAGAACTTTTCGGATCAGTTTAAGATAAGACGATACGAATTCCACAAACGTCATCACGACCCGGTTGGTCCACTACACACCATCATGACATCCTATAGTGGTTACATTGATTGGCCAAGGCCTGCTGGAGAGGAAGACATAGGCCGTCGATTTGCCAGCGAAGAACTCCTGGTGGCCATATCATTAGAGAATATCCATGACGAACTGCTCGATGCTGTCGATGGACTTATGACCTTTACTGAGCAGCGCCTCGCTTCAGGCGCGTTGCGCCGAAATCATTTGATTGTCCCGGAGGATTTTAACATTTTGAAGTGGTTTTCACTCGACCTCTTACGTCCCAAAAAGGAGCCGGGTTCGGTAGACGAGGTCCAAGACGACTCTGATTCTCAAAGCGACGTCGACGACGCCAATAACGACTCGTCTATCAGACAGACGGATCCAGAGCACTTGTCTCCCAATAATACGTGGGAGTGGTTTGGAGATCAACTCCGAGCATTGTCCAGCATGATGTCCTCTGACCAGAGTGTATTTGGTTTCCGTGTGGCTTGCGCATCTTTCACCGTTGGTATTTTGGCATATTTGCATCAGACACAGGATTTTTATCTCGAACAACGACTAATCTGGGCAATGATTGTCATCGTCATTGGCATGAGTCCTTCCAGTGGAGCAAGTATTTTTGGTTTCATCGGAAGAGTCTTGAGCACAATAGTGGCTTTAGTACTAAGCTTTATCATCTATTACATTGTGGACGGCAGAACGGCGGGCGTCATTGTGTTTCTTTTCATTGCAAATTGCTTTGAGGTAAGCTAACCGCACTCGAAGAACATGACACGAGCTTACGTGATATGGCAGTACTACTTCTACCTGAAATACCCACAGATCTTCGGGCCAGTGGTCATTTCAATCGTCACCATGAATGTTATCGTAGCCTACGAGCTCCAGGTAACTATGGTCGATCCTCGAAATTGTCTTGATGCTAATGCTGTACTTTTCAGGTTAAGAAGCTTGGTATACCTCGAGCCGAGTCAAGTGGCCAACCATACTATCCCATTTACCTCTTTGGCCCTTACAAGCTTGCATGTGTGGCTGCAGGCTGTCTGATCTCCTTTTTCTGGACCATCTTTCCCTACCCCATCTCTACCAGACTGCAAGTGCGGAAAATGCTTGGTCGTAGCATCTTCACACTTGCAAACATCTATGGCTACATGCACACCACGGTAGAGACATGGATGATGGAAGGGTATTCTGACGCGCAGTCATCTGCTTCGCTAATGCTTGCTCTCGACAACGCCAGGACAAAGTTGTTTGCAAGACAAATGGCGTTGCTTGCAGGCATCCGCAAAAACGTAGATCTGACCAAGTACGAGCCAGCGTTTGGTGGCAAATTCCCAAAGAGCGTGTATAATCAGATGATTGGCGAGATTCAAGCTATCACCTTTGGTATGTCTATCATGGCATACCTGACACGAGACTTTCAGCCCAAGATACACCCACCATCAGAGGAGGACGAGTCTAAACCCAGTGAATGGATCGATCGAATGGCCCACCTAGCCATGTCGACTGAGTTCAATACTCACCGAACGACTTTACTGCTCTGTCAACTGGCTGCCGCCGTCTCGAATGGCACGGCAGTGCCGCCATATCTGGCACCGCTCGAGCCTTTCCCATTAGCACGCAGTCTTCAGAGACTGAACGAGGATATCATGGACATCACGAATGCGGACGACCCAGCATTCCGGGCTTTCGCATCAATGGAAGTCATGAGCTCTCTGGTCAACGAGGAACTGAGAAGTCTCAGTCGGTGAGTTCGAAACAACCGTGGCGCCTCCATTTAAGCCATTGCTGACATGCTTGTCCTGTTGTAGTAATGTGATCACTCTTGTTGGCGAAATGAACTTCAAGGTCAAATGAGAAGGGAAATTACCGTGGACGGTAAACTAATGCGACAGCACTGACGATCGATATCGACGTCTAGATCTGCCTTTGTATAAATTATGAATTTAACGAATTACTGGACGGTATGGAAACAGCATTAATCTATAGATGAGCCAAGGGCCGAAGTCGACTAAGGTATATGGGAGTTGGGAGTTCGGTGGACAATACCTACTACAACATACTTTATGTTTGGACGAGCCAAATAATCTTCCCAATTCATAGACCATGGGCGAAGCGGATGAGGAATATGAGGCACATGAACAAACGTGCGTACATCCTCCATGCGAGCCCTTCGTGCCACTTCTACCATGTGCGAATAGCAATCTTGTTATCTAAGAGAGGATAATAATTGCATCCTATCTGATAGAGTGCGACGGTCAGAGTTCGTCTAAATTAGCACTTTACCTCGAGTAACGTCAAGCATTTGCGAGCGCCGAGGTAGAAACAGGACCGGTGCTTGTTGTTCCACAAGCATTAAATGGTGCACGAAGGCGTGTGGGGCCGCTTCTGTGGCGCTCCGGCTAATACTTCATCTATTCTGTGCCTCCCGTCCTGAACATGGACCACCTTACAGTGACATCCTTAGTGCTACCAAAGACAGATGTAAAGTTTACACGTTGGTGGGCAAGAACACCTCAATCTACGTCAGAGTCTCGCATATATCCGCCAGGGTGACAAACAGCCCGGGTTTACTGTCGCTCGCCCTTGCTCGGCTTTCCGTATCACTCTCACGACTGCTACTATACCGTACTTTCCACATAACTATATTTCACGAAGGATGGAGCCGCTTCGGGATTCAAAAGGCCGTTCGGTAGTGCCGTGTATCATCAATAACACAGAGCTCCCAATCGACGACGCCACTATTGTGCCAGTGCACTCGGCACTGAGCGATGAGCCTGTACATTACTATCAAGCTGCCGACGAGGATATCTGCAAGAAGGCATGCACAGCTGCTTGGGACGCATTCGACGGCGGCTGGAAACGGGCATCTATACTAACACGAAGAAATCTACTGCTCAAAGTGGCGACATTGTACGAGGAGAATGTCGAGAAGCTTGTCGAAAGCCAGGTGTTGGAGACGTCTTGCCCAGAGCCATGGGCGAGGAACAATGTTGTACTGGCTGTTTCATACATGCGCGAGATCGCGGCGTGTATCAGTGGAGTTCACGGTATTGTACTGGTGTGTTCTTTGACAGGTCATGGCTCGACTCACAGCTTCAGGGACTATACCGCCGACCGAGAAGCCTGACACGATGACCTTCGTATTCAAAGAAGCAGTCGGACCAATTCTGGTGATTCCTCCGTAAGTTGTAAAGACGACGCTATTGGAAAGCTGCTCACTTATCTCACTCAGGTGGAATGCTGCTCTTGTCTTGTCTTCTCGAGCTGTTGCATCGGCGATAGGTGCTGGCTGTACTGTTGTACTAAAGGCCTCTGAACAGTGCCCTCTGACTCATGCTTCAATCGTTGATATATATCGCAAAGCCGGGAGTCCACCAGGAGTGATCAATTCTCTGCAAGCAAGTCGTGAGGCAGCAGCATCCATGACAGAGGCCCTGATCGCGGATGAGCGGATTCGAAAAATCGAGTTCATCGGCAGTGCAGCGGTTGGACGACAGATCGGTGCCACAGCTGCTAAGTATCTGAAACCCGTACTGATGGAGCTAGGCGGTAAAGGCCCTGCAATCGTGCTTGATGATGCAAATATTCAAAAAGCGGCAGTGCTCTGTGCCAAAGGCGCTCTTCTGCACCACGGTCAAATCTGCTTCAGCACCGAACGCGTGATCGTCCAACGGAAAGTTGCCAACGACTTCATCGAGAAGTTAGTCAAAGTCGTCGAGAGCACTCCAGGAGGCACGGCGGTCTCAGAGCGAATTGCACAAACCGGACTAGACATTCTCCAAGATGCCAAAGACAAAGGTGCTGTATTCCTCACTGGCGGCCCGGAACTGGTCAGTCGCAACGCGGTCAAGCCTTCTCTTGTTCAAATCGACCCAGAAACGACTGCAGATCAGATGCGTATCATCGACGAGGAGACTTTTGCGCCGAGTGCAAGCGTATACATAGTGAACAGCGACGAGCAAGCAGTAGCGCTCGCGAATCGCAGCGTCTATGGACTCAACGCAACGATACACACAACGAACATGGAACGTGCAATCAACATGGGTAGGAACCTCGAGTATGGTCAAGTCCACATCAACAGCATCTCGGTATACGTCAGCCGTAAGTACCCTTCTGTTCACGACTCAACAATCAGCTCACGTCATCACAGCTACCGGGCCTCAGGGCGGTGTTAAGGGAAGTGGTTGGGGACGACAAAATGCATCTTGGGGACTCGATGAATACTTTGTCGAGAGGCATATAAGCTGGCACGGTGAGGGCAGTAGTGGCTAGGACCTCTCTCCTCCCCTTGATCAGCGACTTCGTGGTCTGGCCCGTCTTTCCAGCGCGGCTACAACCATCTATTAGGAATTGCACGCAACATGAGACAATCTACATGCGGAAGGAAGAAGCATTTGCAGCTGTCGCGCGTAAAGTAGTGAGTGACAGAGTGTGCTGTTCGCTTTTCGAGCTTTCCTCGAATGATCTGCCTATGCTTCGACCGCGTCTGCACAACGAATGTTCGAGCTTTCGCTTCCGGCAGTCCCCCCGTGGGAGAACGATCAATAATGAATCATGAGAAATGCCGGTCGCAGATCTGCTGCTACAAAGTGGGCTCCATCACGATGTATAGTAGAAGGAGAGGCCAGGCATGTCTCATTTTAATCCACCAAACGAAGCGTCCATTTATCTGGTTTTCCAGAACAAGCGCAAAGACATCCTCCCTTTCCCGCCAACGACAGATCATCCCGAGTGTTTGCTACAATCCCCGTGGTTGTAAAAAGGACTATAACAGTCGATTTCCTTTCCTCTGCAGGAAACATATGACAGGAAGTCATCACAGCCGCGCAATACATTTAATCTCGACCCATTCGGAGAAACCCCCCCATTTTTTTAATCAATTTGTCTCCAGCCCAGCCGCAGCCACCTTACCAGACCGTTGGAAGGCGACGCGAGGACGTTGGCTTCGTACTTGCATATATGAATATACATACTGTACGCACGTAAGAACAGAAAAAATAGTCGACTCAGACATGAACGATCCCTGCGTCTCTGTACAAAACAGACAGACAGACAGGCAGTTATTCGATCACCGATTTGTTCGAACCAACCACTCAACGTTGCTTCCGGCACTGATCACCTGTTTCTGGTTCTATCTAGCGAAATCCTCCCGCGTATCGCGTCAGGCGGGGAACCAGTGTGCTGGGAATCGCCATTGCTTTCTATTTCGCCTGTGGTGATTCGTCTGTCCATACATTTATTGATCCACAATTTCTGTTTAATCGCGAGATGTGTGCTGGACGGATGAAGAAGGAGTAATGGGACGAGGGGGAAGAAGGTGAGATGCTGTCAGCTCACACGCATGTATCGAGTTTGCACAAGTCATTCGCTTCTGTGACTAGCTAGCTATTCCTTTTGATCTTCGCCATTTGGCAATAATCGGAGGTTCTCATCTGGCGATGAATCCCAATAGTTTGGGCTCGCTTGGTGAATGAATTGCTTCCCCTCCTTCGTCCTTTGAGAATCGTTTCGAGTGTCGTGCTTTGAGCCGCGTGTCGCTGGTATATGACTTTTTGATTCATCTTCGCTGCGGGCGTAAGACCTGACGTTCTTCATGCCACATGGGCATGCATGTATCTATCTCATTTCGATCCATTTGAATCATACACACTTTATCTTATATCATTTGGAGCTCTCATTGTCGTCGATTTTGTCAGTCGCTCATTTTATGCTTGTTACCTTTTTCGTGTTCTATATATCTTTACCTGTTGATTCAATTGTGTTTCGATAACAGGCGATGGCTGATGGCGACGAGAAGGTCCCGACAAAGGGAAATTCCCTGCTTGTCGTCAGCATTGTCTTGCTTTCCATCGCGAATGTGTTCTATATTTTCCGCTTCTTGACGCGGATGGTCAAGAAACAAGTAGGAGTGGACGATTACGTCCTGGGCTTAGCTGCTGTGAGTATTTGAGATGAATCTTCTCTTACGCTCGGCAAGAAGACTAACAGTATACAGATAACTCTGAATCTTCAAATCATCTTCGGATTCTGTGGTACGTCAAAAAGGTATTTAGCTCTCGAGACCGTCGACTGACTCAACAAAGCAATACATTATGGTTTAGGCAAACATGGAGCAGACTTGTCTCCCGAGTCACTTCACGAAGCACTCCTTGTGAGTTCCCTCCCACATACGTGCCTGGAATCGTGAGGACTGATCAGTCGCAGTATTTTTACCTCATCCAAGTCATGTACAAAATCCTCGGTGGCTTTGCCAAAGCAGCTTTTGTCCTGCTCTATCTCCGGATATTCGCCACACAGCGATTCCAGTGGTTCGCAAAGTGGATCGTTTTGAATGCAGCGATACTCAGCTCGATAGCATTCACCTTCGCGACCATCTTCCAGTGTCAGCCTATAGAACTAGCGTGGAACAAGAGCTTGCATGGCCATTGCATCGACAATACGGCGTTTTGGTATTCTCATGCCGCAGTACACACGTTCCTTGATCTTGTTATTTTCTCGATGCCCATCCCGTTGGTGTGGAAACTTCACATGCCAGTGCAAAAAAAGATTGGGCTGGCGCTGTTGTTCGTACTTGGATTCTTGTAAGCTTTGGTGCAGATACAATGTGGACAGAAACTGATCAGCTGCAGTGCTTGCATCGCTAGTGTCCTTCGGATGACTGCTTTGGACGGCTCGGCGCACAGTAAAGATCCGACCTGTAAGTTCTTCTTACGGTACAAAGTGAGTGTGTCGATTCTGACTTTTCTATTAGGGGGCAGTTATATGGCCATCATGTGGACTGCCGTGGAAGCAAACGTCTCGGTCATTTGTGCCTGTCTCCCTCCGCTGAGAGGGCCAGCACTACAAGCCATCCGACACGCACGAGGCGTAGAAGGAGGTTTGTCATCAGATCATCCATACAGTCTCAACCAAATCTCCAGTCCGCGCCGACAACATGTTTCCGTCATGGATGCCAATGTCGGACAGTGGCAGACTCAAGTCGACAAGGACTCATACAGCGTCCGAGTCAAGGATGGAACGGAAAGGAGCGGCAGCGAGGACAGTATCGTGCAACACGACATTCCCGGAATCACCAAAACTACACATTGGGAAGTGCTCCAGTCGGTTGACTCGCACCGCGCGAGTCTTGAAAAGGTTCACTCCGAAGCTTGAATCCTTCATGATGAATATGGTTTCCTTCGGAGTTTTCCAGACAGTTCAAACGGCGAAAGAACTGCCTCTAGATTTTACATCGCCAGTGACTCGTGAGCTGAGCTCGTAGGGCCGCAATATCCACTCTCATTGAAGATACGGACGTATCCTACTATGAGGAAACCTTGCGATCACCTTATTCGTTGACTGACGTTCCACCATGATTGAGGATGCTGGTCGTGTCAATAAGCATTACATTATCGGCCCGTAAATCCCGTTGCGGAGTTCCCGAATGGCACACACCCTGCATCCAAGAACAATCCGGAATAATTTTTGCGAGTAATGCTCCACCTCTACATATTGCATGTACAAGTATTGCCGTGCTGATCGTTACTATAGAGCTCTTCGAGTGGTCCTCTACTAGCGACGTATAAATTGTAGTAACTAGGGCGAGTTCAGGGTGCGATAGCTCTACAGTCCATGAGTTGTGGCGCTTAGGTTACTCGGGCGGAATCTCGGCAGCGGTTCCGACCACTCATGCTTCATTTATAGGCTGCGATCCACTGCAGTAGTCCAGTGCAATGGTCTCCCTTACAGCCAAGTGGGCAACAATGAGTGTGTGACCTTTCTTGTATATCGAGATCGCAGACAGATGTACTTACACGTCTTCGAGATCCTCGTTGTCGCAATGATGGCTACATGGCATGGTGCATGCTAAAGTATCCTGTCTGCACAACCACTGAACTTTTGCAAATCCAACGCTTCGCTAAGCGTTTGCTCCACAAAAATACATATCACTAAACCACTTTAGCTCATTACTCTACTCGAAAATGCAAATGTTGCATGAACGATGCAGAGCACCTGAATCAATCAGATACTCGTACACCAGGCGATGCAAGGGCCATGTGGGTCGTTCGAGCAGCCGGATGGCGACAGCACAGCTAGCTCCCACCAAAGGCAGACTTTCGCCTTCTCCTGGTCTGTATCCACTAATCACCATACATCCAAAACGTAGCTTGCATGCAAAGGACATTGTGGCTGATAATGGTTGTGTTCGAGACCAAATCGCACCGTCTGATCGAAACCACTAAAAGGCGGTATTTGATTATGTAGGCGGCTCTTAGCGTACGGGGGGAATGCATACCACGTGGGCCATAGTTGCATAGATTTTCCCTGCTGATGGTTTACTATGCGAAGTCGATACCAGTGCGCAGCACGTTGAGTACAACATCTATGTGAGCGGGAGACGGCAGCTCTGACTTGTCCCCATGGTCTTTGATCTGCTTGCCTGTCATGTCCTGATAGCTCCAGCCGAATGTAGCAGGTACCACTTGCCACCCATTTCCTGGGTCCTTATATGCAATGCAGCCTGCACCAGGGCCAAGAGAAGTCTTTTTGTTCCTGCCTCAGAGCCACTGAGATTACACTTACACAGGAGATCGTCGTCTCCAAAGGAACACTACCCCAGTCCTAGCTTCCTGCTGAGTAGGATAATTGTCGTGGCACTTCTACACGCAGCTTGCGTAGCGAGGCATTGGAACCAAGCAGGAAGCTCAGACACAGAGTCCTGTACACATATCCAACATGGATATCAAAGGCACCACTCCTGTGGTTGCGCCCTCCAAGGAGATCGATGAAGGAGGCGCGTACAGTCCTAGCAACTCAGACAGCTTTTATGTCGAAGATGGAGAAAAAGTCGACTACAATGCTGCAGAGCTGCGAAAGCTTCTTTGGAAACTCGACCTACGAGTCCTGCCCCCGATCTTCCTGCTCTGGTTTCTCTCGTTCATCGACCGTGTCAACATTGGCATGGCTCGACTTGGAGGTCTGGAAAAGGACTTGAATATGAAGGGCAACGACTTCAACGTGGCATTGTGTATATTTTTCGCGCCCTTCATTCTTTTCGAGATTCCATTCAATATGATCCTAAAGAAGATCAAGCCCTCGGTCTGGCTCCCGGTACAGAACTTTCTTCTCGGTAAGGCATTTCAGTATCTTCATGTCGAAACATGAGCTCTGACGCTTGTGCAATTCAGCCCTCTTCACGATTGGTGAGGGTGTTGTCAGGACCAAAGAGGGACTATGGGCGATGCGTTTCCTGGTCGGGTTCTTCGAAGCAGGTCTGGTACCCGGTTCAATCTTCTTGCTATCAGCATACTACGCCCGTTTCGATTTGCAATGGCGGCTCAACATGCTGATCGTTGGCAATGCCGTTGCTAGCGCTTTCGGTGGTGTAAGTCCCTCTGTATTTCCTTTCAGCACATTGAAGACCGCCTTGCTCATACAGACCAGTTGTTGGCGTTTGCCATTTCCAGTATGAGTGGTGAAGAAGGATACCTCGGATGGCGTTGGGTGTTCATCATCGAAGGCTCGGTAACAGCAGTTGTGTCACTGCTCTGCATATTCTTCGTTGTGTCGTGGCCAGATGAAGCGGAATGGCTCAGTGATCATGAGCGTGCATTGATCAAGACCCGGATCAGAGAACAGGCTGGCGAGTTCAGGATGGATCGCTTGGACATGGCCGCACTGAAGCGCTGTTTATTGGACTGGAAGGTTTGGCTCAGGTAAGTCATCACCTTACCGGAGCACTTCTCTGCAATATAACTAATCAAACATCCTACCAGCACCGCCATTTACATCGGTACCATCTGCAGTACTTACTCCATCAGCTTGTTCTCGCCCACCATTATCAAGGAGCTTAATCCGCACTATAGTGGACGTCACGTACAAATTCTCACCGTGCCTATCTTTATAGCGTCGGCAGCAGTGACTCTGATATCAGCCATCGCATCAGACAAAGCTCGTCACCGCTATGGGTTCGCAATGTTCGGCTACCTCATAACCTTGATCGGTCTGGCAATGTTTTTTGCGCAAGAGCATCTCTCCCCTCGCGCGCTTTACGGAGCTTTGTTCCTCATCTCCATCGGCACCTACATTTGCCTGCCGCTTGTGTGGACTATGTGCGTCAATAACATTAGTGGCTACTGGAAAAACTCGATTGCATCCGCGCTGTGTGTCGGATTCGGTAATGCCGGCGGTATCGTCGCATCCTGCATCTTCGTCACCAAACAAGCTCCACACTACTGGACTGGCTTCCGCGTCGACTTTGGCCTGACGAGCGCGGCCGCAGTGTTGACCACCGCCCTGTTGGTAGGGTTGATATTCGAAAACCGCAAGAGAGCCAGGGGAGGCAGGGACTACAGGCTTGAGAGGTCTGCGGACGAGGTTGCAAATCTTGGTGACGATCATCCACGGTTCCGTTATGTATACTAGTGATGTCATGTTGTTACGAGAGACAATCGCCACGTGAGAAGTCTCTTGTGTGCTGGACGCGGACATCCTTGACGACTCATGGAGGATAACATGAATTACAAGCTCATTTTACTGCTTTCTCGTCTGCTACAGGCCGATTCACCTCGTCACCAGCATTGGTGAAGCAGGGCACTTGTCTAGGTTGAGCGATGGCGAGCGTCACTGGAATCTGTTGTTTTGCACATGCGGCGGTCCTCCGCCAGAACCGCAATGATTTCACAGTATGTGATCTCCGGAGATGCACAGTTCATTATACATCTTGGCCAAAATCAACGCGATTCTTCAACGCGTTCAAGATTTCGCTGGGACGTCATCGAACAAAGCTTCGCGATCAGGACGCTGCATCGAGGGCGACCCTGTTTGTCCTGCAACCTCTGCAATCTCAATCCTTCCCATGATACTATCTATACATGTGGATAGACAACTAGATGATCGTAGTGCAGCTGCTTGTCTTGAGCTGTTGCTCACTATTGCTCACCACTAAACGAAATATTTTGAGGAGTGAATCGTATTCGTGGCACAAATTGTGTTTCTCGATATTCTGCCAGAATACGTTTACTTCTATTATTAATGTTCAGTGCTTGATGATATCGCTTACGGCCCCCCAGTATCTCTTTGCATCGACAACGATATGCGCACAATGCCGAGACTCCACAAACGGTAATGCAAGCACATCGCTATACCCCTTCTTCCTTGCCTCCTCTGCATGGTCCTGCACGTCTTTCCATCCAATCATCTCATCAGCTTGAGAGTAGACATACAATCTCGGCGTATCGAGCGCAAAGAGTTCTGTGTCATTGAGTTTCGCCCTCGCAAAAGACACAGCATCTTGTACTCCATGCGCTTTGAGAAAGTACATAAAAAAGATAACTGTATATGCAAAGACAAACGCGACGAAGCGACCAATTGCACTCCTTGGCGCAGACGCGAGCATAGCTTTGGTCCCCCGTGCGAAGTCGAGGCGACCAGGACAGCTGTCGAGCACCATGGCGCAGAACAAGCGGCTCTTGGTCGGACTCGAGAGGGAGTTCGAAGGGGCTATCGAAGACAGAGCGCAGGCTAATTGAGAAGCAGTGTGGGCGCCACCGTTCGAGAAGATGTGGAGTAGGACTTTGCCTTGAGATCTTCGATCGATGACCACGTCGCAAGCTGGTCCCAGTCTCGATTGTTGAATTTTGCTCGTCCGATATATCACATCGGGGAACTTGGACTCGAGGATCAGAATGCTCGCCGCTGGGTAGGTGTCTCGGTAGTATGCGGAGTACTTGGCTATGTGCTTTGGCGTTGCTTCCATCCACGCACAGATGACGATGAGAGATATATCATCCGGTACAATCTTGCTATGTAGAGGTTTTGTTGTAGGCTCTGACAAGGAGATTGCATCGGTGAGTTTGTTGAAATTTTGTAGTGGTGACTGGTTGAGTGGTGCCGACATAATAGATCCCGTCTTTAGTGCTGTGACGCAATACTGCTGTTCTATCCGCAGAATGGCAAGATTGTCAAGATATGATATATGTTTCGATAGTCGAAGCTGGATTGATGTTCAATGCTAAATTGCTTCGGTCACTTATATGATATGACTAAATTATCTAAAGCCACGATAGTACAGTATACAGTATGTAGCTGGGAGCGTCTAACTTGAGGTAAGGTTGGCGCATGCGGAAGAACAATACTCCGGTGAATCCAGCAAGATAGCACCTTAAGCTCCGACTAAATGGTCACTACGCTCTCTTCAGTGAACAATGCTCTTTCGCTGGCATTTGATTTGTCACCAGTGGTCACAAGAAATAGAGAAGTTCCCAGAGGAATAGTCATTTACAAGTCCGTGTTCAGCTCTATATATATCGCGCCTAATTACTGGAGGCGGATCTGTCCATCCATATCATGGAACATCAAATTAAACTAATCAAAGGACATGCCATTGATTGCATGTGCAGCTGCAGTGAAAACGTCAGCGTCCTTGAGAAGGAACTCGTGGCGTTGCTTGTTCTTGATGAACTCGTCCTCTTCGAGCAAGTCAACAACACGAGCAACACGATCCTTGCCAAAGACCAATGCCTGGTCTTCACGACGCTGAATTGGTTCATCGTCGGCGATAAAGTCAAGCCACACCTTTTGCATTTTCTCGACCAGTGCTACGTTGCTCACGCTTGTACTCGTCTCGGCAGCGTCGGCTTTCTGCAGGTCTTCATGGAAGCAATCAAATATGTAAATCAATTCCACCAGATGATGTGCTTTGTCCTGGGAGGGTCCCGGCCAAGGATTGCCGTACTTGACATGAAAAATCTGCGTTGTTGTTTGACATGCATCTGGTCCTGCTGCGTTTGTGGCACTCAACTCCGATTGTGCCACATGGTGTGGTACTCCGAAGACTATGTCTGTAAGGAAAAGAGTTATAGCCTCATGTATTACAGGCAATGTTGAAGAAGACGCGATGCCGTACACCCTGCAAAAATCGTCGAAAAGATTGGTAGGGATGTAAGACTGCATGAATTCCTTCAGCTGATCAAAGCTTCCAATTCTCGACAACATGAAACCCCAAAGTGCAGCCTAAACAAAAGTGGTTAGTCAAAGATTCGTGATACGATGTAAGCACTCTACATCGAGAAGTCCATCACTCTTCCACATATGAGATTTGCTGCATTCGTGTTATACATACCTCAGTATCGTTGTAACCATGTAAGATGACCAGTGGTTCTTTCTTCTTCTCGATGTCTACCGCACTCTTCTCGATTTTGGCGGTGGGACTGCTGAGATCAAACTTCCATCGGCCCTGGCCTACGGGAGCACGCCTGATGCTGCTTCCATCCTCTACGAAAGGTTCGGTGTTCCAGCCCAATTCCGAGTTGGCCTGAAGCAGCTGTGCTGCTGGAATCTCCTTCAAGGTCTCAACGTCTGCGCCGTCAAAGTGTTCGCGGAGTTTAGCAAAGCGTTTGGCAGCCACGTCCAAAGAAATTGGCCCGGCGGTTCCTACTGCAGCAGATTCCATGATTGCACGCCTGAACAGATGGGGTACGGACCCAAATTTGGCATCTATCACGTGCGAATGCACAGAGAAGGATCCTGCGGACTCACCACCTATGGTTACGCGATCGGGATCGCCGCCAAAATGGATGATGTTGGTATGAATCCATTCTAGGGCAACATGCTGATCTCGAATGTGAAAATTCGTACCTCGGCATGTTAGAATAACGATCTGATTACATCGCGGAATAGTACTGGGATAGATGGAAAAGGAACGGCAGCATACCTGTTGCTGGAGGACAACCGTAGCCGAAAATGTTCAGGCGATAATTCACATTTACCGCTATGATAGGCTTGCCAGATGAAACAGAAGCTGCCACAAGTCTGGAAGGGTCTGGACGATGATGAATTAGTGCAGCTCAACAAAAAGTACGATTGCGTGCTTAAGTCGTCAGCAGTGAAGGACTTGAAAAGGGGGATCGCCGGTCGACACATCTTAGCAATGGCTTGATATCGTAGTGTCTTGATCAAATCACCTCCACAAGGTCCCCGGAAGAAGGTCACAGACGGCTTGAGACTCACCCCACATCGGATCAGATCCCGCCCCGAAGGCGAGGCCCCCGCCGTGCAGGAACACATAGACGGGTAGTTTCTGGCCAGGACTTATGTTTCCAGGGGCTACGATGAACAAGTTTAGACACTCAAGCTCATCTGTTTCGACATCATCCGGAAAATCAAGATTAGACTGGAAGACAGCGGAACTAAGAAAGGCGGCAGGCTGTGGACAGCGCGGACCATTCCTGGTTGCATCGAAGACATCTGTCGGCAAAGACGTGCGTACAGTGGAGGGTTCCCAACGTGCTTGAGCGAGACCATAGGGGATCCCTCTAAACTCTCGCAGACCAGGAATGGAAGAGGCTTTGCCTACAACAGTCTGTTCACGGATTGGAACAGTGCTTGTAGGCAATGTCACATTAACGTTGATAGTCATCGTGGGATTATTGCAGTCAGGAATGTAGGTCAGATACTAACACTCAATGATAAGCGTAGTTGGGGGATCCACGAGGTTGGTGAAAATTCAAGGACGCACCCAGCCCAGTTTGCAAGCACAAATATCTAGGGCTCAGATCACGCCACATTCTTCCGACAATACTATACTTGTACTTGTGCGCCTGGGACCCCACTATGATAGACAATGCAGGTGCTGTGTTTGGGTGTGGCAGCGCGGAACGAGGGCGGAAGAAAGTAGTAATTACTCCTGAGGAAAGTCCGGACTGTGAGCATGCCTCACGTAGGTGACAGTATTGGCGTCCCCTGACGTTACCAGATAAGCCCTCCGATCCTCGTTCTCAGCAGCTTGGATAAAGATTTTGTGAGGGAAAGCTAGAGCCAATCTCTGATGTCAGGGGACGCCAATACTTTCACCCACTGTGCCTTTCTGTTTAGATCAATGATGTGACTTGATTGAAAGTAACTGCATAATCTATCGGAGGAAGTCTATATGACTTGTGCAACCGCTTGTTTATCCGAAGCTTACACGCGCTTGCCGCGCTAGTCCTAATTGATCCACCTTGCGCCTCGCAACACTTTCGAGAAGCATAAGGTATGCGGGGGAAGCTTAGCTCAGGGACGGGATCTTCGGCTTCAGTGACAATATCATTGTGTTGATAATCTGACGGTATCCTTGGATCGAGCATGAGACGTGAGCATGCCCTCCGATATGGGCAAATCGATCGCGAAGTGTAGTGAAGCCTAGCGGGAGCAACAAGATTTGCCCAGGCTTCCCAGTTTGTCATTACACCTGACGGAGGGCAGACTGTGAAAGCAGCGCAAGAGGAAGTGACGTAGAAGAGTATCACAATTATTCATCTCATCATACCTACCTTATACTGAAATAAGATACCATACCTTAGATAACCCAACATAGGCTGCACAGCAATCCTGTTTTGCCTGAGCCCAACCTCCTATGATCGTGGATGAAGATGCATCTATAACGCTCTTATGACTTATACGATTTCGAGGTCCAGCCATCTCTTCACAACCGCTTTTGGCGAACGCAAATCACGAATCGACCCCACACCGCATGGGACACGGAATTAGACAATCTGCTGTCCCAGTAATGTACAATCAGACGTACCAGACTTTGCCATAAACATGCTCGTGTCTGAAGCTTTCGGCTGCTGTGCGATAACATGTCGCCATGCGAGGGTCGAGTGCGTCCCCGGATCTGTCGAGTCAAAGTAATACAAGCATGTTGCTGCATGGTCGACCTGCATATTGACGATCTCGGTAGCGGCAAGAGCACAAGCCTACAAGGATACCAGAGCAATGCATCTTATCGCCTTATCTTTAGATGCGTTGCTGTTCGCAAACGCCATGCTACTTGAACCGCATCATGGACATCCGCCAGCAGCTTTTTTCTGCTCTGCTCTTAAATTGTCTCACCAAATTTAGAACCGTAGATCGTTACATCGCCACCGAAGTCACGCAGAGCAAAACTCTTCAGCGACACTGGGCGTTCGGCGTTTGTCTCACAGCACTCGTTGGAAGTAAGCGGGCATGACAGCATAGCCTTCTCACATCCTACAACGGCCTGCTTGGAACTCGGGCCGTGTGGCTTGTCTGATTTCAATCCGGTCTGGTTAGCCTGCCGAATTTACCATGAAGATGGAGGGGTGAGGTGCCATGTTTCTTCATCGGGTACCTCTGTCACTGAAGCTTCGGAGCTAACCGCGCTGCTGTCATCGATCATTGGTCGAGAGCGCCAAGGTCGGTCTATTTTCATCGAGGCGCGTGCACCTGGACGAGTCCGAAGTATTGACCCAGCAAAGAGTGTTTCTTTACACAGACGACCTCACCTCGCTGCAATGACCTGTCTCACTCAGTCGTGCCTCTGATGCTGCGCTGATTACCTTTAGCTAATCGATACCGATTTGAAAGATCTTGTATTACAATGCTGGTATGCACCGCACCGCGCAAACAAGCAGGACTCTCGACATTTTACGTGGATCTGAGGGTACTCGACTGACTGACATTCATGTTGCGCACTATACCAAAGAGGATGTGACCATTGCAGTCCTCCATCCAAGCAAGAACTAGCACATGAGAGTACCTGGAGGCGGCTGCTACGAGGGGCTTGTCATCGCGCAACCCCGGAGTGGGGTACTAAAATAGCCTTCACTAACAGGAACCACTAATCAACAAGGTTCAGGCACATAACTCGTACAGAACATTGACCGTTGAGGGAGATCGTATCGCAAATTTTACGCTATGGGTGATAATTACAATGTGACGTTGGATGAGTTCAAGCTTCAGTAGACCTGACAGACCAGGTGAGGAAGTTTTAGCAAGACCCAGAATTAGACCATTGGGTTTAATTGGAAACAGCAGAGGTGAGAATATATAAAGTCCTCTGGGTCGTACATGAAGAAAAAGAAGTATCTCATCATCCCAACGAGCAATCACTATCACACTACTATTCTACCACCACATTCGCTTAGCACTTTCGAGTCTTTACTACCTACACCATGAAGTTCATCGCTACCTCCATCTTCGGCCTTGTTGCCACTGCCGCAGCTCTTGACTGTGCTACCTCCGACAACCAGTGCCGTGTCGGTCCCGATGCCAACCAGGCCAGCTGCTCTGCATCTCTCGCTCAGTGCCAGGCCACCTGCAAGTCTGCCTATGACAGCTGCCGCGTCCAGCCTATGGCCAATATGGCTTCTTGCGCATCTTCCTACGCTGGATGCCTCGGCATGAACCCCTTCTCTAACAACGGAACCAACACCGTCACTCCTGTCGTTGCTCCCATTGTAGCATCCACCACTGCTCTTGCTCCTGCCACCACTGCCAACGCCACCGTCAACGCTTGCTCCACCAAGTACGACGCATGCCGCGGTGCTCCTGATGCCAACAGAGCTGCCTGTGCCGCTGAGTACGCTGGCTGCTTGGGCTCCAACCCCTTCGCCAGCAACGGAACCAACACTGTCACTCCTGCTGCTGATGGTGGTGTTGTCTACACCACTGAGGTTGTCACTTCTTTCACCACCTACTGCCCTGCTCCTACCACTCTTGTCTTCAACCAGAAGACCTACACCATCTCTTCTGCCACAACCCTCACCATCACTGACTGCCCTTGCACTCTTACTCACCCCGTTCCTACTGCGCCTGCCGTCCCTACCACCGCTTACTGGAACGCCACCACTTCCACTGGCCAGACCTGGAACGCTAGCACCAAGACCTCTGAGGTCCACTCTGCTTCCACCACCTACATCTCCAAGGAGACCACCCTCACCATTGGCAGCAGCACCTACACTGTCTCCAAGCCCACCACCATTGTCTACTCTGCCTCCACCAGCACCCCTGCCACCCAGCACACCAACACCCCTACTGGCAGCAACGCTACCCCTACCGGCCCTGTCTACACTGGTGCCGCTTCCCGCTGGACCGTTGGCGGTTCTTCCGTCCTCCTTGCCGGTCTTGCTCTCCTTGTTTAAGGGATTGCCTGCTCCGATTTTTGTTGACCGACCATTGATCTGGGATGGTTGACAGTATCGAAAGTCTTTTTTATTTATTATCTTCGTACTCTTCCTATCTGCTTTTTCTTGCGAACTACCTCTGTACAAATCAAAGCATTGTTTGGGTTGGGAAATATCCTTGCCTATGGGGACTGGCTTTTTGTTACATTTTAAAAGAAAGATTTCGCTTTCTAAATAGTTTAGAAGCCATTAATCTCTAATCACGCATTTCAAACAAAACTACTTGATCGTCTTTTTTTTAATTACTTGTGATTGTGCTTCGATTGAATCTCGCATACGACACACCAAGGAATTGAATAGTAGACGACTTGTAAACCGAGACAAGGCAATGACACAACACCCTGAATACCAGTCTTTGCCCACGAGGGCTCACGCATCTGTGACGAGAGGCGAGCAGATCGCAACAAAAAACCCGCAAACCGATCGAATCTTCTCCCACCTTCCCTAGCCGTTGGAAATTCAGCGACAGTAGTTCGTATCACCTCCACAACTGAAGTCCATACAACGCTAGCCGGACGTTCCGACCCACGAGAGAGGAAGAGAGGAAGAGAGGAAGAGTCAGAGAGTTTGAGAGAGCGAAAAAGGTAATAAAACGAAACCCAATTCTCACTCAAATTAATGCCTCAGAAATGCGAGCGAGTCACCCAGCCTCCAAAGCAGAAGCGCTCTCTCGTCCCCCCCGCGCAGCGCAGCGTAGTGCTCGCAAGGCCACCACTGCTACACACACGGCACAAAAGCGCCACCAGCCACTACTACTGGGTAAAATGCCAATTGCAATTTACCTCAAAAGTGAATATTCTTGTGTACTGCTCGACTGGACATATCCCATATTGAGACCAGACTAGTGCAGTGTAGGTCCGAGGCATGAGTAAAAGTGGGTGGGTTCTCACTTCGCACTTAATTCTGCGTTGTAGTGAGTCTCAGATCCCTAGTCGGTGCGCAGCGCAGCGCACTTGGAATGACTCAGATGATTCTTGCTTCACCTCAAATCGGGTGAGAGATCACATGGAAGTCTTGCGGTGACATTTGGCGCTAACAGGCTTTTCTTGTTTCGCATAGCGTAGCATTTGCTGCTCTGTAGTGGCGCATCATCGAGTCTTTCAGCTCTGGGTTTCTTGCAGCCACACTTCTATCTAGTTGAACCATTGTGTTTTTATGGATGCTACAGCAACAGGTACTCATTAAATCACAGGAGAGCGTGAGACTCTAGAGAAGAAGAAGAGGGATGCCGATTGCTCATTCCCTACCTACCTACTTGCCTCGAAGAACTCGATGCGTGAAGAGAATCGGTACGTACTGCGACAGTTACTACTACCCGCCGTTTTCCCGCAGAAAAACGTTCTTTTGCCATGCCATGCGATGCAGACAAATGATCGGCCGCGTGAACCACAATACGATTTCGTTCTCGTTTTCCTTCAGCGACGCCGTTCTCGGTGCATCCCGCTATTGTCGTTGATTCTGTGGTTCGTCGGATTTCTATGGCCATACACACATAAACGACTTTTTGTGTACGGGGGATGATACGGGATAGAGTGGTAAGCTTGGTTTGAGCACTACTAGTGAACGTGCGATTCGTGATACGAAGAGGAGTCTCTGAGACGACCTCTTTGCTCGACGAACTCGAATGTCTGTCTTTCTGTCTATCTGTCTATCTGTCTATCTGTCTGTCTGTCTGGCTGGCTGGCTGAGAGAATATATGTCTGAAGATGGCGATTTGAGTGAAGATATTCTCAGCAGTCGCTTTTTCTGCTGCTTTCTCGTTGCTCGGTCCTAGGTACACTGCACCACTAGACACCTTATCTTATTTATCCTTTTTTCACATCGCGATGGTCAATCCAACCACCTATGTCTCTATACCTATCAGCCCCAAAACACAGTAACTACATCTCTCTCTCTCTCTCTCTCGTTCCTCGCTTAGCCGCGCGCCCTCTCGAGACTTCTACGTGTCATCTCGTGTCCTCTTCGTGTTCCGCGAGATGCTGGCATTTTTGTCTTATTTCCATTTCCTCTATTTTCCTTTATTGATTTATTCTCTTTCTGCTGTGTTTATTTGGTTTGGCAACAAAGCTTAATCCTCCACGATCCTGCCCTGGCGGGCGTTCCGCGTTCGTCTCGCGTTCTCTGGCGCTTTTTTCCGCTCCATGTAGACTGAGTGCGCTTTTGTAGAGAGGCCCTGGATGGGTGTTGGGGTTGTTTGGGTCGTTGAGGGCTTGGTATTGTACGGTAGTTCTCGATCGCCGAGGCGCGATGCTGTAAGTGAGTAAGGCTGGTCTGATGGCGTTTGCATCTCTTCGCGGTTTTGGGTTCCTTGAGGATTCGCATCAATCTCTTTTGCGCCGACTGTCAATCTCTTCGTTTTCTGTTGCTGCCGCCGGGACGAAAGAGGGGCAGGGGTCGAAGTATAGGAGATTAGATTGTGCCGTTGTCGTTGTTGCTGCTGCTGCTTCTTCTTTTGCTCTCTTCTCCTGCTTCTGCTCGTTGCTTTTGTCGTGCTCGTACTCGAGGTCTAGACTCTTTGTGACTTGATTGGTATGCTTGATTTCATGGGTTGTTTTCATGGGACACGGCTGAGTTTTGTCATGTGTGGCAATGGCCTTATTGATGGCTTTGATTTCATCTATGGTTTGTCTATAGTGTTTGTATGATCATTTTCTCTCGCAGAATTGTAGAGTTGCTCTCTTGTATGCTGTAAATCACTTTATCCACATCTGGTCTCGCGACTGCGAGTTATCGGGTCCGATATTCGTTGCTTTTCGTCGCACATGTTACTTTTCACCCTGCCTTCCTCCTGGCTTTTTTCAATACTTTCGTACATCTTCGGTATGTCCCTTCGTGGATACTTCGTCAAGATGTCATCGCCCTACGGCCTCCTACCTCAATCCCGGTGAGCTCTAGCCAGCAGGCCAGTGCCATCCTCATCGTCGCTCTCTTCTGCCGTTCTAGCAGCCGAGTACGCATGCCCTGAACCGACTTTTCCGTTCATACCAAGCGTCTCGGCGATCGAGACAGCGTCAGCGCGTCCCTTCTCGGCATCGATCATGAGAATCAGAGGGATAGGCAAGGCAAGCAAGACGGCCACGAATCCAAACGCAGGTCGAATGGTCCCCACAGCGTCCACGATCCAGCCCACGACTGCCGGACCCACGGCCGAGCTACCCTTGTCCGTGATCGCGTAGAGTGCGTAGAACGAAGCTTCGCTACCTGGTGGGATCAAGAGACCGTAGAAGGATCGACAGTAGGACGATAGACCACCCATTACAAGGCCCAGAACAACGCCAAGAGGATAGATCTCCCACATCTGTTGCAGACCGCCGACGCCCCAGCGTTGGATGAAGGGTAGGAAGCCGAGTAGGCCGTACAAGGGGATGATCTCCATCAACAAGATACATGCTATGATGGTCTTGTGTGTGGGGAGTTGATACTTGCGTGATATGATCGGCCAGATGAAAGCGCCTGCAATGCCCGATGATGTTGCTGTGATTGAGAGGAGAGCGATCGGGACGGTGCCCATGTGAAGCTCGGTCCTCGCGAACAGGATCGCTGTCCCTGAGATGGTCGCAATAGAGTCTGAAAGTAGGAACCAGGCGATCAGGAACAGAACGGTCTGTCGCAATTGGACCGCCACCTTGACCGTCTTCCACACTGAACCCCAGGCGAAAGTAATGTAGGTGAACACTTGTCGGACTCGACCCTGTCTGCTCATCGAGCTTTGCAGTGGTGGTCCAGGACGATCGCGTAGCCACAACGCGCAGGGTATGGTGAAGACACCCCACCATATGCCGACAAGAAACAGAACAGTACGCAGAGGAATCGATGGCGACGAGAAGTGCACTTTCGAAAGTCCGAAGAGAAGACCGATACTCAAGACTTGTACGAACACTGCTGCTATATAACCTAGACCTACGCCTTTCGACGAGATCTTTGTAGATAACGTAAGTGCGGGCGATGCTGGCTGTTCTGGCGACTTCGCGCTGGAGCTGGCGAACGCGTAATCGTCATTGCCAAACTCACCATCATCCATGTCGTGAAGTGGCATAGACGTCGCCTCTGCTACTGAGGGATCGTTCCAGGCTAGTAGAGGTAGGAAGGAGTTCAGTAGCACAAAGGAAGAGCCAAGGCAGACGACACCAATGATGACCAATACAGATCCAAGTACATAGAGCCTGGGAGAGACGATGATGAAAAGCATACTTGATGCTGCGCCTACATAACCAAACGCAAGCAAAAACTTTTTGCGGTAAGTACCTGCGACAACACGAATCAGTCTTGCGCTCTATGATGTTTCAAGAGTGCTTTCGTTCTTACCATAATCAGCCACCGAACTGAAAGAAATAAGAACAAGTGCCTGAACAAGAACTGCTAATGAAAAAGTATACATGGCGAAACTGGCAGTGCTGACAGGTTTGCCAAAAGGATGGACAACACATTGACCTGCATCCTGACCCTCAGCAGCACGGCGCACGAATCGCATCAGCGCATTTGCAGCAGTATTAGCAGGATCTCCGCCTGCACCACTCTCAGGCGCAGGATTCTTAGGAGCAAGACAAGAAGTGACACCGTCGGATCTCAGGACACCATGCTCTTTAGCAAGCTGTTCGAGGGTCACGGGAAGAAATGAGCCTTTGATATGTATAAGCAATTGTTCAGACGAGCAGAAGCCCAATTGAAGGTGTGAGAGAACGAGTACATACCAACACCGCAAACAGCAAATACTTCGGCAGCAACACCGTACGAATACCAACCCTTCAATTCGCGGTCCGTCGTTGCGCTCGTATCTTCATCTTCATATCTCGGCGCTCTACGCCGAACGCCGGCAGACTCGGCGTCTACCATTAGATGACCGAGAGAGAAACACCAAGCTTGCCGCCACTGACTCAATTGCGCAAGAGCTGCTTTCTCTTGCCTGTCACAAATTTTTCAAGAAGAACGTAAAGTATCCGGTATTGTGAAGCGGCCGGGGCTTGCAGTCGAAGAGGGAAAAAAGCAGGTGTAAGCGGATGAGGTCGGATTTGTCGCAATATGGGGCTGGCTGGACCGAGACATCCGCAGTGAGGAAAAGGGTGTGCATGTGTGGAGTAGGTAGCATATCCCCGCCTTTTGCTCGACCGAGGGTTGTTGTCTTTTGAGGTTCGTCAAATCGATGTAACACACCCATTGCCATAGACTTTTGAAACAATACAAGTGAAAGCCTTTGAGAGACAAAATGTCTCACAAGGGTCAGCTGAAGCAGATCCTGGACGTGCTGGGCAGTACGTCTTGTCCCGGCGTTGAGTTTCGTCTTGCGGTCCATAGTATATTACTCAGCACACAAAGGACGGTATGGAAACACAGTATAACAATGAATGTCGCACAAAAGGAGGGCATCAGATGATTTTCGAAAGGAACTCGACTGTATGAGAAAAACGTGAACAGAGAAGATAGCAGGAAACGAGAAAAACAAATTGGAAACTATAGTACATGCTATATGGGGGGCCACAAGACGTCCAAAGTTTGACGAAGCACTGTCTTTGATAGACAAGCACACATCTACGATGGCTCTCCAGATCTTGTTCGTGCTCACTAGTCAGAGTCGACCACAATCACAGGCTCCCCTGCTGCGGCTCTCTTCCCGCTTCGTGGACGTGACTTCTTTGCCTCCTTGGATTCCCTGTCCCTCTTCTTTTCTTTCTGAGTTACAACGAGTTCCGCGATAGTCGCCCTCAAGTCTCTTCGCTCATCCAGCAGATCCTCGATCTCCGCCTGCATGTCCTCGAGTTCTTGCTCGTGGTCTTCTTCCGCTTTGGCTGCACTCTGGATGTACTTCTCCTCGGTTTGTTGCCGTCTCTCGCGCGTTCTCGTGACCTGCGCTTCGGCGTCACGGAGGCGGTCGTACATGTCAGCCTCGGACTTGCGTGAAGATTCAATCTCGGCGTACATCGCAGATGCGAGCTTCCGAAGTTGAGAGCCGAGTAGAGCATTGGTTTCGCAAGCTCTGGTAAGCTGAGTACGAACGGGCGCTGCGGCGTCTGATGCGTCTTCGTCTACTTGTCGGACGAGGCTAGCAGCAGGGGACATAAGGTGGGTGGATGAAGAGGTTCGTTGCATTCTCTTCCTTGTCGGAATCGATACCGTGGCACCATATGAAGGTGTGGGGGCAGAGAGATGATGTGGAAGCCCAGGACGAGCCGAAGTGTCACTTTCTGTCCCTTCGTTGCTTTCTGATGTAGTCCTGAGAGGCGTCGTTTGAGGAGTCGGCAACATGTCTTGCCCAGCCTGCTCGCTGCTCAACCAGACGGAAGCTATCGCGATGGCCGAGTCCTGATGTTTAGTGTCGTTTTTGAACACTTTCTCGCAGCAGCACAGTCTTGCGACCATGACCAGGCGTTCGGAAAGACCGACAGTTTCACTCTTTAGTGTGTTCAGAGCTTTCAAAATCTTCGCTGGGGCAATGGAGTTGTGACATCTGCGTTTGCGAGAAGTAGCGTAAGCTACACAGAAGATGTGATCCTTAGAATCGTCAAGTTCTTTCCGGAGTTCAGCGAGGGAGACAGGACAAGATGCTTGTAGCATATTTGTTGTGGTACAGCTACAAAGAGGAAGCCTAGGAACAAAGCGATAGCGACTGTCCAGAGTACCCTCAAGAGCAAGCCTGGGACCTAATGTCGTTCGAGATCAGAGAGCATCGAGTTCATATTTCACTCGCGACTGGCAAGGAGCCAGATGTATCAGATGATACCCGCACGAGGCTGGACAGACGAGAGCCCGATAGCCCGCGGCAGTGATAAGAGGCGTTGATTGCCTTTAGTTGCGAAAGCCGCTTAGATCCCCAGAGGGAGAAAGATGTGCGCCTGGCTATCGCAATCCATTGGTGGAATCACTTCTGGTTTCATATTATATTGGTCAACTTTCGGTTCACCCCTTTAAGATACAGGAACCGCAAGTTCTGCACGGACGAAGGATTCGACATCCTGATATCTGGGCGGACTATACCTATAGCGTGGCTATGATTGTGGTCCGGAAACCGCGCCTCTTGCCTATCTATGGCAACTTGAACAGAGCTAGAGAAGAGGGAGTTCAGGCAGACCTACCGTGGTGCTTACTGATAACGTCAGAAGGCATTGAATTGCATAGCCACACTGACTGTATCACTTTATACAAGAACTTGGAGCACACAGAACTTTTGTGTCTTCTGCGCAGCATTTTCAGGCCGGGAATTCGAGGCGCAGGCTGAAGAACTAGCATACTGAACGAGTAGACCTACCTGGACAGTATGATGCTGAGTCCGAAGTATACCAGGTGAGCGTTCGAAGCTCGAGCTGAAAACATCGAGAAGGGTCTGAAAGGGTCACAATTCCACAACAAAGGGGGCGGGAAGGGGAAAAGTGAGTGGCTGTTAAGCCTGGCGATCAAGCCTCGTCTTGAGCGCATAGCGCGTCCGACTCAGCGACACCTGATGGGGAAGAGAAAGCATGCATTGGTATACCCGAGCTAGTGCGCCGTCATTTTTGTCCCAACCCATGATCAATCCGTAAACCCCAAATTGTGAATTTTGCTTGTGCGCTTTTTGTTCATCGTCAGAGAGACTGGCGTGACGCTTAGACGCGGGGGTTGCGGTCACCGAAGCGGCGAGGGCGCTCAGCAACCTGCTGCTGCTGGACGGCAACGACGTTGACGGGGATGGAGTCGAACTGAGGGAGATGTTGTTAGCGGGACTGTCACAAGCAGAGACAGAGACAAAACGTACGCCCATGGACTTGAGGAGGTCCTTGGTCTCCTGGTCAACGTCGAGCTGGCCGCTCTCGCTGTTCTGGGTGAAGTCGAGAGCGGAGACCTCAGGAACGTACTGATCCTTGCGCTCACGCTCCTCCTCCTGAAGCTTGAAGGAAATACCGCGGACGGGTCCGCGCTGGATGCGCTTCATCAAGTGGGTGGTGTAACCGGCGATCTGGATTGTGCCTGTTAGTCTTCTTGTTTCCTCTGGGAGTGAGTGGAGTGTAATAGTTACCTTGTTGCGAAGACGCTTGGAGGCAATGATGGCGATCTCATCGCAGATGCGCTTGTTGGTCTCGAAGTCGAGAGTGAGCTTGGGGTAGTAACGCTCAATGACGACCTTGGCCGACTTCTTGACAGTCTTGGTTCTAACGCGACCCATTTTGGCGGATGGTTGACTTGTCTGGTGGAGGAGGGAGGAAGGATTGGGTGGTTGTCGTTGGTCGTGGACTTCTCGAAATCTTCTCACTTCAAAGGCAGCAGAGGAATTTGTTACAGAGGAAGTCGGGGACTGGGTGGATTCGCTGCGGGACTCGCTTAGCCGGTGGATCTTCGGTAGATTGCTGAGATGGGACTTGGCGGCTCATATGGACTGTATGGACTGTGCTCTGGCCGATGACGACTGCAGCAGAGCAAAAGATGAGACAGACGGGGCACGGGGGCGGCACTGAGACGGCACGAGACACGCTACCGCCGACTGCTACCTTATCCTGCCTTACCTTACTTTACGTATCTCACTTTACCTATAATATAAGGAATACACGCAATCTCCATTCTTGATCTCTCTTCAGATACCCGTCGTGATCGACTGAAATCAAGTCTCTTGTTATCAGAATCATGGGTCCACTATAAAAGGCTTAATGGAACATCTGGACACCTGATCCAAGCCTTGTACTACTTTGTACTGTTGATACCTCATATCACTATTGTCTTGGCACCAGCAACGAGGGGCTGATATCAGTACCTGTACCTTCCTCACCTTAATTACCTTAGCTGACTCTCACATCTATCTGGATACCTTTACTGTCAATCCACCCCAATGCCTCCGTCCTGCATCAATCTGCTGTCCCCGCCATGAACTCCAGCTATGGCGGCAGCTCCTCCAGAACAAGCTCGACGCCAGCCACCACAAACTCCCTGCGACCTCGTGTCGGTCGCTTAATCTCGGGTCTCGACGAGGGGGACGAGGTTGGCTTCGACCCCGTCACCGCCCCGAACCTGCGCATACCATCTCCCTCGCCCTCGCTCGCTCCTTTTGATTTCAGGGCTCGCTCGCCCATCCCGAACCGCCATCCATCGCGTCCCACGCAGTCTTCGTCGTCGGCGAGGAAACCCTACCCCCGAACAGCCGCGAGCAAGCACAACCGAGATGAGTCTCCCTCGCTGTCGCTGTTCTTCAGCGACTCGTGGAACGCCATCCAGGGCAAAGCCTCGGAGATGCTGGGAAGCGGCGCAGCCTCTCCCGTGAAGGGTCAGTCGCAGTCACAGTCACAGTCACAGTCACAGTCACAGTCACAGACAGGGCACCGGAGACGCAAACCCTCGCACGGCGGCAGCGCCCCTCCGAGGAACACCAGCGCTCCACCAGCTCAGTGGGGTGTCCCCTCTCCGGCCAGGAGTCTTGTCGGAGTCGGAGTCGGAGTCGGAGTCGGAGTCGGCACCAGAGATGAAAGAGAAGCCGAGGTCAGGGCGCTCAAGAGGAGAGATCTCTTGATCGCCAGCCCGGACCAACATGCCGACTCGATGGGTCGCTTCAAGAGAAGGAATTCGGATGCCAGACGCTACGAGTCTGCACCGCCAGGCGACAACGAGAACAGAGACGCTCTGGTCTATGTGCACCACGTCAAGCCAAACGACACCGTCGCCGGAATCACCATCAAATACAACTGCAAGGATGCCGTACTACGCCGGACCAACCGGATGTGGCCCAAC
The DNA here is from genome assembly GCF_041146345.1 of Neodothiora populina. Classification (NCBI taxonomy): domain Eukaryota; kingdom Fungi; phylum Ascomycota; class Dothideomycetes; order Dothideales; family Dothioraceae; genus Neodothiora; species Neodothiora populina. Next base: position 15,150 of record NW_027191408.1, on the reverse strand, counting down.
GACAGACCCCAGGTCCGCAAAACAATCATAATCCCCGTGGATGCCTGCGGTGTCAAGGGCAGGAAGCTCAGCAATGCCGAAGAGATAAACTTGCTTTCTGGCGACACCGAGTCGCAGGCGAACAACCCCTTTCCTACCTCTATAGCTCCAGAAGTCACCGCTGCTGCTGCAGCACCGACGGACAGAGGCAGAGCCGAGTCGATATCCACCAACAGCGACCGCCCGCAGTCCTCGCACAGATCTCTCGAGTCTGAGCAGCAATGGATCCACGATTCCTGGGTGCTCTTTCCCAACGCCAAGGAACCCACCCAGATAGCCCGGCTGTCTCGCCGGAACCTTGCATATTTCCCACCTGCACGACGGAAGTCTCAGTCTTACTCTGATCTCGATACTCCTTCGACCTCGCTAGACCTCACTCGCACATCCACCCTGGACGGCCCGTCATTATCACCCTTGCGAGAGATTCCACAGCGACCTCGCGGTGGACGGAAGCTGTCTAATGCAACCACCGGATACTTCCCGAGCTATCTGTCTGGTCCCGGAGGTGTAGGTACCATGGCCAAGAATGTACACTCGCCCGGACCGGCGCAAGATGGTCTGAACAAGTTCTTCGCAAGCCATCTGCCAAACGTTGCACCACCATCAAATCAGCAGAACCTGTATCTACCCGAGATCCCCCTATACTCGGATGAGCCTTCCGTGGCTTCTTCTGCCAACGTCTCTGGCGTACAGACACCGAACAGCATCGGACTAGACAACGTCGGCGGCGCCATAGAAAGCTGGGCCAGGAAAATGGCAAGCAAAGCACTCACAGCGTTGGACGCCCCAGAGCCGAAATCCGCCGCTGCGAGAGCAAGTGTCGGCATACCCGGACGAGGCGGCGACGGCCTGGGGGATCTCATCGAGATGGCAGACCAATTCGAAATCGGCGAGCACGAAGACGAAGACGAAGAAGAACAGAGAGGCAGACAGGGATCCGCAAACACCGTGCGGGCCAACGGGGGGGTTAGAGGAGTGAGTAATAGCACGTCCTTTGGACGATCACAAGATACCCTGAGAGAACGAGCCAGGAGTGGAACCAGTGCTGGCGCTGGCAAGAGGCATAAAGATGATTGAGCAGCTGGATTTTTGTTTTCTGTTCGCATTAGAGAAAGGCGCCCTTTTTTTCCTCCTCTGGGGATGTGTTCCTTGAGGGCATCACGGCTGCCTGAAGACACGGTAGCTTTGAGACCATGCCATGTTTATAGTTGGCAGGTACGATGCCTGCCTGCCTGTCTGTCGGGCTTCGTTCTCCACAAATTGATCGGAATTTTAATAGATGTCCAGTGACATTTCATACACAAAAAAAGCCGCGAGGCGTTTCTTTTTTTTTTTCAGATGGACATTTCTATATACACTTTTGATTTGCGAAAAATACACGTCGAAGAAGGGGATTGGATCTTCAATTGCATCTCCCTGCAACCTTATCTGCCGCCATATATCTACTACTCTTTTTCTCTGTGCGATCCTCTGCCTATACGTCTACCTCTGTCCTGATGATCTAATACGCTTTTTGAACCCAGCAATCTACACAAGACGGCATAAGTGCTTGAATCATCATCACCATCATCATCTCATTGTCTTCGTCTTCAGCAGCAGCAGCAGCAGCAGCAGCAGTACAAGTACAAGGTAACAGACAAAAAAAGTGGTCTATCATATCACTCTAAGCCCATCCCCAGAATAGCTACTGCCATAGTCCACTACTACGGATAGAAAGAGGAGGTATACTGGAACCTTATCAGAGCAGAGGCGTATTCCTATGATCTGGACTACGAAGTAGTTCTACGCTTCACGTGCTGTCTATGACTACCATCCAGGATCTCGATACCCCTTACCTCTATCTATACATTATATACCACGAGCTTCTGCATATCACTATCCCTCACCTCGTGCAAGGATAAGGAATATAGAAGACAAGACAACAGCAATAGTCACGAGCAGAGAAGCTATGCGTTGTCCCTATGTCCTTAAGCATGTGTATGATTGTCCGTTACTTACTTGCCCTGTTCCACGTGTTGTTTTTTCGGCATGCGCTTGGCCTCTCGCTGCTATGCTCGTGCGAATGGAGTAGGCGTGATGCTATAGGCGTGATGCTATAGGCGTGATGTGTATAGGTGTCCGTCACTCGCCTGTCGTTCATGTGGGGTTCTTTTGGCATGCGCGCGAGCGCTTGCTGAGTTGCTCGTGTATATGGTGTGAAGGTGTGTCTTTTTCTTTCTGTTTCTCTTCTCTTTCTGCTCTTCTACTTCTTATCGTTCTATGCGGATCAGAGAAGAATAAAATCTGGCAACAAATTCTTGGTTGTGGACACCTACGTAACTAAGATAAGTCACAAAGAGAGCGCGTTAATCTGCAGTGCGAACAAGTCTCGTACAGTCCTCGACTAGCCGGAATACCTTTCGCCGGAAAGATGAATGGTGCTCTGTTTCCAGCCAGGGTTTCTATGGGAAACCAAGCCATGGAAGCAAACGACCTAAAGGGTGCCTTGGAGAGGGCCAACAAACAGGTGATTATCCCTATCTGCTCCCCTCCATGTGCCAAAAATGTAGTAGCACATTAACGAAGAGACCACAGACAAGATTCCGCCGGATAAAAGCTCGCAGACCGCCGACTGCCCACTTTGAGTTCCTGGCTTTACCTCCTGAACTGCGGAATTTGATATACACTACCATCTTCGTGGTCTACACATCTGCTTTGGACCCCGACGACCCGGATTCCGTGAGGCTCGAATACCTTATAGAAGGCACATCGCGCCGGCTGCGCTATAGTCTGCAGCGCCCCTTTTCTCAGACCTCGCTATCATGCACGTCCTACCACGCGCACCGCCTCAAGGGGCCTTATCTCACAGTCGGCATTCTGCAGACGAACCAGCAGGTCAACCACGAAGCCTCGACGGTCTTATACGGCGCCAACAAGTTCCGCTTCGGGAGCACGACGTCAATGCGCCCCTTTTTGAGACGGCTGGGGGTGTGGAAAAAGTGCTTGAGGCATGTGGAGCTCTCGGGCAGGTGGAAGTGGGCGTATACTTCCTCTGCTGCGGCGAGGCAGTGTGCGGCTTTTCTTGCCGAGGAAGATGATGAGGAGGAAGAAGAGGGGGGAAGTGCTGGGGAGGTAGCACTGAGGGAAGTGAAGTTTGATTTCCCGGCTCTTGGATGGGATGGATTGGTTGTTCGACCTGGAGATCTCGTACGTGATTTCTTACCGCTGTTCTTGCGGGTCTGGGATCGCGACTGCGAGCCTGTGCAGGCCGACTACGAGTCGAGGACAGATGATAACAAGAAGAAATACGGTGTCGAGGAAATGGAAAAGAAGAAAAGATACCTCATCCGGAGTACTCTGAGCAACACATTCCGTCTCGGAGCAGGAGGAGAGAATCTGGTGGTTGATCACGAAGCCATGATGGCGTCGTCTCGGACTCACTTTGCTGCGGGCAGAGAGCCGAAGGTGAAATTTGTGGAGTTGTTCTGGAGGGCGGCTGAGGAGTTTGTTCTTGTGGCGAGGTGATGCAGATTAAGGATCGGGTTGCGGAGGAAGGAGCTGTAAGCGAGGGAGAGACGAGGATTTATGGACGACCCTGTCCACTGCAGAGGAGGCTATTCGAGGATTCTTCTGTTTACTCATTCTTCACTGATGCAATTGATTTCGAGGATTTGGACAGAAAACGGACTCGGGACTCGGAGAGAAGACCCGACTTGATGAACAAAAGCAACTACTTTGGCATTACCTATCTCAGTATCTTTACTACTTTGATCATTTGTGTTTTATTACACTTTCTGACATTTCGAAGTAGAAGTGAGAAACGAATGGACAACTCGTCTCACATGCAACGTAAGGGGGTCCCATGGCCATTGAAATGTGGACAACAGACATTCTCTAATACTTAGGTTCTTTGCCCACGACATGGCTCATGATCATTACTATCAGGCGTACCGTATACAGTGCAGTGAAAGGGCGGTGGTCAAGGAGACGCGCGATGATGAAACCCTGCCAAGGGCCGGAAGGAACGGGCAAGCCGGTACTGTACCAGTCCCGCAGCATTCGGCATCGCGTTTCGTCGTCATCCGCCCGTTTCTGGTTTAGGGGGGCTCCGGGGGGGGGGGGGTAGAAAGAGGGGGTGAGAGAGAGAGAAAAGAAGGGTTCGGGGATAGATAGGGAGGGAGAGAAATGGAGTAACAGTAAACACCTCTATGTTCAATGATCAAGGTAGGTAGGTAGGTAGGTAGGTAGGGGGTGTCAAACATGTCTATAGTAGATAGTAAGGTATCGTTCAATCTGTAATTACAGTACTGCGCTATCAGACATCGATTGAAAGTGAACTTGGAAGCATGGACTCGACGGGTTGACGCTCTGGTGCGTTTTCAGGGTACTTGATACAGTAAGATACCGTACACTAATAAGGTAAAGACAGCGAGACGGAACACGTCACTGCTGCTGCTGCTGGAGCCTCGAGCGGCCCGCCATTGATTGATTGATTTAGTGATTGAGCGAGGGCTCAGGGCATTTTCTTGTAATTGAGCTATTCCAGCGCAGCAGCTAGGTGGCACAGAGCAGCACAGAGCAGTGGAGGAGGGCGTCACACTGTACTCCGTACTGTAATCAACAAGCAGAAGCAGAAGCAGAAGCAGAAGCAGAAGCAGAAGCTCGTCTGTCTTGGGCCGACACTTGGACTTTGGGCTACGTTATACCGTTCCTACCTTGCCTCTCTACATCCACCTTAAGCTGCCTGGCCCACCTACCGTACCTACCTACTCTTTCTGCAATTGTAACAACAACAACCCAGAAATCGAGACTTTTCCAGAACAAAGTGCCTCTGTGCACGGCATCTGCTGTTTTTTCTTTGTTTTTTTTCCTTGCTATAATAATCATCATCATCACGATCAGGTCGAGAGGACAAGCTTGACAAGACGACCTGCAGAGAGAGGCGTTCATTGAACCACCTCCAGCACTCTCGCATCACCATCACCAGTGCAACCACCGCTATTGTCATCGCTGTCTACTCTCTTCACCGCATTCGCGTGAGACTACCCGCAGCATCTGCATCTCTGCATATTGACTCCAGGTCGCCTGCTGGCTGCAGCCTGACACTACCCCCAAACAATGGCGGCCGCCCTCCCCTTCAAGGTCAAGGCGGTATACGACTACGCGAGTCCACACGAAGACGACCTCAACTTCCCCACAGGACAGATCATCACCGTGACGGAAAAGGAAGACGACGATTGGTACGTGGGAGAGTACACAGACGCTTCCGGCAACCCCCAGAGCGGCCTCTTCCCCAAGAACTTTGTCGAAGATTACCAGCCTCCGGTGCCCTCTCGTCCTGCGAGGGCAGCCCGTCACGCCCCGGCGCCATCGCAGGATGTGCACTCGACACCTCCGCTGCCGCCTCCTTCTGCTCCAGCGGCGGCAGACCCCGAGCCTGAAGAGGTAGAGACCAAGCCGTCGACACAAGAAGCAGAAAGAGAAGCTCCTGTCCAATCACCTCCTGCGGCGGAGAAGCGCATGTCATTCGCTCCTGCTCGCACGCCAGCACCAGCACCAGCACCAGCACCAGCACCAGCACCAGCACCAGCACCAGCTGCAGCACCCGCACCCGCACCAGCTCCTGCTCCTGCTCCTGCTCCTGCTCCTGCTCCGACTCCAGCTGCAGCTCCAGCCCCGGCCGCCCCGGCAGCAGAGAAGAAGGCGCCTCCGCCCGTCTCCGAGAAGCCGAGCTCCTTCAGGGACCGCATCGCCGCCTTCAACAAGCCCGCCGCAGCTCCCGTCACTCCCTTCAAGCCGCCGGGCGCCCAGCCTTCGTTCATCAAGAAGCCATTCGTCGCCCCTCCTCCGAGCAGCAACGCCTACGTCCCGCCCCCCCGCGTCGACCCCGTGCCCAAAGTCTACCGAAGAGAAGAGGATCCCGAAATCAAACAAAAGGAGGAGCAGGACCGCGCCGATGCCGAAAGAGCTGGATTGCTGCCTCAGGACCAGCCCGGCGGTGCGGCTCAGGCCGACGATGGCGAAGAGGCCCCCAAGCCCCAGAGTCTCAAGGAGAGAATCGCCATGTTGCAGCGACAGCAGATGGAACAGGCCGCACGCAGAGCTGAGCCGGCGGCGCACAAGGAAAAGCCCAAGAAGCCGGTCAAGAAGGCCACCGACGAGTCTGTTGTTGGTGTTGAGCATGCTCACGCTGCACCTCCGTCGGTCCCATCCGCTGCTGCTGACGGGGACATGGCGGACGAGGCTGATGGTGGCCGAGGTGCGTCGATCGATCTCTCGCGCCAGCTCTCTCACTCGGCGAACAGAGTGTCGATGCTGCCTCCTTCGCGCTCCACCACCGGTCCAGACACCGAGCTGCACAGCGAGGCCAATGACGCCGATCTATCTGCTGCGGGAGAAACGACCGAGGGCAACGATGCCGACAGCGACGAGACGACTTCGTTGAAGCACCCGGCGCACGAAGCCGCAAGAGCCCCTGCTGCGCCGCGCAGAGAGCCCGACGTGGGCGAGGAGGACGGCAGTGTCGAGGAAGGAGAGCCAGCGCCCGCACACGAGACTCGCGGAGAGCAGCAGCAGCAGCAGCAGCCAGAGACAGAAGAGGAGGAAGAGGAAGAAGAAGACGAGATGGATGCCGAGACAAGACGTCGCATGGAACTGCGAGAGCGCATGGCCAAGATGAGCGGAGGAATGGGCATGGCAGGCATGTTCGGGCCTCCAGGCGGTATGCCCATGCCAGGCGCCATGCCTCCCAAGAAAAAGTCGACCGGGCAGTCGGCCAGAGAATCGCGTCCTTCGCAGGATGATGAGATCAGATCGCCAGTTCAGGCTCCTCCGATCCCCATGATTCCTATTCCCGGTATGCAGACTGTGCGCAGCCCCGAGCAGCAGGACAAGCAGCTGCAGGTGGAGAAGGGAGAAGAGGAACAAGAGGAGCGTCCAATCACCGGCGAAAGACCTGCGCATGTCGTGCCCGATGTCGAGCAGGTCAAGCCTGAAGCCTCACCGAAGACTTCGATGGATCGAGCTGCTCCGCCAGTGCCCACAGGTATTTCTTCTTGTTTACATTTGTCTTGCCAGAAAATCACTGACAGAACACAAACAGAACGACCAATGTCCTCGTCCACGGCCGGCTCCGGAGCACCGCCACCGCTCCCCGTCGACCGTCCGGTTCCGCCTCCTGCACAATGTATGTTGTGATGCTTCTCAAAATCACAACCAAAGACTGACAGCATGACCACCCTACACAGCCCGCCCCGTCCCGTCTCGACCCACCACTGCCAATGTCCCCCAATCTGACAGCGAGGGGTCTGCCTACGAAGACGAGAGTCTCAAGTCGCCTGCCACGGAGTCTGTTCGCGGCCTTCCCCCTCCCGTGCCTACAACTGCCAGACCCAGCGAGCAACGCTCTCCACCGCCTGCTGCCAAGCGCGCTTCTTACTTCGGAGCTTCTGACTTGACCTCGCCCATCTCGCCCGCCTCTCCCACCAGCTCTTTCGACAAGCGAGCCAGTCGCATCCCTCCAATCCCCGGCACCGGCCCCATGTCGCCGACCGCTCGCGCCCCGCCTCCACCTCCTCCGACCGCAGAGCCGTTCGCCTCGGCGCCACCTGTACCACAGCCTCCAGTCGAAGAGCTCGCACAAGAGGAGAGCGAGTACGAGGGTGACTACGACACCGACATCGCCTCCAGCGCCAAGCACAAGGACGCTCTCAAGTCGCACGCCAGGACCTTCAGCGACTCGACCATGGATGAGAGTCTGCCTGTCGTAGCACCGCCGCTTCCCACACACCAACAACCTCCCCCTCCACCTCCGACCCACCGCGCCGTGCCGCCCCCCCGCCTCAGGAGCCCACGGGTAGAATGTCCATTGATGCGCCCAGAGCAGCTCCGCCACCTCCTCCGCCTCCGGCTCGAGACTTCAGCGGGGACATGGACAGCGACGAGGACGGCGACGACGTCCCGAGCCATGTGCTGCCTGTTCGTTCGGTGCCGCCTCCGCCTCCACCGAGTGCGCCTGCTCCCCCGCCTGCCGCCCCTGTGCGACAAGACAGTTCCGACGACATGTACTCTGCGTCTCCGCCGAGAAGATCCATGGATCGTCCTCCACCACCGCCCCCTCACGCCGCACCAGGAAACGACCGATCTCTGCCTCCGGCTTCTCCTTCTGCCTCGCACCCTCCTCAGTTCTCACCTCCTTCGCGCGCATCGACGAGGCAGTCCATGGACCAGCCGCGGGCCTCCATGTCCGCGAGACGCTCCATGGACCAGCCCCGGCCCATGAACGATGGCTTCATCGCCACCGATGTCGACCTGGCAGAGGAGAGCCAGTGGTGGGCTCAGCGTGATGCGCCCCCACCGGTGTTCCAGAACCGCAACGATGTGCTTGTCGAGGTCGAAGAATCACAGACGTCGCGACGCGGAGGCAGGACGACAGTCTCCAAGGATGTCTATGTGCTGTTCATCGACTACAGCCAGACAATCATCACGGCGCGCTTCGACTCACGCGAAGTCAACGAGGTGACGTTCGAGCAGCGCCACGAGCCCCCTCCGGCACGACTCCGCCAGGACCAGCTCGAGATGTTCTGGCAACGCTATGGTGCACGCGTCGCAGACGCCGTGGCCGGCAAGAAGGACACGACCGTCGGCGACGGCTCCCCTCGCGCGCTCGTCAGCGAACTCCTCCGTCCCCTGCAAGACGCCTTGTTGCCAGTCGGCACCCGCGCGTACGGCGCCCTCATCTACGCCAACCTCGCCAACGCCTCGGTGCAGCAGTTCGACGAGATCCGCTCCGGCGACATCCTGACTCTGCGCAACGCCCGTCTGCAAGGCAAGCACGGCACCATGCACCAGAAGTACTCGCTGGAAGTGGGCATGCAGGGCCGCGAACACGTCGCCGTCGTGGCCGACTGGGACGGCACCAAGAAGAAGATCCGCGCCTGGGAGCAGGGCCGCGACGACAACAGCAAGAAGTCCAAGGTGCGGCTCGAGAGCTTCCGCCTGGCCGACCTCAAGAGCGGCGAGGTCAGGGTGTGGAGAGTGGTCGGACGCCAGTGGGTCGGCTGGGAGACGGCGCAGTGAACCCCCCCCCCCCCAATGTTGGACACTTTGTAGTTAGTGTTTCGACCGACGAGCCATGTGCGATTGGTACTGTACAGGTGTGGACGCATGCAGGGGCATTGAACTAGATGATAATCGAGCACGTAGAGCAATCCAATCGCTAATTGTACCTCTCTCTGAACCTATCCCTTATCCGTGGTCTGTGAACTAGTCCTGCGCGGACGGCGCCACTGCGTGGAGCCGTCCCTTCATCATATACCTGACCAGTCAGCATAGACAAGTAAGTGTCATCCGCTCAGCGACAAAGTGACGAAACGATGTCCTGCGCGGACAGCGCCACTGCGTGGAGCCTTTCTTTTCTTCTCTTCTGGAGAACCAATGCGTATAAGTATAAGTGGGATGGAGATGTCTAGCTTGACAACGCCACAGTCGAGCCTTTCCTCGCTTTCCTTTTCTTCTTTCCTTTCTCCTCCGCTCGATTCCTCCATTCATTTGTCCATATATCTGTCCATTGATTTGTCCATCATCATCGCGACCAACAGAAAGACCAACAAAAAGGCACGGCTGTTGAAGGGCGCTGATCGCTGAAGGACTCGATAATACTACTCACTCTACACCGTTATTCTATTACCTCTATCCTATACCCTTTTTGCGTTCATGCAGGGTCGACTGGGATGTAGGGTCGACTGGGACGGCTTGCGTAGCGAAGAAGACGGGTTGGAAATGAAGAAATGGAAACGAAGAAAACAAAAACGGGGCAAGGAAATGGAGAGAGGAAGGCACCACGCAGTGGCGCCGTCGGCGCAGGACATGCATGCCCACCCATAGCCATTGGGTTTTTAGAGGAGAAGAAAGGAGGGCACCACGCAGTGGCGCCGTCGGCGCAGGACACGCCTACTCAAACGATCCATTAACGTCTCTCGGGAGACGGATAGCCTGGTACGCGGAGTGACAAGACGAAGAGGGAGAGGAAGAGGAAAGGCGGTTGATTCATTAGACGAAGAGGAGCACAAGTAGAGGAATGCACTCAAGCGGAAACGCAGAAAACGCCGACGTGATATCATCTTGGGAAAGCGACGCAGAAGAAGAAGAAGAAGAAGAAGAAGAAGAAGAAGAAGAAGAAGAAAACAGAACGCGTCTACTCGCCATCATGCCCTGCCCCCGCAGCGCCCTCATCGCCATCCTCGTCGTCGTCCTCTACGATAACCCTCCGCGTCATGCTCTCGACAACCTTGGTGTAGAACTTGACGGCGTGACCGCGCGGGAAGCAGATTTCCTCGGCGAGATAGTCGGGCAGCACGACGTCTATGAGTTCGCGATCGCGCTGTTCGTCGAGCAGCGGCTCGTAGGCGAATTCCGTGTCCTCGTAGCTCTGTGCTTTGGACGTGGGCGTCTTGGGGTTTGCGGACGACGAGTCGTTGGAGATGGTCAGGTGGAAGTGCAGCGTGCCGTTGCGGCCCGTCTGGATGCACGAGAACTCGTCTTCGTCGTCGCGGCGCTTGACGCTGTTGATTATGAGGCCTGTGAGGTCGCGGTAGAGTTCTTCTTTCAGCGCGGCGTGCTTGAGCGCTTCGGGCCCGTTGGCGTTGCTGGTGTTGTTCAGAGCTGCTGCTGCGGCGGCGGAGCGGCTTGCTGTTGTTCCCGACGAGGAGGTCGGCAGCTTGTCGGACTGGTGGGCGGTTTTGCGCGCCGCGTCGAGTCTGGCGTTTAGTGATTTGATCTCGTTTTGCGCTTCTGCGAGCGAGGCGGTCGAGGATTTGTGGTCTTCGCGCAGCTTCTCGTTGGTCGTCTCGAGTTGCGATATGCGAGATTGCCGACGGGCGGACTCCGACGTGACTTGGGATGTGGACTTGCGCAGGTCTTGGACTTGTTTTTGCAACGAGGCTATCAGTGCGTTGGCGTCTGTTTCCCTGTCAGTGAACAAAACAACACAAGAATGGCCAGGGAGGGTGAAGAAAAAAAAAAGAAGATGAAAGGAGAAATACCTCTGGTCTTCTCGTCACTCAGTTTCTTGAGCCTGTCAAAGTTGCTCTCGGCCGCGTTCTGGGCAATCTCCTGCAAGCTCTCGTACTTGATCCTCATATCGTCGTACCTGCGTGTCATGTCCTGCAGCTTCTTGGCGGTGGCAGTGGCGGTGGTGGAAGAGTGGTCGGTCAACAGGCGGCGTTCGGTGTCGGACACGCTGCCCGCTCTGCTTCCTGCTCTGCTGCCTCCGCTTCGACGTGCTCCATACTGACGGGCCTGGGTCGAGGACGAGCGCGCTCGTGAAGTGGTGGGCAGTGGCTGTCGACGCTGCTGAGAGGATGAACGCGAGGGTTTGACGGGTTGCGGAGCTTCTTGGTCGATGTCCATGTTGTCTGGCTCCGGCGCTTCGATGGTCTGTGATGCTTCTTCTGGCTGAGGCTCGACTTGAGCCTCCGGGATTGTGCATCTGGTCTTGCGCTCGACGTCGGACGTAGGAGCAGCACCACGCTTGACCAGCTTGGTCTTGGGCACTTTGGTCGGCGCAACTTGCGAATCGGGGATTTCTTTCGAGGTCGCAGTTGATGTCGCAGCGGCAGCCTTTGTCTTTGGCAGACGAGGCTTCTTCGCTGGCGGCGCCTCGGCTTCTTCTTCTTGGTGGTGGTCCTGTTGGTGGTCTGCTGCTTCCCTTGGGTCTGTCGTCGCACGCGCCTTCTTGACCTTTTGGTCCGTCTTTACAGGCGCAGATCCGGCGACAGGAGCAGCAGCATCATCGTCGTCAAACTCGTCTACTTCCTCGGTCTTGTTCGCGTCGTCGGCGCCATCGGTCATGTTCGTGCGATCCTTGAGGGCCTCCCTTGGCGCCTTGGTCTCCTTTGACGCGCCAGAAGACTTGGAGGAAGCCGCTCTTGTCGCACTTGTCTTCTTCACTGCCGGATCAGTGGCAGTAGCTCTGCATTGCTTTGCAGAGGCAGCCGAAGGCTTCTTCTTGACGACAGTCCTGTTGATGACAGGTTGCGCCGGCTGCGGCTCTTCGTCTGCGTCGACGAGTTCCGGGTTCAAAAGGTCATCTGCGAGATCTGACTCGTCGACGTGTCTCGCTGCTGCTGTTCTGGGTGCCATTGTGGCGAATGTCAATCGCGTGGATGTTGTCTTTGTTTACTGCTACTCTACGCGTCATGGGCCACTGTCGATGTCGAGTTTCGTGTTTACATTTGCCCACTTTGCTCTTTCCTCTTTCTGTTCCGCTGCTTATCGCAAGCCCTAATCAGATCCGCGCTGTCGGATCTCTCCTCCGTCGGAGCACAAGGACATCTTCAGGGCTCGCTCCCGGCTTGGCGCTGCTTGAGATTTGTCGACTGGAGTCCGGCTCGAAACACGAGGGCAAATTCATTGATTGGGAGACAAGAGACAGCGCACGGGACAGAAGAAAGAGGTGGACAACAACAAGACTCCCACGCGCGCTCTCTGCCTCTGCACACCACAAGGGGCTTGGAAAAGAGGAAAAGAGGACAAGAGGACAAGAGGACAAGAGGACAAGAGGACAAGAGGACAAGAGGACAAGAGGACAAGAGGACAAGAAAGGCAACATGTCCAAGTCGCTCAACTCGCCCACGGCGCGCCTGCTCCGCTCGTCTCGACTCTTCTCGCTCCCTCCTCCTCTGCCCGCCGCCCCGTTAGAGGCCGTCAACTCAAGCGGTCAGTTACGCTCTTCGGACACGGCGACGCTCCCCTATCCCACACACCAGGCCATCTCGACGCCTCCCGCTGCTCGTCACCGCGGCGACTGGGGTCTCAAGCGCTCCCTCCCCGGCCGATCCATGCCCAGATGCAACGCACATGTCCGCATCAAGGCAATCGACAACCTCAACCACATGACCGACTTCGCCTCTGCCGCCGACCACACCCAGACCGTCCTGAAATGGCAGGACATGAACATGCCGCTGTCCATGCCGCAGAAGAGAAACGGCATGACGCGAGGCTCGAGGGCGACGCCGGTCAGTGTCTTTGAGGAAGACGTCGACAACACCGCCTTTCCCACCACGGCCGCCTCCCAAGCAGGCGCCAGAGACATTGACAGCATCCCCATCTCCGCCGAACGCGCCATCATCCTGAGGAGTCTGTCGGCCGCGGACAGCCCGCAGCGGTGGAAGACCGAGGGCCCCTGGGTCAACGGCCTCAGCGAGGAAGAGTTCCAGCAGTACCTGGCAAAGACGGTGCGCAAGCACAAGCCCGGCTTCCTCAAGTTCCTGGAGCAGGTCAAGATCGACCAGAAGAAGTCGGCAGCCATCGCGGCCATGCGTGACTCGGGGCTGATCTCCGACATGGACCCCAAGGCCTTTGCTTTTGAGGTCGAGCAGCAGAGCCAGCTGCACCGACACGAGCTGGGCGACTTGATCAAGGAGCTGCGCGACAACAACAACGGTCTCTCCTCGGAGCTCAGCGAGCTCGTGCGCCAATACTTTGATCTGCCCGCCTTCCCCATCGTCAAGCAGGACAGCACCAACGCATTCATCAAGAACCTGCGTCTGCCCGCCGAGACCGACCTGGCCAACCCGCCGGCCACCCATCCTTCCGCCGGACTCTCCTATCTTCGCACCAAAGCCTTCCTGCAGAACCACCCGACCTTCGGCCCGCAAGCCTCTCACGAGCCCGTCGAGGCCCGCGTCATCCGTCCGCGCTCAGCCATCGGCGCCGGCAACGACCGCAGAGCCAACATCGGTGTCGCCGGCTTCGTCACCGAAGAATCCCACCACTCCAACTTCAACAACTCGAAGCTGCGCAACGCCGAGAACCTGTCGCCCGAGCAGAGACATATCCAGAAGCTCTCGCACTTGGACCCGGACACGCCCGGCGGCAACAAGATCTGGGTCGACCCGATCAAGGCGCACGTCGACGAGAAGGGCCTCATCCAGATCTCTGTCGACCGCGCCGCAGACGGTGCAGTGGGCGTCAAGACCGGCAAGCCCATCGAGGCGCCGTCCTTGTCGTCTGCCCCGCGATTCGGATTTCCTTCTGGCCGCGCTCCGAGACTCGACGAGAGGTCGCCGCCCGGCACGAGGGGCAATGCCAACTACGGCTACGCACTACCCGACGAGCGCCCTGCGAGACGCGCTCAGGCGTTCGATGCGGCAGAGTTGACGAGGGCAAAGGGTGCCGTCGAGGGCGAGAGCCGTGAGGATCCCACGAAGCTGATCGAGCAGCTCGCGCGGCAACATCAGAACGAGAGGAAAGCTTAGTCTTTCCTTTGCTGAACGGTTATGCTGCAACAAAATAGAACCAAACAGTCTGTGACGAGGACGGATAAGAAGGAGTATCAAATGTACGGATATGTAAAGCAAAAATCAACCCATTACCACAACCATTTCCGTATCACTATTGTTTTCTGTTTCACCTGTATCATACATTTCCAGACATGGATATCATGATCCCTGCGTAAACGCCTCTTGGAAGAAGAGCGGTTGAACAACCACCTGGGTCGGCAGAGAGTGTTCATGAATACCCAAGGCGTCCTCCTCTCCTTTTTCCTCTTCCCAGCTCATTCAGTCTGTCTCATTGCACGACATCCTTGAACGCAACCCCCGTCAAAGACTACCCACGTAGACAAACTGGCCACGGAGCCCCCCGCACCGCTCATTCCCTGCCTCGTAGCCCTGGCCTCGAGAGCCTCGGCATTTGTTTCTTGCTACACCCGACCTTATATCATACAGTGAACGTGTACTGTACATTTAACAGCGAGCCACATGCGATACTACAAAACCCACATGTTGCACCAAGTAGTGGTTGGTACGGTAGCTGTAGAGGGCAAATATGGAATGATACCTAGGTAGTCTGGTTACATCATCATCATCATCATCATCATCATCTTCGTCGCCTGAACCCTCAAACCGTTTGCGTTATAGACCCGACTGACCCAGGGCTATGAGCCGAACTGCGACTTTTTCAACGCTCTTACATAGGTAGACGTGGCCCAGAACGCAGGTCCTTGACTCGGAAGTGGTTTCTCTTCTTTTCTTCGCAACATTTTCGTCGTTGGAGCTGCTCTGGGTGGGGGCCTTCACCCTGCGTGCCACTTTTGACTTGTCTTATACATGCGGTGGGTACAGTGAGGTA